>NC_136382.1:147130234-148410729 GCF_965140285.1 Lepidochelys kempii | reverse complement strand
CAGTTCTTAGCCAGCTTATGCTTATTTAACATTTTCAGTATTTCATCTGATATAAAGCTTTTAGCATTAGCCTTATTTGTTGTTCTTCTTTTAAGTGCATGTCATTTGGCAATATCTTTATAGTACTGACACACCCAGAACTGAAAGCTCTTTATCAAGTGGTTAATTCCCCACAATGTTTTGCTTGTCCCCCATGTGCTGTGCTAGGCTGTTGCATAGATCACCACATTCACATGTGTTCTAGGAAAGCTTCCTTTAACTGTCCCCTAATAAAACACCTGCATTTCCAAGGTTTTGCTGCTTTCTGATAATGTTATTGGATCATTTAGTGGGGTCAGCCACCTCCCATGCACCCTGCTAATAATTTCTCCCTCAAATGGCTTCTTAAACTCTTAAACTTACTAGCTCATTCACCATCCCATCTCAAGGGTCCAAGTTTAGTCACATAAATAAAGCTCCAAAATAAAACTCAAAGTCCCTAAACACAGTCCATCAGTTTTATTCTCTTACCAGGTCACTTCCAGACTTTTCTTGCCTGCTATCTCAGTAAGGAAACACTACACCTTAGATCTCTCTGTGGGAGCCAACTCATTCCTAGCAGTCTCTAATTCACTCTACTCCCAAGCCTTCCAGCCTAGGTCCTTTCCTGCTTTGACAGGCCGTACCTGTTTGGAGCCTCAGGGCTTGGGCTCTAGCTCCCTGGGAGCAAGCTCTTCCCTTCAACAGCTTATGGGTTCCTGCACTTTCCCAACCCTCCCCCCACTTCTACAACCACCTGCTGCCCTTATAGGGAATTACCTGATCGGATCCAGGTATGCCTCCTTAATAATCTGGGTTGGCTGGCCGCAGGCTCTCCAGCCCTTAAGGGGCAAGCCGCCCTGTTGCAGGCCAGAATGTGACAAGAGTACAAAGAGATGCAAGGGAGTAGCAATCTTTCCTACACAGTTAGGGGGGCTAACCAGACATTGAGTCCAGAAATGTACGAATAAATGAGGTACTTGCAGCATAGCTGGTGGGTTGGGAATGGATGGACACTTGACTCCCCCTTTCTTACTCACTGGCCAGAGTATCTGAGCTATCTTATGTTGTGGAGGCAATAATTTATTGATGGTACAGGTCAATTGATGGTAAATTACTACCTGCTCAGGAGCAAGGAGGGAGCAGGGAAGAAATTATGACTCACGGGGATGTCTCTCAGTGAATTACTGGCTTCGCTGAATCTCTTGACAAAACTTTGACCATTGACTTCAAGAGGTACAGGATTTTACTAAGTGTCTCCTGGAACTTCTCATAAGGGCATGCATCTTAAAGTATCACCTCTTGCTCAGGGCTGTACCCAAATTTACAATCTAAGCTAATATGTTCCGAGTTATTAAACTCACAGAATAAAACACTTTTGGCCCTGTGCATTTAATGTAGGTATCTTAGAATAAATCTTGATATTTTTAATACTTCAGTTAATGAATACTGAAAAAAGATTATTTTAGGCCTACAACACTTAAGCATAGACACATTAAGGGCAGGGTGGGTAGAAACCAACAGCAGTAGGCCTCACTTTAAAATAACAGACCAAAATCAATACAAATGTTTGCATTTCATTGTTTTCCATATGATTTATGACTGTATTTTTCACCTCTCTCTATTCAACAAAAAAGCAGAGAGGAAAGTCATTAGATTAGAGAAACATAAAAAAGTATTCTTTACCATGTTGTTTTATTGTATTAGTTAACTCCTGACAAACCTGGGGCTTATTCATAACCTAATGCATGGGGAATTTAATAACATAACTCCTGTTAACTCTAATGGAAGTTAAGCACATTAACTCCCTGTGGAATGAATGGAGACTCAATTTTCATATTTCAGTTTACATCTTGATGCACCACCAAGTCATTTCACACAGATTGCTGAACACCCGTCAGATGCTAAGAAGTTACTGTCTCTACCAACCATTTAGGTGTGTCAATGCCTGTGTTCACTAAAAGGAGTTTATCTGGTTACTGGAAGTGATTGATTAAAGGATTAGAAAACATGCCTTATAGTGATAGATTCAAGGAGTTCAATTTATTTAGCTAAACAAATAAAAGATTAAGGGGTGACTTTATCACAGGCTATAAGTACCTGCAGGGGGAACAAATATTTAATAATGGGCTCTTCAGTCTAACAGAAAGGTATAACATGATCCAACAGCTGGAAGTTGAAGCTAGACAAAGTCAGACTGGAAGTAAGGCATACATTTTTAACAGTGAATAATTAATCATCGGAACAAATTACCAAGATTTGAGGTGGATTCTCCATCACGGACAATTTTTAAATCAAAACTAGATATTTTTCTAAAATATCTGCTCTAGGAATTATTTTGGGGATGTTTTTTGTCCTGTGCTACACAGGAGGTCAGACTAGATAATCACAATGGTCCCTTCTGGCCCTGGAATCTATGATTCTCATAAAATAGTTATAAAATCCTTCTGGATTATATGTTTTGAACATGTCTATTGTTTCCTATAAAATCAGAGTATATTATATACTCTGGAGTGGCTGAAGAGTAAGGCTTACTGCTTTCTCTTGGGAGTAGTTACATCACCAGTAGAGAATCCCTCCTTTTGATATATATCTCATTCTACAAATAGTGTTTTGAAGCTAGTGAGCTCACAGACACAGTACTGTCAGCCCTAGTAATGTTAAATCAAGTCTTATTATATTTGGTGTTTTTCTTAGAGCCCCAGCTCTTGGAATCATGTGATTCTATAAGAATCTCAGTTTATTTAAATTAAAGTTCTAGCTTTCTTGGTTGTGGAGAAAAGCTTGACAACATTAACACTAAAATGTCAAATGGCAAATAAAAAGCACCTGACACTTATTGTATTTAAAAGTCTCATGGTTTTTAAGACAATCTCATGATTATACGGAGCTTGACTCATAATTTTTGAACACTTGATTTTGGCAGTACTGCAGACACAATGACCCTGATTTTCAGTTGCTCTATTCCCATGCTGAGTGCAGGTGTGAAAGGGTGTGGGAGTGGGTAAAGGTAGCTTTACATCAGCTTTGCATTCCCCATAGTGTGAGAAGCAGAGAAAAGTGGGTAGACAGTCTGCTATGCTGCGTGCACTTAACCCCATGGGACAAACTCTGTCCTCGGTTACCCTAGAGTAACTGTATTGACTTCAGTGGATTTTCATCCGTGTATACGATCAGAATTTTGTCCCTAATTCTCCTTTCTAAGAGTATGAATTTATTAAACGTATGTGTGATGGGTTGGACCCCTTGGGAAGTCACTTGATGTGCTGAGATACCACTGAGTCTACTTGTTCTGCCAGCATGGGCCCCCTTTTACCTGTGTTGCTGAGCCAGATTCTTAAAACCTCCTCCAACACACACACAGGTAGGGACACACCCAGCTGCAGATCAGCTCTGGGAAGACTCAGTTTAAGGGACTCGCTCCAGCACTCAGATGGCCACCTCACTTGGAGTACAGGCCCACAGATATATTATATTCGCCTCTTCTCTCAATGTCGAAGAAGGTATGCACAATTTCTCAACCCCCCCCAGTTAGAAATCACATAAACTGGGTTATATTATAAGCCAGAAATAAATTTATTAACTATAACAGGTGTATTTTAAGTAGTTAAGGAGGTAGCAGACAGAACAAGGCAGATTACTAAGAAAATAAAACAGAGCATGCAAACTAAGCTTAATACACTAAAGAAACAGGTTACATGTGGGTTTTCACCCTAAATGTGGTTCTAATAATCTTCTTCACAGGCCAGATGCCCTTCCAGCCTTGGCCCAGTTCTTTCCCCATGTTCAGTCTTATTTGTTTCCAGCCGTCATCTTAGGTGGGGTAGCAGGGGAGAACTGATGACCTGGATTACCTCACTCCCCACCCTTAAATAGGATTTGCATAAAGTGGGAGTCCTTTGTTTCCTAGTTTGACACCTCCCTCACTTACAGTGGAAAGTTGCAAGAAGTCCCAGGTAATGTTTTAGCATCAGGTGACAAGACCACCTGACTCTATAGGGCCCTCGTAGCCATTCTTCACAGGCAGACTCACACGTTCACAGGAAGACTAAGCTCTTTTACAGTCCATTGTCCTTGTTGATGGGCCATCCGCCCTGTCTGGCTTTTCCATTGTTGTACAGTAACTCCCCACTTAACATCCTCTCGCTTAACGTTGTTTCGATCTTACGTCCCTGATCAATTACAGAACATGCTCCATTTAAAATTGTGCAATGCTTTTCTATAATGTCGTTTGGCTGCCTGCTTTGTCCACAGCTGGGAACCCCCCATCAGCTCCCCTATGCCCCCCCACAGCGCCTCCCGCCCGTCGGCATACCCAGCGGACCAGCGCCTTCCCCCTCCTCCCCCTGCCTCCCGAATGCCGCAAACCAGCTGATTGCCACGGGCAGGAGGCAGGGGAGGGAGCGGGGAGGCTATGTGCCAAGTCCTCGCTCCTCCCCCCACCCTCCTGCCCCCTGAACATCGCAAGCCAGCTAATTGCCGTGGGCAGGAGGGAGGGGGGAAGAGCAAGGACACGGCGTGCGGACTAAAGTGGGGGGGAAGAAGAGGTGGGTTAAGGGTGGGGGCTTGGAGGAAGGGGTGGAGTGAGCGGGCCGAGGGTTGAGCCCCCTGTCCCTGGTGCTTGCAGAGTAGGGGAAGCTGCCCCTGCTGCTGCACAATGTGCTTCTCCTAGCCTACAGCACTGTCAGATTCCTTGCCTGCCTCAGTATCTCCAGTGCCAGTGGGCTGTGCCTGTGTGGGGTAAGGCGGGGGCACCTCCCAACTATAGTACTGCACTGTACGGCAAAAAAAATTTCCCTGGAACCTAACCCCCTCCCCCCATTTACATTCATTCTTATGGGGAAATTGGATGTGCATTTTCCAGGAACATAACTACAACATTAAGTGAGGAATTACTGTACCTAAAGTGTTGGCAGTGGGCATCACCCAAAGTAGCATAGTTGAAATACAGGTACATAGTCAATATTCCTATTTTCAGATACAGAAATGATAAATGCATACAAATAGGAAAATCACATTGAGTAAATCATAACCTTTCCAATGATATCTCACATGAGCCATTTTGCATAAAGTATATCTCAGTTATGTCATATTTATATCATAAGCATATTTTCATAAAGAATATGGAATGACACATCACAGTATGAATTAAGTAATTTCTAAGTAACCTCTATAATATACTCTCTTTTTCATAGGCACGCATGAAACTGCCTCAGTACACTATTCTGTCATTTTAAGCCATAGTAACTATTATAAACTAACAATATAAAATGGCTGGTTCCCAAACAGTTTTCCTCTTCCTGGCTAAACAATAGTCTCAGGTTTTGTACACACGTACAAGCCAAATGTACTTTTAAAATAATATTGTAGTGAACATCTCAGACCTGAAAAATTCTGAATGTTTGACGACTTATGCAGAGAAAGTGATCAATTTATCCTATATTTTCTGGAATTAACAAGGCTGATACACATGCATTGTACAAAGAGAGAATAGTGTTGCTATTCAGTTGGGTCCCTGAAGCCTAGCTGTTAATATTAATTAAACCAATCGCATTCACTTAGGGATAGATTTTGCAACCCTTACGCAGTTTGATGAGCACTTACTCATCTGAGTAGCCCTACTGAAGTGAGCAAGAGGTAATCTGTATTAATAAGGATTGCGCAATTTACCTTTTTTCGACTTAAAAACTATGGGCCAAATCCTCTCTCTGTTTTTACTCAGTCCTTATGCAGACAAAACTTTTACTGAAGTCACGCATAAATAGCGCTGAGTAAGAACAAATTGACTATCAACCTTCTCCACAAAAATTAATTGTATCTACCAAGGCATCCATTGCAAATATTTTAATAGACCAAAATCCTGTGCTGTGCTTATTCTATCTGGTTTAAAGCACTGCTTGTTTCCTTACAAGAGTTGTCTTTTCTAAGAGATTGTGGTCCTCCTCCTGTGAAGTGTGGAGCATCTCTGGTGAGAATGAAGTCAATGGCAATATAGATGCTCCACACTTCACAGGAGGAGGACCACAATCTCTTAGAAAAGACAACTCTTGTAAGGAAACAAGCAGTGCTTTAAACCAGATAGAATAAGCAACCTGATGCCATGAAATCCTAGCTCAGCACTAAACAAGATCGGGCTGTTAGTAAACAGCACGGATTGACACTATTTACCATTGTCCTATCCCAGCTTCTTACCTCCATATGTATCAGCAGACATCCTGCCTTGCTATCTTCACAACACCAGAGTCTAAACATAACACCATCCTACCAGGATAAAGTAGCATAACAGCATACGCTTTTCCTTTTCTTTTCCTCACCAGCAACATTTTACAATAACACACTAATCCTTAATAACATGAGTAATTCATGAATAATAGGGATTGTACCATGATAGACATAATACAGTACATCACTGAAACCGGTATAATGATCACTGTCATGATGAATTCAAGAATGGTGAAAAACCCATAGTACTGTCCACACCCTGTGGAGATCACTGAATATTTCAGAATTATACGATATATCCTGTATTTCTACTATTTTGACTTCAAGTCACACCACCACCTCCTATTTTGGCATGAGGCAAAGCAATTTTGAAATGAAGAAAACAAAAACCAACCTAATCTAGATCGCCATCAATGAGAGAAAATCTGTATTTTTAGGACTTTCCTCTAAGAGTCTTCTGTTCTTGTTAGTACCCATCCAGTAAGATGATATATTTTATACCCTGACATTTTACAATGTAGCTTTTATAGATAATTTCAGGTTATGTTTGTCATAAGATGATATAAAATGTGTAAATAATATACCAAAACAAAAGGCTTACATTTTCTAATCTATTTCAGTCTGCCATTGATTACATTGGACTTTGCAATGGCTGCTGCATCATTTTGAAATTAAATAAGCAAGCAAATAACTAAATTAATCCCAAATATGTAATTTGCCATCATGTTTTTAAGAACAATATAAACTTTCAGATGCCTCCATTTTAGGTTGATTCTTTTCAATGGACATGTCTGACAAGATTAAATCTTTTATTTTGTGACATTTTTAATAATGTACATTTTGGTGTTGACTTCATGTTTTTCTTTATAGGAAAAAAAGCTTCCATCAAAATGACTGTAGTAATTAATAACTGTAAGCTCAAACAGAAGACAAATGTATCAGAAATAGCAAAATTATCTAATAGTAGTTGTTTGGAAAAGATTTCTATTGCTTAGGAGGAACTCTTAAGGATCTATAACCAAACCACAATTATTTCTCAAGCAAGCTTTATCATTAAAGGCCAGTTAACCTAGTAATATGTTTGTGTGGCAAAATTCGTTCTCTGAAGCTCATACTAAAATGTATGGAGACTGAATTTTGCCACACAAACATATTATTACTAGCTGCTAGACTGAAAAACCATGGACAACTGCATTAACAGTGTAGCAAGCAGAAATGCCAAAGGAGATACTGACCTTAATTTGACACAGTCCACCCCTTTTCAGTACTGTATAGTTCTTCTTTTTCCCCACAATAACTTCTCTTACATGTGTTGAGCTGCTGAGATTTTTCTTTCCCCTTCTTCAGTACTTACATTATTTTCATTATTCACCCCCACCCCCTTTTAACGATTCTAAAGAGAAAAACAGAATTGTGCTCTGTTTACTCTCAGCAGCTACAGTAAAGCTGGAGAGCTTTTAAGCCCAATTAGTTCTAGATTGTTTGGCTAAATGGCAGTCACACTTCCTGCTATTCTTTCCCAGCTTAGTTTTTCTGCTTCCAGTGGAGGTTTTTCCTTTTCTTGGACTATAAATAGGTCTGCCACTACACAGTATATAACAATAAAGAAGGCAGGAAATATATTTAAACAAAGGAGAGATCTTGTATTTTTGCTATTGAATACTTAAATGTATATAAAACTTTTAGAAGAAGTTTCTTGTTTTTCAGATGCTGTTCTCATCTATATGAGCAGAACATTATTGGTAATAAAATGTTATTAGGATTTCATCCAGATCTATTTCACAGCACAGTGATGGGACATAACAGCATCAGACTTCTTGACCTTACATAGTTTTCTTTAGTTACTAGTATTTCATTTTAATATTAATTTTGCTTATCCTCAAACTCCAGTGAGGGCTTTGTGGGATTAAACAAAGATTTCATGTGGGGATGTTTTAATAAAAGCAAACTAAAATGAACAACACACTGTTTAGGGAATGCTCTAAATTAAGATTCCAAAATGTATATTCTAATAGGTGTAGGAATCACACACCATATCTAATCTTGTGAATTTAGACCAATCCTCCAATTTGTCAAGGTCATTTTTGAATTCCAATGCTATCCTCCAAAGTGCTTGCAACTCCTCCCAGCTTGGGGTCATCTACAAATTTTATAAGCATACTCTCCTCTACATTATCCAAGCCATTAATGAAAATATTGAATAATTTTGGAGCCAGGACTGACCCCTGAGGAACCCCACTAGTTACGCCCTCTTAGTTTGACAGCGAACCATTGACAATACTCTTTGAGTAATCTTTCAACCATTTATGCACTCACCTTATAATAATTTCATTTAGAACACATTGCTCTAATATGCTTATGAGAATGTCACATGGGACTGTATCAAAAGTCTTACTAAAATCAAGATATATCACATTTACTGCTTCCTCCCATCCACTGGGCCAGTAACCCTGTAAAAGGAAAGTAGGTTGATTTGGCATGATTTGTTCTTGACAAATCCATGCTGGCTCTTCCTTATAACCCTATTATTCTGTAAGTGCTTACAAATTGATTGTTTAATACTTTGTTCCAATATCTTTCCAGGTATTAAAGTTAGTCAGGTCTATAATTCTCCAGGTCCTCTTTGTTCTCCTTTTTAAAAATAGGGACTACGTTTGCCCTTCTCTTGTCCTCTGGGACCTCATCTGTTCCCCAGGAGTTCTCAAAAATAATTGCTAATGGTTTCAAGATTGCTTCAGCTAGTTCCTTTAATATCCTAGAGTGAATTTCATCAAGCCCTTCTGACTTGAATACATCTCACTTATGCAAATATTCTTTAACCTGTTCTTTCACTATTTTGGCTTGTGTTCCTTTCCCCTTTTTGTTAATTGTATTGATATCTGTTCACCCTTATTATTTTTAGTGACGACTGAAGCAAAATAGGCATTAAACACCTCAGGCTCCTTGATGTCATCAGTTATTATCTTTCCTTTAATGCTAAGCATGGACCTACACTTTCCTTCATCTTTCTCTTGAGCCTAATGTATTTAAAGAACATCTCTGTATTGCCTTTTATGTCTGTTGCTAGGTGTAACTCATTTTGTGCCTTAGCCATTCTGATTTTGTCTACATGGTTGTGCTGTTCTTTTGTACTCCTTAGCATTCATCCATGTTTCCACCTTGTGTAGGATTCCTTTTTTGCTTCACAGGTCATTAAAGAGCTCCTGATGCAGCCATATTGGTCCTTTGCAGTTCTTCACATCTTTTTTTCGCATCAGGATAGTTTTGCAGTTGTCCCTTTAATATTGTCTCCTTGAAAAATTGCCATCTCTCCTGAACTCCTTTATCCCTTAGCTTTTCTTCCCATGGGGCCTTACTTAGCAGTTCTCGGAGTTTTGAAGTCATTGTCCTTATTCTCCTGCTCTCATTCCTTTCTTTCCTTAGAATCATGAAACCTATGATTTCATGATCACTGTCACCCAAATTGCCTTTCACCTTCAGATTCGCTATCAGTTCCTCCCTCTTGGTCTGAATCAAGTCTAAAATGGCTGTCCCCCAAGTTACTTTCTCCACTTTTGAAACAAAAAGTTGTCCCCAGTACATTCCTAGAACTTACTGGAAATTTTGTGTTTTGCCATTTTTCTTGTCCAACAGATGTCTATGTAGTTAAAGTCCTCCATTACTACCAGGTCTTCTGTTTTTGGATATTTCTGTTAGTTGTTCTAAAATAGTCCCAATGTTGTGTTTTTACATGGTCACTTTTCAGAATACCACTGGACTTTAATGCACAGGGTGCTCAGTGGTGTTCCGCTTGTATAGTCCCTTATTCAAATCCATTTATGCCATGAATCAACTGAGTGAGTTGCCAATGTTTTTGGACATAAATTCACATAATCTGGCACTGTTAGCACCTTGTGCAGTCTATGCCCAAGAGAGACATAGGGCTGAAGTGGCATGGATGTGTGTGTTAGGACTGTGGGAGAAATCTTGCATGATGTCTGCCAGTGCTGTTAGCCTCAATTTTCTTGAGCATCAAAAATCAACTATACCTTTCCTCAACATTAGTCAAAAATATTGCCAAAGGGTTAAGAATTGAATGGAAGGCTTTAACAAGGATTTCTTTTTGGCACTCTGATGTCATCAGACACCAAGAGGAAATTCTCATCTATGGTGTAGTGCTTTTAAAAAAAATGTATTCCCAATTAAAAAAAAAAAAAAGAAACAAAAAAACTCTCCCCAAGAAGCTACTTGTACTCCCTTCCCTCATGGAAGGCCTGGTGGAGACAGCTTATAACTTCCACTTTAAAGAGCCCTTTGGAAAACCAGTAGCTGATGGAGCTACAACAGCTAATATAAAGACAGTCACAAGGAGGAAAGAGTGTGTGACAGAGAGTTGCTGAGGAGGAATAATCAGAAGAATTGTGTGTCTCAGAGCAGAACAGAGATTTCTTTTTGTCTGACAGCACCATTCCTACTCTGTGGCTTTCCTAAATTGCAGAAAGCTCAATTATGCCTTTTTGCAAAATCCTGTGTTTGTGGCAGCGTTGAGCATTGGCTCTCAACCTTTCCAGACGACTGTACCCCTTTCAAGAGTCTGATTTGTCTCGCGTATCTCCAAGTTTCACCTTACAAAAATGTCACAGCACACGGTTATAGAAAAATGTCTTGCTTTCTAATTTTTACCATATAATATAAAATAAATCAATTTGAATATAAATATTGTACTTACATTTCAGAGTATAGTGTAGACAGCAGCATAAAGAAGTCATTGTCGGTATGAAAATTTAGTTTGTACTGACTTTGCTAGTGCTTTTTATATAGCCTGTTGTAAAAGTAGGCAAATATCTAGATGAGTTGACGTACCCCCTGGAAGACCTCTGCGTACTCCCAGGGGTACACGTATCCCTGGTTGAGAATCACTGGTGTGGAGTGTATTACCCAAGGGGGGGGGCACTGGAAGGTAGAATTCCTCCTGCAGCTCCTTGGCACATAAGTCAAGTGTGCAGGCTGCTATACCCCTATATGGGGTGCAGTATACACTTCCACCCTACATGCTGGTCCCATTCTGCAGCCAGTGTAAAGAGGGATAGTTCCAAGGTGTCCTCTCCTTCCCACCTCCTTTTGTTTGCATTGCATTGCTGGAGGAGTACAGTGTTAGGGGCTGATTTAAATAGCTGCCAGAGGAAACCATTTGTAGTGCACAACAAGTTTTATTAGTCCAACAAAACCCAGGAACTATACTATGTATTATTGAGTGCCATCCACTGGCACTTTAATCTGTTGACATTAAGGGTATGTCTACACAGCAATCAGATGAGTGACTGCAGCACATGTAGACATACCTGGCTAGTTTTGATCTAGCTAGCTCAAACAATAGCATGGCAACTGAGGCAACATGGACTGCACAAGCCTGTCAAGGACCCTGGGTATGTACTGGAGTGGCTGCCATGGCTTCACAATCCTAAAGCTTGACATTTCTATAATGTCCTCCATCCAGTCTTCTTACACACCTGCAAACATTTGGGACTTAAGCCTTACAACAGGCCTATGAGGTTAGGAAGTATTACCCTGATTTTATTGAGGTGGAAATGGAGTGTAACCCCTAAGAAAAGGAGTACTTGTGGCACCTTAGAGACTAACCAATTTATTTGAGCATGAGCTTTCGTGAGCTACAGCTCACTTCATTGGTTAGTCTCTAAGGTGCCACAAGTCCTCCTTTTCTTTTTGCGAATACAGACTAACACGGCTGTTACTCTGTAACCCCTAAGGAGTTTACCTGGGTTCCTGGTGCTCTGTGTGCTGGTATTGGAAGCTCAGGGAGAGGTGCACTGTCCCTGGGAGGGGGAGCCAAGGCAGACTCAGAATCTGCTTGGCAACCAATAGGGAGTGAAATGCTCCCCTCCCCCACCCCGGGAGCTGAGGAGAGGGGAGAAGCCATTTTTGGAGCAGTCTGGAGCTATCCAGGGAAAGCAGGTCTGGTTGTGTGGGGAGCTGGAGAGTCTCAGGCTTGCATGCAGGGTTCCCCCTGAGAACTGGCCTCTGGGGACCTAAAAGCAAGACCCCTCAGCTTGAACTTTTCCCGCTCTGAGGTGACTCCCAGTTTGTAGAGTTTTGCTGGGAAAACTTCTCCCAGCCAGGCTGAGTTTGCCCTCCAGCTCTCTAGGTCACAGATCAGGGACCACATGGCACTACTGCTCTGGCTGCCTGCTGTGAGTGTGTCTGAGAATAAAGTTTGGATTTTAGTAGAGTTGTGTAATCTGCACCTTGAGCCCTGCACCCCTTGGTGGTGAGGGGAAATCCTGGGACTCGAAGCAGCCTGACTCCTGCATGAAGAGCAGGCCTGCCAGCAGTAGCCATCATCCCCTCTGCAGTGACTAAGGAGTTTAGAGCCATCTCTGAACCTGAGGATCATTCACAGAGTTTGTGAGTACACCATCTTTTAGTTAGCTAGTCAGGGAAGTTGTTTGGGAGACCCCTTACTCCCTAAACTCTGTCCTCAAGCCAGGGGGTAAAGGGTTGGGGATTTTATTACCTGCTGCCTATTAAACCTAAGGAAGGACTTACCACCTTATCCCATTTGTGAGTCCTTTGGGCTGTACTGAACCCAGCAGCCAAATGGTTAACTGCTGCACAGAAGATATTATGGTCACAGTATTTCTTGGGAGTTTCCAACTATTTGGCAAGTAAGTGGGGGTTGCCCTGTGGTTAGAATTTTCCTGCCAAGGTGCCCTACTGACCCTGCCAGGAAAGAATGAGGGGAGTGGAGGCACTGCTAAATACATTCATATGGGAAGAAAATAAAGGAGTTACACCCTGCTGAGTGGGTGTTGGGATCCAGAAGAACCCAGGCCTGTCCATCAAAACCTGTAAGCAGATTGGTATTAAAGGAGGTAACCAGGTGGAGTGGCTGCACTATAGGAGCCACAGCGTGATTTGCCTACGATCACACAAACAAATGGATAGTACAACTAGGAATAGAAGATCTCATGTTGCCCAGTTCAGTTCTTTAACAAGACTGTCCAGCTCAAAAAAATAAATAAATCCCCATTTACAAACAAAATATAAGAGCAGAATTAAACTTTCAAATAAAAGCATTTGAAACAGAGTAAAAACTAGGGCTGTCAATTAATTGCAGTTAACTCACGTGATTAACTCAAAATAATTAATCACGATTAAACAAATTAATCGCGATTAATCGCACTTATAACAATAGAAATACCAGTTGAAATTTATTAAATATTTTTGGATGTTTTTCTACATTTTCAATATTGATTTCAGTTACAACACAGAATACAAAGTGCACAGTGCTCACTTTATATTATTATTTTTTATTACAAATATATGCACTGTAAAAATGATAAAACAAAATAAATAGTATTTTTCAATTCACTTCATACAAGTACTGAAGTGCAATCTTTTTATTGTGAAAGTGTAACTTACAAATGCAGATTTTTTGGGGTTACATAACTGCATTCAAAAAAACAAAAACAAAAAAAAACCCATCAGTGTAAAACTTTAGAGCCTACAAGTCCACTCAGTCCTACTTCTTATTCTGCCAATCGCTAAGACAAAAAAGTTTGTTTACATTGACGGGAGATACTGCTGCCTGCTTCTTATGTACAGTGTCACCTGAAAGCGAGAACAGGCTTTCGCGTGACACTTTTGTAGCCTATGTTGAAAGGTATTTACATGCCAGATATGCTAAACATTCATATGCCACTTCGTGCTTTGGCCACCATTCCAGAGGACATGCTTCTATGCTGATGATGCTCATTTGAAAAATAATATGTTGATTAAATTTGTGACTGTACTTCTTGGGGGGAGAATTGTATGTCTCCTGCTCTGTTTTACCCACATTCTGCATATATTTCATGTTATAGCAGTCTCAGATGATGACCCAGCACATGTTCGTTTTACGAACACTTTCACAGCAGATTTAACAAAACGCAAAGAAGGTACCGATGTGAGATTTCTAAAAATAGCTACAGCACTCGACCCAAGGTTGATGTGAGATTTCTAAAAATAGCGACAGCAGTCGACCCAAGGTTTAAGAATCTGAAGCGCTGTCCAAAATCTGAGAGGGATCTGAGGTGTGGAGCTTGCTTTTAGGAGTCTTAAAAGAGCAACTCTCTGATGCAGAAACTATAGAACCCAAACCACCAAAAAAGAAAATCAACCTTCTGCTGATGGCATCTGACTCAGATGATGAAAATGAACATGCGTCAGTCTGCACTGCTTTGGATCATTATCAAGCAGAATTCATCATCAGCATGGAAGCATGTCCTCTGGAATGGTGGTTGAAGCATGAAGGGACATATGAATCTTTAGTGCATCTGGCATGTAAATATCTTGCAACACCAGCTACAACAATGCCATGCGAACGCCTGTTCTCCCTTTCAGGTGACATTGTAAACAAGAAGCAAGTAGTATTATCGCCTGCAAATTGTAACTAACCTTGTTTGTCTGAGTGATTGGCTGACCAAGAAGTAGGACTGAGTGGACTTGTAGGCTCATAGCTTTATTTTTGAATGCAGTTTTTTTGTACATAATCCTACATTTGTAAGTTCAACTTTCTTGATAAAGAGACTGCACTACAGTACTTGTATGAGGTGAATTGAAAAATACATATCTTTTGTTTTTTACAGTGCAAATATTTGTAATCAAAAAGAAATATAAAGTGAGCACTGCACACTGTGTATTCTGTGTTGTAATTGAAATTAATATATTTGAAAATGTAGTAAACATCCAAAAATATTTAAAATAAATGGAATTCTGTTGCTGTTTAACAGCACAATTAGTTTTTTAGTCACTTGACAGCCCTAGTAAAAACATTTAATTCTTTGTTTACCTATCATGATTACTGTACTAACCAAAGAATGCTAATATTTTGCCCAAGTATCATTCTTAGTAAGAGGCGACTTCACTACAGTATTGTGTACGCTGTTAAGTATTTGCTAAAAAGTAGGTGCAGATAGCTGTTCTTGTGAAAATAATGCAGTGCAAAAATGAGCACATTATGGATTAGTAGGATTCATTTTGAAAATGAAAAACATCTGATGAAAAAGCAATGAAAAATTGTGAAACCCCAAATCATTTTGTTAAAAAAAATAGAATGAAAACATTCCTAAATTTTCAAAATTCCTGCAAATTTTGTCTTCTGTTTTTTGATGAGCTCTAGCTGCCATCTCTTACCCAAATGGTGATAAAAATCTGTTGCTGGTCTCTGTTGCTAGTTAGACATCAGGGGTTAGTGTGGAATCCAATAAGACCCCAAAGTTGCCATAATTTTTGCTGACAGATTAGCTCAGGTGTGGGAACAGCATGTGGGCCTCATTCTCTTCTCACGTCCACCAATTTGACACTGGTATAACTGCATTGACTGTAAGGCAATTACTCCTGATTTATATTAGTGTCACTGAGAGGAGAATCAGATTAATTTTCTTTTGCAATATTTCAGAGTGATTCCATTTGCTTACCAGTGTCACTTAAATTTTTTGGCTTGAATTAGAGATACCTGGCCTTTATTCAATTCCGTACCTCTGCCAAGCGCTGGGAAAGCAGGGAACAGTTCTGTTAGGGACTATTGAAAAGGAGACAGAGCTGAGCACCATCAGCATACAGAAGACTTGGTATCCCAAATCCCTTCTCCATCTCTCCTAGTAGTTAGAGATAAACTCTAAACAAGAGTGGTGATAGGACAACGCCGAGCAATTCGCCGGTGCCATCACTGGTGAGCTCTCTGAAAGGAAAGTGCAGAGGGGTGATTCCACCCTCCCCTACCAGATTACATAGAGTAGCATCTCATGAGTGATGGTATTGGAGTTTTCTGAAAGATCCAGATAATACAGTATATCAGCATTGACACTTGGGGTGATATCTTGGCTCAGCTGGGATTTTGCCATTGACTTCCATGAAGCCAAGATTGCACCATTAGTCTCTGTCCATGACTGTTTACTTTGCTTAAGAGGGACCTTTGGTGAGGGACCTTCTCAAAGCCATGTTGACTCTTCTCCAACATCATGCACATTGTGTGTCTGATAATTCTGTCCTTTACTAGAGTTTCGACCAATTTGTCTGGTACTGAATTTAGGCTAACCAGCCTGTAATTGCCAAGATAGCTTCTGAAGCCTTTTTTAAAAATTGGGTTACATTAGCTATTCTCCAGTCTTCATCTGGTACAGAGGCAGATTTAAGGAATAGATTACATACCACAGTTAGTAGTTCTGCAATTTCATATTTCAGTCCCTGCACAACTCTTGGGTGAATCTCTTCTGTTCCAGGTGACTTATTGTTTAATGAATCAATTTGTTCTTCTATTGACACCTCAATATGGGACAATTCTTCAGATTTGTCACCTAAAAAGAATGGCTCAGGTATGGGAATCTCCTTCACATCCTCTTTAGTGAAGATTGATCTAAAAAATTCATTTACTTCTCTGCAACGGCCTTGTCTTCCCTGAATGCTCTTTTTGCACCTTGAGTGTCCAGCGGCCCCACTGGTTGTTTGGCAGGCTTCCTGATTCTGATATATTTTTAAAATGATGTTAGTTTGTGTCTTTTGTTAGTTGCTCTTCAAATTATTTTTTGGCCTGCCTAATTATACTTTTATCCTTGACGTGTCAGAATTTATACTACTTTGTACTTTCCTCAGTAGGATTTGACATCCATTTTTAAAGGATACCTTTCTGCCTCTAACTGCCTCTTTTACTCTGCTCTTTAGCCATGGTGGCATTTTTGGTGCTTAATGTTTTTTTGTCTTTTGCTTTGGGGTATACATTTAATTTGGTGTTTTTAAATAGTTTCCATGGAGCTTGCAGGTATTTCGCTCTTATAACATCATGAATGGTATTGAGAAAGCGTAATGCATGAACTAGGGAACACCTGGTGAAATGAATAGGCTTAGAATGAACAAAAGGAAGTACTTCTTCACACAGGGCACAGTCATCCTGTGGATCTTGTTGCCATGGAATGTTTTGAGGCCAAAGGGATAACTGGGTTGAAAATAATTAGATAAGTTCATGGAGGATAGGTCTATCAGTGGCTATTGATCAGGAATGCAACCTATGCTCCGGGTGTCCCTAAACCTCCAACTGCCAGAAGCTGGGACTGGGTGACATGGAATGGATCACGAGAAATTCCCCTGTTCTGTTCATTCGATCTGAAGCATCTGGCTCTGGCCACTGCTAGTAGACAGGATACTAGTCCAGCTGGAACATTGGTCTGACCCAATATGGCAATACTTATTTGTTTTTATGTAGAATGCTGTCATAATCTTATACTGCCATTTCTTCACTTTGTTCTTTGACATTTTTGGATATGTATGAAATTATTGTAATCCTTTATCTGTAATATAGTATAGTTAGTTCTGAACACATCCGGTGTGTATAAGCAAGCTCTGTAGCCAGTCCATATCTGTATGATCTCTTCAGTGACCCAGAGATCAGCTTTGACAAACCTTTAGAATGATCAGACTGGAAACAATATTTTGTAAGATTTCACATTGCAAACAAACTCCTTGAAGTATCTAGATATAGAGGTATCTTCTTTAATTTATGTTATGGGGAAGCAAGCAGAGTGTATCTTTAAATCCTTTGACTTTACTGAAGACAGTCACAAAGATGACTATGAAAGGGTTTTGACCGTTTTTGATGCATACCTCAGAGAAATGTGGTTTATGAAAGAGTGTGTTTTCACCAGAGAATTCAAGAATCAGGGGGAAATGTTGAATATTTTATAAGCGTTCTGCATTCTTTGGCTGAAAATTGTGATTTTTTTGGGAATGTAAAACTTGAAAATATTAGTGACAGGCTGGTTATTGGGTTAACTATACAGATAAAAACTTTTCACAACAGCTACAATTGAAGAGAATTTTAACCCTTGCCAGACTTATTCAAATAGCAAAACAGACTGAAATGGTGAAACACCAAACCCTAGAGAAACTTGAAAAACCTAAAACTAGCTTAGAAACTGTAAACAGACATTACTATAAAACACCTGAGGCAGGGAGAGAGAAATTTCAGGCTAAGAGGGACAAATTCCACCCTACATGCATAAGGTGGGGTAAAAGTCATATCCAGGAGATGGTGTATGTCCACAGCCAGAGGCACACCTTGTAATAACTGCATGAAATGTGGACATTTTGCAGCTGTTTGCTGTATCAGAGCAATCAGGGAGTTGACTCATATTACAGAGAGCCATTGTATCTGGGATCTATCACTTGTGAGGACACTGAATATTCATGACAAGATTATTGACTTGAAAATTGGCTCAGGAGCTGGTATCACAATCATCTCAGAAGGGCTTTACAATCACCTTCAACCTTCAGCCAGTGTAAGGGACTTGGACATAGGCAGTCTTGTTTAATGGTCACAGCTGGGCTGAGGTCTGCTCACCAGGGACAGAAGTTGGAGGAATCACAAGGCCAGGTTCTGTAAACAAGAGTCAGGGTAAGAGTCAGGCCGGGGTCAGAGATAGCATCAAGTACGAATCAAGAGGCGAGAATCAGTCAGGCTGGAGTCAGAGACTGGAGATCAGAGGCAGTACCCGGCTAGAATCAAGAAGCAGGAATTGGAGTTGAAATCAAGCTGGAGTCAGAGACCAGAAATCAGGAGACAAGGCAAAGACTGGCATTACAGCAGGCCAAAGTCTGTGTAGCTGCGCAAACAACTTCCTGCGCAACCCCTGGGGTTAAGTAGGGACACTTGGCCAATCAGAGGACTGCAGGGTACTGTCATTCTGAGTTTCTTGGATGGTACTTCCTGGGGCACCTTCTCTCCACACTGCTCCCTGGCTGTATCGCTGCTTAGCCTCCTGTTGGCACTGTGAGACTATCAGTTTCCCCAGGTTCTGCAGAGCTGGGTTCTAGTCCCTGGGTCCTTACACCCAGAACTGAAGTCACCTGACCCATCCTTGTAGGTATTTGAAACTACATGGGCCAGTTCACCACAATAACAACTTACAAAAACAAAAGCTGTGCATTCAGAATGTAGGTGATCAAAGGACCACAGGTCAACAGTCTTCTCAATAGCAGCCATCATGGGCCTAATGAGAAAGGTGGAAGAACTCAATGGAATATGTGGTGATATTGGACTTTTGAAAAGAGACTCAGTACAAATAACCTTAAGAGACAATGCTGAACTAAGTATATAGTGTACAGACACCTCACAAGATCCCTATCCCATGATTTCATAAAGTGGAAACTGAGTTAAAGAGAATGGAGCAGATTGGCGTAATCAAGAAAAATCCCTGAGCCAACAGCATGGTGTGCCCCAGTGGTACCAGTTGTCATACTATCTGGAGTGGCTCACAACTGTGAGTGCCTGTCTCAGAGCAGACTGTCAGAAAACAAAGGCAGACACCCCAGACTAGTGGTATGTTCTATAATTAGATTTCACCAACCCAGTAACAAATGTGAACTCCTGGATCACTATACCAATCTTACCATGGAGTCACAGACAGTCCCCTTAGCCTCTGCAGTCTATCTTGCCACCCAAACTGAACTTTGTGATAAAAGGTTATGAAAACCAAAAATCACATCACATCAGATTGCTCCCAGTTCCAAAGGACCAAGTGACTCACCCCAGATCAATTGATACTCCAGATCTTACACCAAAGACAACGCTGGCAGGCAATTCTATTGTAAACTAACTATAGGTTTATTAGCTAAGAAAAAAAGAATGAGAGTTATTGAGAGGTTAAAGCAGGTAAAATATAATTGGTAAATCACAGTTTGTAACTCCAAATAGTGGCAATGATGTAATATGCTGCCAGTTTCCCAAAAGTCTTTTCCAGGGCTAGAATTATTCTGGGGATCTCCGTCTTCTCGTTCAGTTATTCTGCCGTGTTAGAATCCAAACAGTCCAGAAATGAAGGATCTTTCCTTGAATCCATCTTTTATATCTCCTTTACACAGAAAGCTAGCTGACAGTGTCTGTACCCACATGGTTTTTTTCTTTAATGACAGATAGCGAGGAATGCATTCAGAGTCCTTGACCTTGATCATCACACACAATGATCACTTGCTTTGAAATCAGTATTTTCTGTTAACATTCTTCAGTCCTTCATTAGCATATCACAAGATTTCTCTGATGGGTAATTTAGTTGCAAGGATAATTACCATGTAAATGTTGCTGTTACATTATGACAGGAATAAATAAGTGAAAACAATACAAGTAACATCCCATTAGTTTTATGAAGTTTAAACATCCAAAACACACATACATTTACAATTGCTTTGATCTAATACACATGTGAATTGGCCTGAATACACTCTGGCATGACCTGGTCAGCCCCTGTCACACTAGTTATAAAGACCTAATGGAAAAATGTGAATCTTTGTGGATTTAAAAAGATTTAATGAACTAGCTGTGAGAGAAAAATATATCCTTCCAACTCTGGGTGCCTTCTTTCCCAGAGTGAAAGGAGCTACAGTGTTCTCCAGGCTGGATGTCTTGATCAGATTCTGGCAAATTTCTTTAGCCAGAGAAAGTCCTAAACTGACTACATTTGTCACACCTTTGGGGAAATTTTGCTTTCAAAGATTACCTTTTGGGTCTCCCTTGGGGGAGCACCCTGTGACCCTCATATTCCTCATCTGTATATAAAATTATGATATTGCATATAAAGCAGGCCACGTGAGGTATCGGGGAAAAGGTTATGATCGGCTGAAAGTCACTATTCTATCTAATTATATATATCTTTAGTGCATATGAAGTTATGAGATTGTGTTCTATGGTTGTCACTAAAACATGCTGTAAGTTGGGGAATCAGCCAGATATGAGCTCCCCAGAGGCAACAGCAAGGCAAATAACCAACGCCCGGGCGGGGTGTCAAACAACCATCAACAGCCATTGTCCAGCAAGGGAGCTACAATTCAGTGACTCACCTGCATAAGGCCACACGAGGGGAATTGCGCAACCTCGCCTGGGGTCTCAGCAATGCCCACCAGACATGCCTGGACTTGTGTTCTCCAAGCACATGGACTAAGGGTATAAAACAGAACAGAGGGGTCCATGTTTGGCCTTTCTCCTACCCCCACCTATGCTGCAAGCAACAAGGACACTGAGAAGTCTTAAGACTCCAAGAAAGGAGACTGGCCCCGGTTTCAAGGGCTCACTATGTGTACTATGAACTGCAATATTTAGTGGGGTGAGGCTTAATCTAGTTGTTGCCCAGTCTAATAGGGTTGAGAGTTTAGACTGCATGCTTATATTTTATTTTATATTGGTAACCACGCTGACTTTTTGCCTATCACTTAATATCACTTAAAATCTATATTTTGTAGTTAATAAACTTCTTCTAGTGTTTATATTTACCAGTGAGTTTGTCTGAAGTGTGTGGCAAATCTGCTCTGGTTTACAAAGGCTGGTGTATATCCACTTTCCATTGATGAAGTGGTGAACCAATTAATAAATGAAGTGGTGAACCATTCATCTTGAGCAGTGCAAGACAGTATTTTTCTGAGGTACAAGGCTGGGACTTGGGGGGGATTTGGCTGGTTCCTTTCTGTAAGTGATTCATGAGTGGCTCTGGGAGCATTCATGCAATCTAGCTGGGTGTGGGGCTCCACATGCTGTTGTGCTGAGTGATCACAGCGCCTGGAGGGGTTTGCTGCTTGTCACTAGCAAAACATTGTGTGAGACAACCCAGGCTGGAGAGTTAAGGGGGCACAGTGGTCCCATGGTCCCAGGCTGCATCCCGGAGATCCTGTCACACAGTGCATCTGAAATTTTCCAAAGAAAGATGGCAGAAATGTTAACAGACACAAACTGATTTTTTGTTTTCATGGACAATATTCTGATATCTGGATCTTCAGTGGAAGAACACAACAAAATCCTCAGCAAGTACTAAGCCTAATCAGTCAGTCTGGACTGAAGCTAAACAACGAAAAATGGATTTTCCACATTCCCTAAATTAAGTTTTTGGGACAGACAATACACAAAGATGGAATCAGTCCTAGCCCTGAAAAAGTAAAAGCATTTTCAGAGTTCAGTGCATCAACTAATGTACTAGAACTGAGGTGTATACTGGGGATGGTAAATTATGGTGGTCGATACCTAATAAGATCTTTCTACAGTGACAAAACCATTGGATGAATGGTTAAAATCCAACACATTGTGGCTATGGGGACAAAATCAATGGCTTTCAAAAAAGCAAAAGAAATGATCTCAACAGCTCCAGTTCTCAAGTACTACGATGTGAACAAACCCACAATGGTCAGTGCAGATGCAAGCAGCTATGGCCCTGGTGGTGCATTGTTGCAACAACATGGCTCTGAGAGGAAGCCAGTTGTATTTTGCTGCTGCACACTTACAGAAGCAGTAAAATGATATGCACATATTGAAAAGGAGTGCCAGGCAAGCATATGAGCATGTAAGAGCTTTAACAGCTATCTATGTGGATTGGATTCATTACACTGATAAAAGACCATAAACCACCTGTAACCCTCATCAGTGGAAAAAACCTGGATCAAGCACCACTGAAATGCCAACATCTATTGATAAGGTTAATGTTGTTTAACCACATTGTTAAATATGTTCCTGGGAAAAATCTGGTAGTAGCAGACACTCTGTCACAGAGGCCAGCATCGCACTCCACTACCTGTGAGCTCAAAGATGACATAAAGGTATATGTAGATGCATAGGCGCCAACGTCCACTGTTCCTGGTGGGTGCTAGACCCCGCCCTTGGCCACACCCCTGCACCACCCTTGCCCTGCCCCCATTCCACCCCCGCCTCTTCTCTGCCTCCTCCCCTGAGCGCGCTGAGTCCCCACTTCTCCCCTCCCCCCCGGAAAGTCCTAAGCACTGCCAAACAGTGGGCACCGCTGGGAGGTAGGTGGAGGAGTGGGGATGCGACGGACTCTGGGGAGGAGGTGGGGTGGCAGGGAGTGGAGCATGGCTGCTGGTGGGTGCAGAGCATCCACTAATTTTTCCCCGTGGGTGCTCCAGCACCAGAGCACCCACAGAGTCGGCACCTATGTGTAAATGCTATGGACACATATAGATCAAGGTTAGAAAACAGATGACACCAGCTACAAAAATCAACCTCAATAGACATAGAACTTCCTGCAATTGCAAGTTACATTAGAGGCAGTATCTAAAGGACACTAAGGAAGTGACAAGAGACTACTTTGAGGTGCATGGACAATTAACAGAGTCAAATGGAGTCATGATTAAAGGCATGATAATTCCACACAAAATGAGAGGAGAAATCATAAACCACATCAATGAAGGATGTCAAGGATTAACTATATGCCATGAATGGGCCAACCAGTCAATGTGGTGGCCAGGTATCAGCAAGGACATACAGAATAAAGTATCTGCATCTGAACATTGCAGAACTAACAAACCAACACAACACTAAGAACTTTTAATAACAACACCTCAAGACAGAACTTGGAAGAAACAAGCTGCAGATTTATGCGAATTCAGAGGACATCACCACCGAGTAGTCATGGACTGTTTTCCCAGGTACATAGAAATAATGTACTTGGACAACATATATTGCAGAGTTATCAAGAAACTGAAGTGCACTTTTGCTTATGAACATTTTTACAACAGACATCATTCAGTTAGAGAACTGCCAGGTCTAGAACCTGGTGACTATGTTCACGTCATGTTGGATGGAGAAAAAGGATGGACAATTCCAGCTGTTGTAAAGAAAAAGAATTCAGTTCCCAGATGGTATGATTTCAAGACTGACAGTGTGGAGATCAACAGAAATTGTCAACCTCTACAGTTTGTTCCTCAAACAGAACAATCAACAGAGCAAACTACAGATGGCAGATGCAAAACAAGAAGAAGCCGAAACTATTCAAAACCAACCACAGCCAGTCATTGCCACTAACGGACAGCCAAATTACCAAGTTTGTTATGCATTTGGGTCAAATAATTAGAAAATCAGAACAATTCAGAGACAATTATCAGACTGATTTGTACTGAACCTCAAAGTCAGCATGATCATGTTAATATTGTAAATGATAGGAATGTAAAAGAGGAAGATGCACTGGAATGACAAACTGTTCTGCCACTAGATGGCACTTTATGTAAAATTCCTTTTTTAATGAACCTCAGCCATACCTGGCAGAGCATTGGAGCAACTTATAATGAAGACATCTGGTATGTATAAGCAAGGTCTGTAGCTAGTCCATAGCTGGTACAGAAGATGATGACACTTGGAGACTGATTCTGATCTCATGCTGGTTTTACAACAGTGTAACATTATTGACTCCAGTACACTTAGTTCTGATTTACATCAGTATTACTCAGAGTCAGGCCCTTGGTGTTTATCCTATTTTGTGGTGCTATGATAAAACTGGGTTAACTGAAGGTCATTTTAAAAAAGTTTTAAAATGTACCACATCTAAAAATTCAGCTTGACTTTATTTCTGCCTTCTTGGCCCTTGATCACAGTACATTTTAATTCACATTTCAGATGATGGTCACCAGGGGACTTAGAAGGGATTGGGTGAGGTAAGCATTTCTGCAACACATTCTTGAAAAATTGCTCATTTAAACTTATTCTGTGGTAGGTCTGAGAATTTTGCTTAGCGTCTGACATTATTTTTATATTTATTACTTGGCACTTTGAGTTACTGGACTCGCTAAGCCGTGGCGCATTAAGAAGCTAAAATAGTTATTTAATTGATACCAAATTCAACCCTGGTGTAAGCCCATTGAAGCCAAAGGTAAATGTGACCCCATAAATATAGTTGACTGGAAAGGATGAGGAGAAAGCAGATTTATAGCGAGACAAGAGGATTGGAATGGTGAAATTGAAAGTACAGGGAAATTGAAAGTTTGAGGGGCCTATGTGGATAACAAAGGATTTGGAGGTGAGGGAGGGGTTTGCTGGGGAAGAGTCGAGAGAGGAATCATCTGAAGTGGAGCACAGAAGGGGACCTGAAATGCGACCTGAGGCTGAATTATTGTCTGGATCAAAGAAGTGACTCCAATGAGAGGGGAAAGCATGATTTCACCTGGAGCGCCTCATAGGGAAGGGAGAGGGGGCAGAGAGCCAGCAAGAAGCTAGAACCCAAGTGATTTTCACATGCTGCTGAAAAACAAGTCAGCAGCAGGTACAAATACAAGTGTTGGCTTTAGATTAGCTGAAATGAGCACATTGTATTCAATTGCTTTTTGTTTCTGCTCTGTGATCTGTTGCTAGTTGGGCGGACCACCTAAGGTTTGAGAGTAAGTGTAAGTAAGGAAGAGGAAATGAGCCAGAATGGAGGGTGAAATCCTGGCTCCATGAAAGTCAGTGGCAAAACTCCCATTGACTTCACTGGGGCTGGGATTTCACCTGGAGTGTATCATTTTTAGAGCTATTAACAACATCAGAAGTACATGAGAGCAATACAATAGTGTGGAGAACTGGAATGTAGCCAATGGCTCTGAATCAGGAGAATTTGTAGCAAAACTGGAGCCACCTTGCAAAGCTATTCAGTGGGCCTCCAGTTGCCAGGTCCAAGAATTGATAAACAACCTTGCCCACTGTCCCAAATTCCTCTGTGCCACCACCTGGGGTTCAATGCAGGCAGGCAGGAGCATAGGACAAAGCCCGGACCCACAAAGGGAATTAGGCATTGCAGTGCTCAGGTTGTGTAGAAAATCACATGAACAACACTGTGACCAACAAAGCCTGAGTTAGACACCTGGTGTCTCCTCATTGTGATGGTACCAGTGCCCGCCTTATAGCTTTTAGCCCAGCACTCACTGGGATGTGGGAGACCTAGGTTCAGTTCCTCCCTTTGCCTGAGGGGGAAGATGGGATTTGAACAGCGTTCTCCCACAGCTCTCAGGAGTGGGCTACAACCAGGGAGCTATGGGATATTCTGATGTGAAGCTCCCTCAGTCTCTTCTGTTGAAGCTGCTACACTGTGTATAAATACTTAGAGTCATTGTGCCAGAGAGAGAAAGAGGGTGAGGCCTGGTCTACATTACAAATTTAGGTTGATGGAAGCCGCCTTATGGTGTACTGTTGGCATTTCAGCGTCATCAGTGGTTATTCTCTGATCTGGAAAGAAAGTCCCTGCTTGCAACTTTCTGAACAGACACATGTTCTTAAAGATGCGCGTGTCATGCGCCTTTCTTGACCATACCACGCTGATGTCAGTGAAACGCCCCATGTGATCCATCAATGCTTTCAGTACAATAAAAACGTATTCCTTTTGGATTATGTACTCTCTGGCAAGGTGGTCTGGTGCCAAGATAGGGATATGCATGCCATCTATCGCTCCCTGCAGTTAGGGAACCCCTTCGCAGCAAAACCACCCATTATGTCCTGCATATTACCCAGAGTCACTATCCTTCTTAGCAGAAGTATTAATGGTCTTGCACACTTGGATCACAACAGCTCCCATGGTAGATTTATCAACTCCAAATTGATTTCCTATTGACCAGTAGCAGGCTGGCATTGCAAGCTTCCACACAGTGATCATCTCTTGCTTCTCCACTGTCAGGGCAGGTCTCATTTTAGCATTGCTGCACTTCAGGGCTGGGGAAAACTCTGCAGAAGTTCCTGGACAGTGGCCTTCTGCATGCAAAAGTTCTGCAGCCACTGCTCAACATCCCATAACTACATAATGGTGTGGTCCCACCAGTCAGTGTTTGTTCTTCAAGTGCTTGTTCATGTCCATTCCAATCAGGTATGTGTGCGCACATGTGCATGGTGTCCAGAAGATTTTTCCCCTAGAAGCATCCTTTGGGCCAGCCTGGGCGCCCCTGGAGTTGTGCCTTTATGGCGCTCAATATAGAGCCCTGCCGACCCACCACCCCTTCAGTTCCTTCTTATCACCAGTGACGGTTGGGTGGAACTTTCTTTAGCCCTTGCTTAGCAAGCGTGTTCTATAGGAACTGTATGTAGTTACCTTAATATCCGTTCTTAGTATTAGAGTTCTTAGTACAGAATTGTTGTGGGTTTCTCCTGCATCCCACCTTCCCTGAGCCGTGGTATGCCACGGTCCCCGGGGTTTAAAAAGTGTGTGGCCTGCGCAACACGCATGCCAAAGAGTGACCCACACTCGTCGTGTTTACAGTGCCGAGGGAAGGGCCACCAAAAGGATCACTGTAAGATCTGCCTTGAGTTCCGCCCTAGAACTCTTAAAGAAAGGGAACAGTGGCTTAAGGTGATCCTCATGGAGGCAGCCCTACGCCCCCACTCCGACCCAGACTCTGGGGATCCGGCCCCTAATGCTTCGTCCTCAACGAGGAGCACCCCGGCACCGTCGTCAAGCTCGAGAGAGGACTCGTCCCGGGACGCTCAGCACTGACACGGCACCTCACAAGGCCCAGCTGAGAACAGGCACCGATCCCATTCGCTGGTGCCTCAGAAGAAAAAGAAGTCAGACAGCCGCTCACCTCCGGCTCAGTCCAGAGAAGTGAGATCCCAGGTGGGCCACAGCTCTGGATCCCCTACCGGGCCGCGTCGACTCCTGCCCAGAAGAGGCAGTTGAGTCTGGGCCCCCCTC
The DNA here is from genome assembly GCF_965140285.1 of Lepidochelys kempii. Classification (NCBI taxonomy): domain Eukaryota; kingdom Metazoa; phylum Chordata; order Testudines; family Cheloniidae; genus Lepidochelys; species Lepidochelys kempii. The sequence goes on along the minus strand of NC_136382.1, from coordinate 148,383,043 downwards.
AGTTGCTGGACCCTACACAGCAGCTACAGCTTATGGCGCTGTTCTCACCCCCAAGGAAGGAAGAACCTCCACCGCTGGCAGACCCACCCCGCCCCTCAGTGCAGTCAAGAGGGAAGCTGGCTATGATGTCCAGGTGCTCTCCCTCCCCAGCCCACTCGGGCAGAGAGCCTAGCTCCCTGAGCTCTTGATGCTGAAGGCATTGGGGCTTGGCTCCTCAGTGGTTTTCAGTCTTGGAGACCTCGGAGTTAGAGTCCGACTCCTATCGCTCCAGGAGAAGCAGGAGCTGCAGATCGAGGACTGGGTGAGACAGGAGGGAGCCCCAGGCATGGCCTCTGCAGTGGCAGAACCCACCACAGTGGCCCTTCTGAACCCCTGGGCCTTTCACCAAGGACAGGGAGAGAACCAAGGTCACCGCTCTGCAGCGTCTTCTGTGACCTCAACTACCTTGACCTCGCCATCGGCTACGCATCTTCCCTCGGCGCCTGCCCATGCACCAACACCTCTGACAGCGCACCGTCGTCGACTCCTGCACCAGATTTGGCACCGCCCTTGACAGTGTCCTTGGCACCGATGACACGCCCGACTTCCACGCCAGCACCATTGTCAATGTCGACTATGGCACGGGCACTGACGACCCTGGCGCTGATGCCAGCGACAAACCCTCCATCTTCGTCGGCAGAGACGAGAAGATCGGCAACAGCTCCTTTGATGGTTCCTCCCATCGTACTGATGACGGCGCCAACACTGTCGAGCGCACCACTGGCACCAATGCTGCCGCAAGTCTGGGGACCCCCGGGGGCGGATGGCAGGGAGCATCCGCTCCATATAAGCACTTCCTCTTCTTCGTCACCTGATGAAGCATTGGCAGGTACAGCCGTAGTCTCAGCGTTTGAGGACAACAGGGTGCTGCACCAGTTGCTGCGCAGGGCTGCTCAGGGTCTGGGCATTAAGGCCGAGGAGGTAGTCGAGGAGGCTGATCCCATGGTGGACATCCTCACCCCCTCAGGACCTTCCAGTATTGCCCTTCCACTCATTAAAACCATTGTGGACACCACCAAGACCCTGTGGCAGACCCCAGCTTCCTTGCTGCCCACTGCCAAGCGTAACAAGAGGTGTTATTTTGTGACCTCGAGAGGGTTCAAACGTTTATACTCTCACCCACCCCCACTCTCTTGTTGTGGATGCTGCTAACCAGCGTGAGAGACAGAGCTTCCAAGGGCCCTCCCCTAAAAACAGGGAGGCTAAGCATCTAGACCTTGTTGGGAGAAAGGTCTATTCCATAGGGGGTCTGCAGCTCTGTATCGCAACCAACAGGCCGTCGTCAGCAGGTACTCTTATAACACCTGTGCAGCAATGGCCATATTAATGGAGCTCCTCCCATTGGACACCCATTTGAAGGTGTGACCCTTTTTTCTGAAAAGACAGACAAGAGGCTGCACAGCCTGAAAGACTCATGAGCCACCCTCAAGTCGTTGGGCTGCACACTCCCACCACACAGCGGAGACGCTTCCGACTGTAACCTCCTCCGAGATTCCATCAGCAGAATCATCAGGAGAGTTCCCGGAGGAGGAACAGGAGTGGCAGGAGGAGGGAACACCCATCCTCAGGCCAGGGCTCTGGCCAACCCAAGCTGCCCTCTGGCCCTAAACTGGCCTTTTGAAGGTGCAATTGAGGATGGCGCACCAGATCAGAGACTGGATCTACCCTGCCTTACCTTTTCCTGCCGACTATCCCCTTTCTACCATGCATGGTCCCATATCACTTCGGACCACTGGGTGCTCCCCACAGTAGAAAGGGGATACTCCATCCAATTCTGTGCCCTCCCGCTCTTCCATCCCCCTTCCCCGTCCCTCTTCAGGGACCCCTCTCACAAGCAACTCCTCATCCAGGAGGTGCAGTTGCTCTTATCGCTAGGGGCAGTGGAGGAGGTTCCTCTGGAACACAGGGGCGAGGGTTTCTATTCCCGGTATTTCCTTATACCGAAAGCCAAAGGCAGCCTCAGGCCTATCCCGGACTTGCGAGAGCTCAACAAGTTCATAAAGAAACTCACGTTCCGCATGGTTTCCTTGGCCTCCATCGTCCCCTCACTAGATCCAGGAGATGAGTATGCCACCCTTGACTTGAAGGAAGCTTATTTTCACATCACAATCACTCAGCCCCACACGAAGTATCTCAGGTTTGTGGTCAACGGTACCCATTACCAATTTACTGTCCTCCCGTTCAGTCTGTCAGCAGCACCTCGAGTGTTCACCAAGTGCATGGCAGTCATCGCCGCGTTCTTGCAGAGGCACCAGATACAGATGTTTCCATACCTCGACAACTGGCTGAGCAAAGGCTGCTCCAGGACCCAGGTGGAAATTCAGGTCACATTTATCAGAGCTACCTTTGAGAGCCTGGGTCTAGTCCTAAATGAAGCGAAATTGACTCTGTCTCCCATCCAGAGGATAGAGTTCATAGGGGCAGTACTGGACTTGACCCAAGCTAGGGTATACGAGGAAAGATTGAAAAAAATGGGTTTGTTTAGTCTGGAAAAGAGAAGACTGAAGAGGAACATAACAGTCTTCAAGTATGGAAAAGGTTGCTGTAAAGAGGAAGGTGATACTTGTTCTCCTTTACTACTGAGGACAGGAAAAGAAGTAATGGGCTTAAATTGCAGGAAAGGTGGTTTAGGTTAGACATTCGGGAAAACTTCCTATTGTAAGGAAGTGGAACAAATTATTAAGGGAGCTTGTGGAATCTTTGTCATTGAAGGTTTTTAAGATCAGGTTAGACAAACACCTGTCAGAGATGGTCTAGATCAGAGGTCTTCAATCTGTGGGGCAGCCCCTCTGGGGGGGGGGCATGAGTTTAAAAAGTTTGAGTTCCACTGGTCTAGATAATACTTAACCCTGCCTTGCATGCAAGGGACTGGAGTAGATGACCTATCTAGGTCTCTTCCACTCCTGCATTTCTTTGATTACCTGTAGTGAGGTGGAGTGGCCTCCCATGGACCCAGAGGGGGAGGGACCACTGACTGAGCCCTGGTGGGCAGAGCTAGGCTGTGCTCACCCCTCTCACCGGAAGTCAGTGGGCGGGATAGGAAGTATAAAAGGCAGGCCTGGGAGCTCAGTTGTGCTGCAGCTGCCAAAGGAGCCAGGTGTCTCCTGCCTGCTGCCAACCTGGGAGACTGCCCTGGCCCCTGCGAAGCTGAGGACTGGCCAAAGCTGCCGGAGCCACCTGTTGACCAAGCCATGGAGGAGTTGCTGGGACTCCCGCGGGCCTTCTCCCTGACAACCAGAGGACCCCTTACGGATCCAGGTACACCCTGAGGAGGTAGGAAGTAGCCCAGGAAAACTAGACAATAGTCTGGTTAAGAGCTGGCCTGGTACAAGGTCAGTGTGTTGCGGGTGGATCCCCGCTGACCCAGTGGTGGACCACTCTGCCACTGTTAAGGCCATGGACTGGGATGCAGTGGAGTTGGGCGGGCCTGCGTCCCTCTTGCCACCCCATTCCTGTGGTGGCAGTACTCCCGCTCCATAGGCCAGGAGGCCTGCATTATCCTACAGTCCGCCAAGCTAGGACACTAGACTCTGTGAATCCTGCCTGAGACTGTATTTAGGTGCTCTACCCCTGCCTGAGCCCTAAGGACTTCTTGCCTCGCCCTGACTAAGGGCTTGAGCCTCCTGTTTGTTGCTGTGCCCTGGCTGCTGCCCAGAGCCCCAGCCCTGTGTGTTGCCCCGCTTAATTCCCCCACAGTGGGTGACATATAGGGGTGTAGTGAGGCAGAGTGGCCTCCCATGGAACTGGGAGAGGGGAGGTGGGCAATCACCACCAACCCACTACATTACCTATTTAAAATCTTTTAATATTTTTATATATCTTTTTTGCTTCAAGACATTGTCTTTTTTTCAGCTTCTCTTGTAGTCTTTCTTCCCTCCTTTATGTCCATTTTGATTAATTTAATCTTACTTCTCTCTGCACTTGTGCTAAACATCTCTCTTCTTTGTTAAACCTCTCTCTCTCTCTCTCTCTTTCAACTCCTCTGTGCTTTTCTTTTGTCCACACATAACCCCAGAACCGTCATCATCAGTCTGAAGAGAATGATACCCACATAGAGAACTGTGACAGAGTGCTGTTGCTCCAGGACTCCTCCATCCTTCATGCCACTTTCATATATTTTCAACTAGGACAAGAAGGAAGATTTTTCTCCTCTAGCTGATTATCATGAAGGACATGGAGCTTGTGGCCTCTGTTGTAACAGGGACATACTGTAATTATACTACTTCTCCTACTGTATGTAAGGGAGCAGTATGACTGCTCAGAGCTCCGGTACAAAACTGCAGAAAAACCTGAGTGTCTCTGGATCAAGTTTAGAAGTGTGAGCAACGAGAGTGATGTAGTGGTGGGAGTCTGCTATAGACCACCGGACCAGGGGGATGAGGCTTTCTTCCGGCAACTCGCAGAAGCTACTGGATCGCATGCCCTGGTTCTCATGGGTGACTTTAATCTTCCTGATATCTGCTGGGAGAGCAATACAGTGGTGCATAGAAAATCCAGGAAGTTTTTGGAAAGCGTAGGGGACAATTTCCTGGTGCAAGTGCTAGAGGAGCCAACTGGGGGGGGGGGAGCTTTTCTTGACCAGCTGCTCACAAACAGGGAAGAATTAGTGGGGGAAGCAAAAGTGGACGGGAATCTGGGAGGCAGTGACCATGAGTTGGTTGAGTTCAGGATCCTGACACAGGGAAGAAAGGTAAGCAGCAGGATACGGACCCTGGACTTCAGGAAAGCAGACTTCGACTCCCTCAGGGAACGGATGGGTAGGATCCCCTGGGGGACTAACATGAAGGGGAAAGGAGTCCAGGAGAGCTGGCTGTATTTCAAGGAATCCCTGTTGAGGTTACAGGGACAGACCATCCCGATGAGTCGAAAGAATAGTAAATATGGCAGGCGACCAGCTTGGCTTAATGGTGAAATCCTAGCAGATCTTAAACATAAAAAAGAAGCTCACAAGAAGTGGAAGACTGGACAAATGACCAGGGAGGAGCATAAAAATATTGCTCCGGCATGTAGGAATGAAATCAGGAGGGCCAAATCGCACCTGGAGCTGCAGCTAGCAAGAGATGTCAAGAGTAACAAGAAGGGTTTCTTCAGGTATGTTGGCAACAAGAAGAAAGCCAAGGAAAGTGTGGGCCCCTTACTGAATGAGGGAGGCAACCTAGTGACAGAGGATGTGGAAAAAGCTAATGTGCTCAATGCTTTTTTTTCCTCTGTCTTCACTAACAAGGACAGCTCCCAGACTGCTGCGCTGGGCATCACAACATGGGGAGTAGATGGCCAGCCCTCTGTGGAGAAAGAGGTGGTTAGGGACTATTTAGAAAAGCTGGACGTGTGCAAATCCATGGGTCTGGACGAGTTGCATCCGAGAGTGCTAAAGGAATTGGCGGCTGTGATTGCAGAGCCATTGACCATTATCTTTGAAAACTCGTGGCGAACGGGGGAGGTCCCAGATGACTGGAAAAAGGCTAATGTAGTGCCAATCTTTAAAAAAGGGAAGAAGGAGGATCCTGGGAACTACAGGCCAGTCAGCCTCACCTCAGTCCCCGGAAAAATCATGGAGCAGGTCCTCAAGGAATCAATCCTGAAGCACTTACATGAGAGGAAAGTGATCAGGAACAGTCAGCATGGATTTACCAAGGGAAGGTCATGCCTGACTAATCTAATCGCCTTCTATGATGAGATTACTGGTTCTGTGGATGAAGGGAAAGCAGTGGATGTACTGTTTCTTGACTTTAGCAAAGCTTTTGACACGGTCTCCCACAGTATTCTTGTCAGCAAGTTAAAGAAGCACGGGCTGGATGAATGCACTATAAGATGGGTAGAAAGTTGGCTAGATTGTCGTGCTCAACGGGTAGTGATCAATGGCTCCATTTCTAGTTGGCAGCCGGTGTCAAGTGGAGTGCCCCAGGGGTCGGTCCTGGGGCCGGTTTTGTTCAATATCTTCATAAATGATCTGGAGGATGGTGTGGATTGCACTCTCAGCAAATTTGCGGATGATACTAAACTGGGAGGAGTGGTTGATACGCTGGAGGGCAGGGATAGGATACAGAGGGACCTAGACAAATTGGAGGATTGGGCCAAAAGAAATCTGATGAGGTTCAATAAGGATAAATGCGGGGTCCTGCACTTAGGACGGAAGAACTCAATGCACAGCTACAGACTAGGGACCGAATGGCCAGGCAGCAGTTCTGTGGAAAAGGACTTGGGGTGACAGTGGACGAGAAGCTGGATATGAGTCAGCAGTGTGCCCTTGTTGCCAAGAAGGCCAATGGCATTTTGGGATGTATAAGTAGGGGCATAGCGAGCAGATCGAGGGACGTGATCGTTCCCCTCTATTCGACATTGGTGAGGCCTCATCTGGAGTATTGTGTCCAGTTTTGGGCCCCACACTACAAGAAGGAAGTGGATAAATTGGAGAGAGTCCAGCGAAGGGCAACAAAATGATTAGGGGTCTGGAACACATGACTTATGAGGAGAGGCTGAGGGAACTGGGATTGTTTAGTCTGCAGAAGAGAAGAATGAGAGGGGATTTGATAGCTGCTTTCAGCTACCTGAGAGGTGGTTCCAGAGAGGATGGTTCTAGACTATTCTCAGTGGTAGAAGAGGACAGGACAAGGAGTAATGGTCTCAAGTTGCAGTGGGGGAGGTTTAGGTTGGATATTAGGAAAAACTTCTTCACTAGGAGGGTGGTGAAACACTGGAATGCGTTACCTAGGGAGGTGGTAGAATCTCCTTCCTTAGAAGTTTTTAAGGTCAGGCTTGACAAAGCTCTGGCTGGGATGATTTAATTGGGGATTGGTCCTGCTTTGAGCAGGGGGTGGGACTAGATGACCTCCTGAGGTCCCTTCCAACCCTGATATTCTATGATTCTCCGGATAGGTCCCTTCTACCACCATAGTCCACTTGGGTCTAGACTGTACCACCATTACTCATTATCAGCTCTTAGTTGTGCCAATAGTCTCATTGACTTCAGTGGCAGTTGCTTTTGAAAATCAAGCCTCTTACATAGGTGCTTAACTAAGGATTTAGTGGGGATATTTTCCAAAGTGCCCAAGGGAGCTAGAAACACAAAACCAATAAAAAGTCAACTTTCAAGTCAGCCTAATTCCCTTAGTTGTGTTTGAAAATCTCCCTGTAGGAGTCTAACTTTAGTCACCCTCCAAAAGACTCATAGACTTTAAGGTCAGAAGGGACCATAGTGATCACCTAGTCTGACCTCCTTCAATGAAAGTCTTGGCCTTGATAAAGCAATATGAGAGAAGAAAAAAATGTGATGAATCCTTAAAACTACATTAGTGTAAAATAAATCCAGTAGTGTATGAGAATATTGGTTAGTGAGATATACAGCGGTACCCTAATTTTGTTAACTCCATTGTAAAACATGAAAAAACAAATGCCAATAAAAATCACTACATCCATGAAAGAAATAAGATAATCTACAATTAATAAACAGCTTCTTTTCTAAAAAAAGAAAAAGGAAAAAAGTGATTTTATTGAGTTATAATATACAGCTTTAATATGTTAGGATAATCATACAAGATCTCTTTTGTGTTCAATTTACATATTACAATACAGACATGAGCTCAAATCTTTTGTTTTAATGTACAAAAGGAATCCAATGGTTGTCCATTAGCAGCTTTGAAACTTGGCAAGAAAGGTTCTAAGGATTTTAAGTGCAGTATAAGACCATGTAGAATACAAAATGAGTACAGAGGACTTTTCTCCAAAGTGTATAAACATTTGAGAACAAACAGTGCCTGCTCCACAGGGCAGACAACTGGCAATTAAAAAAGTCAGTGACCAATGTTCCAGTCCAGAAAAGAACTGGAGGAGCATTACCCTGTGTTACAATTTTTATAAAATGGCCTTAAAAATCTGTATAAAAGAATTTGCACTGTTCAGAAAAAAGTTTTGAAGAGAAACGGTAGGAAAGGAACTGCACAATCAAAAAATGAAAAAAGTAATAAAATATTTTCACTGCTATTTAAATGCCAATTAAATCAAGCAATAGTAAAAACAAAAACAACCACCCCCTCTTCTGTTTAAAATAACAGCACTGTTTTGCCCAATTCCAATGAGTTGTACTTATGAACACACTATATACTTGATTTTCTTCCATATAGAGAAATGTGTCCATTTGGTCTGTCATTTCAGTGAAGCTGATGAATATCAACCCATCACATTTCACCTTCAAGAAAACACATTTTAATGCTGTTTTCCATATAGTCATCACTAAATTAGGTGCATCCTCAGCTCAAGTTAAATACATTTCTTCCTTTTCTTTATACAGTGCAGAGTATATGGGCTTAGGTTATGTAGATTCTTCTCTACTCCAGTTCACTGTCTATTTCTGAGTTCAGTGGTGTGCAGTAGTTTGGCTTGTCTGAAGGTACATAGCCTGGCAGACACAAACACTTGTACGAACCCTCTGTGTTAATGCACTTGGCGTTCTTGCAGAGAGACATCCTACTGTTCAATTCATTGCATTCGTTCACATCTGCAAAAACAGATACACCAGAACATGTAGATAAAACTACAATATAACTAAACATGTCAATGTAGCCATTTTCCTCCACAAAGACTATTTCCCCCGGATGCATTGAATTAACTTCTATCATCCATCAATGGTAGAACATGTATGAAAAAGTGAAAAATTGTATTAACTTCAGATTAGGCAGAACTATATTAGGGAGGGTCAAAAGCTTTTTAATGAATACACATTTAATGGAAAAGAAAACAGCGGAGTGGATATTATAGGGAATCAGTAATGGTTTAAAGAGTCATTCACTGCTAGATCACTAGTTTGAATTCAGTCCAGGCTGTTAACAAACAATTATTATTAATACTCACTTCTAAATAGGTTTGGCAGAGTTTAATTTTTATTCTTTTCTAATTTCAGCAGCTAATAATATTTATTTTAAGCTTTTTTTCTATTTTTATCTATATACATTTTCACATGTGCACAAAATTATGGATTTTAAACATTTCCATTTTTATCTGTGAATTTTTGCAGTCAGAGGAAATTTTTTTGGGTGGGGTCAGACATTTAATGACAGTAGACACAGATTCAAAAAATTAAAGTTTTATAACTGTTAAAACACTAATTGTCAACATTGCATGTCAAAATATAAAAAAATAAATATCCTTCAGTCAAACTCTAATAAGTTCCGAAGCAGCATTTTTCTTACTTTGCCTATCTATAAATTTTGATTATTATCGAAGGACATTTTTTTGTTGTTGTCAATTTGCATGTGCATGATGAAATTGACATTGACCAACAAAAATGAGGAGGTTCTTTGAGGTGTGGTCCTGATCTGTATTCTCCTATGGATTATGCACATGAACCATATGCCCGAAGTCAGAGAATTTGAAAGTAATGTCCATTGGTCCATGCATGTGCCTGACTTGCTTTATGTTTCTGTCTGAGGCAATAAAGAGCAGGGCGGACTGACTGCATCTCCAGTTCCTTCTCCAATGTGAATTTGACAGATCTGAAGCAGAGGGGAAAGAAGGCGGGAAGTGGAATACAGATAGACCACACATCTCAAAGAACTTCAAGTTACAGGTAAGTAACTTCCTCCTCGTCTTTGAGTCATGATCCCTATTGTATTCCACTGTGGGTGATTGACAAGTAATACCTGATTTAGAGGAGGGTGCAAGGAGGACAATGGAAGGATCATGTGGAGAACTGCCATGCCAAAGGAGGCATTCGCCACTGAGTCCTGCACCAAGATGTAGCGTGTTGCAAATGTGTGGACAGAACTCCACATGGCTGCTCTACATATGTTTATGAAAGACTCGTCTTGAAGGGATGTCATGGTCATTGCTTGAGCTCTAATGGAGTGACCCCCTACGTGTGTGTGTGTGTGTGTGTGTGTGTGTGTGTGTGTGTGTGTGTGTGTGTGTGTGTAAAAGCAGGTTCAACAGCTAGTAGCAGAGTTTAATGCAGCTGGAAATCTATTTGGTGTTTCTCTGGGTGGAGATGGCCTGTCACCTGATTCTCTCTGTTACTGCAATAAGCAGCGTAAGGGACTTCCTGATTGTTTTTGTTCTTTGCAGGTAAAAGGCCAAAGCTTGTCGGATGTTGAGGGAATGGAGTCTATGTTCTTCTGCAGATGTGTGCGGGTTTTGGGAAGAAAACAGGTAAGTGAATGGATTGTTAAAAATTTCAGGTGTAGGCCTAAGGAGACTTAATTCTTGTGGAATACTGTAAGGGGCAGGTCTGCCTCATAGCTTCGAGTTCTTCTTTAAGTGTTTGCTCATGTCCATTCCAATAGGTGTGTGTGTGTGCTGTGGGCACGATCGTCAGAAGGTTTTACACTAGTGGTACCCGTCGGGTCAGCTGTGGAGCCCCCTGGAGTGGCGCCTTTATGGCGGTGTATATAGGTCCCTGCCGACCCACTGCCTGCTCAGTTCCTTCTTGCCGGAATACTCTGACAGAGGGTAGGCAGGCGGGATTTGGAATGGATATGAGCAACACATCTCAAAGAACAACAGTTACGAAATGTAGGTAACTGTCTTTTCTTCAAGTGATTGCTCACGTCCAATCCAATAGGTGACTCCCAAGCAGGTTTGACAGAGGAGGGGTCGGAGTTCACTGAGTTGCTGATTGCAATACTGCCCGGCTGAAAGCTGCATCATCCCTCACCTGTTGGGTGATGGCGTAGTGCAACATAAACGTGTGGATGGAAGACCACGTTGCTGCCTTGCATATGTCTTGGATAAGGACCAGCGCAAGGAATGCGGCAGATGACGCCTGCGCTCTTGTGGAGTGCGCCGTTAATGGCGGGACTGAAATTTCAGCTAGGCCGTGGCACGTTCTGATGCAGGACGTGATCCATGATGAAATATGCTGGGATGAGACAGGGAGCCCTTTCATCCTCTCGGCAAGTGCAATCAAGAACTGTGGTGACCTACTATTTTGTGCAGCACCTGAGGTAGGAGTGGTAGTGGAGGGAAGGCACAGTTCAGTTGGTCTGAGCAGGAGAGAAGGAGGGCATTGCCCTAGAGTGGTAACTGAGGGCTCCTCTGGAGCTGTAGTGGCGCACCTGCTGTTTGTCTGAGAAGCAAATAGGTTTCTGGCTGAGTTCCTCCATTGCGCTAAAATGTTGTATAGCACTTTGTTGTGAAGTTCCCACTTGTGGTCGATCACGAAGTGTCTGCTGAGTGAGTTCACAGGCACATTCTGCATTCCTGGAAGGTAGGCTGTGGATAGGGTGATCTGATTGTTGATGCACCAGTTCCAGCTATTGACTGTTTCTGCACATACAGCGGCAGATTTCGTTCTCTCTTGTTTGTTGATAGAGAAACCAGGGGTGGTGGTGTTTGACACGACCAGGACATGATGAGAGCAAATGAGTGGAAGAAAGAATTCACATGCCTTCCTTACTGCTCCAAGTTCTAGGAAATTGATGTGCATCCTGGATTCTCGAGATGTCCATATGGGCCCCCTAACCTAACAGGGACATATCAGTAACGATAGTTTTGTCTGGGGAAGAAGGAAGACAGAGGGCTCCCACACGTATGTGATGTGAGTCTGTCCATCATAGAAGGGATGACAGTACCTTGGCTGGGACTGTCAGCAGGAGGTTCATAGAGTGACAGCCCGGTGAGTACGGTTGACGCTGACTCCCTGTGAAAAAAGGAGGCTGAGTAACATAGAGGTCAAATCATGGGCTTCCTGGCAGCTATGGGCCAGTTGTTGAGATATGGAAAAACAAGGAGACCGTAATGCCTGATGTGAGCTGCTACTACAGAAAATACTTAGGTTCAGTGGGTGGTGGTTCTTAAGCTCATGTAAAAAATCTCATGGCTTGTGGTTGGGTTTGAGATGTTGAAGCCTGAGAGGAGGGCCCACGGCAGCGAGAACTTTGGATTTTTTGTCATTTGCATGGAAGTTCATTGGGTCTCTGCTGGTAAAACTGTGGAGACCTGTACCTCTGTGTGGACAATGGAAGGTGGAACTTTCATTTTGCGGCAGGAATGTAGATGCCCAGTTAGTGAAGGGTGGTCCTGGAATCTTTTAGTATATACAAAGATTCATCTATCTTCTGTTTGAAGAGATGGGATTTGTCAAAAGGGAGATCCTCAATTGTGTTCTGGACCTCCATAGGAAAACCAGAAGCATGAAGCCAAGAGTCTCTTTGCATCACAATAGCCATAGCCATGGCCCTGGAGTATGTATCAGCCATGTCCACTGTGGATTGGAGGGCAGTTCTGGCTAAGAGTTTCCCTTCCTCGACCAGGGCCTGAAAGCAAGCACAATCTTATGGGAGACTATTAGCAAATTTCTTGAATTTAGCATAATTCAGGAAGTAGCCAACAATGCTTGATAATTGGCTATCTTGAATTGTAAACTGGAAAAAGAGAAGACTTTTGTTTTCCCCTAGGATATCTAAATGCTTCCCTTCCATGTCCACAGATGTGGATCAAAGGTGTTGTTGTTTAGCCCTCTTCCCAGCAGCCTGACCTACCAGTGAGTTTGGAGCTGGGTGAGAGAAGAGGAATTCTGAGCCTTTGGCCGGGATGTAGTAGAGTCTCTCCGCTCCTTTAGGGGTGGTGGTAGATGTGGCAGGGGTGTGCCATGCTGTTCTGGATGGCTCCAGTAGGCTTTGTCAATCAGCAGTACTGTTCTTGTCAGTCCCAAAGTGTGAAGAATGTCCAGAAGCTTATGCTGTGAGTCTTGGATTTCTTCCAACCAGATTTGGAATTTCCATGCAACTCTCCATAAAAGGTCTTGACATTGTCTGAAGTCATCCATTGGGGAAGGAGATAACACAGTCACAGTTATGTCCAGCTATGAGGATGGGAATCTAGCCAGCTTGGATTGGACCACTGGATCTGGGGAATAAAATGCTTCCTCTGCTATCAGATTCGTGGGCATGCTTGATGGATCCCTTGGGGGGGGGGAAGCAGGAAGCTAGTGATGACCCTCTTGTGGACTAGACAGGCTCCGAAGGAGGATACTGTACCCAAGGCTCCCAGTATGGACAATGAAGCAGGATCAACAGTGGCTCTGGGAAGGGTTAGGAGGTAGTTCCATGAGTGTGTTGGACTCTGTGATGTTGGACAGAAACAGTATGGCAGAGGCAGTTCTTTCCCCCGTTCTGATTCACTGGAAGAGGAAAAGGTGGATTCTGGTTCCAATGGTAGTACCATCAGAGCCAACGGAGTGGTGTATAACACTTGCGAAGAGGGTGATAGACCCAGTATTGTAGTCATATCCTGTGGCGGAGATATGAGTTCTCTGGAAGTGGAGGGACCTTATGGAGGAGGAGACTCTGGATTCGGTAAGGCAAAGACATCTTGGGGTGTAGCCATGGATCTGGATCTCCCTGGTGTAGGGAGTACTCTCTTTTTTCTGGTTGCCAGTACCGTTGCTGAAGTCTTCCTGGTGTAGGAGGATCCTGCGTCTTGGGAGGTGCTGGAGATGGCGGTACCAATGCTTTGCTGCCTGGAAGGAACCATTAAATCCTATTGTTTATGGGTCTTCTTCTCGTGCCTGTGGGACTTCCCCTTGGGCCAAGCTGGTGGAGGGAATGTTTCAGTTCCTTGGACTTGGAGGAAGACTTAGGGGTGTGCTTGCTAATCTTCCGACTAGGCCCCCCCTGGGGTCGGTGGGGGCGGTTCTGCTGGCACCAGAGTTTGACACAGGAGCACATAGCACACTCCTCACTGAATCAGGCTGACATAGGATTCCCTGGCCTGGGTCCGAATGAGGTCTCAGGGCCATCTCCATGACATACTTCCAGGGAACAAGTACTCGGCCTTCTCAGATAATGGCTGGGGAAGGACTGGCAAATTCTGCACTTAGCCAGGATGTGAGTTTCTCCCAGGCAGTAGAAGCAGCGTTGGTGGTTGTTGATGACTGAGAAGGATTGTGAACAAGAGGCACAGAGTTTGAAGCCCAGAGTTCTAGGCATAGTCCAGTACTTGAACAGGAGTACCAGGTAGGAGAACAGAGGGTGAAAATCTCCGAAGTATATTCTAATCTAACTGTTAAAACTAGTAACTACTAAAACTAGGAAACAAATAAAATTCGAAAAAGTATGGCTAAAATTGATACAACTATTTACAATTGTAATTATTAGAACAGAGACAAAAGCACTGAAGGTTCCGAACCAGACTATGCGGCGGTGAGAAGCAATTGGAGACGTGGTTGTTCTACCCTGCCCTTTATCGCCTCGGATGGAAGCACAAGGCAAATCAGGGCACATGAATGGATCAATGGGACACTACTTTCAGATTCTCCAACTCCAAGTGTGCATGCGTAACCCACAGTGGAATACAATAGGAACCTTCACTTGAGGAAGAACTAATCCTTTGAAGCCTGCTCATAAAGTGCCATCTGGTGACTGTTCAGTGGTCTACGTGAAATGAATTGTTGATCTCAGTTCCGGTGTAATACAATTCTTACATAACCATATTAAAAAAAGAAAAGAAAAACAACTAGCACTAGTTGGCAGTCTTAGCAGAGAGGCCAGTGACTAATAGCTGTGAAGAGAAATCTACCACATTCCTCCACCAAGTCTCTATAGCACTGGACTGAGATGCAGTAGGTCTATGCCTTCATTGCCCGAAAAGGTGGCTGGTTTTTTTGGTTTGTTTTACAGAGAGATAATGAATGTGTATTACTATCTTGCTGTAAAATCCTATTGGAGACATGGTGCAAGTAGTTTTTACTGCAATGCAGTTAGACAAGATCAACAGTATACCACCCCACCTGTGGTTGACCTCAGCTAGCTACTTTGCAGTAACAACCACAGACCCTTTGCCTTCACTAGCATTTTACAGATATAGCTAATATACGTTAGTTATCTCATTGCAAAACCACACCTTTTTTTTGGCAGTGAAGACACAGTCTGTTAGGGCAGAGCAGTGTAAAGAAGCTTACGGTGCTGCTACTAGAGTTGCATCTGTATTGCAGGTAATAAGAGTATGTCAGTCTCCGGTGCTCTCAATTCAGTTCTTTACATGAGTAATAAATTCACTTAAAAAAATCTTGGGGAAACAAGGACAGAAAAATACATGTGAATATATATACATGTATATGGGAAAATGTATGATACAGCTAGATAAAGGATGACATTTTCCAAAGTGATTTAGGGCCAGATTTTTAAAGATATTTAGGTGCCAAAGATCCAGATAGGTGCCTAGTGAAATTCTCACAAGCACCTAGGTGCCTAACTCCCATTGATGGACCTCTCGAGGTCCCTTCCAATTCTATGGTTTCAAAGGTAGGGAGTTAGATACATAGATACTTCTGAATATCCCACTAGGCACTGATCTGAATCTGTAGGTGCTGTGACAAGATGGCCGATATTCCTATGGTGGGGTGGGGGCGGCTAAGACACCACCCTTTTCCCCTGCTCTTGGGCACCAAAGGCCCCACTAGTGGCCCGGAAAGGTGGTAGAGGAGGGAAGCCGGGGAGGGGGTCTGGGTTTGCTCCTCACTCTGAGTCCCAGCCCCCCTGCGGGTTTCTTACCCTCTTACCCCTTGGGTGGGGTTACCCTCGGTCCTTAGACGCTGCGGGAGGAAGTCTCCCTTACTTTGGTTCTCTGGTCTTTCAGCTCTCACAACACACCTCCAAGCTCCAGTCCTCTTTCCTTCCTCCTCTTCCCCTGACTGCCTAAAGCAGGGGGTTTATTAGTTCCTGACAAGGCCTTAATTGACTACAGGTGCTCCAATTAACCTGTAGCAACCCTCCCTAGTCTACAGGGAACCTCGCCTTAATTAGCCTAGGGTTTATATATTTCTCCTCTACCACTGCTCCTTGGCCCTCCCGTATCACAGTGCTTGAATACCTTTAAAAATCTGTCCCTAAGTAACTTTTGAAAATGGGACTTAGATACTTCTGAAAATTTTAACCAAAGCTTGTTCTGCATTTTAATGTATTATATTTTATGTCAGTTATTAGTGAGTGTCTTTTAATTAAGAGTACCTTTACCATACTAGTTAGCTTAGCATTGAAATTGACACAGGCACACTAACATACTTTTTATAACGATTATGAATAGTATGTTCCCCTAGCTAATTATTATTAGTATACACTCCACAATCCCATATTTCTCATGGATACTTAGGACAACTGTTCACTGATATTCAAATGATCTAGGAATTCAGAGATGGCTGCTCAAGTGAAAACTGGCTTTCAATATATCATATATAGATTTAGAATGTTTAACATAATTCAGATGATCATTTGTCAGAAAGGTTTTGCTCCTGCAAACTCTTATGACAAATGAGTAACTTTACTCACATAAGGAGTCCCACTGAAGTCAAGTGAATGGGTCTGCTTGTGACAGTAAATCTGCTAAAATACAAAAAATGAATTGTATGTAAAATATTGCATTATAATCTCACCAACACAAGTCATTTTGGCCATGTCCAAGTGGTAGCCATCAAAACAATCACAGGTATAGCCTTCCTGGACTCTCACACACCGGCCATTTTCACATCCATTCAGAATGCCACATTCCTCTGCTTGTAATTCCTCAAAGCTGTTCAGGAAACCTGGGTGGAGAAAGTATTGCAAACACATCAGTTAGATGCTGAATCCTTTTTTTTTTTTAATACAAATGTACAGTGAGACTCTTTAATTGTCTCAGGGATTTACTGGGATGTGACTCAGCTTTGTAGAAAATAGGTCACCTTTAGCAGATCTGCTCCATCTGGAATGTTTAATGTACTAATAAAATACAGTTATATTTTAAGATGAAAATAAAATAGCTGTGTGAAATGTGTTCAGTGTTAAAAGCTTTGATCCATTTTTAACAGAGACACATTTTGATAAATTATCTCAATGATAAAATATTACTTTGTAATAAAATCTTGTAAAATCAGACTTTATAAAAGTTTACAGTGCTGATGTAGAAGTGTTGTAGGGTAATTTGAAAAATAATTATAAAAAGCTCTTCTAAATATTACTATAAAAAGGGAGGGAAGAAGTTATATTGTAATTACTGTAGAGGAAACATGCAAAAAAATATTAGTCCCAACTGCCTTTAGTGAAGTAAGAGGAAATTAGACTACAAGCCTATTGTGGTTTTGGTTAATAACTCTTTAGGGGTCACTCAGATATTTGAGTGATGGGCACTGATATAAATACCTATAAACTACTTTACTGTGTCTTGTCATAATCTTAGGTAGTGAGCTCTCTGGGATAGGGACTATCTTTGTTTTACTAGTTCGTACGATGCCTATTATGATGGAACCGTGAGTCCTGATTTAGGGTCTCTAGACAATAACATAACAATAATAGGGGAAGAGTGCATATATTTTAAAACTTATTCAAAAATTTTAAATGCTCATTGAATTTCAGTAAGATTAAAGTGCTCATCTAAGTACCAACAAGTTAACATTATACAACAGTCTTACTGTCTTTCCATTCTTAGAAGCAATAAATCAAACAGAACTGTAGATGGCAGCCAACCACATCAAAAAGAATACTTGAGAAAAAGTCCACAACATTTAATATCCCTCCTGATCCAGTTTAAATAATACATTGGGGTTTGGTTTTTTGTGACGTCATGGTGTGCGCATGGCAGGGGAGTCATAGAGGGGTTTTTCTACTGATATTTAATTCACACATTAACTCCACAAACAGACCATTGGTATATCTAAAACCTGTTCATATATTTGGAATCATTTTTAACAGATATTTGTATGTATAATACACCTCAACTATATGTTTGTCAAGGTTCCTCCCCCACTCTGAACTCTAGGGTACAGATGTGGGGACCTGCATGAAAACCCTCCTAAGCTTATCTTTACCAGCTTAGGTCAAAACTTCCCCAAGGTACAAAATATTACCCCCGTTATCCTTGGACTGGCCGCTACCACCACCAAACTAATACTGGTTACTGGGGAAGAGCTGTTTGGACGCGTCCTTCCCCCCAAAATACTTCCCAAAACCTTGCACCCCACTTCCTGGACAAGGTTTGGTAAAAAGCCTCACCAATTTGCCTAGGTGACTACAGACCCAGACCCTTGGATCTTAAGAACAATGAACAATCCTCCCAACACTTGCACCCCCCCTTTCCTGGGAAATGTTGGATAAAAAGCCTCACCAATTTGCATAGGTGACCACAGACCCAAACCCTTGGATCTGAGAACAATGAAAAAGCATTCAGTGTTTTACAAGAGACTTTTAATAAAAAAATAGAAGTAAATAGAAATAAAGAAATCCCCCCTGTAAAATCAGGATGGTAGATATCTTACAGGGTAATTAGATTCAAAAACATAGAGAACCCCTCTAGGCAAAACCTTAAGTTACAAAAAAGATACACAGACAGAAATAGTTATTCTATTCAGCACAATTCTTTTCTCAGCCATTTAAAGAAATCATAATCTAACACATACCTAGCTAGATTACTTACTAAAAGTTCTAAGACTCCATTCCTGTTCTGTCCCCGGCCAAGACGACTACAGACAGACACAGACCCTTTGTTTCTCTCCCTCCTCCCAGCTTTTGAAAGTATCTTGTCTCCTCATTGGTCATTTTGGTCAGGTGCCAGCGAGGTTACCTTTAGCTTCTTAACCCTTTACAGGTGAGAGGAGCTTTCCCCTGGCCAGGAGGGATTTCAAAGGGGTTTACCCTTCCCTTTATATTTATGACAATGTTCTATTAATTTCTTCCTCTCTTGCTGCTCTTCCCTTCCATCTGCCTTTTCACATTTTCCCTTGTTAACCCAGACCCCTCTCATTCTTTCCCTCATCTCACATTTTCTCTATCCGTGCCCTACCTTTCTAATTCTACCCTCTCTGTCCTCATCCACATGCCCTCTATTTGAACAAATCTGGTGTGTCCAGCACTGGCTCTTCAAGGTTGTCTGGATACTTCACAGGTTCATGTCCACTTGTGGCTGAAATGCGCTCAGTTTGGGATAAGGTTGATTTGTGGAACAGATAACAAAAATGGTGCCACATACCATAGAGACTTAGAAATGAACCTGAACATATATTTACTTTGTTGAGTACACACCTTCACATATAGTAAGGATCATTACAAAGTTTCCTATTAATATAGTAAACTGCAGTAAGATACAGATATACAATAATTCATTGAGTAGATTATTTTGGTTTACTGCAAGATAGCAGAAAACTTTTCAACAACCTCTATTATATTTTAATCCATTCAGAGCGCCTACATGGGGCTCCGTTACATTGCATGCGTTTGATGGGCCATCATATAGACAGCTAATTATGAAAAACAAACACTGCCAAGCAGGGAAAAGGTGGTGCTCTTGAACAAATTCTTTACAAATGAAAGATATCATTTGTTCTCCACTGAGCTCACATATAGCATGCTGACATTTTTAACCAGCTGAAACTGATTTAAACAAGATTGTTTGCACTATAATCCATACTGCACATGTCTATTTTCAAACTTGCTTGCAACAAGTAAAAAATATTTGTTTGCAGTTCTAACAGCATCTGATGGTAATAAAATTGAAAAATATTTAATTGGCATGTCAAGATATGTACTGTAGGTCTTTCAAGGCAAGAACTGTCTCTTTTCGGGGATCGTATTGCACCCAGCAGAAGGGGATCTTAATCCCAATTAGGATCTCTGAGTATTACCATACAATAAATATTTATTATTAACATTATCGTTATTAACAACAATACAACTGGCTAAAATGTCCAAAAGGATAGAAACATTGGGTATTTGCAGAGGCATATACAGCATTTGCTCAAGCATCTGCCCAGGATGTGTTCTGGGTTATATTCTGTGTTCATTTGGCACTATTGTTTTTGATTTAGTGGCAGGATGCTAAAGGGATCCTAGCTCTGATATCGCTTCGATATCTCCTTGGATTACACACAGTTCTCTAATCACTTATTAATGGAAAGTCTTTTATCATTGCTTATAATTTGAGGAAGTAATTTTTTTACACCCCTTTATAATTGGGACATTGGAATAGAATGTACGTATCCCACTCTATTTCTCTTCCATCATATTGAGGACACTATCATCTCTTTCTGGGGTTTTCATTGTGCTTAGATAATTTTCATCAGTGTCAACATTTAGTTAGAAGTCGGTATTGTTTAGTTTTGTACAACTCTGTATAAAGTCTATTAGGTTTGTTAGGTATTAAACAGAGATGAACCCTGGTTTCTGTAGGCTATATTTAATAGAATCATCAAAGTGTAGGACTGGAAGAGATCTCGATAGGTCATCTTCTAATCCAGTCCCCTGCACTACAGCATGACTAAGTATTATCTAGAGACCATGCCTGACAGGTGTTTGTCTAACCAGTTCTTAAAAACCTCCAGTGACAGAGATTCCACAACCTCCGTAGGCAATTTGTTCCAGGTCTTAACTACAGTTGAAGTTTTTCAGTTGAAGTTTTTCCTACTGTCTAACTTAAATCTCGCTTGCTGTAATTTAAGCCCATTTCTTCTTTACCTATCCTCAGTGGATAAGGAGAACAATCTCTTACCCTCTTCTTTATTGCAACCTTTGCTGTACTTGAAGACTGTTATGTCCCCCCTCAGTCTTCTCTTCTCCAGACTAAACAGATCTATTTTTTTCAGTCTTTCCTCATAGGTCATGCTTTCAAGACCTTTAATCATTTTTGTTGCTCTCCTTTTGACTTTCTCCAGTTTGTCCACATCTTTCCTGAAGTGTGGTGCCCAGAACTGGACACAATACTCCAGCTGAGGCCTTATCAGTGCTGAGTAGAGTGGAAGAATTACTTCTCATATCTTGCTTACGACACAATACATTCCAGAATGCTGTTTGTTTTCTTTGCAACAGTATCACATTATTGACGCATATTTAGTTTGTGACCCACTCTATCCCCCACAACCTTTTCTGCAGAACTCCTTTGTAGGTAGTCATTTCCCATTTTGTATTTGTGGAATTGATTATTCCTTCCTAAGTTTAGTGCTTTACATTGGTCCTTATTGAATTTCATCCTATTATTACTTGTGCAATTACTGGAAGGGAATACATCTGAAACTTCTGCTACTCACTGTAGTCCTCTGGCCCTGTCAAAGCTATCATTTTGATTTCTTTTACCATTATTTCTTTTAACATATTAACTTGTTTTAATGGGAGACATGTTGGGTAAGAGAGAAGTGGTACCTGCATGCTATAAGTACAAGGCAGTTGGGATTGCCTGTTTCTTTTGTAACCACCATTTTGTTTCTAACATAAAACTGTGAAGAAATATGCTGGACCAAATGCAGCCCTGGTATAAGGGTGTAAGCTGAATTCAAGGCAGTCCAAGTAGTCTACAGCCTATCCTGAAGGATGACCCATCACTCTCACAGATCTTGGGAGACAGGCCAGTCCTTGCTTACAGACAGCCCCCAGCCTGAAGCAAATACTCACCAGCATCCACACACCAGAACCACTAACCCAGGAACCTATCCTTGCAACAAAGCCTGTTGCTAACTGTGTCCACATATCTATTCAGGGGACACAATCATAGGGCCTAATCACATCAGCCACACTATCAGAGGCTTGTTCACCTGCACATCTACCAATGTGATATATGCCATCATGTGCCAGCAATGCCCCTCTGCCATGTACATTGGCCAAACTGGACAGTCTCTACATAAAAGAATAAATGGACACAAATCAGATGTCAATAATTATAACATTCAAAAACCTGTCGGAGAACACTTCAATCTCTTTGGTCACTCGATTACAGACCTAAAAGTGGCAATTCTTCAACAAAAAAACTTCGAAAACAGACTCCAACAAGAGACTGCTGAATTGTAATTAATTTGCAAACTGGATACAATTAACTTAGGCTTGAATAGAGACTGGGAGTGGATGGGTCATTACACAAAGTAAAACTATTTCCCCATGTTTATTCCCCCCCCCCCCCGTTCCTCAGATGACTGCTGGAAATGGCCCACCTTGATTATCACTACAAAAAGTCCCCTCCCCGCTCTTCTGCTGGTAATAGCTCACCTTACCTGATCACTCTTGTTACAATGTGTATGGTAACACCCATTGTTTCATGTTGTCTATGTATATAAATCTCCCCACTGTATCTTCCACTGAATGCATCCGATGAAGTGAGCTGTAGCTCACGGAAGCTTATGTTCAAATAAATTTGTTAGTCTCTAAGGTGCCACAAGTACTCCTTTTCTTTTTGCGGATACAGACTAACACGGCTGCTACTCTGAAACAAGTAGTCTAGGTCAGCGGTTCTCAAACTGTGGGTTAGGATCCCAAAGTAGGTCGCATCCCCATTTAAATGAGATCACCAGGGCTGGCTTAGACTTGCTGAGGCCCAGAGCTGAAGCCCAAGCCCCACCGCCCAGGGCCAAGCCCAAGCCTCAGAGCTTTAGCCCTAGGCGGCGGAGCTCAGGTTATAGGCCACCTGCCTGGGGCTGAAGCCCTTGGTCTTCAGCTTTGGCACCTCTCAGGGCGGCAGAGCTCGAGTGGGCTCAGACTTCAGTGACCCCTCCTGGGGTCATGTAGTAATTTTTCTTGTCAGAAGGGGGTCGCAGTGCAATGAAGTGTGAGCACCCCTGGCCTAGGATCAAACAGCTTTCCATTGACTTCAAAGCAAGGTGGATCAGGCTCCTATTCAATAGAAAACCCGTGCATTTTTCAAGCATAAATTTAGAACCCTACTTCTATAAGATTCTGTAGCAAGACCTTTGCTTTCCCCGTGACCTATTCATTTATGTGTGCATTGGCATTCCAACTAAAGCATGTGCAAATCAGACTCAGTGGTCATGCTAAGCTAGGCGATTTTTTCTGGAGTATGATCATCATGCACACACTCCACCTCCCCCACATAAGTTCTGCTGGAAAATCATGGAAAGCTGGCATGAAGAATTTTTAAAAAAAATTAATATACCCCAAAGGAGTTTGAGTCACATGCTCCAAAGAAAAATTAGTTTGTGAGAAGGAAAACTGGCTTTTTTTGACCTTTAGCTGTAAATCTGTTGGTAAATATAAATTTAGTATACCTGGCACACATTATTTCACTATATTAAACAAAATAATATTGTACTTCGGGCCCAAATGGGCTCATATACAACTCTGGCACTGGAACTTGAACACCTGACAGTTAATGTCATAGGAATAAGTAGAACATAAATAAATAGGCCACATTACTCAGAAGCAAACAGATGAATGGAGCCAACTACAGGGAAGTAATCCAAGTTATAATCCTACTTTCAAGAATTTTACATAACAGTGATATTTACTTACGGTCTTCAACAAAGAATGGATCAGTTTCTGGGGTATAGTGTTCCTCAAAGTCAACCAAAGCATCTTGTCCATATGGTCGTCGAGATCCTGGAACTGGAACATTGCACAGCTGGGCATAATCCTCTGGGGAGGAGAAAGCAAAATAGGACATAAAACTAAACACACTGGTAACAAAGGCCACATTACAGCAATTCCAATGACTTGCAACTCCTGTCAGCTGGAAATAAATATCTTTCCTAGAAACAGCATAAATCTGAAGCTTCTACAAATTGTTCTCTCCCCTTCAAGGATAATGTCATTAAAATGTAATGGGCCAAATTAATCCCTTTTGTGACTTCAGTTGTTTTACGCTGAAGGAATGGATTTGAATTAATAACTGTACAAAAAATTAAGGGCCAGATTTTGGCTGTCCCTTCAAAGGAGGAGGGGATGAAAAGGCATAAGCAGCTTACCACACTCCCACTGCACAAGGGCCAGCTGCAATTATAGCCTTTGTATTCCTTGACTGCAAAGACTGCTTCAGGCCAGAACAGGTGATGGAATTAGCCACCCAAAACGAGGCAAAGAGGGTGAGGAGAGAGTGGGTCCATGTCTGTCCCACACACACTACACCAGCCAGCAGAACTGGGCCACTGTAAATAGAGAATACTCTGCATCCCTCCATCATAGCCCCTTCTCATTGTCCCACGATGTGGGCCATGTCCTAAAACCAGAGGTCCCAAATATCAGTTCCTCCCAAGCTCTGCTTGGCTAAGGGACTGAAAAGGCAGAGGGGACTTGGGAAAGTCACTTTATGCTACTGTAACTGCATACAGAGTGTGGCTCTTTGTCCTCTGCTGGTGACTGGACCACATGTTTTATGATTCTGCCACTAGCTCTAAGTTAATAAGCAGACCTGAATCTTTTAGCTGAGGTAGTAGAAGCTTTTTGTTTCGGTTCTGATGTCCCAGGTTTGATCCCCTCTGCTGATGACCCCCCCCCGCCCCAGGGTAATTGCATTACATCTTCTGCCTGTCCCACACTGTAAGTTAGATCAGCCTCAGTGCTGTAATTGAACTGTTATTACACATTGCAGGGAACTATATACAAGACAGATACTTTGGAATAAAACCCTCATTGTCATATGGGTCTATAGCCACTCCTGACAACTGCTGCGGACACTTTAGCATCAAAGCAACACTTCACATGCAGAATAACTGGTTTTCAGATAACCTATAACAGGAAATGTACGAAGGAGAAAACTCAGGCATTGGTGGTGGCCATAGAACCGGCAAGCTCTCACACTGTGTAGAACTATTCCAGATAGTAAATGGCTCCATAAACTCAGACTGCCTTCACTCAAGCCCAGAAGCCAGAACCACTCACTGGGTAGAGTTGTCATCTTTTTCACAGAGAAAATCACCTGCATGTGTCTATCAAGAACAACACATTGCTCATAAGACCAGAAACACAACACCCTCCCTTCCAAGAATCCAGCCTATTCATAAAAAAGTCATGGAAGCTTAAATGGCAGCCAGAGCTACCAACCTTTGACAATGATTCTCTGTCCTTCCTATCTGCCTTAGGGTTTTGTGTACAGCCTATCATTGTACCTAAGCACTTAGATATATAGATCTTTTCTGGATGATACAAGAGTAGATAGAACCTGAGACCCCTCTGAACAAAGATTATCAACATCTCCCTTGACAAAGGGAATTTACTACTTACCCTAAAACATTCATATTTCTGACCAGAACAAAAGAAACCATCACTCAGCACTACTGACCTTTCAAAATACCTCCCTGCATCACCAGACTATTCATGGAGGAGGCAGGGAGCATAAAGGGGACCAGGCTCTGTGGGCCTGCCATTTCCCTCATGCACAGATGAGAGGGTGGAGAGGATTGGGAACTAGGCAGAGCTTTGACTCTGGCCCCTGGGCAAAACAGTTTAGCCATGGAGGAGGGAAAAGTAGTGTGCTGCGGATATGGGCCAGCAGCAGAATACTTCTCAGTGGATCAAGGGTGGGAACCAGGAAGGGACTGTGACTTGGAGTCACAGTTCTTTCTGTGGGCTGCTCCCCACAGTGTAACTATGTGCTGGCCCCAACTCAGGACAAGAAGCAAAGTCTCAGGGCCACATCCTCAGCTGGTGTAAATCATAGAACTCCATTGGGTCATTGTGGTATGTAAGTAGATAGAATGTTAAGACCACAAAAATAAACCAAGAATTTTGTCCATAAACGATTTAAGGCAGTGTTTATTTAGAAGAGGTAGAGGATTAGATTAACAACTAGGATGATCAGAACTGAGATCTGTATGAGGAAGACTGTTTTTTAACTGTTTGTATTTTTTGCCTTGATTTAGCCAATGCTATCATGCCTTCACTTTCTGAAGCACCAAAATAATATATTTAAAATAAAATAGAAAAAGAGGTAGCAACAAAGAAAGATGCATCTATCAGGAAAGGGACTTAGTGCACTTTTCTGGATGTCATGTTAAAATGTCTATGTATAATCTTGCCTCATAGCAAGAGTCCAACATATCAGGAGAAAAGCCTGTTGAAGAGTCTTTGGGTTAAGTTTAGAGGCAAGAGCAACAAGGGTGATGATGTGGTGGGCGTGTGCTATAGACCATTGGATCAGAAGGATGAGGTAGACGAGGCTTTCTTTAGACGACTAACTGAAGTCTCCAGGTTCTGGTTCTAATGGGGGACTTCAATCACTCCGACATCAGCTGAGAGAGCAATACAGCAGTGCACAGACAATTCAGGAAGTTTTTGGAGAGTGTTGGGGACAACTTCCTGGTACAAGTGCTGGAGGAACCGACTAGGGGCTGTGCTTCTCTTGACCTGCTGCTTACAAACAGGGAAGAATTGGTAGGGGAAGTAGAAGTGGGAGGCAACCTAGGATGGTTGAGTTCAGGATCCTGAAAAAAGGAAGAAAAGAGAGTAGCAAAATACGGACCCTGGACTTCAGAAAAGCAGACAGACTCCCTTAGGGAACTGATGGGCAGGATCCCTGGGGAGGCTAAGATGAGGGGGCAAGGAGAGCTGGCTGTATTTTAAAGAAGCCTTATTGAGGGTGCAGGAACAAACCATCCCGAAGTGCAGAAAGAATAGTAAATATGGCAGGCGACCAGCTTGGCTTAACAGTGAAATATTCGGTGAGCTTAAACTCAAAAAGAAAGCTTACAAGAAGTGGAAATTTGGACAGATGACTAGGGAGGAGTATAAATATATGTCTAGAGCATGCAGGGGTGTAATCAGGAAGGCCAAGGCACAATTGGAGTTGAAGCTAGCAAGGGATGTGAAGGGTAACAAGAAGGGTTTCTACAGGTATGTTAGCAAGAAGGAGGTGGTCAGGGAAAGTGTGGGACCCTTACTGAATGGGGGAGGCAACATAGTGTGGAAAAGCTGAAGTACTCAATGCTTTTTTTGCCTCGGTCTTCACAGACAAGGGCAGCTCCCAGACTGCTGCACTGGGCAACACAGGAGTAGGTGACCAGCCCTCTGTGGAGACAGAAGTGGTTCGGGACTATTTAGAAAAGCTGGACGAGCACAAGTCTATGGGACCAGATGCGCTGCATCCGAGAGCGCTAAAGGAGTTGGCGGATGTGATTGCAGAGTCATTGGCCATTATCTTCGAAAACTCATGGCGATCGGGGGAGGTCCTGAACGACTGGAAAAAGGCTAATGTAGTGCCCATCTTTAAAGAAGGGAAGGAGGAGGATCCGGGGAACTACAGGCCAGTCAGCCTCACTTCAGTCCCTGGAAAAATCATGGAGCAGGTCCTCAAGGAATCAATTCTGAAGCACTTAGAGGAGAGAAAAGTGATCAGGAATAGTCAGCATGGATTCACCAAGGGCAAGTCATGCCTGACTAATCTAATTGCCTTCTAAGATGAGATAACTGGCTGTGTGGATGAGGGGAAAGCAGTGGAAGTGTTATTCCTTGACTTTAGCAAAACTTTTGACATGGTCTCCCACAGTATTCTTGCCAGCAAGTTAAAAAAGTGTGGGCTGGATGAACAGATTATAAAGTGGATAGAAAGCTGGCTAGATGTTGGGCTAAACGGGTAGTGATCAATGGCTCCATGTCTAGTTGGCAGCCGGTATCAAGTGGAGTGACCCAAGGGTGGGTCCTGGGGCCGGTTTTGTTCAATATCTTCATTAATAATCTGGACGATGGCGTGGATTGCACCCTCAGGAAGTTTGCAGGTGACACTAAACTGGGAGGAGTGGTAGATACGCTGGAGGGTACGGATAGGATACAGAGGGACCTAGACAAATTGGAGGATTGGGCCAAAAGAAATCTGATGAGGTTCAACAAGGACAAGTGCAGAGTCCTGCACTTAGGAAGGAAGAATCCCAAGCACTGCTACAGACTAGGGAGTGAGTGGCTAGGCAGCAGTTCTGCAGAAAAGGACCTAGGGGTTACAGTGGACGAGAAGCTGGATATGAGTCAGCAATGTGCCCTTGTTGCCAAGAAGGCCAATGGCATTTTGGGATGTTTAAGTAGGGGCATTGTCAGCAGATCGAGGGACGTGATTGTTCCCCTCTATTCGACATTGGTGAGGCCTCATCTGTAGTACTGTGTCCAGTTTGGGGCCCCACACTACAAGAAGAATGTGGATAAATTGGAAAGAGCACAGCAGAGGGCAACAAAAATGATCAGGGGGCTGGAGCACATGACTTATGAGGTGAGGCTGAGGGAACTGGGATTGTTTAGTCTGCGGAAGAGAAGAATGAGGGGGGATCTGATAGCTGCTTTCAGCTACCTGAAAGGGAGTTCCAAAGAGGACGGATCTAGACTGTTCTCAGTCGTAGCAGATGACAGAACAAGGAGTAATGGTCTTAAGTTGCAGTGGGGAGGTTTAGGTTGGATGTTAGGAAAAACTTTTTCACTAGGAGCGTGGTGAAGCACTGGAATGGGTTACCTATGGAGGTGGTGGAATCTCCTTCCTTAAGATGTTTTTAAGGTCAGGCTTGACAAAGCCCTGGCTGGGATGATTTAGTTGGGGATTGGTCCCGCTCTGAGCAGGGGGCTGGACTAGATGACCTCCTGAGGTCCCTTCCAACCCTGATATTCTATGATTCTGTGTTCTCAGTGGTGGCAGATGACAGAACAAGAAGCAATGGTCTCAAGTTGCAGTGGGAGAGGACTAGGTTGGACATTCGTAAACAGGGTGGTTAAGCACTGGGATGGGTTACCTAGGGAGGTGGCGGAATCTCCATCCTTAGAGGTTTTTAAGGCTCGGATTGACAAAGCCCTGGCTGGGATGATTTAGTTGGTGTTGGTCTTGCTTTGAGCAGGGGATTGACTAGATGACATCCTGAGGTCTCTTACAACCCTAATATTCTATGATTGTATATCAATTAGCCTTACAAATCTTTGCAGAGAATGCTTTTACTATGAATATTAAACATATGAAGAAAACATTTTAAACAGCAAGAATATCCAGTACAAAGAAAAACTGTAAGGAATGCAACTGAACACTACCCAAAGTACAAACGGCTGTCATAATTTTTGGTTAAAAATGAACAGGAACATTGGTATTATCCCATGCATAATAATTCTTGAAGTGTTTAGAGATTTCAAGAGTTGAGGTAATTTTCTTTTTGCAGAATTTTCTGTATACATTTGTTTTAAATCTAAAACCAATGAAGGTTAAATACTACATATTTCAAAACTAGGCAACTGTAATGACTGATTTTTTTTTTCCAAACTAAAAGACCATGATCTCACACTGATATAAACCAAGAAAAACTCCCCTGAAATCAGTGGAGTTAGAATGTTATGAAACTCATGCAAGTGGGATCACTTGCCAATTTAAGAACTCTCTTTCTTGGGGTGGGGTTTTTAAAATTGTTCACTGCTAACCTAACTTTGCTCCCACTGAAGGCAATGATAAAACTTCCATTGACTTTAATAGGAGCAGAGTTAGGCTGATGCTCAGCCCTTTTGGAAATCATGCCCATTATATACAATAACCCTAGCACTGAGAATTTTCTTGACTCAGGTTGTGGGTATTCATACATCTATTTCATAATTGGGACAGGTACTAATTGCACTATATACAATACATTTTAAAAATATTCTAATTGAAAAAAAGTAGAAACCATCGACCGGGAGCCAGAGGGTCTGGAGTTCCTGCTATTTCTGCCATTGCATACATAGTATACAATGCCAGGAAATCTCAACTCTCCAGGTTTAAGGCATTTGTAGGAGAGTCTGCAACTGTATGTAACATAACATCATGGTATTTGGGCCTGTGAGAATAAATATTCCAGTACAATCTGCTAAAGAGTAAACATGCAATCCTCATAAACGTGTGACACCCATTATTATTATTTAACATACTGCGCACTAGTGTTGAAAATGTACTTATCTTTGATTTTAATTATGTACATAATGCAATGTATGACACAATTAATACAAAATGCTTTCTTTGGAGACCTCCCTTTAGTTGATGCCCTGATGCATGATTTCTACCCAGTTTAATGTAAATATAATAGTAAGGCTACTTAAATGAGTGACTGTGCTGTATTTTTCTTAGCAGAGGGAACTGATATCTCCATTGCAGTGCATTGGCTCATGCAACTCCATGTTATCAGCGTTAGTGGTATCAATATATCTGTCCATAAAACATTACACTTCAGTTTTGTTTATATTTTTAGACCCCATGTGTCATCTAATAGTCATGTAAAAATTGTATGTACTGCAATATGCAACACAGAGATGGAACTAGTTGATAGCCTATTGTTGATACAGGTGACCTGGATAATTTGAAGTCTCAGACAGTATTTTATATTGCACATCTGTCAGTACAAAATACACATAGTTTATTATCTAATCTGTTGGAAATTTTGATAATGGGAACTTCTTCTCTGTCGCACTGAGCCTTCCCTGACACAACTAAGTTTTGAATGTCTTCATTGCTAGCTCTTGTACAACAATTACAAATAAAGTAATGGTTAATAAATGTCATAAGCATGTTACAGACATGAGCGGGATGTGTTTTATAAATAGTTATAAGCACATTAGTAGGAGGTGTTATAGATGGTAATAAGCTATGGTTATACAGAACCTACTGGCCTGTTGGACTCCATAACAATTGATTAACCATTTATTAAAACATCTATTCATCTTTTATTAACATTTTATAAACTATTTATAAATGCATCTTTCATGTAAAGTGTGACCTAATATATTCTAACAAAGTCAAAGTCACTTTAAAAATTTCAATTAAACACTTGTTTGGTGCATAGCTGTAACAGATTTG
The DNA here is from genome assembly GCF_965140285.1 of Lepidochelys kempii. Classification (NCBI taxonomy): domain Eukaryota; kingdom Metazoa; phylum Chordata; order Testudines; family Cheloniidae; genus Lepidochelys; species Lepidochelys kempii. Next base: position 148,352,560 of record NC_136382.1, on the reverse strand, counting down.
GAGTTGCCTGTATTAATCTATGAATTAGGGCTGTTAATCACAGTTAACACAAGCAGTTAACGCAAAACAAATTAACTAGATTAAAAAAATTAGTCACGATTAATCACAGTTTTAATTACACTGCTAGACAATAAAGACATTGCACTACAGTACTTGTATGAGGTGAACTGAAAAATACTATTTTTTTAATCTTTTTTACAGTGCAAATATTTGTAATCAGAATAATAAAAAGTGAGCACTTTACACTTTGTGTTCTTTGTTGTAATTGACATCAATATGTTTGAAAATGTAGAAAACATCCAACAATATTTAAATAAATTGTATTCTATTAACAACAGTGTGATTAAAACTGCGATTAATCACAACTTTTTTTAATCTCATGATTAATCGCGATAAATTTTTTAATAGTTTGACAGCCCTACTCTGAATACTATATACGCTATATGTTGTCTGGTTTCAGAGTAACAGCCGTGTTAGTCTGTATTCGCAAAAAGAAAAGGAGTACTTGTGGCACCTTAGAGACTAACCAATTTATTTGAGCATGAGCTTTCGTGAGCTACAGCTCACTTCATCGGATGCATGCCGTGGAAACTGCAGCAGACTTTATATATACACAGAGAATATGAAAAAATACCTCCTCCCACCCCACTGTCCAGCTGGTAATAGCTTATCTAAAGTGATCATCAGGTGGGCCATTTCCAGCACAAATCCAGGTTTTCTCACCCTCCACCCCCCACACAAATTCACTCTCCTGCTGGTGATAGCCCATCCAAAGTGACAACTCTTTACACAATGTGCATGATAATAAAGTTGGGCCATTTCCTGCACAAATCCAGGTTCTCTCGCCCCCTCACCCCCCTCCCAAAAACCACACACAAACTCACTATCCTGCTGGTAATAGCTCATCCAAAGTGACCATTCTCCCTACAATGTGCATAATTAAGGTGGGCCATTTCCAACACAAATCCAGGTTTTCTCACATCCCCCCCACCCCCATACACACACAAACTCACTCTCCTGCTGGTAATAGCTCATCCAAACTGACCACTCTCCAAGTTTAAATCCAAGTTAAACCAGAACATCTGGGGGGGGGGGGGTAGGAAAAAACAAGAGGAAATAGGCTACCTTGCATAATGACTTAGCCACTCCCAGTCTCTATTTAAGCCTAAATTAATAGTATCCAATTTGCAAATGAATTCCAATTCAGCAGTTTCTCGCTGGAGTCTGGATTTGAAGGTTTTTTGTTTTAAGATAGCGACCTTCATGTCTGTGATTGCGTGACCAGAGAGATTGAAGTGTTCTCCGACTGGTTTATGAATGTTATAATTCTTGACATCTGATTTGTGTCCATTTATTCTTTTACGTAGAGACTGTCCAGTTTGACCAATGTACATGGCAGAGGGGCATTGCTGGCACATGATGGCATATATCACATTGGTGGATGTGCAGGTATACGAGCCTCTGATAGTGTGGCTGATGTTATTAGGCCCTGTGATGGTGTCCCCTGAATAGATATGTGGGCACAATTGGCAACGGGCTTTGTTGCAAGGATAAGTTCCTGGGTTAGTGGTTCTGTTGTGTGGTATGTGGTTGTTGGTGAGTATTTGCTTCAGGTTGCGGGGCTGACTAGCCCCAACTTTATTATCATGCACATTGTGTAAAGAGTTGTCACTTTGGATGGGCTATCACCAGCAGGAGAGTGAATTTGTGTGGGGGGGTGGAGGGTTAGAAAACCTGGATTTGTGCTGGAAATGGCCCACCTGATGATCACTTTAGATAAGCTATTACCAGCTGGACAGTGGGGTGGGAGGAGGTATTTTTTCATATTCTCTGTGTATATATAAAGTCTGCTGCAGTTTCCACGGCATGCATCCGATGAAGTGAGCTGTTGCTCACGAAAGCTCATGCTCAAATAAATTGGTTAGTCTCTAAGGTGCCACAAGTACTCCTTTTCTTTATATGTTGTCTGAGTACTTTAAAGATTTTTATTGTATGCCTATATTAGGTTAATTTAATAGCCAGGTGGCCAGGAAACTTAGCCAGAAAGAAGGACAATAGCCCAGATAATAGCTCTTCAGTAAACATCCAGAAGTATTAACTATGATATACCACCTCCCTCCCCGTGGTGGGCTTGCCTGATTGTCTTTGCCAGAACTGAATCACGGCCCCCCACACCCGATGAAGGGAGGGGCAGATCAAAAGACTGAGAGGGATTAAAAGAGAGACACTCCTGAAGGGGCAGGGGACAGGGTTTTTGAACTAAGGTGAACTAGACCCCAGAGGCTGGGGTGTCTGAAAAGACAGAAGATAGACTAACAGGTCCCCCTACATGGAAGATGGAAAGATAACTACACATGTATGTGTTTTGTTGTTTTAAACCTTTCCCCTTGCTATTCTGTGTTTTGTTAAGATTAAACAATACTTAGTTTTAAGAAGGCTGTTTTGGGTTACTGTATTCACCACTGGTCACAAGCTTCCAGAGGGAAAAGGCACAAGGTACAGAATCTAGTAAGACCTATTGTGGAGAAAGCCTGATTATTACAGGGTTGTGTAGCTTAGCACCCTGCTCTAAGAGTGGGAGAATCATGGGATTTCTCCCCAGAGAGATGAAGGCTCATGGCCTATGACCTGGAAAGAGTGCAGTCAGTGAGATCAGAAGAGGGGACAGAGGCGCAACTAGCCTTGAACCACGACAGTAATGTTTTACCTTTAATGCAGAAATTAATGGATAATTTCAATCCAATCATGTTCATATAAAGAATTACAAAATGCGTAGCTATTTTTCATGTTTCATAATCTATGTTAACAGCATTTACTGTTTGTTTATATTTTCTCTCCTAGTCTATCTCTTGGCTCTAATCAGGGATATTATATCCATGGCTCAAGAACAGGATTTTCCTTTTTATAATGCACATATTACTCCATATGTTTCTAAGTTTTTCTTAAGAAGTACTTTCAAAAAAATATATGGGCAGTGCATTTTGTAACTTAAGATGACTAATGCATACAGAAGTTGGTGTGAGCTTAAAATTTAAAGGGACATTTTCAAAAGTAGCTGCCTGAGTAGTGCATGCAAAATAAGTGTGTTTTAGGGGAAAATAGGAGATGCACGTACGAACCTGCGCAGAAGTCAATCATGACTAGTAGCTGACAAAAAAGGAAGCTAAAACATAAGTCTGATAAAAGCCCAATGATTAGACGTCATGTACCTGGATTTTCAGAAGTGTAGTCAAATAAATGCACATCTAATTGTTATGAGAGAACTGAACTTGACATAGCCTGTAGCCATCTTGTGCACTTAGCCACCATAAGATGGAAGTGAGGACACCACGTAGCAAGGAAGAATTTGGCCTTGCTTAGGCAGACAAAAACATCTGCACAAATGCAGCATTACTAACAAGGATAACTGACCTTGGTCTGGGTGCCTGTGTTTATAAGTTTCTTGCTGGAGTTGCTTTACTAATAAGTAGAAATTGAGCTCTTTGCTGTGGCTAGGGAAATTGTTAGCCTATTAGAAGTTACTTTCAATTATTCTTTGTTTTAAGTTACTTATAAAAAAATTAGTTAAAACATGTACTTTGGAAAAGTTTTGATTTTCTATGAGCAAGACGACACGAACATCAATCTCACAAGCAGCTAGGACAGTGGTGGGCAAACTACGGCCTGCGGGACCGTCCTGCCTGGCCCCTGAACTCCTGGCCCAGGAGGCTAGCCCCCAGCCCCTCCCTGGCTGTCCCCTCTCCCCTGCAGCCTCACCTCGCTTCACTGCCAGCGCAATGCTCTGGGCGGCGGGGCTGCAGAGCCTGGCCTGACCCGGTGCTCTGTGCTGTGCGGCGCAGCTGCCTGTCCTGGTGCAGCTGCGCTGCCAGCCGCCTGTCCTGGTGCAGCTGCGCTGCCAGCCGCCTGTCCTGGTGCAGCTGCGCTGCCAGCCGCCTGTCCTGGTGCAGCTGCGCTGCCAGCCGCCTGTCCTGGTGCAGCTGCGCTGCCAGCCGCCTGTCCTGGTGCAGCTGCGCTGCCAGCCGCCTGTCCTGGTGCAGCTGCGCTGCCAGCCATCAGTGCTCCAGGCAGCGCAGTAACGGGTCAGGGAGCGGGGTGGGGTTGGATAGAGGGCAAGGAAGTTCAGGGGGTGGTCAGGGGCGTAGATAGGGGTTGGGGCAGTCAGAGGGTGGGGAACAGGGGGGTTGAATGGGGGCAAGGGTTCGGGGGGAGCAATCAGGAAGGAGAGGAGGGGTTGGATGGGGCGGCGGGGGGTGGGCAGTTAGGGGCGAGGGATCTGGCGGTGGTCAGGGGACCGAGCGCAGGGGAGTTGGATGGGGCAGGGGTCCCCAGGGGGCCATCAGGGAATGGGGGGATGGATGGGGCAGGAGTCCTGGGGGGGCCATCAGGGGGCGAGAAGCAGGGGGGGGTCAGGAGGGGGCAGGGCCTGGGCCATGCCTGGCTGTTCGGGGAAGCACAGCCTCCCCTAACCGGCCCTCCATACAATTTCAGAAACCCAATGCAGCCCTCAGGCCAAAAAGTTTGCCCCCCCAGAACTAGGAGGAAGGCTGGCCACTGGAAACCTGCTGCTGTCACTCGGCACCACCTCAGACTTTGGGTAACTATATTCTGGGACACTCTAGACTAGTGCTAGTTTAGATGTGTGCTTTGTACTCAATAAAAACAAGGATTTTTAGGTGGAAGCACTCTTGTGTGTACGAATCATTTATCAGAGGGAATGTGTCCCCCACTGATTTATTTCCTGACACCTCCTAAAAAAACAGTGATTAGTTACCATAGTTTTAGGTTCAGATAACCCCAGGTAACATAATTTGCCTGTAAATTTGTGGTGACAATACATGCAACTATGGTCAGTGTACATGCAAAAGAGGTGCTCAAGTGTGTGCCTGAGCTTCTGAAAACTGGACTCAAAATCTCCAGTCAACTAGTTAATTCTATTGCTTCATATATTTAACACAGAATATTATAAACAGTTTTTCCTGACATGACCATGATTACAAATGAATAACGGCCAAATCCTCCCTCCCACCACAAAGAAAGCTTTATTTTCTGCCCAGCACCTTATAACTGTCAGCATTACAGAAAAAAGAGCCAAAGCTATCAACACCATGGCAGTTCTTTAGAAATATTTTAAAATGTGACAGTTTCACCATAGAAGAAATCACTGGAGACAAGGACAATGCCAAGAAAATATTTATTACACAAAATATGTGTCCCAATCAGATTCCGGACATCAGTCTGAATTGCTTAAGCTGTGCTGTCTCAGGAAATTGCATCATCTATGAACCAAGACTGAAAAGAAAAGGAGTACTTGTGGCACCTTAGAGACTAAGCAATTTATTTGAGCATAAGTTTTCGTGAGCTACAGCTCACTTCATCGGATACATACTGTGGAAACTGCTGAAGACATTATTTTCACAGAGATCATGAAACAATACCTCCTCCCACCCCACTCTCCTGCTGGTAATAGCTTATCTAAAGTGATCACTCTCCTTACAATAAGAAAAGGAGTACTTGTGGCACCTTAGAGACTAACCAATTTATTAGAGCATAAGCTTTCGTGAGCTACAGCTCACTTCATCAGATGCATATCGTGGAAACTGCTATGCTATGCTATGCATCTGATGAAGTGAGCTGTAGCTCACGAAAGCTTATGCTCTAATAAATTGGTTAGTCTCTAAGGTGCCACAAGTACTCCTTTTCTTTTTGCGAATACAGACTAACACGGCTGTTACTCTGAAATCTCTCCTTACAATGTGTATGATAATCAAGTTGGGCCATTTCCAGCACAAATCCAGGTTTTCTCACCCTCCGCGCCCCCCCCCCCCCCCCACAAACTCACTCTCCTGCTGGTAATAGCCCATCCAAAGTGACCACTCTCTTTACAATGTGTATGATAATCAAGGTGGGCCATTTCCAGCACAAATCCAGGTTTTCTCACTCCCCCCCCCTTTTTTTTTTTCCAAAAACCACACACACAAACTCACTCTCCTGCTGGTAATAGCTTATCCAAAGTGACCACTCTCCTTACAATGTGTATGAAAATCAAGGTGGGCCATTTCCAGCACAAATCCAGGTTTTTTCACCCTCCGCCCCCCCGCCTCCCCCCACAAACTCACTCTCCTGCTGGTTAGCCCATCCAAAGTGACCACTCTCTTTACAATGTGCATGATAATCAAGGTGGGCCATTTCCAGCACAAATCCAGGTTAATTGTGGAAAAGCAGCATCACTTGCCCCATAACCTCAGCCGTGCAGAACACAATGCCATCCACAGCCTCAGAAACAACTCTGACATCATAATCAAAAAGGCTGACAAAGGAGGTGCTGTCGTCATCAAGAATAGGTCGGAATATGAACAAGAGGCTGCTCGGCAGCTCTCCAACACCACTTTCTACAAGCCATTACCCTATGATCCCACTGAGAGTTACCAAAAGCAACTACAGCATTTGCTCAAGAAACTTCCTGAAAAAGCAGAAGATCAAATCCGCACAGACACACCCCTGGAACCCCGACCTATGATATTCTATCTACTACCTAAGATCCATAAACCTGGAAATCCTGGGTGCCCCATCATCTCAGGCATTGGCACCCTGACAGCAGGATTGTCTGGCTATGTAGACTCCCTCCTCAGGCCCTATGCTACCAGCACTCCCAGCTACCTTCGAGACACCACTGACTTCCTGAGGAAACTACAATCCATCGGTGATCTTCCTGATAACAGCATCCTGGCCACTATGGATGTAGAAGCCCTCTACACCAACATTCCACACAAAGATGGACTACAAGCCATCAAGAACACTATCCCCGATAATGTCACGGCTAACCTGGTGGCTGAACTTTGTGACTTTGTCCTTACCCATAACTATTTTACATTTGGGGACAATGTATACCTTCAGATCAGCGGCACTGCTATGGGTACCCGCATGGCCCCACAGTATGCCAACATTTTTATGGCTGATTTAGAACAACGCTTCCTCAGCTCTCGTTCCCTAACGCCCCTACTCTACTTGCGCTATATTGATGACATCTTCATCATCTGGACCCATGAAAAAGAAGCCCTTGAGGAATTCCACCATGATTTCAACAATTTCCATCCCACCATCAACCTCAGCCTGGTCCAGTCCACACAAGAGATCCACTTCCTGGACACTACAGTCCTAATAAACAATGGTCACATAAACACCACCCTATACCGGAAACCTACTGACCGCTATTCCTACCTACATGCCTCCAGCTTTCACCCTGACCACACCACACGATCCATCGTCTACAGTCAAGCTCTGCGATACAACCGCATTTGCTCCAACCCCTCAGACAGAGACAAACACCTATAAGATCTCTATCAAGCATTCTTACAACTACAATACCCACCTGTGGAAGTGAAGAAACAGATTGATAGAGCCAGAAGAGTTCCCAGAAGTCACCTACTACAGGACAGGCCTAACAAAGAAAATAACAGAACGCCTCTAGCTGTCATCTTCAGCCCCCCCAACTAAAACCCCTCCAACGCATTATTAAGGATCTACAACCTATCCTGAAGGATGACCCAACACTCTTACAAATCTTGGGAGACAGGCCAGTCCTTGCCTACAGACAGCCCCCCAACCTGAAGCAAATACTCACCAACAACCATATACCACACAACAGAACCACTAACCCAGGAACCTATCCTTGCAACAAAGCCCGTTGCCAACTGTGCCCACATATCTATTCAGGGGACACCATCACAGAGCCTAATAACATCAGCCACACTATCAGAGGCTCGTTCACCTGCATATCTACCAATGTGATATATGCCATCATGTGCCAGCAATGCCCCTCTGCCATGTACATTGGTCAAACTGGACGGTCTCTACGTAAAAGAATAAATGGACACAAATCAGATGTCAAGAATTATAACATTCATAAACCAGTCGGAGAACACTTCAATCTCTCTGGTCACGCAATTACAGACATGAAGGTCGCTATCTTAAAACAAAAAACCTTCAAATCCAGACTCCAGCGAGAAACTGCTGAATTGGAATTCATTTGCAAATTGGATACTATTAATTTAGGCTTAAATAGAGACTGGGGGTGGCTAAATCATTATGCAAGGTAGCCTATTTCCCCTTGTTTTTTCCTACCCCCCCACCCCCCAGACGTTCTGGTTAAACTTGGATTTGTGCTGGAAATGGCCCACCTTGATTATCATGCACATTGTAGGGAGAGTGGTCACTTTGGATGAACTATTACCAGCAGGAGAGTGAGTTTGTGTGTGTGGTTTTTGGGAAAAAAAAAGGGGGGGGAGTGAGAAAACCTGGATTTGTGCTGGAAATGGCCCACCTTGATTATCATACACATTGTAAAGAGAGTGGTCACTTTGGATGGGCTATTACCAGCACGAGAGTGAGTTTGTGTGTTGGGGGGTGGAGGGTGAGAAAACCTGGATTTGTGCTGAAAATGTCCCAACTTGATTATCATACACATTGTAAGGAAAGTGATCACTTTAGATAAGCTATTACCAGCAGGAGAGTGGGGTGGGAGGAGGTATTGTTTCATGGTCTCTGTGTATATAATGTCTTCTGCAGTTTCCACAGTATGCATCCGATGAAGTGAGCTGTAGCTCACGAAAGCTTATACTCAAATAAATTGGTTAGTCTCTAAGGTGCCACAAGTACTCCTTTTCTTTTTGCGAATACAGACTAACACGGCTGTTACTCTGAAGACTGAAAAGATTTCTATTCTACATTTAGACTGCTATCCTCACTTACATGTTTGACATCATCTGTAAATTGGAATTTAGGTTAAATACACATGACAAGGTTATTTCTTCTTAATTCATAGAGCTCAAGAAAGAGGAAAGGGCACTAGTCACAACAAATGATTTTTCCAGGAATTAAGGGTATTTAGGTTCTTGCAGAGATAAGTTCTAAAGCAAATGGCTTCAGAAAAGCTCACAATGGATAAACTTTCCTGTTAAAGTTGAAGAAACTCAGGTTACCAACCTGCTTATTACAGAAACTTTCAGTTTTTTTTATTTCAGAACTTAGGCTGTTCAGATCTGCTAAAATAATAATTTCTCCTACTGCTTGTGGCAGACTAATAAAACTATGGTAAGAGTCAAGCTATGTCTGTGATAACTTCACTGCTGGTTTCCAACCACTCACTCATGATTTGATGTGTAGGAACATTAGCTTTCGCGTTTCCTCTTTTAAATACACAACCCAATCTCTGGTCTATTTTTTCAGATCAGGGTTCATACCCAAAAGTAAATGAATATACGAGTCAAAGTTTTTAAAAGCAACTACAGCTTCACTACAGGCACTTGTACAAATAGTTAAAATCATCATAAAAACATTTTCAGTATAAATTGCCACTGCCATCTAAACAGCTATACAACAGTACAACAACCTAATAATTATTAAGTACTTTACCATAAATAAACAAATGCCCAATAGTACAAAAGCTTTGCAAAGTACTTGAAGGCCAAAAAAATCCAGGATCTGTAGGACCAAGGAGAGAAACAAATTCCAGAATTGAGGACTTGTCATGGAGAAAGCTCTGCCAGCATCTTTCTCACCTAGAGAAGGTCCCTAGCTTGAGCACATTTGATGACTGACTGCAACTACAGAGATAAAGTTTGGGGAGAGGGGTAATCAGGGTCCAAACCATTTAGAGCTCAATAGGTCAAAACATCTTAGATTCCAGACAGAAACTAACTGGCAGTCCGTGCAGATCTTGGAGTACTGGTGTAATGTGCTCTCTGCATGAACCTTTCCTTAGTGGTAACTGTACTCTCCTCTACCCAGTGAAGTTTCGAACATGTCTCAAGGAGAGCCTTATATAGAACACATTGTAATAGTCTAATCCTGAAGTGACAAAGGCCTGAATAATGGTCACTAGATCCGCATATAAAATAAATAGTTGCTTGCACCCTATTTGCAAAGGAAAGAAGATAAAACTTAATCTTATCAACAGCGGGTACTTGAACTTCTAGAGGACCAAGAACGCCACAAAATCCCAAGGTTATGAGCTTGAGTAACTAATGCCCAGAGCTGATCTAAACTCTGCCAGGTAGCTTCCCACACCTTAAAAACATTTCCCCAGTCTTCCTCATAGGAAGCCTCAGCCAGTTAGCCTTCACTCAAGTCCAGTTACATTCAGACACAAGGTAAGGCACTTTTGCTGCACCTGCCAGAGCTGATGAGGTGGAAACAAAGTTGGGTTCCTCAGCAGCCCATGCCTACTTACGAAACCTCCCAACAGACTCATATACACACTGAATAGGAGGAATGGGAACATGGAATTTTGCAGCTCTCTGCCATGGTCAATCACCCAAAACCAAATCTGTGAACCCCCAGAAAGAACTGAACAAAACCACTCCAAAGTGACTCTGTCTATCCCTACTAGAGACTGCAGACGCATCACCAATCCGAAAGCAGTAAAAGTTGGTCCATGACAACATTATAGCCTCCATCCTACATATTTCCGTTTCAGCATCATATTTCCTTCAAATCACCACCACAGGAATCGAGGGAGCCTGACCCCCACCAAATCTTAAGCTCCAGGCAGCACTGTTTCACTCTCCTAGCTACCCTAAGACAGCCACTGAAAAGACATAGCTGTTGCAGCTGGGTTCTAGAACAGTGATTTCTTATGCAGGCTTTAAGCCACATTAATATACCAATCCTCCCCAAACAAAACACAATTCCAATGCCCCCCCCCCTTTCTCCCCCATCTTACTCAACAGCTTCTAATTTTTGCTAGTTTCTCTCCCGCACACCAGATTCACTATTCCCTGCAACAATATCCCTTACTTCACAATCAATCCCAGCTCCATAAGATTCTCAATAGGAGCTACTGGAGACTCAACAATTTTTAAACGCAGGACTGGTGTAATGTGCACTATAAGGTGGGTAGAAAGCTGGCTAGATTGTCGGGCTCAACGGGTAGTGATCAATGGTTCCATGTCTAGTTGGCAGCCGGTGTCAAGTGGAGTGCCCCAGGGGTCGGTCCTGGGGCCGGTTTTGTTCAATATCTTCATTAATGATCTGGAGGATGGTGTAGATTGCACTCTCAGCAAATTTGCGGATGATACTAAACTGGGAGGAGTGGTAGATACGCTGGAGGGGAGGGATAGGATACAGAAGGACCTAGACAAATTGGAGGATTGGGCCAAAAGAAATCTGATGAGGTTCAATAAGGATAAGTGCAGGGTCCTGCACTTAGGACGGAAGAATCCAATGCACCGCTACAGACTAGGGGCCGAATGGCTAGGCAGCAGTTCTGCGGAAAAGGACCTAGGGGTGACAGTGGATGAGAAGCTGGATATGAGTCAGCAGTGTGCCCTTGTTGCCAAGAAGGCCAATGGCATTTTGGGATGTATAAGTAGGGGCATAGTGAGCAGATCGAGGGACGTGATCGTTCCCCTCTATTCGACATTGGTGAGGCCTCATCTGGAGTACTGTGTCCAGTTTTGGGCCCCACACTACAAGAAGGATGTGGATAAATTGGAGAGAGTCCAGCGAAGGGCAACAAAAATGATTAGGGGTCTAGAACACATGACTTATGAGGAGAGGCTGAGGGAGCTGGGATTGTTTAGCCTGCAGAAGAGAAGAATGAGGGGGGATTTGATAGCTGCTTTCAACTACCTGAAAGGGGGTTCCAAAGAGGATGGCTCTAGACTGTTCTCAATGGTAGCAGATGACAGAACGAGGAGTAATGGTCTCAAGTTGCAGTGGGGGAGGTTTAGATTGGATATTAGGAAAGCTTTTTCACTATGAGGGTGGTGAAACACTGGAATGCGTTACCTAGGGAGGTGGTAGAATCTCCTTCCTTAGAGGTTTTTAAGGTCAGGCTTGACAAAGCCCTGGCTGGGATGATTTAACTGGGAATTGTCCTGCTTCGAGCAGGGGGTTGGACTAGATGACCTTCTGGGATCCCTTCCAACCCTGATATTCTATGATTCTATGACATTTTATTTGGGTGTCCAAGTATGGACATAAAGGCTCAATTGTAGGTATCAGTTTTTGAAAATCGTGGCCAATGTGCCCTATTTTCAAATATGGAAGCTTCAATTTAGTTCTTAAATCCATATTTAGGAACTTAAATACCCACTTTAGGCACCTAAATTAAGTGCTGATTAAGGTGCCTAGGTACTTAAACTTAGGCATTTATGTTTGGAAGTTGGATCTTATAGTAAAAACAGGTAAGTGCTAAGGGATCAAGGAGGCAGAATTTCTAAGTTTTTTATAAAACTATCCAAACAGAGATAGACTAGACTTCTCCTCTTGATTCAGAATGCACCTTTTCCATCAAGAATGCTGCTGTCTGAACTGATAGGAGCATCAAAACCCCCAAATAGAATTTTTGAGAATTACTATAAATTTCTATTATTGATTTAGTGACAGATGAAAAAGATTAGGTGATACAGGTCCTGGACAAGCTAATATCACTGTAGGTAGCCTTACAAGATCTAAGGTCAATATGAATTGTTCTGTAACACAGGAATATTACAAAGACAATCCTTTTTATTTCATCAAACTGTCAGTTCTTTGGCCTAATACAATAGATATACATACTGCTGAGTCCCAGAAAGAGTATAGAAGTTTCTGTGGTTACAATTTCAGTTCAGTATTAGATCCAAAACTGTGAAGACTTTTATTTGGAAGATAAATACTTTTATTTGGAAGATAAATGTTACTGTATGATTTTAGCTGTACTGTTGCTGCCTTAATACTTTATTGTGCAATATCACAGACAGCAAATTACTTCATTAGTTTTTAGTAGATTCTCTCTTATTTTCATATATCTTACCTGTCTTACCTTTCCTGCATGTCAAAGAGACAAATCCTGCAAACTCATCCTCATGAGAGTAGTTATTACTCACCTTGGTAATATTACAGTCAATGCACGTATGCCTGTGAGTAAGGGCTACTCAGATGAGCAAGTGTTTGCAGGACTAGACTCTTAGGCAGAAAGAGCAAAAGAGTCTGACTAGCTTTATAGTGAATTATGGAACTGCACCAACAGTTTTGATCAGGATAATGAAACTTGTTTCTGTAAATATATTGTCAGTTGTACACTTCCAACTGCCCAGTTATCAAGTTTACTGCCAAACAGCAACACTTGAATAGATTCTACCCATTCTCCCCCAAACTCCAGAGGCTCAGTCTCAGCTGGCATAAAACCATTATTTTACTTTGAGGGGGTCTATGGGAATCATTTTAACTTACAGCAGGAAAATAGCAGAATCCCCATTCATCATTTTCAGAAACAGGAGGGTTCCAATGAATGATTTTCATCACTGGTCTACAGCTGATCATATCACGGTTTCTACCCTTCTCATTTACATGCATTAACTGTGATATAAGTTTCCTGTCTTCGTCAGATGTTTTTATGTTGGATGGTGTTGAGACAGGGCAGGTTTAAATCTAACCATGAAAAATTCAAGCAGCCAAAATAGTCCAAGGAAAGCCAGGACACAAAAATTACTGGTTATTTTTTAAGACAGGAGTTCCCTTTATAACCATTTTTAAAACGGTCGGACAAAGGCTGCAACTCTGTTCAGACAGCCCAATATTTTCTCTTATGTCTGTCATCTATAATCTCAGATACAAGAATGATATAAGGAAAAAAGAAACTGCAGGTCACTGAATGATCATTCTGTGATCTACCAATTTTATCATGAAAATGTTCTGGTGATAATGCTTCCCCCACCCTCAGATCCTCCTTAACGTATGTTACAAATCTTCAGGGTGCCCCAACAACAGAAATATGCATACTGCTACAGTAGTAAATCCGTCGAACACAAGGTATAAGGTATTTGACAAAGGAGCAACTCTAGGGCCCCCAGTCAGGACTTGAACCTATGACCGTCTGGCCCAGAAGTGTGAAAGCTCTCTCCTGAGCCAATGATATCACTTTTAAGTGTCGTAGACTGAAAACGTCAAATGATTCATTCATTCAGTTCACTCAGCTCTAAGTTTTCCTTGGTAAACGTTCCTGAAGTGGTGAACTGCTCCCAAGGTTTGGGTTTCTATCTATAATTGTTCTTACATGATAAAAACAAGGCTCTTATTTTCACATTCTTTGCTCCACAAGGAAAAATATAATAGTGCCAAAAAACAGTTCCATTTGGGATCAAAACATGGCTCATGGTTTCAAATGAATACAAATATCCTACCCGTTCCTTCAGTGCTTATTAAAATTCACATAAGTGAACTGTATTCACCTAACACGTTCAATTGGAAAGAATTAGTTTTCAATGGAATGAAGAGAGTCATCCCTGATGACTGATAAATTAACTCATGGCTTCTTGTGTAGAGACATCAACAGTAATAGATAAGAGGGGGGAGGGACAGCTCAGTGGTTTGAGCATTGACCTGCTAAACCCAGGGTTGTGAGCTCAATCCTTGAGGGGGGCCATTTAGAGATTGGGGGCAAAAATTGGGGATTGGTCCTGCTTTGAGCAGGGCATTGGACTAGATGACCTCCTGAGGTCCCTTCTATGATATTCTAACAGGACTTGGAAGAAAGGCATATAGAAGTATTTGTCTAGTACAAAATAAAGATACCTGGGCTCTGAAGTGCTCTTGAGCAGTACCTCAGCCAACTCCTGTTCTGACTTGTAGAAAACTAGTTCCAGTCTGCCTGGCTGACCCATAAATATATGATTCACCCCTGATGGTTTAAATGACTATTTGAGTTGGTCTGCTTCTTTCTGAACGAGATGGTCTGCCAGAAAGTCTCTCACTCCTGCCAGCGGAGAGGCAGTCCAAACAGAACTCTTCTCTGTCTGTTCAAGTAGTATGTGGCAACTATACTGTGTGTGAGAACCTGCACTGGCTATTTCTTGATAAGAGGAAGAAAGCTTTTGAGAGCCAGGCTGATGGAGCTTAGCAAAGAAGGTCTTTAAAAACATGAAATGAAGTCTAAATCTTCATTTGCAGCTTTTAGAGATCATTGTGGAAGTTCATTAAAGGATAATCCCTCATTTGACATTTTTTCACACACAGTAGTCACACTACTTTTTCTTTTCTATTACAAAAACCCAAAACAACATAGAAGGAAAGGAAGTTTCCTAGACAACAATATTTGGCAGAGAGAGAGGAAGTGGGAACTTTTGTGGGGGCAACCTTTTTTTATAAAGTTAAGGCTTCAGTGACATACACAGGTCCCTACCAACCATCACGACTACTCCAAAAAATTTGGCAGCAATGTGATTCCTAGAAGGTAACTGTGGAGGCAATGTCAGCAAGGAGAAACACACATTATATACAAAGCCAGTATGTTATATCTTGCTTCCCAGGTTTCACTGTATATCAGAAATCTTTTGCCACAATAACTGGTCAATCAGATCGTTATTTTTGGTGAAATCATAGTAGTTTGCCTGATAGTTTACATTTAATTATATACTTTACTGCACCATGCTGATGGCCCATCTGTTCCTATTGACATAATGGGCCTAATTTCTGCCTTCCGTTATGAAGATTCAACCTCCAGGAAAGTCCATAGGAGCTGCCCCCCATGTAACTGAGTAAACCATTGAGCCCAACCATTTAAAAAGAATTTAGTATTTTAAAATATTTTAAAAATGCATTTAAAAGAGAGGCACAGCCTTTCTTTGTGGGTCACCTGCAGGCAGATACTGAATCTTAATGTTATATGCTTTTATTTAGCACGCACACTGTACATTGTGTTCTATTAGTTGCTGGTAATAACTAGATTGCTGCTTGATTATTTATAAAAAGCAGATAGTATCTACATATTAAAGGGGAAACCAACAACAATTATTCCATGTAAGCCAAAGAGCATTCAAAGGTTCTCACTGGAATCAACAAAACATGCTTCCAAATGGCATGAAGAATTATTCATTCCTATTTTCTATTTTAAACATAAATTGAATTCGAAAATTTGACCTATAAAAAGATAATTAAACATTACTTCTCCCTTCATTATCTATCTTTAATGATCATTTTATTTTATAAATGTGTGTGGAAAACCAGCAAAACAAGCAGAGTGTGTGTGTATATATATACACATACATACATACATACACACACACACACCCCCCACAGCTTGTTTTGCTGGTTCTCTTCTTCCATGGATCAGCCCTGTAAGAGGGCGGCTTGCCCATGGGCTGGAGAACCTGGGGCTAAGCTAACGATGATTACAAGATGAGCCCCACCTGAGAGGAATCAGGTGGTTCAAATATTAAAGGCAGCAGGAAGCTACAGGGGAGAGTATTTCCTACTGCGAGGGAACTACAGAGTAAAGCTGTAGGGAAAGAGAGTCTCCTGCAGTGATCCCTGAGGAAGTGACAGTTCTTTAGGGAAGAGAAGGGCTGGGTGGATGATTTCTTTTGTGTTTGTTTTTGGGAACTTTGTTAATTTAATAAAAAACCCAGACCCCAAAGAAGGGCTGTGATTGAGCAAGACTGTGTGAAGTTTTGTTTAAGGAGCCCTGAAGAAAGGGAAAACAAGGATAAGGCACTATAGCGGCACCCCGGCCACGAGGGGGGCATTCAAGTGACAGGGGTGGTAATACAATCCCCAATTAAAGGGCTACACTCAGGGGCTCCAACCCTCCCCAGACAGGACTGGTGCAAAGGGGAACCTTGGATTTATTCTGCCACTTAATTTAGAGCTGCCATTTCTACACTTTTTATTCTGATTCTCTCTTGGCTGATGGTTTAGCTATCCTTTTAGCGTATTTCTGTAGCCCCCAGAAATACTGTCCAACTGCACAAAGGCCCAGATCCTCAAGCACCTTCACATGTGCATAATTTTTATGGGACTACATACATGCTGAAATGTAATCACATGAAGAGGGTTTGCTGCATTAGGGCCTCACTTGGCTAACCCTCCTCTGTGTCACTTCAGAAATGAGCTCAACCACTTTCCTGATGAAAGATCCAATCCCTGGTTGCTCCTGAACCAGGATTCTTTGTATGGATTTGCAATCAAACTCTGCAGACCAGGCTTCTAGTTACTTTTCTGCTAGATTGGAAGTTGATACTTTTCAGTTATTTATCACAGAATTGCAGAAATTAGAGACTTAAAGGCCTATTAGATCATTTCATCTGGCCCTCAGACAGTGCTGGACTCTTCTCTACAGTATGCTTACCAGTCTTATTTTAACTATACTAAACACACAGTTCTGTTAAGCATTAATTTGATACATAGTAAGTTTAGTAATCGATCACTGGCTGAATGTCATGCTTTTAAGGGCAAGTGTAAAAGCACCTCTTACCCTGAGTCACCATCTCTTCCAATGCCCAGAATTGTCCGCAGGAGCCTTTCTGTGACATTGCTTGGCTTACAAGGCATGGAGAAGGTTGCAATTTCCTTTCTGAAACAATCCCCCTACTCCTTTTTTACTATTGTCTGGGAAGCCAATGTACTTCATGCTCTATTCGGGGGCAGCAGCCAACAATTACCCCAGCCAGTCAATTCAAAAATCATATTTTATTTTTAGCCTTACAGAAATAGGTCCTGATCTTCCAAAGCATATAAACACAT
The DNA here is from genome assembly GCF_965140285.1 of Lepidochelys kempii. NCBI lineage: Eukaryota > Metazoa > Chordata > Testudines > Cheloniidae > Lepidochelys > Lepidochelys kempii. Next base: position 148,335,061 of record NC_136382.1, on the reverse strand, counting down.
GGGTAACTACTAGAACAAGCGGAGTTATGCATGTGCTTAAAAGCTTTGCTGGTTCAAGGCCATTGTGAGTAAATTATAAAAAATAAAACATAAGCAGAAACAAACACACCTAGGCTAATACTTTAGAACACTAAGATCTTGTCTACACACAAAAACTGAATCACTTTAACTATAACGGTATGGTTAAAATGATACAACTCCCACACAGTGGAAGAAGTTACTGTATATATCAGTAAAAAAGTGCTTATACAGGGATTGCTTATACAGGAAGGGGAATAAACTAAACCAGTAAAAGGCACCTTTATACTGGTATAAAACTGTGTCCACATTAGAGATTGGACTGATATAACTATGCTGGTAAAAAATTACCACCTCTCCCACCAGCCGACACAGTTATACTAGTACAAAAACTGTGTGTGCACCAGGCCTAAATTACAAAATACTGAAATATTACTTATATATGGCATGGCATAAAATCATAGCATCATAGACATGTAGGGCTGGAAGGGACCTCTTGTGCATCCCCCACATGCTGAGGCAGAACCAAGTATATCTAAACCATCCCTGACAGGTGTTTGTCTAACCTATTCTTAAAAGCCTCCAGTGATGGGAATTCCACAACTTCCTTGGGTAACAGTTAGAAAGTTTTTCCTAATATCTAACCTAAATCGCCCTTGCTGCAAACTAAGCAAACTACTTCTTGTCTTACCTTCTGTAAACATGGAGAACAAGTGATTACTGTCCTCTTTACATATTTGAAGACTGTGTTCTCCCTCAGCCTTCTCTTCTCTGGATTAAACATGTCCAGTTCACCTTTCCTAATAGGTCAGATTTTCTAACCATCTTACTATTTTTGTTGCTCTCCACTGGACTCTCTCAAATTTATTTACATCTTTCTTAAAATGTGGTGCCCAAAACTGAATTCAATACTCCAGCTGAGGACTCACCAGTGTCGAGTAGAGAGGAACAAATACTTCCCATGTCTTACATACAATACTCCTATTACCATATCCCAGAATGATTTTTGCCTTTTTTCACCAGCATCAAACTGTTGACTCATATTCAATTTGTGATCCACTATTCCCCCCAGATCCTTTTCAGCAGTACTACTGCCTAGCCAGTTATTCCCCATTTTGTATTTGTGAATTTGACTTCCCCTTCCTAAATGCAGCACTTTGCACTTGTCTTTATTGAATTTCATTTTATTGACTTTAGACCAATTCTCCAATTTATCTAAAACATTTTGAATTCCTATACTGTCTTCCAAAGTGCTTGCAACCCCTCCCTGCTCAGAGTCAGATGCAAATTTTATAAGCACACTTTCCACTCTATTATCCAAGTCATGAATAAAAATATTGTAAAGTACCAGACCCAGGACAGACACCTATGGGCGCAGACTCAATATGTCCTGCCAGTTTGACAGAAAACCATTGATAACTACACTTTGAGTACAGTCTTTCAACCAGTTGTAAAACCACGTTAGAGTAATTTTATTTAGACCATATTTCCCTTGTTTGCTTATGAGAATGTCATATGGGAAAGTGTCCACAACCATACTTAAGTCCAGCCTTACTTAACTCATATCTATTATGTCCCCCTTATCCACTAAGCCAGTTGCTGTGTCGAAGAAAGAAATTAGGTTGGTTTGGTGTGATTTGTTATTGACAAATCCATATCGGCTATTACTTATCACCTCATTTTCATCGAATAAAATAGCATCTCTTCTCTCACAGCTTAAAACTCTGCTGCTCTAACAGATCTGTGTTCAGGCCACAAGTCCCAGAAAGAGGTCTGTTTATAACCAGAGAGACTTCTCCCCATACCCGTTTAGCTTCCAGTCATATTGATAAAAAGAATTTTGTGTCCTTACACAAAACAATATTTTTTTGAAATAATAAGACAAACACATTCATTTTCCACTATCTATGTCAGCTAGCTAACGCTCCAAAAATGTCAGTAGTATTAGGCAATATTCCCTGGGAGGATGCATTTCCCTAATCAATAGCAATACCCCATTTTTTTCTCCCCTAGCAGGCTTCCTTATCTATCTTAAATGACCAAGACTCATTCTTCTGTAGGTCTAATTATTCTACACAATACCTTTAGTAACACTTCATTATTATGTCAGTATGTCCCTTTGAAGGCAGTCTAGTATAAGATATAATTGCTCCATCTGTATATATGCAAAAATAAGTTATTAAAATCCATAATATTTATGTAGAAGGAAAAATTCATATATGTGTGTGGGGAGAGAGAGAGAGAGAGAGAGAGAACAGGCTACATCATCTGCCATAGAGGGACAGAAATTTTAAAACTATAAAATAAAAGTAACTCTGTGGAATGACAAACTCTTCTTTCACAAAAATCATTCACTGAAAAGCAAAGCAGTCCAGCAGGGCTATAGAGGAAACTTGCCAAGTTAACAGATGAAAAACAATTTCTTACTCTGGTACTTTTTCAATAGGCAGCATTGTATGAACATAACTTCCCCTCTAGTCTATTAAACCTTAATATTACCCCAGACCACAATAAGAAGCAGCATATTTCTTTCTAAATATTTACTATATGTTAGCATATAACAAGAAAATAAACCTACTCTGAATTTTGCTCTATAATATTAATGGGCAAAATGTATCAGGCCTACATTTTCTGAAATGGCTCTAATTTTCAGAATGCCAATAAAAAAATTGTAAAGCCTGAGTTTTAGAGGTGCTAATCACCCACAATTACAATTGAAATGAATAAGAAAGGTTGATGCTCAATGTGACTTGCACTCCATATGCTCTATGAAAAATATGCTTGGAATGTGAATATAATGTAACTGGAATATGCTTTATGCAAAAGGTTTCTTATAAGGTATCAATACAAAGCTTATAATCTACTGAGTGTGTTCATCCTATTTGTATCTACGTATCATTCTTGTATCTAAAACTAGAAATATGAAGTTAACTCTGAGGTCCTGTTGTAATTATGCATAGTGTGGGCCGTTAATGGTGGTTTAGAATCTTGATGGCTCCCATTATCTAGAACAATTGGTTGTAAATGGCTCTGTTTACTTGTAAGCCTTCCTGTGTTCCTGTGAGTCAGGATGGAAAGAAGGAAAGAATCAACGCTTGGGGCCTCACGGGACATAAGACCATGTCACCTCGTACTGGAATCCATCTTAAACCTGGTCCTTTTCCATTTAGAAGGAGGGGTGGGGACCCAGAGAGACAAAGGATTCCCACCTTGTGCCAAAGCTATAAAAGAGGGTGGAACAGAACAAAGGGGACTGCAGTCATGAGAAAACCCCTAGTTACCAGCTGAGCTTGTACTAACAAGAACTATACCAGGGAAAGGATTGGCCCAGACTAGAAAGGAGTCTAATCTGTGAAAGAAGTTTATTGGAACATCTCTGAGGGTGAGATTTACCTGGATTCAGTTTCTTAATGTATTAGGCTTAGACTTGCGTGTTTTGTTTTATTTTGCATGGTAACTTACTTTGTTCTGTCTGTTATTACTTGAAACCACTTAAATCCTACTTTTTATACTTAATAAAATCACTTTTGTTTATTAATTAACCCAGAGTAAGTGATTAATACCTGGGGGAGCAAACACCTGTGCATATCTCTCTATCAGCGTTATATAGGGCGGACAATTTCTGAATTTACCCTGTATAAGCTTTATACAGAGTAAAACGGATTTATTTGGGGTTTGGATCCCACAGGGAGCTGGGTGTCTGGGTGCTGGAGAGAAGTGACCTGCTGAGCATTTTTTGGTTAAAGTCTGCAGCTTTGGGGCTGTGGACCAGACCTGGGTCTGTGTTGCAGCCGGCTAGCGTGTCTGGCTCAACAATGCAGGGTTCTGGAGTCCCAAGCTGGCGGGGAGGCTCAGAGGTAATCTCAGCACATCAGGTGACAGTCCCAAGGGGTTCTCTGTGACTGAACCCATCACACTCAACACTTCTGAAAGTCAAGCCCCAGTGTTTTTAAAACTGAGGCAGCAAAAATTAGAGGTCATTTTTGAAAATCTGAACTTTAGTTATTTCCATTTAGCAGCATTGGTTTATGGACAGCCAGTTTCTTTTTTATGCTATTAATTCAGGTATTGAGAATACAGGGAAAGAGATTAAAATGACTACTGGCTCTAAAAATCATCTTAGGAACTGAAATGTACATTTCCTTACCTGAGTCCTTCATGGGACAGAGAGCACACTGCATGCCCCAGGCCTCACCATATAAGCAGCAGCACTCAGTGTATGTAGTCTGCTTTCCAACCAGAGGCCGGCTACAAACAAAATCCTCACTCAGATGTTGCCAGCAAAGATCCTGGTAGACTTCAGTTTCTTCAGTTTGTTCTGAAGGAGAAGTCAGTATTACATCAGTACCACAATGCTCTTACTATTTCAAAGACATTAGTAAAATACAGTGTTATCTAAATGAAGGTTACAAGAATAATCTAACATTATTGCTTTACATGAAACCAAAGCTGGATGGGTTTACTAATGAATTCAAATGTTTAACTTAGAAATTATGACTACGTGATTATGACTAGTGATTTGGAGTGGCTCAAATGTTGACTGTCGAACTTGAGAAATCTGAAAGGGTCCTGGTATTCAGAAATTGTTGAGCACCTACTCTCAGAAAACCAGGCTTCTTTAAAGATTCTCAGGCTAGGCACCCAAGAGTGGGACACACTGAGTTTCTAGTCACTTCTGAAATTCTTTGCCAAGGAGTGCGATTTTTCCAAAGTGCTCAGCATTGACTTAATTCTACTCCTATTGGAATCAATGGAACTTCCACTAACTTCTGTGGGAGCTGAGTTAGGTCAACGCTAAGTGCTTTGGAAATCCCATCCAAGGAGTGAACCCTAAAATACATTAACTTGGATTTCCTTACACTGGGTAAAGATTGTATCAGTAAGACAGTTTAAGAAGTTTGTCCGCTAGAGATGGGTGGAATATTTTTGACACAATATTTTTGTCAAAATATGCTGTTTTGTCAATGCTGAAATGTTTTGTAGGGACACATTGGTTTCAATTAGGTTTTTGACAGGAAGGTTTCTGAGTTCCAGGGCTCTCTGACCACTGTTGACCACACCTACCCAGAAATAAACCCAAATAGAAAAGCTGCCTTTTTGGCTCAGAAAACTGACATTTTCCTTTTGTGAAAATATTTGAATGGTTCTGTTTTGTTCCAATGCAGAATGAAAACAAATATTGAAACCACAAAAGTTGTCACAAAAAGGAATTGTCATCCTCTAGTGAGTTGTAGTAACTGCATTTGTTACATGGTGTAACAATACAACTTCAACTACACACACTACATGTAAAATCATAGGATTGAACCCCAACTCACAAGGAAAATGTGGTATTCTGAAAGCATGAAGACTACCTGAGTTTAGATCCATCTTTTACAGCACATGTAGCCAGAGGCTTCAAATGATAGAATTAGAGTTTCACTGTGCCTTTAAGACACTGCACATTGCCTCCCTGAGCTCCAGAGAGCTGAAAGGAGAGTGGGAAGAAAGGTGCAAGTACCATCCATCTATACACAATGAACTCTGCATGCTAGTGGCTGTACTGTTGCCCTTTTTCCTCCCTCTCTACTTTAGAGAGGCTAGTGCCAACAGTTAAAAAACAGGAGCACTATGAACTTCCCAAGTACAAAGATTGTTCTTCTGCTAGCCCTAGTGCTTGCATTGTCTGGAGACGCTTGGCCCTCTCCCCTCCTGGCACATCCATGCAGAGGCCCAGCATAATCTTGTCCATAGTTTGTTTAGTTAAAACACCACTGTCTGGTTGAGTTTTAGGTAAGGATTTATAGAGATTTATTATATGATCCACATAAAATAAAATGTTCAATCAATCTGCACTAGTACCCCCTATTATGGAAACCTCTTAGATGGTTAAATTCTTCATTGGCTGCATAGAACAGAGGCTTGAATTCATTGCTAGACACCACTATTAATCAAATGTTTTAACATTTCTAAAAATGTGTATGATGCAGAATTCCATAGTTAGCATTGCTAACTCTTTCGATTTTATCATGAGTCTTAGAATATTTGGTGTTTTTCTTAAAATCTCTGCTGCTGGAATTAAGAATTTGCGTGAGATTCTCAGCTTTCATTAAAAAAGTATTAAGATTCTAACCCTCTTGGTTGTGGAGAAAAGCTTGAAAAAATGAACGGAGTGTACCCTAAACAAACTTCCTACAGTTACAAAGCTGAGAGACAAATGAGGGACATATCCCATTGAGTAATCAGAGGCACAGATATAATTCCCACTATTTACTCCTATATCTTTCCTCTATTATAAAAACACAATCTCTGTTTTGTCTGGAGTGAGTCTTAGCCAGCTATCCCTCACCCAAGTCCCAATTTCAGTGAGATGCTGGGCAGGTTGGGTCACTTCACCTTCAAGGTTGGAACAGATAGAGATCCAGTGCTGGGTGTCATCAGCATATTGAAAATACCTCAAACCAAGCTTACTCATTAACAGTCCCAATGGTCCCATATACACACTGGGGGACACGATGAAACCCTGTGGAATTACATGAACGTGTCCTCAGCATAGATAAAAAACTGCGCAAGACTACCATCTGAGATTTCCTCAGAATGGAGCAGAGCCACCCAATAGTGACCTACATTGGTAGGATCTGCAGCCATATCTACAACACCTCATGGTCAACAGTGTCAGTTGTTGATCCTGTACAGGAACAGTATAATGCATATAATGGAGCATACCATTTGAATCTGCTGGTCTGATACACTGCTTTTCTGTGGCATCCAGAACCATTGGATGGGTACAGAAACAGTTGTAAGATCCTTCAGTGTTAATGCACTGGCCATCCACACAGCTGTTTGGGTCCTGACATTCATCTGTATCTTTAAAAGGGAAGAAATGCACCAAAAAAAGTCAACATCAAAGAAGTTGCATTGTGTAAATTAATGCCTACAAATTCTTAAATTAAGAACAGATTTCCCCAAGTGCCACCTCTGAATTAGTCCAAATACAATTTTACAGAGGGAAAAATTCTGCCTGCACCTATGCCCAAGTGGAGGAATAGGAGTCAGGTAGCATCTTCACCCTACTCAGAGCACCGGCACAGGAGAGAGGCAGGATGCTGACCTATTGCACTCAAGAATTGAGCAGCCTCTTGATTAACACATTGCAGTGTTTCACAGGCCCAGGTGGGCGTGCCATAGATATGCCAGCTGCATCCACAGCAGATTCCGCAGAGAATGCCTGCATGCTGCTCTTTTATTCGGTAGCAGTAAGGACCATTGATGAGCACCCTGCCCAAGGTCCCTCAGTACTTCTGCGGAGAGAAAAGGATCTTCCTTTTTGGCCACCACAGCTCTACTCCTCGTAAGCTTGGCTTAGAGAGGAAAAGCAAGTATTCAGCCCTATGGAAACAGCAGGCTGTTTTTCTTAAATGACATTAAATCAGAAAAGAAAATATCTTTGTAGAAGATAGTCTTAGAAACCCCAGGTGAAAGGCTCTCTTATTGTGGTTTCAAAAATTACTTCCTTTCATTATGTTATTCTGCATAGTCTATATGGTTTTCTGCTGAAGCAGCAAAAGTCAGGGTCACACTTATGAATAAGTTTCAATCAAATGGCAAGCATAAAGGAGTAAGAGGTTCTGCAGACTAAAAGGAACGTGCTTATGTTACATCAGTGACCTGAACTGTAATTCCATATTGCATATTAACTCTTTGTGGAGAAATCTGTACTTAATAAAAATCATAGTGTTAATTCAATTTATTGTGTTACAAACTGCACACTTACCAAAGTTAAAGTGGGATAAAGCATACAGGCATTCAGTGCCTGATTTGTGTACAAAGAACAGAAAGCTAGATTGTATCCCGTAGATTGAAGCAGCAGTGTGTGGCGAGAGAGGGAGTAGTTTCCTCTCACCTTGTGCATTGCACACAAAGGCCACTCTGATTAGTAGCTCCTGTTCTCTGGGGAGCACAGGGGCTGCTGCTGACATGCAAGCCCCTGGGAGCAATTTGCTGAGAAGAAGGAAGGGAGTAGGCAGAGTCCTGGTTCTACCTTCCTCCATCATATGTCCTTCAGGAGAGCTGGCCACCCATGCAGGAGGAAGGGGGAGCATGCTGCACCCCTTAAAAAGATGCTACAGGAGTAAAGGAAGCTCTGTGCTTCCCTTACTATGAGCTCTGGATAAATACCACATTTCAGCCTTGCATTTTTACTGCATAACTCTGCTTATCATGCCCATCTGCATACCATTATAATGTACAGTGAGGCATTAAAGAACTTACCAAAGCACTGGAGTTTAACAGGATCATAGTATGTGCCTTGTTTACAGTAACACTCATAACCTGGCTGTGTGTTCAGACAGAAGCCATTTTTACAGATTTCTTGTCCGAAGAGCAGGCATTCATCTGCATCTGTAGAGAAAACTACAGTTACAGCCCTTACTCAGTCATGTAGGGGACTATAGAGCAAGCCCCACTTACTCCCCTGTTCAGACTGTGACTCTGGCTGTTGGGAGCATAGCCAGGGCTACTTGCCACTGCGAGCAAATGATTTGGGACTGGGTTGAGTGTGGTGTGGAGAGCTGGGGGAGCCTTGGTTCTGCCTCCTTATTTGGTGGCCAGAGTAACTTAGCTGGATGCATGGGGGAAATCAGTCACTCCACAAAAAAGGGTGCAGTAACTTAGTCCCTTCCCAGAGCAAGGGGGAAGCAGGGAAGGAATTGTGACTTTGAGACACAATTTATTCTCTGGTCTGATTCTGGGTTGCTGCAGCTATGCACTATATCTTACTCAGGGCAGATTGTAAGGTGACAAAGTGGATACTAAGATAAAATACTATTGTATTTCCATACAGCCCAATTCTGTCACCCTTACTCATGCTGAGCAGTCCTTTACTCTGTGGGTAGCTCCTTCAAAAGGAAGGGACTACTCCATGTGAGCAAGGGTGCCCAAACTGGTAAGCTACTAAAGAAGATTTTAGATTTATATTGCCAATTCAAATTAGTGGGAGGCACAAACTGCAGCAATGTTGTAGATGTCCACATGCTGGACTGTGAACAAGGCTAATTCCCAGAGTCACACAAAACAATCTTATAGATCCAAAGTGAGTAAGGACAGCTCCTGTTAAATCCAGAATACTGAAGTGGTGTAGCCCTGATGCATCCTATATACTTTGATGCAGACTGAAGCTAAGGAAGAAAAAGTTTACTAAGACAGCAAACAACAACATAAAGACAGTTCTGACAGAGATAAAACCCACTGGTTAGAGCAGGAGAAAGAGGTGACAATAAACTTACTAAACAGGGCAGAGGCAGCCATGGCCCAAGTACCCTGTACTATACACAGAGCAGTACACAGGCATAAAAACATTTCCTCACAGTCCAGGCTATGTGAAATCGACAGCACTCAGTTGGCACCTCCTGTATTTTTGCTTTGTAATTGGCCTTAGGTCCAAGCAGAACAGACCAAGAGGACTGACTGTGCCTTCCACATATCATTTGTCCTTTCTTCTGTTTGGCTGAACTTCCTCTTCTGTGACTGTCTCAGTTCAACAATTGTCTATGTATATGTAAATCTGTTGTTAGGTTTTGTCTCCTCCATTTTGAAGCAACGGAGGTAATCCGGACCCCACTGAAGTCAGTGGCAAAACTCACATTGACTTCAATGGAGCCAGGATTTCGCTCCATAGTTGGGAGTTTCTATGATATACGCAAACAGCAGTGGTGCTTGCTGGATGGATTGTCCTAATACCGTTAATAGAGATGACCTGGGATCCAGTCCTATGGCACAACTGTTTGTGATGGTTGTGTACCACCTGCAAGTGTGCAGCATGTCGTTTTTACCTGTATTTGGCTAGGATCATGTATTTCTCATTCCAGCATGGCCTACTTTGCCCATCACATTTCCACTGTGGGTGATCATCATCTTTCCTGCCTGCATCATCCTTTTACCATTGTGTGGCTTGACCAAGCACTCATCCTGACTGTGCTCCTTATAATCACTGTTTTGCTCTCTGCACATGTTTACTGACGGAGCACCCCCTCTATCTTCCTCCACTGTGTATGATCTAGAATCCTGAGGTTATTTTCTGCTGTGCTCATGATTTATTTTATTGGTTTTGTACTTGTTTAGGGAACCTCAATAAAGATTTCCCACACACAGACATAATTGTCTGTGTGTCTAGTTGGCAGCCGGTATCAAGTGGAGTGCCCCAAGGGTCGGTCCTGGGACCGGTTTTGTTCAATATCTTCATAAATGATCTGGAGGATGGTGTGGATTGCACTCTCAGCAAATTTGCAGATGATACTAAACTGGGAGGAGTGGTAGATACGCTGGAGGGGAGGGATAGGATACAGAAGGACCTAGACAAATTGGAGGATTGGGCCAAAAGAAATCTGATGAGGTTCAATAAGGATAAGTGCAGGGTCCTGCACTTAGGACGGAAGAACCCAATGCACAGCTACAGACTAGGGACCGAATGGCTAGGCAGCAGTTCTGCGGAAAAGGACCTAGGGGTGACAGTGGACGAGAAGCTGGATATGAGTCAGCAGTGTGCCCTTGTTGCCAAGAAGGCCAATGGCATTTTGGGATGTATAAGTAGGGGCATAGCGAGCAGATCGAGGGATGTGATCGTTTGCCTCTATTCGACATTGGTGAGGCCTCATCTGGAGTACTGTGTCCAGTTTTGGGCCCCACACTACAAGAAGGATGTGGAAAAATTGGAAAGAGTCCAGCGAAGGGCAACAAAAATGATTAGGGGACTGGAACACATGAGTTATGAGGAGAGGCTGAGGGAGCTGGGATTGTTTAGCCTGCAGAAGAGAAGAATGAGGGGGGATCTGATAGCTGCTTTCAACTACCTGAAAGGGGGTTCGAAAGAGGATGGCTCTAGACTGTTCTCAATTGTAGCAGATGACAGAACGAGGAGTAATGGTCTCAAGTTGCAGTGGGGGAGGTTTAGATTGGATATTAGGAAAAACTTTTTCACTAAAAGGGTGGTGAAACACTGGAATGCGTTACCTAGGGAGGTGGTAGAATCTCTTTCCTTAGAGGTTTTTAAGGTCAGGCTTGACAAAGCCCTGGCTGGGATGATTTAACTGGGAATTGGTCCTGCTTTGAGCAGGGGGTTGGACTAGATGACCTTCTGGGGTCCCTTCCAACCCTGATATTCTATGATTCTATGATTCCATGAATTATTACTGTTGCTATGTACAATTATAAAGACATTCATCACTATTGTATCTGAGGACATTTGATGCAATTTAGAACGAGAGATATTTTCCCAGAAGTAGGCAGTATGTATCAGACATCTCAATAGTCACAGTATACTCCATATTTAAACATACAATGAAGCATATTCTTAGCAGATAGAATCAACAATATCTAAAATGAATTAGTGCTCTTAATAAGGTTTCATTGAAAAATATAAACCATGCTAACACATACTTACTTTTCTACAGTTTTATTTACTTTCTACCAAGCTTTTACTTTTTGTTACTTTTGGAATTTGCTTCCTTTTTCCGCCCCTTTTTCTTTTAGTTTACCAAACATTTACTCTATTACTTCGTTTAAACCAGGCTGGTGTTAGAAATGCCAATGAAGAATGAAAGGTACAATATATAGCAGATAAACTGGGACAAATTCTGCACTCAATTCCCCTGGCGTTAATCCATTGGCTTCAACAATGTCACTCCAGATTTACACCAGGGTAACAAGAATGTCACTATGAACTATTTTTTCCATCTGCTGAACAGTTCTCAAGGTGAATTATTAAAATACTTACTTTTCCAGAAGAGCTGAAAGGACTATAAAAATATTTTTACAGTCACTTTTCCAGCCACTAAGCAATTTTAAACATTAAATATTTTTTTAAGTTTGATTGTTTAGCAGCAAGCCCATTATAATGATTAATTAAAAAAAAATCACATAGCTGAGTGACTGTCCACCTTTTCTTATGGAAACAGAATATGTGGTTTTGGGGAAAAGTGGGAGAGCTGGGGAACATACATTTGTTTTTGCAATAAATTCCAAATTAAAAATATATGGGTTACTCCTGCAAAAAGAAGCATGCAGATGAAAGCAAAATAAATACATGATGTGTTAATGGAAGAGAGAAATGTCGCATTTTACAAAATAATCTGTCCATTTGCAGGTCCACTGTCTCCACTATAAATCTGCCATTTATAAGGATATTGCCAAAACTTATTCAATGCAAAAATCTTGTTAACATGGTGAGAGTTTTCCTGGAAAACATATCTAGTTATAAAATATTTTAATTTCCATATTTTTAATATTTGTAGCAGTTGCAGATGTCATCAACTGCAAGGCAGCATAACCAATCAAAGAAGCTTTTTATCTCAGATGCCTATACACATACAAATCAAGTGTGCCAATTTTTTGTTGCAAAGAATAAATAAGCATAGCAAAGACACAAATAATATCATGTGCCTGCTCCATCCAAAAAGAACTGTACTCGGAAACTGGATTTCCCAGTTCTGTACAATCTGCTATAGATCCATGATGTCTTTTTCAGGTACTTAAAAAGAGAATTATGAAATCTTTCTGATTCATCTATATATTATCTGTCAATCTGTCAAGGCCTCTATTACCATAGAATCTCAGTACCTCGCAATCTTTAATGTATTTATACTTATCATATTCCTGTCAGGTAGGGAAGTACTATTATCTACATTTTACAGATGAGGAAGTAAGGCACAGCGAAATTAATCGACTTGCCCAAGGTCACACAGGAGGCCTGTGCTGGAGCAGAGACTTGAATTCAGGTCTACTGAATCCCAGTCCTATGCCATAGCCACTGGGTAATCCTTCGCCACTAATTCAGATACAAAAATTAGTGGCCTATTCCTGAGAAGCAACAAGAACCTGTAACTCCCACTGATTTTAATGGACATAGCAGATGCTCATCATCTCTCAGAATCAGGCCCTATATGGCATAACTTTTAAGGACTTTGTTTCTGACTTAGCTATTGGTGATGTTGGCATAGCTAAACATATTAACTATGTGATGCTACTGCTCTTTTCAGATACTGTATGTTACATTATACTGCATTTTTAATGTAATATAAATGTACACTAACGTCAGAGTTATTAAATATTTGATCTGTAAAACGGCAAGTCTGATATGAACAAATGTAATTTTATGTAGTAATACTGTAGCTACTTTATAACTCAAGGCAGCTATGCACATTTCCTTCTAACTAAATAAAATTACAATGCATTTATGCCACGCATTGTGGAAAATATACTTTCCTGAATTATTAACAGTAGTTCCAGACTTCACTAACTCAACAAAGGAATTTTACTGATCTTGCTCTTCCTTGTTAATCAAGATTTTTGCCTACATACTCTCTTTCTCTCATGCACATATTCTATTTTGCTCTCTCCAGTAATGTCCATTTCTTCACAGATTATTGTATATGGCATTATGTTCTAAATAGCATTGCTAAGTTTATTTTCAATTTTCAGCATAACTTAAGCATCAATCATTCATTCCCCTTGTAGCCTGCGTGCTAATGCAGGACAGAACCTTCCCCATAACTGTTAAAAACACTTGTTATTTATAAATTAAAGACTGGTTTGTGCTACTTATACATGAGCAAAAGCTGATCTTTGGGGTTATGTGTTTTAAACATCTGCTCTTACAGTGTAAGATGAATACAGGGAAAATACTATAAGCGTTACAGCACCTAAGATGAATAAAATGTGAATAATAAAGAAAAAAACTATAATAGTGTTATGTCCTAAATACAGGTTTACCATAAGGTAAGTATTTTGGAGTAACATTTTACTTCAAGATGCTGTTTCTGTCATGTTGAAAAACTGAAGTAATATGCTGACATTGCTGGTTACGTAAACGATCTATTTTTAGAATTTCTGAAATGTTCATATTTAATACAAGTTAGCATATCTAATTGATACTGACCTCTGTAATTCTGTGTAATGACTCCATATGATGGATCACTAGAGGGGATGAAACCTTTTCCTTCAGGACACAAATCAGTAAATTCAGCTGGTAGAGAAATAAACAAAAAAATCATATCAGAAAAAAGCAGTTATTTAGGATTCTAGAACTGTAACAGATGATAAACTTTTCATGTTCACTAATACGTTCTCAGAAATCTTAGGCAACCTTTCCTCTGATTAATTCCCTTTGGGCAATCTTATACACCTAGGTATAACCTTATGGCCAAATGCTGCGGTCATAACACAGGCAAAACTTCCATTGACTTCAACAGGAATTTAACCATTGTCTTCAAAAAGTTTTGCCTCAGCAGGAACTGAGTAAGAACTGCATCATCTGGCTCACAGAGGGAATGAATTACGTTATGTTGGAGATGGCATAGGCTCAAATGCAAACAAATCCTCTTTTATATTTTTAAGTATAGTGGCTCTTTCCAAAACACACAGCAATAGGCACAGTTTCACCAGTTCAAAGATGTGGCTAAGATAAGAACTGAGAACAAGAAATCACTTTTCTTTTAAAAGTTATCTCATGCATTCTGAAGAATTTACACATGTTCTAATCTTAAATGATTTATTCCAGCTGGATATTGAATATCAGCCATCACTGTTTACACACTGTGCTTCAAGTACTGTTATCAATATTTATGCCAAAGAGCATATGGTTATGCTCTTCTAATTGGCATTTAAAGGCTAAAAAATGTTGTGCAGACAGCATGATTAACTGTATTATACAGTAGGTAGCAGAATGTAAAATTAATGTCATGTTATACATCTATTCTAATGTTTCACATTGCTGCATAAAATACGTTGCTATGACTAATGACAGCCAGACAAAAATAAAAAATACTCATCTTAATTTGTTACTTTATGGGGAGAAATATAACTAACATTACAATAATATTTGGCAAAAACCTGGATCAGAAATATTGTTGCTTTAAAAATCATTTGGAAATAGTGTGGGCCATAGAAAAATAATGGGTCATATTTATCCCTGCTGTAATTCCAATGAAGCCAGTGGAGTTACACCAGAGACTAATTCTTCCTATTGCCTTTGCGTGAGTGGAGATTTCGCCTGGATAAGTTTGGAGTAAGCTGCTTCAGGAGATGACCCTTTATGGACAGCCCTCATGAAAGCCAAGGATATCTATACTAATATAAAGCACAACCCTTGAGAAACTATTGCTGGATGGAAAGCCTCCTCTTACCAGTTCCAAAGACGGGGCATGGGAAGATTTCACAGTTATCTCCCCAGCCAGCACCCAACGTACAGCAACATTCTTGTTTGGTGATGTTGGATGTCAACACATTATCACAGAAATTAGCATCGTTTAGATTGTAGTAGCATTCCTTCTTTTCATCTGCAGGTTGACCAACATCTACTGGTAAATCTAAAGATGAAAAATAATAAAATAATATGTCAAATTAATCAGTTTGATAATAGATACAGGAAAAAAGCAACTGCATGATGTTGTCATAGCACCATTTTCTATCTTCAGGGCCAGAGTCCTCGGAGAGAAAAATGTGTTGGCAAAAAAATTTGGTGGATTTTTTAATCCTCAAAATCTTTCCCCTGATTTTCAGACCGCTGTTTGCAGATTTAGGTGTTGGAAGAGCTTCCATATTTGTACTTCTACTATGTTTAAGTCATGCACGTACCTCTACTTTTATTATTAAAAACGATAATTAGCACTTACAAAGTTGCTTTTCATACATTTTTCACTTAAAACACTTCCCAATGGTTAGTAAACATTTTACAGACGTGGAAAGCGAGGCAGAGAGAGTGAAAAGGTCTGATTTTCAATACTCTCAGCTCCCAGTGACTTCAGTGGAAGAAAAGAGTTCAATACTACTGAAAATTACGTCCTAAGTGACTTATACAAAATCATATAGTGAGTCAATGTGAATGACAGGAACATAACCCAGGTTCCTGACTCTCAGTCTGGTGCCTAATATACTGGACTAGAATGACATCAGTTTTTAGACTAAATTATGCCTTTTACAGAGCTTAAGCACAGTGGGGAAACGGAGAAGACGTAGTTCCCAAACAGCAGCAGCTGAACAAGGCATAATTCCTTTTTCAGGACACAGGACCTCGGCAGTGCTTTCTTTGACCTGGAACCAGGGGACATGTCTCGCTCTTATGTTCAGGTGGGTTTTGCAGTTGCATTGTATTTTAAAGCAGTATTTGAAAGCAATAAGCAAAGGAATCAAAATATATTGACTCTTCAGAAGAGAGGTGCAAGGGTTAGGGGCGCAGGAGGGGAGTACAGAGGTTGGGGTGAAGGTGGCACAGAGTAGTGGTTAGGGGTGCAGGAGGGAACAGGGATTGGGACAAAGGGTGCACAGTGTAGGGGTTAAGGAAAGGTTGGGGTACAGGAGGAGAGTACAGGGTTGGGAGGAAGGGGGCACAATGTAGGGTTGGGGCACAGGAGGGGGTGCAGGCTTAGGTGTGAAGGGTGTGCAGAGATTGGGGCACAGTGATTGGTGTTAGGAGAGGAGGAGGGGGCAAGAGTTAGGGGTGCGGGGGGGTACAAGGGTTACGGCCGAAGGGGGCACAGTACAGGGTTAGGAGTGAAGGAGGGGTGGGGAGCCTGGGGAGCCCACAGGGACCAGGAGCACCAAAATACAAGTTCGCTCAGGGTGCCATTTTCCCTAAGGCCAGCCCTGAGTCTAGTCTATCATCCACAGTTTTAAGGAATTTATGATCTCACAGAGTTCTCAAATACCTAGTGCATAACTCTACAAAACATAGTTACTAACACAATAAATAACAAGAAAACTTATCAAAACCTACCAAACTATAGTTAAAGGGCACCGTGGTGTTCTCCTTCAAGACAAATGAATAAAATATCTTTGGCGGTTTTAGAGCAAGCCATTTTAGAAATATGACAACACGTAACAGTGGAAAAAGCACTCAAATCTTTCATGTTTCCAAAACACTTAGTCCATCTAACCTTAAACTTCCACTAAATATTCACCTTTGGTAAGATCTGAGATGAGAGAAACTTCAAGTGGAAATTATTTTTGTTTCTTAGGATGAAAAATACATTTCTTTTTCCTGTTAGAAAATTATTCATACTCAGCATTTAACATGTGACAACAACCATCAAAAGCAATACAACAAAGAGCTATCCAAAATTATTCTATGTTGGCTGATTCTCATATATTTTGAAATTTGATTCATTTCCATTGAGACTAGAAGGTAATGTTACTGTCATGAGACATTTTTTGAAATTGTCACAAATTTACAGGAAGAGATGAAATCTTTATTTTATGCTTCTGTTATAATGTATTTCAAAATCATTATGTTATATAAGAATTGAGATCAAAGCTTCCATGTGGTTACATTGTGTTGTTTGTCTTATTGTTCTTTTATTTATATTTGGCTTGCAACCTCAAAGATTTGTCTTTGTCTCGTCAGTAGGAAGAAAAAAGTCATGGCTCCTTTAAGGGTCCCCCCCTCCTTCAAATGCAGAGGGAGCCAAAACATCACCGAACCTGGAGGCTGGCTGGAGGGGCTCAGGTAAGCCATTGGTGCCCCGTGCTCTTAGGGCACAGTATATATAACTTGTCCCTTTGGAGGGAGCCCTCTCTCACACCCAAATTAATAGCTACCACCCTCCCACCCATGGGATCAGAGAAGGACCATATTTAGTGGTTTGCTGTGGGCACTGCACTAGTTGCCTTTTTGGGGACTGGGAAGGAATGTTTCCCTCACTGACACATTAGCTGTGGCAGGGTGGGTTTTTTTGCCTTCCCCGTAGCAGCTTAGGGACCTGGCAGGACAGGTCAGGAGGTAAGGCTCAAGATATTGTAACTTAGCAGGTGGCAGTGTCCAGTGCAGGCATTCATTCCACAGGGGTCTGGTTCCTTGATTCACTGGAGCTGGAAGTGGATTTAGGAGAAGGATGGGAAACAGAGTTGGGGCTCCTAATATGTTGCACGGTGAGAAGACAACCTCCTTTTCCCAGCCCCTTAATCCTCACCACCCTCCTTCTGTGGAGTCACAACAATAGGCTAGGACGCTGTTTGGAAGGACAGGGGGCTGACAGCACCCTTCAGATAGGTGGAAACAAGTGAGGAAGGAAGGATGACCTGTATGAGTCCCCAGATGAGTTAAATTGACAAAGTTGTGACCTAATTAAAGCGCATCCCTCACATCCTGTCTTTCTTCCTGCATGTCCAGGAAAATACATCAGGCTGGTCAAGTGATAGTTGTTTATACCATTATGAGGGAGACCCAGGTTCACTTCACTGTCCTAGAATTTAACCTCATTCTCTGGGCCTTTAAGGAGTTCAAAAGCAGCCTCTCTATGCCAGTTATGGAATGGACCATTCCCAATCCCGTCCAGTCCTGTTTGTTGTCAGGATAGTGGTTAGGATGTGGGATCTCAAGGTGGAAAAGATAAAACAGAGGCTGGGGGAATAAAATGAACCTCAGGCTCTTACTTCCACCACTGCTCCCCAACACACACACACACACACACATCAAACAAACAAAAAAGTAATAGGCAATAAAAAGTCAAGTTTCAAGTATCTGTAAAATATGATGAAATGAAAATGTTGCACATAAGAAAGTAAGTTTTACTAAGCTTATTCTCTTTAATTTTCATTAGCTACAATTGTTTTAACATTAGCGTGCTCAAAATATTTATTTTGTTGTGCCTATTATTGTGTTTTAATTAAAGAGAGTATAATAGATATTTATGGCTTTTAGTTCTAAATATACATTTGAATTTGTTTCTAACTTCCTTAGAAAAGTGAATGTTTTGGTTTGTGGAGTTTGAGGGGCTGGCAGACACCACACTGCCACCAACAATGCAAACTCTCCTTTGCTGTTTTGCCAATGTAAGAAGTATACATTGAGGGAAACACCCAGCTGAGTGCTATTTCATCTTTGTTAGTTTAATCTGTGGTCTCCTTTCATCAGATAATTACAATTTTCCATAATGTACTGCATTTCATAAAGTACGATGGTTTTGTGGTATCAGCTGATGTCCAATAGGAACCAAATTAAGACTATCATGTGTCGCAGAAACTCAACTGAACTAAATCTGTTATTCCAAGGTGAGAGAGCAGTACTTTAACCACCAAGTTATACATTTTCTTTGGACATATGCCACATGTCTAACTGAATCAGGGCCAAAAGCTTAAATAGCAGAAACACCATGGAAGTTTTCACACCATTTACCAGGGAAAGAGCTTCGGAGGCTGTCCCAGGAGGAAGGAGAAACATTCTCATCATGTGATTATTTATTCCCATTTTATATTTGATGTGATGGTTTCTCCTCCCATTATCTGTTCAGCACTTTAAAAGTCTGTTGTTTACACAGCTGTGACTGAGGGTTAGTCAAGCAGGCGTCATGAATGTTTGGAAAGTGAGTGAGACATAGATCTTTAAAAAAAGAAATTTACAAAGGCCAGTCTGTGTCTACAAGCTCATAATTTCTCTCTCTCTCTCACACACACACACACTTAACCTTTTAATAAACAGATTCTTTTAAAAGATATTTTGGTATAATTTTTCCTTGGAAAAATGGATTAGTACCTAGATATTTATTTTCTCACAATTTTGGTTATTTCTGATTTTATTTCATTGTTAAAAAATTAGAAATTTTACTCAAGTAACTGTGGGATAATACAGTAATTTATCTGACTGGGTTTTTAAAAATATTTATTAACATTTTTCAATCTTTTTTCTTATAACAAACCAAGTAAATTCTAGATACCAACATATAGACATTTATCTGATTGTAAATATGATGGCTATATTAGTGCTACAGAATTCCAGATATAAAAAGTGGGGGCTAAATATAGACTGAAGGTATTTTATATATTTTTATATCTTAATTGCACTGATCCAGCAAATCACTTAGGCGTATGCTTAACATTAAGTGCGGTAGACATCAATGAAACTAAAACATAAGCTTAAAATTAAGCACATATTTAAAAACTTTGATTAATTGTGCCCTAAATTATTAGTGTAAAAAATAAAATGTGTAGGGTTGATGGAATCTTAAATTAATAAATTATATAGCACTGTCCTTTGCCTCTAAATGACATAAGCAATACAAACTTTTAGGGCATGATTTTCAGCAAGCCAGTAAATATGCATTTGTATGTTCCCATTTTCTATATGCAATGTACTACAGAATGTGTAATGCAAATTTCCCAATCTGCTGCACACATGACAAGATACCTCTCTTTTGGGCATATGTATGTGTAAATCAGGAATTTGTATATGCACATCCAATGATGCATGTGCAAAAAAGACATGCATGGGTATGTATGCAAATACTTGAAGATCAGACTCTCAGTTCATTTGGGTTAAAGCAAACAAACAAACAAAACATTCTCTGTGTATATATAAAGTCTGCTGCAGTTTCCACGGTATGCATCCGATGAAGTGAGCTGTAGCTCACGAAAGCTCATGCTCAAATAAATTGGTTAGTCTCTAAGGTGCCACAAGTACTCCTTTTCTTTTTGCGAAAACAAAAACGGTTACTCACCTTCTTGTAACTGTTGTTCTTTGAGATGTGTTGTTCATGACCAGTCCAATCAGATGTGTGCGCACTGCGTGCACGACAGCCGGAAGATTTTTCCCCTAGCAGTGTCTGTAGGGTAGGCCTGGGCGCCCCCTGGAGTCGCACCCTCATGGCACTCAATATAGTGCCCTGCCAACCTGACACCCCCCCCCCCCAGTTCCTTCTTGCCGACTACTCCAACAACGGGGCAGGAGGGTGGGTATTGGAATGGACATGAACAACACATCTCGAAGAACAACAGTTACAAGAAGGTGAGTAATCGTTTTTTCTTCGAGTGCTTGTTCATGTCAATTCCAATCAGGTGACTCCCAAGCCTAAATTACGGAGGTAGTTTCGGAGTTGTCCACTGATTGGAGCAGCACTCTACCAAAAGCTGCATCGTTTCTGGCCTGCTGGGTAATCGCATAATGCACGGTGAAAGTATGTATGGAGGACCTCGTCGCTGGTCTGCATATTTCCTGGGTGGGAACCTGCCCCAGGAATGGTGCTGAAGAAGCCTGCGCCTTGGTGGAGTGCGCAGTGAGCGGAGGGGCAGACACCACTGCCAGTTTGTAACACTCTCAGATGCAGGATGTGATCCATGACAAAATTCATTGAGAAGAGACTGGAAGACCTTTCATTGTGTCTACCACAGCCATGAAAAGTTGCACTGACTTTCGGAACGGCCTTGTTCTCTCGATGTAAAAGGCTAACGCTCTGCTGACATCCAACGAGTGAAGCCTCTGCTCCCTGCTGCTTGAGTGCAGCTTAGGATAGAACACTAGGAGGAAGATGTCCTGGCTGATGTGAAACTGGGAGACAACCTTCAGGAGGAAAGCTGGGTGGGGCCTGAGCTGAACCTTGTCCTTACAGAACACCATGTGAGAAGGCTCTGCTGTTAGGGCCTTGAGCTCAGACACCCTCCTGGCTGAGGTTATCGCTACCAGAAACGTGACCTTGTACGAGAGGTAGAGCAGGGAGCACGTCGCTAGCAGTTCAAAGGGCGGCCCCGTCAGTCTGGAAAGGACCAGGCTGAGGTCCCAGGCTGGGACCAGCTGTCGAACTTGCAGATATAGCCTGTTGAGACTTTTGAGGAAACGGCTGATCATAGGGTTGGCGAAGACTGACTGGCCCTCTGCGCCTGGATGGAAGGTAGAGATGGCAGCCAAGTGAACCCTTATTGATGACATGGACAGTACCTGCTGCTTGAGATGGAGAAGGTAGTCCAATATGAGCAGAATAGAGGCGAACATTGGGGATGAACGATGATGTACAGACCAGATTGAAAATCTCTTCCATTTGGCAAGGTAGGTAGCTCTAGTGGAGGGTTTCCTACTGCCAAGGAGAACTTGTCTAACCTGGTCCGAGCAGGAAAGCTCCACCGGGTTTAGCCACGGAGCACCCATGCCATGAGGTACAACGACTCAAGGTTTGAGTGCTGGAGATGGCCGTGATCCTGAGTTATCAAGTCCGGGAAGAGCAGCAAAGTGACTGGGGCTTCCATAGACATGTCCAGGAGCAACATGTACCAGCGTTGGCAGGGTCAGGCTGGGGCTATCAATATTACCACTGCTCGATCCCTCTGTATCTTGAGGAGTACTTTGTGAACGAGAGGGATAGGTGGGAATGCGTATAGGAGATGGCCTCCCCAGGGAAGGAGGAATGCATCTGCTATGGTGCCCGGTCTGTGATTCAGGAAAGAGCAGAACTGCTGACACTTCCTGTTGTGCCATGTGGCAAAGAGGTCTACCTGGGGAAAGCCCCACTGATGGAAAAAGGAGTTAGTGACGTCCAGGCGTAGGGACCACTCGTGGCCATGGAATGATCTGCTGAGATAGTCCGCTAACTCGTTCTGTATGCGAGGGAGGTACGATGCTTGAAGGTGTATTGACTGCTCTACACAAAAGTCCCACAGCATGAGGGCTTTCTGGCATAGGGGAGAGGAGTGTGCATCCCCGTTTGTTGATCTAGATCATCACTGTGGTGTTGTCTGTCATCACTGATACACATCTCCCACTTAAATGGGCTTGGAAAGTCTGACATGCCAGGTATACCGCTCTAGCTCTCTGACATTGATGTGGAGAGTGAGCTTCGCCTGAGACCAGAGGCCTTGTGTCCTGAGGTCTCCCAGATGTGCCCCCCAGTCCAAGTCCAATGCATCCATAACCAATGAGAGAGTTGGCTGGGGGCTGACGAAGGGGACCCCTGGACACACTAAGTGTGGGTCGAGCCACCACAGAAAGGAGTCGAGGATCGGGTGAGGCAAAGTCACGAACCTGTCCAAACTGTCCTGGACTGGCCAATACACTGAGGCTAGCCATGATTGGAGTGGCCGGAGTCTGAGCTTGGCTTGTTGCACCACATACGTACAAGCGGCCATGTGTCCCAGGAGTTTGAGGCAATTCCTTGCTGTGGTGGTGGGGAACTGCCTGAGATTCCGAATGATGTCTCCCAGGGTCCAGAACCTTGATTCCGGTAGGTACACCCTGGCCTGGGTCGAGCCAGCACTGGCCGTATGAACTTTATCCTCTGAACATGGGACAGAATTGACTTCCCTGCGTTCAGGAGAAGGCCCAGTTTGTCGAACGTTGCAATGATGAATCTGACTTGCGCGTCCGCTTGGGCCCTGGAGCGGCCCTTGATCAGCCAGTCATCGAGGTACAGGAACACCTGTACCCGGCACCTGTGCAGAAACGCGGCCACGACTGCCCTGCATTTGGTTAATACTCAAGGCGCTGCTGAAAGGCCAATCGGAAGGACTGTGAACTGGAAGTGGTTGTCGTGCTCCACAAACCTGAGGTATTTTCTGTAGGACGGTGTGACTGCTATATGAAAGTATGCATCCTTCAAGTTGAGGGCGGCATACCATCCCCTAGATCCAAGGAAGGGACGATGGAGACCAAGGAGACCATGAACAAACTCAAGTTCCATATGAACTTGAGCTCTCGCAGGTCTAGGATGGGCCCAAGCCTGCCTTTGGCTTTCGATATTAGGAAATACCAGGAATAGAAGATTCCTTGCGATCCTGAGGAACCTCTTCCACGGCCCCTAGCGAGAGGAGTGACTGCACCTCCTTATGAGGAGTTGCTCGTGAGAAGGGTCCCTGAAGAGGGATGGGGAAGCGGGGTGGAAAGGCAGGAGGACAGAGAATTGGAGTGAATATCCCTTTCTTCCATGTGGAGCACCCAGCAGGCTGACATAATACGGGCCCATGCATAGGTGGGATGAAAAGGTAAAGTGGGATGGATCCAGTCTTTGCACTGGTGCGTCGCCCCTGGGTGCACCTTCAAAAGGCTGGTTTTGGGCCTGAGGAGGGTTTAGACTGACCAGCCCTGACTAGAGGAGGGGCGAGGTCTCTTCTTTGAGTTCCTATTTCTCCTGCGCGACCCATCCTGCCTACCCTCGGTGGGGGCTGGGGTCTAATGTGCCTCCATTGTGTGGCAGGGGTATGGAGGCCCAGGTACTTCAAGGTGGCTTGAAAGTCCTTGAAGCTGTGCTGTGTTCTCGGAAAACAAAGACTGACCCTCAAAGGGGAGATCCTGGATTGTCTGCTACACTTCATAGGGGAGGCCAGAGACTTGCAGCCAGGAACAACTCCTCATGGCCACCCTGATAGCCATGGTGCGAGACGCTGCATCCAGGGCCGCCTGCAGGGATGCATGGGAAATTAATTTGCCCTCCTCTACTAGCATGGAAAACTCTGCGTGAGAGTCCATAGGGAGGAGTTCTGCAAATTTTTGCATGGCCCCACAAGTATTATAATTGTACCTGCTAACCACTGCATGATGGTTAGCAATAGGGAGCTGCAAGCCCCGCCCCCTGTGGAACAGATTTTCCTTCTGAAGAGGTCCAGTTATTTGGCCTCTTGTTTCTTGGGAGAGGGCCCCTGGTAGCCCTTGAGTTCACGCTGATTGGCCACGTCCACTACCAGGGAGTCCAGCTGGGGGTGCGTGTAAAGATGTTCATACCCCTTTAAGGGGATAAAGTATCTCCACTCATACCTCTTGACGGTAGGCAGCAATGAGGACGGGGGTCTGTCACAGGGTCTTCGTGGCATCGCTGATGGTTTTAATCAGTGACAGCGCAATACGGGATGGTCCTTTTGTTGAAAGGATGTCCTCCACCACCTCCTCAGGTTTAATGTTCAGGTTCTGGGCCACCCGTCTCAGCAGCTGCTGTAGGACCCTGCTGTCCCCTGAGGCTTGAGCAGTTGCTGATCCAGCCACTGCCTCATCCGGAGATGAGGAGGACAAGATGGCGGCCGGTACCGGAGCCTGTTCCCTGCCCTCAGCCCCTCTGGAGTCCCTAGGAGTGAGGAACACTGGAGCCGCAGCTGGTGCTGTAGTCAGTGTCACTGGCGGTGCCCTGGTTATTGACACGGGCAGTGCCAACGATTGAGCTGTGATCAGTGCCGAGGATGGTGCAGGAATCAGTGCTGAGATTGTCGACGTCGCGGTCGGTGCCGAGATCGTTGATGTCAGTACAGCTCCGGATGGGTCCCCTGCAGTGGTGCGGAGGGCATGTGTGGTGGCCCAAAGAACACCCATGTCACTGAGGCTGGTCTGGAATCCTGGCTCTGCCCCCTGGCTCTGGTGATAGGCCCAGGGTGTCCAGAAGGGCCACTGAGGAGCCTGCCACTGTCCCAGCCACTGTGCTGGGTAGGGTTGTCAGTTATGGTGGGAGCGGGATCTTCTGCTCCTACTGGAGCGCGATGACTCCGCTTCCGACTCCAAGGTCTCTGACTGCGAAGACCACAGAGGAGCGGAGCCACTTGACGCCAGTGAGCGATGCCAACTGGAAGACCAGAGCAGCTCCCCAACATGGGCCACAGGTGCTGAAGGTTGGCATGCAGGGGATGATACCCTCATTGCTACTATCTTTGCCAGCTTGCCCACAGAGTGGATTGGGCCAGGAACTGGTGCCAGAAACCTCTTCTGCCTTGGAGGGGAGGGTGGCGCTGTCAGTGCCAGGAGGTCCGATGCCACTTCAAACGTTTCCGGCATGGAGGGAAACTGTAGGTCCTCGTGGCGACAGATTGGTGAACGGTGCTTGGTGGGTAGTGACTGACCTATCAGGAATCGATTTATCGTGTCTCATCTAGACAAGGTAAATCGATCCCCAAATCGACGCCTGTACTCCACCTCAGTAGGAGGAGTAAGGAGAGTTGACGGGGGAGCCGCCGCGGTTGACTCGCCGCCGTGAGGATGGCCAGGTAACTCGAACTAAGATACTTCGACTTCAGCTACACAAATAGCGTAGCGGAAGTTGCGTATCTTAGTTCGAACCACACCCCCACCCCCAGTGTAGCCCAGGCCTTTGAGGAGTCCTTCATCGGCTACAGCTCATGTGTCAACAATGCCAGAGCACTGTGCACCGAGGAGACGGCACTTGGGGCCGGGGCCGCAAAGCTGAGGTCTGTCTGAAACCAAAGTGCTGCCTCCATAAGCAGAAATCAGAGGCGCTGTTCTCTGTCCTTGAGTGTCCTGGGGCAAAACCCTCTACAGATTTTACAACCGTCCCCAAGGTGACCCTCCCTGAGACACATGAAGCACAAAGTGTGTGGGTCACTTCTCGGCATAAAACTGCCACAGTCAGAGCACGGCTTAAAGCTTGGGGACCAAAGCATACCCCAGAGCTGGGGAAAGCGTGGGGGGGGGGGCGACCCCCAAAGGAAACTTATGAGAGAAAACTATCTACACTAACTAAACTACTACTGAATTTAACTATATACACTTGATACTGTGAAGCACGCACTTGTCGAGGCAAGAGCAACGGGGAGTTCCAGCTAGCCATCACAGGTGGTAAGAAGCAACTGAGGGGGGTTGGGTCAGCAGGGCACTATATTGAGTGCCATGAGGGTGCGACTCCAGGGGGCACCCAAGCCGACCCTAAGGATACTGCTAAGGGGAAAAATCTTCCAGCTCTCATGCATGCAGCGCGCACACAACTGATTGGAATTGACATGAACAAGCACTCGAAGAAGAACTATATATTTAAATAAAAATTATTTGGTAGTAATGACAGTACGAAAGGTCTCCCTTGAAACGTAAAGACATACAATTTAGATTTGGGTACCAGACTCAGTCTAGTGTCTAATAAACAATGCAGATTACAAGAGCCACCAAGAATAGTTTGACATCATTGGCAGTCTCTGTTCAAGAAAGGCCCAAGACTGAGGAGCACAGATGTTATTATTCAGGAATGATCAGAATAACCAACTTTAATATCAGATGTTTGTGAGCTGCTTCACAGTTAATAGCGTAGAAACAGATGATCCTATTAGACACCCTTATGACTCTTTTCTGTGTCATCTTCTCCTGATCTCCCCCCAAAAAATCTCCTCTTAACTTTCCCCCTGAGAATCCCAGCTTTCCAACTCTATTAGCTATATATTTGTTTTTCTACCCTTGAAGTTTCATGAGTTTTTGCATCATAAATTTGTAACTGGTCTTTGGTGAGGCTACATTTTTATAGAACTGGTCCAGGAGTAAACATATTATATTTTGGATGCCAAAACAGCACACTTTTTATTTCATGAATACTGGTAATCCACTGTTCTGAATGCCCCAGTAATTGAGCACATTATTTTAAATACTGAGGTGAGAAAAAGATGAAGTTGCAGCCTAGGGTCTCGATCCTTCAACTGCATCTGCACAGGTGGATCCAGGGGCCTGTGCAGAGTCATATTGACTTCAGCGGTCAGGGCTGCACCTGAATTAAAGCCATGGCAGGATGGGGGTACAAAATAAAGAAAAGAGAAACAGGTGCTTTGAAACCTGCGCATTCGATTTTTTGTTAAATTTATTTTGTATTGAATTGAAATGAATACTGGAAGACAACAAGATGGCTGGAACTAAGGAGACGAATGTTCATATACTGACAGCATCATTTCAGGACATAGCAAATAATAGATGAATTTCTGCCAAATAAAAGGAAAGCTCTAGGTCCCCCGTGGTGAATAAAGAGAAGTGTGAACATACAAAGGGAACAGCCTTTAACAACATGTGAAAAAGTCCCTGAATTAAAGTTATGCTTCAGTTATGCCCTGCCCCTACCTTCAGTAGAAATGGCATCCCACTTCTCTTTAGTAGAGTGGAAATGGGATGACATTTCTCTATGTGCAAAATAGCACACATGTATAAAAACAAATATGCAAAGGCTGAATACATCTGTAAGATTTGCATGTTAATGTTTACAACAGTATAAGGCAGACAAGATATTTTTCTCTGCATGCAGGTAAAATGAGGCACAAGCCCATGTTGGGGGTGACATGGGAGCACACAGCAGGAGCTCCCAGAAGCACGGTGCCTGACTCAGGCACGTGGCATGCCAAAGCTCTAGGAAGCATGGCCGTTGCATCATCCTTTGCACGAGTGTAGCATGAACTCCATCACCACCTTGGTGTGGCTGGTGCTAGGTGGAAGGATGTGGCATTGGCCCTGCACCCTTTGGGCAGCGTAGCACTGCTGTCGTAGCTAGGCTTGTAGATTCCTTCTATTCTGGGGAAAACAACAACTAGACTGAGCCCAGTCCCTGCGCAAGAGGAAAGGCTGTTTGTGCTCTCCTCTGCCTTACACACTCATGCAAGGGTCAGCCACAACCTGGCATTTAGCCATTAATTTTCAGCATGAAATGAAAACAAAAAAGAGGTAGGTAGGTTAAAGAAAAACAAACACATTGTAAACTCCATAAGAGTTTTCCAAAACCTACAGGTGCAGTAGGTAATATTACGACTTCACAGTTTGTTTGGGTGATCAGTTCCTAGGATCTTCAGACTCTAAGATAGAACCCATTTGAGCTCAATGAGAAAAGAGTTTGCTACCAGGCTATCCAGAAAAGTGCATGCTTTGTCTCTTATATAGTATACAAAGTAATATCCTGTCCAATGAAACATTGATTGTAGGAAGTGTTTTTTTCCTTCAGTTGTGCAAGCAAACAGAGATAAAAGAATGGTAAGATGTCCCGTCCTTCACAATGTACATCAGCTTATAGTGTTCCCTGGTAACAGATAGGTTCCCTTATTCCATTAGTCAAATAATATAGTGTGTAGGGATCCTACTGGGCTCTAATTTCCATACTGTCTGGTCTCCTATATGAGATCTTCCTCCATGATGAACCTTAACATAGGAGAGAAAATGATTAAGTATGTGTTTTGTTAGTGCCCAAAGAAGGGGTCCATATTGAGATGAAAAAAGTTTTTCTCTTCCGAACTGAACACAAATGAAGTGCCCATTCATGATGCCAAACTGAGACACCACTTGCTGTAGACTGTACAGATGTTCACAATATGATCATGCATCCTTGCTGGACTTTGTGGGCTTTCCTTTCCCTCAGCAATAAATGATAATAGGATACATCCATGAACTCTGCTTGGTTTCTTGGGCTTGGCTTCCCCTCTGTTGGAATCAGATGACCTGCTGGGCTTCTTGGGAATGGCTCCCCCTTGATGTGACTCTGCTAGGTCTTAGTTCATTTTTGACTGGGGAAAAAATAGTTAAAATCTCGCAAGTGTCATCTTATTTGGCACCAAAATGAGATGGCACTCATAGCTGGCTGTAGATCTTTGTAATATGATTTACCCTCTCCTTTTTGCATGCTTTGATCAGCAGTGAAATAGTTAACAATGTTGTCATTTATGTTATCATCATTAGATATCAGTATTGAGATGAGGCCCCTTGAGATGAAAGTATACTGCAGTTTGCTTCCTCACAAGTAAGTAAATGGCAATACTGCTGTGTATTCTTCTTCTAAACCAGCAATTCTCCAGAGTTTTCATTCCTTCAACCTCTTCATAAGGTGAGGTCCTCAGTCTAACCCATTGCCATTGGTTCACAGTTCATTTTATTATGTAGCTGTTTCACAGACAGTGTTGCAATACCAATGTGCTTCCCTGTGCAAGTACATCTCAGGAAATGTTGCAGAACAAAATACTGAAGAAAGCATATACACATTAAGTAGGAATCTGTGAATAAACTACAAAGAGTTTGTAGCTCTGATTCTTTAAAAAGAAGAATTTGCCTCTTAGGTGTTGCACAAAAGAGAACTTGATCTATTATTAGGAAGGTAAAAAGGCACTATGTTCAGTGAGCCAAATCCTGGTTCCATTTGAGTCACCAGGAGTTTTGCCTTGTTCAAAAGATTTGGAAAGATGGGAGACAGGATGAAATTTCCAGGGCCTCCTGAATTATATAGACTGGAATTGATAGTACAGCAAGTTATTCTAAAGCTATTCAGTAGCTAGTTCAGCCTGCAATGTAAACCTAAAATATATTTGTTTGTTTGGGGGAGAAGCTCATGTAAATCAATTTGCCAATCTCAATTCCCCCTTATCCTGGACCTGTTCCTCTCCCCAGACTGGAGCTGTGTAGCCCACTTGGAGGCAACTTTCTGAGAGAGAGAGAGTCCTAAGATAATTTTTAAGTTAGTGTTTGTAGTAGCATCCCTAATGTGTTAAGACACTGAATAACATAAGAGAAAGGCACAGTGGCTGCTCTGAAAGGCTCACAATCTAAAAAGACAGATCAAGAGTAAAAAAACAGGGGCAGGAGGCGAGAGTACAACCCACAAGTAACGTGGACAAGGTGACTGGCCATGTCTTCATGAGCCTAATATTTTGGGGATTTTTCAAACTAGATACAAAAGTAAATAGTTGAGTGGCAATTTGTTTAAGTTCTTCTGTTAATATTCAATAATAAGCCTGGGTTACCATATACAAATTTTGCTCTCAACATTACACTTCCTTCAACCTTATCCAGACACCAGTAGTTATCTATATAAATTTTAAAAAAATTATTTTAAATCTCATGTGCTGTAGCCTTCATTTCACTGCCAAAGATGAACATTGACATCACCACCTCAGCATGGTACACATCATGAGAAACAATGTTCCACAAACCACACTGTGTGAAAAAAGGCCCGGCTAATCAGAGCTCTGAGATTGCCTCTTGTACAAAAATTAAAGGCATCTATGCCATATTTTTGTTGTTTATGATTTATAGCATGCTCAAGAATAACAGAACCAAAAGCACACATGGCTTATTATATTACTATGCTTTAAAAAGGGGTCTAAAATACACTATTTCTTTAGAAAACAGTGATTTAACTACAGCAATAAATAAAATCCAAATTTACCCAATTTTCATTGTAACTCTTAACACCCCCCCCCTTTTTTTTTTTTTTTTTTTACAGCCTGTCACAATTTTTTATCCTTGCTGTTATTCAGGAGGATGTGCATTTTTTATGCTTTGTATTATGTCTGCAAGCAAAGCCACTGGTATTTTACCTGTTGATGTGCGGAAGCGACATTGTCCAGTCATTGGATCATACTCCTGGTTTTCATCGGAACAGAGACACAGGAAGGTGCCTTCTACATTTTCACAGAGGGCTTCACCACATACCCCACTCAGCATTTCACATTCATTCACATCTGGAGAATGAAGCATAAATTGATTCAGACATGTTCTCCATCACTGACAGCTCTTTATATTACCTGCTCTATCTGTCCCAATATTGTCTGCAGAAAAACAAAGGCGATCCCCGAGGAACAATCAATACCTGACTACTACTTAAGTGGACTCCTAAGGAAATTAGTTTGTCTGAGGAGATAAAGGCCATTGAAAAAACAGTAAAATTATAAAATGCCAGTGTTGATTTTAAGGTAGACCAGAGTCCTAACTTTTTTATTCTCCTTCTCCCTCATCCCCATTTCTTACAATGTAAGATATTGACTCCTTTTGAGCTATGTTTGCTATTACCAGAACAGCAAGAAACCCACCAGTATTTATTTATTTTTATTTAACAGATATTGTGCCAAAACTTACTGTCATTCTTTCAAAGGTCAGTGAAATCAAAGAGTTCAACAGGTAGAAGATGACAGGATTTAGGCCCTGGTATATAAACAGAATTCTCTTCTCCCCACACCCTGAAAAACTGCCTTCCTGCAGCATGTTCTTTTTGTCCTCTAAACCCATTTTTGTAATAGACTCCTCACCCACAAAACCCTATAGGTTGCTCTGGAGCCCAGAAACATTATTCTGGTATCACCTAGTGAAGACCCTGTGGAGCAATGCAAGTCTCCTCTTCTACAGTAAGGGCTGGGTCCCACGGTACTCTCAATTGCTGTTGGCCTGGGACCAAAAAACATTCCATGAATCCTAAACTTGGCTCCCAACACTTCTTACCTCATCTAAATACTATGAAAAGTTGCCATTTGAAAGGAGAGTTGTCTATGGTTTGAATGACACGGAATTACCAAAAAGCTCAGCACTGGCTTAACTCTGCTCCCACTGAAATCTATCGGGGTTTTACATCTGACTGTCCACAATACAGCACATCCACTAACTACATAACTGTAAAATTATTACATTATTTTTCATAATTTATACATTTATTTTTTGTATATTTAATTGACAATATACAGTATAATATTTGTAACAAAGCATACTGGCTCTTTTTTTATCCACCAAAATAAAAATGTAGCCATATAATATACTACACTACTGATTTTATATGTTTTTATCTTATCTGGATCAGCTAACTTGACACTTTCTAAATTCATTTAATTAATTATTTTATTTTGTTTGCTGCATATCAAGAAGTTCAAAGTCTGCTTTCGGGAACACTGTTTACAAAGTATGCAAACACATATTTTCCATAAAAAATGTTTTTGGTAGACCGTTTACATCAAAATAATTTATAAGCATGTTTGAATACTTTCAACATCTCCTATAATCTCATTATCACATATCCAAGTCAGCAAAACTGTGAGGTTCTTCCACAGGGCAGAATCCCATTCATTTTACGAACAGCCAGAAACAAAAAGCTTCCACAAACTTTCTTTACTTCTTCTTCTCTTCCTTACTTTCCCGCCTGAATTTGCCTTAGTATTTGAAAAGTCATTATATGCAAAATATTACACACAAACCACTGATTGTGACATTACAAAAGAAAAGCAAATATCAACACAGCGCCATATGGGACAGCTTGTATTTAGGATTGGCAGTATCCAATTTTGATTTTTTTTCTAATGTCAATGAGTAATATCAATGAGTAATTTTTATTTTTTTCTGATTTTTAACTATTTTTATAGTTGCCAGAAATTAAGGTGGGGTGGGGGTCGGGTTGGGTTTAGGGCTGACAGCAGGGGTGCTGAGAGTTCCCAGCACTGACAGCGGGGCTGCAGGGGCCCCCTGCACAGCTGCGGGGCCCAAGCTGAGGGGGAGGCTGTGAGCCTGGCCCAGCGGAGTAGAGATACTAGCCAGGACTGCAAGGGGCTGTGAGGTACTGCTGCACAGTTCCTGACCAGGGATGGCTCCCACACTCCTGGCAGGTGAGTGTGAGAGTGGGGTCATGACAGCAGAAGTCTCCCTGCACAGCTACAGGACTGGTGACATCTGATCCCTCCAGGCACAAGGTGAGGGAAGGTCGTGTTCTTGACAGAGACAGCAGAGACCCCCAGCCAGGGCCACAAGGACAAGTCCCTGGCCATGGGGGAGGCCACCCAGCTGCAGATGGCTCCTGGCCAGGGACGGAGCCATTCATCAGCAGGGTGGCCTCCCTCATGGCTGGGGGCTCAGCCTCCCTCTTCTCACAACCTAGCCTGGGATCTCTGCTCTGCCCTGCCAGGACCACAGCCTTCCTCACACCTTGCGCCTGCAGTGATCAGGTGCCATCGGCCCTGCGGCACCAGAGAGAGACCCCTGCAGCTCCACCATCACCGGAGTGAGGGAGCAGGTCCATAACAGTAGGGCTGCAGTTGCACTGCTGCAGGGTTGGTGACACCCGATCCCTGCAGGTTGCACTCCTGTTACCGACAGTTTTACCATTGATTTCAGGATGTTTATCAACATCTATCTATTTAAACTGAATTCTGCTAAGCCTATTTCCATTAGTTCAAATAGGCTTAATTTCTCTGAGTTTATGTTTCATACCACTGGAAAAAAAAAACCCATCACTCCCATAGAATTAATTTTGCAAGAATTTATTTCCTTTCAATTCAATCACTAAAATTAAAGAAATCACAAGTTGAAGCAACACTGGCATTCACATCAGATGAAGGGCCCCATCAAGGAAAGCATCTCTATTCAGCATAGCACCCAAGTATGTGCTTAAGACAATGGGATTTAAGAATGTCCTTAAGTGATGAACTGAAGCATGTGCTTAAGTGCTTTCCTGAATTGGGGTCTCAAGTTAACATGCCTTACCACCCAAACATCAGAAAACCAAACAGACTCAGACTCCTTACCTGCACAACAAAATCCCTTTCCTTTCCACCATGTAGCCACCTGCAAAGCATACATCCAATTCTCCAGAATTGTGCACATATGCACTAACTTAACTGTGCCCTCAGAACCTGTAAGGTAATCATTACTTTTGCCAGTAAAACTCTATACATTGGTTACATCATTTTTCTGAGGCCAGGTTTGGGTGTTGCATATTTGGGTATGATAGTGAGGAACTGGATATATCCATCCCCCAGCTCCTGGAGCAGCCCAGTCTGTCTTCCTGGAGCCATGTGCTGAACACAACCGTGGAGGACGGCAGGCGGTAACAAAAAAGAGAAATAGCTCATGGAATGTGAGAGCTCTAGGTATTCTGGGCATTACTAGAATAGGTTATGCCAAATTAGGAGGATCATTTAGAATGTTTTACATATAAATTCCCAACTAGCTCACTTGGGAGACATTATCAGAGTGTGCATGTTTAGTCTGGAGTTCGTAGGAGCTGTATTTGTCTAGCTAAAGGGAGCTGAACAAAGGTGAGGGCTGTCAGGACCATATTTGTAAAAGAGCATTTTAAAGTATTTGTTTTCTAAAAGATTTAGTAATACTGGCAGAGGAAACATTACAGAAAACTCCCTTTGCCCAGGAAGAGATAGTGTGCAGAAATTGGAAACTCAATGAAATCATTTGTTTGTTTAAGACAGGGATTTTACCCCCACTGTAATTTAAATTCTCAATGCAATCTGTACTAGTAGTCACTACTAACACCTCCATCATTCTGTAGGTAACCACAGACTTCTACAAGTTGGCAACACCCACTTATTATAAAATAAACTATATAAAATCAAGGAAATACTCATTGCTTCATGACTGATGGGCTATACTGTGCAAATGACCCCTATTCAGAATACAGAGCTCAGCTGGGCTCTGAACCTGCAAACGCTTATGCATCTGCTTCATTTTAAGCACCTTTAGGGTCTCAACAAGGTCAAACAGGCCAAACTAGAAGTTGCAGTCACAGAAAAACTAAAGCAAATTTTCAACATGTTGTTTAATAATAACTCCCCCCCCATCATTAACTAAGAAACAGACAGATATTTGCTTTAAAAAGCATTTATGCATTCTGATTTTTAGAGTCAGCTCCTACTCCTATTGAAGTCATTAGGAATTTTTGCCATTGATGTGAGTGATATCAGGAGTTATCCATATACCATATAACCAGTAACCTCTCTCTCAGGTTTCTATCAGTAAAGAGTTAAAAATCAGAACTCTTTACGAAATATAACTGTATTCCACAAATTAAATCATGTGAAAGAGAATGCACAACAGTAAAGGTCTTTTTTCTATTTCTACTAATCCTTAGAGAAATAAAGTACAAACTAAGTTGAAAAGGCCTATTGACAGCTTGTAGCAGAATCTGATAAAAGCCATAAACTGAACAGTCATGATGCAGTTCTAATGAAGTACAAACTGTGTACAAAGGCCAATCTGTTTTAAGAACAGTTCATAGGGCCAGATCCATCCACTGCAGTGGAGGGAGAGCACAACATAAGAATGGCTATACTGGGTCAGATCAATGGTCCATCTAGCCCAGAGGTTCTCAACCTTATTCTTGCAGAGGCCCACCCCAATATGCTATAAAAACTCCACGGCCCACCTGTGCCACAACAACTGGTTTTCTGCATATAAAAGCCAGGGCCAGCGTTAAGGGGTAGCAAGCAGGGCAATTACCCAAGGCCCCATGCCACGGGTCCTCCAAGAAGCTACATTGCTCAGGCTTCAGCCCTGTGTGGCGGGGCTCAAGGCCCCAGGTTTCAGCCCAATGTGATGGGGCTTTGGCATTCTGCCCTGGGCTCCTGCTTGGCGGACCTCCTGAAACCTCTCGCAGCTCTGCAGGGCGCCGCAGGCCCCTGGTTGAGAACCAACTGATCTAGCCCAGTATCCTGTCTTCTGAGAGTAGCCAGTGAGTGCCAGGTGCTTCAGAGGGAATGAACAGAACAGGGCTATTATCAAGTGACCCATCCCTTGTCAATCAGTTCCAGCTTCTGGCAGTCAAAACATGGGGTTGTGTCCCTGACTGTATTGGCCAATAGCCACTGATGGACTTATTCTCCAGAGCTGGCACTAGGCCCCATAAGCAGACTAAGCAACTGCTTGAGGCCCTGAGCAGTTCAAGAGCCCTCCCAATTCGCTTTTTATTATAAGAACTTGCTTGTTTTACTATTGTGAGGGAGGGCAAAAATATTCCTGCTTAGGGTCCCCAATGGGCTAGCACTGGCTCTGCTATCCTCTATGAATTTATCGAACTCTTTTTTGAACCCAGATATATTTTTGACTTTCACAACATCCACTGGCAACAAGTGCCACAAATTGACTGCATGTTGTGTGAAGAAGTACTTCCTCTGGTTTGTTTTAAACTTGCTGCCTCTGAATAAACATGGGGAAATAGTTTTACTTTGTGTAATGCATAGACAAACCTCACCCATTTATTCTTTTACGTAGTTGCTGATCCATGATAGGACCTTTCCTCTTATCTCATGACTGCTTAGTTTGCTAAAGAGCCTTTGGTGAGGCACCTTGTCAAAGACTTTCTGAAAGTCTAAATACACTGTATCAACTGGATCACCTTTGTCCACATGCTCATTCACACCCTCAGAGAATTCCAATAGATTGTTAAAGCACGATTTTCCTTTACAAAAACTGTATTGACTTTTCCTCAATGTATTATGTTCATTTATGTGTCTGATAATTCTGTTCTTTACTGTAGCTTCAGCCAATTTGCCTGGTACTGAAGCTAGGCTTACAGCCTGTAATAGCCAGGATTGCTCTGAAGCCTTTTTTAAAAATTGCCATTACATTAGCTATCCTCCAGTCATCTGGTACAGAGGCTGCTTTAAAACTGCTATTACCACAGTTAATAGTTCTACAATTTCATATTCGAGTTCCTTTACAACTCTTGGGTGAACATCATCTGGTCCTAGCCACTTATTACCATTTAATTTAACAATTTATTCCCAAAACTCCTCTATTGACACCTCAATCTGGGACAGTTCTTCATATTTGTCACCTAAAAAGAATGGCTCAGCTGTGGGAATCTTCCTCATATCCTCTGCAGTGAAGACCAATGCAAATAATTTGTTTAGCTTCTGTGCAACAGCTGTGTCTTCCCTGGGTGCTCCTTTAGCACCTCAATCATCCAGTGGCTTCCTGCTTCTGATGTACATAAAGAATTTTTTTTCCGTTAATTTTTGTGTCTTTTGCTAGTTGTTCTTCAAATTCTTTTTTGGCCTGTCTAATTATATTTTTACCTTTCACTTGCCAGAATTTATACTCCTTTCTATTTTCCTCCATAGGATTTCACTTCCAATTTTAAAGGATGTCTGTGTCTCTGTCTATTTTACTCTGTCATTTAGCCATGGTGGCATTTTTGTTTGTTTGTTTTTAACTTGGGGGTATACATTTAGTTTGAGATGCGATTATGTTGTTTTTAGATAGTTTCCATGCAGCTTGCAGGCATATTTTATTATTGTGACTGTTCCTTTTAGTTTCTGTTTAACTAGCCTCCTCATTTTTGTGTTTGAAGTTAAATGCTATTGTGATGGGTTTCTTTGGTATTTTCCTCCCCTACAAGGAGGAAATGTAATTTAATTGCATTACAGTAGCTATTACTGAGTGGTTCAGCTAAATTCACCTCTTGAACCAAATTCTGTGCTCCACTTAGAGGATTAAATCAAGAATTGCCTCTCCCCTTAGGGCAGGGGTAGGCAAACTTTTTGGCTGGAGGGCCACATCTGGGAACAGAAATTGTATGGCAGGCCATGAATGCTCACAAAATTGGGGTTGGGGTGAGGGAGGGGGCTCTGGTTGGGGGTATGGGCTCCAGGGTGGGGCCAGAAATGAGGAGTTCAGGGTGCGGGAGGGAGCTCCGGTCTGGGGGGGGGAGTGCGGTGCGGGGGCAGGTGCTCCGGCTGGAGGAGCAGGCTCTGTAGTGGGGCTGGGGATGAGGAGTTTGGGGTGCAGGAGGGTGCTCCAGGCTGGGAGCGAGGGGTTCAGAGAGTGGGAGGGGGATCAGGGCTGGGGCAGGGGATTGGGGCATGGGGAGAGGCTCAGGGGTGCAGGCTCCGGGTGGCTCTTAGTTCAAGCGGCTCCCGGAAGCAGCGGCATGTCTCTTCTCCGGCTCGGACACGGAGGCGTGGCCGGCAGCTCTGCATGCTGCCCCATCCACAGGCACCGCTCCTGCAGCTCTCAATGGGAGCTGCGGGGGCGGTGCTTGGGGTGGGGGCAGCATGCAGAGCGGAGCCCCCTGGCTTCCCCTACATGTAGGAGCTAGAGAGGGGCCATGCCGCTGCTTCCGGGAGCTGCGTGGAGCAGCCTCCCACCCTGCTCCCCGGCTGGAGCGCCGGAACGGGGCAAGCCCCAGACTCCGCTCACCAGCAGAAGCTCGAGGGCCAGATTAAAACAGCTGGCAGGCTGGATCCGGCCCACGGGCTGTAGTTTGCCCACCCCTGCCTTAGGGGTTTGCAGGACTAGCTTCTCCAAGAAGCAGTCATTAATAGTATCTAGAAATTTTGTCTCTGCATCCCCCCCTGAGGTGACATGTACCCAGTCAATATGGGAATAATTCAAATCCCCCACTATTATTGAGTTTTCTGTTTGTGTAGCCTCTTGACAAGGGGGGGGGCTTGTTGCTTATGCCTCCCTAATTTTATGTCCATTATTGTTCTAATACTGGCCTTGGTTCCCATCATCTGGGAATAGTTGGACACCATGAACTCTGGTCACATTCCCTTATCCCATATTATGTTAGGGCTGCAATGGATGGGTGGCACAGGAGCCAGCTATGCTGGCTTTATGGCTTCTGTGGATTTCCCTCCAGCGATGGATAGATTTCGGTCCTAAGGAATCCCCTCCAAGGCTCTCTTTGTGCTGCCTGCCTGAGTTGTGTGAAGGGAGTGCTGTGAATCCGGTCCATCACACTGAAATGAATTTCAAAAGGAGCACTGGCTCTCTCTGAAGTGGTGCTCCCACACCAGATGTTAAGAGTAGCAAATGTCGCATTTCAATGAAAAATAATTTAAGGTCTAAAACTCTGTTTTTCTTTTTAAATATGGGTCAGAATACTCAGCACCTTGCAAGCTGAGCCCTAAAAGTGGACCAGAAGAATTTTTCAGTAAAACCATTTTTTACTGAATATATATAAAAAAATTATTTTTACCACTCTTTCATTCCCCTCTGTTTTCATTCAGCGTAGTGTTACTGGCAAATGTCTTTCATCCTGAATCTAGTCCGAAGAAATTCCTTAACGAATACCTTTTGTTGATCTGGTATTAATTTTATATTAGAAACTTGTGGTGTTCAGGTCCAACCACCACTATTAACAACAGATTTGGAAATCTATTACTCACTAGAGAAATCTACAATATTTACACATTTATGGAATTCTCACATCTTTTCACAGTGATAGGTGTCTTTCCTGGAGCTTGAAGGTAATGTTAAAACCTGTTCAAACACACTGTTTCTAAGGAGGTGTGCTGTTTAATTCAGACAGGCTGTACCACACACCAGACTATATTTCCTGTAGGAGGTAGTACAGAGTTCTGGCTAGTCAACTAAGAGACTAAACAGATGTTGCATTTAAATAAGCTGAAGTATTAAATTCAATCCATTATGATTTATATTTGTGAATGGCTTGACATTTGCAGAAATAGTGGTTTTTTTTTTAAATAGATAAAATGAGTGGCGCAGCTTATTTGCTGTTGGTTTCCACTCCAACCTTAAAAACAGATTCTCCTTTAACAGATACACAGTAAGTACCCACATGGTATACAGGGTTTAGAGAGCAAGACATATTTGAGTCCTATGTTACTCTGAAATGGTGCAATTTAACATAAAATGATGGAAGACAAAATAATTTTATGAAGAAATAAATTCTGTTTAAATCAGTTTTTCATCCCTGAGGTGATGCAGTACTGATTATAAAATCTAAAAACTCACCCACACA
This sequence comes from Lepidochelys kempii, assembly GCF_965140285.1. NCBI lineage: Eukaryota > Metazoa > Chordata > Testudines > Cheloniidae > Lepidochelys > Lepidochelys kempii. The sequence goes on along the minus strand of NC_136382.1, from coordinate 148,295,348 downwards.
CCCTTGCCCATCCTGTGGGTCCTGATACCCCTGGTAACAAAGGCAGCGGTAGGAACCAGGTGTATTTTCACAGAACCCATGACTGCCACATAGAGTGCTGTTAACACATTCATCAACATCTGGAAATAAGACATTTTAACATCAGACAGACATAATAATACAAAGGCAGTTTGACAGGTAGACAATTACATCTCTACAAGTAGATACAGTTAGTGTATCTGTAGATTTTAAGGGAAACAAATACAAAGGACAAGAAATAAAAATATTACTGGTCAGATAATATTCTACAGATAATTAACTTATGAGCATCTATAAGTACATTTTTCTAGAACAATATAATAATAGTGATGTACATACATGCTTCAGATTTACTCTACTATAACAGCTGCATGCAGATAGACAAACACTGAAACAACAACTTCCTAAATTTAATTTTACGCAAGCCTGGCAAATTCTAGCCATCTCCCTCTCCACAATATTAGAGCTTGATCCAACAAAAATCACCGTAAATAATACAATTCTTGTAAATGGAGCTCTCTCTTTTAGTGTTTTCTATGGTGTCCATCATTTTAGTGTTAAATAGTAAACAATATTGGTAAAGTTCACGCCTGTGGAGAAAGCCAACACACGGAGGCCCCAATTCAGCAACGCACATAAATGTATTTAAGTCCCATTGAAATCAATGGAATATAAGCATATGCTTTTCAGCGCATAAGTGGGACTTACAGAGTAGCACAGACCTTATGTTGGGCTTCTGCACAAGTGCCAGTAGCAAGGATTTGCAGATTGGGCCTTTAGGCACTAATTCTGTAGATTTATACACATGAACAGCCCTTACTCAGGTCTGTCAAGTTTTTAAGGTGCAGAAGTATTTTCAGAATTGAGGTCTTAGTGTGTAGCTCCTATTTCTGGTTTGTTGCCCGCCCTAGTGAGCATCCTAGAGTACTGTGCTGAGTAAGTCTGCTCTTCTGACTGACTCAATTGCCACGTCAGCCTATAAAGAGTCTGCTTGTGGCAGAGAGCAGTCTGTTGTTATAAGTGTATTATGAATACCGTGAATATATTATTTTAATCTCCATTCAAAATAAGACCTAAAACCGAAGTCCTGACCACTTGTGGTCATTAAAAATCTCATGGCATGTTTTTCAGGAGTAAGAATGTTAACCCCAGTATCCTGGCTAAATCCCAGTTTGGGTTATTACATTTTGCCATCTTAAATCACCCCTGCAATTTCAAATGGAGAAGTTATTTCTGCATTCCATTTCTAAAAGCTATTGTAAATGTTGAGTAGTGATGCTGTCCACTGTGGAACACCTTCAGTGTTCTGCTGCTGAGGTGGCTGCATTTCAGTGGTGAACCAAGTGATTCTTTTTACTTTATAAAATGCACCAAGTTTAGGCTGTAGCTGTATGTGAAATTAGTTGTGCACATTAAAGCATACAGAAACTGAGAAAAAGTAAATTATAGAAGGATTCCAAGAAAAAAAACCCTGGGAATGGAGATTCAACATCTCATTCCCAACCAACCTCATACTGATGGCACCTATACTCATTCTTGCCATCTCTACTAAAGGCTTTACATATTCATTCGGCTGGAAAGTTGACAGAACAGAACTTTGAACCACACCATATAAGACAACCCTTCGGACAGATGAGCATTTCCACAATGCTACTCTTTGGTATTTCTCAGAAAGGAAAGAATGGAGACATTCAAGTGCAGCTCTGTCTACCTCTCCCAGTGTTTGGAGCTGTGTCAACAACACCTCATCATTTACAATACCAAATGCCTAAAAGAATCAGGAAAGACATGCCTTGTTCATCTCCTGAAAGAGGTCATTGAGCAATGATATCAATGACTTCTCTTAAAAATACCCAGATCTAAAGTCCAATTGAAAGGGGTCAAGGAAATCTAAGGTCTCTGAATCACTTGGTCACTGCCCCTCAATGGCTGCCTAAATTTTGGTAGCCTTTCACTCATAGGCCCAGACTTCCCCTCTGCCCCGTGGGTGCTTGATCCCCCCACCCCTGGCCCCGCCCCTGCCTGCCCCAATTCCACCCCCTTCCCCCAAGTCCCCACCCCTGCCCCACCTCTTTACTGCCTCCTCCCCAGAGTGCACCACGTCCCCACTCCTCCCTCTCCCTCCCTGAAAGTCCTAAGCGCCGCCAAACAGCTGTTAGGTGGCGGGTAGGAAGTGCTGAGAGGGGGAGGAGCAGGGACGCTATGCTCGAGGGAGGAGGAGAGGTTGGGGGTGGGGGGAGCTTGGCTGCTGGTGGGTGTGGAGCACCTGCTAATTCTTCCCCATGGGTGCTCCAGCCCCGCAGCACCCATGGAGTTGGCGCCTATGTTTTCACTGCCTGCCTACCGCAGCAGCACTACCCAGAATCTCTGCAGTGCTACAGGCTATGGTTCTAGCCAACACACCCATCCCACTCATAGCCCCACTCCTGTCCCCATGCAGAGTCTTGTGAAGGAGTACTTGGAGAACAGCCTTTGGTTGTCTGCCTCAGATGGTGTTCTAAAGGAATTTTCCCTCAGCTGGAACTAGGGCCTTCAGAGCCTCTCTATGCTGTTCTGGCCTCTTTACACAGCATAAAGGGACTGGACCAGGGGGGAAGAGTCTCCCTCATATACTTCTAAGGCCAAAAGGGATTACTCTGATCATCCAGTCTGACCTCCTGTATAACACAGGTCATAGAACTTCACCCAGTGATTCCTCCATCAAGCCCAATACATTGTGGTGGAACTAGAACATATCTTTTAGAAAGACACCTAATCTTGTTTTAAAGACTCCAAGTGGTGGAGAATTTATCACTTTCTCTCCTAAGCTGTTCTGTTTAATTAGCCTCTATTAATGTATGTAAAACTTATGTAAAAATGTGTAAAATATATACTTATGTTAATGTAAAATTTCCAACATTGCACTGAAATTTAGAAATATTTTTCTTGTTATATTTATTATTGTATTTGGTATAATTTTTTTCACTCGTAGCTTGGATTGCCACAAGAATATTTTACTATTAAAGGTAATATTACTTGGAATGATAAAACTTTTATCAGTGGTTAGTAAATAGATGATTGATTTTTGCCAATACATGTTCTTTTAATATAATTCTTTTTATCTTGATTTATTAAACAGATCAAGGAAAAATACTGCAGTAATTAATCTTGAAAATGGTTATTTGTCTTTGGTGAAGAATACAATCATTAATACATTTATCTCACAGGAACTGAATGTGATAATGGGAATGGGCTGTCAAATAATTGGTTATTGAACTGTTCAACATCACAAAAAAAAATCAGTAAAATTAACAGAGCAGTAAGAGTAGCCAATACGTGTATCTGTATTATAGTGTTAAAGAAACATTATCAAGGCTGAGAGGTCAAAAACTTGTCTTGGATTCCAAATACTTCCATCTCCTAACCAATCACCACAACTATAGGACAATTATTATTAAAAAGCAAAAGCAAGTGTACTATGAGAGACCCAGGATACCTGCACTTATGGATGCACTTTTCTGACCGTCTCCTCTTGCTACTCAGAATAAGATCTTATTTTATTCATTAACCTTATATTGTGGTTTGCAGAGTTTTGTACATGTGGACACAGAGAACGGTTATGATCCTGCACTCTTTATTCAGACAAAACTTCCATTCAGATCAAATGAGAATTCCGTCTGAGTAAGGAATATAGGATTGAGAGCCAAGTGTATAAGACAATACAAAGCAATGCATTGCATATATTTCCAGTGGCCAATTACAATTTAATAACAGGGATTCCTGAGCCACAGAACACAGTTATTCTATTAAAAGTCTACACAGAGAAGACAAGAACTAGGAATTTAAAATTATATAAATTACAGTATCCTTTTCTCGTAATAGCTATATATTAAAGAAAACAGATGGGAAAGGATCATATAAGTCTGTTCTCAAAAGGTAAAGTGAGGTCATTGACTGAAAAGCAGCAGAAACAAAATCCATCATTGCAACAAGTGTCCTAATTAAATATATAACACATCCACAGAGGATGATTTTGTTTTTAAAAGTACACAGTCTGAACACGACTGACTCATACAGTGAGTGACTGGGAACCTACAGAGAGGGTCCAAGCACCAAATATTTTTCCTTGTCTAGACAGCTCACTCAAAGGCCTCCTGTTTTACAGCCGGAAAGGGCATTTGTTGCTTTAATCACCCTGTAAAGTATGTGACTTGTAATGGGCAAACATCTTGCTACATGGAGACAAAAGTGGGGGAACATACTAAGATAGCATATGTCTGTACAATTAAAATGTAGCTTTGTGATTATGATATATTTCAAAATCTAATGCCAGTTCTGCATTTCTTAATCAAAACTCCTACTGATCTGAAATCAGTAAGAGTTTTACCTGAATAATGAGTACAGGACTGAGGCCTGAATAACTAGGATCTTAAAAGGAATGCCTCAAATCAGCAAAACATTTAAGTATGTACTTAAGTCTATACCTATTCAGCAAAGCACTTGAATCCAAATTAAGGGAAACATTGCTTTCAGGAAAGCACCTAAAGATGTGATTAACTTTAGGTATCTGCCTAAATTGCACTGAATTCTATTCAGATTGTAAGTTTTCCAGGGCGGGGACTGTTTCCTTCTACATGCTTGTACAGTATAGTGCTTAGCACAAAAGGCCCCAATATTGGCTGAGACCTTTAGGTACTTCCATAATACTCCTAATAAATAACAATAATAGTAATGATGAGGGGGAAGTCAGAATAACTAGGATTTTGAATATAGTGTTTAGATGGCCACGTGAAGTATTGCTGGGTGGCTATTCCATGTGGTGATGGTGATTTGCACCTCCGGCTTAAGGAAGAAGTTTCTCTGTTTTCCATTCAAGTTCTGGGTCACTGCTTTAGCCTCAGGGTCAGGGTGGATACATTATGGCTTGGAACCCAATCTGTCTACTTCAGGACATGTGAGAGGGCTGTTGAAGCTTGCTAGGAAACTATTAAGCGTTCACCAAAAGGTGGCCCATTTTGGAAAGTGCCATGAATTTATTTTGGGTTTACTTTTGACAGGTCAAGGATGGAGTTTCCGACTTCACTGTAGAATATTTAAGTTGGGGGTCTAGCATGCCTGTGATGATGGCCTCTGCACACTACATTGGAGGAATTCACTTGCACATTTAGTGGACCATACCATGGCTCCAGAGGAGTGCCAGAGTTCCTGCTCCTCCTTCCCAAAACCTCCTTCTCTTCCCAGCAAGGGCACAGTTAAGATTGTGATGTGTGGTCTGTGGTGAACAATGGCTATGCAAAGTAGTAAGGTGTCTGGATGGAGGGATAGAAATTATGTATTTTTCATCACTTAACTTCTCATTTCCCCAATGTTGAGGTTTATGGTAGGTATTTTGTGTGTACAATAGCCTTAACTGATACACAATATAGTGTTTTTTTGTTTTAGAAAGATCTATTCACAGAAATGCCCTGACAGCTCAGAGGTATGACAGCTACGAAGTGGAGTAGGGAAGAAGCAGAAAGAATGGGGAGCTCCGGTGGGCTGAAAGATACAGACATGTTATGGTAGCACTTAGATGTGTTGGGAGCTACTATGTGTGAGTTGGTTCTTGGCACAGAGAGGGGAGATGCTGGGGGGATTCCCGGAAGAGGCACTGGGGGTGGAGCTGGGGACAGAATTGAGTGTCGCCAGGACCAGAGTAGAGGCTTGGGTATCAGGGCAGGGCTGTTGCTTAGCACCGAGAATGCTGCCATGACTTATTGCTGCCAAAGCTGGCTGACAGTTAGCTAGGGAAGAACCTTTGCAAGAATCTCAACAAGCTCAATGGAAAGCTAATGAGTCCCCCAGTGTTACTTCCAAGAGTTTCCTTATTAGGTAACTCTGTCAAGCCTGATCACCAGATTCAGCTCCTGGGAAGGGGGCAGTGATGGAATACCACAGCTACTACAAAGGTTTGATTTACTCCTTCGAAGACGGTAGAGTCTACACAGCTGTGCAGCTTACTTTGGCCAGTAGCCATAAAGACTCAAGACCAGGATTAAACCACACAAGCTCCTTAATCATCTTACGTTGTTTTTAACTTTTCAGAAAACATCTGAACTTGTAAGAAAACAACCCAGAGAGATGGAAAATCTTCTTTCCAGGTTACTAAAGGCAGCTAAATCCAGCAAAATGTCCTTAGTCTCTACTCTGATGATATAAACAGCTATTCTCATTCACTTATCTAGAAATAAAATTCATAAAGGCAACTAGTGTGCAGAACAGTAGCTTCCGCAGCTGGAAGCCACATCCTCTCACAGCACCTGGAATGTTATAAGTTCTTTTTGTTTCTGTTCTTTTTTTTAAATTTTATGCTAAACTGAATTCTGAAAATTATGGACATACAAAAACCAGGACTGAAGTGATTGGTGTCTGCTTGAAAGCTTTTTTCAGCTTTAGATCTTTATATTTTTATTATTTTTTAAAATTAAAACGATTGCATACAGTAGCCAATTATAACTTAAAAGGATTATTACTGCTTCAGGAGACTATAAACAGCTGTGTTTAGTCAAGTTATTAAAGTACATTTCCTAGTGTCGAATATACTGCCTGATCTGCATCCCATATACACCACCAGTTACCTGTGAAGCACAGTTAATGGGTTTTACACTTTTTATTTTACTCTCCATTGTTTATAAATATATTAGATGCCTGCATATAAATATTCTTCTGATTTAATCCTTTTCTATTTGGTTAAAAATCTGGCTTTTTGTTTGTAATTAAGATTAACTTTGTACACATAACCATCATCATCAATGATGCCACCACATCTCTGGGAATAGTGCTGGTTAATTAACTGGCACAGACCCAGCCAGACTTCCTCATTGTTTTGTGGGACCCCTAAAACTAGCAGTTACTGCTTTTGTTTAGTTGAGGTTGCTGTTTAATTCTGGCATTTCCTAACTTTTTGAGTGTCTGACTTTGCAACCTTGATAATGTTCCTTTAACATAGAGTTTCGTTTTGTTCTTGTGATATAGAGTGTTTAGTTTAAACCTTTCTGACTTCTTCCTTACGCTCTATGGTGAGGAAGACACCTACTATAGTATTCTTGTTCAGAAACTGAAGACATTTAACCCTTTCCCTGCTAAATACTGGATGGAGTCTATATATCCTGCACAATTTTACATGAATAATTTTAGCAGTCTGGATTCTGGGACAACTTTGAAGTATTTTCATTGTTTGAGATCATAAAAATGCATCCCACTGCCAGAACTCTTCAGATGCACTGTCTCTTCTCTACCTGACAAGGCTATTCTAATGGCACAAAAAAAAAAAGGCTCTTTCAGTTCATGCTACTATTAATTACTGAGCACTGACAAGATGGTTGATGCCATATCAGTTCTAAATATTTTATGACAATCTCTTCATGGTAGTACAGCAATGTCCCATTGCCAACAGCATGTTTGGCTTTATTAGTTATTACTACAGCAGGTATATGCTAGACAAAAATTACTTCAATTTTCCTCCCGGTATATCTTTCACAAGGTGGGGGGAATGAATACAGTAACCACGCAGGACGTCTCCACATGCCCTCTCCATTGCAGAGAAGGTCTTTGTACCAGCCCTGAGTAGACTGATGGGGTGAGGTTTGTAGAGGTGGCACCATATGTAAATAAATTTACATGGGTTAATTGGCCTCCAACAAACTAACATTTGGAGTGGAGAAGCTGGTTGGGTGTCTGAAGTCCATCTCCCCTAATTTCCAACACAAAGCTGCTTATAACTCTATCCAGTATTTCTGCTATTCATGAATTCTCTAGAATTGCTTCTCAAGATGCCTGCTGGTTTTTTTGTGTGTGTTTGTTTGCATTGTTTAATTTTGGTTTTATTCCTCTTGAATCGTTGTTATATATTTCACAATATTTCTCGATTGAATAGTCCATGTATCTCTATGAATGACCATTCTTAATCTGGTTAGTGGAACTTTTACTTCTTACTTTGTTGATGGCAAAAATTATGTTTTCTGTGTATTACGGATCATAAATCTCTTTTTTAAAATTTACCCAAAGGACGGTAGAGCAGCACCACTGGCAAGTGTGTGCTTTCAATCAGCAACAGGACACTTTCTTATGTTGGAGCCAAACAAAAACCCCAAGTGCACCTCATCTGCAAACTTTCCATGCCTGTGGTTGAGGTTTCTCACCATTGTTATTACTGGAACTGTTTTTACTACCATTTTTGAAAAAGATCTATATATGTGTGTACGTGCATGTGAAAAGGGGGAGGGAGAAAAAGAGGGGGAATGTATGAGTTTGGTTTAAAATTGAAAATTCTAATTTGAAGAGCTATTTATTTGTAGCTCTGACAAAAAATTTAAAAATGTCTAAAACACTAAGACAGAATTTTAAAATAGCCTCATGCAAAAAGAAATTAACCATGATTGCCAGTTTGATTTATTTCTACTGCAGGAATATTTCCTTCATGTCTGTATTTTTAAACATATTACAAACAGGGTTTTAATGTTTCAAATAGAGCCATCAGAACATTAAAAAATTAAGTTAAGGTTTTACTGCTAAAATATTTGAGAAGCCCTAAATTAAAGGTGCCTAAACTTTGTAGCAATAATGGTCACACTTAAAACTTTCCAGGAGTCTGAATACCCCCTCTAATTTATGTGAATTTTGTGACCAATTCCCTCCTTCCACCCCCTCAAGGGGATTTTAAAATAAAGAAAATTTTTTCCAGCTATGAATAGTTTTTTCACTTTACAGCTGTGTGTCTTTTTGCTTCTCCCTCACCTTTTCCCATTTCTTTATTCCATTCTCTCTCTCTCTCCTTCCATCTCTCACTTTCCGTTTGCAATTAAATCCCCCACACATTGCAGTTTAATTTATTAAATATTATAAAGCATTAAGGTTGCACAGTTAGTCACCAAAAGACAAGAAAAGCAGAAGTTAAGTTTCTAACCTTCACTCAGTCTTGCTGCTTGTTCTGTACGTTTCATACTATACATTTTATGACATGAACAGTAATATTAAGCTACATGTTTTCCAGAAAAACAAGAATATAAAACACCATATACTTTATGTGCAAGGTTGCTATATTAATGTTGCTTTTGGAATCTTACAGCCAAATTGTGACTACCTTATTTACCCAACTAGTTCCATACAATCAATGGGATCACTTAAATGAGTAAGAATCTGGCCTTTAATTTTTGCATTTCTTAACTTCTTGTGACTAACTATGCACATTCAATATTGCATTAGCAAAGCATTTAATATTTAGTTCTCTAGATTCTCTTTAAAAAATTTAACACAGCTTTAGGTGCTTCAAATGAGGAAGAAGACAACTTTTATGTTGTTTGAAAAGTTTTTAGCAACATAAGCTCTTAAACTACATTAAATCCTTACTGTGGCATATGGCTACAGGGTGAAATTCACTATGGTATCACTACTCATCTCACCTTCACATGTTTGGCCATCTGTAGAAACTGAAAAGCCTTGTTCACAAATGCAGTGGAAAGAACCATCTGTATTTAGGCATTCCCCATGTGGCAAACAAAGTTCAGATCCTTCACATTCATCGATATCTGGAAAACACAGAGCAGAGTTGTAAAATGTTTTAAACTTCCCTCTCTAATATTACTTGTGAAGCAGATTCCAACGTGCATTAGTGTTTGGCATATTGCCACAACCTATTTACATTGGTTAATGACGGTCAGTTAAACTGCCAAAATGTATGTGAGGAATGCTGATACCTGTTAGCAGAAGTGTGCTCCACTTGTCATACATGATCTGTTTTCAGCCATGGGTGAAAGTGCTAAATCAGTAAAAGTATGTTTACTAGAGTGAAGGGCCAGATTTTCTGTGGTGCTGAACAGAAGTTTGGCAGAGAGGGAGGGGGTGCCAGGAAGCCAGTAATTACACCACCCTGACCCCAAGCACAGGTTAGAGCAGCGTATGGAACTAACTTCCACCAGCTAAACAGATTTTAAGGGCCAATATATCAGCTAAGCACAGCCAGAGAGTACATTCTGGTCAAGCAATGCTCCCTTCACTTGACTCCCTACAATGCGGCTAAGAGGAGGATGGGGAGTGGTGCAGGGGCTAGCTACATCAGCTCTGCACTAGCTGACAACTCCCTTGTGTCAGAAGGAGAATTCTCAGATGGCCCACTCTGATTGCTTTCTGGACCCTCTGTGCTGCTCAAGTGGCACAAAAGGCGAGAACGCAGCCGAGATTTTAGTACAAGGTCTTGACAGCAGAGTTTGGAAGATTACATTTTGTTTCCAATAAGCTGATTTTCTACACACTGCAGCCAAAAAGCATCTTTAGAATTTGGGCATGTTCTCAAGATGTCAGTGCATACGGAGCAGTCAAGTACTGCTCAGTTTTTACAAGTAAAGATATTTTTTCTGCCTGCCTACCCTGCAAACTCAACCTGGAATTAGAAAATCAACTCTTTGTTCTTTCTGGATCAAGCATCATCAAAGATAAAAATTTCTGCAGCTTGAACTTAGTTAGTAATTCTGTTGATGATGCATGAGCCAGAATAGAAATCAACTCAATGTTCTGGAGCAGTGTTTCTCAACCCACAGCCCACGGGCTGTCTGCAGCCCAATCAGCACACATCTGTGGCCCATGTGATATCCTCAGGGCCATACAGGTAGTATAAATATTCTTGTGTGAGTGAACCCACAGAACACATAGAAAGCTGTATATGTGGCCCACAATGTACATAGGTTGAGAACCCCTGTTCTGGAGTCTCACTGGCTGTGGAGCGTAACTAGGTAAAAAGAAGTAATACATATTTTAGTTAGCAAAGTAAGCAGATGGTTGAATACATACAAGGATCAGGTCTGTTGATTAAGGTGGTGCCATTTATACATAGTCACTTTTCAGACTATAATTGTACTTTTAGATTTTGCTTTATAAAACACTCAAAAACATTCAGGTAAGTCACCCAAATAAGCCCCACCTTAAGGTCAACCACAAACTCTGAAACAACCTGACCCATCCATCAGAAAGGTTCTTCTGATCAGTAACCACAAAAAATATAGATCCTTACTCTTAACTAACGAGAGGCGGGTGTCTTTTGAAAGTATTGTGCAGGTTTCCTTTGAGGATGAGGAGTTTGATAGGTTAGATAAAGATTGATTGCTTTGTGAAATGTGTGCACAGTGGGAGTTTAAATTCATTACTCTGCTAGACATTAAAAAACATGGACTGAACAGACACTGGATTTATGGCTTATTGCAACAATCTGTAACCCAACACTAACCCTTTTTTTAGGTCCTAGGACTGCAGAGGTGTTAACAGGCCACCCTTCCTTGAATGGTTCCTTAAATATGTGCTAGCTACTTTTGCTCAACAATCTATTACACCTTGCATTTTGCTGTGATGCTGGGAGTTCCTTTTCCCAGACCTGAAGAAGAGCTCTTTGTAGCTCCAAAGTTGGTCTCTCTCCGCAACAGAAGTTGGTTCAACAAATGATATTACCTCACCCACCTTGTCATTCTAATATCCTGTGACCAACATGGCTACAGTCAGTCGTAACTATACAGTTTTGCTTAGACTCTGGCCACCTTTATAGCCACCTTTACAGTCCATGGACACCAGCAATACCTATGGTTAATTATATATATAGCACAAACAACGAGGAGTCCTTGTGGCATCTTAGAGACTAACAAATGTATTTGGGCATAAGCTTTCGTGGGCTATAACCCACTTCATCAGATGCACGGAGTAAAAAGAGTAGGTAAGGTACAATATCTTTGGAAAGTAAGCTGTCCCTAGTTATAGGATAGGGATGTCTTAAAGCTGTTAGAAAAAATCTTGGAAACCAAAATAAATGCTTCCAAAGAAAATGGAAGGTTAATAGTGTTATGGGGGCAGAATTAAGGTTTTTTGATCTTAACCATGTATTTGCATGCTTTCAAATGTTTTGGAGTGTTTTCGCTAAATGGCACTTAATCTTCGGCTATCAAGACTTTCAAACATTTATGTTCTTTGAGAAAAAAATTCAATAGTATTTTATCTGAAGGGATAAATCCTTTCAGCCTTAATCGCTGGCTAATAATTGTTTTGCCTGTGAATATTTATTGTCTCTGTCAAGTGGAATTATTAATTATAGCAAGATACAAAATAAATATACCTAATTGTGTAGTCTTATTTTTCATTTATTTTCCGGTTGTATTTTTTAAATAGTGTACTTACCAGATCTACAGCATTGATAAAAATGGTATAAAATGATCTGTTGTATTTTTCAGCACAACCTGTGCTATCAAAATGAATCTCTCTCAAGACTTGGGAAGACACAACAACTCTAACCTTATATTAGTTTATGAAGAATTCCTACCTCATGATAGGAAGGCTGAGACTATGCCTGTTGGAACAGTTTCTCAATGTATAGAGAAGCCTGCCTGTGGCACAGCAGATGATTGTTTATGGCAAGAAGAGAAGGGTAAGAAGGTGCTTGTAATCCTGTTGATTTGGGATTCTCTTTTATACTATAATTTAAAACATTCTTCAGATATCCCTAACTGAATTAGACTATACCTTGACATCCTCTGTTGGCCATCTGCTGGAAGCCATCTGAACAAGTGCACTCATAAGAACCTTCAGTATTCATGCAGTTTCCTCTAAGACAAATATCACTGTCTTGAAGGCATTCATTAATGTCTGAAATCAAACCATTGCCAAAAATTAGACAATTTCAAAACTGAATAACCTCTTAAAAGTGACATATTTAATACTGGTATGTCAACTTGAGGTAACAGCTTATATTTACTACATTTAAATAAAAATAACAATTTTTAAATGTAGCGTGTGTCTAATTTCCCTGTCTACACATTCACAGCTCAGATTTTCCCCCTAATATTTCTCTACAGTTAAAGTTTGAATTTGTACATTCTTAACAAGAATGCCCACACAATGTTGATTGTAAAGCTGACTGAGACAACTCCCTCCCTCTATACTCAAGAGACAATTCTACAAAATTCTCCCCCATTTCCATGGGAACTGTGGGACTATTGTACTACAAGCAACTACAATGGCTTAGAAACCTAAAACAGCTGCACATTTAGAAAACACAAACTCCACGGTGACGCAAATACAGATTCTGATGTACATACAACACAAACACTATGATGCTTCTGCAACATTAGTTCCATGACATGCAAACAATACAAACTAATTTACTGTCATTCAATAGGATGCTGAAGTCTCACTCAAAACAGTTTTTATAACTGAACACTGCACAGATTATGTAATCTGTTCCACGTGGACATGTAGGATTTTATACTTACTGCATAAATTGTATGAACTATGTTGCCTGGTTACCTTTTGTAAATTGAGTTGCATTCATGCTTTGGTACTTTCTGAACCTGTGTGTTTTGGACACTACTGGGCCACCATGCAAACTTTTATAAACTGGTAATGATATTAAGAATTCACACTCTGGTCCACATTGTCTGCAAATATAATTCAACATGGTTCCACTGAAGTCAATACAGCTATATCGATTTACACTAGTGGACTGATCCAACTCCCATATAGGCTTTGGGATACAGTCTCAACTGAGAATCAGGGCCTCAACCACTGTGAAATTAATATGATGGTAGCAGCTGAAATGATACACTGATAAATGAGAGGAAGCAATAAATCAGCTATTTTGTTATAGGAATATATAAAGAAGTGATTATAGCAAAAATGCTTACATTACATGGATACTATATAAACACCTTATTCCACTACTGCAAAGGAAGCCATTTAATGTTTTGTGATTGTGCCTCACTAGTTTTCGGGAAAAACAGAAAGTAAAAGAAAATAAAATAGAAAAAAAACAGTTTATAGGCTACAGGCAGATAGGATTTTCGTTGATACAGAAAATAAAGAGTTTTATGTGATGGTTTTTTATTATTCTGACCTTTTATGCATGACTTTTTAGCAGACCAAAATGATGCTGCCTTTTCCATTTGGACATGAACCCAACAAAAGAACATAAGGCTCTTTCTGAACTGATCTTTGAACAGTTTGGCTGAATGTGCACTCAGGCCAAGATATCACTGGGATTTAATCTTTTATTTTTTTTTTTAAAAGAGCTTTCTTGCATATGTGAAAGTTCTTATTTCAGATAAAATTGCACTTAATGCTGATGACGTTATGCGAATTCTTGATAAACATATTTGATTTCACATGAATGTGTTTTATATTTATATCATATTTTCAACTGAAAAAAATGTTGGTTTATTTAAATGGTAATTTACTTTGACCGAGAGCAAGTGAAAAAATTGACTCCTTTGTCCTGAATAAATGCCAAACCCCACAAAAAGATAATGGTTTCTGCCAAATTCATTCTAAGTGAAAATTTATTAATCCTAACATACTACCCAAACCTCCCTTCTTCTATTGGAGACTAACCATTTTATTTGGGTATAAGCTTGTTCTAGCCCATGAAAGCTTATGCTCAAATAAATTTGTTAGTCTCTAAAGTGCCACAAGGACGCCTCGTTGTTTTTGCCTATACAGACTAACACGGCTACCACTCTGAAACCTTCTTCTATTGTAACTGTTCATAGTTCCTATGATCAGAATGCAAGAGCCCAAAGAAATAGAGATTTTTTTCTTTGATTTCTTAAAACATTGGATTCTATGAATTGCAAGAGAAGCTGGCATCCTCGTTTGTGAAGGGAAGATCCTGTGACTATCTACCTGCGCTGCTCTTCCCCCACCAACAGAGGTACTGAATCACTGTGGAGATGGTATCTTCCTTTTTCTCTGCATGTCTTATTTGATTCTAGCCCCTGAACAGAATTTCCCAAAGCTCCTTCATGTGCAATCTTGTTCTATACATGAGACTTAAAGATCTAGGAGTTGTATGTGAAGAAGCACTGCGAAGACTCTGGCCCTCCTTGTGTCTGTGCCTATGTCAAAGTGCAACCATCTGAGGGCTTTTCTCTAAGATAACCCAGAACAACTGTTCTTGAAGCCTGGAGAGAGCCCCTTTGGACTGAAGGTTTTCTTGAGATGAAGCTCATATAAGAATGTCACAAAGCAATGAGAATGAGCAAGGACAGAGAATATATCTGAATTAATTATTGAATTAGTTTGCTAATATCAGGACCGAAATCTTATTTGGGATATCACCAAAAGATAGGAAGAGCATTTCCTACAGCACAGCATATCTTCTTGCATTTTGCTGTGTATTTTTTATTTATTCTGTTTTGTACAATTGTTGTGCAAATTGCACTTCTGAGACAGACCAGGCTGCTAAGCTCCAGAAGGATTTACCTGTGGGGAAGGGCAGGTAACGTTTACACAGGACTCCACAGGAGCTAAGCCAGGCCACCCTGCCAGTGCTTCTGTTTGGGGTTGTGGTGGTTGGCTGCAGGCTCCCAAACCAGCCACAGAAGCAGCTGTAATCCAGACAGCCACATAGGTGGACTTTCCATGATGGCAGAAGCATTTGTAACCAGGGATGAATACAGCCCTCTGTTTTAGAATTTGAGCAAGGAGGAGATTTCCTTATTCAAAAGAAACAATCAAATTATTCTCCTCGCCTTCCTCATGGAGCCATAGGTGCAGGTGACAGGAACTGTGTGTGTAAGAATACATGAGATATGGGGTGGTACAGATAGAGACCATCTATGGGATAGTAAAGAATTGAGAAGAGGAGAAAAATCTATCTTCCTTTTCTATCCTCAGAAGTGGCTGTGCCTATGGTTAGAATACTCAGGATCTCATTGAAAAAATCCATAAGTAGTTTAAGTCACATACTTACCCTCACATTGGTCTCCCATAGATGATAATGTGTAACCTTGGCTACAAATACATCTGAAAGACCCATCTGTGTTTCTGCAATTCCCATTTGTGCAGAGATGATGTTGCTGGCATTCATCAATATCTATGAATGAAAAGAAAATATATATCTAAAAAAGAAAACAGTAATGCTGTGCTTCTGAAAATGCCTGTTTTTAAGCAGAAGGTATTCAACATCCCACTCAAACAAAACTGAAGAGTCAAAAGAAAATCACTCTTCTTTTGGTTTGGGTTACTAACAAATAAGTAAGTTCAAAATACTATTAGATGAAACCTCAGCCTAAGACTTCTCCTGCATTTAGGGTTCTCTCAATACCCATTTGTCCTTCATGAACACACACATGCTTTGCCTGAGGGCTTCTTTCACCTCCCACATAGCTAGCTGAGGTAATGAGCCAGCTGGCCCACTGAGTCAGCAAAACGCACAAAACAATTTCCAACAGAATCACCACCTTCTAACAGGGTGCGATTTTCAGGCAAACACTAGCAGGCTGTTTTTCTGTCAAATTTTACATAAAGATTAGATTTTCTTATTTAAACAGTTGCTCTATATTAGAATTAATCCTGTAACTATGATGAGTCAAATGTCTCTCTTTGCTACTATACCCACTGTAATTCCGCAGTGCTTAGAATGATCTCTTCAGTTCTCACAAACTTAAGTGGGGTCAGCCCAGGTCAACATTTGGATTTGGATAGGATACTCCAAATTGGATAGGACTCTGCAGGAAGTGGTATTGCTGATTCAGAAGGTAGCACATGTTTCTATGAGTCAGTACCAAACCATTACCCCAGAATGATGTTAGGGAGCCATGTATTACTGGAGCAGTGTGGTCTTTAATGCTTGTCTAAACTAGAAAAAAAAAGGTGTTTTTTAAAAATTGCATTAGCTAACAAGTTTTAATTTGGTGGTGCTTAAAAATGTTTTAGCACTTAGTATTGACAGGCTTTAACTTCTTTAAAAAGATGTTAGCTGGTTATGGTCCACCCTAGGGGCAGGGGATCAAAATTGGTTTTGATTAAACAAAGATACCATTTCATATCTGTCAACAGCAATGTGATGTGCATGGATAGACCACTGTGAAACGATGTGGTGGATTCTCCATCACTTACAGTCTTTGAATCAAGCCTGGATGCCCCTCTAAAAGATATGGTATAGCTCAAAAAGAAGTGATGGACTTGATGCAGAAATTACTGGGGTGAGGTTCTTTGGACTGTGTTATACAGGAGGTCAGATAAGATAAACATAATGGTCCCTTTGGCTTTAACATTTATGAAGCTCCATTGACTTAATTGACTGGTTAGTGTCTAGAAACATGCATTACATTGCAGGATCAGGTCCTTATTTTAGAGGTGTGCATTTCAGGAAGGGCCAACTTTCCATGTATGCCTAGCTTGATAAATGTGTTTTCCCATAAAGGGTTCTGAGGACGTAGACTAGCTTTGCCTAAATATTTCCTCTAAACTCAGACTGTCTTGCCTCCTGAGCCACTCCTCCAAGCCCCTCAATCTTCCCCTAAAATTTGTTTAAGTTTGGCAGGAAATCTGAAATAAATTATCATTAGTATTATTCCTTTTACAATTGTACCAAGAAGTCCCATTGTCTTAGATATTGTATAAATGTGTCATAAAAAGATGATTGAGGGACAGATCCTCAGGTTACTTCCTGCTTCCACAGTAAGTCCCTAAAACAGCTACATGAGTTTATTTGTTAGACTGTTAGAATGATACTTTTAGGGCTTGTCTACATTACCCGCTGGATCGACAGGCAGCGATTGATCCGCGGGGGTCGATTTATTGCGTCTAGTCTAGATGCAATAAATCGACCGCCGAGCACTCTACCGTCGACTCCAGTACTCCACCAGGGCGAGAGGTGCAGGCAGAGTCAACACGAGAGCATCAGCCGTAGACTTACTGCAGTGAAGACACCACAGTAAGTAGATCTAAGTATTATTCATGTAGCGGAAGTTGCGTAACTTAGATTGTTCCCCCCTCCCCAGTGTAGACCAGGCCTTTGATATCATAACATTTTATAATATATGTTACAAAGTATACAGAATGCACAACAAGGCCAAGTTAACACAGAAACTTTAGCTCTTGAATTTTCTGACTTGTTTAAATTTTAACTATGCAGGGCTTATGTTGTACATTTTGTTGTTTTGCATTAATAGTTATTTTGTAAAGCATTTGGGATCCTACTGGATGCAAAATGCTATAGACTCATTAGATGAATTATTCTGAGTTTTAGCCACATTCCTACCTTCACACTGGTCCCCTGCTGCAGATAGTTTATAACCTTGGCTACAAGTACATCTGAAAGATCCCTCGATGTTTTCACAATGTCCATTTGTACAGAGATTGCCATACTGACATTCATCTATATCTGTGAATACGAAGAAAGCACGAATATATATATGCGTTAGTACCTATCACATTGTTACACGTTGTAAGGAGAGTGATCACTTTAGATAAGCTATTACCAGCAGGAGAGTGGGGTGGGAGGAGGTATTTTTTCATGCTTTGTGTATATAAAAAGATCTTCTACACTTTCCACAGTATGCATCCGATGAAGTGAGCTGTAGCTCATGAAAGCTTATGCTCAAATAAATTGGTTAGTCTCTAAGGTGCCACAAGTACTCCTTTTCCATCTACAAGGACTTTCAATAGAATGGTATTTAAATTTTGTGTGAACATGGATCCAATTAAATTGGGTTCTGACATGATTTGGTCAGCCATTGTGGACCAGCCAAAGTCTGTCCAAATCATATTTAAAAAACATAATCCAGTTTAGATTAGAACACTTTTTTTGTTAAAACACATGGATCTAAAATTTCTTGATCCCTGAACTGTATTCTACCCTAGGCTGGTAAACAGTTTTAAAGCACAGTTCTTACCATGAGTTAGCTATGCCCACACTATCCTTATCTACACTAATCTTTTCCCCCCTTAATTTGCTCATTGTTGCTTACACCGGTGCAGCTTGAGTGCAGATCAGGTGTCACCAGGTGCTGGCATTTTTACTCCAGTATTCTACAAACTTACTCCTTGCAAGCATAGATAACACTGTTAAAAATGCTAGCGGTTGCCAGTGTCTTGCAAATACTAGCACCCCTCCCCCCCACATTGCTATTGTGGGAAACATTCAGGAAAAATGTCAAAACTTATTCTACCCAAAAATGTGGAGTGGAATTGGGTGGCTGAAATTTTCAACTGTTTGTTAATAACCAACCTGTCCCGATGACAGTTTTTGAAGAAATATTTGACACAATAGGTAGCAACATCATTGCAAAAAATTGTATCATACAACTAAAAAGAAATGTAGAAGACATGATGAATATATTGAATTCAACTGGAAAATGACAGCTAGAGATAGATATTATAATTGCTGATGCTGTTGAAATTTTGAAAGAACACCACAAAACACTGCAGAAAGAGAGAACTAAAGACAAATTTAACTCACAGGCAGTGCAGAAACAGAGGGAGCAAGCACTTACTCCATTCTGATATATATCACACAATGTTCTCAATCCAAATTACAAAATTAAGTGTCTAAATACAAATGATGGGGATGGCACTGTGACTTGGGCATCTGCTAATCATCCATCAATCCTGCCCACCATAAAACATTTCAGGGAATGAGGAGAACTGTTAAAAAAAAAATAAGTTTGCTGTGGAAATTATTAGTAAAGTGAACAACTGTACTGGGGGAATTGCTGGCTATGCAGATATAGAATTCACAGCAGTGATAAACCAGCTTTTCTCCTTCAGTAGCCTGTACTATAGAAAGTGTAGAGAGAACATTTTCTAGGCCTGGACTAATTTATTCTAAGTTAGAAAACTCATTTGATGTAAAGAAAGCAGGAAAATCAATGGACAAAATCCAGATGGCATATGAAGACACAGTATTTGTGAAAATTTCTCAATGCTTCTACTATCATTTATTCAATCACTGTACTGAAACTTGCTTCAACTTTACTTACAAACTACTGATTTTTATTGTAATCACATCAGCAATTTTGATTTCAATGTACAATAGATTTTTTTTAAAAATGGAAACAAAAAGATTAAATTGGTGATTAGAATCAAGTTTTTTTAAAATTAACAATTGATTCAAATTGCATTTATTTAAATCAATCCACCCAGGTTCTAGGACTGATTATAGCAATTCCCAAACCTTGTATCAATGAGACAAGGTGGGTGTGGTAATATCTTTTATTGGACCAAATTCTGTTGGTGAAAGACACAAGCTTTCAAGTTTACACAAGGTATCTCTATGTTGCAATTAGACACCAGTGGCTCACCTGTGCCAGCTGACTCAAGCTTAGGGAGCGAGGCTGCAGCCAGAGCTCTGCAACCCTCCCATCTCGCAGGGTCCTAGAGCCAGGGCTCCAGCCCGAGCCCAAATGTCTACACCACAATTAAACAGCCCCTTAGTCTGAGCCCCACAAGCCTGAATCAGCTGACATGGGCCAATTGCAGGTTTTTAACTGCAGTGTATACATACTCACAGAGCTCTCCTTCACGTCTGGGAAAGGTACCCAGAGTGTAACAGCTAAATACAACATGGAACAGATTTTCAATTAGCACACGCTGCAAGAGACCATTCAAGGTGAAGTGGGCAGCTAACACCTCTACAATCATAGGACAAAGGAGGATAAGTGGGTTACCAATTGCTGTAATGAGCCATAAATCCAGTGTCTTTATTAAGCCCATGATTTTTGGTATCTTGCAGAGTTATGAATGTAAGTTTCCAGGCTCGCCTTTTGAAGGTGTTGTGCAGATTTCCTTTGAGGATGAGGACTGAGATGTGATTTTCAATTTCAGCCTGTTAATTTTTGATTTTGATGTCCCTATCCCACACAGTTCCTAATGTTGTATACATGTAAATCTACCTAAATTTAAATTGAAATGATATGCTTACCTTTCATAAAACAGGGGAGGATATAATTTGTACTGTTAAAGAGC
Source organism: Lepidochelys kempii (assembly GCF_965140285.1). Classification (NCBI taxonomy): domain Eukaryota; kingdom Metazoa; phylum Chordata; order Testudines; family Cheloniidae; genus Lepidochelys; species Lepidochelys kempii. Next base: position 148,274,594 of record NC_136382.1, on the reverse strand, counting down.
ACTGGGATTGTTGGAATTTGTTTCCTAAGGGATCAATTAAAAGGAGTGCAGGAATGGAGAACAAGAATAGGAAAAGAACGACAGAAGACTGACTTGCAGAGGGAAACTACAGAATGGCAATTGGTATGAAGGTTCATCAAGAATCTGATCAATGAGCTGAATGCAGAAGGGACTCTCAAGTTTGCCTATAAATACCTTCACAGATAGAGTAGGATGGATTTTTGCCACATTGTTTAAAGGGAACTTTATTATAAAGCTACAGAGTTGAGTTAAGAAGGAAAAATCTGTCCCCATTAAACCTACTAAAGTTCATGTGGATAATTTTGAATGGAATTCAAGTCCAGGATAAGCAGAAAATGAAGACTGATCATATCACGAAAAGTGTGGATGAATTGCCTTGGTTATATGTGATTTAGAATTTTACATGAAATAAGAGAAAAGGAAAAAGTACTTTGCATGCCTTTAATAAAAGATTATATATGACTTCAGTAATTCAAAACAGAGATTTATTGCTTGGAGCAAGCAGTTAAGTTTGTGACTCTGGGCTGAGTAATGCAGTGATATAACATCTCTGCTTGCAATTTTAATAATCTGGCTGGCAAAATGAAAAATTTAAGTGATGTAATTCTGGGACTGCACTAGAATACTGGTATTTTGAACTGGGTTATCTCTGTAAAGCTATTTCTGTGGCGGTATAAAAATCAAGCCTAATGTTAGAAAATATGCACTCTTCCTAGACCACCGTTGAAGCTGTATATTCAACTGTACTATATATAAAAAAGGAATATATATATATAAAGGCAACCTTGTACTTCCCAAATAATAAATGGAAATCTTGTATTGTAGAAAGAGTCCCAAATCATTGCACAAAGTACAGTGTATGCATGCATATATGTACATACACCCATGGATGCATGCACGCACGCACGCACACACAAATCACTTCCCTCAGAACTGAAATGCAATCGTGCTTCAATTAATCCAGCAGGTGGTACTCTCAGCTCCTGAAGACAAGTAGCACTGTAAAATTATTACGCAACACCTCTGATTGCCCTTTGCTACCAGTTTCAGAAACAGACGTCAATGTCCTTGAAAAAAGGAAGGCAAACAACTGGGAAAAAAACAATAATAGGGAGAAATAGGGAGTGTGAAAAATCTATCATAAAACCTGACCTAAAAATAATCCTTATTGAATGGCTGTGAAACTGCTATAAGTGTGGTGAATGATTTGGTGGAAATACTAATAATTAAGAGATGTTGTCAGTGTGCTTTGTGAAGCAGTATCTGAATTTTCTTCAACAGGATGCCATTCACATCTAAGTATTATACCAATCTCAATTTTTTCCACTTGCTTACTAACCTTAACAATGGCATTCTAGCATATCACTAGTTTAAAAATCTCTTACATTTTAAAATTCTGTATTTTCATATTTCTAAAATTCCATTTTCACATCTCATGATACTTACATCCTAAATTTAATTTTCATTGCTCTATAGTGAGGAAGCCTTGTCTGTCTCCCTCTCTCTCCAAAACCAGAAATCATTTTGAAATCTTACGTACCTTCAGTTTCTAGTTCAGTAACAAAAGGAGGCCTTTTTGGGACATTTCCATTAACACCAGTCTCTCAGAACACAAATGAAACAATATTTGGGATACAAACACTGCAGAACATACCATGGCACTGTCCATTCCAGCCTCTGAATCCATCTGTGCAAGGAACGCAGTGGTAAGAGCCAGGACCATTAATGCATTGTTCATCTGGACAAATACCTTGGGTCAGGCATTCGTCAATATCTTTAAAAATAAGAAAATCTAGGTTGGAATCATAACAGGCTGTTGAAGAACAAACTAGTCTGATTATTGTAACTGCATTTATATATTAAGTTGTATATTTTGAACCAGATTCTCAGAAGGTGTATATCAGGATAGCTCTACTGAAGTCAGCAGACCAGATCCTTCTCGTCTGGTGTAAGTCAGCCTTGTTCCACTGAAGTCAAAGGAGTCCCACAGATTTATACCAGCTGTGGATCAGATCTTTTATTTATAAATTGATTAACGATACCAGAGTAATCACTTGTAGCTTCACTATTAAATTACGGAGTTGCTTATAGTGGTTCCATAGTGAAGGACATATCAAGCTTTTGGCTTTGATGGGAACTGACTACCTCTGTGTTGCTCAGTCCATTTACCATTTAAATAAACTAAAACTGGGAAATGCTCCTTGAGCTGACCTTGAATTTCTGAGGGTATTGTGAGCATTAAAAATGTTCCTGGGTGAGATATAAACCTGCAAAACCCCTTCTTTAGAGAAGTTTGGGTGAATCTCATGTTTTCAGCACCCCCAACTAACTAACTCCAGCCACTCTTAGGACCTTGTAGAGGCTTGTCTCACCAGCACTGCGGGTCTCACTGCATGCCCAGTTTCCCTAGCTAAAGTGAGATTTGTTGAGAGCATAGAGGGGGGAAATTGAGGCTCCCCTAGGCCCTTTTGTATGCAGAATTATAGGGCAGATAAGTTGTGGGAGGACTAAAAATGCAGGCAGTCTGAGCAGCAATCGAAGACATGGGTGGGTAATGGAGGGCTATTAGGTCTAAGAAGAGGGTGTGTGTGACTGGACAACCCCATGAGGCTACAGAAAAGGTTCTGGCAATGTACGGGGTAGGTGGCTGCATCAGCACAGATTCTACTCTGATGGTCTAGCTCAGTCACATCAGAGCAGGGAGCTTATGTCTAAACCTCAGAGCAATCATTGACAGGCTCTGCAGCTCCACAAATAACTCCTGTCCACATACAGAAGAACCCCATGCTACTCACAATACACACACTTTTACATACAAAAAGCTAAAGCAACAGACGCTTAAGGTTGCAAAGTCAAGCATTCCAAGTTAGGAAATGTCAAATTAAGGTTGCCTGTGCAGCCTTAATTCCATTCCCTTGTGCATATGCCTTATGCTACTAGTCTTTAATACTATTTTTTCCATAGATCTCCTGCGTCATCCAATGGACAGGATGCATTCAATCTCCCAGCTCCTAGTCCCCCCCATCTCCAGACCCCATGTCCCAATCTATTCCGCACACCATACTTCTGCCCAGCTCTTGTCCCCACTATATTCAAGACAAGCTGTTTCTTACTCTATCGTGCCCGGGCAAAAGCAGCGGGAGTACTGAAAGCACAAAGGAGACAGTCTTCCTGCTGTCCTTTCCAGTGCCCAGTGCCACAGTGGTTCCCAGGAGCCGGAAGAAGCAACTGCAGGGAAAGTACTGTTCTGCCCCTACCTTCCTGGGTTGGAACATTATCAGTGCAGATTAATCTTCAGAAAATTCAGCCTCCAAACTAACAATTCTCTACTGAACATGTGCAAATGACAATTTTTCAAAGGTTTAGAATTTGACCAAATTTAGGTAGTTTTTCATGAGAACAGCAAAAGGCACATCCCTGACACAAAGACCACCCCTTGCCAAATTTCAAGCCTTCGCTCCGAAACGTGGAGGCACGAGAGCTTCTGAATGAAATGGCTGTAAGACTTTTTTTTTTTTTCCCCCCCCACATGGGCAAAACAATATATTTCCCTCTAAATTTGTTCTCAGGAACTGCTGGACCATTTTTGTGAAAAATTTCCAAAAAACCTGAGCTTGAGGTAGATATGCAGCATGGAAAATGTCTGCCCATATAGTTAAAGTCCAGCAAAGTTATAAGAAACTGACAACAGGATCTTATCATGCGAAGTGTCAGGCAACCTTAACTATAAGCAGCACTACCTGCTCTACCTATGATGATAGGACACTTGAATTCTGAACTCCGAAATAGCAACTTGTATGTACTCTTAAAATCTGACCACTGGGTAAGTTCCAGATCTATTATATGTGTGGGTGTGTAAAGTCTGAAGTAAGGTATGGTGTTATAGTGAGTGATTTGCAAGTATTGTGTGTAGTGTGTGTGTGTGTGCAGAGGGGGGGGGGTTGTGTGGGAAGCGGAAGGGAGTTATTTGTGGAGCTGCAGAATCTGTCAGAATGGTAAATGTCATGTGTGGGTGTAATGATGTGGTGAAAATGGTTCCCTTAACATGTCATTTCCTTGGTTTGAAGGGTTAGCGTGGGAGGGTTTTTCCCTTAAGCAACCTTAACTAGTTTTCAATGTAACATTTGTTTGTAGGAACTATGTGTGTTATATAATGGGAAGCTACTGTGCAAAATCTGGGAGAATAAGAAACGTGATGCACTGGAGTGAATGTTTTTAAACAATCAGTAACAGAAAATAATGGATGGGTCAAACTAGGAGTTCTTCTTTAACAAAACCCGCAGCAGCAAATCTATTTGCTGCTATCACTGGATGCTACTGTGAATGTCTGTATGTAAAGTCTCCTACTGGAAAGTTGCTAAACACAAAGTAAAAGGAGGACAGATAGAAGAAATGATGATGGGCTTGATCTTTCAAGACGCTGAGCCAGATATGAGTATTGTGACAGGGTCGGGCCAGATGGCTATAGGAGAGTAATTTTTTTTTTTTGAAGCAGAAAATAATTTTATTTGTGTAACACTTACAAAGAATCACCAAAAAGGATAAAGCAAAACTATGCAACAAAACAAAAGCAAGCACAAGGTATAACACAGCAGCCTTCAGGAGGAAGAAGTGATCAGGCTAGCCTGGGCCCAGAGCGGGGCAGCTTCCTCGACACTCGTGGTCTTCCACCCCCTCGAGTTACCTAGTGCCACGCCCAGTGTCACCGATTATTCCTCTCCTGAGAGTGCCCGACAAGATGGGCACGGCTGCGGGGTGGCGGTTTAAGGGTGGGGGGACGACGTACACCCACGTGTGATAGGACCCCTCCTAGGTGACAGTGATGATGGTATCCACAGCGGCAACGGCTGGGGCCTCTCTCTCTTCCCCTCAATCAAAGGGTCAGACGGAGGGAACCGGATGGGGTCACCGAGCAGAGAACCTCGGACAGCACCCACCGCTCCTCGAAGGCGTCAAGGGAGTCAGTGGACGCCGCTCAGAGGAACTCCGCCTGGATACGTGAATGTACTGAGGATCAGAAAACGGCCCTACAATCGCAGGACGCTTCATTAGCCAACCTCCCCTCTCTGGTTTTATAAATGGCTGTTTTAGCTAGGGCTAGGAGGAGGTTAACCAGGGGATCTCGCGATTTTGTGGGGCCACGGATGGGGAGTGTGTAGATAAAAAGGTGAGGGGAAAAGTGTAGCCAAAAGCGTAAGAAAATATTCACGAGGAGCCGGAAAAGGGGCTGCAGCCTGGCGCACACTAAATATACGTACGCCAGAGTTTCCCTCACGTTGCAAAAAGGGCAAGTATCCGGGATGGGGGTGAACTGCGTCAAAAACACATCCGTGCTCACAGCTCCGTGAAGGAGCCGCCAAATAATGTCCCCAACGGGCCTTGGGACCAAGGTGGAATACAGGCTGGCCCACCGGGGTTGCTCACCCTCCAAAGGTGGCAGGAGGTCCCGCCACTTTGTATCAGGGTGGGACACCAGGGTGTGGGCGTGAAGGGTGTGAACGTGAGTGTGTATAGATATTTCCGTGGCGCAATTTGGAAGCTGACCGGCTGCAGTTCATGCAGCCAGCTCGCAGTGAAAGGGTGAGGGGTTTGTTGGGATCTACGGGGTAGGGGCCCAATTGAAAGGTCCGGCAGGCCTGGGGTAGAGGGAGGGTGGGCAGGGTGCGCCCTCGCGCACGGCTCGGTTGAGATAAGCCCGAGCAGCGGGCGTTAAGGCGGCCTTCACCTCCTGAAGAACACGCCGGGGGGTATGAGGTCTGGAGAGCCCCATGCACCGAGCAAGCATCAGGGGATCCAGCCAGGCTCCCCGGTCGTAGTCCAGGAGGTCTCCAACTCTCGTGACTTCTGCCAGGACCAAACTCTGGCGCACCGAGTGGGACTCCGCCGCCTGCACACGGAGCTGGGGGTTGTGTAGCAGGGGCTCCGCGAGGAGATCTGCTCCCACGGTGACCGCCACGGACCTGGTTGTTGAAAACAGTTTCCAGGTCCAAGGAGCTCCTGGTAGAAGACCGGCAGCCCAGAGAGGTCTCGCAGAAAACCTCTCGGATAGAGATAAAAGAGCTGCCAGTTGTATTGGAGCCCTTGGAAGTGGCGCAGGAAGGCGTGCGCCAGTATGCTCCACGTCGATCTACCTGCGCTATAAAGGAGCCTCTGCAGGGCCTGGAGGCGGAAGACACGGACCTGAGTGTGCAGACACTTCAGGCCCTGCCCTCCTTCCTTCAGGGGTAGATGAAGAACCCCAACAGGGTCCCAGTACATTCCTGACCAAAAGAACTCTAGAATCGACGTCTGGAGGTTGGTCAGGAAACCCGGGGCCGGGACCAGGGTGTTGAGCCGGTACCAGAGCGTGGACAGGACTAGTTGGTTAAGCACCAGTGCTCTCCCTTGGAGGGAGAGACATCAGAGTAGCCTCGTCCATTTCCGGAGCCACTCTATCACCCTGCCTTCTAAATTTTGCCAGTTCTCCAGCAGAGAAGGGTGCATGGCAGAAAGGTAAACGCCTAGGTACAGCAGTGGACCTGCGCTCCACCGGATGGTCTGAAGCACAGGTGGGATGGAGCTCACCTGACGCCAGTCCCCCACTGCCAAGCCAGAGCTCTTGACCCAGTTGACTCGGGCGGAGGAGGCTGCCAAATAGATGGCCCGGCAAGCCTCCACCCGTGCCAAGTCCCCCGGGTCCTGGACCATGAGGAGCACGACATCGGCGTATGCCGACAGGACCAGCCACAGCTCCGGCTTCTGCAGCACCAACCCTGTCAACCTCCTGCGGAGGAGACAGAGGAAGGGCTCGATTGCCAGAGCGTACAGCTGGCCCGAGAGGGGGCACCCCTGCTGTACTCCTCGCCCGAAGCTGACCGGTTCAGTCAGGGTCCAGCTGAGCCTAGCCAGACGCTCCGCGGAAGCGTACAGCACCCGGAGAAAACTCACAAACTGAGGTCCGAATCCAAATGCCTGCGAAGTGCCCAGGAGGTACCCAGGGTCCAATCTATCGAACGCCTTCTCCTGATCAAGAGACAGGAGGGCGAATGACAGACCGTCTCTATGCCCGAGTTCCAAAAGGTCTCCGACTAGAAATAGGTTGTCAAAAATGCTGCGACCCGGGACAGTATAGGTCTGGTCTGGGTGGATCACGTCCGCCATCACGGACCCTAGCCGCAGCAAGATTGCTTTCGCTACGATTTTGTAGTCCGTGCTAAGGAGCGAGACGGGACGCCAGTTTCGTAAATCGCGGCGGTCCCCCTTCTTCGGCAACAAGGCGAGCACCGCTCGCCTGCACGAAAGAGGAAGGACCCCACCCTGCAAAGACTCAGCCCAGACAGTGGCCAGGTCTGGGCCAAGGATGTCCCAGAACGCGCGGTAGAACTCCACGGTCAGCCCGTCCATGCCCGGAGATTTATTAGTGGGCATGCGATGGAGGGCTTCCAAGAACTCGGCCAGGGGGAGAGGCAGCTCTAGTCGGTCTCGGTCGCCCACGCTGACCGTGGGGAGTTCCTCCCAGAGCACCTTGCAAGCGCCAGGATCGGTCGGATCTGGGGAGAAAAGGCTTGTGTAGAAGTCATGGGCCCTCCCACACATCTCCACCGGATCCGTGAGGGGGGCGCCGTCTTCTGCTAGAAGGCAGGTGACGTGTTTCCTGGCCCCCCTCGTTTTCTCAAGGGCGTAAAAGAAATGGGAGCCGCGATCCATCTCCCGAAGGAGGCAGATGCGGGATCGAACAAAGGCCCGATGGTCCTCGAGGGCCCGGAGCTCCTCCCGCTTCTCCCAGCACGCTCCGCAAAGGAATGGGTCCTTGGGGCTGGTGGCCAGACGCCTCTCCATCTCTAAGACCTCCCGTTCCAACTGCTCTGTCGCTGCATTTCTCCTTCGGCTGGTGCCCCGAGTGTAGTCACGGCAGAAGAGCTTGGCGCACACCTTCCCTAGATCCCACCATTGTCGCGCCGAGGGAAAGGCACGCCGCTGCTCTCGCCAGGCCAGCCAAAACTCCCGGAAGGACATCACGAAGCCCTCATCCTCCAACAGGCTGTTGTTAAAATGCCAATAGTCCAGCCCTGGCCTCTCTGTGCGGAGGGAGGCTGTTATGGTGGCTAGATGATGGTCGGAAAATGGGGCCAACCAAATGTTGGAGGAGTGGGCTTGTGAAAGATGGAAACGGGATAAATAAATACGGTCCAACTGAGAGTGGTGTGACCGATGGGCCTCCACCCGGACAAAGGTGAACGTGGAATTGTCATCTGGGTGATGGTCACGCCAGACGTCCGCTTGGGAGCGATGTTCGACTATTCTTCGGAGAATGTTTGCGGCGGCCGGGCTCAGCTTGGCCCCTGAGCAGTCCTGTTCCTCGAGGGTGGTGTTAAAGTCCCCTCCCAGGACTAGGAACTCGTGAGAATCTAGGGTGCCGAGGAAGTCGGACACCCGCTGATAGAATTGCGGCCGCTTCGGGCTCGTTGTTGGGGCATAGATGTTAACGAGGTTGACCACGAGCTCCTCCATACGGACTCGGAGATGCAGCAGGTGGCCCGGCACGGCCTCAGTGACCCCTAGCACCTCGGACCGTAGGTTGGGGGAGAACAGGGTCACCACTCCAGCTTGTCAAATCGTGAAGTGGGTAAAGTAGACCCAGTCCCCCCACTCCAGCCGCCAGCTGTCCTCGGCGGTCGGATCCGTATGGGTCTCCTGCAGGAAAACCACAGAGTACCCCCCTTCCCGAAGGTAAGAGAGCACCTGGGACCTGCGGAAAGCTATCCTGCAGCCCCTGGTGTTCAAAGTTGCGATAACGAGAGGCATCATGCGGAGGGCTGGGGGAGTGGGGTTTCCTTGTTGGCAGGGGTGTTTGCGGCCCCCGGCGCGTCGCGCAACAATCCGTGACCCATCCCGTAAGTGAGTAAATCATCACGGAAGCTGCGGGCCCGCCCGTAGGCCGCAGCACCGTGCCTTCCTTTCCCTCTACCCTCCTTTATAAGGGCCCTTGTGGCCTGGAGGAGTTGATCAAAGTCTCCCCATAGCTGGAAAGCCAGCTGTACCCTGTTGCGGGAGCCACGGATGTCTTCTAAAAACTCCCGCAATGCTTTTCACAGCTCATGGGGGGGGGGTGTTGCGATTTCCCGGTTATTCCCTAGTGGGGCTCTTGGTGCAGCCTCGTGGTCCGCTGAGGCGGGCAGGCAGGGTGCGGACCACCGACAGGGTATCTGACAGGCTAAAGTTATTAGGTCCGTCTCAAGCCTTGGGGTACAAGGGGATGGTGGAGGGAAAATTGCAGCTCCTAATGGGTCGCGGCAGGACAATGCAAAGGCTGCTCCTTGCGGGGAATCCACAAAAAATGGGAAAGAAATAACCCCAGGGGCAGCAATAGCATTGCAGGAAGAGGTGGATTGGGCAGGGACAGGGGTGGGGGCGGGGTCAGTGGCGAGGCTCTGGGCTTCGGGAGGCAAGCAGCTGAGAGGTGGTGCCTCCCGAACAGATTCGAGGGTTAAGGGGATGGGGAGGGGGCTCCCAGTGATGCTAGGCGGAGGCTCTGTGGTGGATTTGGCAGCCATGGCATCAGGTGGTCGACCACCTTCTGTAGGGTGCCCGTCCAGGAAGGCGGTTAGGGGGAGGGAGCATGGGGAAAGGGGGACTGGGGTAAGGTTGCCCAGATCGAGGCCAGCCGGCAGTAGGTCATTCTCTCCCTGGGTGACCGGGGTCAAACCTAGGGCCTCGATCTCCTCATACATGGAGGAGGGGTCGTCTTCTGCCACCCCAGGGGTCTACCCTCTGGTGCCCGCTACGATGGTCGCTTCGGGGTTCGCGGGGGGTTCGGGTGATATTCGGGCAGAAGGGGCTTCCTCAGGGGTCTCAGAGGGGAGGGTCTCCCGTGGAGGAGAGATTCTACCTTCCAGTGCTATTTTGTCTTCCCCTCCCGACACCGGCGGAGGGATCTCACTCGTAGGCACAGTGGAAGGCTCAGTGTCAGTGCCTCCCTTCCTGGTCTTCCGGGGAGCCTCCGCATCGGATGGGTGCAGCGGAGCTCGAGCCTTCCGCTTGCCTCGCTTTCCCTGGACTAGGGTCCAGCCCTCCATAGCATCGTCTGGGGGCTGGTTAGCAGGGGTCGTGTTGGGGGGCAGAGGCGAGGCAGAGGGTAACGGTGAGGCAGCAGAGGGGGGGCAGATCTCCTTGGGGCGGGCCCTCTCCTATGCCTGGTAATATCTTTGCTGCATCCTCCTCCATAGGCTCTGCTGGATTGTTAACAGCAAGGGCGGGGCTCCCTCGCTCGTCTGGGCGTTGTAGGGGAGGTGTCTCTTGGGCCCGGGCAGGAGCAGCGGTTGATCGAGCAGGAGGAGAGGTGGTTTCAGGTACCGGGCGGCCAGGGGCGTCGGCAACGATGGAGCTGATGTCCTGCCGGGTCTCGGGTGCCCCTCCCCACCGGGCCAAGAAGCAGTATCTTCGGACATGGCCCGCTGATCGGCAGAGGTAGCACCGGGCCTCTCCTGTGGAGTAAAAGACCCGATAGCGGGCTCCCTGGTAGGGAACTAGGAAGGACCCCTCGAGCGCCTCTCCATCACACACTGCCGGCAGCGGTAGAAGCTGCACTTGCCAGCAGAACGAAAGGATGTGACGGAGGGTGGGGTCCTTGCAGCCCAACGGGAGAGGGCTGATGACAGAAATGGATTTCCCCAGGGTGGAGAGAGTGGGTAACAGGGCGGCATTGGGTAGAAAAGGAGGGACGGAGGTCAGGATTAGGCGGACGCCCAGGTTCTCTAGCGGTTCCAGGGGAACGAACACCCCCCCACCGCCAGGCCCTTCTCCACCGCCTCCTGGGCGGCAGCCTCCGATGCTAAGAAAAAGACGACGTTCCCGTACATTTTGGAGGCTGCCACAATAGCCGTGGGTCCTACCACCCTCACCAACGCCTGCACGTATGTCTCCACGTGGGGCGAGGTGGGCACCAGGAGGCAATGGACGCCGTGCTTCCTGGTCATGATGGGGAAGGGGCCCCGGCCGCTATTGATGGTAGTGGAGGTGGTGGGTGGGCGAGATGATGAGGCCGCAGGCGGTGGGGGGCTGCTACCGCCCGGGCCTACGCCCTGGGGGCCAGGGGAGGGACGCTCGCAGAGCTGGTGGAGGCAACAGCGGGGAGAGACGCCATGGTCAATGTCGAGGCCGCAGCGGTGGGGGCAGCACCTGCCATGGAGGGCCTGGTGGTTGTAGCAGGGCTCTTTCCCCTCTTCACATGCTGGCCTTTCTGGCCAACTGGGGGGGCTCTCCTAGAATCTGGGGGTGGGGGGGGTGTAGCAGCGGCAGTAGTCGCCCCGGTGCCTCCTGCTACCGATGCCCCAGCGGGGGCGGTGGCAGGTGTTTTGGCAGCAGTGGTGGGGGGGAGGCTTGGGGGTTGGGCAGGGGGGTACGTGGGGGAGGGGCAGCTGAGGTTACTAAAGGGGCCTCACCCCTCTCATTCCCTGCCATCGTGAGCAGGAAGAGGCGGGGAGACACCAGAAGGAGGAGGGGGGAGGGGGAAGCAGATTAACCGCTTCTCCCTGTTGGGCTGCAGGCGGGGGGAGGGGGACCAAATGGGTCGGACTGGACAGGGGAAGGAAACAGGAGTTGGGGTTAGGTAGGAGGGGCAAACTGTGGGGTGGGCAGTCTGGGGGTGGTGGTGGGGGGAACGTGGTCCCACACGTGTTTGTCCAAAGAGTCTCGTTTGGTCGGCTGTTGTGTCTGGTCCGGACGGCGAAATTCAGAGCAAGCAGCTGAATCCAAAGGCAGATGGCAAGTTGCCAGCAGGAACGGACGGCGGGGGGGCCGTGACGGTTATAGTAGTGTTGGGGGGGCACCGATGGATCGGGGGGCAGCTCTGTGCCACACCCCTGTGCCCCTACAAACGCAGTTATGACACAGTCAAACTCCCCCCACACGAGAGTACAGTTCAAAAGTTACTCAGTCTTACAGCCCCCTCTACGATGATTTGTAGCTTCCCTGGGTGATGTCTTTGTCGGCTGTCTTCTCTCCCGGGCTTTGTGGAACATTCCAAAAATGCCAAGTAGATAAGAAGAAAAAAAAATAACTTGTCGGTTAATTACAGGTCCACAGACGAACAGCAAACAGCTGGGTCTGGGGGCTTCCACTCGCCTCCTCCGGGGAGCGGGTCGGCAGTCCCCCCCCCCGGGGGGTTTCAGCTGGAGCAATAGCAGTGTCCGAGGGCAGGTGTGGGGGGGCTGGCAGGCAAGCTGGCAGCCGACCAGCACTCGAACGGCAGCAAAGAAAAACAACCAAAAAACCAAAAAACAAAACGAAGAAAAGGCGTCTGGCCCGGTTGCGGGGGGGAACTGAAGCAGGGTCAAAAAGTCAGAAAAGCCCAGGCCAGGGGGCTTTAGGAGAGAATAGAAAGCAGACAGCTGAGCAGCAAGTGAAGTAGGTCCCTTTTCCCTGGGTAAGGTAACAGGGAAGGTTCCAGAACAATCAGGAACCTTCTGGAGACAATTAAGACAGGCTGATTAGAACACCTGCAGCCAATCACGAAGCTGCTAGAATCAATTAAGGCAGGCTAATCCAGGCACCTGGGTTTTAAAAAGGAGCTCACTTCAGTTTGTGGTGGGTGTGAGGAGCTGGGAGCAAGAGGCACTAGGAGCTGAGAGTGAGAACGTGGACTGTTGGAGGACTGAGGTGTACAAGCATTATCAGACACCAGGAGGAAGGTCCTATGGTGAGGATAAAGAAGGTGTTGGGAGGAGGCCATGGGGAAGTAGCCCAGGGAGTTGTAGCTGTCACACAGCCGTTCCAGGAGGCACTCTAGACAGCTGCATTCCACAGGGCCCTGGGCTGGAACCCGGAGTAGAGGGCGGGTCTGGGTTCTCTCCAAATCCTCCCAACTCCTGGTCAGACACAGGAGAAGTCGACCTAGACTGTGGGTTCAGAAAAACGGCCAAGTTGAGGGCTGCTGTGAAGCTCCAAGGCAAGCAAATCTGCCAATAAGCACAAGACCCACCAAGGTAGAGCAGGAACTTTGTCACAGTATCTTCAACTCCCACTGAAGTCAATGAGCATTGAGGGTGCTCAATGCTTTGAACCCTAGAAGCAGTCTCAACTCCCCTTGTCTGTGATAAACTTAATCTCAAAGTGATGTATTGAAAGATAAAATAATGAAAAAATGAATCATAAGTTAAGACAATATTTTATTTTCAGAACCACGAAAGGACTCAAATAATCTTATTTTCCCCTATCTTTAGCACACAAAATAAATAATCCAACTATGATTCTCTCATCCACCCCTGCCCACAAAGAACACTTAAAAGACTATGCAAGGACAATCCCAGAGCTAGATTTTAAAAAAACGAACCCTGGCCAATGGGATTGAGGAGCCTGCGAAACAAGCTCACACTTCCAGGTTATGAACATCCCAATCCCAGTCCACATGAATTTAACTGGAATGGCCTCTCCAAGAGAAGTAACTGATTGGTATCCACTGGTAAAGACACTACAAATGAATTAACGGTCTCTCCACTCAGCTTGTGTTTGGATTGGATTTATAATCAGGTCTGAGCTTGTCTCTGAAGCACAGGGCCAAACAAAACAAACATGTTTTGCGTATGTTTCTGCTTGGACCCAATTATAAATACTGCCCTACAATCAGTATTTTCTTAAATTTCTTCGAATAAACACAGTTCCTCCTTCATTGTTTAGCCAACGTAGAACTATCATGTATACATGTACATTTTATTTTAACAATCTCAAATTACTTGATCTCACTTTGGAATCTTTTTGTTGTCAGTAAAAAATAAAACAAAAAAAGTTTTTTTTTAAATGCTACCCCTGAGCAACCCTGATTTACTAATATGCTCACTTCATAATTTCTGATGTATAATGGTGAAAATCTTCATGACCTACATTTTTAAAAGTGCATGCACAAAAGTACAATTAAGCTTGCTTGCACACAACCCCTTCACTTGTGCATCCATACTGGTTGTTGGATAGGAGTCCTTCTGAAAATCTGGACCAGTATGTCTTATGCCAGAATAAACTAGCCTAGGACAGCCTGTCCCACAGCAGGTGATGAGGATCATTTCAAACAAATATAAAAACAATGAAAAATACTTTGAACTGTCTTCTAAAGAAAACATTTTAAAGTCATTGTAAGTCACTCAAAAGAATGTGTGGTGCTGGATTGCTACCAGTTTATGGGTTACTGAAACGCAGACAAGGCAATCAGGATCCTACAGAATGCAGGGTATTTTGTGTCTGTCTGTTTAATTATTATAGAAATAGGTTAACAAATTTCTTCTATGCTGAGTAATTTAGATTAAAGTACAAATGAGGATATATTTAAAATGGAATAATTGACTGTGGTTTTAATTCACTGATTATCAAATCAATGTTGAAGAGGTTAGGAAAAAAATCCCAGAAAACACACACCAGAGAAAAATTCATGCCAAAAAGCAAAAGGTACAAATTTTTAGGTCAGATGTGCTGGGACTTCTCTCTCATTCTATGAAATGACAGTGTTTGGTGGCAGCTTTATATTCCAAACAGCAAATGTAACCCTTTGTTCAATTTTTGTTGTTACACAAATGTAAAACATTAAAGATGAGCCTTACTGTGGACAGAGTTTTTATAAACAGATTGCAAGGGAAGAGATTAAAATGAAGTGTTAGACTCCAGGCAAGCAGAAGTTCAAGTATTGCCCAAATTATCACCCATCACAGAATTGCAAAAGAAGAGCTTTACTTTTGTTGTTGTATTTATTCTTCCATAATAGGATGTGTTATTTAATATTTTCATCAAATATCCAGAAGTTAAACATAACCATGATCAAATTTGCTACATTAAAATTAGAGGGGTATCAAATATTCAGAAAGACAGACTTAAAGTTAACTGGAGAAATTAGAAACACTAGTCTGGAAACAACAGGGGAAGATTCAATACTAACATACTGCTATTTAACTTGCCAGTGGTTTGGCTTCCTTAATTTCACTGCCATACTTCTACTACTGTAGAGTCAAAACTCTGTCACATTGGCCTCTCTTTTCATTCAGCATCCACTGTTTCAACATTCACATTTATATGAGCCAATGGTATGTACACAGAAGCCTTCCCCACAGATGTGAGGTCTCAAACCTTCAACAAAATCTGAGAAGTGGGACAGGGGGAGAAACCAAAAGATGCACATAAACTTAAATTCATCATCAAGTAACCAGCACACACAATATATGCATTACCCCTATTCTTTCTTGTATGTTTGTCAGGTAGTAGAGAATTACAAAAGAAAATGTTAATGTTCAACTTAAGAAGAGGAATTTAACAAACACTGGAGAGTAATATATTGTATATTAGAAACATTATGGGACAGGCAGATCTTGCCTTCAGTTGCACTGGTGTAAATCCAGAAAAACTACTCCCAGATCCTCAAACGTACTTAGGTGCCTAACTCCTGTTGACTTCAGTAGGAATTAGGCACTTAAATACTTTTGAGGACCTGGTCCTCTGTGTTTCTTGGAGTTCTCTGTATTACACTCTATCAGGGTGATCTGCCCCTTTGAGAGCCAGGATGCAGCCAGCCCTGTTCTGGAAAGAAGCAGTATCAGGTGATTGGGTCTGTTGATTACCAGCTTGGTGATACAGATGTGGGCCCCACTTCCATGAGGGAGCCTGGGTCCAGGAGCGTGATGGGAGAATACTCTCCTGTACTGCAGAAGAGGACTGTGAGGGAATAAGAGGCCCTGCAAACTGCTCTTACCCTCTGCCTCCACAGCTGGCTGAAGGTTCTGACCACCAAATTGCAGGAGACTAGAGGGCAGGGGTACAGTCTCATGTTGAGAACAGAACTATTACTTTATGTTGTCAGGCCACATTTCCTTTTTTGTGTTGGACAAAAAACAGAGCCCTGAGGCAAGGGCTATGAGTTGATCTGGATGTGGCTAGTTATTTTTCCCAGGCTGGTGATCAAATCTACCACCCTATACATACTCTGTTGGAAGATGACCAGAGAAGGTCAGATCCACAGCTATGTGGAGTCACCTGCAATTTTCCTATGCAAAGAGAAGAGAGAAGAGGACACAAGGGCTGTGCATGCAACTGAAGCCTCAGAGAGAAGTGGAGGGAAGAGTGATCAAGGCAACATATAAATGTTACATGAATAGTGTATTCACACTGTAGTGCTTACAGATGGCAAGAACGGACAGTTGGGTAATTCTACGGAAAACTGTGGAAAAGCAGATTGTCCTACCAAATTTGGGACAGTTGTGAGGTAAGGAGTTGTTTTGTAATTTTTTTTAAATATCTCACTCTGCAGCCAATCAGTTGAGGGGAAAATAAAAAAAATGATCAGGGAGACTCTTGATTTCATATCTGCAAAAAGCAATAACTTTTAAAATAAATAATTCTCAACACTCAATGTGGTTAACCATGTCCCTCTGTAGCTATACACATAAAAACACCTTGGGGTAGGGTTTGGGGTTTTTTGCCCTCTTCCTAACAAATATGTAATGAAGAAAACATTATATTGATCTCTTAGGCCCCATCCTCAAAGGTATTTAGGTGCAAAACTGACATTGATTTTGAGGATCTGGGCTTTAGGGCCTGATTCAATGCTTATTGAGTGCAAAGGGAGTATTTTCAATGACTTCAATTAACTTTGGCTCAGGCTCTTAATGATTAGTTTTAAAATTATTATTCTCATCATCATTTTAATAAAGAAGAGCAGTGGTTACCAATGCATTCTGTTCCTTCTTCATTGGCCATGAATCCTGTTTGGCAAATGCACAGGAAACTCCCTTCTGTATTTTCACAGTGCCCAAGGGAGCACAGATGGGGAGTCTGAGCACACTCATTGATATCTGTTTAAGAAATAAAAATATAAGGATATTGAAAAATGGAACATAATTGGGCATGAGTCTTTTCCCGACCCCACCCAACAAATACGTGCATTTGAAAAGATAGGGCTTGTAATGAGTTTAACTGTCTGAAAGCCTATAACACTTTGTTCTCTTAAACAGCCTCAAGAAGGGTATATCAAATCGTTGTAGATGGGAAAATCAGGCTTACTGGCTTAAGCTCTAGGAGTACCGCAATTACGTAAAGACTAAACAGTGGACACGATTCAAATCTCCATTTGCAAGTAATTAATGCTACAACAGTATTTGTGGTACTCCCCATATTAAGCATTGGCATTGCTATACAATTATAAGAATTTTAAATCTTCATTATTCTAGGTGTATTTGTATAAAATGTATTTAAATAAATAGTGTATTCGCACCAGTCAGGAGAGGTATTATTTTTGAGTAGTTATTGACTTTCTGATAACGTAAAAATGAGTAACAGAACATTTGAAAATATAATACAATCAAATGTAAAAATTACTGTGTTCATTCAGTATTACAGTTGACATTTTGTTTACACAGAAGTCAGGAACTTGATTCCTGATTCAGTTGTGACTGATCATCTGCTGTAATTCACAAGCAGCCTTTTGTATTCTTGTATATAGTGTTAACTTTAATGCCTTAATATAGGTAAAATATGGTAATATAAGTAACATATGGCTTAACTATAGTTGCTGTGGGCACCATAAGTCTGAACTTCTGGTTCCTGGACATGTAAAATCTCACCAATAAAACTGCATTAATAGAATGTTTGCATATATAACTTTATTTATTATTTTCAAAGAAAAAATGCAGAGAAAGGACTGATTCATCCTTCAAATACGTAAAGTATACTTGGTCCTGCCTCAGCGTGGTGAGATGGATTACATCAGTGGTTCTCAACGCAGGGTACGCAGAGGTCTTCCAGTGGGTACATTAACTCATCTAGATATTTGCTTAGTTTTACAACAGACTACATAAAAAACACTAGCGAAGTCAGTACAAGCTAAAATTTCAAACTGGCAATGACTTGTTTATACTGCTCTATATACTATACACTGAAATGTAAGCAGAATATTTATATTCCAATTGATTTATTTTATTATATGGTAAAAATTAGAAAGTAAGCACTTTTTCAGTAATAGTGTGTTGTGACACTTTTGTATTTTTACACCTGATTTTGTGAGCAAGTAGTTTTTAAGTGAGGTGAAACTTGGGACTATTCAAGACAAATCAGACTCCTGAAAGGGGTACAGTAGTCTGGAAAGGTTCCGAGCCACTGCCCTAGAGCACAAGGTCTACATCTTCCTAGCAGCCAAGCAATGCAAGGCATCCCAAAGAAGGCAGGAAAGGCGCGAGGGTAACCGCTTCTTGCTCAACCCACTCCTCATTAGCCAGCATAAGAGAGTCAACTGCACTCTCAGGATAGTAGCAGCAGCACAGTCCAATGTGCACTGGGGAAATCTGAGAGAAATTCTGTTTCCCTGAGGCAGGATCCCTCCCAGAGCACCTCATGGGGTGGTGTGATCCTGCATCTCCCAAAATGCAGACTAGTGCCTCCAAAGCATGATCGAACCCACGAGTAAAACAGACTTTGACACTCACCATGCTCTATATATTTGTCAAACACACACTCATTGAGACAGGTCAGACAAGTTAAAATGGTTTCCTGCTTATTAACCTCAACTTCTAGTGATTTCAGTGAGACCTTTCATGAGCACTAAGTTCACACACACAAAAGTTTTTTAAAAAATTCCATTAGTCTTTGACTGGCTGAAAGGTTCACTGGAGCCGGCTTTTGGCAAATATTTCTCAATATACAAAAATTACATTTTTGAGTAGTTTTGGCATGTACAGAAGAGGATTTCTACATTCTACATAGCACCTTGCAGGAACACTCTATTTGAAAATGCTTCATACAGTGATTACTTTAGATTATTGAAGAAGTTCTTTCATACCAGAGCATTTTGTCTGTTGATCATTCAGCTTGTACCCATCATAGCAGATGCAGGTGTATCCCACAGGCAAATTAACGCAGTGTCCTGCTCCGCAGATATCAGGGTTCACTGTGCACTCATTGATTTCTAGATACACACACACAGAGAAAAAACTTATTACAAACTATCTTAAATAGTTCCGTAAATGGGTGATATTCAGTTATTCCAGCTAAAAGGAGAGGAACACTGAAGTCAGTTGTGACCACACTGATCGGTCCAACTTACCTTGAGTGCCTAACAGACCTACGGCCAGATGACTCTTCCCTCTCCCCTTTCTGCCCCCCCCCCAAGTCAAGTGTGTGCATATGCAAATCAAAAGTGAAGATAGAGTAAAATGAACATAATCATAGATGTTAAACTGTTAGCTGTAGCAGATTACAGAATTATTTTCACAGACTGCAGTTTTTAGCAATATCACAGGCTGTCTATGAAAACACACATTTCTAATTATGTGAAATATAGATTTGGCTACTTTATTATGAGCAGTATGACAACTTGGTTCAATATGAGGATTGTTTTGGAGACCGCTCACAATATCAACCTCATTTTAAATTTCAAAACATTCTGTCTTAGAATGTAGTTTCATTAGTTTTGTCCTTAAACTTAATTTAAACCCTCTTTACCAACCTTGCAAGTCTAGGATTCAGGATATTTGCTGTTGAAATGGTGTCCAAATGGAAACCTTTCAAGTCAAATAGGAGGAGGAAAGGTAAGAAAACTTTGAAAAACTATTGAAAAGGTTTGAGCACTAGTGTGTTACATGAAAGAATGTTACCTATGGACGATATATTTTCTGGATAAGGACCATGAATTATGTATGAAGATTATTAAAATCCCTCATTAAAGATCAAATTCCTTTGGGGTGCAATTATAAAAAGTCATGTGAAATGCTACTATGAGACATGGACTTGGCACTGGAAAAGGTAATATTTGAATGCCAAGCGGTATAACAAAGAAGAATGCAAATCATGGCTGTAAAGAGTGACTAAGAACTCAAGTGAAGGCAAAATGTTATTCAGAAATCCATCAAAGAAAGAAGCTGCAAAATCAAATGAATGGCTAAAAAATATGCACGAGTGGTTACATGTGAGGAACAAATTCCACTTCGGAGTGAATGTGAACTGTCACTGAGGGGAAAAAGGGTTAACGGTAAAACGAGAGTTTGTGACACATAGCACATTGAGGAAAGTGACCAGACTTGACCGTACACACATATGAGGTGGTAGGTCTAATCAAGAGGGATACGTCATGAAGAGTCTGAATGACAAGAAGACATGTTCACGGGAAAAGGATGTTTCCCAGTTACTTACAAGATGCAATTATGGGAAGAGACAAAGCTTGTTATATATGCCACGCTAAATGCTCCACAAGCCTAGGGAGAGCTGGAAAACTTGACAGCAAATGGGATTATTCTGAAGAGCTGACAGGCTGGGTTCACTCCTTGGCAACTGTAGAGACAAAAGGAGCTGGCTCAGACTTTGACCTGACTTCAAGGAGTTGAACAAGACAATTTAGAAGATATATTTCTTCTTGCCCACAAGGTATGAAATGTTTGCTGACATGGCAGGATCCAATTTTTTCAGCAAATCAGATACATCACAAGGGTTTGGCAGATTCCCATGGACACTGAAATCTCCAAGACTTGTACTTTCAGTAACCATTTGGCAGATAATGTTTCCTGAGATTGCCTTTTGGAACATGTTTTGCGCTGGAAGTATTTCACCTCATAACAATCTGTCCTAGATACAAGAAGGTCTTGCAGGAGAACATCAGGAACAACTGTGAAGAGTACTGAAAATTGCAAGAAAAAACAACATTAAGTGGAATAAGGCAAACTGTCAATTTCAAACAACTTAAATCACCTGCTTAGATGGGAAACTGGTCACAAAGGGAACAATGTTTACTGATTCTAATATTTAAATTATACTGACTGTGCACAGACACAAAGATAAAAAAGGAATTCAGAGATTGCAAGGCATGCTGAAGCAGATCAGTAAGTTCATACCCAGCTATGAAGTTTAAATAACATATCTAAGAAAATAACTCACAAAGACTGAGGAAGGGCATGAATGCTAGATCATGAGAGAGCACTCAGATTTGGCACATACAGAAACATCAACACCAGTGCTTCAATTTATCTGACCCAGTGAAAGACAGAAAACTCTCCACAAAAACGCTTCACCAGAAAGACTGTGGGGAGTATTGTTACAGATACATGGAACTGAATGGCTGCCTGTCATGTGTGCCATAAAAGCTACGATAGCTGTAAAGAAAATGTTTTTGCAAATTAAAAAAAGTGATGTTAGGCCATGAATATGTTTCATGATTTTTCTCTACGGATGTAGCTTCTGTGTTGGAAACTGACTATAAAAAAAAATGATTGCACTTCACAAGAAAGAACAGCCTCAAGGATACAGGGATTACTTAAATCCAAAAGTATGATACGAGCCTTCTAGTCACCTCTGATATCACCTACTGATTGTGGACACTCTGTCATCAGAAATATAGGATGAGCTGGAAAAGAAACACTGCAAGCAGTAATACAAAGTAAATGACAGGTGGAGAAATCAAGTCCTACCTATCCCCAACATCAAAACGAACTTTTAGTGATTTCAGGAGTTTTCATAAAAGGTCCTTTTTAAGTTGTTAGTTAAATTAATAAATTATGCTGCCTCAGTCATCATTCAAATATTAAATCAGTCATCAAGACTGGAGCTGATGGAGTTTTAGTTGTATAGATAAGAAAGAAAGAGTCATTCCTTAGAGATAACATGGTGGAGGAAGTGAGAAGATCTGGATATGACCTGAAAGTGTGGGGTAAGTGACAATATGAAAGGATGGCTCCAGGTTACTGTCCTGAGAATAGGGAGGATGATAGTGGCAGAGAAAAAGCACAGCAGAAAGTATGTGAGAGAAAAGATAAATTCAGATTTGACAGTATTATGTTTAAATTGAGGGAGACACATCCAGGAGATGTAAGAGGCAGGGTGAAATAGAAGATTGAGTGAGCCAGGAGTGGATAGATAAATTTATTAGTTAGCATTGAGATATTAGTTGAAGCCATGCAAATGGATGAGATTAGCCAAAGGAAGTGTGTAAAAAAAAAAAAAAAAAGTGGAGGGCTAAGAATAGATCCATGAGGAATCTACACAGAAGTGGGAGTGAGGAAGAGGCAGACGTGCCAAAAGAGATGCCAGGGTGGCAGAAGGAGAACCTAGAGAGGACAAGCAAAGCGTACAGATTGACAGACAGTGTCAAAAACATAGACATCCAAAAAGGATGAGGCTGGGAATTGTGCTGGCCTTCAGATTTGACCCGGAAGAGCCTGTTGGACACCTTGGAGAGAGCAGTTTCAGTGGAGTGAAGTAGATGGAAGCTAGACTGGTGAAGATCTGGGCTGGAGCTGGAACAGTAACTAATTTATACCCACAAGCATGATTCTTTTTGCCTTAGTACTAGCAGAATAATTTTGGAAACATCAGCATGGAAGTAATCTTCAATTTTGACCCAGGGATGAAATGTGGACCCCGCTGAAGTCATTGCGGGTTTTGCCCCAAGTATCTGAAATTGTTTATGATGCTTTTCATTCAGCTGCTATGTCTTGACATAAGCACCAGTGTAGATAACAATGTGTAGGGTCATTCTTGCTGTCCACTTCTCTGACCCTGGACCTCTGAAGCCAAAGGAAGTTTTACCCTTGATTTCAATGAGAGTAGGATTAGACCATGTGTGATATTCACTGAGCAGATACATCACATTTGGAGTTACGGGACAGTTCTCTGTCCTGCTCTTTTTCTCCTCTTTGTATTACATTTAATTCACAATCCTTGATGTTTAGTAATCTACAGTATAATTAAAGTAGCTTCTCACACTTCTTTTCAGTGTCCTCAGCTTGCTCACTGTCTTCCAATGTCTTCTCACCTTCATAAGGTTATCCAGGGTTAGTTATCCCTCTGCAGTCTCAAAGTGCAAAGAATTCTCACAGGCTTTATTCATCCCATTCTTATCTTTGCCTTCTGATAGCTTTCAATTTCTGCGTCCTCCTCTATTGCTGTGGTTTCTACCAATGTTTTATCCATCATTGGTGTCTCTTACAACAGCCTGTTGATTACTTCTTCTAATGGCATGGCTGCCTCTGAGTCTTCCCCTGTTACTCAGGGATACATACTTGCCCCTCCAACAAGGCGGCTAATTTGAACTTACTTCATGCAGCAAAAGTTTTCATGTTTATGCTGGAGCATGAACAGTGCATCCTCCACAATGGACTCCCATTGTTATGTTGGTCACCTTTCCCTTCATTGAGCAGTTTATCTTGACTATTAAATATTCATTATAATTAGTAGTAGTAGTAATTATGGTAGTCTCTAGGAATCCCAATCATGGATCAGAGTCCCATTGTGCTAGGCACTGTACAAACATGTAAAAAACCATTTCACATCCTTTTTCTATGATTACACATTGTGCTTGCATTTTTATACCCACAATTCAATTGTGGGTGCAAATCTGAATATTAACTACCTGACTGTGGAGCAGATCAGATATCTAAAGGTGGAATTATTCAGATTTTCACCCACCATTTATTTTGTGGGCATAAAAATGAGGAAGCAAATTGTACCTGCAACCAAGGGAGCCCAAGTCCTAACTCTGCTGAAAACATACTCCTTACGGTGTTATTTTGCCCTCCTGTGTTGTACCTCCTAGTTAAGTATTCCCTGTGCTCTACTGTTACAGTCTATTTGCAATTACAATTCAATGGTAGTGTGGTACTAGTTAGGTGTTATTATCAGGAATGTGTTCAGAGTCATATCTTACCCTATTTTTACGCTAAAAGGCAAGTACCATACCTGTAACTTGAGTAGGTGCAATTACTTGACTTGCACTTGAAGTAGAAACTTCAGGGGCAACTTCAACAGGCAGGGGAGGGGAGGTTTTTTCAATCACTGCTGTTTGATATAGAATGGAAAACAATCATATTTAAGATATATTTCAACACATAACACACACAGTATTGAACTAATCTGACAGTATGAAGGCTTTTTGTAATTTACGCTTCTTTGATTCTAAATAAGAAAAACAGTTTGAGGTTTTTATCATTACACCACTTGAGGAAAAAAACCCTTTGTACTGGGTTAAACAAATAATGTCTAGTGGCCAAATTTTTTGCACCTAAATTTAGACATCTAATTCTAGATTTAGGCACCTCAATGAGAGTCCCCATTATCAGAGGTGGATTGCACCCACAGCACAATGGACTTCAAACTTCTTGTTCTTATATTCAAGGTCATCCACCATTTCACCTCAGCCTACAATATCTGTCTTTGACTCTTAACACTTTGCCTACCTTTTGCTCCTTCAGTGATGCCAACCGCAACCCCTTCCAATCCCATTTCCTTCTTCCACTCCTGGATCTATAGAAGCGGCAAAGAGTCCTGTAGCACCTTATAGACTAACAGACATATTGGAGCTTAAGCTTTCGTGGGTGAACACCCACTTCGTCGGATGTATGTAGTGGAAATTTCCAGAGGCAGGTATACATATGCAAGCAAGAATCAGGCTAGGGATAACGAGGTTAGTTCAATCAGGGAGGATGAGGCCCTTTTCTAGCAGTTAAGGTGTGAACACCAAGGGAGGAGACACTGCTTTTGTAGTTGGCTAGCCATTCACAGTCTTTGTTTAAGCCTGAGCTGATGGTGTCAAATTTGCAAATGAACGGAAGCTCAGACGTTTCTCTTTGAAGTCTCGTCCTGAAGTTTTTTTGCTGCAGGATAGCTACCTTTAAATCTGCTATTGTGTGTCCAGGAAGGTTGAAGTGTTCTCATACAGGTTTTTGTATATTGCCATTCCTAATATCTGATTTGTGTCCATCTATCCTTTTACGTAGGGACCGTCCAGTTTGGCCAATGTACATAGCAGAGGGGCATTGCTGGCACATGATGGCGTATATTACATTGGTGGACGTGCAGGTGAATGAACCGGTGATGGTGTGGCTGATCTGGTTAGGTCCTGTGATGGTGTCGCTGGTGTAGATATGTGGGAAGAGTTGGCATCGAGGTTTATTGCATGGATTGGTTCCTGAGTTAGAGTTACTATGGTGCGGTGTGTCGTTGCTGGTGAGAATATGCTTCAGGTTGGCGGGTTGTCCGTGGGCGAGGACTAGCCTGCCTCCCACAGCCTGTGAAAGTGAGGGATCGTTGTCCAGGATGGGTTGTAGATCACTGATGATGCGTTGGAGAGGTTTTAGCTGAGGACCGTATGTGATGGCCAGTGGAGTTCTGTTGGTTTCTTTCTTAGGCTTGTCTTGCAGCAGGAGGCTTCTGGGTACACGTCTGGCCCTGCTGATCTGTTTCCTTATTTCCTCGTGTGGATATCGTAGTTTTGAGAATGCTTGGTGAAGATCTTGTAGATGTTGGTCTCTGAGGGGTTGGAGCAAATGCAGTTGTACCTCAGCGCTTGGCTGTAGACAATGGATCATGTGGTGTGTCCGGGATGGAAGCTGGAGGCATGAAGGTGGGCATAGCGGTCGGTGGGTTTTCGGTATAGAGTGGTGTTAACGTGACCGTTGCTTATTTGCACCGTGGTGCCTAGGAAGTGGACCTCCCATGTAGATTGGTCCAGGCTGAGGTTGATGGTGGGGTGAAAGCTATTGAAATCGTGGTGGAATTCTTCCAGAGTTTCCTTCCCAGGGGTCCAGATGATGAAGATGTCATCAATGTAGTGTAGGTAGAGAAGGGGCGTGAGTGGACGAGAGCTGAGGAAGCATTGTTCCAGGTCAGCCATAAAAACGTTGGCATATTGTGGGGCCATGCAGGTGCCCATAGCAGTGCCACTGGTCTGGAGGCATATACTGTCACCAAATTTGAAATAATTGTGCATGAGGATAAAGTCACAGAGTTCAGCAATCAGTTGTGCTACACAAACATCCCACGCACAATGGAATACAAGCAGTCAGGAACAGTATCCCTGATGATGCCACAGCACAAGTGGTTGCTGAACTCTAACTCAGGAATCAATCCATGCAACAAACCTCGAGGCCAACTCTGCCCACATATCTACACCAGCGACACCATCACAGGACCTAACCTGATCAGCCACACCATCACCCACGAAAGCTTATGCGTCTATAAGGTGCCACAGGACTCTTTGCTGCTTTTACAGATCCAGTCTAACACGGCTACCCCTGTGATCCTGGATCTATGACTGTTAACGTTCTGCCTCCTGTTCATTGAATGCTCTCACAAAACCTGTTCGCCAAGCCACTACCATCTTCTAATGAATATCCCTTCAAAAAAACCCACGTCTTCCATGTTGCTACAAGTAGTGCACCAATTTACCATTAAGAACAACAGTAACTTGAATGGAACCAAAATGTGCACACTCAGTAACAGTCATCGTGTGGTCTAATTGTCAACCTTCTTATTTTCGCACCTTTGGATTATTACTCTCAAATGTTGTATCCAGCTTGAAGTTAGAGTGTAATTTCTTTGGGGCAGAGACAATGTTTCCGTATTCATTCTCTAAAGCACTTAGCACATTTTTAATAATAATGTTACAAAGCTTAGTTGTTGTTTTGTATTATTATTCCATTTAGAATTTTCCTAGGTAAAGAATTTCACTCCTTACAGTACAATCCTTCCATTACAATCCCCTCATAACACTCCTATTGACTTCAACGGGAGCTGTGTGTGCAGAGCATCTGCAGAACTGGACTCAGAGGGACCAGTTCTGCACGCACTTACACAAATAGTCCAACTGACTTTAATGGGGCCATTCTTGTAAGGATCACTTGCAGGAGTAAAATTATTACAGGATCAGGCCCTAAATTTGTGAATCCAGAGTTTCAAATTAGATTCTGAAACAGAAAGGAACATATAGCAAAATGTAGTATTCCATTCTTTGATTCACAAGTACTGTCAATCCGCTAAAGGAGGAGTCGTCAAAAAGAGCTACCTGGAAATTGTGGATGCAGGTTAATTGTTGAAATCCCAGGAGAAAGCTGAGGTTGACCAGGCTCTAGCACAGGTTTTTCTTGATCATCAAGTGAAACTAATTCCTAAGAAAATATTTAAAAATTTACAATTTGAAGATGTGATTTTAATGCAGTTTTCTGAGTTGTGTGGGAAACTGTTGTCTGGGAAAACAGTTGCTGTTCTTCCATACCTATTACATGTTAACAGCAAACTAAGTATTACTAATTAAAATATGAAATAATGGTGGCATACCATGCAATACTGCCATTATCTGAAGTGGTTACTCATAAGGGTTCTAGTTCCACATTGGTGTTACCACTCATGAGCAGCCCCATCTCTCACTTTAGAATAGTTCAAAAATATATTTAATTGCAGTTTAGAGTGCAATTTTATATTTTATAAATATATCTCTATCACAAATATAGGGCACACTCATGGGCATCTGCAGGCCTTTGGCTGACAGAGAACTTATCACAATGGTCATTGTATTAGACTTCTTATTTTCATAAGTTAGAGATGCTTGCATCACTATGGAGGTGTGAAATGAAGCATAGCTATTGTTATCCCTAACAAATCAAAGCAGAAAGTATAATACACTGCCCACTGCAAGATACTGCTCTACTTTAGGGGGGCCTGGTTTACATTTCTTAATTAGGCAAAACTGTCACTGGAGTAAATAAACAAATACTCAATAAGCTCATTATTTGTGTGATATCTAATTGCCAATATTTTATTTTTAAAAGCATTTTGATTACTTCTGTAACTAGGGGCTGAAAGTTCTTATTATATAGCTTCATATGGAGGAAAGTAGTAAACTATACTGATTCAGAGATTCAAAGAGTTTAAGGTCAAAAGTGACGATCCTCTAATCTGCCCTCCTGTATAACAAGGACCATTAAATTTTACCCAGTTACCCCAATATTGAGCCCAATAACTTGTGTTTGACTAAGTTTCTATCTTCCAAAAGTTTCCCGTCTCAATCTGAAGACATGAAGAGATGGAGAATCCACCACTTCCTTTGGTAGTGTGTTCTAATGGTTAATCATACTCACTGTTAAAAATTTGTGCCTCATTTCTAATTTGAATTTGTCTGGGTTCAGCTTCCAGTCATTAGTTCTTGTTCTAGCTTTCTCTGCTAGCTTAAAGAGTCTTTGAGTGTCCTATATTTTCTTCCCATGGAGGTACTTATACACTGTAATCAAGTCGCCTTTCAATCTTTTTTTTTTTTATAAGTCAATCAGATTGAGCTCTTTATGTCTCTCACTGTTATACATATTCTCCAGCTTTCAAATAATCTTTAGCTCTTTTCTTCACTGTCTCCAATTTTTCAACATCCTCTTAAAAATGCTGATGCCAGAAATGTATACATTATTCCAGTATCAGTCTCACAAATGCTGTATACAGAGGCAAAATCTGCTCCCTACTCCTACTCACTACTTCCCTGTTGATACAGCCAAGAATTGCATTAATCCTTTTTGCCACAGAATCGCATTAGGAGCTCCTGTAAAGTTGCTTGTCCACTATGACCCCTAAATCCTATTCAGAGTCACTGCTTTTCATGATACAGTCCTCCATTCTTTAGGGATGGCCTGTGTTCCTTGTTCCTAGAAGTATGACCTTCCATTTGGCTATATTGAAACATATTTTATTTGAATGGGCTCAGCCTACCAAGCAATCCAGATCAGTCTGTATGACTTCCCTATTTAACCTCATCATGGACATTTTTGTTAGTGGTACTCTTGCATGCTGTTCATCTAGCCCTCAATTCAGGGAAGCATCCCCATTTAGGATAGCACTTAAGCACATACTTAAAGTCCATTGAAGCAATGGGACGTGGGCGTGTGCCTACAATTAAGCACAATTAAGTGAGTTGTTGAATACAGATGAAGTGATGAATCGGAGCCCTAACCTTTATGAACATATGATGAATCCCAGTTTTAGCCCTAAGCAACTATGACTGATGCTTTTTAATGGTCACTGGTAAATTTCAGTGGAAAATTGAACAATGTGTGTACTACCAATGAGTCTGAATTGCCACAGCCTCATACAGTACTGTTATATTCTCGTATACAGTACATTTCTCATAGCTGGATGCAAATCCCCTGGATCCTCTATTGTACTGTAGTTATTTTGTGAAAGCATATAATAAAGAATTCATGTTTTACCTGATCAGGGGCTGCAGTTGCCACTAAAACCAGAAAGAAAAGAAAAAAAAAGAAAAGGAATGGAATTAACTAGTTTGAATAGAAAGAATGTGTCAAAAACATGAGTCATTTTAATGTGTTCTGAAATTATTTGTGCATTCCAGGCCTTAGTACCATTTAAAAACAATTAACCAAGAAATTATCATCATATTTCAATTTCCACTTGGCTGTCTCATAAGGACTATGGACCTGATTCTGATCTCAGACTCGTACAGATGAGAAGTAACTTTGCAAAAGTCAGTGGATTTATTCTGACATAAAACAAGGTCAGAATCAGGCTCTATAAAATAACACAGCCTGCCATCTCATCCCCTAATTTTCAGCTCCATTAGCTAGTTCTTATTTAATTTTCCTAGAACTTGTCAGAGCTGCTGGGAAACACAGTGATGCCTGTAAAACTATGGAATTGTATTTTAAAGCATTCGTTTTTATGTAGTAGTTTTGTTATTGCGATTTGTTATTGTTATTGTTGTGAGCCTTATGTATATTCTTGTGATTTAAGGGGAAAAAGGGAGGTGGAGGACCCTAATTAACCATATCAAAAACATGTGCAATTCCTGAATTTGTCTCAAGGAATACTTGGGATAAACATTATGGGCCAGATCCTTAACTGGAGTAAATCAACATAAAGCCATCAAATTCAACAGAGCTCCATAGATTTACCCTAGCTGATGATCTGGCCCAGTAACTCAAGATGACGACTGCGAAAATGATTTTTTTTATATTATTGTACAGCACTGCTATTGTAATGAGACAGTGTGTGAAAGGACTAAGCATGTATATTATGGTTAAGGTCCTACCAAATTCACAGTCCATTTTGGTCAATTTCACATTCAAAGGATTTAAAAAATCTTAAATTTCATAATTTCAGACATTTAAATCTGAAATTTCACAGTGTTGTATCTGTATGGTCCTGACCCAACTCTGAAGGCAGCAGCACAGAAGGGTGGCATACTATGGTATTGCCACCCTTACTTCTGCACTGCTGCTGGTGGGGTGCCGCCTTCAGAGCTGGGTGCCTGGCCAGCAGCAGCCGCTGCTCTCCGGCTGGCCACCCAGCTCTGAAGACAGCACAGAAGTAAGGTGGCAATACCATGACCCACCCACAATAACCTTACGATCCCCCCACAACCCTCTTTTGAATCAGGACCCCCATCTTGAGAAACACTGGTCTCCCCCTCTGAGAAATCTGTTTTGATAAGGTGAAAGGACACAAAAGACCAGACTTCACAACAGATTTCATGGGGGAGACCAGATTTCACAGTCCGTGATGCGTTTTTCATGGCTGTGAATTTCGTAGGCCCCTAATTATGGTATCTGGTTTTGGTGAAATTTAGGGCTTGTGTACACTTTAAAATGCTACAGCAACACAGCTGTGGTGCTTCAATGTAGACACTACCTATGCCAATGGAAGGGATACTCCCATTGGCATACATAACCCACCTCCAATTCTTTCATCAATCTAGCACTGTCTACACAGGGACTTAGGTCAGTTTAAGAACACCACTCAGGGGTGTGAATTTTTCACACTCCTGACTGAAGTAGTTAAACATACAAGTTATTGTTTTATAATGAATTTTTGTTTTGGTATTAATCTGCTCAGTTGTGCAGTATTTAAATTGTAAAGTAGCAAAATATAAAACAAACAGAAATGACTTTCTTGCCAAGTTTGTCCCCAAAAGTTCCATATTTAAAAAAAAAAATCTTTATTTTACAAATGAAAATTTGTTGGTAGTTAGTTAATCCCTAAATGTTGTCAACTGCTTCACAATCTTTAAAAAATGACTACGTTAACATTAGTTTAAATATTTAAGCTTGAAAATATAATGCATCTTAGGTATTTTTATATTATCCTAACCTCTGATAGATATATCTGAGACTTTTAAATCCTTAAAGAGGGCTACTGTCAACCTATGTAAGTCTCAAAGACTATCCTGAATATAAATCCAATGCAGTGTCTCTAAAGGATGCTATTTGCTAACAGAGTTTAATACTTTTAAAATATGGTTTGGATCCTCCAAAGATGTTGGGTCAGATTCCTGGTCCCTGTTCCAGTCAGAAAACTGGTACAGCATTTGTGCAGCCACTGTTTCTATTCCCTCTCCTTTGAGGATTCATCCTAATTACAGCCAAGGAGCACACAACACGTTCTCAAGAGGTGCATGACTTATCCCGGGCTGACTATATGCCAGGCTGCCCCCCAGCATAATTAGTATAGCAGTGTGTGAATCACAGAGAAGTCCTTGCTTTGCCCTCAACACTGGCAGATAGGTGGAAGGGTGGAATAGCAACCTCTATCCCAGATCTATGCCACTGGAGGGGTCCCTTTTGCTGAGATTCATAGATTCATAGATATTTAGGTCAGAAGGGACCATTATGATCATCTAGTCTGACCTCCTGCACAATGCAGGCCACAGAATTTCACCCACCACTCCTAAAAAAGACCTCACACCTATATCTGTGCTATTGAAGTCCTCAAATTGTAGTTTGAAGACCTCAAGGAGCAGAGAATCCTCCAGCAAGTGACCCGTGCCCCATGCTACAGAGGAAGGCGAAAAACCTCCAGGGCCTTCCAATCTGCCCTGGAGGAAAATTCCTTCCCGACCCCAAATATGGCGATCAGCTAAACCCTGAGCATATGGGCAAGATTCATCAGCCAGATACTACAGAAAAAGGATGATCCTTTTGTTGCAGGCTATGCTGGCTTAGGTCCAGTATGCACCTGTGATGTAGCATAAGTGCTATGTTAAAGGCTCCCCAGCCCGGTGAGGCTACCCATTACAGTGCTGATGAGCCCTGCAGGCTCCTGGCCTGTAATTTACCCACCCTTAAGTGAGGAAACTGCCATTAATGAAGCATGCAAATCTTTTGATATGGACCTGTTTGGTCTGTTGAAACTTACTTAAACTGGAGATACTCAACTTGAGGAGCTTACAATCTCTGCTGGCTTTACCACAGGAGCAAGGCATCCTTAGCAGAGGTGTTCTTATAGAGTTGATCAAAGTTTAATTGAAAATGTGATTTTTCCACCAAAAAAGGCTTTTTTTGTCAAAATGAAAATTTCCATGGAAAATATCCAATATTGACTAAACAAAACAAAACAAAAATTGGGAGGAGGGGGTGTCACCAAAAAAATCAAACCCTGATTTTTTTTGTTTGTTTCTAGCAACCAAAAATTAAGCACTTTTGGCTCAATGCTAGTTTTCAGTAGAAATGTTATGGTTTTCCATTGCTGTAAACTGATTTCCCCCCCCAGTTTCTGTGGGGGTTTTAAGACACCCCCCCAACCCATTTTTTCCCCCATGGGAACAAAAAACATTTCCTTACTAGCTTCAGTTCTTAAGCATTGCAGACAAATTGAGTATAGAAGAATATTTTGCATTTCAAAGGTTTTATTAAATGCATAAAAAGAATAAAAATTCTAACATGCATGAGCATCATTACTGACTTCAAGTGAGCACAGTGTTTTTTCAATGTGTAATTTTAAAACTAGTGAGTCAATTTTCTTCAAACTTTCCTGTATTTTTACATCTCCCTGAGTTCTATAAAACTTAGAATTTCTAGCTTCAGTTGTTTTGATTTATCCTCGCACAAAATTTCTGGTGAGAAAAAGTGTAAATTTCATTTTTGAGCTGACACTAAGCATGGAAAATTTCAGCTCAAAAGGAACTGTGTAAGAAAGGTATGAGCAACTGAAAAGGTGGAATTAGAACAGAGAGAATCCCTTGAGTCCTTTAAAATACCGAATAGTTTTTATTTTCCTTTCAAGGCCTAAACAGGTTGACAATTCCTCTTCAAAGATTGGAAAGTCTCAAGTCTCTCCCTCTACTTATGTAACTCATATTATAGCAGACGGAACTCACTTACTTGAAAAATATCTCATTTTTTCTACCTTCCTGATCCAGAAATATCACTCAGCTTTTCAGAATGAAGGCTGCCAAGTTCAAGGTAGGATTTTCCAATTTGCAAAACAGATTGTCTATTTACATTGTTTGTTTGCTTTTTCAATTAAAATGTTAGGTTGTTTTTTTTAAAGGAGCACCAGGGAATTGATCCTTAGAAGAAGTAAATCTATGGTGACTGCATTTCCCATGAAGTTCTGCAAAATTTACTCAGACACTTCCAACTGTTGCCCCGTGCACCAGTTGCATAATTACTTCTTGAAAATAACATATAAAGGACTCCAAACCATCACAACACTCCTCACAATCAGATTTTTACCTGCCTATATTCTGTTCACCAATAGCGTGTTGGCAATGCATTTATTTTTGCACATGCTGCAGGCTGTCTGTATTTCTTTGCTTCTGCATTCATATTAAGCATGTTAAAAACAGGGCATTTTAAAGCTGCTAATGGTATTTAGAGGAGCTTGCAGAAACCCATGCAAAGATTGAGAAAAAACTTACAGAAAGAGGCCTCATTGTAAGAAATAAGACAGTAATGAGACTTTTCACATTTTAGAGATGCCTAATATTGTTACAGGAATCCTTATAATAGAACAAACATTTTCAGTTTCTATTGCTCACAAAAATTAAGCCAAACTATGGTTTTCTCTGTGTGGAGTTTTCAGTGTATAAGGGGAGCTATTGTATAACAATGGCTGAAACTACAGTCTGTAGCATAATTCATCCAGTGACATGGAGCTCTTCATTATTTAAAAACCCTCAAATTCTATATACACACTGTAGAAAAAGGATGTAAAACAGAAGTACATGCACAGAAATTTATAGCTGTCTACTAAACTACAGATCAAGATCCTTTTCCACTCTCACCTTCTTGCACAGCCACCTCAGGCTCACTTTTCTGTGAGAAGGTCAGTGCCTCCACTGGCTCTTCCTTTGCTGGGAGAGGTGGAGGAGAAGTACCTTTAGCAACAGGTTGAGTAATCTGGGTCTTGCCAATGACAGGTGGCTGTACTCTAACTGCAGGGTGATGATATAGCTTGTTTCTATGAGAGCCAGAAACCGTATAACCCATTCCACCAGGGCAGATTTCCTTAAAAGCAGCTAGATTTGGGATGGGAAAATATTCCTTTTAAGAGTCTAAAAGTGCAATATTTTGACACAATGGAAAATATAATGAACACAAATCAACTCTGCTACTGTATGTACATTTTTATAACAAAATATGCTATATTTAAGAACAAACATTATTGCATGCTAATATTATTGAATACCTCTGAAAAATTACTTTAGGACTTAATTCATTCCTCTATAAAAGGCTTACCCTCCAGTTTATTATTTCTTTCTTCAGCTGTGTTAAATATGTCTCTACAGCTGAACCATTTTTAATTAATCTAATTCACATAGTATGTTATTTCTGAGGTGACTTTGCATCTGCAACTTGTCATTGTTTATAGAGCATAAGTAACTAGGATTTATTATTTCTATAGTTCCCTTTTTGAAGTTGCCGAAGAATAAAAAGTAGCTTCTTACTACCACTGAACCAGAGACATCAAGCTGAAAAATCTTGATTTATAACATTTATTTAAGATATATGAATCAACTACACCAGAAACCTTACATACTCCTTGATCTAGACCACACTGAACTCACATGAGCGAGTCTTTCCATAGACTTAATTTGGCTTTGGATAAGGCCCACAATGAATGTTAAAATACTAGTGAAACCATGATATACTCCATATGTCCTAACATGGAGTTACCTAGTTTATAAATCAGTCTCTCAGAACAAGTGAAATTGAATGAAATTTTACTATGGAAAAGATTATTTCAGTGAAATACTAAGATCTCCTACAATTTGAAAAGTTCTGCTGGATACTTTCCTCCTTGTTGGGGAGGAGACCACTGAAAAAAAGTGTTACCAGCAAAAGCATATTTTAGATTGGGGTTTTTAAGAGAGTCATGTGTAGCAATCTGACTTTGGAAACAGTATTATTTAGAAAAGAAAAAATATTTAAAAAATAGGCAATGACTATAATTTACATGAAAAAAATCTCTCATTTTAAAAAATATTTAGTCATATATTAATCTTTAAATGAAACATAAAAATGTTTCAGTAATTCAAATGTGATATTAATAAATGATTTAAAGGAAACCTGTGGCATGTCTTTCAGAAATCTACAACAACATAATGATGTCTATTTTTTCTTAAAAATAAAATTAAACTAATATCAAAATATCTCCAAAAGTAAGGGTTCCAAAAAGGTCCCCAAATATATAGTACCTGTTTCATCCTACAGTATTATCTTCAAATACAGTGGTGGTCTTGCCTCACTGAAATTTAAAATTTATACTGAATCCATTGTTCTGATTCACGCAGAACAGGATCAAAATATAGTATGGTATAATATTCAAAAAATAACATGCCTTTCCATATGTGCAGAAAAAATAACAACACTTCATCTGGATTTTTTAAAAGAGTATTTCTTTAGTACTTGCTAAGAGGGCTGATATATGGTTAGATCATCTCTAGAAGGGAGGAGTGGAAATCCTGCTCATAAATCTTTCAGAAGAAAAGGTAGTTGAAGCTAAGCAGCATCTATTCTGACCCCACATTAGTCCCTTTGCATGAACTCCAGGTTCTGAGGTTTGGGAGTTGTAGCGAGATGCAGAGGGCCTCTGGCTCTGTGATCATCTCACCCAAAATAGTGGATTCTTGCTCAGTGCTTGAAAAACTCAGCTGGTAGAGGAGAGAAACAAGTTAGGGGTTTAGTGGGAGCAGGGCCTTATTATCATCACGGCTCTAAATACAATCAAGTTGATATGTGGGGCAATAGTGCCCAGGGGGCAACTAAGAAAATCTGGCCCTTCATGTTCCAGTGATGACGCTTTACAGAAGCGGAAGATCTACCCCTATATCATGAAACATTAATGGAGTAGGAGGCCAGTCCCCATAGACTTTTCAACAGACCACCAATCCTTGCCAGCTGAAGAGGGTGATGCAGCTTAAACCCTGCAGTTTAAAATTTGCTGAGTTTTTCCGTTTAATTTTGATCCTCCCAGATCTTTTTATGATGGAGGGCACGATCTGGCCTATTGCATGCTTTTTCATTCCTAATTTGAACCGTACTTTTGCAAATGCTAATATATTTTATTAATTGGCTACCTCATGTTTTATCCACCTTAAAAAGGGGTTCAAAATATATTACAGGGTAAAGTTGTAAAGCCAGCTTCCAATTTTGCACTTCCAGTCAATTGCTGGTACATTTTTGTAAGGACAAAAGATGTCGTTTACAAATTCACTGAAGTCACAAATCAGATAGTTTGATGTCTATATAACCTCACTTGTGCTTCTAATTAATTGTGGACACAAAAGTGGAGATCAGATTGAAGTCCCTTTAAAAATGTGGCCCTTAAATATGTTTTTTACTTCTAAAATGATTACATACAGAAGTTCTACTTAATTAGGTGCCTAAAACAATATTACAAAATAATGTCCAGATATACCGGTACTCCACATTTTTCATTCTGGTGAACACATCACATATAGATATATATTTTTTTACTATGGATCCTACATTTTTTTGCTGTCTGTTCAATGGGAGATTTAGTAACGCAAAAGATGTAGGGTGAAATTCAAATTTCATTGAAGTCAATGGCAAACTCCTATTATCTTCAATTGGGCCAGGATTTCACCCACAGAATCAGGCTCCCATATTAATAATTGACTTTTTTGTATATTTTATACTCTCTCACTAGTAAACTAATATGTTAATTTATTTCATTAGACTTGTCATTCCAATTACATAAATAGCATACAGTATTAAAACACTTATTTTTATTTGAGAAACAACTTTTGCAAAAAGATATCTGTTCAGTTCTAATTTAGAGCAAGCAGGACACAAATTCCTGATCTTTAGAATTCTCACAGGAACCAAATATTGTTCCTGCAATTAAATAACTTGTCACCTGATGAGAATATTGTTCCATGTAAAAACTGCTCAAGCATTACTTGTCTGACAGTGCAAAACAGACGGACATAAAAAGTCACCATTGATGTATGAACTATCAGTCAAATATTCATACTGGAAATAATGGCCCAAATATTCAAAAGTGACTAGTGATTTTGATTGCTTCAGTTTTTGGAGCCCAAATTCAAACATCTTAACGGGGCCCAGTATTTTCTGAAAATTAGATCCTGTTACAATGTTCCACGTTGGACACCCAAACATTTCTAGTCACTTCTGAAAATATGAGCCAATGTACCATAAAACCATGTTCTAGATAAGAACAAAAATTTCCTTTGATACTGTATGGTATCATACCAGTGACCTCTATAGCAGCAGTTTCAGTAAACGCAGTGTATTATAGTTCAAGTTCTATTCTATCACCTACAAATCCAGGAAACACATACACTAATCCACTAAACACAACTGAAACAATTATTAAATTTAATACACATAATGGTAATAAAATTGAGCTAGAACAGTGAACTGATGTTAAGTGCTTTTAGTCATTTGTTTTACCATACATCCAAATGAAACAGTGAACTAATCTTGAAACGAAGCCTTAAAAGATTCAGAATTCTGACATTTAAGTTTTAAGTAACATTAGATAATAGGCACTCTGAAACAATCCTTACTACTCACATTGAGTAGTATCTTAGTCTGTGAGTGGCTTCACTAAAACCAGTGATCCCATCTCTTTGGTGCACCAAGTTGATGACTGATGTGGTTTTTTGTTCAGCAAGCCTTTTTAAAAAAACAAAACCCAACTGGACTACTCACGGAATAAGATGTTACTCAAAGTAAGGATGGCAGAATCTGACCCTAAGTGTGCCACAAGTGATTGTTTCAGCCAAAAATAATTTGTAATATTTAATTTTTCAGCTGTTACTATTCTGAAAATACCATCCGTAGCACCACCCTACAAAAGTGTGTTAGAAACATATTGGGGAAAAAAGGGGGGAGTACACTTGCCCACATGTAACTTCCACTATTTATAATGAAAACTTAATGCATGCAGGCGTAGCAAACTATTTCCCAAAACCTTCCATCATTTTGTTTGTACCTTTTATGTTTGAAAAGTATTAAAGACACTTTGGTTCAATTTATCCAGATCCCCGCATACTAACCTTATCTTCATATTACAGGAATTAGGAATTTAAAACCCCACACACTATTTGTTAAATTGGAAGCCTACCATTACATAGCAATGGAAAATCCCATCTTTCTTATGAATGCTAGTTTATCCAAACCAAAAAAAGCTGTATTGTATTTTTCTATTAGCATTTACAAAACCTGCAAGAAACTACAGGACACAAAAAATAGGTAAAGTGTAGGAGGTGATATAGTACGTATTCTGCATACAGTGTGTGGGTAAGCGTTTGAGGTTTTTCTGGGCACCTCTTACCTGTTCCTGGAAGGGGACATTTCTCACAGTGTGGGCCCCAGGCCTTGCCAACACTGCAACAGCAGAGCTGCTTGCTGAGCTGAACAGAGAGAGGGTGCATGCACTGCTTTCCTGCACTGACAAACCGGTAACAGGGCCCTTTCTCTTCAGAGACCATAGGATTATCAGCTGCAGCAAAAAGGGAAGGAGGACGCTAGAGTTTACATGAGAAACACCACAGGAGTTCTATCACCAGCGAACAGGATTAACACTGCTATCTGCCAACAATTTTTTTAAAAAATGCTTGGGTCTCTCAGTACTCAGGATATAAGGAAGATTTCTTATTTGGGATCAACAGCATCTGAATTCAGACGAGCACCACACACAGTATAAAACTGATAATTTTAGGAATCAAAGCTGATATTCACACCAGAAGTTGCCATGCTCTAGAAACACAGAATTAGAAACAGCTCTCTTTCCCATGCATGAGCACTACAGCATAAGCTTAAAGCAGGTGAACAGTAATACAGAACACTGTCAGGCTACACAGTTACAACCACTCAGACTTACAAAGCCATAGAAACAGATGGGACTGCAAAAGGGCTATTTTGAGTATTATATCTCAGACAGCTGTTCTTAAATAGACAAGGCAATTACATATTTACATTTCACTGTGTTTTATACATTTTAACAACAACTGGTTGAATATTTCTAGTTCTGACAACAAAGACATTTTGCAATTAAAACAGCTGAATAAAGGGAACAATTTTAGATTATCCTGCTGTTTCTTTCTTTAACCAGACTTAAGAGCTGTTTGCTGAAATAGTCAACTAGTAATGCTGCAGGTCATGCCCCACCTCACCCCAACCTCTTTGCTGTACCATCTACCCCCTCAAATATATGAGATTAAATATTCCACTGAGATTCAAAATTGCTCTGGTCCAAGAAAATCACAGTGCCTTGGCATATTTTTGATCATTGCACATACAAAAGATATAAACTTTGCCTAGTGTGGACATAATATGAGGCTGAGATCCATCCAATCTTAATATTCTCCGCCCCCCCCCCCCAAAAAAAGTTGACAGAACTGGGTGAAAAGTTCAATTAAATCAAAATAAGGGCAATGATTTCAGAGACGTGGAAATCAACTGGAAATGTCAGAGCATATATACAAACTAACTGCAATGTAATTTTTAAACTATAAAAAAAGTTATTTAATATTTGAGCATCAACAGCCACCAACATAGGACAGTGACTAAGCCTCAGAACGCATGTCTGATACAATATTTAGGGCTATGTTGTGTCTTCCAAAGGCACAGCTACATAAGGTTGGGGGAAAGAGGGGCAGAGATTGAGCTTTATATATCTTTTCCCCCTCCCCCACCAGCTTTTCGCATTAGAAATTCAGGTATTGCCTACCCTGTTTTTCCTATAAGACACTATGGTCAACTGGAGAAGTCATAAGTTTATGACCTCAGAAATATGAAGCAAGTAAAGCCTGATTTTACTAAGGGAAGAAATTATTCTTATTCATGCTGTTTACAACTTTTTCACTTTGCTAATGCCTACTTAACTCCAACACCCAAGAAATTTTTTTGGGGAAAAGATGTTTTTGTTAAAGATTCAACACAACAGAAATTAGAAACAAACATTTCAAGCATCTCTGTTAATCTTCATGGTGGAATTTCACTGAACAATATGTGACTTATGTGATGCCTCCGCTTATGTAGTCTTAAACTGCCATGACTTTTTTTTGCCACTTTATCACACTACAACTACATAAAACCTTTTAAGTTGCCCCAAATAACTAAATAAAGTTTCTTATGTATTCACAGTACTGCCCAGGTTTTCCCTCCATCAAGCACAGAGGAAAAGAAAGAATACTGAGGTGGCAATCTCATTATCAACGAAGCAAAAATGGAAAATTGTAAGGGTGATTTTGTTGTATCCTTTGCATTACTGCATTCTGAAGAGCTTTCTCCCACTAAGTATCAGCATTCCAGATTATTTGTCCCAGATCTGTTAACAAAACTTGAATTAATCCTGGGACATGTAACTTCAATCCTTTCCATATTTCTAAGGTTGCTCCTATTTTCTTGGTAGTACCATGATACCAGCACCTGCACCCATCTGGCATGCATCTCAAACTGCTGTAAGAGTAACAAGTATTGGTACCATGGTGGTCAGAAAGCATGTCCCTACCACCCTCAGGTACACACACATTCTTTCCACGATAATATCAATAGAGTTCCCACCACCTCTATTTCTGAGTGGAAGGGACATTGCACGATCTCTGCTTTCAAGATGACAGCTCCTCCCAAAGCTCCCTGCTGGCTCCATTCTAGTGAGGGTAAGCGGAAAAGGAAAGATACATTCTTCTCATTCCCTTCCCAATATCACTGAGCAGAGACTTTGTTACATTAAAAGAATAATAAATCAAGTTTTTCCACAAGTGGGGCTCAGACACGTCATCCAGAAATAAAACATGCCTTCTCCGAATGATAATCACCAGCACTACTGAGGCTTTTGTTAATCCTATCCTTTTTGACAGCCTAATATGGAGAGGGACAGAAAGGAGAAGCCATGATTCTAATATGAGTAATTTTATTATTGTTACTATTAATCTGTATTGAGGTAACATTAAAGGGTCCAATGAAGACTGTGGCTCAATCATTGTGCTAGGTTTTGTACAAACCCCACAGGAAACACAATTCTTGCCTAGAGGAGTTTATAATCTAATTTGAAACAAGGCACAACAAGTGAGTTTAACAAAAAACAAGTGGGAAAGGGGGAGGGAGGACAGAGGTAACAGTAATAAAATTATGTGGTTTCTGCAGTTCGGAAGGTGAGTAAAGATCATATTTAGGAAATGTATAGGAAGGAGTGGCAGGATTTAGACATCACCTGGATGTGCATGTTTAGAGGGAAGGTGAAGCAAGTTCTCACCCAGATTACATGCCTGAACAAAAGGAAGATCATGGTGTCATCAACCGTGAAGATAAGTATCACAGTAAGGACATGTATACTTGGAATTTGGGGTAGGGATATTGCATACCTAATTTCTGTGATTGCAGCATTCAGTGCTGGTAATCATAACTAAGGGTCATGTGTGGAATTCCAGTACAGGGTGCTCACATCAAAATATTACCATGTAAATAGTTACTTCATATTTCAAATGTCTCAACACCCCTCTGACTTACTTCTCTGTCCTAAATGTTGTTTGCAACATCAACCAATTCAGTATCATGCTGTTTATTCTCTCTTCAAGATCCTAAATGACAATGTTAACTATAAGATCCAAGCAATATTCAATTAGACACCATTCCCATCTAGAGCTGTTCAGAAAATATATAAAATCAATACAAAATCTGTAAGAGGGAAAACCAATTTTTGTGTGTGAAAAATATCAATTTTGACAAAATTTTGTTTAGGGGGAAAAAGTGTCCCTTGCAGTTATAGTGAGGGAATGTCTTAAAATCTAAACTTTATTAAATATGTCAAAATATAATTATAATTCTCTTATAAGACATGTATAATTAGATCAGAAATCCTATCAGTATTCCATCCAAAAAAGCTATTAAATAATTCAGAAAAATCATTAACTCTAAGCACAATGGTATCCTACAGCAAAAGGCTAACCAGAGATAAGAAGTCTGTTGTATAATTGGTCTTTCCATTTCCAATTTTAATTCTTATGGTTTCTCTTCAGATAAGTACTATATATTCTGTGGGTCATTAGTTTGACTGTTTGTAAATCTACCATTTGGTAGCTTTTGAAGATGTTGGTATTGTTGGTCATGTACAATTTTATGATATAATTTTATGGTATGTAAGTTTTTGAACAAATGTTGTTACTCTGCCAAAATGACAGAAGCATATTAATTATTTCATTTTCTGTTACGAAGAAAATGTGCCATGTTAAAAGAGAAATCAGCAGTATTTCTCTGGAAAAATTGTTCAAGTTCAGTTGTTTTAATTTTCCTCTGCCACACATGTTCCTGCTGCAAAAAAATATAAGATGACAAAGCCTTGGGGTTGGGAGCTGGCAGCGTGGCTGGAGGGAAACTGAGACTCGGAGTGGGGGTGGGGATAGGACGGACATTAGGACTGGCTGGGCAAGGGCACTATGACTAGAAATGAAGAAAGGAGCAGAATGGGACAAAGAACCATGGAGAGAAACGGTGGCGGGGACAGGGAGCCAGTAAGCGTGGGGAGATTCGATGAGGACCTGGGGTGTTGGAAACTGGGAGACTGCAGGGCAAGAAGACTGGAACAGAGAACCAATGGAACTGGGAGAAGGAGATGAGGGTGAAGGGGGGAGAGATCGGAAGATGGGCAGATGGGAAGAACTGGACTGGCTGGGCAAAGAGACTGGGACGAGGAGCCAGGGAAGGGTCAGGGACACACCAAGCTTCGATGAGGAGACAGGGAAGGAGATTGGGACAGGGAATGTGGACTGGGGGAAGTGCAGGCCAGAGTGAGAGATTGGATGAGGAACTGGGGGAAGGGAGGAACAGGG
Source organism: Lepidochelys kempii (assembly GCF_965140285.1). Lineage (NCBI taxonomy): Eukaryota > Metazoa > Chordata > Testudines > Cheloniidae > Lepidochelys > Lepidochelys kempii. Next base: position 148,231,771 of record NC_136382.1, on the reverse strand, counting down.
AATTGCTGGGCAAGGAGACAGAACTGGGATGTGGGATGAAGCCTGAGGAGTGGAGATTGGGAATCACGTTGCGATAATTGGGCCTACAAATTTACCCTAGTTATGAGTTCAACTGTAAAAACTGTGAAAGTTAATACAATGTCACAATAACCTATAACAACAAATGCTGATGTGAAAAGGTACAAAAGCAGGACAGAAAAACTGAATTAGTCCAAACAAAAAGGCCTCCTGATATAATTCAAAGACTGTGTTAAGATCATGCTTCGTAAACAAGAAAAGTGTGGAACCAGAAATCAGTGAATCAAAACTTGTGTGTCAGAAACTAAGCCTAAATAGTGGAAAAAATAATGGGGATGAGCAATTCCACCCACTATTCCCTTAAGGAAAGACACTTTGGGAGAAAAACTGGCTACTGGAACGAGCTTCACCATCATGGCTGCCAACCCCTACATCTTCTGGTACCCTGGGCCTTTTGCATCCTGATCCTAAGAAATGTCCTCACCAGAATGGGCCAGAGATAGGGACTCAGGTGACATCACTACCTCTGCTGGCTCCAGATGAATCCCAAACACCATCTGGGATGAAACAGGATTGGACTTTAACCACAACAGCAACAATAGCTCCAGCCCCTCTCAACTAACATTTTCTCTTCCCCAAAAGGACAGTTATTACCAACTCAGATACCATCTAAACAGTCTATCAAACAAGAGCAACAAGGAGTCTGGTGGCACCTTAAAGACTAACAGATTTATTTGAGCATAAGCTTTCATGGGTAAAAACCCCACTTCTTCAGGGTTTTTGCCTACGAAAGCTTATGCTCAAATAAATCTGTTGGTCTTCAAGGTGCCACCGGACTCCTTGTTGTTTTTGTGGATACAGACTAATACGGCTACTCCCTGATATCAAACAAGAGGTTTTTCTTTCTAAAAGCTCTCTCCAGCTAAAGGGAAAAGGAACAAGGGATGCTGTTAAAGTGAAAGCCTTATTTAATACTTGACATTTCAAATGTGTTGTTTTCCGTTCTTTTCTTTATCTTTAATAACAAGCTAAAAGGATTTTTAGTTGTGTATTTGCCATGGTACTAAGTAGGCTGAGATCTCTGTATACCAAACCCCGACCTTGTTTAACACTGTTTAATATTGGACTGTGACCGGGTTACATTAACACCTTTGGTCCATTTATTCCATCTAAATTAATACAGCAATGGCCAGGTGAGGAGGATGTGACTGGGATGAGGAGCCAGCGTGGAGAAGAGACAGAATGGATGCTGAGACAGGTTGGAGGGAACAAAGCAGAAGGGGTAAACCTGGGGGGATGGGGGACAGGCAGAAGAATTTGTGCCCACTAGAGAACACTGCTCACCAGAGCCTGAAATGGAAAGAATAGTTACTTACCCTACAGTAACTGTAGTTCTTTGCGATGTTGTCATTGTGGAACCCACCATACATACGCATGCGTTTCATGCACGAGATCAAAGCCTATTGATAGCAGTGTCTGTCAGAGCTGCACGTGCCCCGTGCCTCTTCATGCTCCCTTATGAGGGCATAAAGTGAAGAGTAGCTGTGACCCTCCCTCAGTTCCCTCATAATTCAAAGCCTGTGTTGCTGGGGATTCCAAACAGCAGGGACATAGGGTGGTTCATGGGAGCCACACTGACTACAACATCTTGAAGAGCCACAGTTACTGTAGGTAAGTAACCATTCTTTCATCTTTAAGAACGTGCCACTGTGGAACCCACTATAAGGGACTGGCAAGCAGTATCACCTCAGAATGCCAGGAATGAGGAGCTTTAGCTGCATTAGTGAAATAAAAACTGAAGTATTGCTTTTCTGAACTTGGCATCAGACTTAGCCACCGTGTCAAGTGAATAATTTTTGACAAAAGTTTCCACTTTGCTGCTTTGCAGATCTGAGACAGTGGCACATTCCTGAAGCAGGCCAAAGATGCTGCATGTACCATGAATGAGTGTGCTTTGACTGATAACAGGTGGAGGGAGATACATTATGTAATCCACTTAGAATAGCTGACTCTTTGACAAGCTGGATTTAGCCATAAAAAGATGAGGAGACAATCTAAAAAGTCTTATCAAGGTATAGAGCAAGGTTGTGGAAACATCCGAACTATGCAGCCTTTTCTCTCATGGTGTCTTGTGTGGCTTTGGGGAAAAGACCAGTAGGTTAATCAACTGATTCAGGTGAAACTTTGAGATCAATTTAGGGATGAACTTAGGGTGCAGTCTCAGAACGCTCTTGTCCCTGTGAAAGAATATGTAAGGAGGTACATCCATAAGGGCATGGAGCTTATTGATTATTCAGGTCAAGGTAATAAAAGACTGCCATGAGAGTAAAGTGATGTACTGAACAATCCGATAGTGGCTTGAACAGAGGCCTCATAAGTTTTAGGAGGACAATGCTGAAATCCCACATAGGAGTCAGGTCTCTAACAGGTAGATAAGTATGCAGGAGGCCCTTGAAGAATCTCAGCACCATTGGATGGGAGAAGACCAAGTGTAATTGTATCAGAGAGTTACAACTTGATATTGCTGGAAATTTGGACTTTGACAGACCTAAAAGCCAGTCTGGCATGTTTCAAGTGTAGCATGTATTTGAGGATGTTTGCTATCAGGGCCTCTACTGTTTTCATATTATACTGGATTGCCCACAGGGAGAACCGCTTCCACTTACAGGAATAGGTATTCCTAGTAGATGGTTTCCCGCTCTATATGAGAACCTGGTGAGAACAGCTCCTGCCAGCATTGCTCAATCAGCCAACATCCAAGGCACCAGGTGAAATGACTGCAGCTCTGGGTGCAATAACTGACATAGTTCTGAGATATCATGTCTGAAGATCAGGAGATGGAGGGGAATCCGAATGGATATTTGCAAGAGGTCTGATAGCCAAAACTGTCTTGGTCAATAGGGAGCTATTAGGATCAATGTGGTACTGTCTCATCTGACTTTGGATATTACCCTGGGTTTGAGGTAACTGGGAGAAAGGCATATAGGAGGGCTGGAGATCACTGTAGCAGGAAGGAGTCTGGTAAGTAACTTGAGCTCATGCCCCCTCTAGAGCAGATGTTTAGGCACTTAGTGTTGTCCTCTGCATCAAAAAGTTCTATTGTGGGAGCCCTCCCTGGCAAAATATCTGCAGAGACCACACAAAGGTTAAGAAATCTGCCAAGTCATTTCTGGTTTTGGAAGGTGAAGAGCCAGTGGAGTTACACTGCGGTGAAGGCACCAGATCCATGGCCTGATGGCTTCCTGGCAGAGAGAGAATGATTGAGAGCCCCTTGCTTGTTTATACAGTGCCTCGTGGATGTGTTGTCCATCAAGATCTGGACCTTGCAGTTCTGCAGAAGAGGCAGAAATGCTATGCAGGCCAACTGGATGTCCCTGAGATCTAGGATGTTTATATGCAGCTCCAGCTCATTCTGGGACAAAGGGCCCCCTGCATCTGCAAATGGTTCAGGCAGGCACCTATAATGAGTCTCATTGCTGGGGAGGGGACAGAAGGGAACCCCTGTCATACTTTCTCTGAGTCTAGCCATTGAGCTAGTTCTGGTAAGACTTTGGGTGGGACTGCGACTTTCTTGGTCTCGTGATGCTTGAAAGGGGAGTACTCCAACCTCAGCCATAATTGTAAGGGCTGCAGATCAAATCTGGCACACAGCATCATGTACCTGCAAGTTGACATGTGACATAGCAATCTTAGACTTTCATAGAATCATACAATATCAGGGTTGGAAGGGACCTCAGGTGGTCATCTAGTCCAACCCCCTGCTCAAAGCTGGACCAATCCCCAACTAAATCATCCCAGCCAGGGCTTTGTCAAGCCTGACCTTAAAAATATCTAAGGAAGGAGATTCCACCACCTCCCTAGGTAACGCATTCCAGTGTTTCACCACCCTCCTAGTGAAAAAGTTTTTCCTAATATCCAACCTAAACCTCCTCCACTGCAACTTGAGACCATTACTCCTTGTTCAGTCATCAGCTACCACTGAGAACAGTGTAGATCCATCCTCTTTGGAACCCCCTTTCAGGCAGTTGAAAGCAGCTATCAAATCCCCCCTCATTCTTCTCTTCCGCAGACTAAACAATCCCAGTTACCTCAGCCTCTCCTCATAAGTCATGTGTTCCAGTCCCCTAATCATTTTTGTTGCCCTCCGCTGGACTCTCTCCAATTTTTCCACATCCTTCTTGTAGTGTGGGGCCCAAAACTGGACACAGTACTCCAGATGAGGTCTCACCAATGTCCAACAGAGGGGAACGATCACGTCCCTCGATCTGCTGGCAATGCCCCTACTTATACATCCCAAAATGCCATTGGCCTTCTTGGCAACAAGGGTACACTGTTGACTCATACCCAGCTTCTCGTCCACTGTAACCCCTAGGTCCTTTTCTGCAGAACTGCTGCTGAGCCATTTGGTCCCTAGTCTGTAGCGGTGCATGGGATTCTTCCGTCCTAAGTGCAGGACTCTGCACTTGTTGAACCTCAGATTTCTTTTGGCCCAATTCTCTAATTTGTCTAGATACATCTGAATCCTATCCCTACCCTCCAGCGTATCTACCTCTCCTCCCAGTTTAGTGTCATCTGCAACCTAGCTGAGGGTGCAATCCACACCATCCTCCAGATCATTTATGAAGATATTGAACAAAACCGGCCCCAGGACCCACCCTTGGGGCACCAGCTAGGGCACCAGCCATTGATCACTACCCGTTGAGCCCGATAATCTAGCCAACTTTCTATCCACCTTATAGTCCATTCATCCAGCCCATACTACTTTAACTTGCTGACAAGAATACTGTGGGAGACCGTGTCAAAAGCTTTGCTAAAGTCAAGGAACAACACGTCCACCACTTTCCCCTCATCCATAGAGCCAGTTATCTCATCATAGAAGGCAATTAGATTAGTCAGGCATGACTTGCCCTTGGTGAATCCATGCTGACTGTTCCTGATCACTCTCCTCTAAGTGCTTCAGAATTGATTCCTTGAGGACCTGCTCCATGATTTTTCCAGGAACTGAGGTGAGGCTGACTGGCCTGTAGTTCCCAGGATCCTCCTCCTTTCCTTTTTTAAAGATGGGCACTACATTAGCCCTTTTCCAGTCGTCCGGGACTTTCCCGGATCGCCATGAGTTTTCAAAGATAGTGGCCAATGGCTCTGCAATCACATCCGCCAACTCCTTTAGCACTCTCGGATGCAGCGCATCTGGCTCCATGGACTTGTGCTCGTCCAGCTTTTCTAAATAGTCCCGAACCACTTCTTTCTCCACAGAGGGCTGGTCACCTCTTCCCCATGCTGTGCTGCCCAGAGCAGTAGTCTGGGAGCTGACCTTGTTCGTGAAGACAGAGGCAAAAAAAAGCATTGAGTACATTAGCTTTTTCCACATCATCTGTCACTAGGTTGCCTCCCTCATTCAGAGGGGCCCACACTTTCCTTGACTTTCTTCTTGTTGCTAACATACCTGAAGAAACCCTTCTTGTTACTCTTAACATCTCTTGCTAGCTGCAACTCCAGGTGTGATTTGGCCTTCCTGATTTCACTCTTTTATCCCTGAGCAATATTTTTATACTCTTCCCTGGTCATTTGTCCAATCTTCCACTTCTGGTAAGCTTCTTTTTTGTGTTCAAGATCAGCAAGGATTTCACTGTTAAGCCAAGCTGGTCGTCTGCCATATTTACTATTCTTTCTACACATCGGGATGGTTTGTCCCTGTAACCTCAATAAGGATTCTTTAAAATACAGCCAGCTCTCCTGGACTCCTTTCCCCCTCATGTTATTCTCCCAGGGGATCCTGCCCATCAGTTCCCTGAGGGAGTCAAAGTCTGCTTTTCTGAAGTCCAGGGTCTGTATTCTGCTGCTCTCCTTTCTTCCCTGTGTCAGGATCCTGAATTCGACCACCTCATGGTCACTGCCTCCCAGGTTCCCATCCACTTTAGCTTCCCCTAGTAATTCTAGTAATTCATAGATTCCAATGCCAGAAGGTACCATTGTAGTCCTCTAGTCTGACCTCCTGTATACATCGTTATTGTCAGATTCGATTTTAGATCCTTCATCATTGACTGGAGAGATCAGAACCTGTGCTCTGGTAAAACATTTCTCACCAATGAGAGTCGATCACAGCTCCTATTAATACCATCATCTGTGACGCTGTAAGAGAGAATTTCTCATAGCTCACAAGGAAGAGGATATAATCCAGGGCTGCAGTGGCCACCTGCTGGGACCTGACCCTGATCAGCCAGTCATTGAGATATGTGTAGGTGTGGGTTCCCTTTCTCCTTAAAGGCTCCTACTGCCTGGCATTTCGTGAATACTCTCAGTGGTGTGGAGAGTCCAAACAGTGGAACCCTGTATTGATAATGGTTTGGGCCTCACTGTGAATCTTAGTTACTACCTGTGGGCTCAATGGATAGCTATATGGAACTATGCATCCTGCAAATGAAGAGCCATGAACCAGTCTTGAGCTTGGAGAGAGAGGCTGTAGGCATCGATGCTGCAGGGCATATTGCTAAAACCAGGATTGGTACCAGAGATCTTTGTGCCACAGGATGCACCTTATCACCAGCCCTTGAGGCCATGTAGGGCTTGGTGGATTTCTCTCTGGAACCTTTACAGTATCTTGTGGGAAGTCACAGAGCTATTTCAGGATTCTAATTCTGTGTTTGGAATTCTCCCTTTTGGTGCCAGACATTGATATCAGAGGTGTCAACTTTAGTACAGATGGTGTCTGCAGTGCCAGTGGAGTTTGCTTCCATGCCAGAGGTGTTGGTGCCAGATCTTTTTGCAGTCCCATCATCTTTGCATTGGTCTTAGGCATTTGCTAGACAGGGCACTGAATAAATCTGGCTCGTCTGCTGCTAGCATTCTCGTGCCTTCTCCTTAGGATCTGAACAGACCTAGTTTGCTCCAGGAGATAAGCTTCAACCATGCATCCTGTGACTTACCTGCTCTTGTAGAGAATGACAGGCACATCAAACATTGTCAATGGAATTAGTCTATTACTAAGGATGGGCAGGCCTTGAAGACTGCAGGTTTTGGATCTGCCATGTTGAGGTGTCCTGTACAAAGGGTCTGTACAGAAGGGGTGGGCAGGAGGGGCTGACCATCAATATTCACTCCATATGGATTGATATAGTTTACAGTGGTCATATATCAGTGAATCAGAAGAGTTCTGAAGGCTTTTGCAGGTTTTGAAAAGATTTAGTTGAAGCTAAGAATTAGCAGGTTGGACACTTGCCAGGTTCCATCTCAATGAAATGGACATTAAGAGAAAACTAAGGGAGGGTCTTGGTCACTCCACTCTTTATGCTCTCATGCAGGAGCACAAGGAGGCACAGGATGCTTGTGTGGACATTGCTGTTCAAAAGACCTCTATCTGGCACTCCTGAGGTGCATACCCACCTAGAGTGGTTTCCGTACTGACACATACATACTCAAAAAAACAACCCAAGACTCCCGAGTCATTCATCTGTGAAACCACTGACAATGACAAAATATCACATCCCCCTCTAGAGTTGTTCCATCGTAGATGATGACAACCTACTACTGCTATAATTACTCTGAGCTCAAGTGCCAGAAATTTGTATGGTGGATCTAAAGATTCCAACCCTGCTGATGACCCATGTGGGTGTCAATATGATGCCACATGATGGACTTTTTAAAAGTTTGCTTGTTTAAAAACCTAAGAAATTATACAAAATCTACATTAAAAGAGCATTAAGGTTGCAAAGTCAAGCACTCAAATATTAGGAAATGACAGAATTATGGTTGATTGTGCAACTTTGAAAATTTCCTGGTTTCGGGAGCTGCAACCCCTGGGTCATCCATTATCTTCGTGATTCAGAATGGCATCTTCCTATTTGATCATTGTCCTGTATTTAAGAGATCTTTAACTTGATAATTTATGCTTCTTTGTAACTGTATATAATTACAATATCTTTAATCAACACTAGTTTGTTTGAAAGTCTAATCTGCTTAATTCACTGTATGCTGCAAGGAAAAATCCCCGTTTTAGATCATTTCTATTACTTACGTATGCATCTTGAAAGAGTAGGGTCTGGCACAAATCCCATTTTGCAGGTACATCTGTAGCTGCCCATGGTATTCAAACACTCACCATTAGGGCATACCCCTTGCAGCTGGCATTCATTAATGTCTGTAAGGAAACAAAAATATTTATCAGTGGGAGAATGGAAATAACTGAACATTAATATTAATCAGTTTAGTCTTCATTTAGGGGTTATTCTGCTGTTTTACCTGCAAGACACTTTTATTCTGCAGCATCTACTACACTGGATCAAATTGTGTAGTTACATGTTGGTTAGAGTAATTTTTCTAACACTAGCAACATTTGACTTAGCATCTTTTATAGAATCACTGATAACTCAAAAGAAGAAAAAATTATGTCCATGTCATTTTTCGAGTACCCACTCTGAACTTAAAAATGAAATTGCTTCCCCATGTTATGAACCCACATATTTACTTTCAATGCACATTGATAAAATCAAATTTTACTTGCAAGAAAACTTGTGGTTAGCAAATTTAAAACTTACACATTTGAGAATTCACAATAGATGTGGTATATTTTAATATGGGACAGAACATTGCTTGACTATTATATTATTATTTATTATTTGTATTACAATAGACTCTGACATCCGAAAATAGGGATTTAGTTCCAATTGTGCTGGAGGAGGGTACAAGCATAAAATAAAGGACAGTCTCTGGCCCAAACAGCTTACAAAATTTAATAGTGAAGAGATGTGGCAGGGAGTGTAGACCATAAAGGTCAGGAACAAGGGTCCCAGTAGTGGGAACACAAGTTTGCGTTATTAACAAACAGAAAGGCCTGCAGATCAGACCAGAGTGTGTGTGAGGAGAAAGAAAAATACTGTCAAATATATATATATATATATACACACACACACACCCCCAACCCAGTTTGTTCTCTTACCCTAATCTGGTGCTCACTTTCTAAATGTTCGTTCTTTATAGATGTTTACAAGGGAAGTTCAGTTAAAATAAATCTTCAAGTGTATACTGTTACAGCTAGAAAGTCTCTGAACAGTTTTATCCCCCACAAATAACTCAATTTATACATTTTCATTCATAGAAAATCAACCCACTATCACCAAATAGATGGAAAATATCTCAGAGAGAGAGAGAAATCTATTGTATGCTACTTTATTTTGTTTGCCCCATTTCCTGAACTTACACACATCATAGCAAGCTATGACATACCCATTTAAGTACAGTGAAACCTGTCTTGAGTGACCATTAGAAAACTAGCAAAAATCAGTTGCTTAATAAAGGTGGAGTAAAACTATGCTCAGTGCATTGGTGACACTATGGGACAGTAACCTTTTAGAAAAGGTTGCCTACCAAAGGTGGTCTCTAACACAGGTTTCACTGTATTACTGATGTTAATGACTGGGGGGGTAAGTGGCTTATATTTCCTCTAAAATTCACAGATATACCAACATGTTTTCTTCAAAATCATCCAGCCTGTACTCTGTTCCATAAATTATTCTTTTATAGGATGTTGTCATGACCATATCTCAAATAAAACTCTTCCCAGATGAACCATCTTTGCTCTTCAATATCTAAAAATACCTCTCATCAATCAATAAGCAAATAGAGACATCCAGTTCCCTTGTACCAATGGTATTCCATTAAATTTAGGCATTTCTCCTAAGATACATGTAGTATATAAATGCTGATATTGGCTGCCTCTCCCTTTATTTGAAACTGAGGTCAGTGACACCAGCATTCCTTCTGTTTAATTTGCTTTTTATTTTTAATTTTAACTTTAATGTGCATGTTCTGATGCATCAGCATAACTCAGTTCTTGTATGTTTTTCATGTCTCTCTTCCAGCTCTTTTGTTTCTGGCTAAGCTCGTCAGAGAACCATTGTGTAGATATATGGTACTGCATTACAGAGTTCTATCTAGGGATTCAACAGGAACCATCCATAAACTGATAACAAACCTTAAATGTTTTAAAAGAAACTGATGGGCATATTAGAATGATTTTTACTTATGCGCTTTGGGCAAAAGTCCTTGCAAGATTTCCTATTCACTGCATATTAATGCACCCTGTGGTAAATGGCCACCTACCTAAAACATTTCCAGCCACCCGCAGACCTGTCCAGCTGTGTAAATTAAACTGAAATCAACCTGTTAAGGCAGCTGGAAAAGGAATCTGGCTCAAGATTAAGTGTTTTTTGTTTTTTTTTTAAGTCGAGAATGTTACTTAAAAATGACTAAACTTATAAATTGTGTTTATTTGCTCTTCCCCCTCCTCTTTTTTTAAAATAAAAATTAGAGAAATGTATACTTGAAAATTGTCCGAATGGTCTTTCTATTGTCCAGAATTATAAATAAGCGAATGTTTGTGAAGTGGTTTGAAGTGTAAAACACTACATAAACATTAAGTATTATAATTTTGTTAAACAGCCACATTATAACGGCCACAAAATTTGGAGTCCTAGTGGCCAATATGAACACTGTAATTTGCTCCAAGAAAACTCTAAAAATCAGAATATACTTAAAAGGATACTTTTCAGTGAACAAAATTCATCTGAACAAGCTGTCTGCCATAACACTTACTTTCAACATTTTCGTCTGGAATTTAATTCTGACCAATTCTTACTTATAAACTCCACAGAATCCCTTGTGGAAGGAGAATGAGACGGGGCCCTGAGATGGAAACCAAAATGGGAGTACTTCTGTGGCTTGCATAGCAAAAAGGAAGAATAAAAAAAGGGTGATGGAGTTAGGAGGAGGTCAAAATCTTTAGTGGGCGCATCCTTCCAGCTAAGGAAATATCTTCTGGAGTTTTGTATTTTCCGTTGTAAAAAACTATAGATAACTGGATTTAATCAGATTTTATGGAGTCTACCTCAGTTTTCTCTTTTCACAGAAAGAGTCAGAGACATAGTAGACCCTCATTAATTTGCACTAATGCTGCGGCCCAAATTGTGAGAAGCCTTTGCATGGTTGTACAGGGTGGAGAGTCAATCAAGGAGCTTCCCTCTCCCCCCACCCCCCAACATCTTGTATGGCTGTGTAGGGACCATTCATAACAGCAATCTCTGAGGACCAGGGAGCTCAGAGATTGCTCATTCATTGCTTCTTCCCTCATACAGGGACCAGGATGATGGAAAAGGAGCAGAGAAGAAACTGGATTATTGCTGTAGCATGGCCAATGTATGGGTATGGTTGGGCAGACACATGACAATCTCCTCCATCTGTGTGCAAGCAGCATACTTGGGGAGAGATTGTGCCTACTCAATTAAAAGCCATAATCCCGTCTGAGCAGACCAAATGCAAACAAGTGCGTTTTGCATACTAACCAGTACAGTAGATAGTAAATCTGCAAGTGTGGAGGGTCCCTCAACTGTCAGAACCAGCATAGCTTGCACCCCTGGAGTGATCCAGAGTCCTGATCCACGTGAGTCACAGTTGGGTTAGGGATTCACTGATATGCTGATCCTGTCATCCTCCCCCTCAGCAAGTTATCGGAAGGTTGGTGCATGAGGGTGCAGAGTGGCTTCTCTAGCTACTGGGCTAAAGCAGAGGCTCTGAACCTTTCCAGACTACTGTACCCCTTTCAAGAGTTTGATTTGTCTTGTGTACCCCATAGTTTCACCTCACTTAAAAACTACTTGCTTACAAAATCAGACATCAAAACACAAAAATGTCACAGCACACTATTACTAAAAAATTGCTTACTTTCACATTTTTACCATATAATTATAAAATAAACCAATTTGAATATAAATACTATACTTACATTACATCATATCGTATACAGGGCAGTATAAACACATCATTGTAGGTATGAAATTTTAGTTTGTACTGACTTTGCTAATGCTTTTTATGTAGTCTATTGTAAAACTAGGCAAATATCTAGATGAGCTGATGTACTCCCAGAACACCTCTGCGTACCCCCAAGGGTACATGTACCCCTGGTTAAGAACCACTGGGCTAAACAAGGTTTTCTAGAGTCACTCTGCAGGTATTCTGTAGTCTGTAGGGGAGGATTTTTTTCCCCTGCCCATTTTCCCAGCTACTTTATTAGCTGAAAAATATGGAGTCATCAAGGTAGATTCTCTGATGGTGTAAACGGTCATAACTCACATATACATTTCAAAGTAAAAAAAAGAAACCCCTGTCAATTTGGTGCTCTTGCCTTGCTGGCTTTAATTTTTCAAAAGACTGCCACAAAGCCACTGAATGACTGAAAACTGTAGGGCTTTGAGGCCTGTTTCTTAATCTTGAATAGTGTGCTTCTTGAAGCATAAAAAGAATAATAGGGAAGTAAAATATTACCCATTTTGTAAAAAAGTGCTAGTGTCATTGACTGTCCCTCAGGAAGAAAAAAAATTGTCGCTGCATTTATAGGTGGATGTTTTTATGTTCTGATCCTCATGAACAGTTATACTCTAATCCAGGCATTTATTTTGTTTTACTTAAAACAAAAATGATGTGAGAAATCTATGTATGGAATTTCTTTTATTATTAATGATTATGCTACTATTGTAAAATATTATTTTTTTGTTCTTTTTGCTGCTTCAATTTATATATGTTTACAATTCCTCAGTAAAGAACATTTTGAAAAAGCATTAGAATTACAGTTGGCAGAGCAAATAATTTGGATCAAATGTTCAGTGAAACTATGCCGTCTTACATCAGTTGAGCATCTGGCCCTTTGTCATTACTGTCCAGATTACTACATGTGCACAACACATGGAACTTGTTCCTAACACACTGAAGTTCTAGCCGTTAGTTATTTGTGGCTACTTTGTCCACCACTATGAATTTATCGCACAAACTTCCAGGAATTAAAAATAAATTTTTAACAACAAAAGATAGCATACAACACCTTGCCACAGATTTTATAGGACTACTGGGTATAAGGTCAAAGTGCTACTAGAAAATACAATGTGTTAATGACTCACTTTGCAGCTGAATTTCCTGGAGAAAACAGGCTAAAATAAACAGTCATTTCCTATCTGAATGTTTGCCCACTCATGTAAAGGGTATGACTATAAATGAAAAAGGTGACTTTAATGCTGTAATACAAAAATTGTAGGAAGGAGATGTGGGGGTGACAGCAGGTGATCTTAGTTTAGATGGAAATATAGCTCCCATACCATAGGTTAACATTATTACATTGTGTAGTTTGTATCTGTAATAAAAAATATACGGTAAAATCATATTAAAAATTGTTTTGCAAAATGAAATTTTAAATGAGCATTTCCCTACAAAAACATACTAAAAGTTGGTAAAACAAACCTGAACTAATTACACCTGCTATATAATGAACTATGGGCCAAATCATCTCTTTTGAGTTTAGTAGTGCTGGGGATGAAAGTTGCAGAAAACCTGCTAAAATGGCCATATATTTTTTGGAAAGTGACTTCTTACCTCACCCAGCAAATTCTGGATGCTATCAGAAATAAATCATTATGACAATGATTATGATTAAATAATAAATACATTGTAACAACCAGCAAGAAGAAGGTTGTGATATGTATGTTGTCTTGTAAAGGAGAGTGGAATTTGGCCCATAAACTGTCTGAGACTGGGGATGAGGGTTTCATTATAATTTTAAAAATAGGATTTACCAACAATAATTAGCTCTTGTAGAATGTTTTTGTCTTTACTTGCATTAACTAATTAATACTAGAGATTGGGAGATACTGAAAAAAAAAATCAACAAATATTGGCTTGAATTTAAAAATGAATTGGCATTTGCAATGCTTGTGCCTTTTTTCTGTTTGTTTTCTGTGAATATTCAAGCAATCAAGTTTTATTCACAAAAACGATCATGCAGAGCCCATTCTAAGCTCACATACACAAGTATCTGCATTGGAAGTGGAATATTTTATATGGGATAGGACAATTGCTGGCACAGAAAGAAGACAGTGTTTCAAAAAATCCCTTGCTAGAGTCCTGGTACATAGGCAATTAAAAGAATCTGACAAGGAACTGACCACACCTTTTCAGCCACAGTTACACATGCACATACAGAACTACTTGGTGTGAATGTAACAACAGAAAATTAAATTTTATTAGCTCATATGCAGCCAGCAAATCTCATAGTGATCTAATTTTTCCAGGAATTATGATTCTAGGAAGGACTGTAATAGTCCAGAAAGGGAAACGTTTAAAATTTTCTAAAATTACCTAATCCTCTTTTTCTGCTACTTATCTCTAACTGGCTACCTCTCCCTTAGAGATTCAAAGGTCCAGTACCTTCTCCTGTTTATAATAGGTAGGCTCATTCAGTAACATAATAGAAACAATATCATGTGACTTATGTGACCAACCAATACATCTTGTATTTTGATTGTTGAGACCCAAATGCTCATAGCAAACTGTTTGCAATCAATTCATAAAGTAAAAAAATGAGAAAAAAGGTAAAAATATGCTGAATCAATAAGAATTATGAATAAATCTGAGGAGCCTATGATCTACTTGTTGACATTCTGGAAGCAGAGGAAGAGGATGAGATTTTCAAATAAATAATTTGCTGTGAATCATTTGCTTGGCTATATTATGCACACTGTATGGTGTGAATTTTTGGGGCTAAGAGTACAAATTATAAGCAAATTGGATTTTAAAAATAAACACAGCAATTTTGATGTAGAAAGTCTGAGAGATGGGGCCAAATTCTGTTCTTGGTAACTCCAAATTTAATGCAAAGTCACTACAGTGGCCATATCTCACGTTTTGGGGTGCAATCCAGACAAGTAAGGTGCTGTGTCACCACCTGCGCTATCACCCTGGGTGCCTTAAATGCTCTGCTGCTGTGGCTCACAGCCCAAACACCAACAGCCAGCGGACAAGCATGCAGTATCTTAAGTGTCTGTGCAGCTCTGGTTCAATGCTTCTGATGCTAAGCAGCCTGCCACAACACAACAGACACCCGCAGTTTCCAGCAGCTTTGGTGACACCTGGCAAGATGGCCTCAGCACACTTCCAGTCCTGAATTCCCCCAAAACATCTGCCCTGAAGTGTCCAGCCCTTTTCTGGGCCACTCAGATAAATGGTCCTTTAAAGAGACAATATTCAGCAGTTTGCCACAATAACTAGAGATAACAATTACTTCAATGCAAACACAGCATTTAGGTTAGATTTGGTTTAGATTAAATGTATAACATGTTTACTAACAAGAGGACATAGGTTAAGTGATACCAAGTAGAAGGAATAACATTAGCAAGGGTTACACACAAACAAAAGTAAACATATACTTTCTAATGGCTAAGACCCAACTTAACAAGCTACAGTCTTTCTTCAAGGTAGTTTCCTCACCAATCTTCCATTCTTCTCACTGGTCTGGATTTCACCCCAAAATGTGACACCCTGATTCGAGGCTCTGCTCTGGCTCTTGAACACTCGCTTTGTGAATATACAAGGCTGCAAAGCCGGCAATTGCCTACCCTCTCCCAGAGGTATGGACAGGACCAGGAAGGGGCAGTTGCTAGAAGGGAGGATTCTTGGCCAGAATACACTGTGCTACGGCTGTAGTGGGCTGCTTCAGTGGCCCTTTATGTAAATTAAAGTAGACCCTGGGCCTGCACTAGCTTAAGCTGAAGGCCACTGCAGTTCTTCACTGCCTCTGAATCTGGGAGGCCCAGAATTGGCATAAAGCCACCTTTTGGTCCTTCTCCACCCGCCTTCTGGGCTGTGCGATGCTCAGCTCAACCACAGCTCCGAATAAAGGTGATTGACTGCAATGGAATTACTCCAGGTTGACTCCAGTGTAACTGACATCAGAATTTAGCCCATTTTCTCCCTTTTTCCTCCAATAGTAAAGTATTCCAAAGATTAATAGCCAACTCTAGGGAGAATTTCAGTGCATACTCTAATGAGATATGCATTTGCCATTTATGTATTGCTGAAAATATATGCTTTGGTTGGTTACTGTTAAATATGCGGAATGATTTACTTTTGGTAAAGCTATTATGCATCATTAATTCACCTACAAACTGCAGTATTTTTACCCTAATAACTCAGCCAACAAAATATGAAAACTCAGCACAACCTACTGGTCATCAATGCCATCTACAGTTTAAGACAAATCAAAAGAGGCCTGTGAACTAGTCACTGGAGGAAATCCTGGTCTCCATTACAGCCTCTATTCTACTCCACTGGCCTAATTGGCCAGCTAAGTGTTGACCTGTTCCGGATAACCCCGGGCAACCTAGAGCTGGCCTAACCAGCTCTGCATCACATCCCCTTTGCTGTCTCCAGCACAAGGAAGTATCAGGGGAAGGGAGCATGGCTGCAGTACCTCTGTGTTTTGGCTATCCCAACAGCTGTAATGGTCCTTTTGGACCATTACAGTTGGGTGGAACCAGGATTGGCATGAACAGCTATCTAAGCTCAGAACAGGAAAAGCAAAAAGGTGGTGTAAAGCCACCCTTCTCCCACCCCCACTGTGGTGTACTGAAAACTGTGTTAAAATTGCAAACCAACACTTTAAATTCTCAAAGGTTTTTTTAGGTTTGCTTACAGCTAGGGAGCTCTATAGGGAAGCATGTGACAGGCTCTAGCAACAGTCAATATGCAAAGATTCAGCCTAGAACAAGGTGGAATGAGTGTGCCTCTCTGCTTTAGGGAGCAGCCTGCTTTCTCTCTGTCTGCCCTTGGCTCTTGTATGCTAAGATTCTGGATTTTAAGAAACAGTCATGCTGTAACCTTCCAAAAAGAGTATTTTATGTTTTTATCTGAATTCCCTGTTCATATTCCATGAACATAATATCCACACTACAGCTTGTTAAGACACAAGGCCACTGTCTTTACTCTTTTGGGATGTTGATTTAGGTTCATATTTGATCACAAACTCAAGACAGAATTTGAAAAATTTGTAAAATGAAATCTGCATCTTCCTCTCCATCCTTAATGGAACATAATTTATACTCACTGAATCAACACTGCTTGACACATTACCAGAATTTAAAAAAAATGTCTAGAACAATGTGCATTTGTCAATGTATTCAGGTCAAAGCCACAGCCTTGTGACAGCATACTATTTAAATCCATGTGTTGATTTTAAAGAAAACATTTAGGCTCAACAAAAACAGAGAGAGATCACTACATGCATTTTGAACAATGTAATTATAAACAAAAATTAATCCTTTAGCACAGTGTTCAGAGATCTTATTTTTCTAAAAGATGTCACTGGCTACCAGCCATTTAAAGAATGAAACCAAATTTCTTTTTGAAGGAGCAGTGGTAAACTCAGTGGCTGTATAAGCGGTCATTTTTGTGTTAACATAGAGCCTCAGAAATTTCAAAAAAATTAATAATGTCAGCAGCCCACTTTATCTACATTTCTATGAAAATGCTTCTCCCAATTTTTTAAAAATTTAAGCACAAAAGAATAAAAAAAAAAATCTTAGACACTGTATTAAAAAACTTCCTGAAAAGACCTAACAGTCTTTACAGTTTTGTAACATAACTCTCTTTTTGTATTGTAAGATATTTCATATTCCATTCAGTAAGTGATTTATTGTGAAGCATGTGAAGAAATTCCTTCACAAAATGTAATGGACATTTTAGATTCACATATTCGTGATTATATATATATACACACACACACATATACATATATATATATATATATATATATATATATATATATACGCACACACACACACACACACACTCACTCTCTCTCAACAGCAGCTGTAATTCTTCAAGAATAAAGCCTCTGTTGACCCATGTTCTGGGATGCATGAGGTCATAGTACCATTGAGACAGATGTCTAGAAATCAGGATAGTTGTGTCTGCTCAAGAAGTTGACACTAGGATGGAGAGGTCTTAGGCTAGTCACAAAGGTGGCAGATGCCAGTAAGCATAGAAGGATGATTTGAACAGATTTCTGAGGCTGTTATGGAGGATGGAAAATAGAATCTCTTAAATACTGAACTTTGTCAGAAAGAAGGCAGATGTCTTTAACGAACTGAAACTTTCCCCAGTAAAGGCTAGTTTTTTGGATATGAATCAGAGTGTATTTTTCTAGTTTTATCCTTACCCCTGAAAATTTAAAGAGAGAATATATGACTTAAAAAGAGGCTCTCACTCCTTGAGAACATGGTGCTCTCTCCAACTGTCCAGATAAGGGCAACAGCCATTCCAAACAAATGGGACTAACAGAGTAGTGGAAACAGAAATAGTGCTATACTGCCTCTGGGATCTTCCACTTTGATATTTGGGAGGAAGTCACTGTTGGACAGAAAGTGACCTCAGGAGCACTGCCTTTGAAAGTGAAGCAAGACAGATAAAAGATGGTTTCTTGAATGGAATCTGAGATAGACCTACTGACCCAGTGGATTCCTCTCTTTCCCTTCCTCAAAGACCTCATCTATTTCCATCTAAAGACGTTCAAGATTTTAAATTCTCAGTTCTCACTCGAACATCCAAAGAGAGTCCCATGACTTCAGCCCAAAATGTCTCTTCTAACCGAGCGAAGTGGCACTGCATTTGTTTCAGAATCTGAAACATCATACAATGCTTAATGGATATCACAAAATACTTTGACCTTCAGAATCAAATAATTTGCCTGATTCAGCAAAGCACTTCTATAAGTATTGAATTTTAGGCATATGATTATGTCACACTGACATCAGTTAGACTTAAACACAGGCTTTGCTGAAATGGAGCCTAAATCTCTTGTGAAAGATGGTTCAGTACATATTCTCTCAAATATTTAAGTAAACCAAGAGAGGACCAGCTAGTAGTTCTCAATTCTTAGGGCTATAATGGCTGAGGAAGAAGCTTTCTTCTTCAAGTTATTGATTTTTTTTTTTGGCAGCATCTTAAAGCATTACTCAGGAAACTGAGCTTTGGTCATTACCACTGCAGCTCAGACAAATAGCGAACCAGGGTTTGGATGTGAGGAAAAAATATTTAAAACCTCTTTACTAGTACCCGATGAAGCCACAGGAAGGATTGATCTAGGAGTAAGCCATAACATCTGGTAAATTCTAAGCCTTTATTTATTGGATGTGTAATTTTTCCTTTATGATGAGATTCCAAAATACACAGTAATTTGTGAGTTTTGTCTTGGACAAAATGTGCTTCCAAACCAAAGGCTGTGCCATTCCAGGTAGTAATTGTAGACTGGGACTGGGGAAGCCAAATGGACCACTGAGTATAAAAGGGGAACATGCAAGTGCCTTAGGCAGTGACAGTCAAGACACCAGGAAGGCTCCTCGAAATGTCTGTCCTTGAAAAGGAACTTACAGAAAGTCTGTTGTGCCCTAGAAGCCCAACAGCTCACAGGATGAACATCTGGGTTCTTTCGCAGCTGGAACAAAAGCAAGCTAAGTGGCTCTCAGACCTGGGGAAACTAGATCCCCCAAAGGAGAGCAAGTCCAAGGAAGAGCAATAGGGGATCAAGGGGAACCAGCCAAGTAGTTAACACTGAGTCAGGTGCAAGAAAGGACCTAAAACTCCCCCCACCATAAGAAAAGACAAGAAACCAACAAGATGACCTTGCTGCCAGGAGGCTCAGAGAGATTCTAGAACCAGAGATGCTCCCTCCAACAGAACTAAGGATTAGGGGAGTGAAGAAGTTCTCTCAGTCCTTGATTTCAAAACTGATTCACTCTACAGCTCCATGGACTGCTCCATTAAAATGGCACCATGGCAGTATTGCCAACTCTCATGATTTTATCATGAGTTTCATGTTACTTGGTGCTCTTCTTAAAACTTCAGCTGCTGCAATCAAGAGACTGCATAAGAATCTGCTTTCATTTAAAAAAGTAAGCTTCTCTCCCTCATAGTTACAAAGAAAAGCTTGAAAACATGAAGCAAATGCACCCTTAAAGGAGCAGAAACCAGAAGGCAAATAAAAGAATTCAAAAAGTATTATTTTAAAAAACTTCATGATATTGGGGGCCTGACTCATGAGTTTTGAATACATGATTTTCCTCTGCTTTAGAACTCTGACTGAAAATTGGGTGAGTGCTCCTGCATCCTCTTCTTTCTCTTTTTTCCAAACTTTTGAAAGAGTTCCCAATGACTCAGCATAGGTTAGTCTGTTAGGATCAGAGATCATCATCAGATCTATGCAGTATGGACTGAACAAGCCTTTAGACTTGGAACCTGAAGCCCTCAATGAAACCAAGAAGCACACAGATTGAAAGTCCAGAGCTGATACATTGCCAATGCCTCCTCCATGAGTCTTACTATGCACTGGTGCCCAACCTTACTACACAGGAGGGTCACACAAATCTAAGCACAACTTTGTGTGGGCCAAACAGATTCCACATATTTTAAAAAGATTTAAAGTCACCTGTATGGATTTATATTTTAAGTTCAGCTTGTTTCGTATGTATTTAGATAGGCTGTTTCTATTTATGGTATTGTCTATTTAAAAACAAAAAATCAGTGAATAAAACGGGTATCAGAATGATAGAAAACGGGGAAAAACAGTAAAGAACACATCACCCTCTCCCAAATCAAAATAAAGAGCTGCCCAGAGTTGATAGCCTGAGCCCCACCTCCCAAAGCTGATACCAGGAGCCCTGCCATGTGGCGCAGACAGCCCTAGACCCACAGTGTGGGGCTGACAGCCTGAGCCCCGCCATGGGCCTTATGAAATGCTCTGGTGGGCTGTGCCACGGACCATAGGTTGAGCACCCCTGACCTATTGTATCAGGCTCTGGGAGTTAAGGTAGCACAATGAAATCACTTTCTGGACAATTGTCCTTCCCCCAAACAGTACAAGTAACCTGACATGCTAGTTGGATACTAATATGTTGGTCTCATCGGAGGCATATCTTATGAAGCCCATTATTTTCCCATGTTTGGCAGCAAAGGGTGGGATCACAAACTAAATATGAGTCAACAATGCAACACTGTTGTAAAAAAAGCAAACTTTTTTCTGGGATGCATTAGCAAGAGTGTTGCAAGCAAGACAAGAAGGAACTCTTCAACTCTACACAGCACTGATAAGGCTGTGCTGTAGTATTGTGTCCAGTTCTGAGAGCCACTTCGGAAAGAGGCGGACAAACTGGAGAAAGTCCAGAGGAGAGCAACAAAAACGATAAAAGAGCTAGAAAACATGACCTGCAAGGAAAGATTGAAAAAATTGGGTTTGTTTCACCTGGAGAAGAGAAGACTGAGGGAGGACATGGTAACAATCTTCAAGTATTTGTAAAAAAGGTTGTTATAAAGAGGAGCGTGATAAAGTGTCCTCCTTATCCACGGAGGACTGGACAACAAGAAATGAGCTTAAATTGCAGCAAGGGAGATTTACGTTAGACATTAGGAAAAACTTCCAAACTGTAAGGGTAGTTAAGCACTGAAACACTAGGGAGGTAGGTGAATCTTCATCACTGGAGGTTTTTAAGAACAGGTTAAACAAACACCTGTCAGGGATGGTCTAGATCAGTGTTTCCCAAACTTTTTTGGCCACGGAACACTTTTTAGCCTATTACAGAATACTTATAATATTATTTTGTAGTCGTCTGGTTTTCAAATAAAAAAAATGCATTATTTATGCTCAAATATATTTTATTTTATAAAACAAAGCAAAAATACAAATTTAAAATAACCTGAACTAACAATTTCTAAGTGGAAAGCACGTATAAAGTAGCACAAAAATCAAGTGCAAGAGTCAAAATTAAAAACAGTGTTCTACTTAAAAAAAACCTGTTTTTATACATATACAAACACCAAACAAATTAGATTTTTACTAGGAAAATCTATTTTTATAAACAGAAATACAAATTTGGATTTAATGGGATTGGTGTTTCTGCATTTTTCTATCACAAATTTGCTTAATATTAGGAATAATACCGGGAAAAGAATTTTACATTAAATTATAGTCATTCACAAATAGTTGTAAGCTACGCTTCAAATATGCCAAATTTAAAATTAAAAAAATTTAAAAGACCCTTTTTTTTTTTTAATTACGATTCTTTCACGGAACACCTATTCACATCGTGCGGAACACCAGTGTTCCACGGAACACAGTTTGGGAACCGCTGATGTAGATCACATTTAGTACTGCCTCAGAGCAGGGGACTGGACTAGATGACCTGTTGAGGTCCCTTCCAGCCCTACATTTCTATGATCATATGATTCTATGCTGGTCCAAGGTGAAAACCCTAACCAAAGGAGATGGATTAGAACTTGTACTGATCTGAAACTAGGACTGAGCCCCAAACAGAAGATCAGAAGGGTAACCGTGTTAGTCTGTATCTGAGTCACTCCATGCATCTGAAGAAGTGGGTTTTTTACCCATGAAAGCTTATGCCCAAATAAATCTGTTAGTCTTTCAGGTGCCACCAGACTCCTCATTGTTTTTCCGAACAGAAGAGTGCACTAAGAACAAACTACACTAAATAGTAATTACCCTAGCTGGCAAATAAAAGAGAAAACATGGAAAAAATCCCAAATTATGGAGAGAAAATAATGAAGGACACTTGTAGGGCAAGGGAACAAAGGCTCTGATACTCAAAGCCAGTGGCCAGAAAGGAACTGAAAAGCATTGTGGTCCCCTTTTTATAACCTCTGATGCAAACTTTTCATGCCAGGGGACACAAACACTCCTGCTTTCTACAAGGTTCCAGGCCCACAGCACTATGGGAACAGGTACCCCTGGTAGGAACCTCCACAGTCAGTTCTCAGAGCAGAACCACATCCTAGTTCTAAATTCTGAGCATGAAGTGTATTTACTGCACTTAACTCAACAAGTAATTAAGCTGAATGAAAAACGTTTATTCACATTTATTACAAAGGGTTTTATTTACTTCTCAACAATAGACTCATACATTTAAACTGTTTTAGAGTGTTAATCTTAAACAAAATAAATCTTCTATATCAGTTACATGAAAATTAGAATTTGTCAAAGTACCACATAATTTCTTAGAGGTTTCTTAATCAGAAGTTTCTTAATTAGAAGTTACTCATAAGTCAATTGTTAAATGTTATTTAGTAGTTATTGCCCTGACAGAAGTGTGCATATATTAAATTACCTAACATATGTGACAACTCATTCTATAAATTAACTAAGTGTGGAATATTTAATTTAGGGCTCATTTGTGGAACTCTTAGTCATGTTAGTGAGCACTTACTTGGCTATATTGGGACTATTCATTTAAGTTTTCTCCAAATGTTAGAAAGGGTTGACAGTTGGGCTCTTATTTTTTATTGTCTTTAGGAACATCAATTATGATTGTAAATGCTAATGAAATTTAAAATATTGTTCCCATGTGACACAGCAAGGTTGTTAATTTCTCTCATCTCCCCAACTATATGAAATGTATGCTATTTGCATCTTACAACCTCCATTATGTTTGATTACTTGAATAATAAAACAATCCTGCTGGCAACTTAATACACACTGACAGGATTAAAGAAAACAGCTTTAGTTGCTAATGTAGGTATTGTAATATAATTGAAAATGTTTATTAACAGTCTCAGTTGTCATTCTAAGGAATAG
Organism: Lepidochelys kempii; assembly: GCF_965140285.1. Taxonomy (NCBI): domain Eukaryota; kingdom Metazoa; phylum Chordata; order Testudines; family Cheloniidae; genus Lepidochelys; species Lepidochelys kempii. The sequence goes on along the minus strand of NC_136382.1, from coordinate 148,208,301 downwards.
TCAGTTGATCTCTATCAGCAAACACAGCTGCAAAAATTAACCCAAATCCTTCTATGCCAGCAAGATGAGACTTACTGTAGCAAAGGTATCTAGAGCCACAGTTCTCAAACACACAGTGATCCAGGTATGGAAGAGGATGATGCCCTGCCTGCACAGGTATGCAGCAACTACTGCCAGAGTTTTGGAGAATACTCTGGGTGCTGTAGAGAGTCCGAATGATAGCACTCTGAATTGGAAATGACAGGTTTCAGAGTAGCAGCCATGTTAGTCTGTATTCGCAAAAAGAAAAGGAGTACTTGTGGCACCTTAGAGACTAACCAATTTATTTGAGCATAAGCTTTCGTGAGCTACAGCTCACTTCATCAGATGCAAATTGGAAATGGTCATGTCTCACTGTGAATCAAAGGAACCATCTGTGGGATGCATGTATTGTGATATGAAAGTATGCATCTTGTAGGTCGAGGGATGAAAATCAGTCTCCTTGTTCCAGCACCGGTATTATGGTGCCTAGAGTGACCATCTTGAATTTTTGGGAGCATACAAATTTGTTGAGTTTTTTGAGGTCTAATATTGGGCGCCAACCTCCGTTTTTCTTGTGTGTCAGAAAGTAGCAGGAATAGAATCCCCTCCCTCTGTGACGAGTGGGAACTAGTTCCACAGCTCCTAGGAGGAGGAGGTGTTGTTGTACCTCCTGCCTCAGAAGGTGCTCGTGGGAGGGGTCCCTGAAGAGGGACAAGGAGGTGGGTTGGGTAGGAGGGCGGGTAATGAATGGGACGGAGTAGCCCGATAAGATTATCTCTAAGACCCAGCGGTCTTATGTGATCAGCTCCCACACATGATGGAAATGGCGTAGGTGGTGGCCCAAATGGGCACTGTATAGCTGGTAAGATGGGGAGGTCATTCAAACCCTCGATCAAAGATTCTAAACTGTGGTTTTGATGTCGTTGATTGAGGTGCCAAGGGTTGTTGATGTGGTTGTTGGCGTCGAGGTGGTCTGTTTGTCTTCCCACTTCGTAGGGTCTGGAGTGAGGTCAGGCATAGGGAGATTCCCTGGGGCGTTGGTAGGGCTGGTACCTCTTCCTCTTTTGAGGTGGTGTATATATGTCCAGTGTTCACAGCGTGGCAAGCGAGTTCTTCATAGCGTGAAGGGTCTCTCTGTTTTGGCAGAGAACAGCTTGTCTTTGTCAAAAGATAGATCTTCTACCTTCATCTGGAGTTCTTTGGGTATGCCAGAGGATAAGAGCCATGAGGCTCTTCTCATTACGATTGTCGTGGCAGTAGTACAGGCTGCTGTGTCAGCCATGTTTAGGGCTGCCTGCAGCACCATTCTAGATATTAGCTGTCCCTCGATAAGCACAGTTTTGAGCTCAGCTCTTTTGCTCTCCAGGAGGTCAGCAGAGAATTCAAACAGTTTCCCGTAATTGTCAAAATCATATTTAGCTAGAAGGGCGCTGTAATTTGCAATTCGGAACTGTAGAGTCGATGATATGTACACCTTACTGCACAGTAGGTCTAGATGTTTGTGCTCTTTATCTTGTGGCATGGCCTGATTTTGGAATTGTTTGGCTCTGTGATTTGCTGCATCCACAACCAAAGAATTGGGCTGTGGGTGTGAAAAAAGAAAGTCCATGCCCTTTGTGGGTAAGAAATATTTTCTGTCAGTCCTCTTGCATGTTGGAGGTGCAGTAGCAGGTGTTTTCCATATTGCCTCCACTGGGTTGGAGAATGGCCTCGTTAATTGGGACAGCAATTTTTGAAGCAGAGGAAGGTTGGAGTATCTTCAGTAGTTTGTGCTAATTCTCCTGAACCTCCTCTTGGGGAATGTCCTGGCTAGTAGCAATTCATTTACATAAGTGCTGGAATTGCTTAAGGTCATCAGCTGTCATGGGCGGAGGTGGCATTATCGCCTTGTGCAGAGAGGAAGAGGGATTGTGTGCAAGGCGCACATCCTCTGTCTCCATCTCAATCTGAGGTGCTTCTGTGTCTTGGTCAGGGGCCACGGAAGTAGCGGGTGCTGGCGATGTGGGTGGAAAGCGTACGTCTCCCTTTCGTGGAGAGGAGGTCCTAGAATAATGTGACCTATATGCCGCCCATGGGTCCCAAGGTGGTCATTGGATTGGGAAGGGCATGGGGGTAGGGGGAACATCTATGGTTGTCTGTACCACTAGCAGGGCACCTGAGAGTGGCGGTGCTTAGGTCTGAGCTGTTCCCCATCTTCCTTTTTGGAGTATGGGGGAGATTGGTGAAGAGAGAAGATGTCCGAATCTGTGAAGGTGGACAATGCCACAGGGGAGGTCAGGGGAGTACTAATACGTGACCAGCGTGGTACCGAGGAAACAGTAATGGCTGTCTGAGTCAGATAGTGTGGTGGTGCTGGTATCGGTGTGAGGTCGAGTGGCAACCATTTGATTTATGCATCGATTTCATCTGCACCGAGTGGTGCTTTGCGGTGCCGTTTGCGGGTGCTGCATGCAAAGTCGGTGCTGTGGGCATTGGCAGTGCCGAAGCCGCCACCAGTGCTGGGGGCAATTGTATGATCCATGCTGTGTCAGTCGCTGTTGCTGTTGTGCCCAGTGCCGTGGAGGAGTCTTGAGAGGGTTTGTTTCTCGACTCCTTGGGCTTTGGTGCCAGGGCATGGCTGGTGCCAGAGGTACCAGGAGAATCATAAGTACTGGCTCTGGGGGCCATAGGCACCAATGATAATGAACTCACAAGGGACCTCTTCTTTTTATGTGGATCCCCCTGTGGAGAAATAGAAGTTCACTTCCTCTTTTCCTGAGAGGATGGAACGGTGCTTCTTGTGGGCTCAGACCGCACTGGGGAGTCTTTGGTGGAGGACTTTGTGGTTGTCCTTGCTAGATCCTGCATGGAGAAATTTCTCCATGAGGATCATCTTGAGCCTCAGATCCTGTCACGGCGGGCTCTCGGCTTCAGGTTGCCAGTGGGTGCATTTCGATGGGATATGCTCCTCACCGAGGCACCTCACGCACTGTAGGTGCCCATCGGACCTGGGTATTGCCTTGTGGCAAGAATTACATCTTTTAAAGCCAGGGGAGCCTGGCATTATTGTTAAAGAAAGTGGTGTGTTCCTGAGGGGAACACAGGAGAGCGAAAAAAAACCCAGCAGGAGGAGGAAGAGAAGAAAGAAAAAAAATTTTTTTTTAAAATCAACTAACTACAAAAGAAAACACTAAAACGCTAATTTATACTAGCTATTTTCTGTTTTTAGGAGAGAGAAAAATGGCACTGTTCCGAGCTCCGTCTTCGGCTGAGGACAGTAGAAAAGGAACTGAGGGGGTTAGGCTGTGTGCGCACTGACCTTCCACTGCAGCATGGGGCACAGGTCACTTGCTGGAGGATTCTCTGCACCTTGAATTCTTTAAACCACAATTTGAGGACTTCAATAGCTCAGACATAGGTCAGGGGTTTGTTACAGGAGTGGGTGGGTGAGATTCTGTGGCCTGCATTGTGCAGGAAGTCAGACTAGCTGATCATAATGGTCCCTTCTGACCTTAAAGTCTATGATTCTATGAGACAGCTGGGGCACGCACACAGCCCAGCCAGGCACTGCTATTGAGGATGTCCAATCAACTGGGACACACTCATCTGGAGTGGAGCACCCACAGGGACAGCACTTGAAGAAGTGGTGTGAGTTGGGTACTCTCTGGGAGAAAAGTGCACTCTCTCTTGGCTGCCCTGAACACGATACCAATTTTCAGAGAGTTGTTTGGCTGTAGAAAGGGCTTTGAAAATACATTCCGAGCATTGCTCGCTCAGGCAAACTGTTAGTCCCTTCTACCACGTATGACACATGGCCAGCAGCATTTTCAGAAAGGGGTAGTCCCAGACGGTCTCCTCATATGGTGCCAGAGTGCTGAGAATCAGCAACTGAACCAGTTAGATTTAACCAGTTAAGCAGCAAAGAGGACCTGATTAAGGACAGGAATTCCTGATTACCAGATCAGATTGGGGCCAGGTAGCTAATGGGCTAATTAGCTCATTAACTAGGAGACCGGATAAAAGCACACACCCCACCCATTGGGAGACAAAGTAGTTAAACTGAATGACTGTATAAATAGTATGACAGCATAAGTATGTAAGAGGTGGAGTGGTGAAGCACTGTAAATAAACTACACAATGTATGTACAATAGGAAGGTCTCTGAGCAGCCAGTGGGAGAGCAAAGAAGATGGGAGCAGAGGGTGCCTGTCACACAAGGGGGCTTGTCTAGGATCCTGCGTTTTTCTATGTAGATGGAGAACTTGATGAGGGAAGCAGATGGAAAGATTTAGTAGGTGGGGGGAGGGAGGAGACGTTACAATGGCTGGTTGAACAGCAGAAGGAAACGCAGAAGACCTGGCAGACCGTCTAGAAATCCCACTACTTGAAGAGACAGTCCTTGCTCACCTGGCAGGTTGAGCAACAAAAAAGCCTGCAGATAATTTATAAGGGAGCAAGCCCAGGTGCAGTAGCAACTACTAAAAAAAAGGGTGGTGAGTCCTGCAGCAGGGATCGGCATTAGGGCGCAAGGCAAGAGGTAGGCCTCTGCAAGACAGGCTAGGCGGAAGACCCTGAAGCGGTTTTGGTCACATTTGAGAGTGCCTATGATGGCAGGATGGGATAAGAAATTCGGGCCCTACAGCTTGCAACCTATTTGGCAAGGGAAGATCAGGCAGCCTACATAGCTCTCAGTGATGAGCAAGCAAAGGACTACAAAGTGGTTAAGGTGGCCCTCCTCAACTAGGTGACTTTCGACAGAAAAGTACTCGCAAAAATTTTGAGCCACTAGATGGACTGGGAGATTATGGCCCGAGGCTTTTGCCCAAAAATGGAAAGACTGGGCTACTTGCCATGCCTATGGGTCAGACAGCATCAACCAGTCAGGCTAGTTGTGGCAGTTAAACAGAGGAGTTTGTAAACGTGGACATTCCCACAGGGGGTCAGCAGTTTAAGGGTCTGGATGGGGGAGGAAGACCAGAGAACCCATAACTGTTAAGGGTGCCAAGAAGAAGGAGGAGGAACACCGAAGGTGTCGCTGGAGATTGTGTGCTACCAGGAACATATAAAAAGAGACTGCCCATATATGGAGCAGTCTCTACCTCCTTCTCGACCAGACCATGCTGAGCAGGATGGGGATAATCTTGAGACAGCCAGTGTGCTGAAATGAAGATCCTGTCTCCTTTGCAGATGCTGAGAAACCCTGTAGCTAATATCCAGAATGATTACACTGTTATATGCACAATCCAAACCAGTCAGATAATCTCCTGGACCTGGTTAGGAGCATCTTGCTACTAAATATGTACTATCTGTATGTCTGACAAGGGGCTTGGCCTCGATGTGCCTTGCCCTCATCTCCCTCACTTCTATCCAGGTTCCCTGTCAGGAAGTTGCCACCAACATGTGGCATCTCTTCCTGCCATCCTTCTCTGTTTCCTCCTTTTTCTGTGCCCCATCTTTCTCCAGTGAGAAGCCTCATAGGTCAGGCTGAAGCTCATGGCATTCCCACCACCTTCCTTTTCTAGTGGTCCCAGTCTTCTGACACATCTGATGCCTCTAGCCCTCATCCAGAGCAAGGGACATGGGCAGTGCTTGTGTGTCAGGAATTTGGCAGCACGTACCCCAAAGCATCTGACAGAGAAACTCAGATTGCAGTTCACATCCCCCCAGAGGCAGCAGTTTTTGAAGTTTATGTTATGTGCGCTTCAAAGCAGTTTTTTGTTTTGCTTTTTGGTATCACCATTTCTTTACTTGGCTGGTTGCTATATGCTTCTTTATCCTCGTGTAACGAAGTTCTTCTTCGAGTGCTTGTTCACGTCAATTCCAATCAGGTGCGTGCACGCCACATGGAAGGTCATCGGAAACTTCTCCCTTAGCAGCTCCTGTTGGGTTGGCTAGGGAGCACCCTGGAGTGGTGCCTTCATGGTGCTCAATATATGACCCTGCCGAACTGACCCCACTTCAGTTCCTTCTTACCATCCATGGTGGCATTGGAACTGTGTTCACTTGCTCGCAAGTGCTCCCTTAAAACTAAAACTACAAAGAACTAGGCACAAGGTTAAGAGATGTTAATATAGTTGTTAGTAGTGGTTGGTGACCGGGATTGTTCGTATCCTGTCACCCCACCTTGGGCTGCGGGGCATGCCTCAAGCCCAGGGGTTTAAGTCTTGCGGTGTTTGCCAGAAGCCTATGCCCAATAGTGACCCTCACAACTCATGCCTTAGGTGCTTAGGGGAGGCGCATCAGTTGCAGTGCTGTAAGATTTGTAAAGCTTTCAAGCCTAGAACCAAGAAGGAGAGACACTTCCGTTTAAAACAACTATTGATGGAAGCCGCACTCCGTCCTGCGACACCGGACCGCCCAGCCCCAGGCCCAAGTTCATCAGGGCGGAGCGCCCCGGCATCAATCCGTGACTCAGTGCCGAGGAAGGACTCTGGCAGGAGAGACCCTCGGCACCGAAAATCCCTGGCACCGCAGCAAGGAGCAGTGCTCTGGCTCTGCTCCACGTCACTGGTGCCACACAAGCGGCAAAAGAAGACAGACAGAAGGCGCTCTCCTCAGAGGGCTGCGAGATCATTAGGGAATGTATTGCTGCTCCAGAGAAAAGACTCGGACACCACGCAGCAGGAACTCGTGCCATCGACTCTGGTGCCCCAAGCACCGTTGAGTCCAGCACTTAGTGACCCTCCGGCAGTGCCTGGTGGAGATGTTGGAGCCGTTGGAGCCACCCTCCATGCCGGACACTTTTGGGGCTGCTAAGGACCTCATTGAAATTATGGCGCCTCTGCCCTTGACCATCAGGGACAAGCCTCCAGCACCGCCTAGACTGGTACCATCTAGAGGCAAGCCCTTGTTGCCAGACAGGCACCGTTCCCAATCCGCATCCCCACACCACCACTCCCCAGCACTGCCCACAGTACAAGTTTGCATGGCACTGGGAGGAGATCTGCATCTCCCAGGGTCAGCGCCAATCTAGGACACCCTCAGAGGATCGGCACTGTCTCACGGCACCGGGGCACAGTACGTGCGGCACTGGTTTCAATCGAGGGACAGCCGGCACCGATCCTTGATGCGGTAATCATGACACCGATCCCAAACCTCTTCTTCACGGCACCGACTGTCGGCACAGGGGTTGTCGGCACTGCCTTGGTCGTCGCCCTCGGGTTCCTCGGCCGAACTGTTTAATTCAAGGCCCGGTAGGCATAGGTCCAGTAAGCGCCAGAGAGATGTCCAAATGGCATGGCAGCCACAGTGACCACCCCCTGCACAATGGCCTTTCTGGACCCCCTGAGCTTACCACAAGGCCCAGGGTACCCCTTCGCGGCCCTCCAGGTCAGTGGCCTCGGGACATCACCCCTCCCACTCACCAAGGGATAGACCTGCCCCTCGGGTGATGGAAGCGACCCTCGCCAGGCTGCCCCCTCAAACTGCAGAGCAGTCAGGGGATGCGGCTCCAGTGCGACCTGTAGCCCAGGACACTCCCAACTGGGCTGGAACAACGGGGGAACCTAGCACAGCCTAGGGACAACCAGCACAGCTTGAGGGCCACCAGGACCCTGTACCCCAGTTATCACCTCATCATTGTCGCCTGGTGAAGCAGTGGCAGGAGCATCAGCCTCAGGTCCCCTGACCACTGACCACAGGGCTCACCAGGATCGACTCCGCCGCACTGCCCATAACATGGGCCTACAGGAGGAGGAGGTAACCAAATAGGAGGACCCAATAGTGGACATCCTTGCTCCAGAGGGTCCTTCCAGAGTGGCACTGCCAATAATTAAAACAATCCAGAATAACAACAAGACCTTGTGGCACACTCCAGCCTCCATTCCGCCCACCGCCAGGAGTGGGGAGAGAAAGTACTTTCTCCCCCAAGGGATAGGAGTTTTTATTCTCTCACCCACATCCCTGCTCCTTGGTGGTCTCAGTGGTGAATGAGAAAGACCACCAGGGGCAACAGGCGCCAGCCCACAAGGCTAAGGAGGTCAAACACATGGACCTCTTTGGCAGGAAAGTGTATGCTGCTGGGGGCCTACAGCTGAGGATAACCAACCAGTAGGCTATCCTCAGCAGGTATAGCTTTAACTCTTGGGACGCTATGTCCAAATACAATATACCCACTTGGGATCTCTATCTGGTCCTCTCCAGACTAATGGGAGCTCCATTTGAACCACTGGCTACATGCTCCCTTCTCTATCTCTCATGGAAGGTACTGTTCCTGGTTGCCATCACTTCAGCCAGGAGGGTGTCCGAGTTAAAAGCACTAACATCCAACCTCCCCTACGCGATCTTCCATAAGGACAAGGTATAGCTCAGGCCTCACCCAGCCTTCCTGTCAAAGGTGGTACCACAATTCCACATTGGACAAGACATTTTTCTACCAGTCTTCTATCCCAAGTCGCATGCCAATGCGCGGGAGCAGAGACTTCATTCACTAGACGTCCGGAGAGAGATCTCAAATGCTTCAGTTATAGCACATCAGCCCCAACCATTCCAAATAAAGATCACTGTAGTTTTGATTTGGTGCTGACTGAGTGAGCTCATGACTACACTGAGAGCACAAAACTTTTCAGGAAATTGAATCGACTGTTCATACCAGTGACAGACTGGATGAAAGGCTCCCAGTCTCTTCACATGACATTTCATTATGGATCACGGCCTGCATCTGTTCTTGCTTCGACCTCGCCAAGGTTCCAAGTCCGCCTATTGCAGCGCACTCGACGTGGGCTCAAGCCTCATCCACCGCTTTCCTGGCCCAGGTGCCCATCTCTGCTTGAAGGATGTCTTAACAGAGACTTACTTAAGGCAGGTAGTCAACTTGTTCTTGTAACATACATTAAGCAATGAATTGCTCTGATTGTGCTGAGGAATTATTCTACCTTCAATTCTACACCAACATAACTAGGGCCCTACCAAATTCATGGTCCATTTTAGTCAATTTCATGGTCACAGGATTTCAAAAATAGTAAATCTCATGATTTCAGCTATTTAAATCTGAAATTTCACCGTATTGTAATTGTGGGGGGGAGGGGAGTGTCACAAGATTATTGTAGGGGTGGGGGGGGATTTGCAGTACTGCTACTTTATTTCTGCGCTGCCTCTGGCAGGGTGCTGCCTTCAGAGCTGGGCACCCGGCCAACAGCCGCCGCTCTCTGGCCATCCAGCTCTGAAGGCAGTGCAGAAGTAAGGGTAACAATACTGCAACCCCCCTAAAATAATCTTGTGACCCCCCCCCCCCCAGCAACTCCCTTTTGGGTCAGGATCCCCAATTTGAGAAACGCTGGTCTCAACCATGAAATCTGTATAGTATAGGATAAAAACACACAGAAGACCAGAATTCACGGGGGAATATCAGATTTCACGGTCTGTGACGTGTTTTTTCGTGTCTGTGAATTTGGCAGGGCCCTAAAAACAACACTGAAATAACTCTATTGAAGTCAGTGGAGTTACAAACGAAAACAGGTATAAATGAGCTCAAAATCAGACTCATGGCCATTACTTGTCAACAGTGTAATGACACCATGGTTTGGTTACCTACTAAGCAGAAATTAGAAAAAAAAACCTGACAGCGTGTAATTATTTCTCAGTGGACAGAAAAAACTTATATCGTACTGTGACTTAAATAAAGCTTGCTTAATTTGAAGTTAAGGTTGAAAGAGCCTCCAGAAGGATCAGGAAAAGCTCAAGAAAAAACATCCTTTATGAGAATGTTACAGTTTTCTCAGAAAAATGCAAATACTGGAAAACCTAGAAATCAAAGTGAAGATTCTATTAAAAACTATCAAATTAGGAAACAGGAAACATCCAATTAAGGTCAAATTATTTCATAACTTTCCAATTTGAATGTACTTATCTGCCTTATTATCCCAGGGCATGGCTGAGCACATGGAGCCCTGCAGAATAGTGCTCAGTTCAAAGCCTGTCCATGTGGCAGAGGAGAGGCCTCCATAGGGTGGTAGTTCACACACTACAGAGGAGTACACGGCTACACAGAAGGGAGGAAGGGAGCTTCTGCCTGAGGTCACGTCTCAGCACTTGCTGCAGTGGTGATACCATTGGCTGAGCTGGCCAGTCTTAGCTCAGCAGGGCAGGCTGTGTTTGGGGGCCATTGCTCTTGTAGTGAAGCTTCTGGGTTTCAGTAGGGTCTTGCCTTGTGCCACCGGCAGGATTTAATTCAATGCCAATGGCTTTTAGAAAGCTATCCTGTGTTACCACTTCCGTCTTATTTGGTTTCTATTTATAGTTTCTGTTGATTATGTTTTTGTGTACAATATATACACAAACATTTAAGAGCTGTTTGAATGATGGGGCCTGATTCTCCTCTCACATCAGTGTAAATCAGGAGTAACTAGGGAAAGGCCTCCCTTTGCCCTCCCCTTCCCCCATACTGCTCTGCAGATGCTACTGCAGCCTCAGGAAAGGTAGACTTAACATCCTTCAGCAAAAGAAAAAGTCTGAGCCTGATATTTTTCATAAAAAAGCAACAGAAGTAAAATTTTATGAAACTACCTTCATATGTCATAAAAGACCAGTAAGGGTACAAACAGCTGTTTGCTTTGTAGTAAGCTATGCTAGACCGCTGCCAATATTTTGGACTCAGTTACACTCGTTTCTCCCAAGCACAATCAATGAGCCAAATTCATCCACGTAACTGCAATCAGTGGAACTAGGCCTAGGATTAATTTAGCCCAAAAGATTTATTCAAAACAAATGAAGTTAATCGTTGACAAATATCTTACCTTGACAAAAGGTAGCATTAATTCTCTTGTAACCTTGGGGGCATTCCACCATTTGGGTGTATCCAGGGTAAGCTGGGGGAAAAAAAGAAAACTATTGGTTAGTTATTACAATGTATGACATTTATATGGAGAGCATCACAGTCAAATTACTATATAATTCTATCCAAAAAATTTACATTTACATTTTTAAGGATGCATAATTAAGTACCTAAAAGTCAGGAAATGCCAACATTTAGGTTGTACATGCAATCTGAACACTGTCTCCTTCTGTGTATGCATTACTACAATTTTTAATTACTCAATCAAATACCATTTTGCAGATAATATGACATAACAGCATGACAGGAATTCTTTGAAATTATGGCTTGTCTACATGGGAAGTTACTGCCATAAAAAGACAAGGGTATAAATCTCGGTGCACCAGCTTGCTATATGGCAACATCCCATATGGACACTGCTATAGCATGCTAAGCCCCACTCCAGGACTTTCACACCCTGACGCAATCCCTTAGGAAACTTTCTGTTTCATTCTACTCATTTTCAAAAATGACTGAATCATCCCTGCTGAAAATACAAATATCACTTTCAGGAAGTAGCCATGCTGGAAAATTTCAGCCTGGAAGACAATTGTTTTAGAAATGTTCAAGCTAACGAAATCAGAGTTAGAATAGGAACCTGAATGCAACCTTAACGATGGCAGTTGTTGCTGCGCCCACTATAATAAATCTGAACATATCTGATCCATTGAAAAATATAGTCAGTCACATATTTTATTTTTATAATAGTGCAACCATAATTATAAGAAAGGAAACAGACTTATGCTTTATCTTTTTAATCTTTTTGAGTTTTAAAAGACTGTCATTTGTTGGCTATTATTTATAAATTATCTAATGTGAATTATAAAGGATAACAACACAAAATTAATTCACTTTAGCCAAACTCGAAAGTCTTCAGCTAATTAATAGTTTTATTTCTATTTATTGTTTCTTTCCTCCAAGATATATTGTGAGGTTGATTTTCTAAGTCTAATCCTGAACAATAACATTATCTTAATTGGTAACAATAATATTATCTTAATTGGCACTGTGGTAATACAAATTAATAAAATAAAATAATAATAATAATAATAATCTCAGATGCAGCTTCCCTGGATATATTTTAAGCAGAAATAGATCTGTTTCTTCATGGGTTGTGGGTTTAAAACATACGCAATTTTGACCTTTAAACTGGCTGCAATTTTTTGAATTTAAATGAAAAAAAATTGGAAGTGATATTTATCACAGTGATGGGGTTAGCTCCACCTCTTTCCCCTTCCTGGTCTCTCTGACTGCACCACCTCAGGTGCAAGTTATCATGCCTTTATCTATCGCCTTTAAGTATGCTGGAGTGAAATTATGTAATTCGCCCACTCTTAGACCAAGCCCTTGCTACTGTACTGGATATATCAACCGTCCTTACCCAGCAGGAACAAGCTAGTCTTGGCACCTGCAGTTATTTCCATTCAGGAGTCTGTGACCACTGGTATACAGGGACAAAACAGCCTTCTTAAAACCAAATCATTATTTATTTTAGCAGTACAGACTAAGCATTGAGAGAAAAAGGATTTTCATAGATTCCAAGGCCAGAAGGAACCATTGTGATCACCTAATCTAACCTGTATAACACAGGCCACAGAATTTACCAAAAATAATTCCTAGAGTAGATCGTTTAGAAAAACATCCAATCTTGATTCAAAAATGTCAGTGTTGGAGAATTTAGCACGACTCCTGGTAAATTATTCCAATGGTTAATTAGCCTCACTGTCAAAAATTTACACCTTATTTCCAGTTTGAATGTGTCTAGATTCAACTTCCACCTATTGGATCATGTTATACCTTTCTCTGCTAGACTGAAGAGCCCATGTATACTTACAGATGTAATGAAGCACCCCTTAACCTTCTTTATGTTAAGCTAAATAGATTGAGCTTCTTGAGTTTATCACTATAAATCATGTTTTCTAACCCTTTAATCATTCTCATGTCTCTTCTCAGAACCCTCTCCGATTTATCAACAGTCTTACTGAATTGAGGGCATAGTATTCCAGCAATGGTTGCACTAATGCCAAATACAGAGGTAAAATAACCTCTTCTCTAATCCTACTTGAGATTCCCCTGTTTATGCATCCCAGGATCATATTAGTTCTTTTGACCACAGCATCATACTGGGAGCTCATGTTCAGCTGATTATTCACCATGACCCTCAAATCTTTTTCAGCATCACTGCTTCCCGCAGGTGAAGTGGAGTATGGGGTGTGTTGGGTTGGCTCACAGTTGAGCAATGTGGGAGATGGATAAAATCCTACATTTCTTTCTTATTCATTTAGCAAGTACTAATTATTGACAAGCATTCTGAACGGACATCAGCCTCCACTTGTAATATAACACTGTACAGTTTGATTCAAAAGGTTCTCTTGTTAAAAAAAACAAACTTTGACATATAACCTGTTTCTATTTTCTGCTCATATTTTTCAGTATTATTAAGCCTGTGGGCATACAAGCCACAAAAGCTGTTTCAAGCCAAGGTGTATGTACATTATAGGGTTTGTGGCAAAATACCTTGTTCGCCTCAGTAGGCTCAGTCCTTTCTAGCCTTAGAGACTCAGGTTTGGGGCAAGGCGAATCCTTATAGGTGGCACAGGCTCCTGCTACTCCTCTCCTCAGTCAGTCCCTTGTCCTTGTTTTCCTTCCCTTCTGGGGAGGAAGTGCAGCCTCCCTACTGGGAAGGTTTGGTGCCTTGCCGTAAACAGCCTACTGGCAGCTTCCCTGCTCCTCTCACTCTTCTCCTCCTTCCACTCAGGGGAGGGTTTAAAAAGGTCTCAAGTAGTTGGAGTCAGCTGAACCTAATTGGTTCCCTAGCAACCCCTTTCCTAGCTGAACCTTATTGCCCCATGGTTATCTTTTCTCAGTGGCCAGGGAGGGGCCTTTTAATCCCCTGGGACTAATTACTACCCCCCTTTTGTAGCTGTTTGTCCTGGGTTTACCACAGGTTGTAGACCTGATTCAGTAAAGTACTTAAGAATGTGTTTAACTTCAGGTACATGCAAAAATCCCATTAAAGTCAATAGGATTTAAAAATGTGTCTAAAATTAAGAACATGCTTTAGTGCTTTACTGAACAGGGAAAGAAAAGAGGATAGAGATAGTATGACTTAAGCACATGCTTGAATACTTTTGCTGAATCGGGGTCTTGCAGACAACCAAACGTTAAATCCAACCTGCTCAAAAACTGGCGTTTATAAAAATATTTCAGTCTCAAGTAAAGATCATAAAGCACAAAACCATAAAAGAGAAAGCCATGGAAAGTCTATCTTCTTCCAAGATGACTACAATATGAAGAGTAATACCAACTTAGCAAAGGAAAACTATCAAAATGACATGGGAATAATCTGACCCTGAATCTGCATCCTGTGAATGAGTCAACAAAAGACATGAATACAATTTAAATGTCAAACTGTTAACAGTTTATTTGATTTCCTCCTAATCTGTATTGGCAGTTTTTAGGATCAGTCAGTTTGCACAGCTTTATAAGGAACAAGTCAGCATTTTAATGCTTAAAAAAAAATCTACAGAAGGGCTGTAGGTGGACGTGGGTGTGTGAATGAAGAACATGAACACATCATATATTTACAAACTCCACACCCATTATTCACTTGGGTAATTTCTCCATGCTTACCATTGCCAAAAATCACAACACTGTGTGTATCCTTTTCTTCCAATACCTCTGTTAAAGAAACCAACCCTTTTGCAAAATGATACTAATAAGAAGCCTTAAAATATTAGTATTTCATATCTGCTATTCTATTTTTACATATTTGCTCCAGGCTCTTTATCTCTGTTTTCAATGGTAAATTCTTTAATCCTACATACTACGTGGTTATGTCTAGTCTTCTCAACCACTGAAAAATTCTTATCTTCATCATCAAAATATAAGAATATCTGGTGCAATACAGATCCTCAGATATGTACAGTATATTTTTTATAAAATCCCATTATAAACTGTTACATTTATTCTTTGGAAAAATTTGTTCTACAGAAATTTAAGTCTTTGATGCAACTATGAAGCACAATTTGGCACATATCCTTGAAAGTAAATAAGGAAGTGTTATTTATTCCTTCTTATAACACAAAAACTAGGGGTCACCAAATCAAATCAATAGGCAGCAGTTATAAAACAAACCAAAGGAACAGGTTTCAGATTTTTTCACACAACACACAGTCAGCCTGTGGAACTCTTGGCCAGAGGATGTTGTGAAGGCCAAGACTATAACAGTTTTCAAAAAAGAACTAGATAAGTTCATGGAGAATAGGTCCATCAGTGGCTATTAGCCAGGATGAGCAGGGATGGTGTCCCTAGCCTCTGGTTGCCAGAATGGATGACGGGGCATGGATCACTTGATGATTACCTGTTCTGTTCATTCCCTCTGGGGCACCTGTCATTGGGCCACTGTCAGAAGACAGGATACTGGGCTAGACGGACCTTTGGACTGACCCATTATGGCCGATCTTATGTTCTTAAAGACACCCAATGAGTGCCTTATGTGGAAGCAAATCATAAGATTAGGGGACTCTGGGACACAAAATACACTACCTCACAAATCAATGGGCCAGACTGAGTCAGTAATTACTTTTGCAGATTCCCCTTCTGGGCTGTAAAAGACTCCTGACAAAACTACTCCCGCAGAGCCTTTGTGCTGCCCGTGAAAGGGCCAATCACAATTTGAGACACGATTTTTTCCTTTGAGAAATTTTAAATAAAAATGCATCCCTAAATTCATGGATAAAGATATGCTACACCATACAAAACAATTAATATATTTCCTTGTGTTAAGCATCCCATGTTGATAATTGGGAAAGGAGTGTGACCTAGGGAATATAGTATTGGACTGGGACTCATGAGACCAGCATTTTATTCCCTGCATTGCCACCAGCCAGCTGGATGACCTTGGGCAAGTCACTTTGGCCTCTCTTTGTGTCAGTTTTCCCATCTCCAAATAGGGATAAGGATACCTTCTTTGTAAAGTGCTTAGAGATCTATTGTAAAGTGCTTAGAGACAGGGATAAAATAAACTCCCATTGACTTTAATGGGGCCAGGATTTCACCCCAGGTCTTTCCTCCCCAAAGCCATTTCAGAACTAGGTATAATTATTTATTATTAAAGTTATGAAACGTTTCAATAGATTAGGTTTACCTTTCATGAGAATCATTTAATAGCTATTTTTCACTATTTTACATTATTCTGTCAAGCTGTAGCAAAAATATTGGGAAAGTCTTCATGGTACCCTAATTGTATAGACAGCATTCGAACAACAGAGTTTAAAATGTAACTGATATTTTAGAGCCTGAAAAGCTTTGGCATTAAAACTCAAAGTTCATTCAAGGTCTCAAGATGTCATTGCATTTTCTCTAAGTAGGAACTGGTGCCTCTATAATTTAACATTTTTGTGCAAACTTTAAAAAAGTAAGTCCAGCTAGGTTATGCAAGATGATTCAATATCATTATCTCCCTACATGGAGGAAACACAATGAAGCATCACTAGCTCCGTCAGAGAAGGAGAAAAATAAAAAAAACCATTTCATTGTCACTGAAGCTCAGAGTGTGCCTTCTATCACCTTTCTTATATCAAATAATACGGTTCTTTTGAAATATAGTGTTAGCATTTCTCTTAAAGAAAAGGTATTTAGAGCACAAATAAGTGAACTGATGCAGAAAACAATAATGAAATCACACTTACATGGCTTCTTGGGACATTTGTGACATTTGTTAAAGCCCCAGGAAGTACCCACAGTTCCACAGCAGTCTTCTTGCTTTGATAGGCCAGGGAGCGCTTTACCACACTGGAATAATTAAGTAAAGAATATTCAGGTTAGTGTTACTGTAAGATGCTCCCCTCTAGAACACTGCTATATTACATAATCATCTTGGGTAAAACTCACCCATCTGCAGAGGCCCACTGAAGACTCATTGAAGCCCTCAGTGGAACTTAAATAGTGCACTGGCCTTGAGCTAGTCCTCTTTGTGGGGGTGAGCAGGTTCAGTTTTAAAACATTTTGTTTCAGTATTTTTTCCCCTTCAACTTTCAGAACAAAAACCAGTCACTGAAAGAGTGAGTATATTTCCAAGCTAGTAATTCTTCATTGGCAGTAACTCCTTAAATTTTGCTTTATAAAAATCTGCCCCTGCACTTTTTCAAAAGGTATATAAATCATCTCAAATACCTTTCCCATTATTCTTTTAAAGAAAGGGACAAGAAAGTATTATCATGATTTTTAAATGTCATTTCCTATTTCATTTTTAAAATACAAATACCCATATTACCACAAGTTGTACCTAATGTTTATGACTGGTTACTGAAATTGTAAAATTATATTGAAAGAGTCTAGTATTTGTAAACTGAAAGAGAATTTAACATAAGTAAGACGATTGGGCAAAAAAGGTAAGTGATGCCTATCTATTTTTACTTGTGACTCTTTAATCATGTAAGCAATTGGCCCACTCTTGCAGTGCTTACTGAGGCAAAAATCTCATTTATTTCAAATGGTGTTTTGTCTCGAATAAGGAAAACAGGATCCTACATTAGTACCCTATATTAGTAAATATGTTAACACTTTAACAATTGCCAAGCTTAAATGTACCTCCTTGATGGTTGATATTTTTCATTTTGCAAGGCAAAGGCAAGTAAAATGGATTTTCTGTCTAGAGAATGGATACAGAAAGATGTGTACACCTGCTGTGTACCTGAAGAGTATCAATTAGGTGTAAAACAATTCTGCAACATGGAACCTGTGCCACCCTGAGCCATCTCTTCAAGCTAAAATAGGTGAGTTCCACACCAATAGAACAGCCCAAAAGTTAAGAATTGTGGAGCTACTTAGAAATGTCACTATAGAAAACTGGAGATTTTCTCTTCTCAGTGCTTTCAGTCTAGATGGGAGAATGGGGCCCTAAAACACCATAACCTGCTAGAAGAATGCCTGGAGAAATACTGCAGCCCTAGTCTCTTTAATGACTATTCTCATAGTTTGTGCATCTATTGTACTCAGTAACTAGATTACATCTGCCGCTGAAGCATAGGCACGGGAAGTAGGGGTGCAAGGGGTTCTGCAGCACCCCCAGGTTTTATGTGGAGCAGCTGTCCCTGTCCCCAGGGCTCCACTCCCCACCTTGGGTTCCGGGGGCTGGCCCTGTGCCCTGCTCCCCAGCCACTGGCTCCACACATAGAGCCTGGTGGTGCTTCCCACGCCTACGCCCTGCTCCCAGCCCTCTGCCCGCACTCCGCTCCTCAACCCCTCACCTGGGGCTTGGGTCCTGGCCACTGGCCCCACTCCCTGGCCGCTGGACCTGTGCCCGGGGCCAGGGTCCCACTCCCGACCCCGTGCTCTGCTTCTAAGGCCCCAGTTGCCTGCCCTGCTCCCCGGCCACTGGCCCTGTGCCCGGCCCCCTGCTCCCGGGGCCCCCCACTCGGCCCCACAGCTTGGCCCCGCACGTGGGGTCCCAGCTGCCGGTCCCTGTCCAGGGCTCCGCTCCTGCCCCCAAACTCACCCCCAGCTGTGGCCTCAGCCCCCTTTCCCCAGTCCGGTTTCCCCCTCCAGGAGACACAGCCCTCCTCCCCGCCTCAGTTCGGGGGGGCGGAGGGGGGGACAGGGGTAAGGGTGCTGGCTTTCAGCACCCCCACTACTAAAAATGTTCCAGCACCTCTGCACTGGAGGAAACAGACTTTAAAATTTGTCAGTTGAAAGACAGGAATAAAATAAACTCCGATTCACTTTAACGGGGCCAGGATTTCACCCCAGGTCTTTCCCCCCCAAAGCCACATGCAATCCTGGGGATATCAGACTTAACCGTACATGTTAAAAGGGATTAAGCTTTTATTTAAATAGGGTTAGAGTTTTTGTGACATACCAAGGGGTCCGGTAGGCTGGGGGTGGGGGGAAATGCCATCTCTCCACAATGCCTCTCTGAGAGGATAAAATTATGTACTGAAACTTGCTACATCTTAGTCCGAATTGCCCCAACTCTTAGAGCTCACTCAACTAGACAGCTTTCATAATATTTCCTTCTAGTGCAGCCCTAAACATTTACAAGGCCTTCTATTCACACCTGAATACAGCACTACTCCCTTGACCTGGCATCCCAGTCTAACACACTGTTTGGAAGGGCAGTGTTCCTGTTCAACTAGATCTGTTCAGCCTGACTTCCTGGAGACTGCACTACTCTCGCAAAACTCAAAACAGTTGCTTACTAGTAACTGGACTTCTTTGTGAATATTTCCTATGCATATTTATACTTATATTCTTCTCCCCCACCTCCTGCCTTTCCCTTCTTCCTCAGTTCCACTACTTTTCTGGTCTCTGAGCTTTAGTGGGAGGAATCAAGGTGGTTGAGACTGCACCTCCCCTTATGACCTCAGACAGTGAGCATTTGGTGCCATGAGGGGTACGTATGTGGCACCTAATAGGCACAGTTTTTCTAGAAGGATCCAATCTCCTGCGGCATCAAAAAGACATCCCAACAGTGTGCATCGTGCACAGGCAATACTTCAGAAGCAGCTTTTGTTTTGTTTGTTGGTTGTTCCCCCCCCCCCCCAAATATGAAATATATCATTTAACCACATTAAACTGAAGAAAGAAAAAACCCAAACAAATCAACAAAACATAAGGATTAAAAAATAAAATGTAAAGCTCACTCTTAGTTTAGGTGTGGTGCTGTAGCATTTGTACTGTACTGAAGATCATGATCTCAGTGGTCATAATGGTTTCAAATTTCCATATAAAAACCATGAGCAAGAATAAAGATTCCAAATTCTGAGTCATCTGGCAACTGTGGTTTACAATCCTATCAATAAATACTGCCAACAATTTAAGATCTTGCTCCTATCACATCTATGATGAATTGAAGCTTGAAGAATCAGTGGTAATTTGATTAGCATCCAGCCACTTTAGGAACTGACATCAAGGGAAGGCATCTGCCATGTGGGGCTCCTCAGCTCCATATAAATGGTGCTCCAGATTTGCATGATTTAGGACACGGGTGGGGAACCTATGGCCCAAGGGCTGGATCTGGCCCATTGGTTAATTTCATCCAGCCTGCAGCACCCCCCTTGGGGGGAAGCCCCAAACCTCTGTGCCTCCTCCCCCCACACCCGGGTGGGTGAGTGGCCCATGATTGATTTTTTTCTGTGGGTCAATGGCTCGTGACAGAAAGAAGGTTTCCCACCCTGCATTTAGGACATAGGCAGCAGGGGAAGGTGGTAGCCATGCAGAGCTTCTAAAGTAGGCAGGCGTGTACTCTGGCTTATGAGCTCTGATGTTCCTGTTTCCTCCAACATAGTGCTTCAGATCCTTCCAACACTCATGGCACCGCATGCCCGGTTTCCCAGCCAGCCACACTTTCCAGAAAGGCTCTCCTCTTTCACAGTCTGAATCTCACAGGAGTGAAGCTCCATTTCAGTGGGGCAAAAACTTGGATTGGAGCCTCACCCTCCCTAGAAGTCTCACCCTGCTCCCCAACAGATAATTCTTTAACCCTCTCTATCTCAGGTTCTGAGACACAAACAATAGGTGGGTGACTGCCCTGGGGAGACCCCAGAAATTCCCCATCTGTCACTGCTTTCAGTGCAGCTCTGCTACATAAATCTAGCCCTAATTTAAGTTGCAAGCCTTTAACGTGCACACTGTGCTTTGAATAGATTCCATTAATGGGGCATCAACTTTCATTATGCTTTAAGACCGACACTTTTTAACATTTATACATGTGTATCTTTAATTTTTTTATATCACTTATACTTTGCATAATTAAAGAAAGTGCACAGTATTCCCACTGTTAGTTTAGATTCTGCTGGTGCACAGAGGTTGCAAGAGCCACATCACTTTGTTTCCCTGTGTGCATTTCAGCCACAATCCTAGTCTTTGCATGAGTTGGGTGCTGCTGCCAGTGACAAATTCCCCAAAAGAACTAGAGAGATGGCAAGACCACACCCGCCTCTGCCTCCCCAGCACAGCTGAACCAGTACACCAAGGAATAAATGGAGCTCCTGTTAAAGCATAGTAGAGATCCCAATCTGGCAAGAAGTCCCACAACAATCACAATTATTCTGTTTGAAATCATCAGGATGCCTCCTAGGACTCCTACTGCCATGTGCCCCCTTTGCAACACCCTTTTGTGGGCTGTTACTAATAAGTCACAGTATCACCATTAATAAAGTGATACTAACTGATTGATCCTGGCTGAAATCCATGGGCGCTCAGCCTGAGGAATAACTAATGATTTCAGGATTCAGCTTAAAGACTTATCTTTCACATACCACAATAGCAAATACTCCAGAGTGAACAGATACACTGTCAAGCATTCTGAAAACTTTTCAATGGGCATAGACATTGGGCTATTATACCTTTCTTTCCCCCAAATGGACATCAGACTAATAGACCCCAAATTTACTGAATCATATTACTGATATAATGACCAAACAACATACTGGCTATCTGAATGACAGGTTGTTAAAAAGAATATCATCATCCAATATAACACTGGCTCAGTAACAGGCATTGTCTCATAAGAAGAGTAGAGAGAAACTTAAATACTTCCAGACTTTCTAAAAGGACTTGTAAAGAATTTGTTTTGGCTTAAGCAGAACATTCTTTACAGGCAAGTAAAAATTATCCAGCTTTCTTTTATTTGAGTAATTAAAACAGTGTTTGGTGTTTTTGGTATCTGATACATCTTTAATCCTCTGATATTTCAGGGTATTGATTTTGCAAAGAATCTATTGTGGATGAAGCATTATATCCTGTAAATGGATCCACACTGATTTTCTGACAGTCTATTTGTTTAAAAGCTTCTGAAGCCAAACCATGAGCCTCAAGGAATTCCAGACAACTATTTTCTATTATGAGTTGGTATTTTTAAGACTACTTGCAAGAAAAAAAGTTTTTAAAAGTGCTCTGAAAAAAGAAAAAGTACTAATGTGTGAAACATCTGATTTTACTTTACTTTTTTTTAAAAAGAATTTGTCAAATTACAATATGGCAGGTATTTGCTATAACTGTTGAGCAATGAAAACCTATATTCTTTCACTTCCATAGGAAATGTCTGTAAAATCTGAAGTACAGTATGGTCATTTATGTTGCTTAATAAACAAGCTATCTTAATGTTTGACAAAATGGCACATTACTAAGGCCATGTTTCCATATTAATCCCTGATACATCTACAACCATATCATACATCATTTACATGAAAGCACTATGAATGGATTAGTTTATTCACTAATAACTATCAATATACATTAAAAGCTGTTTTATCCGGCACTTCACCGACCAGAAAGGTATATAAACCAGCATTTCTAATCTTCACTGAACGTCTGGTTTAATAGTCTGGTTGGCGTGGGGCCGGCAGGTTGTGGGGCATGGGAGGGAGTGTGGAGCGTGGGCTCTGGGAGGGAGATGGGGTGTGGGAGGGGCTGTGGGGTGCCAGATCCATGGGCCACTTACCTCAGGCAGCTCTGTGCAAGTGGCAATCTATCTCAGCTGCTCCTAGGCGGAGGTGCGGCAGGCGGCTCTGCGCACTGCCTCTGCCTGCAGATGCCACCCTCGCAGCTCCCACTTGCTACAGTTCCCAGCCAATGGGAGTTGCAGAGCCAGCGCTTGGGGTGGGGCGGCAGCAGCACGCAGAACTGCTGGCCATGCCTCCGCCTAGGAGCAACCAGGATAGGTCGCCGCTTGCGGGGAGCCACCCAAGGTGAGCATCTGGCCGGATCCAGCACCCCGCACCTCCTCCCGTGGCCCAAGCTCCCTCCCACACCCAAACTCCCTCCCAGAGCCCATGCCCCACTACCCCTTGCGAGCCCCAACGCCCAGACCCGTATCCCCTCCCACACCCAAACTCCCTCCCACTTAATTAACTGGCATTTTACCTGTCCCCCTCTTTCCCCCAACATACCTGATAAAACAGCTTTTACTGTACTTTGCTGCCCTGATCACAAACAGATCTGTTTTGTGCTTTATTTAATACTTGCAGTTGGGAAAAACATGTTAGTGACTCAAGTCCAGTTTCTACAAATACTTATGCATATGCTTTTTTTTATGCCCAAGGTCAATGGGACTACTAATTTGAATAGAGTTAAGCATATGCATAAGTTTTTGCAGGGACAGGGCCTGTGTCACAACCCATCCTCTGAACTTTGCCAACTTATAAACTTTTCTAACTGCCACAGTCTGTTTATTCTATACTTCTCTAAGTCCAATACTTAAAGATGGGGGCCACCTCAGTCCTAAATACATACATCTCATATGAAATCACTTCTGAAAAAAAATGGTTTATTAAAATGCTTCCATAAAGTAATTTCTTTGGGATATTTATCAAGTACACGTTTACTTTCTTCAGTCATAATAATAATTTAAATAATTCAGTACTCCCTTGAGAAAACATTGGTCATGTTGAAAACTGACGATAACTTATAATTCCCAATGAAGTCTTCAGTAAGATTATTTTTTATTTATTTTCATTTATGTACACATCCTTTCCTCTATATGCCTCTTATTTTTAAAAATGCAATGATCCAGTAGATTAATACAGTAAGAACTCCAACTCAAGCACCCTTGCTGATCTCAACTATAGCAGATCCATGGGTCCTACACATGGTGGTGTACTGCCTCCAGTGCACTAAATGCCCCAATAGTAACTACCTGGGTGAAACCAGACTCGTTCTTGAATGAACTCACACAGGAAAATGATCAAAGACAAAAACACCACATCACCTGTGGGTGAACACTCTTCACAAAGCAACCACTCCCTATATCTGACCCATCAGTCCTCATCCTCAAAGGAAACCTGCACAACACTTTCAAACAACAAGCCTGGGAGCTTAAATTCACATCTTTGCTAGACACTAAAACTCATGGACTGAATAGAGACACTGGACTTATGGTTTATTACAACAATTTATAACCCACTAACAACCCTCCCACCATCCGCTTTCCACCCCTCCTTCCCTTTCCTCCCCTCCCTATGACTGAAAGGAGGTCAATGGACCACTTCACCTTGAATGGTTCCTTGAAATACATTTGAACTACTTATGCTAAACAATCTGTTCCATCTTGTATTTTGCTGTGACAGTCTGATGGCTTGTCTTCATGTACAATGCTGCAGCTGCATCGCTGTAGTGCTATGGTGAAAACCCTACTATGCCAACCCTTCTCTTGTCGGCATAGTTAATCCTCATCCCCAAAAAGCACAAACTATGATGACGGAAGAAGTTCTACATGGGGGGGTTAAATCAGTATAACTACATCACTCAGGAGCGAGGATTTTTCAAACCTCTGAGTGACGTAGTTATACCAGTATAGGTCTGTAGTGTAGACCTGGCCTCCGTAAGTTTCCCAGACCTGAAGAAAAGCTCTGGGTAAGCTCAAAAGCTTGTTTCTCTCACCTGCAGAAGTTGATCCAATAAAAGATATTACCTCACCCACCTTGTCTCCCTAATATCCTGGGACTGACTTGTATACAACAACACTGCATACAGCAGCATGGTATGCAAACAGGGACAGACTTTCAGATCTGCAGCTGAAGGCTTATAAGTCAAAACAAACACTATAAATTCCACACCATACTTAACAGATAACCAGGGCAGATCCAAAAGCACTGTCATGTGCTTGAATTTGTTGCAGAATACATTCAGCCTGCTAAGTTGTTTCAACTACATATTTTCCTTTAAACAGGAAAACGGTTTGTTTTGTTGTTGTAGTTTGGAGTGTGTTGTGTGGACTTTGTTGGGTTTTTTAAGTCACAGAGCAGCCCACCAGAAACTGAATGGCTGTGATTTATGTAAAAATCTACATTCAAAAAATCCTGTTCAAAAGGCTAGACTACAACTTATTAATCAGAGAAGATATGGGAATTCCCCTGGTTTAGTCAAATACACAACAGCCAACTTCTCCTTCGTGCTTCTTAACATTGTTTTTTATTTATATTGTGAATAATAATTCTTCTTTATTTACATTTAACTGGAAAGAAATCAAATCAATTTTGGGATAGCTATTTTTTTTAGACAAAAGCCTTAAAACTAGAACATACTTATTTAAATATCAGCATTTGTAGCAATATTAGAAATATCTCTCATAAAGATTTAAAGTGGCATATGAGAGAAATCTATACATAAATCTTGACAAATCATAGGCACCTGTGTGAATATATATTCCGTCTACACTGAAATGTTCCATAACAATTTAAATGCACATTAATCATAGGTAACATTAATAGGATTCACATTAGCAGTACAAACTTTGTGTGCGTCACTGACACAATAAAATTATTTTGGGAAATAACACGATATTCTGTGTCACAGTAAAGACATATTATTAGAATTAAAATGAAAAGCAGTGGAGGCGGTGAGACGGAGTTAAAGAAATGAAACATAATGTTACTTGTTTGCTTGGTTTATAAATAGGACTGAGTGGACCAATGCTCTAAGCTGACAGACTCTTGGCTTCCAGAAAGATTCAAGAACAGGTATTGATTTGACCAATACTCTTTATGACATGGAACTAGCAGTGTCTGGACTACAGATGAATTACTGTTAGTTTCTGACATATGTGCAACAATGTTTCTGATGCTGATAAAGTATTTGGCAACAAGAAATGTTTCTTTTTGAGATAGTACTAAGGACCTCTAATGGAACGAATACTATGAAATCTTCCAGAAAAAATACTGACTCGGGGTTCCATTCTGAAAAAATTAAAGGCAGTGGGGATGAGTGAACTGACTTTGAAAAAGTAAGAGCTAGCCAGAAACTAAACTCTTTCTCTATACCCAAGTTTTAAAATATTATAATAATAATCCTATTTCTACAGGTGCCCATCAGCCCACCTTTGTCTCCTCTTCCCAATGATCAGGACACAAAAATACACAACAAAACAATATATACCTAAAAATATATCACTCTGAATCCTGGGGGCTGTCATCATTTTTTATTCTCTCCCGCACCGGCTCATCTCTTTTCTCTGACCCCTATGAGGGCTTCTGCCTTTGCTTATAGTCCTTTGTAGGCTCTAGGTGGTTAGGCACCAGGCGGGTTTGGCAGTCTGGGTTGGGGTTGGGCCAACTGCATGTTCTAATATTGCACGCTCTGGGCTTAAATGTGTAAAATACATTCTGGGTATCTCTGGCCTGGGTAAGGCCAGAGTAATTGGGATTTGACTACAGCAGCTAGCCCAGGCCTCGTGAAGACTGCTACTTGTAACTGAGATCCATGAAAGAAATACCAAAAAAGGTAAGGTGAGCAGGAATGTGTTGGGGAGGGGGGAGAACCATGGGAGGGGTGGGAAAAAAACAGAGTGACAAGAATCACTGGCCTATGCCTGGGAGATCATCTGATTATATTCAACAAGGAAAGAGGGAAGATCAGGATCAGTTTAGACACAATCAGAAGGAAAGAAGGAGAGAGATGTGAAAAAGTTTGGACAAATTCAGGTAACTCTGAATAAATTCTATCTAAAATGAGACTCTTATGTTGCACACTTAGACTCTTATGTTGTCTTGTTTGTGTAGCCTAACTTCACACACAAGACAAGTCCCCCAGTACAGCTCTGAGATTCAAGACAGTTTACTTAAAATAGTAATTTTATAAATCAGATTAATAGAACACTTTTTACCCGTGCTAAAAGCAGAGAATAGAAATGGAAAGATAAGGAAGATCCTACACTAACTTGGTTGATTTGCCTAGAAGGGACCACACATACATTTCTTCCGTCTCTTTTGCAGACAGTAAAATCACCCCTGATCTCAGAATAATGAATAAAGTTTTTTAGAGTACTAAAGCCAACTATGCAAAGCCACTCTGCAAGAAAATACACAAACGCTGACAATTGTTAAGCAAAGCAAGAATACAGAAATTATCCAGCGCAGACTCAAGTATTTTAACTGAGGACTTATTACATGCTAGTATTAATAAAGAAAACTCAGTTTGAAAACCTCCAGGGACATATAGAGAGGCCCTATCACATTTACCAAAGCAAATATTGAATAAATAAAAAATAAATGGCTCCTTTTAGATTACAGACCTGTCTGACCCTAACAAATTTATGTTAGGTCCTAGTGTCTGCTTTTGGCTCCTTTGAAAGTTGGGCTCTACAATTCCAGCTATAAATTAAATTCTTCAAAACAAAAAGGTTCTCTCAGGCTGCATTAGGCCTTTTTCCCAAAGTTGGCACTAAAAGGATTAATAAAGTTTGGGAGAAACAGGAACATATCTCAGTATAAATTGGGAGGCACTGCCCACGTGCAGGGGTAGTGCAGAGAGGTACTGCTCCTGACCACGGGGAGTACTGAGAAGAATATGGCAGGTTTCAGAGTAGCAGCCATGTTAGTCTGTATTCCCCACACCCCCTCCTCCTCCCCCCGCAGCTCTCCTGCTGGTGATAGCTCACCTTTCCTGATCACTCTTGTTACAGTGTGTATGGTAACACCCATTGTTTCATGTTCTCTGTGTATATAAAATCTCCCCACTATATTTTCCACTGTATGCATCCGACAAAGTGAGCTGTAGCTCATGAAAGCTTATGCTCTAATAAATTTGTTAGTCTCTAAGGTGCCACACGTACTCCTTTTCTTTTTGAGAAGAATATGTCTCAGACAAGCAGAATGCCTTGTGGAGCACCCAGTCATGTAGGGTGAGGGTGCGAGCAGCTACACCAATCTAAGAGCTAACCTCCATTGGCTGGTAAATAAGACACCATAGCACTGGTATGTACCATCTCTTCCCCTCACTGTACACCACAAAAAGAAGAGGGAGGAACAAATTCCTGTGCTCTGTTGCTTGTAATTCTATCTGGCCCTTATGCAGGCCTCAAGTGGACTCGTTATGCCTTCCACTCCAACTACTACAGACAGAATACGGCCCTAATTTGTAAACATAAAATATGCAATGATGGCAAACGAAAAACACATACCCCAGTACAAACATAGCATTTCTACAAGTATAGCATACCCCTAAACTGTCTGAGAAGTGTCGCCTATGCTCCAGGCCTGCACCTTCCTATATTATTTCTGGCACTTAGAAATAAACCATGTTAACAGAGGAGTAAATCTGATAATCAGACAATAATGTAGGGCATGTTTGTCCTCCTTATACTGTATATCATGATAGTGTGAATAAATATAAAATGAATTTGGTCCATATGCCCTTCTCTAAGCTAAACTTAGAGTGGTCCTTAAAATGAGTAGTGCTAAATAGGCCCAAACTAATGACACTCATTTTTCTTCAAATCTTTTTTCTACCTCAGCTTCTACAGTGTCTGCACCTTCACTTTCTTTGCCCAGAAGTAAGTAAAAAACTGTATTTTGTCCTGCACCCTCCCCCGCCTTCTTTTGTTGGAGAAGCATTCACTGCAAAGGCTTCTGCCAAGGCATAATCCAGTTTAGTTGCCCACAGCGGTAAGCAGAAAGATCTGCTAAAAACAAAGTCAGACATGGATCTGTCTGAGATCTGGAGTGGCAGATGCAGCATGGATATACAGCAAATGGATGACTTGTTCCACCAAGATAAGCAAATTTCTTTCTTGCACTGACACTTTCTTATCAACACATTTTGTGAAATGTTTCCGATCACCCGAGTGCATGGCCCTGTGATGTAAAATACACAGCTCTCAAACTTTAAATCTTAGTGCACCTTACAAACTAAACATCAAGTAAGGTTAAGCACAAACACCAACTTGTGGCTGAACTACAGAACTAGCTGGAGGAAGAGGGAGAAGAAAGACCTCCCCGCGCCATGCTCCACTGCCTCCATGAGGGCCCACAAATATGTTTGGCGCTGGGCCCACAAAAGGTTAATCCGGCCCTGCCTGAAAGCCGTATTTCAAGGACGCTGGTATGCAGCAGGAGAAGGCGCTCACTCAGAAAAGAGCAGGAGGTGTGAACAATTAGCACTGTTTTGCAAAACAAAGCTCTACAGGAAGTGTGAAGTGAAATCTCTTTTGGAAAAAAAGAATGTTGAGGCGTTCTTTGCTGATCAATGGAACATTTTTCAGTGTTGTATAATACTGCTTTAAAGCTTCCCATCTCAAAAAATGTTTGCAAATATTTCTTACCTGTGTCCCAATAGTCTCCTGAAAGCAGCGCCCAAGCTGAGTTTTAGCAGAAACAGGAAACACATGAGGAATGGGTTGCTGATGTGGGTAAGTAGAATATCCTTTCTGGGTCTTGTGATATGGAACACCTTGATAAGAGACCTGGGGATGTCCTGGCTGGGGTACTTTCACTTTCTGTCCTGCTGATGTGCTGTCAATTCTTGAAACTTGATGGAACTGTACTGAGGCCTCAGGGGGATGTTTCACATGGATATTCACTACGTTAGGGGGGAACTTCACTAAAATAATTGGAAGAATAAACAAAGAAAAAAGCAGCGAGAACAGATGTTAAACCAAAATACCCAACATCTTCAACAGTTCTTTAGTATTAATGTTTTAATTCAAATTTATATATGACATCCAAAAAAATGAAAAAAAATATACATAAAGCCGAAATATAGAAAAAAGTTAAAATGTAGAGTGTGTGGTTTAGAATGGAAGAGAATTCAAACTCTTTGTACAGAAAAGTAAGACTCTATAGAAAACAATATTAAAAACTACAGTGTAAGGTAGGTGTCCAGCTGGCTGGTGTGACATTAATATTTGTGGTCAGACTGTGTAAAAAAAATTCCCATTCTAAGTCCCAGAATTCAAACTCTACGATGTTATTTTTGGATACATAGTAAATTTTGTTCTATTTTTTAAATCCATTCTCTCTCTTTGGAACATAGAGAAAGCTTCAGAGTTCATCATTTCATCTTGGTATACTAGCCAAGTCCTGAATTTGCCCATGAAACCATTGATGACCTCCCAAATATCTAAAAAAAAACCACTCCCTTCATTGAACTCTGAATTAAGGATATGTCAAATAAGGAGGGACTACTTTTCAAATACTTGGTTTTTGAATGGAGTTGTAGTTTTAAGTCTGTGCACATAGGTTCAGAATTTCCACTCACTTATTCCAATGTGAACCAAGAGTAACTCTGTTAAAATCAATGGAATTACATGGATATTAAACCAGTCTCACAATCCCAAACCCATTATTGATTTGGGTTCTTAACCTATTTTAAATATTATTTTTATAAAATCTTGGTGTACCTTTAAATCCAATCTTAAATCCACTTTAAGAATTCACAGTTAGAGTAACTCTCTAAGAATAGACTCATCTCCTTACATTTTACAAGTTAAAAATCAAAGAAGGTGAATACTCTTACAATTACTTAGGAGCATCAAAGGGGCTTAGCCTAATGAGGGGAGGGATACTCTCTCTTGCAAAACTCTAAAGTTTTCCATGGGGAAGAGAAGGAGAAGAAGAAATAACCATCTCTGTGTGCCACCCATGCTAAACCCTGCAACCACTGGTGATGATAGGCTAAATGTTGTGGTGAATGAATGTTGTGGTGAATGACCTACTGAAGACTGGATACAATATAGTGTAAAGTAAAACAGTTCTCATGTATTATACACAGGAAAGCTGGAAAGTATAAACAATATTCTCAAATGAAATATAGTTATGTTGTAGGTAGGTATTAAGTATTTTCTCACCTCTAAATTTTGTGTTTCCAAGAAAACAATTTCAGGACTGTTTATGAGCCTTATGTCCATTTGGGTTATTAAATAAAAGCATTGGATACATGCAGTTCAACACAAAATTTGGAAAAAAACACACTTACTTTTTAAGTTGCCATAGTACAATTAGAATTCAATATTTAGTCTTTGTATCTGGGATGATATTTTCAGCATCTGTTAAATGACTTTCCTCTAATGCACTCCTAAGGCCAGCCAGACAAGGAGTCAAGAGCACGCAAAAGTCTTGTAACACTGCTGTCTCTACAAACGATGTTAGCTGATCCTACTTAGCTGTTTTCCTGTCTCCAGCAGATGCAGCAGCTCTTCTTGATGGTTAAATGTGTCTTTGCTAAAACTCTTTAATTCCCACAAGGCTTAGTTAGTTTAGTCTGGGTTTTTGTTTTTTTTTTAAATGAAATTATGTTTGCTTTTCCACCTCTTTTTCTCTAGAGTACCCTATGACAGGCATTTTCAGTGTAACCAGTCTATCTTACTTAAAAGAAGCAGCCTTGTAGTTTCAGTTATTGCACTGCTTTCTTTTTAAGTCTGAGAAGCCACAGCTTTAGGGTAGGCAGAGTTCCCAGGAATTAGCTGATGGGAACCAGGGTGGATAAAAATCAGTGATTAAAAAAAAAATCAGATTTTTTTAAATTTAAATTGGATTTTTTGATAAAATGCTTTTTGAGGAAAAAAACCTATCTAAAGATAGTTTTAATTAAGATACATTATAGCTCAAAGATATCTCATCATGGAATAGGGATTATAAATTCTAATTCTATAGTATGAGACAATATATTCATGTAATGTTTAGGAAAAGTTTTATAAATGAGTTCCAATAGTTCATGGATTAGGAACCCAATCTTATGGGGATCCAGGGGCTTCTGGATAGATTATTTAGGTTAATCTTTCTATCTACCCAATGGGACTCAGGGCTCAGTCTAGAAGATACTATCAGAGATGCTTAGTTTTGCAGTTCTCAAACTGTGGATTTGTGTTTCCAGAGACAACATGCTTGTTAATAGCAAAAATGTTTTAAAATAAATAAATAATAGAGAGGTGAAAAATAACAGACCTCAACCATATTGTCTCTCTGCAAATTTGTGTATACAGAGTCAATCCCTTACCTCTCTCTAAAAGTGCAAAGTTTCAAAAAGTTCAATGAATAGAAGATTGTTGGGGGCGGGATAGATATGGACAAGGAGAATAAGTCTGGAGATAAATGTGAGAAGGGAGGGACAGGCAGTAGAAACAAAAGTGAAACTGTTTGAGCAGCATATTCCAGAAGTCTTGAGGTCTTTCTGAGTGTAGCCTTCATTGATTTGAGATCTACCATACCATTCTCTCACTAGAAGGGAAAATCTATAATGGCAGCAGGCCGTAAAAGAGACCCAGTTTGGGAATATTTTAATGAAGTTCGTCTACGTGTGGGTAAGACAAGCATGCGTGCAAAATGCAAACAGTGCAACAAAGAAATGTAAGGCCTGGTTGCCCGAATGTAACATCATCACGAGAAGTGTTCCTTCTCAGGAGGAAGCTGCGTTGATTATGATGAAAGGAACATGTCTGAACACGCAGGATCTTCAGGTTGGTAATAACCAACAAGAATGCACTTTTATGTAGAAATCCATTATTAAATCAAGTCTTCCTGACTAGTAATTTAAATCAAATCCACCCTGATGGGAACCCAGCAAGTATGCCTCCATGGCTTTACTGGTTTTTAATTCCCCACTTGGTAACAGATAGTCATAACTTCTTAATGCCATAAGAGGTCTGTTGTAGTCAAGGCACACAGGGAAAGGGGAAAATGTTGCCAGAAGAAAAATCTTTTGACTAGGAATTGATACAATTATTTTAATAACAGGTTTCAGAGTAGCAGCCGTGTTAGTCTGTATCCGCAAAAGGAACAGGAGTACTTGTGGCACCTTAGAGACTAACAAATTTATTAGAGCATAAGCTTTCGTGGGCTACAACCCATGCTCTAATTATTTTAATATCATTTTGCACTACATAAGGAAGACAACACAACATGGCTATTTCTGGCAAACAAAACTGGTTCACTTACATGAATACATTGCGAGTGAACACTCCTTTCAGGCTAGTATTGTGGTTTCTTTCTGACTCAATAGTTCTCAGCAGGCAGATGTTGACTTAGGTGCCTTGCTGGCTTCTATAAGTCCATCTAGCTCTGCTAGGGATGTTCAGCCAATTCAAGACTGTGACAAATCAAGATGAAAGTGCTTCCTCCCAGGTAATGTTTATCCCCAAGACCCTCTGTCTCCAGGTCTTCGATTCCTGTCTAGCTGCAGTCTTAAACTTTGCTTTCTGCCAATCTCTTACGGATGATATATTTTCATCCTCTTATCCAGAAAAGGAGCATTCCTCTCCCCATTGGTCGATGTCCTCACTTGGACATGGAAATGGCAGGCAAAGGCAATGCGACTGGTGATGACCTTGATGGGGAGCTTCCTTCCAAAGGGGTAGGAAAATTCATCACGAGTAAGAAATTTGCTGTACTTTTCAAGCTAGTGACTTGTACATTAAATCTGAAGGATGACTATGGCCAAACATAAAAAGAGCTATTTTTCTTTATGGGTCACCATTTCATACAGGATATCTTAACCTCTAATGGAATGCTCACAGTAATAAGCCTCAGTCACATTAAGTATATGGCAGTTTGATCCTCTTGTTTACAAGAAAAGTTCAAAGTAATTTTGGTAGCACAAGATAAGGTCTAGAATTTCCACACTGGTAAAATAACCTGTTTTCCAATAGATTGGGTAGCAGTCTCGCAGAGTCTGATTTACTGAAAAATGGAGATGGAGCTTAAGAGAAACTTCTAATTCTAATGTTTCCTAGTAGATGCCTACTTGTATTTCTTACACAGCTATTGCCTGTTTCGATAATAGAGTTAAGTTAGATTATGCCTGCCATAAAGATACAATTAACCTGGGTTTGTTTTTAGCAAAGCGATTCAGAAAGTAACTGTGAACATCTAATCCCAACAGAAAATTATTTTTAAAATGTATGAATTCAGTTGCAACCACATGGAAAAGTTGGCTGTATATTACCAACTACAGTCAAAATCAGGTTGGTTATTCAAATAAACAAAAAATTAGTGTTAAATTACTGAACTGTGGAATTTAATTGTGGGACTCTCCACAAAAACAGAAACAAACATGGATGAAACAGACTGATAAATAATCCTTTGAGTTCATTTTTTATCAAACAATGTCAAGCATCTTCAACATGTCAGTTGTAGTTAGCAGGCTAGTTAGAAAGTGAGTCTGATCTCTTAGTTAGGGCAAGATTACTGATTTTCTTCTCAGATTCTTCTTGTTTTTAAATAAATACTTTTCAGTGTTTAGATAGCAGTAGCACCTTATCTGTGATTTCATCAACCTTACTGGAAATATTGTTGTATTTAACTGAAATACTCTCTAACTCCTGAAGGGATATTTATGTTCCATATGCTGGTCTCTGTAAGTTAAAAGGATCACAAACAAAAAACAAACCTCTGCATACAACAGTTCACTGAGAATGAGAGGCAAATTGTAAGGGTAAACATGAATTCTATTTTCATTTTAAAATCAAGTTAATTATGTTGGAAGGCAACCACACTCTGACCCACACTAGTGGGAACTTAATAGCTTGCCATTTTAACAGTCACAGGTAAATTACAGACTGCGTTCTGGAACAGTGTCTTCTGTCCTTCCCCATGTGAAATCTGGCTATGCATCTGATAAGAGGGAACTTTGTTATACCAAAGAACGTGGCACCCTTTTTAATTCTGTGATCTGGACTAAATTCTACCATGAATTAAAGTAAAATTACCTTATCAAACTCATTTCAATAATATTGTGTTTCTTATTATTCCAACCATCTAAGGAAAATAACTTCCAATCATTCGGGTAGGCTCTGGAGTCAAGCTGTGGTATCTAGATTCAAACTGTGTAGACAGATTTCATTATCATTACTGGTCTGATAGCCACAATTCGAAAGTAAAACTAGCTCCAAAGGGAAAAGCATCCATGAGAGGAAAAAAGTTACCTTTTACTCCTTGCTGTCCAGGCATAGTCAGTGGTAAAGTATGCGTAGAGTGGATGACATGTGATCCAATGGTCTTGCTTGCCTGCTGTGGTTGATGGTAAAGTTTTGGAGTATTGGCATTCTTCGCTGGGATTTGACAGAGTTTACCAGTATAATTAGGAGGGCACTGGCATTTATCTCTAGAACTGCACTGGCCACCATTCATGCACGGAAGATGACAAATAACTGAAAGGCAAAAAACCAGAAAAATACAGAGATGTTGTTAATTTCTCTTCAGCTGCCATTATTTTTTTAGCATTATCTGAATATACATCATGGTGCTACTCATAGCAGTAGAGAAGGGAGAGATCTGGGCCTTCCTTCTTCTGACATTTGTGGAATGCTGTCCATTTGAGACAGGTTTTTACGTGCTTAGTGGCACGGCCAAGCACCCTGCTTATTACCTCTGTGTAGTTCACGTGTTTGGCTCGCTTCACATCAAGCACAGTGTGTGTATTTCTTCCCTACTTGATTATATTTCACCATATGACAAAAAGAATGCTATGTTTAGAAGCATCCCTTGTGTAAACCCCTGTGTGTGGGTACTACTTCCTGGAAAATCTAGCTCTTTCTGAAAACCCTGAGGCCTGTGTCCCCTTTGGAGAAAGGGATAAAACCCTGTCAGATCAGACAATGCTGGGGGTGAATTTCTCATTTCCCTCAGTGCTCTGGTTGTTCTTTGAAAATTTGTCTCCTATTCAGGGTAGCTTTATATATGTATTTTTTTCTGACATGAGCCAATATTTATAACTATCCATTAGGATAATTAAAATGCCAACTAGTTTTATTCCAATAATCTCAGAAACATAAGTTCCACGTTATAAAAATATTTTAGCACCTACATAAACACCTACCTATGGCTGATTATTTCTGTGCCAACTTGTACTTTCATGTCTATATAATTTATCAGAAATTATCAAACATAGAAAATACGAATATTAAGTGCAAAATTAAATCTCCAAGCCATAAAAGTGAATATTTAACAATAAATGGTCTTTTATATCTGAGGTTCATTCCATTCTAAAAATAGAGCAGAATGTTTTAGAATCTACTATAGTTTAGCTGTATTGTAAAAACTTTCAGAAACTAAATCAAGCAGAAAATACAAAATGATGTTGCTCACAATAAGCTAAAGCCATTTGTGTTATTCTTTTTACATAAGTATAAGATTCTTGGAGAGATAATATAGCATTCACTTGTAAGCCATAATTTTTCTTTTTACAACTTGATATTTTGTTAGACTTATACTGTTTGATTGTATTGAATTACAAGGTAATTTGGAAGCTACAGAAAGTGGCAAGTTGTATGTGTACATTGTCCCTACTAATCCAAGTGGTGTAATCTTTTGACAACCACTGCATATTGCTATCTTACAGCTACTATAAAAGGCCAGTATCGGAAAAAGAATGTGCATGTTGTGTGTTGTAACAAGACAAAGCAGGCGATTTTAGAAGTCTCAGGAGTTCCAACTGAGCTGCGTAATTCATTTGGAGTATAAAAAGCACTGGAAAAATAAGCAATTGGATTGGCTCTTAGCGGAAGTATAACCACATAATATTGACAGGGTTTGAAACTTGTTTGTCTAATCATTAGATAGGTATTACTATATCTACATACAAACATAAACGACCTAAAATGTTTTTCCATTCTAGTATACAAATATATTTTTAATAACTGTTGTCTGCTTATCTCGTTTTCATTTTATAGGAACTGATTATAAAAGGACTAAAACTGTAGCACTATAAATGAGCATAAAAAGATCTAGCAGCTTTCAGAATACTGATTGCTTTAACCCATGCCTTATGGTGTGTACCAGTGAACTGCTGTTGTGGTTTAGCTGGAAAAAACAGCTCTCTTTACAGAAAAAGTAGTCATTTCGAAGAAAGGAGAAATGTTTCTGATTTGAGCAGTGACTGAAACACACAAAACTGTCTCTAATTTGGAAAAAAAAAAAAAAAAAAAGGCTTTTCCTCTTAAAGGTTTTCGGCATTTCTTAAAAAAATCAGCTTCTCTGTGAGCAGCCAAAAATTAACACTTCTAGTGCAATAGCATGACATCAGAGGGACCCCAGGTTTCTGTATGTTCTGATCCCTTTGCAGGATTGGGGCCTAAAATAGAAACATGTTTGAGTTCTTGCATAAGTAATAACTGTTCTGAAAATATTTTGCAACAATGAAGCAGTGTGTGCAATGTTAATGTGATATTGGTTTTAGATCACAAGGGAGTACAGTGAAAAATTCCAAATACAATTCTCTGTAAGGCTGCATCAGCAGAGAGGCATTCTGGGAAACTAGAAAGTGAGAACTGGTATTCTCTCTGAGGAGCTCCTAAGCCATAAGAAACCTGTCATTCTTGTCAGTTCTGTCTCTTTACGTAATGAAATAATGGGGCAAATTCAGCTTTCAGTTAAACCAGAGTAAATCTATGATAACTCCTCTGAAGTCAATTGAGCTATTCTAGATTGAGATTAGTGTAACGGAGAGCCGATTCTGGACTCACACTCACATCTTAAATTGTTGGGTTCCTCCACTTACATAGGCTTTTAAAAGGCAAACTAAAGTACTAAGGTTACAAGCAGCATTGTCATATTGCAATAAATTCATCTAACAACTTCTATTTTCCTTTTCTTGGTATTCACAAAATGATATTTCCAAATCAGGCTAAAGAATGAACGGTGCAAGACAACATCAGTTAAAACAAAATGCAGGATACTCAGGACAATAATCAAGTATAATCAATAATCATAAAAATACCCTCTCAAAGGTAGGATACAGATACTTTTATTACCATATTTCAACTTTAAAGTAATGTGGATTAATATATTCAGCATAATTGTGTTGCTGGGGTTCATAATAAAGTTTGTGGATAATACAAAGCTGGGAGGTATTGCCAATTTAGAGAAGGACCGGGATATCATACAGGAGGATCTGGATGAACTTGTAAACTGGAGTAATAGTAATAGGATGAAATTTAATAGAGAGAAGTGTAAGGTTATGCATTTAGGGATTAATAACAAGAATTTTAGTTATAAGCTCGGGACGCATCAATTAGAAGTAACGGAGGAGGAGAAGGACCTTGGAGTATTGGTTGATCATAGGATGATTATGGGCCGCCAATGTGATATGGCTGTGAAAAAAGCTAATGCGGTCTTGGGATGCATCAGGAGAGGTATTTCCAGTAGGGATAAGGAGGTTTTTAGTATCGTTATACAAGGCACTGGTGAGACCTCACCTGGAATACTGTGTGCAGTTCTGGTCTCCCATGTTTAAGAAGGATGAATTCAAACTGGAACAGGTACAGAGAAGGGCTACTAGGATGATCCGAGGAATGGAAAACTTGTCTTATGAAAGGAGACTCAAGGAGCTTGGTTTGTTTAGCCTAACTAAAAGAAGGTTGAGGGGAGATATGATTGCTCTCTATAAATATATCAGAGGGATAAATACCGGAGAGGGAGAGGAATTAGTTAAGCTCAGTACCAATGTGGACACAAGAACAAATGGATATAAACTGGCCACCAGGAAGTTTAGACTTGAAATTAAACGAAGGTTTCTAACCATCAGAGGAGTGAAGTTTTGGAATAGCCTTCCAAGGGAAGCAGTGGGGGCAAAAGATCTGTCTGGCTTTAAGATTAAACTCGATAAGTTTATGGAGGAGATGGTATGATGGGATAACATGGTTTTGGTAATTAAATATGCAAGGTAAATAGGCTTAATGGCCTGTGATGGGATGTTAGATGGGGTGGGATCTGAGTTACCCAGGAAAGAATTTTCTGTAGTATCTGGCAGGTGAATCTTGCCCGCATGTTCAGGGTTTAGCTGATCGCCATATTTGGGGTCCGGAAGGAATTTTCCTCCAGGGCAGATTCGAAGAGGCCCTGGAGGTTTTTCGCCTTCCTCTGTAGCATGGGGCACAGGTCACTTGCTGGAGGATTCTCTGCTCCTTGAAATCTTTAAACCACGATTTGAGGACTTCAATAGCTCAGACATAGGTGAGAGGTTTTTCGCAGGAGTGGGTAGGTGAAATTCTGTGGCCTGCGTTGTGCAGGAGGTCAGACTAGATGATCATAATGGTCCCTTCTGACCTTAGTATCTATGAATCTATAATTAACCCAAACTCCACTTACATAATTGATGGCAGTGAGACCTGGTTGCTCAGTAGTTTTGAAAATCACACCAACTATTTAGGTGGCTAAATAGAGGCTTCAGAGCCTAAGTTTGGGCACCTGTTTTTAGAAATTTTGTCCCGAACCTGAAAGTGTCTAGACCATCCCAACTCTGGAATTTCTATAAAACCACAAACGTCCCATTCAGAATTCTGAGTCTCTCTCATGGGAAATCAAATCCAACTCATGTACAAACCTAAGGCCTGGTCTGGAGAGGTGCTGAGAACCCATAGCTGCCATTGACTTCACTGGGAGGTATGAAGATTTATTTCCCAGAATCAGGTAGGAGATCCATTATATAAAAGTGATCCAGGGAAACTGGCATAAAGCCTCTTAGAATATTTTTCTTCTCTGTGCTCTCCTTGATGGGAATGAGTGCAGGAAGGTAAGCAACCTGAGAGTTTTTAATTTGTTTCTCTTCTCTCTAGAAGGTGGTCAGTTGAGAAAATAACGGGTGAGCAGAAAGGTCGTTTTTTCCATCAGAGGGCTGTGCTAGAATTGCTGGCTTGCAAACTTCCAACCTACTGGATAGATTTGGATACATACTCAGAAAATTTATTTGCGAAGATTTGTTTGAATATTTAAAACAAGTTAGACTGTATTCTTACTCCTTTCATGTTCTTTTTCTGTGAATATTATAGCAAGCAAGCTTGCTGGCAAGAATGTTGCTGAAACAGCAAATAAGGGCTTGTCTACATAGCTAGTAAGCGCGTAACACGTCGAGGTACAAATGTACTGCGGATTAGCATGCCACACATTAACTGGCCACGTGGGCCCTGGCACCATGAACTAAAAGTTCTTAAGTGCACAGTAGCAGGGTCCACCTGATCAGTTAGCGCAGGGCAGGCTAGTGCACTGTATATTCACACCCCAGCTTGCCATACCCTAACTAGCTATGTACGCAAGCCCTAGGAGGCAAATATTGCAGAATGTTTACTATTTATTTCTTGATTTGTTTTATTTACCCAGATTTACGGCACTATCAATAATGCTTAGAAATTTAAAAATTATGATGGAACCAGATTCTGAGCAGGTGAATATCACTGTAGCTGTATTAACTTTAGTGCAGCTGTGTTGATTTACATCTGCTGAGGACCTGGTTCAGTTTGTGAAAACTGAATTCTTAATCATTAGCATTTGCATCTACAATAAAATTGTAATGGTTATGCTCCTCATAGAAAAACACCGAACAACTTGTGGGTACTATAAAAACAGCTTAAATTTCAAATGGTAAATACAGAATTCTCAAAGAAATACTCATTATGAGCAATCCAAAATTTTGCAAGCAATCTGTAGAGTGAAATATGTTAAAGTAAAACACTGGTTGTATAATTTCACTTGGTTAATTAATTGTTAACATACTTCACTTGGTTAATTAATTGTTTTTTGTGAATAGGGTGCTCAGTGCTGCTGTAATTTCTGCAGAGTTGGAATTACAGGATTATCATGTGGATAAAGAGGACTCAAAAGGACAGGAGGTACTTTGAGGGAGCAGAAAGGAAACGGCTACTCTGGCCTCTTCTTTTTCAACCATCTGGGAAATACAGGTTAATAAAGAGCAAAGCGCCCTGGGGAAGAGACCTCTGCAAATATAAACTGATTTTGAAGCCAGTATTTGTTTGAACAGCTCACGTTCTGGTCAAACACTTTTTTAGTTTTATTTTGCCATTAAGCTTAAGGAACTTAAACAGAACATTGAGTTTTTTGCATAATCACTGATGAGCAACATCCAGACAAAGGACCTCTTGAAACTATAACCTGTTTATCCCTGGGCTCATTGTTATAACTGTATTTGAAGGAAAGGAAAATCTTCACTGTAATAATGGAATCACCTAGCTATTTATAGTCTAGTAATAACAATGTGGAGAAATAGGGGTATAAAATAACAGAGAAGAAATTTCAGTCTGGTGACAGATAACCCACAAGCAAGGGGGAAAAGAAGAGAGAAAGAGACTAATTTGCAAAATAAACTACCTGTTTCAAAATACACTTACCAAGTTAGGTGCCAAAACTGTCCAACATCTATTAATGATCCATCACTATGGGATGGAGCAAATCAAGATTTGTGCTTGATTCATAAATGAATCTATCACTTTAAAAGGTACCAGGTTTAATTTAAAACTGGTTTGGGAATAGGCAAACATTACAAATACTCTCCTGGTCCTCTAGTGGTAATTGGCTTTGATTTCTGTGAGTGCTACTAAATGCTCTGGCTGGGCAATCACAGTTCAAAATCAGCCAGTCATAGAAGATTTGGTGAGACCCTTCCAACTTGTGTCTCATTGAGCCAGGACAAGTGGCAGAAAGAGAAACCTGGCCTGGGAGATCTTTAGTATTTGCAAGACAAATCCCGGTAAAGTTGCTGTGGGCATAATTTGCAAAGCAGAGGGGCTGGAATCATGAGCACAGAGGGTATGAAACAATTGAGACCTAGTTTGTCACTTCAATTACATCATCTAATTTGTTTTCATGACTCTAAACTCCTCTAAATAGTTCCAAGTAAACTTAATACTGCAGTCAACTTCGAAATCTTTAATCCAATCAAAATAATGTGCAACAAACCAAATTATTGGGACCTAATTCCTCCTAATCCTCAGAAAATAGCCCATACTTATCTAATCAAGCCCTAAGCATGGATGGAAACTCCTTGCCTGTAACAAAGAATTCACTGAAGATGGCTGTCAAAAAGTTTCCCATCCCCTTGGGTCCCTTTCCAAATAAACATATAAGGTAATACCCTGCATTTCCCCATTAATCTTTGCCTTTTCTTTTTACACGTTAACAACCACTCAAATTTAGTCACCTATAAAAGTACTTAATCCCAAGTCCTTTGCATAAAATGAGAGGGCCGGCTCTCTCAAGAAAACTGCAATACTTTTAATTAAAAATAGTATTTCCATTGGATGTATCAGAAACTAGCAGATTTTTTTCTGAGGGTTCCAAATTGTCCAGCACTAATATATATGCAGAGATGGAGGCTTGTAATTCTTTCTCCTGTGTTAGGAAAATTTGTTAAGCACTTAAAAAGCACAGGGAGTAGTACAGAAATACAATGAATGCAATTTGTCATAGACTGGAAGAGAAGCTTGTTGTAACAGGAGTGACAAATCAGTGTACACTAAGTTCCCCTAACTCAAATTCTTTACATACCATACATTTTTAGACAAAAGACCAAAGTCAGAGGTGATGTGTATGGTGGTTCAGTGTTCCTTTATATTCAAAACTTATTCCCATTTTCTGATTACAAGGTAGTCTAACTAGGTGTAATTTATACTTTCTGGCTCCTTGGTGTTTAAATTAAAGTAGGTGGTGTTATACATCAAATTTCACATTCCTGTACTCCCCTGTTTATTGTTTTTCTTGCTACACTCCTCTCTTCTGACCCCTCAAAAGGCCGAATTACACCATATTCGATTTCTTTATACTTAGACTCATGGCTCAAATTCAGAAGTGATGGGTAAGGAGGTAGAGGTTGTTACAGGCTGAGTGGGAATGAATCTAGGTTAGTCTAATAGAGTCTAAGTATGGAGACGGGAGAACAGAAAGAATAGTAAATTGCACCAATTTAATGGTACTTTAATCTCTAGACTCACCCATGTATTCATCCCCAAATTGATACAAATGGTAAGTCTACGCAGCAATCAGAGGTGTGATTGCAGCATGTGAAGATATACACAATTTAGCTTTGATCTAGCTAGATCAAACAACAATAGCAGTGAAGTCATGGCAGCAGGGACTTCAGCATAGTCTGTACAAGCTTGCCTGGAATCCTAGGCATGTATTCAAGAGTGGCTAACCTGTGCTGAAGTCTGTGCTGCTGTGGCTTCTCTGCTATTGTTACTTGAGCTGCTTCGGGTACGTTTACACGTGCTGCAACTGTGTTTCTGATTACTGTGAAAACATACCCATAGACAAAACTCTTTTTCTGAGAGACGTTTTAATGCAGTACCTAGATGGTTATTTTTTAAAGGTGAATATATAACAAATATTATTCTTGGAAGTAAACATTTTTTCCAAATGTAAGCCCAATGGCCAGAAGCACCAAAGGAGGAAAAAAACTGTATCGCATCTATTGGTGAAAAGGGAAAAGTGCTGCAATAGACAGCTTTGTTTGCATAGGCTATCTACCTACAGTTCAGACTACTGCTACTCGCTGATCCAAACAGTGAGTGGGGTTTGGTGGATGAGGGAAGTGGTGCAGTCAATGGACTATTTGTTGTGGGACATTCTCACTGGCAGGTGGGAAAGGAATTAGATGGACTACTGCCAAAGTTACTGGAAAGGAGCATTTTACTCTTTATTCACTTATATATTCGGTTTCTGTGTTTTCTCAAGTTAATGACTATGTTCCCTTTCCACTAATAAAGATTTCCTTATTTGTCTCCTCTCAGAGTGCTTGCAAGTGGGGAAGTTCTGTCTGTACCCCAAGAGGGTGCATTTAGTTTTCCCTGGTTTCTGGGTTGGCGGCTCAAACCAGTTACATTATTGCTGAAGAGGGACCCTACATTTACTGAACCCAGCCCGTTTTGCTTCCACTAACCACCTGACAGAAGGATCACACAAATTATAACAAGAAGCTGTTCAAGGGAGAATATAAACATTGAACACCATGATTTGCTATTAGAGATATCCTTAAAACTAGGATGATGTGTTAATGAAGGTACTTTAGATGTTTCCAGTAGGGACAAAGTCTACCGCAACATTTTCTTGGGCCACAGACTAAACTCAGACAAGAAATCTACTTTAAATCTGCTGATATGATAAGGACAAGAGGATAGATATTGGGCCAGATTCTCAGCTAGCGTAAATCAGCACATCTTCACTGGAGCTTTGCCAATTTATATCAGGGGATGATTCGTTTCATCATATTTAAACAATGTTTATTACCAGTTTGACAAAGTAACAATCCCAGTCCCAAATGGGTAAACATTGATGTCACAGTATTGTGTTTTATCCAGATAAGGAAAACAAATTATTGCCAAATACAAGCAGCTTTGTGGTACCAGTCCTGTCATGATTATGCATGCTTTAAGAGAGAAAACAGCAGAGCAAAAAGCAAGAGAATTAACCACAAAGAGTAGTGCTGAAACAAGTTTATCATTTTTTTACAGTATAAAGACCTTTTTTGGGCATTTGAAAGTTATTATTTTAAACAGATAAAATAATTATTTTCTAAATTTTGCCTGGAAATAGGAAAAAAGAAAGATGGTTACATCAATCAGGAGTGGTATCACTTATTAGTTCCCCCCAACACACACTCAAACCCCTCTAAAGGTGAAGATAAATGTGTAGACATTATACTTCAAGACTGTTAGTGTTAAAAAAGCAACAAAATGTTAGATATGCATGACATGCAGCGCTAAGGCTAAATTTCCCAAACAAGGTACTGACTCATATTTAAACAACCAGCATAACCTTAACTCTGCCTTATTACAATTGCAACCATGTATATTTTCAGAAAGCGTTTCACTATTTTCTTTTCTACAGCTGGGCTCAAGGACGCTGTTGGGGAGAATTTAGGAGGGCTACCTCTTTCCCTTTCCCAGCACCTCTAAAGACCTGAAACTTCAGCGCTGAGGGAAGGCGGAAATATGCCACAGATGCAGAACTCCCCCTTATACAAGCGTGTTTCTGTTAATGACTGAGAGGTGAACATGGAGCTCAAAGAGTGGAACCTGCGATTTTGCCCCAAAGAACACCTTGAACTTTACAATTTGACAGGGATTTTGGGCTTCAGTGAAAGGATTGTTTTAGGGAGATTGTAGATTGCCATAGAAATTGCTTCTCTCCTTATGTCATATTGTGGTGGTTAAGGCGAGATAAGGCACATGAACTAATAGCTCCCAGATTTATATGTGAGCAGGGTAGAGAAAGCAAGTTACCAGAGAAGGGTCTGAGGCTTTGGCATTCTAACCCACTAATGGTACAGCAGAGTCTCTGTTTGCTGACTTT
This sequence comes from Lepidochelys kempii, assembly GCF_965140285.1. Lineage (NCBI taxonomy): Eukaryota > Metazoa > Chordata > Testudines > Cheloniidae > Lepidochelys > Lepidochelys kempii. The sequence continues at coordinate 148,163,704 of NC_136382.1, read as the reverse complement.
CAGAACACACTAAGAATTATTTTCCCAGGCTCTCTCTAACAAGTGTGCTGAATGGTGTTGGGCGGATTGAGGGGAAACTTTTGGGCCACTAAATTGGAAAAGATAATTAAGGTAGTCAGAAAGTCAACCAGAAATTTTGTATGTATTTTAAAATTAATTTGAACATGCACCTCAAGCTTTGAGAGCTACATTTTAAAAATCTAAATCAATGACATTTGGTTGAATTTTCATAGATTAATAGAGTTTAAGGCCAGAAGAAACCATTATGTCATCTAGTCTGACCTTCTGTATATCACAGGCCATTAAATTTCACCCAGATACCCCTACAGCAAGCCCAGTAACTTGTACCTGACTAAAGTATATCTTCCAGAAAAGTATCCAATCTTGATTTGAAGACATCAAGTGATGGAGAATCCATCACTTCCTTTGGTAGTCTGTTCCATGAGTATTCACCCTCATTGTTAAAAATGTTTGCCTTATTTCTAATTTGAATTTGGCTTATCTTCCAGTAGTCATTGGTTCTTGTCATGCTTCTCTCCACTAAATTAAAGAGCCCTTTAGTACCTGGGATTTCCCCCCTGTGAAAGTACTTAGACACTGTAATCAAATCACCTCTCAATCTTCTTTTTGATAAGATAAACAGATTGAGTTCTTTAAGGCTGTCACTATGAGGCATCTTCTCCAGCTCACAAATAAATGTTTTGGCTCTTTTCTTCTCCCTTTCCAATTTTTCAACATCTTTTTTAAAATGTGGACACCAGAACTGTATGTCATATTCCAGTATTGGTCTCCCCGATGCCATAGATGGAGGTAAAATCTCCTCCCTACTTTTACTCACCACATCCCGATTTATACATCCAAGTATTACCTTAGCCTTTTTTGCCACTGCATCACACTGGGAGCTACTGTTGAGTTGCTTGTCCACTATGACCGCTAAATCCTTTTCAGTCACTGCTTCCCAGGATACAGTCCCTCATTCTGTAGATATGCCCTGAGTTCCTTGTTTCTAGAGATGTAACTTTGTGTTTGGCTGTATTCAATGCATTTTGTTTGAATGGGCTCAGCTTTTCCAGCATAGGTGCTGTAACTAGGGGTGCGGGGTGTGTGTGTGTGTTGCAGGACCCCATGGCTTGAAGTGGCTTCCATCGTATACAGGGTTTACAGTTTGGTTCAGTGACTCTCAGCACCGCCATTATACAAATTGTTCCAGCATCCCTGTTTTCCAGTGACCCAGATCATCCTGTATGACTGACATGTCCTCATCATTATTTACCATTCCACCAATCTTTGTGTCATCTGAAAATTTTTTCAGCACTGATTTTATACTTAACTCCAGATCATTGACGTAAATGTTGAATAGTATCAGGGCTAGTAATAATCCATGCAGAACCCCACTTGGAACATGGGAATGATGAAGTACCTTCCAGTCCATTAGTCCCTAGTTGATGATGAGTCCCCACTGACAACTACTTTTTGTGATCCGTCAGTTAGCCAGTTCTTAACCCATTTAACATGTGTTCCACTGATAACTTTTGAATCAGAATGTTGTGTGGTACTAAGAAAAAAACTTTACAAAAATTTAAGTATATTACATCTATGCAATTACCTTTGTCAACCAAACTTGTAATTTCATCAAAGAATGAAATCAGGTTTGTTTGAAAAGACCTATTTTCCCTAAAACTATGTTGACTGCTATTAATTTTATTCCTATTTATTAGCTCTCTATCAGTTGAATCTCGTATCAGCTTGTTCATTATTTATCCTGGGGCTCATTTCAGGCTAACTAGCCTATAGTTATCCAGGTCATTCCACTTGCCCTTTCTGAATATTGGCATAATATTACCTCTCTTCCAGTCTTTTGGAATTTCCCTGGTATTCTAACATTTATTAAAAATTAACCTCAGCAGACCAGAGGTCTCCACAGCCAACTCTTTTAGGAGCTTGCATGGAGATTATCCGAGTCTACACTAATAAAATGTTTATCCCTAGCAGATATTGTTTAACTTACTCCTTAGTTACTAATGGACTGGAAAGTATGTCATCGTCCTCCTGCAATACACATACATCATCCTGCTTCATTCAAATACAAAAGAGAAATAATAGTTGACTACTTCTGCTTTTTCTGCTTTCTTAACTATTTACCACCTCCATCTCGTAATAGGTCTACACCATTGCCAGGACTTTTTTTTGTTCCTAATACGCTTAAAAAACTCCTTCTTGTTGTCTTTAGCCCAGCCAGATGTAGATTTTTTCCTAATGTGTTTAGCTTCCCTTTCCAATATTCTGTATGCTATAACTTCCAATTTATATTGAATTCTATCTATTTCCCTTTTTTCCATTTATATATTATATACATTACTTTGTTATTTCTAATTGCTGCCTTCACCTCACCACTGAATCAGGATGAGTTTTGAGCCGAAGTTGTCCTCTTTCCTGATTGTGTTATCATGGCTTTTTGGCCATCTAATAAACTCTTCTCAAAGAATTCTGAATTTTCATTTACACTTTTCAATCTAATTTTTTCTCCCAAACAATTTCACTCATTACTTTCCTGAGCTGAGGAAACTTTAATAAAGAACTATCATGTGAGGTGATTTAGGAAAAGAATGGAGTGGCTTTGAGGGTAGGATTTCAAAAAGCACTGTATGCTGGCCTAGCTCTATTCACACTGAATCTGTTAGGGGCCTGGATTTGTAAATAATTTCATGTGGGAATTACACTGGGACTATCTGGATGACTGGGATTTAATTCTCAAAAAATGCCTGTAATGAATCCTGAGGCTTTGCAAGTAGCTTTAGTGGAATTCTTCTCAAACAAACAAGACTTCTCTTTCTGTCACCTTTTTCTTCCTTCACAAATACAAAGTGACACATGACACACAAACACTGTGGCACTCAAGAGGGATTTGAATAAGTGCTGAGGCACCTACGAAAATTCAGTATTTGTGTCTATTTGCTGATCAATTAATTTAAATACTTTTAAAAGAGGTGGATTAATATATTAATGGAACAAGATCTGAAGATATTTCCCTATTATAATGATCATTATTTTGTAAATAATAATTACATTATTCTGTAAAATTAAATGACTTTAAAACATGCTCCCTAAATATAAAAATATCTCCCTATTTGCTTTTTCAGAGGCAGAGATATAGTTTCCCTGCACTATAGTTTCCGGGCACTATAAATTTTTGAGAATATCCTTTCAAAAAGTAAAGAGGTATTTTCATTCTAGATCAAATCTTGAAAAAATACATTTAACCAAACAAAAACAAAGAGCAACTTATCCAATCTCCTGAAATGTCCAATGTTCCCCTTTTTATTATTGATAAAATTTCCATTTGAAAAAGAACATTCTTCTTCATTACTCCTTTCCAAGTTTCTCTATCAGCCATATTCAACATTCAAAGTAGAACACAGCATTTATTACATTAAAATCAGATGAAACAATGACTATGATGTGACTTAATGTAGTATTATATCTGCACTGCACGGCCGTGAGACAGCCTCTGTTCAAATAATCTGTAGAAGCAATAACAACAACAACAAAAACCAAAATAAAATAAAAAAACAACCAAAATATATCTTCAAGCATGTTATATCCCAGTTTCCCTCCTGCCCCCTCCAATATAAAATTCTCCATTTAAAACACATTTAAAACTCCATTTAACCTCAGTAGAGAGCCATGGGACTAGGATCAACTTCTGGGATGATCATTATCTCCATGAATAATTAAGCTCTCTCTCAGCTGGTGAAAAGTAGACCAGTGATCAAAGTCATCTGTAAACAATGTACATATGTGTAACAAATTAGGTTTAGACTAGAAAATAGGGGCAATCTACTTTTGAATAATCAGACGAGATCTGTGTCTTAATCATAGGCAGGAAGCTGATAGGGTTTGGGCCATATGAAAAACCAAAATAAACTAGCACACATTGGCTCAAGTCCTTTTATCCTTACTCATGTAAGAAGTTTAACTAAATTTATTGGGGCTATTCAGATGAGTAAGGCATATAGTGTTTGGCTCAGTGACAGAATTTTACAAGAGAGGGCCCCAAATTTGCAATCTGATCCATAAGGAAGGATTGTATTGCCTTCGTCGAGTCCCGCTGGAAGTCAATGGAATTCTGCTAGAGTGCAGGCTACCCAGAAGGATAAGACTGCAGGACTGGAACCTACTTCTCATGATCTTTTATATCAGGTATAAGAAGAGTCACTAGTGCACATACAAGAGAAAAAGTGAAGATACCAGAGATTCAATCCTGATTTTTTCCAAGTACCAGTTCCTTGTTGCCACCGGCATGACTCCGTTCCCATTGGGATGACTTTGAATGCACCATGTATGTGAGGTCATGCTAGGTGGAGGATGCAATTTTGTTTCTGTATAAGTGCCAAAGACATACAGAGCCACTGGGCCCAGACAGAGAAGCGCTTCCACTTGACAAGATAACAGTTTCTTTTAGAGCCCTTTCTACTATTAGTAAGGACAGCTTGCACATTATGGGAGCAGGAACATTCTCGATCCAACACCCATCCAAATACCAAGCTGTGTGGTGAAAAGTTTCTGGGTTGGGATATCTGGTCTTGCCATTCTCTTGAGTCAAAAGATCTGAAAGGAAAGAAATGCTGATTGGCAGTTGAGCCGACTTGTGCATGGGGAACTGGAAACCAGAACTGCCTGGGCCATCTAGGCGTGATCAGAATGATTCATGTTCTGTTGTGTCAAATCTTCCACAGTACTTAAGTAAGCAGTGGGATAAGAGTAAAGGCATAGTTTAGGCGGTCTGTCCAAGGAAGGAGGAGAGCATCACCTGGAGAATTGATCCTGAACTCCTCTGGAGCAGTGTATGTTGCATTTCCTGTTTGTTTGAGTGATGAAAAGATTCCAGGTAGGGGTTCACGACTGAACTGTGGAATTCCCACTCATGGTTGGTGACACTGTACCTGCTGAGGGTGTCTGCCAGTAAATTATGGGTTCCTAGGAGGTACACTGATGATAGGGTGATCTGGTTCTTGATACACTAGTTCCGCAGATTGACCCCTTCCTCCTACACAGGATTGGATCTAGCTCCTTCCTATTTATGTAGAATATGCTTGCCATATTGTCTGACATTACGAGAATGTGGTAAGATTGGATTAATGGTAAGAATGCTCTGCATGCTTCTCAGACTGCTCAGAGTTCCAGGAGGTTTATGTGCATCATGGTTTCCCAAGGTGTCGAAGTGGCATGTGCTGTGTGACCATCCATGTGAGCGTCCTATCCTAACAAAAAAGCATCTGTGATTACTGTCCTATTGGGAGGAGGACACAGGAAAGGAGTGCCCAAACACACTTATGCTGGATCCTCACACAAGGTCAGAGAGGTCCTTATGTTGATGGAGATTGTCACTACAATGTTCAGTCTGTGTTTGCTTGGTACATAATACTGTTTGAAAGCAAGCCAGTAGGCAGCGGAGGTGGTGTCTGACAGACGGCTTTAGGTAAGTACATGACACCACATGACTCAAGAGTGCAAGGCCCGCCTAGCCCTATGTCAGAAGGTTGTGTATCTACCAGTCTGCCCATGGTTTGGAATCTCTCCATAGGGAGATCAGTCTTTGCCTTGACTGAGTCTAAGGTCACGCCTATGAATCTATCGTCTGGGTCAGAATCAGGATGGACCTCTCTATTTTCAAAGAGACTCCTCAGGATATTAGGAGACGGGGCAGTGATACTATGATTTCTGGATGCATCTTGCCTGTGAGAAGCCAGTTATCCAGATGCAGGAAGATAGTGGAACCATCCTGTCTGAGATGTGCTGCTACTAGAAACAACACTTTCGTGACGACTCTGGATGCATTTGCAAGGCTGAATAGGAATACCCTGTATTGACAGAAGTTGTGGCCCACCATAAATCTGAGAAGGGGCGAACTGTGATGTGAAAGTATGCATCTTTCATATAAAGAGTTATCTATCACATGTGTTTTTCTAGGGTTGGTACAATTGATGCCAACGTGAATTTTACGCACAATTTTATCTTGCAAATAAAGATACTGAGTCGTTGCACGTCAAGGATGGGCCTGAACTCTCCTGTCTTTTGGGGACTAGAAAAATATTTGGAGTAAAACCCTCTTCCTTGTTACTGAAGGGGTAACTGCTCGATTGGTCCCTATTGTAGGAGGGGTTCTACTTTCTGAAGGAAGATCTCCTCATGAGAGTGATCCCTGAAGAGCGACACAGAGAACATGGTGGTGTACCCAGAGTTGATAATATCCAACACCCAAAAAGAAAAGGAGTACTTGTGGCACCTTAGAGACTAACAAATTTATTTGAGCATAAGCTGTAGCTCACGAAAGCTTATGCTCAAATAAATTTGTTAGTCTCTAAGGTGCCACAAGTACTCCTTTTTTTTTTGTGGATACAGACTAACACAGCTGCTACTCTGAAACCTGTCACCCAACACCCATTTGTCCTTCGTTATTGTCCTCCAATTGTGGGAAAATCATGCTAGGCATCCACCAAAGCACATCTGGGAGTCAAGTGGAGATGACACCAGAAATGGTTTGAAGCTCTCGAGCATCCCATCAAAAGTATCTTTTGGTTGGAGGGTGAGGTTGTGTAGCTGCAGTAGAGCTGGATGGGGCATTGTATCTGAACTTTTGTACCTGCTTCCTTTTGCAAGGTGGCTTGTAAGAGCATTGGTGGTAGAAGGGCAGATGTAAAGGCCTCGGCTTGTAAGACTTTTTATGGTACTTCTTCTTTGGGGCTGTCATATATATGCCCATGAAGGGGAGGTTTACCCTGGAGTCCTTTAACAAATGTAAAGACTCATATGTCTTCTGGAGGAAAAGACCAATTTAATCAAAGGGCAAGTCCTGTATGGTATTCTGTACCTCTCTGGGGAGCCCCAAAAGATGTAGCCGAGATTCTCCGTGTATCGCCACAGCTGTCGCCATTGATCTTGAAGCAGTATCAGATCAAACGGAGCAGAGACAGGGGGCCATCCAGGAGTTAGTTGTGGATTCTTAATCTGGACCACTTGGCTCCAGCACAAATTAGAGTTGCAAGGAACAGCTCTAACTTAAGGCCCTCAATGTCTTCACATCAGTGGAGGACAGAAGGTAGTTCCCTCCCTCCCACTTGCTCACTCCCTCTCTTTAGCCTGAGGGTGAGATAGGGCTGGTGTGGGAGGTGGCTACGGCAGTAGAGAGATCCCCTAAACACAGAGAATTCTCAGTTGTCCATCTCCAGCCACTTGCCCATAGAGTCAAATTTGGAAAGGGCAAATTAATTTTCTGCAGACACAGTTTTCACCTGCAAAAATTGATCCTGGTTTGTTTTTTGGTTTTTTTTTTTTTTTTGCACTTGTGATTGCAACAAAACTCTCAACAACTGGAGGGCTAAGTACATGATTTGTGCCCACAAAAATGGAGGATATAACAGGCCTCTTCAAAAATGTGGCATACACTGTAGTCCATAAAATGTAGTCCATCAAATGTTTAATAATCCAGGTTCTTGGGATATCAGTAGAGAATCCTTAATTTTAACTAGCCAGAGGTTGCCATTATTGAGCCTCAGAAGTCAATGAAAATAGCCTTTTCTGAAGCAGTACAAAAACTATCCTACAGGTTGTTTGACTATGAACTATGTAAGTTCATAAGAAAATGTGCAGGTTTTAAATGATTAGCATACAATACATAACATGCTTTCAATTTTTAGGGCTGGCTATCAGTAACAACCACCAGTAGAAGATTCAGTTCATTCATGGTATGAAACGGAGATGTTTAAATGAAACCCATCTGGCCTATTTAAATTTTCCCTCCACCCCCGAACTTGATTATGAAAAAAATAGAAAATACTCTCTTGCAGCTATCGACTTTAATAAGGGTTGTTGAAAACAGGCTATTCATTAAAAGGGTGATGACTTCTTTTCTTTACTTTAACATTTAAAGTGAATTTAGTGCTGACGAAAGGTTCCAGACCAAAACCCAACATTAATTCTCAGAGCAGGAGCTATACAACACAGGTAGTGACAGTACAAGACTTCTGTATTGAAATGAGATGAACCTTAATCCCTTTTCTGGAGGGGACACCTCTCATTCATACCAATTTAATCACTGGTCTCTCTAATGAGACTACCAATAAAGGTACCAATTAATGTCAATTGTGAGGTGGCCACCTGTACTCTTGGAACCAGGCCAAAACAGCCTATATATTTCATAGAGGACATTGAACATAAGGTTACACTACTACTATGGAGCTGGAATCAAACTGGTAACCTAGAGGGGAAACAGCTCTGTCTCTCTATACCAATCTCTATAGCTATCCAGTTCCCTTTAGAGTGATGATTTTGTTTCCTCTACATGCATTACTCTACAGGGGGGGAAAACCCTCTTCACCAGCAGTGGTAAAACCCAAGACTACAATGAGATTATTTTTACTTTAAAAATAAAAAATATATATATTATTTTTAGATTTGTCATTTGCTGTAAATATACTCACATGTGATAGTAATATTCACATAATAAATTGTGAAAACATTTATCATACAACGCTGACCACATACATGCAGTTTGCCCACTAATCCATCTTTTCTAAGTATACTTGTAACATTCCAAACATCTGAGCAGCTTCAAACATCCACAGTTTGAAGTGCAAAGGGGGGAGTGGAGACAAAACATGCTTTGGGATTCTCTGCTCAGTTACACTGGTTTTAAACCATTGCAACTCCATTGACTTCAGTGGAGTTAATCCTGACCTACATTAGAGTAATATGAGAGGAGAGTCGGTTTGAAATTTCTGCACTAATACAAAGTTGGGAATCTCCCCACAACACCTCCACTATTGAAGGATATAAGATGCGTACTTTTGCCCCACTAAACTGCAGGATATCAGACCTTAAATAACATCAACATGTATAGAAAATCTACCCTAGTCATTTTTAGTGATTTCTTAAATGCATCTGTCACAGTTCAGGGTAACTGCACCTGTATTATCCCTCCCTCATCCACCAATGGCACCCACTCTGGTCTCCTAGCTCCTCACCCACCACCTCTCTTGGGTGGAGACCCACATCTCTCCCTCCTGACCAAGAAATCTTCCAGGCTACTCAGTTCCCTAGACACACAATGATATTCCCAGAAAGCCAGACTGCCTAAAAGGTGAGCATCTGCACTTTGCTTTCTCTCCAGGCTATGAACAGCGTAATTTCTAGCAGTTACAAGTTACTACACTACTCTTTCTAAGCAAGCACAAAAGCTTACCAGAGGTTACTCTGACTCCAGCCTCGGGCTCTGGTAGGTGTCAGTCTTTTCAACCCTTCCACGAGGCTTACTCCCCTATTCCTTTGGACGGAAGTTCCCATCCATTTGACAGATCAGAAAGAAGGCCCTGACTCAGTTTAAACTCAGGATATTTATCCAGTAGTCCTTTCTTTCTATGTTGACCTCTGGAGAATTCAGTTTGAACTAGTATATGCAAGCCTCCGTTGCAAGGGACATCTCTCTGGGGGGTTGCAACCTGGCTGATTTCCCTTAATTACCACCTACTAGCTTTAATTCCTGGAGGAGCTGTGATAATAAGGTCTCCCAAGAATATGCAGGAAATTGCCATATCTGTCACCGCATGAATGATCATTTCCTCTCCCTGCAAAACACATGCATTTGGACTCATAGTTCTTAGGAAGCCTGTGTGTGGAAGGATATGAAAGAGAGTACTAATAAATACTAAAACTCTTTCAAACATTCTTAAAATAGTTTTTTTGCAAAATAAGTGTCAAACAGAATACATGTGTGTTGTGGTATAAAGGTTTTATAGGTATTACTTTGGGATGTCCTGCATAATTTATTAATTGCTTTGCCAATTGCAAGAATTATCAAAAAGAAAAGGAGTACTAGTGGCACCTTAGAGACTAACCAATTTATCTGAGCATAAGCTTTCGTGAGCTACAGCTCACTTCATCGGATCGTCATCCCAAACCCATGCCAATCAAATCTTGGTACCACAACACACCATTATGTATTCTCTACGTGTATCATAATATCACAGGTTTATTACCAAGCCTTAAGTTCCCTATATGATCATTCTAAAAATTTCCCTGTAGCAAAAAGTAAAAATAAATTTATATAGGGGTGATAGACTTTTGAAGAATAAAAATTATGTCAAATAATCCCAAGAAATACATTAATCTTACTAAAAGTTTATTTTTATATAAACAAACATGAAAATAATACTATATATCAAAATATAGAAGTAGAGACATTGCAGTTAAATAATATGAAAGTACAAGATGTGTTCCTTTTACCCTATTGTCACATTCAGAGCTTAAAACAATCTTTAAATATTAGGGATTAGGATGAGACCTTCGACAGATTTTCCCACATCTGTTTATTATGGGGTTTCTTGTGCCTTCCTCTGAAGAATCAGGTGCTGGCCATTCTCAGAGAAAGGATACTAGACTAAATGAACAGTGGGTCTGATCCAGGGTGAGAATTTGTATGTTCCTAACACTTTAAAGTCCCTCCCCTCCCCTATATAGACCACTCATACACTATTCATTAATATTAATAATTCTTTCTGTCAATTAACACTCAAAATAAGAGTCCAAAACATAAATTCTCACTTCAACTGATAGCAAACATTCTGAATGTTAAATGGACATACCTGGTACACATGCATTATTGTATCTGCTTCTGCCACTTTTGAAAAAGCCCCCTTCCATGTTTTGACATCAGTGCAACACATGAACACAGTACTCTCCTCCTTCCAAGTTCTGAGTCCATATGTTTCAGTGGATACACAGAGTTGGGTGGGCAGGAGTCCCACATGTATTGGTTATCTGGTTATTCAGTAGCATGACTGCTAGTGACACTAGCTCTTTAAAGGCTCCACATCATTATGATCTGAGAGCTGGCAGAAGCAGTTGTACCATTTATGCAACTGCTCCAATGCCATTATAACATTCTCCCACCAGAACGTAGCTCTGCTGCCTGAAAGTTTCTAGAAGGCCTGTTGGAAGCTTCGTATGGAGTAAAAAATTAGCAATGTAGAGTGGTTTGAGGCAGAGATCAATGCAGCTGTGCAACACAAAGCCACACAGGCACGCTCAGGAAGGATCTTGAAATATCATGAAGAACAGTAACTTCACTGTGGAGTCATGTTACAAACCCAGCATAGTGCACCTGCTCTCACCAGGATCTGAAACACGAGGAGGCTTCCCTCCAATTATGACAGTAGGTAATACTACCACAATACCAACTTTTTGGAGAATGTTTGTGCAAAGAATAAAGTGAGGATGATCCCTTTCAAGTGGATCCCCTTTGGCATATAAAGAAGGATCCATGAACCAAGCTCTCCTAGGTCAGTTCAGAATCATGAGTAATAGCATGAAGGGAATTTGAAATTTTGTGACACAGCTTATGTTGAGGAAAAACAAAGTTTTGCTGGGAGATGGCTTTAGGAACTGATGGGACATGGAGGTTCTGAGAGAGACAGAGTTTGAGTAGTGAATTAGGTCATGGAGAATAGGTGACATGCAAGAGAGTGGAGGGAAAGACTGAAATCCTGGAGTCTGGGGGAAAGGAGCCAAGGGACTGGTGATGGGTGGGAAGGGAAAATATGCTATGCATGGAAATAACAATCAGAAATGTACACTAAAAACATGCACATCTGCAACAGGGTTATCATCCATTCAAAACACTTTAATAAATGTTTACACTTGCACTTATATTCCTGAATGTACAGCAGCCATTCAAATCTATCCTGTACTATTTGAACAGTATGAATGAATAAAAAAAGCAGCACACATAGCTTTCTTGAGCAGTTCAAGAGCATGGTCATGAGGCTGTACCCATACTACTGCACTTCTTCAGCAAGTTGCAAATATTAATACTCCCTTTGCACAAGTTCTCATAAGAAAACAACTTTTAAGACAAATCTGATTTAAAAACAGACTTCAGCCAGTCTGAAAAAATAAACATCTGCATTCATTCACTGCTGCTGTCAAGAAAAATGTAGCTGTAGTAAGTGCTTGGGATTGCCTCTTTCGCAAAGGATTGATCAGCGTGCACAGTAACAAAACCTGTGTTTATTATTATGGCTGATCCCATCAGAGACTTTAGGCCTTTGCTATCTATTGGCCTGCTCCCATTCACTTTACTGGTGCAAGATCAGGATCAGGGTCTCATTGTGCCAGATGCCATACAAAGACATTTGTGTCACAGTGCTTACCTCAAAGAGTTTACAAACTAAATTGAGACAAGACGCAACAAGTGAGTGTGACAAGCAAAAGGAGGGAAAAGGAAAGGGCAAGGAGTGACAAACATAACAAAAATAAGATGAAGCAATTACATAGGTTAACCATTGCACAGCCTGAAGTTTTCTGAAGGCTCCAAGTGGTGAGTACAGATGTTTCCTTACTTAAAATGACAAGAGAAGTTCTTGTGTACTGTATAAAAAAAAGTGCATAGAAAGATGTCTGGAATGACCCAGCCTTGCAAATAATTTTTTTTATTAATTTAGTCCCAAATGTAAGCCTTGTATCTGAACTGCACACTTCATACTGATAAAATACTACCTCCATGAATGGAAATGGAATACTAACAATCTGAGGTTGCTGAAGCAGTAGATAGGGGGGAAAATGGAACTGCAATAAATAACATGCTGTGTAAATCTATGGCGTATGAATAATAAGCAATAATAATAGAATATGAAAAGGTGCTGTGAGTGCCTCAAAAACTATAAAATTTGAATTACATCATTATAAAATATTACATTACAGTGCAACTTAATATTTCTAAACGAAATGGAAGGCGTTACAAATACACAAAGATACAAGTACTTTGTCAAATATAATGAAGGTAAGAAATGTTTACTAATGGCGAAATTTAAAAAAACTGATGCACATGGCAAAACTCCTAAGGTGAAATCACCCCACACCCTGCTTTGCAGGAGGCCAGCACAAAACCTATTCAGTACTTAAGGCACACTCAAGCCTTTAAAGTAGGTCTCAAATGGGACACTTAAGTGGTGTATAGATGTTATTCTGTTTTTGTGCACAAGGGTGCATTTGCTGCCTCATGTAGGGCTCCCTCAAAGTAGGGCTTACTAACTGTTCTTTTTGCTGGTCCTCCACAACGGGTGAATTTCATCTTCAGTGGGCACACACAAGTTGTATATTTGCACAAGCATTTTCCACATACATGCAACTTTGACGTAACTTCATTAGAACCAGGATTTTGCCCCTTTCATTTAACTTGCGCAATTTGTGCAATTCATGCACATTCACTTTTGCGTGCTAAGTTTTTAAAATTTGGACCTATATTTTCTAAAATTATCAAGGAATTAATTGAAATCCATATGCCTTCTATTCCATAACTGGCAATTCCTAGGACTTTATAAAGGGTCTATTAAAACTGTCAAAAATTTCAAGGCTTAATTCTGACAACTGACAAACAATGGGATAAATTCAGCCCTAGTATAAGCTGATGCAAATCCATTTAAGTCAATGGAGTTGCACTTGATTAAACTAAGGCTGAATTTGGCCCAGGATCTAGACACTGGAGATCTCTCAATCTGATTTCATAAGGGAAAGGGGCTGAGATTACTTGTAGGCTGACCAGACAGCAAGTGTGAAAAATTGGGATGGGGGTGGGGGGTAATAGGAGCCTATATAAGAAAAAGCCCCAAATATCAGGACTGTCCCAATAAAATCGGGACATCTGGTCACCCTAATTACATTGCCTGTTTGCCAATGTGTTTTTTTCTTATTATTCAACATATATTAGGTTTTATTCACATATTTCAGTTCAGAACCCAAAGCCAGACAACAAGCCATGGCAAATCAACAGCTTGTGGTTTTAACATCATTTTTCAGTTCTGATCAGAAACAGTCTAGTGAAAGCAAAGAACTAAGGTTCATTTGGCTCTCCCCAGAGCTGAAATCTGATGTGAAGAAAATACATTGCGACCTTCTGAAAAATCAGTGGGGAATTTCTCCAAGTGAAATGGAGCTTTTTTCTAACATAGCACAACCCAATCACAACCTCCCCCAACCATGTCATTTTCACATAATGGTTACATAAACAGCCTGGGTGAAATCCTGGCCCCACTGAAGTCAATGGCAAAACTCCCACTGACCTCAGAAGCGTCAGGATTTCACCCCCTAAATCTGGAACTTTTTGATTTTGCTAATTTCCTAGTCCATTTTTTAAGCATGAGTGTAAATTTTCTTAAAGAATTAGTAAACAAACATGAAAACAGACACCATTCTCTGGTGCACTAAAATTCACTTTATAGAAGGAAATAAAAAATAGAGAAAATTAATAAAATTCTGTTGATACCAGCAGTAAATGGTCCCCTCCAAAATCAATTTAGCTAACATTTTTCAGTGATTCTTTCAGATTGGGTCACAAATTTTTTATTTTTTTAGTATTGGTTTTTTTTTGTGGGAATGGCAGCAAAAGTTGTTCCTATGAGGTATTCATACACTAGGATCTTTAAATGTAGAATGAACTCACAAACTCGTTCTACAATCATTAGTTTTCCTTTCCTGTGTCTCCACACAGTCCAACATCTCCAGGAAAGTACTAGGCCTGGCCATGGATTCGCTACTGCTGTTATAGTGTTGCTGCATGACTAAATATTTCAGGTATGGTCATTATTTGTACAGATTAAATTTCAAATTACCAGCTAAAACAGGGAATAAATTTCTGTATGCTGAGCCTTGAACCTTGTTCTAAAGCAGACTCTGACAGGCAAATTGAACTTGCTTAATCACTACTATAATATAGTTAATCTTCTAAACAAGCAGTTGAGAATTCTAATATTTTCAAGAGTCTACCAGGTAAAAAAGAAAAAAAAAATCATCTGGTAGCAAACAAAGCAAAACACAATAAAGTTCAGCAAAAGGGAAATGGTAATGACTGCAAGAACAGCAGAATCAAATCTTTTACCAAATAAGGCTATGTGCGGTTATGTTTTTTGCAGTCTGTGTAATTCAAAAGAAGCCAACATCATAGGCAAGATCTTCACCATAATGGGTCAGATCCTCTCCTGGCACACCTCCACTGACTTCAACAGAGCTATGCCAATTTTCACAAGCTGAGGATCTGGCCTGTAGAACTTACAACATAAGAAAAAGTAAGCAGTGTTTGAGCAAAACTCCATCTATTTGTTGTGTACACAACTTCAGCCTGTCATAACTTTTTCATTTCCCCAGTACTTTGCCAGACAAGGTTCTTTGAGTACTTTACAAGATTTGCATATGCTTCTAAATATCCACTGTATACAATCAATAAAAAGTCTGACCCAATATATTATTAATATTATAAGGAGATTCAAAACGCTCCTACATCATTATTTCATTAAGAAAGGACAATAACTATGAAATATTGTGCCTGAACTAAATAATTACTTCAGAAACAGCCTACTCATTGATTAGAACATTTAAAGGGCCGCCATCAACTTGAAAATCATATTTTTTAAAAAAATTACTGCTCCTTTACTATGTCAGTAATAACTTTAAAATTTTTAAAAAATCTAGCTGAAAGGTGTTTTCAAATGAGATTTGTAATTCTCCAGTTTTACAACTTGATTTCATATGCTAATTCCTATACAGGCAAGGTAAAACTCACCCATAGGCAAAGGATGCACACAAAACCTTTGTACCAGCTAAGTCCCACCTGAAGACCTAAAACAGTGCTTTACTCAAATGTAAGTAGTGCATGGGCCTTGTGTGGGTCCTCTGTCCAGGGGTAAATTTCACAACTTACAAAGTACTGCAGATCACTGTGTAATAATGAGGAAGTTGAAAACACATTAAATAGTGTGTTGCACCTTTGGTATTCTCACTGGACCTTTAGCAGCAAAGTGGCCAAGTGAATAAAAATACAATTATAATAGGTAGAAAACTAAATACTGAGTGTCTGACACAAGCAGCCAGAAAAGTTTTTAAGCCCTTTTCCACTTCTGTCCAAATAGTTCAACAAGCTGTTTGTCTGACTTTATGCTTCCTTCTAATCTGCCTTCCTTAGCACACTGTCCTTTATATGTCATTAGTCTTTTCGCTCCACTTTTATATGAAATATATGCCTGACTGGTTGTGCTATTTATGTATCAGCATTAACCAAACTGTCCTTGAGAAGTTTCCTCAGTTATCATAGCTTTACAGTATCTCTTGAATCCTGTGGGATTCCACAGATAAAATGGAGCAATGAAAGCAAACTTGGGCACTGTATTAAAAAGCAAATGGCAGCAACACAAGGAAAGAAAAAAGGTATGATTTAGCATCCTGTTTCTTAGTAATGAAATCTGGTGTTCATTTTCTTTCTTCTATGCCTACATTACTTTTTAAAAGCAATTTCCTTAAAAACATTTAACTGCAACTCATTGCTATTGGATCTCTTCTCATACAAAGACTACAGTTAAAAATATGTTGGCTTCCTTACAAGTCACATTTGTGTTTTAACTAAGAGTTTTCTACAGTACTTTCCAGAACTGTTTTAATAAAAATTTAAAAAAATAAAAATTAACCTTTAAACTGAAGAGGCAACACAAATTAATGAGCAGTACAAGTCTGAAAAAACATGCCTTTATTTGTGATAAAGTATTAACACCTACCATATATATACTGTATTATATTTTCACAGAATTTAGTAATTATCTAGAAAGCCTATTAAAACAATGATAATTACATAGTAACTCATGTTGCCACTACTATGTTCCATCCTAAGAGCTCATTGATTCAGAATGTAGTGCCCAAGTGTCTTTTCACTGCTCTACAACATGTACTGAATCACAGTGGGTCCAAAATATATAGTCTGGGATAATGCATAGTGCCTGCTTAGGCATTGCAAATGCACCCAGTCACCACAGTATCTAGGGACCATACTGCATGGCTTTACAAATCTGTTTTCTGACATTTAAGCTGTGCAAAATAATTGTATTTTGAGCAAAACTATGTGCGTTATCTTTTCTCAGGGACATGAGGAAGTTGCATATCCGTCATAAAATACAGGATAAACACAAAAGAGAGTAAAATTTGAGCAAAACACTTTGTGTTTCTGCTTGGTTTCTGTCTATAAATCATGGAGGAAGGCTCTGAAATTGTCCAAAAACACACCTAATCTACACAGTAAACATATTACTGTAGGGCTGTCAATGTGATAACATTTTTTAATAATATAAGCATGTAAATGTGCTACACCATCATTCAGTACTATTCATTATATAAAGCATACAAGTTGTTTCTAAGACATCACTTATTGATAATATAAGTATTTGAGCATTATTGCAGTGGGTATATAAGTATGTACAGATTTTTGTGGTCTGTGCTGATATCTCTGACCCCTATTTGATTTATATGCCTGTGGGACACTGAGGATGAAACTCATTTCTAACCTGTGACATCACAAAACCATATCCACAGAGGATCTCTGGGTGCTCTTAGTAACCTTTCAGTGTAGGGGAGAAGACTGAGGAAACCGTCAGAGGGACCAAGAGAAAAAAGAAGCAGAATGGACTAGCAGCTTCTGATTCCCAGTTCAATGATATCATAGGTGAGAACAGTTCACATGCACCAATAGCTCTAAGGAACAGAGTCTGGCACCCTAATCACTCTCCCTAAGAGCAAAGCATCAGTCCCAGAGAAAGTGAGTGTTAACTTCACAGTCTGAGGAAGCTGCAGGAGGTGTTCTCATAAGTGTTCACTAGACTGCCCTATGCAATACAGGAGAAAGGAAAGAGCCATTAAGAACCTCACCTTTCCCCCAAGGGAGAGCACACTTAAAGAAATCTTCTCCAATCCCCAGATAGGGATAGTATCACTTCCCTACCTCACAGGAATATTGTGAAGAAAAATTTGTAAGGTGCTCAGATACAAAGAAGATAACCACGAAAAATCTATAAATAAATAAAAAATACTCATTCAGGGCAGGGATTGAAAGAGGTGCAATATGTGAGGCACAGGGCCACACACTAAATAGTGAAGTTAAACATAAAATACTGAATGGTTGCCTCTTTTACAGAGCTCAATTCAGGCAATGATCCTGTAGAAAAAATTGCATGTGATCATATAATTAAAGGTTGCATCATAAGCACAATGGGGCAGAATTAAGATTGCATAGACTACCTTAATTTTGGCATTTCCTAACTTTTGATGTTTCACTTTACAGAAGTAATGGTCTTTTAATTAAGTTTTTTTAAATGGATTTTCCTAATTGTTTTTAAAAAATGCTATAATGTGCAACTATTTGCTAGATGTAATAGACTGTGTAATGTGTCTAATGAATGAGGCAGGAGCCCTTGCTGTATTCTGTATGCATGCTTCCATACCCACCTACATAGACCATATAATGCAAGCCCCTACATATATGTAAGACTGAAATTCCACTCAATTTTCTTATGCATATATGGGCATAATCCGTGAAATACAGAGAGATAATCTCTTCAGCAGAAATTTCCATTCACATTATTTATTCACACATGCTTCATGCCAATGAAACATTAGCAGTTTATTAGTCCCATTGTGTAATGAAATCCATGTGCAAGGTAATTTTTTTTAAAACCAAATTTCACTCTCATGAAAAGACACATCTACAATCTAGGGACTATCTGCCTTAAAAATATCGGGTTTTCATCATCTCCAGATAAAGTGCTAGAGCTCTTCAGAAAAGGCTGCCATTTTTTTTTAGTTAGCTGAAAAACCATAAAAAGAAAAGGAGTACTTGTGGCACCTTAGAGACTAACCAATTTATTTGAGCACGAGCTTTCGTGAGCTACAGCTCACTAGCTCACGAAAGCTCATGCTCAAATAAATTGGTTAGTCTCTAAGGTGCCACAAGTACTCCTTTTCTTTTTGCGAATACAGACTAACACGGCTGTTACTCTGAAACCTGAAAAACCATGTTTCTCCCAAGCTGTATGTGCTTGAAAACCAGTCACCCATTTCTGGGGAAAAAAACTTTCAGAAAAATTTTGCTCCCTGACTAAGAGCTAGTATACCAAGTTTCATCTGAAAAGATAAAACACTGAGCAAATTTTAGGAAACCAAAAATGACCCATTAGAGTGGAAATGCTTGGGAAACATTATTATAGGTATCACGGTGTGTTCTGCCTAAAATTCTAACTGCAGCAATACAAGTATTTGCAAAGCTAGGATTGAAAATGAATATTAAACTAAAGTTTGTTCATTATGAGCACTAAAGCTCATCCACAGTGTAACAGCACAACTGCTAATTTCAATCTCCAAGCAAACAATTTAAACTTGCACATATACACACACTTTTGCTGCTGTCTCTAAGGCGATGGAAAATTTGGTTTTAAAAAATAGAAAGGTAAAAACATATTTTCTCTCACCTAAACATGCTGTTTTCATAGCTGCACATCTTCAATAGAAAATGATCGCACAAAGCACCTGCATGTATCATTCTGTAACTTTACACTGTCCAGCATTAAGCAATATCAGAACAGGGTCTTTTCAGCCAACAGCACAAATAAAATATACTACATTTAAAAAAAAAAACTAGGAGACTCTGACAAGGCTCAGATAATCACTAGTTTGTATGTTAGGAGAATGTCTTGATCAGGACAGGCCTAATTTAATGTGAGACACCTGCCAATTATCAGAACTGGGACATTTGTACCATACAGATCATCATCAAAACATGTGCTTTAAGCCCTGAATCAGTCAAGAGGTCCCTGAAAATTAGGGACCACTGAAGTAACTGAGTCTACAGATGCACTTGTTCAGCCTTGGTCTTACTCTTAAGAAATATTTTAAATTCACATGCTAATTATATTTGTAACTGGAGAGCCCAAAAATCTTTGCTTAGATCCTAGTCTTCTTAATTTTTATGAAGATAACTATCCTGGGAGCAACTGAGCATGCTTTTGGTTTGTTTCTGACAAACAAACACTGTCTATAACATAAGTGTATGAAGTAGAGAAATCATTATGATGAATACAACTAAATTAATAAATATCTATAAATGCACAATCACTTATTAGTATGCATTTCCAAACATAACGTTCCCCTTCCTTTTCACCGAATATTATAATATACTGCTTTTGCCAAGTACTTTTAAGAAGCTACTGTACATGCTGAATCAAAAAATATCTGGCCTCAGTCCAGGAAGGAAGGTGTGTTACATGTTTTAACAGGTTGATTTCTACTCTCTCTCAAAGTTTTCAAATATTTGTGAAGAAATCAGATTACAGCACAGTTTTACACACAAATAAACTAGGTAAGTGCCCATTCTCAATGTTTTATCCTTTCTATCAAAAATAAATTCAAATAAGGAAATTGCTTAGCTGTGGCAACTGCCAAAAATTAATAAAAACCCATATAAACAGTAAATGTCAATTACAAGTAATTAATTTAGCATTCGTTAGTAAAATCCTTTTTTAAAAAAAGTCTCAGAATATCCACACTTCACAACGACATCGGTGTTGTATTCCTCTTTTTACAAATCTTGTTTTTACAGCAAAAAGAAAATGTATCTTATACTAAGGTGCATATTATACCAAAGTGCATTGTCAAGGAGTGTGCTTAGATTTCAAAAGAGTTTGCATCCACAGCAAGGTAATCTAGTAACAGTCATAGAGTGACTGCTCTGTACTTTGCATCTTCTGCCTGGATGTAAGAGAAGAATTGAATTTTTCCCTCCCTCAGAAACTGAAATATAGTGCACTTTTAAAAGGGCAGCATTGGCTACCATCAATGCTGCCTGACATTTTGTTTATACGAGCAAGAAACTAAAATTGGGTCATTACAAAACCTAAACTTAATTTCCCCAATACTAATTTCTCCCTACTGTTACTCACACCTTCTTGTCAACTGTCTGTAATGGGCCACTCTCTTACCACTTCAAAAGTTATTTCTCCTCTGTTGGTATCCTGCTGTTAATTGACTTATTTCATTAGACTGACCTAACACTTGGTAAAGCAACCCACATCCTTTCATGTATTTATACCTGGTCCTGTATCTTTTACTTCATACATCTGATGAAGTGGGGTCTAGCCCACTAAATCTTATGCCCAAATAAATTTGTTAGTCTCTAAAGTGCCAAAAGGAGTCCTCGTTTTTTTTCCTAAAATTATAATGTGCATATCTATGATTCCTTGAGTGCACATTGGCAAAATAATTGATTAAAAAAGGTGTGGAGATAAAAATACTATAGTATTTTCATAACAACAAAAAATCCACTCTCAACAGCAGCAAGAAAATGTTTTAGTGAAATAAAGAATTTAAAGTCAATATGCCATCTCTACATATCTAGATTTCTCTTAATTTACGGAAAAATATTTTTGCACAAGAGGTACTACCATCATTATATTATATAGTGCAGTTAAACTATGTAAACCTATTATCCCACAAATTATTCAGGATTTGTTTCACCATAACTTATCAGTTTTAGGTTACAGACGAGTATACTGTAGATACTCATTCAACAAGTATAGAAGTATGAGCATTAGTAGTAATGATTACTTTCAATAGAGAGATTACAGTATGTCAGAATTATTAAATTATATTTCTAAAATTTCAATCTCCTGTTAAGATATTACATACATAATAAATCTGTAAAAGTGGCAAAGAGTCCTGTAGCACCTTATAGACTAACAGATGCATTGGAGCATAAGCTTTCGTGGGTGAATACCCACTTCATCGGATGTATTCACCCACGAAAGCTTATGCACCAATATGTCTGTTAGTCTATAAGGTGCTACAGGACTCTTAGCCGCTTTTATAGATCCAGACTTACACGGCTACCTCTCTGATAATAAATCTGCTTTATTCACAGCACAAAAAAGGCAAGAGTTGTAAGCTGGCAACTCTGTACTGTAATAGGAATGCAGAGTCGGGCAACTCTCAGACAGAGCTTTTCAGGATAGTTTCACTAACTCAAACTAGTTTTCACCTTCATTTACTACAGTTTAAATAAATGGGCGAAACACAAACTTTTGTTTGGTATCTGACAAATCTTTCAGAATGTATTAATCCAAGCTTTGACTTATGGGTTTTTCAGCAAAAGCTATAGTCCAATACATTGTAGTCCTGCAACTGAAACTTTAGATTATAAATGCAGTTATATTCTCTTTAGGACATCTGGGAAATTATCAAGAACATTTCAGAGGGAAACCAAAAACCTTGTCTGACATACAATTGCTTTTACTTAAGCACAGTCTCTCCACACAAAGAGTAACAGATGCACAACTGATACTAATCACTAAAAATCTTCCTTTCTCTGTTAGCCAAGAAACCTAAGGAGAAGTATGGTTTGAGGGTACTTACCTACTCGGAAATTAGTGGCTGTCAGGGTGTCAGCTGCATGGCCATTTTCACTAATGAGGGTGGTGGTATTTCCCTTCTCACAGTTGTTCTGACAATTGCCCTTGGTACAAGTCACTTTACAGATGCTGGGTGTAAAGACCACCTTGATGCGGCCAGTGTGATTTCCCACTGCGAGTGGAGGCAAAGAAAAAAAGAAAAACAAACAGATCACTTTGGTATCCATTGACTTCCTTCAAACGATTAAAAAGAAAAAAGCGACAGGTCTACAGGAGGAGGCAGCCTGCAGTGCTCTCTCTCATCGATCTCCAGTGGTGTCTCTGGAACAGGAGTAGGAAGCTTAGCAAACAGAACTCCGGGATGCACTCCAAAACCACATTTAAAGTCAAGTCACTGGAGTAGGATTAGTAATCACAATGCTGCACTTTATTCACAGTCAGACAAAGAGCAATACCAAGGGCATGACAGCTTAAATAGCCAACTCTGACAAGCAGATGTAATGTAAAGAGGCTGACTGTGCACCTAGGGGTGAATAAACTCTTGTGTCCTCCTGCATACTTTTCCTGTTTCTGCACTTATTAAGTCACTATTTGTAGCTCAACCCCTGGAAATGTTTTAGGCATGCGGCATGTCTGAAAACATCTGTCTCAAATCTCCTGGCACCCCAGCCTGAAGTGATCAAACCCTGTGACGCAGCTGCCTGGACCCTTTTTTTTTTTCTTCAGTTTCTTGGCACTATTACTCCACCTGGATTTACATATTATAGATTGAGTTTTGCAATCAACTGTTTATACTTAAACAAAGGTGAAGCAGGGGAAAGGCCTAATAAGTATCCATAGTTTAAAGTACTACTTTAGAACTCTTATAAATTATTTTAGGAGAAAATCTGCCATTTTCCCCTTTTGTTTGTATGGTTGTTTTTTGTTTTGTTTTTTAAAAGGTAACAAAGATTGACCATATACTAATTTGAGTTTAAACTCCTCAGGCCAAATTCATCCATCATGTAAACCATTTGTCTTAAGTAGGTTTTACATTATGGATCTATTTGGCCGCTCACCTGGATGTTAAAGCCAAAAACTAAAGCTAAAGAAAAAGAAAAAAGCAAAGAAGGGATTCTACTTTGAAACTATTTCCAAATAAAATCTTTTTTGTTGTTTTATTTTTAGTTATTACTATTTTGTCAAGTACCTGTAAATATATTAGGATACATTTGTGAAAATTGTCCATCTCAAATTTTACATTTAAAAAACAATTTTAAGCTCCACAAAATGAGACATAAAGAGAGAGAACATCTCTTTTCTTATACTGCCACAGCAGCAAAAGCAGTCAGATTACCCACAATCTGCCCAATCTACTTTATGAAATACCCTGTAGGTAAATATTTTTTGATAAAACTCAGGAAGATGAAGAAAATCTTCCCACTTCAAAAGAATATAAATTTATATTGTTTCTGGCTCTTTATGAAATAAATTAAAACAATTGTGCCAACTGTCTTGTCTGCAACAAAGGGCATTACTCTAGTTGACCAGCAGCTGCATTACAGATGCTTCCACCTTATCCTAAACAACACTTAAAAAACAAGCATAGGCTAGAAATACATAGAAACAAAGCATTTAGTCAACCGTCTGATTTCATTAATTTTAATTAATTTAAAGGCATTTTAGATTTTTCAGAGCTAAGCCATTGTTTATAACAACTACCGATATACCTTCCCTGACAAACAGAAATTAAATGGCTTGAATTGTGAAGACTTCCAAAAGACAGATTTAAAAGCACCTAAGACAGTTTAACAAGAAATATTAGTGTTTTATATTTTATTTGGAAGATTTCTTTAAAAAAATAAGTTATTTCCCAGAGAAAAAAAAAGACTATTTTATATTTTGAAGTCATTTTTGTAACAGGTTTCCTTTATGAAGTAATCTGAGTAAAAAAACATGCTTAGTTGAATAACAAAGTAGGTCCTGCCTACACTGTAAAAACGACTGCACTGGGAGACTCACATTAGTGTCCCGACTCAGCTAAAACACAATTTGGCTTTGCTAGTGTAGATGAAACTAAATCATGTTCTAATTGTGTTCCGGAATCACTGTACAACACTGCCAAGTCCTGAGCAGTAGCACAATTTGGGAACAGAGTTAAAATACAATTTGATCAACAAAATAATTTTTACTACACAGCTAATAATTTCTGTGAAAATATCTGTGGCAGGAACACGTTGAGTGATTGGTGGGCCTGAGTTTTAGGATTAGACCCAACATTCAGTTAGCTCTCATTTTTACGATTGTAAATTTGCAGTCTTCTACTGCTGTGTGTGTGTCTCAAAGAGAGGGAGGATTTTGGTAAATAAGTTTAGATGCCTAAATATGAATTTAGGAGTCTAACATTAGACAACCAGGTTTTAAAATTTTGGCCCATGTCTATAAGAGTGAAGAGTCTCCCTAAAATCTTTACAGGTGGCCTTCCAGGTCAGTAAGGTATTCACACAGCCATGCAATCAAAGACATAGAGGATTAAAGGCAGAGGATATAAAGTGACAAATGGTGATTGGAATACTTGTACTATCTTTTTGATAGATCACCAATTCACTTTTTCAGGGCACCCCTGGAACTAACATTCTTCTTTTCCCTGCTTGGCTGGCAAGTACCCTTAGCTTTCACTCCCTCAGCCAGACACATGGATAGGGTGCAAAGAAGGAGAAAGCACCCCTGTAGGGTGCGTGTTGAGCATCTGTCTGCGGAAAAGAGGGGTCCATGGACCACAGGGAGGAAAAAAAAGACAAGAGATACTCCTCCCTTATCTTCCCTTATAATTACGGATCTTACTTTCCCTGCATATCCTCAGGTTCAGATTCAATACTCATGAGCATGATATATATATATCCCTAAATAGAAGGGGAAAAGAAGAGACCACAAACTTTTATTCTGAAAGAAAGCATTGGGCAGAAACTGCCAGGTGAGCTCAGAGTTTTCTGCATCCTCTTCCCTTCTTCTGTGGGTTTTTCACAGGAGGGTATGACTTAATCCTATCTGAGAAACAGTATCCTCCAATGCTTTCTTAGTAGATTTGGCAGAGTTGATGTTAAAAATAACAATTATTTCAGACTTGACAAAGTACAGAACAGCTATGGCCTTGACCCCTTCCTCAAGTTTGCCTAATTGATAGTGTGGGAGGACAATGTAATTTAAGGTCACGTACACACTATATTTCATCTTTACCTAATGAACTTCAGAAGATAATGCCATTGTGCTATTGACAGGAACAAAACTGGAGCTTCTACTTTTTCCAAACAAATTTATGATAGTGTATGGTGGTGACATCAACACCATAGCTTAGCTCATGTTCTTTATTTATAGACAGAAGTATAGTGTAGGCACCTCATGATCCATTTGAAAGAAAGCCATGGAAATGGAAACCCTTGCTGAAGGACTGACTTTCCATTTGATATTCTCATGATAATATAATAGCAAAATGGTGGCAAAATAGGATAAGCAAGTGAGCCTACATGAAGAAGAAAAGAGGCTCCAGGAGCAGATAATAGAGACACGGCATCATTAGCAAAGCTATCGAGAAAATTAATAGTAGAACTAGAGAGGATTTAAAAGTCTTGATTTCCTCAAGCTAGAAGAGGCAGGTGTAAACTAGGTCTTCGGTCAATGTCAGAGCTATAGGGGGATGGGGGGCAATTGCCCCCCCCAGCAGCCTTTAGGAGTCCTGGTGGTGCCTCTTCAAGGGTATAGTGCACAGAGGCTGCTCTAGGTATAAGCAAGGTAGGCAGTTGCTCGGGTGTGATCTATAGTGGACTAGCCCGTTGCTGCACAGACTCACTGTCCACATACACCCTGACATGCATTAACAGTTCCTTATTGCACTTAGATCTAGTCCTCTCTGAAACAGGTCTAGATCAAAGTGCAACAACAACCTGTTAATGTGTGTCACATGTGCAGAGGCCTCAGCACAGATCATGCAGCTGAAGGGCTTGGGGGTGGGGGCAGCGTGGGGGAGCCCACAGCCTTGTGCAGCCCTCTGGGGCACCTCCCTGCATTAGTCCTCCTACCCCCCTCTGTGCCCCTGTCTTACCCCCATCCCACCTGTCCCCCTGGGGTCCTGCCCTCTATTTTTCCCCATGCCCGAATGGCCTCACGATAACCCCACCCCATTTGTGTCCCATAGCATCCTGAACCTCACCCCATTGCTCCTCTGTGCCCTGGTCTCCCCCGGTCCCTTGCCCCCATCCATACCCAATGTCTGGAAGCCAGTCCCCCTGGTATTATCACTCCATTGTTCCACCCATATATTGCATGCTGCCCCTTCCCCTCCCTCATATTGGGCCCCCACCCCCAGCCTGGTGCAGCTCCCCCTGCACCTTAGGGTTTCCTTCAGATTGACATCCATAGGAGTTTGCTTGGGATGGTTGGGCCAGTGGCCAATTAGGGGTGGGGCAGATGTAGCCCCATGCCATGAGTCCCAGCATACAGTGCTCTCAAGGCTAGACTGCTGGCACTTGTTGAAGAGATCAACTTCTAGTAACCGGGTGTCAAGCTCTATGTAGATTTGCACTCCCCTTGTATCCTTAGCTAGGCAGCCATAACTGTGAGGCACGCGGTCAATACTCTGGGAGCTGCGGAGAGGCCAAAGGAAAGCACCCTGTATTGATAATGCAACTTTCCCACAAGCAACATAAGGTATTTCCTGAGGGTCCGGTTGAACAGCTGTATGGAAATAGACATCCTGTAAGCTGAAAGCCAAAAGCCAGTCCTGAGGATCTAGGGTAGGAACTAAGGAAACTAGGGTTACCAACCTCTATTCTTCACTGGGATTAGGAAACAAAGTGAATAAATCTCTCTGCCCTAGAATTCTACAGGCTCTCCTTCCATTGCTATAGAAAAGTTTATTTCGTTTAACAGTATCTCATGAGTAGGGGGGAGGGATAGCTCAGTGGTTTGAGCATTGGCCTGCTAAACCCAGGGTTGTGAGTTCAATCCTTGAGGAGGCCATTAGGGATTGGGCCAAAAATTGGGGATTGGCCCTGCTTTGAGCAGGGGGTTGGACTAGAGGTCCCTTCCAACCCTGGTATTCTATGATTCCCTGGAGTGGGGGACAGCAGTGGGGATCCCTCCAGGGCAGCCTGTGCATGGAGAAGCACGCTGCTATATTTGCCACCCTGAAAGGAGAACTTACCTGGGGGGAGGTGGTGTCAGGAGGCCACAAAGGGTCACTCCTGTCTGCATGGGGTATCCCCTTTGAAATGTGGGTACACTTGTAAAGGATTCCCAAACACTTTTTTACCAGATTGGGGGAGGAGTCATAATACACAGGCATGGCAGCATGGGTGAAATTAGCAAGCTAAAAGGTATACTTGAAGGTGGCACCACCACTGAACCATTGCCGTACCCCCCACCCAATCCTCACCCCCTGGTTGCAAAACTTGGCTCCACCACTGTCTTTAGTGCATCAGCTGAGGGATAGATTCACCTTGAGGGAACTCAGCTAACATTACTACCACTTCCTTCGATATTTCTGGTATACAGAGCTAGTTTCAGTTATTTCTGCGTGTCCACAAGACCACTGCCTACAGAGACTGCTGGAGGCATGTGCTAAACAGTGCTAAATGGGTATTGTTTGTTAAGTTATCTTGGGCCAAATTCCCAATGGAGTTGCCAAGGTGCAACTGAGAACTAAGTTTAGTCTCAAACTGGTATCACATATTCATGCATTCGTAACTTTGTCTTTCTTCTCCTTTGTAAGGTGCTGAAACAGAGTGGTGATGAGCATGACAGATGTTTAATATAGATTAATTGTTTACTGGAGAACTAAAAAGTGTACTCAGTGCTGTACCATAAACAACAATAAAGACAGTCTCTACCCTGAAGACCTGACAATCTAATAGCATCAGAAATGGAGAATAAAAGCCAAGTAAAGATTTTTCCCCTACCCCTCCATTGTGACCAGTGGGGATTTGGTCTGTTATATTTTAGTAGGAAGAATGAATGTACTGAAGAGTGAGGCAGTTGGCGGGGTCTAGGACCACATGGTCCTGACAGCTGTTTTGGCCATACCTGGCACAGGGTTATAGAAGGCATAAAAATCCCTCAGGTTAACCTTCTGGGTCACTTTGTCTATAATGCTAATCTGTACAGATCTCTTTCTGGAAGAATTACTATAAAATATTTTTTTTTGCTTTTATGAATATGTGGATTTTTTTTAAAATTTACTTGAATTACACACATCCCTCTGAAGTTTACATGGCTAGCCTCACAGTTACAGCATGCTGCAGGCTTCCTAATCATGATGACATTCCATAGTTTAAATAGACCTCAGAATATTTGGTGCACGAACCTACTTTAAAGGAAGTCAGTGAGAGGTTTTGCTATTGATGTCAGAGGGAGCAGGAGCAGGCTCTTAAAAACATAAGAATGGCCATACTGGGTCAGACCAAAGGTCCATCTAGCCCAGTATCCTGTCTTCCGCCAGTGGCCAATGTCAGGTGCCACAGAGGGAATGAACAGAACAGGCAATCATCAAGTGATCCATGTGCTGTAGCCCATTCCCAGCTCTTGTTATGAAGAAGACTGTATCATCCCAAATGTGAAGTTGAGTGACAAGTGGGAAGGAGAAAATTATCCAGAAATTTAATAAAAATCACGTACACCTACATATATGTTGAGGGCAGAAAAAGAAAGTCTCCACTCACAACTTTTGTTCCTTGATTACATTATAGTACTAATTTTTGTGTTATTTGGAGGGTACATTTAAATAACCAGTCAATCATTCCGTAGGACAGTAGACATTATGATGGGGATGCGAAAGGCAACTTCAAACAGTCTTAACAAGGAAAATGTCTGTGCAAAAACATAGATAAACTTGAAAGAATTCGGAGACCTCAAAAATGCAGCTCTATCTTTTCTCTCTTCCTCTCTTGTTAAAAGTACTTCCTCTTAAGCTAAAAATTCAATTTTTTTGAACTTTTTAGTTGACCAACTTTTTTTTAATCGCTGACAAAAAAATAACTTAGAAGGAAATGACTTATTTCCTAAAGCTGGTCTCTCCCAGTTATTTTACCACCCCACCTGGTTTAATTATTCCCAGCGGATTTGTTTTTTCAGCCAAAAGGAAAGCTGACATTGTATAAAAATCTACTGTGGAAGTAAAAAGTTTATTTATATTTTTTGTTTAATGACGATCTATTTAACCTTTAACAATATACAGGGAAAGCACCACTGAGTCATGAACAACAAATCATCCTGATCATTAACAAATCAACAATTTTCCCCAGAGATTAGAGCAATGTAAACCATGGCTTTAAAAACTCCCAGAAGATTTTGCCTCGTTCCTCTATCAGTCAGGGTGCGGAAAATCAATTTACATTAGGAGCAAAGGAATTTAGACAAAAAATGTTTCAACTTGATGCCCAATGCATAGCCCAGAGTAAGGGTTCCCTGAATCTACTAATGTGCAGGGTGAGTGTACACTGGGGGGTTCAGGGAACCCTTACTCTTAGCTATGCATTGTCTAGTCCCAAACACTACAAGATTCACCGTATTCTCACAGCTGCGCAGCCTCACTCTGCAGGTCAATGCAGGTGAGGATAGCGCCCCCGCCCCCTTCCTTTTAGTGTGCCAGGCACCTCTGGGGAAATAGGAATGGAGGAGTATCTACACACTTCTGAGAACAAAGACTGAAATTCTGCCTGGCCCTTATGCATTCCAAGCATGGGAAGAAAATCTCCGCCACTCAAACCTTGTCTGTATAAAGACCAGTCATAGCCCTTAGCCTTTGTAATGATAGCCATGAGTGCAGAGCAAAGACTAGAACATTCATGGATTGCAAAAGATTTTCCATAGTTGCACACTAATATTTCTTTAACAGCACTGATTTAGGGCACCTATTTGCAAAGAAGATAAAATGTTTTCCCTCTTTTCAGATAGTCAGTTTGACTGAATTTCCATACCCCACATTCAATTCTAAATTCCATTCAATTCCACTAGCTTAGTAGGAGTATTTCCAGGAAGCTAGGAGGGTGTCAGGAGGAAACTAGGCTTATCACGGAAACTAGACACAGCACCACAGTTTTAGTTCATCCAAGATCTACATGGCCTTATACTAGATTGTATTATATAAAAAGTACCCACTGGCCTACTATATTATCTAAAGTGTGTGTGTACAATGATCACATACACAAAAATATTATGAAGAAGAGGGAATAAGGATTTGGGAAGCTATCCCTTAATTAGTTGTGGCCAAACCATTACAATTACATTATTGCCACCAACTACTGGTTGCCTTTTTCCTTCCATTTTTTAAAACTCTGCCCCTCAATTATTTTTGCCACGATTCTATTATCTCACTGTTGCCTTCTTCATTAAGTACTTCATTAAGTGCCAGATCTCTGATATATTTGTTATTATCTAAAGCCCAGTTCGGTCATCCATACTCAAGCTAATGCGACGACTCACAAAGCAAGGTAATAACTTAAAGCAAGGGTGACAGAACTGAGGCCTTAATAGCTTCCTTCTCACAGTGTCATTCTTAATTTCAGTGCTGCCATTATTACCTGTGCT
This sequence comes from Lepidochelys kempii, assembly GCF_965140285.1. Classification (NCBI taxonomy): domain Eukaryota; kingdom Metazoa; phylum Chordata; order Testudines; family Cheloniidae; genus Lepidochelys; species Lepidochelys kempii. The sequence continues at coordinate 148,132,883 of NC_136382.1, read as the reverse complement.
CCTGTATTTCTCCAATATTTGCTCATAGTCACCATTATGACAACTCAGGCTACCTCCACATATAACTCCTGCCACCTCTAGTCACGCCTCCTGTACTCATCTCCATTAACCTCCCCCTTTTTCCTCACTTGCTTCTTCTCTCCACATCTTTACATCTCCCTTCATTATTCTGTTCTCACAAGCTCTACTGCCTTCTTTATTTAAATCTCTCCAGCTCCACATATGATCTCCCCTTTTCACTCTCACAAATTCTCTTCTCAGCTCCACTTCTCCCACGGGCTATGCTGTGGAGCAAGGCTACAAGCAGAGAACAGGCAGGCAGCATGCTAAAGCTGCAGAGGCTCCTGTCGGGGGAGCCCATTCTCTTCTGATCACGCTAATCCAGCTTCCTTCTGACAGTGTGACAGAATGGCTGCTCTGCTCTCTCTATAGTTTGGCCATAGTACTGGGTGCTCTGCCTTTCATTTTTCCCCTCCAGTATGAAGCAGAGCTCTCAGACTTCTTACTTCTGCCCTTGCTCTTTTCTTTATTTTTATTTATTTATTGGTCTCTCTTTCTTCCTTTGTCTCCCTGTAATACAAAAGAAAGAGAGGGGAGAGAGTAGGAGAGTTAGGAAGGAGGCTCTGTACTCCTGAGGTGGAGAGAAAAAGATCTTTGGAAAGAGGTTCTCTTCAGACCCTCAGAGCTGGGGATTCCCACTGGGTAACACCACAACAATCTGTCCCTCATTCCATGGCCATGGGATGGGAGATGAGAGAGGGGCATACAACAAACAACTTGTGTTGATTACATTAAACAAGCAATCTTACACATGGCAACATGTCTGGCCCATTTATAAAAAAAAGTCTGCACTTCAGTTTTCGTAGTTAATATTGAATTAGGATAAAGTAGAAAGTACACAACATATCTTGGTTAAATAGTTCACTGTAGCAAAAGTGGTTCTGTCCAAGTAATCTTTTTTCATTACCCTAGCCAGGTTCTGAAAAAGTTTCCTCATTCCACAATGTTAAAGGTTTGATCCTGCCCTTCCCTCCTACACAGTGATGAGCATTACACCATATACCATAAAAGTAGCTGCTACACATGCAGGCACAAGTGCTGTAGTGGTTTTTCAAGAAATTCATAACTATATTATACACCTCTGCACCAGAGGTCTTTTGTGGATAAAGCATTCCCTCTCTCTGAGGCAGACACCACCTTTTGGTCTGAGTCAGAGGAGTGCACAATAATTGTAACTGATTTTGTTCATCTGCGTAAGCGTGTAGTATATGAATGATCATGACTGGGTTAGGAAACTGGGGTCTCTGTCAAATGGTTTTTATGAATCACCTCTTCTTCTTCCTTGTATATTTTACTACCATCAAGTCTCTGTGCAACATCCTCAGACAGAGGATTTTGGACTATGGCCATTTTTCCATGTTTAAAACAATGTAAAAATATGCCTAATAGCAGTGTGAGCAATACTGTTATTGTTTCCTGGCAACCAGCTTCAGGGCATTCCAGCAAAAAGCAGTGGCCCAAATAATGAACTGAAGCAATAATGTGGTTTGTGGTGCCTAACAAAATGGTTTCAATTCTGCTTTGTCTTTTTTTTTTTTTTTAAATCAAATTATACCATAACTCCTCAGGTTAATGTTTATAGGGGTCCCAAATCAGTAAATCGACACTTGGGACCAGATTATATTTTCAAAGCTACAGGACAGAAAGCAGCATTATTTATTGGTCATCACAGATGCAGAGTAGCATTGTTGTTTTTACCCAACGTCCCAAATAGGGATTTGCACTGAGGGCTAGAATAAAACACATAAAGATGCAACAAACATCAAGAATGTGTGATCAGTTGTTGAACTCAACTTTCCACACGGACTCACATGTAACAGGATTCAGGTGGTCCAAGGATGGATGAAAGCAGATTATTATGGTCATCATCATCTTTATGTCTTTGTGTAAGGGCCTGATCCAAAACCCACTGACCTAATAGGAACCTTTCCACTGACTTCAATGGGCTTTGAATTAGGCCCTGATACATTAGATGATTAAACTTCAGAGTGGTGTATAGAGACGCTAATACTCTTAGGATATGACTGAACCTGTACCAACTCCCCCACATCCTTCAGGTTGCACCAGTGCCCATGGTCAGTAGCAGAATAAAGAGCAGTAGCAGAAGTAGAAGAGCAATAGTAAATATGATTTCTGACTTTTTTTTCATACATAGCGATACTGTGCATCAATGCAGTGTTGCCATACCCCTAAGCACTGTAGTGTCCATTTCAGAATTCTTCTCTTTGTAATTTTGGGTTTTTTTTAATTCATTTAGAAATCCACAAGAGAAAGATTTTTTACAGCTATTCCATATTTTACAATCATCATTTAGAAAGGTTTGCGTTCATTTTCAGAGGTCTGAGTGTCTCTTTATATCAATAGATTTCTTCTCGGTAAATTACTTACCTCAATAGTATACTCAATGTAAGGTGTAATGCACTAAATTGTCCACCACTTCCAGGAAGTAAGTGAAATAAAGAGGAACTACATATGAGCTTACAAAGCTCATTAATGTAACATTACATTTACTGAAAGGTAGCAACCGAAAAGTACTAAGAAAGTCAACATACTGTAAACAGTGACATATGTGGATGAGCCATCAAAGCACAGGTGATCAGGGAGATAACTTGTGAATATATTCAGTCCTCTCCATATACTGAATCTCCATTAAAATCATCTCATTTAACACAGAAAAAAAGCCAAGGACTGGTTTATTAGCGTAAAATCCCAAAATAAATAAATATGTCACAGATACTGAAATCTTAGTCTCACTGGGTATAAAGAGCTGCTTCCAGGCCGTTCTCCTGCAGTAATTCTTTGTCATTGACAATACGTCTACACAGGGATAAAGGACGCGCAGCGCAGCCGCGGCTGGCCTTGATCAGCTGGCTTGGGCTGCGGGCCTACGAACTGCTGTGTAGACGTTCAGTCGCCAGTTGCAGCCCGAGCTCTGAGACCCTCCACTCTCACAGGGTCCCAGAGCTTGAGCTCCAGCCCGAGCCCAAACGTCTACACAGCAATTTTTCAGTCCCAGCACCTGAGTCCATGTCAGCTGACCCAGGTCACTGAAGGTTTCATCCCTGTGTACACATAGCCTGTTAGTAACATCACTCAGGCCTGAAAGAGAAAACGAACACTAGAAGATTATTTTCAATTCCTTATGAGCGAAGCCAGATTTCCTAGCTATTTACAAAATTCCTACTAATTCTGGGTATTTAAGACTTCTATAACAATCATCCTGATGTTAAGATCCTTGTATTCTCTTCCCTCTTTCTTTTTTAAAAAACCTGTTGAGATGCGGAGGTAGTAAGGGTTAAGCAACCAGCAGGTTGGGTGACCTGGAGGCAACCCTTAAGGACACAGAAGAATATTGAAATGGTAAACAGTGCCATTCCTTGTAGTTATCAAAGCCACATTAAGTAGACCAGAATCTTTAATATATATACTTGTATTGTTAGAGAATCAAAGGGTAGACGCTAACTGTATTTGCCTACCGTTCATTAATTTCAGCTTCCGTATTTTAAAAGGTTCATAGTTGTTCATCCATTTGGGTGTGTGTATGCAACTTAAAATTAATTTCTATGAAGAGGGAACCCGAGCCTACAATTTGGATCTGCTGTCATTACTGAATTCATGATCATGAGGGGGTTTTTTTTGAACATTCAAATTGGTAAATACTTTTTTTTTTTTTTGGCAAGTTTTCATTTGCTGACTAAGCCTCAACATTCCCATAAATCTGTGAAAGTAATTTGATAAGGATATTAATGAAATGCTAGCAATTCCAGTACATTAAGAGAAAATCTCAAACTGTGTCTGCAGTGCTTGCATGCTGACCCTGTCCTTATACCCCATTTCTCTTTTTGAGTTATTTCTACCTGCCACATACCCTAAGTTTAGAGAATCTGGTAAATATATTTCCCCATATCACATATTATTATAGATGTTTTTCATTTTTGTTATTAAAGATTTAGTATTGTTATTAAAATAATTATTTGCACTTGTATAGATGCATTCATATAATGCTCCAGGGATTTCAAAGAACTTTACAAACATTACTCTTGTATTGTTGAATACTTCAGTATATTTAAATTAATTTTAATAGTACCTGTTACAAAAGCAACTATTTTTTTAAATAAAAAAGCACATGCTTATTTGCTTAGTTACTGCATCGTCAAACTGATGTTGCCCCAGTCTGACCTAAAATCTTTGAGGAGAGTTTTCTTTAGAAAAGACATTAAGATGTAGCCCTATGCGTCTCTTGGGGGAAATGTCTCACTGGTTAAGCCAAGCAAATGGAAGAATTATTTTGCTATTTATGCAATGTTTTAAAGTGAAACATCAAAAGAGAAGGAAAAAGAGGATATTCAGTGCACTGAGACTTGCTTCTGTTTGAGATTTTCCCCAAAGTCAACACATATTGAATAGCTAAAATAGAATTGCACTATAATGTTTCATCACACAGACATATTTCAGACGCTGAACGTCGTATCTGTGAAAGCCTTTTTTATTATTAGAACACCTCATGTACCCACAACTGTTTTCCCACACTTATTGACAAGGAATGGTGTAATTAGCATGTGTCATGCAATGGAGACCATGATCCAGTTTCACAAAAATAGTGTAAAATGGAATTTCAAAACAGCACCTTCTCCCCACCCCCAGAACAACCTATGAAGTCTTCAGTGAAACAGCATGGGCACATATAGCACAAGGCCTGAGGTTTAAAGAAGAACTTATCCAAATTAAAATTTCATAAGCATTAAATATATTATGGCAAAATTTTAACTAAAAGTCTTCTATACTTAACAGAATTCCAAGTCTTGCTATATGTTTCTCACAATAATAAATAGTCCTTATATTTTAAAAGCCACAGTGCAAACAGGTGCCATAAACACTAAACAATTATGTGCACCAGTAATTAATAAAGAATGACTGTTTTATGATTTTCACATTAATATTCTGATGCATGTGCAACTTCCATACAAAGCTACAGGAGATATCTATGCATATTTGAGGGATGACTATATAATGAAATCAATTTGTGTTTTTCTATTTAATTAATCATATGATTTTAAAGATAATGCAAAAGCCTGTCTAAATTTCAGTTAGATAGTTACATTCTGGCTACTGTTCTAGATTCTGTTGTTTTGCACTATTGATCAAAGGTTTCCAAGTAGTTGCAGAAGTATCCCAGAAGTAGTTGCATTTTAATGATGGATGAAGTAATAGCATGGTGCTTATATAGCACAGTGATTGGCATGAAAATAGATTAGATAAGCAAGATACTGATTCCTGACTACATATAGTTTGCAATTTTAATTAAAGCACAAAAAAGTGACATTAGGAACGATATTCAGAATGTAAAGATAAGTTCTCAAAAATTAGGAAATGCCAAAATAAAGCTTGTCCATGTTCCCTCATACATTGACACAGTCTTTAATTACATGATCCCATACTATTTTTTCCACAGGACCCTTGCCTCAATGAGTTCACAAAATGGACAGGACTTAATTAATCAGGCAGCTGTTCCATATTTATTTTTATCCTCCTCATTCATTGTGTGGCTCCCAAGCCTTGGTTGCTTTACATCCTGAACTAAATAAGGATTTTTTTTTTATTTCTTCATGGGTTTTTCCTATTGAGCTTATCAGCATAGCTCAGTGCCTCAAACAAACAAATTAATTTATCTTCAGAACACCCCTTTTAAATATGGAAGTATTAGTATCCCCATTTTACAGATGAGAAAGTCTGGCACACAAAGATTAAGGCCAAAATCTGCAAAAGTATCCACTAACTTTGGAAGTCACAATGACTGCATGGCATGGCTATTTTGAGAGAAAAGGACTGATATTTTGGAGGTGCTGACCATCCACTACTCCCCTTGATTTCAGCTGGAGAGTTGAATTCTCAACACTTCTGAGAATCTGGCCCGAGCCTTCACCGGGGGAAGGAGACCAAAGCCCTGAGGTAAGTGGGAAAGCGGGATACCGGGAGGAAGCACAGGCAGGAATGTCTGTGAGGGGAGGGCTCCGGCCTCATACTGGCAATGAGGGGCGATCAACAGGTTATCTCAAGTGCTTATATACAAATGCACAAAGCCTTGGAAACAAGCAGGGAGAACTGGAGGTCCTGGTGATGTCAAGGAACTATGACGTGATCGGAATAACAGAGACTTGGTGGGATAACTCATATGACTGGAGTACTGTCATGGATGGTTATAAACTGTTCAGGAAGGACAGGCAGGGCAGAAAAGGTGGGGGAGTAGCACTGTATGTAAGGGAGCAGTATGACTGCTCAGAGCTCCGGTACGAAACTGCAGAAAAACCTGAGTGTCTCTGGATTAAGTTTAGAAGTGTGTGCAACAAGAGTGATGTAGTGGTGGGAGTCTGCTATCGACCACCGGACCAGGGGGATGAGGTGGATGAGGCTTTCTTCCGGCAGCTCACGGAAGCTACTAGATCGCATGCCCTGATTCTCATGAGTGACTTTAATTTTCCTGATATCTGCTGGGAGAGCAATACAGCGGTGCATAGACAATCCAGGAAGTTTTTGGAAAGCGTAGGGGACAATTTCCTGGCGCAAGTGCTAGAGGAGCCAACTAGGGGGGGTGCTTTTCTTGACCTGCTGCTCACAAACCGGGTAGAATTAGTGGGGGAAGCAAAAGTGGATGGGAATCTGGGAGGCAGTGACCATGAGTTGGTTGAGTTCAGGATCCTGACGCAGGGAACAAAGGTAAGCAGCAGGATACGGACCCTGGACTTCAGGAAAGCAGACTTCGACTCCCTCAGGGAACGGATGGCCAGGATCCCCTGGGGGACTAACTTGAAGGGGAGAGGAGTCCAGGAGAGCTGGCTGTATTTCAAGGAATCCCTGTTGAGGTTACAGGGACAAACCATCCCGATGAGTCGAAAGAATAGTAAATATGGCAGGCGACCAACTTGGCTTAATGGTGAAATCCTAGCGGATCTTAAACATAAAAAAGAAGCTTACAAGAAGTGGAAGGTTGGACATATGACCAGGGAAGAGTATAAAAATATTGCTCGGGCATGTAGGAATGTTATCAGGAGGGCCAAATCGCACCTGGAGCTGCAGCTAGCCAGAGATGTCAAGAGTGACAAGAAGGGTTTCTTCAGGTATGTTGGCAACAAGAAGAAAGCCAAGGAATGTGTGGGCCCCTTACTGAATGAGGGAGGCAACCTAGTGACAGAGGATGTGGAAAAAGCTAATGTACTCAATGCTTTTTTTGCCTCTGTTTTCACTAACAAGGTCAGCTCCCAGACTGCTGCGCTGGGCATCACAAAATGCGGAAGAGATGGCCAGCCCTCTGTGGAGATAGAGGCGGTTAGGGACTATTTAGAAAAGCTGGACGTGCACAAGTCCATGGGGCCGGACGAGTTGCATCCGAGAGTGCTGAAGGAATTGGCGGCTGTGATTGCAGAGCCACTGGCCATTATCTTTGAAAACTCGTGGCGAACCGGGGAAGTCCCGGATGACTGGAAAAAGGCTAATGTAGTGCCAATCTTTAAAAAAGGGAAGAAGGAAGATCCTGGGAACTACAGGCCAGTCAGCCTCACCTCAGTCCCTGGAAAAATCATGGAGCAGGTCCTCAAAGAATCAATCCTGAAGCACTTGCATGAGAGGAAAGTGATCAGGAACAGCCAGCATGGATTCACCAAGGGAAGGTCATGCCTGACTAATCTAATCGCCTTTTATGATGAGATTACTGGTTCTGTGGATGAAGGGAAAGCAGTGGATGTATTGTTTCTTGACTTTAGCAAAGCTTTTGACACGGTCTCCCATAGTATTCTTGTCAGCAAGTTAAGGAAGTATGGGCTGGATGAATGCACTATAAGGTGGGTAGAAAGCTGGCTAAATTGTCAGGCTCAACGGGTAGTGATCAATGGCTCCATGTCTAGTTGGCAGCCGGTATCAAGTGGAGTGCCCCAAGGGTCGGTCCTGGGGCCGGTTTTATTCAATATCTTCATAAATGATCTGGAGGATGGTGTGGATTGCACTCTCAGCAAATTTGCGGATGATACTAAACTGGGAGGAGTGGTAGATACGCTGGAGGGGAGGGATAGGATACAGAAGGACCTAGACCAATTGGAAGATTGGGCCAAAAGGAATCTGATGAGGTTCAATAAGGATAAGTGCAGGGTCCTGCACTTAGGACGGAAGAACCCAATGCACAGCTACAGACTAGGGACCGAATGGCTAGGCAGCAGTTCTGCAGAAAAGGACCTAGGGGTGACAGTGGACGAGAAGCTGGATATGAGTCAGCAGTGTGCCCTTGTTGCCAAGAAGGCCAATGGCATTTTGGGATGTATAAGTAGGGGCATAGCGAGCAGATCGAGGGACGTGATCGTTCCCCTCTATTCGACATTGGTGAGGCCTCATCTGGAGTACTGTGTGCAGTTTTGGGCCCCACACTTCAAGAAGGATGTGGATAAATTGGAGAGAGTCCAGCGAAGGGCAACAAAAATGATTAGGGGTCTGGAACACATGAGTTATGAGGAGAGGCTGAGGGAGCTGGGATTGTTTAGCCTGCAGAAGAGAAGAATGAGGGGGGATTTGATAGCTGCTTTCAACTACCTGAAAGGGGGTTCCAAAGAGGATGGCTCTAGACTGTTCTCAATGGTAGCAGATGACAGAACGAGGAGTAATGGTCTCAAGTTGCAGTGGGGGAGGTTTAGATTGGATATTAGGAAAAACTTTTTCACTAAGAGGGTGGTGAAACACTGGAATGCGTTACCTAGGGAGGTGGTAGAATCTCCTTCCTTAGAGGTTTTTAAGGTCAGGCTTGACAAAGCCCTGGCTGGGATGATTTAACTGGGAATTGGTCCTGCTTTGAGCAGGGGGTTGGACTAGATGACCTTCTGGGGTCCCTTCCAACCCTGATATTCTATGATTCTATGATTCTATGATTCAAATTGGGACCCAGATAATGCATCATACAATTGAAGGCCATTCCTGGAAAGACTGTGTTACATACCTGTAACTGGAGGTTCTTCAAGATGGGTGTTCTACACATGGGTGTACATGGACGCTATGCACCTGCATCCATAAGTATTTCGTAGCAGTGTCCATTGACCCACATGTGTGTTGTGCGTCTCCTTCTGCTCTCAGCTGAGAGTAGAAGAGGTAGTGCGAGTCAACACCTCTCCAGTTTCCCTCTTACCATTACAGAATCCAGTCCAAAGCAGAGGGGATGGCAGGGTAGTGGGGTCCACACAGCTCAAAGAACCTCCAAATACAGGTAAAAAACCTCCCCTTCTTAAAGTGATAGACCCTGTTGCCCACATGGATGACTCGTGAGCAGTGATCAGTGCAGACAGTCCATGTGAGGATGCCAATGGAAGTGCGGTCTGCAGTACGGCCTGGTCCATGGCTGATCTATAGCTGCTGCTTGTACGATGGCATAGTATGTTGTGAATCTGTGGACAGATCGCCACACCACTGTTCAACACATGTCCTGCCAGGACACATCAGCCAGTGAGGCTGAGGTGGCAGCCTGCACCCGTATAGAGTGCTTTGTGATTGTCAGGCGGGAGTATGTTGGATCATTTGTAGCATTCACAGATGCACCCCGAGACCCATTTGGAGATTCACTGGGACAAGAGAGCTTTGCCCTTTGACTAATCAGCAATGGTCATAAATAGTTTTGGCGATTTTCAAAATAGTTGAGTCCTGTGGAGGTAGAATGCTAGCGTGCAACCCATGTCGAGGGAGTGCAAGGCCCTGTCAGTGGAGGAGGTGCGTGGCTTGGGGTGGAAAACCAGCTGGTGGATAGAATGATTGAGGTGGAACTCAGACACCACTTTTGGAAGGAATTTAGGGTGCAGCCATAAGGACACCTCGTTCTTGTGGAATATCAAGTGTGTGTGGGGGGTGTCCGCCATCATGGCTGTGAGTTCACTGAGTCGTCTGGACGAAGTAATGGCTCCTAAGAACACCACTTTCACTGCGAGGTGGGAGAGGGAGCATACCACCAGTGGTTCAAAGGGTGGCTTCATGAGGGTGGAGAGAATGAGATTAAGGTCCCAAGGGAGCATAGGCTTCAGCACTGGAAAAGTGTTGAGTAAATTTTTCACCGAAATTATCTTTGTATCTCTCCACTTGTTAAGACTGGTGCATTAGTTACCATGCGTCATATCCTGGCCCCGCTGAAGTCAATGGCAAAATCCCACTGACTTTAGTGCGGCCATAAATCCAACTGGAAAGGACTCAAAAGGAACCTAAAACCTCTAAATATAGCCTAAAAGAGCTTTTCCATCCAAGAAAGTGTCTGACTCTAAAGTATAATATCTTGGTCCATCCAGAGCTAGGAGTGAGTATTATGTGCGGCCCTGTGGAAAGCTGAGGACATCTTTTTCCTTCTGAGTTCTACTCAGCGCAGCACAGGAAGGACAATCAGGCAATTGATTATGCTCCCTGATTCTGCGTTGGGCCAGTCCCAACAAAAGATTTTGCAACTTTGTCGAAAGCACCATTTAAATAATACCTGTGGAAATCTGCCTTGATTATCCCTTTTTTTGTATCTTCTAATTTGCAAATAGCATGAATCTGAAGACTCCCTATTACTGGCAAATGGTATGTCTAGTAAGTAATTTTCACAATAATTTTGCTGACAGTAATGCCAGGAGCAGAGTACATTTTGTTCAGGAGTTACTTCATCATCATTTATACATTCATGGATTTAAAAGATAGCACAGAGTCCCTCTAGTCTATACTTTATAGCATTTAATTTATAGAACCCATCATCCCAGCACTAATATTTACAGAATTCAAGTTCAACTCATGCTGGCTAGTGTATATTTATTTAATAGCTGTTTTAAAAGAGTAAAGTTCAATGCAATTTTTTTTTGCAATAAGTCCTATCTGAATTTCTATAAGTTTTATTTGTTTGCTGGTTTATAAATGGGGCTAAATGGGGAATTTCACAGGTGAGTTTTCTAAGTTGGTGCTAATGTTACCACTGGAATCTCTGATCATTTTTTATCCCTGTGGATTTCAACGTTCAGGCAAATGACAGTTCATCTGTGAGGATATGTACTTTCCTGGAACCAATGTGCTCTCTTGGTATTACCTATTGGCCTGTGGAGAGCTCCCATAAAGCAGGCCACATGCATGGCCTCACCTGTGGGTCTGATCTAAACATTTTTGGTGTATAGTTCACCCATGCTGGGTGGGCTATGTAACTATCCATTTCAGCTTGGAAGCTATTTCCCCCTCAATAGCTATATCCAAAGACTGTAGAAATCCACTGGATTTTATCAGTTTCCCTATTGGTGCTGAATCATATTTGTATCCCCTTTCCAGGTAGGGTGTCAATCAGCTCACCATCAGCTATATCCATTTGTTTGAGGAGGCTCTGAACTCCCTGATTCTCACTGTGCCCTATTTGCCTCTTGTGCTTGGAGACACCCATGGTTCAATTTGCAATAATTTAAGTATCTAACTTATTAGAGAGAAGAGAGCAAGGGAGCTGGCTTACAGTATGATCATTTCAAACTACAATATTCTAATTATATATACTTAAATGAAAAAGACCTAATTACTTAAAAAATATGTTAAAAAGCATTATTTAGCTTGTAAAGTCAAGCTTTTGAAAGTTAGGAAATGCCATATTTATAGTTGCTTGAGAAACTTTAATTCTGCCCCCTTATTTACCATCCTTTGCACTGAATAAGGACAATGTCCTTGCAGCAGATCGCACACTCACCGCCATGGTACCTCCTGCTGGTCAGTCGGGGAATTTGCTCTTTTCCAGCCCTCGAACTGCCCCCTGCTGGCCGGTGTCTCTCCTGCCTCAGGTCCCATGTCCCTCCCGGACCCTGGTGCCCCTTTCCCTGGGGTTCTGCCCACAGCAGTACCCCCACACTCTGCGTCTCCCCTCTTAGGGGAAGTCCCAACCCCTTAAGTCCACCTTGCCACAGTGGCTACTGTCAGACTAGCCCCCTTTCACTGAGGAAAACTGCAGTCTGTAATGTCCACACATCATTGGCAAGGGGGTTGGACCAGCTGCCTCTGCCTATCTCCAGGCTGCACCTCTGCGGCTCCGGTACCTGCTTAGGCCTTAAACAAGTCCTCAGCTTGGGGAGTTGCCGGGCTGGAACTTCCCAGCTTCTCTTGCCCTTCCCCAGCCCTGCTTCAGGTACCCTTTGCTCCCAGGCAGCTAGGCCCTTCTTACTCCAGGGCTGGAGTGAGACTGACAGCCTTCTGGCCCAGCAGCTCTTTTATAGGGCCCAGCCTGGCTCTGATTGGCTGCCCCCCAGCCTTTTCTTATTGGCTCTTGGCCCCAGCCCTCTCCCAGGGCTGGCGTGGGATGACCACCCCACTACAGTCCTGTAGAAAAAATCGTATGTGATCATGTAATTAAAGACTGAACTATAATGCATACACATGAGGGGGGCAAATTAAGATTATGCAGGCAACCCCAAATCTGTCATTTCCTACTTTTGTGTACTTGATTTCACAACATAAATAATGTTGTTTTAACATAGGGTTTTTAAATGTAATTTTCTAGATTTCTTTAAAGGGGAAAGACTAAAAACAAATTCTGCTAAGTGCAACTGTAATAACCATTCCATCACATATCATCAATAGGGTTTGAACCAGGAACTTTCAGCATCCAGTGCCACCATTTGAGCTACAGGACTAAGTGCATTGGTTAGCAGCAGCAGAAGGGTTTTATCTCAGAGGAAGGATGGAGCGCTGCTCACTCCAGATCCTGGATCCTGGAGGGGTCGATAGGGAGACACCCAGCATTAAAGTTTAATATACAAGCAGCATAATCTTGAGAGCTCACTGAGTTTTCAAGCTCCATTGGCATGGCATTCATATAACTCCTCAGCAGAATTTAGAGAATTTTTTAAAAAGTTTTAGCATGCTTCCAAATGCAGCAATAACTACTCAAAAGCCACCTGTTTAATTCTTTGCACTCTTTAGTAAATCTAGAACTCTGAAGGCTCTGAAAGTGAGAAGACAAACCAAACACCTCCATCTCAGAGATATTAAGGGGTAATGTTCCACCAGGAAATGCTCATAAACCTTTGTGAAAAATTATTCAGTATGGCTCATTTTACATCTATGTGTATCTGAACTATTTTATTGAAGTTTGTCACACCCAACTGGGCAGATCTGGCCCAAAGGTCAAAATCCAACAACAATGCTCCCTCTACACTCGCTTCTTTAAGGAAGGTGGAGCCCCGAGGCAGCTGCAGGTGCCCTTGTCGGCAAACCTGGGGGAGATGTCACAGGTGCTATACTTACCCCACAACCCATTCTGCCTACTGGCTTCGGAGTATGTCTTTCCCCTATCTATTCCTAATAGTACTGGTCTGACAGAACAGAAATCTCTGTCAATGAATTTCAGGTTTGCCAACAGGGGCTGCTGCCTCAGGAAGAGAGTTGGCAGTTCCACTCCTTAGATACCATCAGGGTCTATATCGACCCCTCTCCTTGCCCTTTCTCAAGCTAACGATGGCCAAAGGCAGATCTGTCTTTGAAGGTATGTCTTATACTGTAACTACTTAGGACTTATAAAATATTGTACCAACTGGACCTCAGATGCTAATCATGTTGGAATGGAACTCCCTAAGGAGTTAATAGAAATTATTATAGGAATATGGCATTTTAAAACAAACAAGTCTTTCTTGTATATAAGGATCAGACGGATTTTGCTTACTTTTAATGTAAGAGTCTATGAGCTGGCTATGTGGCAGTTCTTAGGCTTTAACTACTGCAAATTGATGCAATTCTAGCTTCTGAAGATGGAAAGACTAAAATATGCCACAAAAGCAAATAAATATTTAAAATATAATATAAAATATAATCTCAGAAAAGCACTTTTATACCAAACAAATGCAAGTAAAACAACTGTCATTTTCTTTCAATCAGTGATGCAAGGTGTAAAAGGAAAAAATATTTTGAGCCAAAAAATGGGTCTAAAATGGAATCTAAAAAACTACCACATGAAATAAAATGTTTGGCTTCTCTCATTATTCTTTGATTTGACAATTATCAAGATCTTACATGGTTTGGAAACTTCTGCTGCTAATAATATAGAACAATAATATAAGATTTCAGAAACCATCACCTGATATTGCCAATCTGACTATCATATGAGAAAAGGTGAGGGTATAGGGTTTTGTGGGTAGTTTATTTTGTTGCTTTGAATTATTAGCTGGTTATGTTAATTTCAATGTTGTTTATTATGTTGCTGTGTGGTTACTCTTGTGTGGCTTGAGATTTTAATTAATTGTCAGTGCACCCAAAACTGTGGATATGCTTTTTTTTGTTTGCATCTAAATATAAACATCTAAACAAACTAAAATGGATTTATAGAGTAGTGAAATAAACAGATAACTGCATATGGAAGCTGTCAAGGTTCCTCCCCCACTCTGAACTCTAGGGTACAGATGTGGGGACCTGCATGAAAAACCTCCTAAGCTTATCTTTACCAGCTTAGGTCAAAACTTCCCCAAGGTACAAAATATTACACCCATTGTCCTTGGATTGGCCGCTACCACCACCAAACTAATACTGGTTACTGGGGAAGAGCTGTTTGGACGCGTCTTTCCCTCCAAAATACTTCCCAAAACCTTGCACCCCACTTCCTGGACAAGGTTTGGTAAAAAGCCTCACCAATTTGCCTAGGTGACTACAGACCCAGACCCTTGGATCTTAAGAACAATGAACAATCCTCCCAACACTTGCACCCCCCCTTTCCTGGGAAATGTTGGATAAAAAGCCTCACCAATTTGCATAGGTGACCACAGACCCAAACCCTTGGATCTGAGAACAATGAAAAAGCATTCAGTTTTCTTACAAGAAGACTTTTAATAAAAATAGAAGTAAATAGAAATAAAGAAATCCCCCCTGTAAAATCAGGATGGTAGATATCTTACAGGGTAATTAGATTAAAAAACATAGAGAACCCCTCTAGACAAAACCTTAAGTTACAAAAAAGATACACAGACAGAAATAAAAGGAGTACTTGTGGCACCTTAGAGACTAACCAATTTATTTGAGCATGAGCTTTCAGACAGAAATAGTTATTCTATTCAGCACAATTCTTTTCTCAGCCATTTAAAGAAATCATAATCTAACACATACCTAGCTAGATTACTTACTAAAAGTTCTAAGACTCCATTCCTGGTCTATCCCCCAGCAGAAACCAGCATATAGACAGACACACAGACCCTTTGTTTCTCTCCCTCCTCCCAGCTTTTGAAAGTATCTTGTCTCCTCATTGGTCATTTTGGTCAGGTGCCAGCGAGGTTACCTTTAGCTTCTTAACCCTTTACAGGTGAGAGGAGCTTTCCCCTGGCCAGGAGGGATTTCAAAGGGGTTTACCCTTCCCTTTATATTTATGACAGAAGCTATATTCACAGCTTTTCAGCTACTCTCACTAGTGTGAGGCTACTTCTTTCTAAATTCACAGCAGAAAACTGTTTCTCTCTACCATAATACACAACCATTAACATATACTGAAATCAAGTTTAGGCAGAAAAAGTTTGTTAGGAATAGAAGATAAACACCTTACTTCCTCAAATCGACTGCATGACCTTTTAACGCGCAGAACATTTCTTCAGATCAAGCCAGTAGACACTTTGTAATGCCTAACTCATAATTAATCACATTCTCCACCTTTTAAGACCAAGCTTGTCCTTGAGCTGCCCACATGATGGGACATGAACCAAGGCAACAAGCTGGGCATCTATACAACCATTCTTTACGAAAACTAACTAAAAACTCTTCTTATTGTGCAAAAGTACATAAAATGTAATAAATTAAACATTAAAAAAATGTCACTGATCAGAATGCAATTCTGAGTGCCAGCTTCTCAAGAAGTGTGTTCTGAATAGAAGATTGGAGGAAGGGATCTGTCAGTTTATATTGGCTATACTCTCTGTTATATCTAAATCTAGCAGAGTTCACAGAGCATTTTTTATCTGAAAAGAAGCCATGATGTGGAAATAGCATTACATAATTCTAAATGTGAGTCAGGTTCAATTTTTTTTTTATAAACAGGAAACCATACTAAATATTGACCGTCTTGTTTGTATGAAAAATATCTTGTTTTTTATTATTTTGACTTATCTGTTTTGACATGTAAGATCCATCCAGACATCATACAAAATATTTCCAAAATTTGAAACTATGTTTTCTCTATGCTATCTGTTTACAGTTTTACTCACAATGGAAAGGTGATGCAAGTTGATTCTGGCCCATTCTTAGAGGCAATGAATCCTCAGCGGATTGTTCTCCTGAAATCACTTTCTTTGCTGGATAATATTTGGGTTTGATCACATATTCTTGTGTCTGGCCATGATGAAGATTCATCATCAAAGTCTGAGATGAAAGTGGTATCATTCTGTTTAAGGAAAACAAAAAGGTGAAATTAATAAATTAACCATACAAGCAAACACACACAGAGAGGAAACTATTGATAACGCATCTGTACTCATTTTAAGGTCTTAAAATAAAGTTTGGAAAACTTATTGGATTAAAAAAGTCTTTGGCTTTGAAACATAGCAACTGAGTTTCTATTCATTCTACCTGGTCACGCCTCTAGCAGTCTCCTGGCCTTGTCAGTCTATAGCTCATCCTACAAAGGGGATCTATTAAACTTGTGGAGACTGTCTTATGATATTCCTACTAAGTAGTGACATCATTTAACAGATTACCAAAAAATATATATAGCTGAGGAGGGGATCTCTCCTCAGAACTCCAAGTCAGAACTCAATTTTGTTAGAACGTAGGAATTTCCAGATTGGTTCAGACAAGTAGAAATGCATCTCGGCCATTCTCTTGTTTCCTACAATGAGTGGTACCAAGTACTTCAGCTAAAGATACAAGAAATAATGAAATAACTTGCTCATTAGGGAAGTTTCTTCCTTGGTCAGTTAGTGGTTGGCTTATGAGCTAAAGCATTTAGGTTTACAATCACTTTACACATTTTTAACCTCTTTAATGGACCTCTCTACTTAAACAAAGTCTAAATTTGGCCCAGAATGACTAGTCCACTATCAAAATGAAAGAAAGAAATATATTCAGTGAGCCCTCCTTTTTAATTTGAATTAACAGTGAAAATCTTTACCATTTAAGTGTGTTTTAAAGGAGGTATTTTTGTAATTATTATTATTACCCCTTTTTGACCCAAGCAGCTAGTCAAAGCTCAGGGCCCTAGGGATGTCCCAACTGGGAGCAGAAATTTATGAAGAAGTCCGGTAAATTCTTTGATGCATCTTGTTTATTTGCAAGGAATGTACAAAGACCTGCTTCTCTGAAGGCAGCAGGAACCAAAAAATGGGACAACTTCTTTGCTTATAGCCCCAAGCCACTTTAGCCAGCACCAGAGCCGGAATCTTACTCTCGGCTTCACCAGGGTCACACCATGCTTACAGGCTGCTACTTGGCTTTCTTCCTGCCTCTGATGAAGTGTTTTCACCTTGTATGTCTGTTTTCACTTCATCTGTTTCGCCCAAGTTGTCAGATGGTTACAATCCCTTCAAAAAATTTTGCCTTCATCTATGATCACTGAGTATGAGAGAGGTAAGCTTCTTTGATCACTGTAGAGTTGACTGACCAGTGCCCATCTTTCCAAATTCTCACCAAGTCTTTGTTTTTTAACTGTGCAAGGGATCTTTCTCCCTTGACTGTACTTTCCCACTCATTTCCTCACTATTACTCCTTTCTTTTTGTCCCATATCTGGTACTCAAGTATTTAGACATCTGTTGTAAAGTTTAGCAGATGATTTCCACATTTCAGCAATGTAGCTCTATAACTGAGTGGTACTAAAGATGGATCTTGGTCTTGCATCCAGTGCTTTTTTGAGCAAGTTCTTCACTATACATACTCCACATTCAATGAATCCATTGGCTTGAAGTTATCTGGGACTAGATGTCTTATGATGAATGTTGTACATTTTAGCAAAGTCCAGAAATTCCCGATTTTTGAACTGTGATCTGTTGTCCATTATTATTGTTTTTGGAATTTCATGACATGCAAATACAGATTTAATGTGCCTACAACTGTTGCTGCTGTGGTGTCGTCAAGCATGACTATTTCCAGGAAAGCGGTCAAGTCGGTCCATTGTAACCAGGTGATTATGTCTTCCAGGTTAAACATGTCAATTCCTACTTTTTCCCATGGAGCTGCAAGATTTTTATGCAATATCACTAGTTCTTTCTGCTAAGATTCTCTGTACTTCTGACATATTCCAACCTGCTCGCCATTTCTTCAGTGTCAATATTTATTTGTGGCCAGAATACAACATCTCTAGCTCTCTTTTTGATTTAGTCATTCCTAGGTCCCCTTCATGTATTTGTTCCAATGTTTTCCTTCACATCACTGTGGGAACCACGATCTAGGTCCCCTTCAAGAGGACTCCTGAGATTGCTGAAAGCTCATTTTTATAGCGGGAACAGGCAGTTGGGAAGTATTAATTTTGTCCCTACCTTTATGTATCACTTGTATCACTGCTTGCAGCGTTTCGTCTTTAGCTGCTTCTGTCTCCAATTCATGCCATATGCCTGGAGATACATGTGAATATGATAAAAGTGTCGTGCTGTATGTTCACTGATTGATCCAGATATCAGATTGTGTATTGTCAGATGGAGCACATGCTCTTGAAGGTGTGTCTACCATTACTAAGTGGCATCCAGGTAGGAACTCCAGGCTGACGACATACTTCTGTATTTATAAAAGTAGTTACTGCATCCTTAGTGCTGCTTCTCCAAGTCCTTTTTTCTGTATTGCAATCAGTGGTTTGTGATCAGTTTCTGCATTGAAGCTACAACCAGAGAGAAAGTTGTGAAATCTTGTACACCCATATCCCAGACCTAGTGTCAATTTTACAATTAGTGTATACATCTTCTCTGTGGCTGTCAAAGCCCACATGCTGACAGCTAATTAGTTCCATGGCACTGTAATAATACTGTTCCCAACGTTCCTTTGAAGGCAGCTGTGGAGAGTTTGAGGTCTTTCAGTGGCTCAAAACTTGCAGCACTAGAGCGAATGACAGAATGTCCTTTAAATTACTGAACTCTTTTTCAAGACCTGGTATCCATGCCCATTCAATGCCCTTATGAAGCAGCTGTCTTAGGTATGAATTTGCTGACACAATTCAACATGCCTACAGCCTCTAACTTCCCTTTTTATCTTCAGGTCTCCATATGTTCAGTTTTGCAAGACTCTTTGATTCATCAGGTAAAAGTCTTTTGGAGGTCATTCTTTATGTCAACTATGTTATTTTGAAACTGACATTTGACCTTTTCATTTTAAGGTTATTACCTCTTGCAATCTCTCTTCAGTCATCCCAGATGTTCAATGTTTGCAGTGTTGTTGTAGCCATGCTGGATCCAGGATATTAGTGAGACAAGGTGGGTGAGGTAAAATCTTTTATTGGACCAACTTCTGCTGGTGAAAAAGACAAGCTTTCGAACTAAACAGAGCTTGTAAGAAGTTGGTTCAATAAAAGAAATTACCTCACCCACCTTGTCTCTCCCAAATGCCCAAAGGCTGTATTGCCCCAAATTATGATGTCATCAATGTACACTTTCACACCTGCTAGACTGTCCAGCATCCAGATCATTGTACAGTGAAATACTCCTGGAGTCTTATAAGTTATTGGGAGGCAAACATTTCCTGTGATTACATCTTCATATGATGCCATTAATACTTTCATATCTAGTTCTTTGTCGTTTTTCTGACTCTCTCTTGTATACATCCTCTTAACAAGACTAAGCACCTCAAGCATGTGTAAACCCAAGACTGGTTGCTTGCCTCTGTGTACCACCACAAACTCTTGTTTTATCAATTTCCGTTTATCTTTAACAGTCGATGTGCACTCTCCCAATACTAGAATTGTTGCTCCATTATAGTCTTTCACAGACACTTTTGCCTCTTCTGCTTTTTTATGCTCCTTACATCTGTCAGTTTCTGTTATGTTTACTTGTGCCTCAGTGTCTATCTTGTATGTCATACATGTGCCATTTGTTCACATTTTAATTAGTCGATCTTTTGCATTTTCAGACTCCTCTGTTATTGTGCTTAAAAATAGCTCTTGCTCTTCACTTGAGGAAACCTTTCTGCAATTAATACGTGCACTTTTTTGCCTTCTCTGCACCTTTTAGCATAATGGTTGGGTTTATAACTATTTCTACATATTTGCCAGAATGCAGGGCATTTCCTATACTCAGAATGGTTGCCACATTCCTGGAATTGTTTCCTGCTTTCCAGGTTTTGGTCTTTGGCCAATTTAATTTCTGTTAACTTTTCCCTTCCTGGTTTAGCTATCGTACTCACAGTCAAATGCTCTATGCCTTTCTCTAGGCTTTTTATTTGTGCTTTTTGCTGCTTGGAAAATACATATTGCCCTTTCTAGTGTCAAATCCATCTCCCTTAGTAACCATTCACAGACACTTTTATTGTTATACCCCAGGACAATCTGGTCTTTAAATCAGAGAGTTTTAATATTCCATATTCGCACAACTGACTTTTTAGTTTTAAGTCTGTAACAAACTCCTCCGTTGCTTTTCTTTCATTCTGTGTTCTCATCCAGAACAGCGCTCTCTCTCTCAAGTAACATTTTACTAGGAATACAATGATCCTCAAAACATTTTCATTATTTCTGCAAAGCTTTCCTCTCTTTCCCCACTACCTCTGTATGGAATGCATTGTGTACATTTAGGGATTCTGTACCTCTCACCATTAAGAGAAGAGCAATCTTTTGCTCCTCCTCCAGTTAGTTGCCCCTATGGCCTTCATATACAGCTGAAATCGCTGCATTCAGCATTTCCGCTGATTCTCAGGGCTGGTGGGGCAGTTACATGAAGTTGCACGGGCTCTGTAGCAGCCATTTCAATGTTACCTCCCTCTGGATCTTCCTGCATGCTGTGCCTTCCACTTCTGGTCACACACAGTATCCTAGCCCTGCTCTACACTATGAACTTATGTCAATATAAGTACATTGCTCAGGGGTGTAGAAAATCCAAACCCCAAGCAGTGAAGTTATACTGACCTAATCCCTCAAAGTAAACAGTGCTATGTTGATGGGAGGGCTTCTCCCATCAACATAGCTATCACCTCTCAGGGAGGTGGAGTACCTAATCTGATGGGAGTGGAGGTAGCATCTTCACACGGAGCACTACAGTGCTGTAAATGTAGACATGCCCTTACTGGCAAAGCAGATCACTATCAGGATAAACCTTTTATTGTGAATATAACAGGTAACAACTTTCTACCACTCTGTGTGGCTGAAGCCTGCAACTGCCCTTTCCTTGGCTTGTTTCTGCCCCAGCAGGAAGTGTGTACCAGAAGACCAAAGACTGAATAAACAGTGTACAGGAAGTGTGGCATCTGTACACTTCCTAGAAAGCTTATGTCATATAAGGAACATTCAGAGAGATTTGAAGGGAGACTCCTTGAGCTGCAGGACTATACTGAGGTCCCAGGCAGAAGATGGTTCTCTAACAGGTGGTTAAGCGAGCAATAGCCATTTGAGAAACTTTGATACCATGGAAAGAGAGGAAACCAAGCATGAAAGCTGGATGGCAAAATCAGACTGCTGTGAAGTGAACATCATTGGAGCTGAACAACAAGCTGGCTTGTTTTAAATGTAACTAAAAGTCTTGGATCTTCAGTAGCAAACCCTGGACCTGGTATGTCCCCATATCAAGAACCTCTTCCATTCAGATGAGTATGTCCTTCTGGTAGATGTTTTCCTTCTCTGATTCAGGATTTCCTGGATGTGCTGGGAGCAGTCTCTAGCCATGGTACTTAACCAGCCAACTGTCATACCGTCAGGTGCAGTGACTCTAGGTCTGGATGGAGTATCAGGCTGTGGTACTGTGAGACGGGTCTAGGTAGTCTGGCAGCTGCATAAGAGGCTGATGGGACATCTGCAGCAGCTCTATCGGCCAAAATTGTCTCTGTCAGAGCTATGAGAATGATCATGGCTTTGTCTCTTTTGATCTTGGAAATTATCCTGGGAATTAGGGAAACTGGTAGAAACGCAGAGAGTAGGCCTTTGTTCCAATGCAAAAGGAAAGTATCTGGTAACAGTCCTGTACTCAGGCCTCCTCTGGACCAGTAGCTCTGACACTTGACTTTATCCTCACAAATGATGGAACATCGATTCTGTGATGGATCTGTGCAATAACCATTTGTGATTGGTCATTGACTGCCCACACAGGAAATCCATTAGGCTGCTGCTGACTCACAGGAGATGAAGGATGAACAGGGATCAGCCTCTTCTGATGGCAGAATTTGACAGCATCCAGGCAGAGGGACGAGAAGCAGGCACCTAAGTAGGGACAGATGTGAATTCCCTGCCTTCTCAGGTGGGCTATTACCACTGCTAGGCATTTCAGAAAGACCAACAGTACTGGGGAGAGTTTGGGTGCAAACACCTTGTAGTGGTAATGCTTTGACCACACTGTGAATTCTCAAGTGCTTCCAGTGGGCCAAGTGATTGGTTATGTGGAGGTATGCATCTCACTAGTCAAGAGCCATGAACCAGTCTTGAGCCTGCAGAGGTGAAGTAATGGAGTCTTCTTCTAAAGTGGCATATGTATTTGTTCAGTCTCCTCCGGACTAAGATAGCCCCCCCCCACACACACACACACCCCCCTTTCTTCTTTGGGATAAAGAAATATTGGGAATAGAAACCTCTTCCCCTGTACTCCTGAAGCATCTCTTCTAGATAAGTGCATCCCTTGACTTGCAAGTCCTTGAGGAGAAGGATTTACACACCAAATATTTATCTGGGATGAGACTCTCCCCCAGGCAGAGTAGGTATCAACTATGCTGGTTGCCCAGGGGGGATGAGTCCATTGTAGTTCAGTCACTTTTTGTACCCTAAGAATTTAAAGACTGTCCTGGCAGTAGGAACCAGGCACCTTACCCCACTGAAAGAGGGTTGTTGTGTCTTTTCCTTTAGAATGTCCAAATTAAGAAAAGAAAGAATAAGGAAGGTGAAGATAGGTTTTCTTTACTAAACTAGTTAAAAAGGGATGGGTTTGAGCTCAGTAGCATTAGCAGGTTCAACCCTTGCTGGGTTCAGTCTTGCTGCCAGGCATGGGAAGAGGAAACTGAGGCAGGGTGGCAGCTGCTCCACACTCTATGTGAGCATTAGGTGGTGGAGGGTGCATGCACAGCCCCATTGGACACTGCTATTCAAAAAAAAAATCCAATCTTGTGTGCATGAGGTGCATGTGCACCTAACAGTGGGATCCACACTGACACGTACTCGAAGAACGTATTTTATGACCTTTCTTCTCTCCCCTTCTCCTCATCTCTTTTGACACCCTCTTACTCAGTCTTCCTATTCACAAACTCTTAAGTCTCATTTGTTTACTGCCTCTAAATAAATCCCTCCTCAAAGCTAATGTACTATGACACCTTTAAGAGATCAACCAATTAGAGATAGGCAAGCTGAGTGACCACTAAGGATATCTAGCTCTTCTTTTAATTATTTATAAACAACAGTACAAATGTATATAAAAATTGCATATATCTTACTGTTTCCCACTCTCCCTGCCCCCAACTTTAAAAAGTTGGCTGTCTTCTCTTACTGTAAGTTCCTTGGGACAGGGCCTGTCTATTACTATGAGTCTGGACAGAACATAGCTCAGTGGGGCCTCTGAGCTTTACTGCAATGTAAATGTTAAATAATACTAATGCTACTATAATACATGCTATTTTGCAAGATTAAAATTAAGAATTGTATAAATCAAGTATGATTTTTAAATAAGATTTCATTTCACATAGATTTATATTGCTGCAATATATGTGCAAGCAAGACTGTAAATAAATTGTCAAAATGGATATTCACTTAAATACATTTGACTAATAAGATCTCCTTGGCTAACGTGTACATGAGCCACATGAACAGATGTTTCATTGTGCCACCTCTCCCTTCAATGCATCCATACAATACCCACAAATATTAATGAGGTTTTGAAAGCACATCAAGGGAGGACTAAACCTCAATGTCACTAAGTAACCTGCATGCAAAAGAAAGTTTTCTTACTCTGATATATAGCATTCCTGGACTGCCTTTATCAAACAGATCTGGCAGGCAGAAATGAAAGCAGCAACATTTGGCATGAAAAGTCCTGTCTAGACTAAATAAGCCAAGCCTGACTCAGGCTGCCTCCTTCTAAATTCATGTTATTTACTGTGAGTCTGATTCTTCCTTGCTCTGCCCCCACGCCTAGTAATAATTAAGGAAAACTGACTTGCCAGAGCAATCTTTTTATATGGCCCCAAAAGACAATTCATTCCCCTCTCTTACACACTACCCCAAAATAAAATGGAAGCGTCAATAACAGAAGATTATTTGATTTTTCTTAAACTCTTGTGATAATTAAGAAACTAGTCAGGCCTGGATTTCAAAAGCATGAAAATATAACCAATATTTTTCCTTCCATTTAAATAAAAAAAATACAGCCTGGCCTCTGACAGCTGTTTTCTCCTTCAGATAAATTGCTTATGTATATTTAAAAATATTGTGGACAAGGTTTAACTTTCAAACTGATACGTGTGTGGGATTTCTTCATATCTTTGTGCTAATAAAATATGGCCTATTTCACAATGTCTTCAAGAGCAGGGAGCGTTCAAAACTTTCCATTCTTCTGTTCAGTCTCATAAAAATTTCATATTAAACTGAAATGTACAGATGAAATCTTGTCACTGAGATACAGTACAAGCATCACAAGATATATATTGTGTTGTATTTGTGCTAGAATAGCAAAGGTTACGTTAACCTTTTCTAATGAAAATGCTAATATCTCAGCAAAAACACTTTCTTCCAGGGTATACTTCACGAACAAAGTCACAGTGCAGGAGCAATCTTTAAACAATATCTGAAAGTTATCACATTAAAAAAAGGAAGTTTCTAGTTTCAGATTTTTTGAGACTTTTCATTCAAAATTTTGTTTTTAAACTGAGATTTTGCACAAAATGTAAACTAGATTTTATTTGAGACAAAAGAAATTGATAGTATGGATTTTTAATACAGGTACTTAATGCAGATAAGCTGCAGTGGCATGGAACTCTAAAAACACTCCAACAAAAAAAAAATTCATTATTCACCATATCTCAGGTAAAAAGATCTGTAATTGAAAAGCTCTCTAAATAGGAGTCTATAAAATACAAATGTCTACTTTACCCATAACTACCCCCTTTACACTGATTATGTTCAGTTATACAAGTATATATCTTTTGACACCATTTTAACTCCTTCTTAAACATTCTCATGACCTGCCAAAACCAAATAAATTAACTTCAGTTTTCTTCAGCTTTACATTTCAGGACACAAGCACCTTTGCTGGACAAGAAGAGCATCCACAAACACAACTCCATCTCTTCTTTCTCTGCTTAACTCAGATTTCCTGTTTAACTCAACTCTCTGTAATCTTGATATCATGCTTGACCATGAAATCTCTTCCTCTCTCATTT
The DNA here is from genome assembly GCF_965140285.1 of Lepidochelys kempii. NCBI lineage: Eukaryota > Metazoa > Chordata > Testudines > Cheloniidae > Lepidochelys > Lepidochelys kempii. Next base: position 148,107,370 of record NC_136382.1, on the reverse strand, counting down.
TCAGCATCTGTAAATCTGTCTTATCTCTTCTGCAACACTTTCCATATAAATAACTTTCTCAAGTCCACTTTCTCTGAAACGGTCAACAATATCATAATTTCCTTGAGTACTGTAAATCTTTTCCCTTTGGTCTCCCAAAATCTCAGCCCTGCAGGCTCCAGAATGCTGAATATGCAGAATACTGCTGTCGACCTGTGCACATGTAGAAAGATGAAGAATCATAGCACTCCATCCTCAAGAAGCTACACATAAGACCTGATCTCTCACTACTTTCTTCCCCTTCCTATCTGCTCATCTATCCCACATCTCCTTCCTTGCTAATCTCAACAGTATTTATATGAAAGCCTATTTCTCTGCAACTTCTGACATGTGGAACAGCCCTCTTGTTGCTTTCTGTCTCATGGACAAGGCCCTACGTAGCCTGCAGCAAGGTGACCTTAAGTTTTGTGAGGAGATTCCTAGATTTTGTGGCATTGTGTTGCAAACACACTAGAAATTTGGTAACTTTTGTTTAAATGTTTCAAAGTTGAGGATTTTAATTAATTAAATATGAAAATTAGTGACGCAATCAGTATGTAGTCACAGTGTTATTAATTTTATATTAATTATATTATATACAATTTATTTTACACTGTTCCCACACTATCAGTTTTCAATTGAGCCAATATTTTTATGTTAAAAAATAGTAACTCCACCACTTAAGTTGTTTAAGGGAAAACTAAAGCTTTTAGCAACTTGGTGGGGAGCAATTGGGTCTTCTGACAATTGGGGAGGCAAGAGAGGCAGTTAGTGACTGTAGGATAAACAAATTAGTTGGATGTTTCTTGCAAGTGACCAGCAGTGAAACAATTAACAGTGTTAACATTTAAACTGTCATCTTTAAATTTCAGATTAAACAATTTACTGTGAGGATTGAGGTAATTCAGAGCTCAGAGCTATTGTTTTATACTGTAGATTTAGGCAGAAGACACCGCATCAGCAAAACTCAGGCTATGTCTATACCAGTGGTGGACAACCTGTGGCCCGTCAGGGTAATCCGCTGGCAGGCCGTGAGACAGTTTTACACTGACCGTCCGCAGGCAAAGTCGCCCGCAGCTCCCAATGGCCACAGTTCGCTGTTCCCGGCGAATGAGAGTTGCAGGAAGCCGCGGGGAGCAGGGATGTGCTGGATTACATTGACGCAGACTAGGAACTGTTTAGTTTGTGCCCACCCAGAGGAATTACAGTGCAGCACTTCCAGGCACACTGCTATTTACACTACTGTAGTCTGAACTTCAGGGCAATGCAGACAAGTCTTAAATTCACATTTTCGAAGTTATCTTTGCAACCATAAGGGTAAACAACTTTTTCTTTTAAATTAAATTTCTGATTCTACAGCACAGTTGTGATGCAAGGGGTGAATTCTGCAACCAAGCCGAGCTCATAGACTCTCTGGCTCTTCTCATGGCTCACCTGAAAATATAACTTTTTCCATTCTCTATAATAATTATTTTCTCTCTCTCTGCTTAATATTAATTTTACAACTGTATTATTTATCTCTATATAGCCTTTGGGGATATTGTAGCTATGAAACAGTCTATGCCACTTGGCTATGTATTTAGAGCTTGATAATTTGATGGAAGGAAAATTAATACTGTACAATACTAGAAAGCTACCTTAGAGAAAGCGATTAAACAATCCCCTTTAGGCAAGTTGGTTGTTCTTATGTCAAAAAAGGAAAGTGAAAAGCCTCTACAAACTTTAAGTAAATAAAGCTATAGTACAACAAAAGAAAGGATGAGTAAGGACACTGTAATAGAGAGGGAAAGAGTAGGAAAGTAATATAATACCAGACAAAATAATACCATAAAGGAGCAAGATCCCTTCCACAGTTGAAAAACAAAGACTGGATGAGATTTTGGCAAGATGGGCACTGACCAGTCAAAGCTACAGTGATCAAAGAAGTGTCACCTCGCTCATAGTCAGTGATCACAGATGAAGGCAAAATCTTTTGAAGGAATCATAACCATCTGACAACTTGGCGGGCACAAATGAAGTGAGAGCAGACATACAGGGTGAAAACACTTCACAAACTGACGCTGTTATTAACCATGAGACTAAACAGTCAGTTAAGACAAGGGTTTATAAACTGGAGGGAATGTCCTTACGATACCTTTTAGGAACTTCATGGTAGTGAGGCGTGTAACACCGTGCAGCTCTCCACCACAGGCTAAAAGGCATTATTAATTCCCATGGGGTACATTTGGCAGCTAATAGACAGATTAGATGTCTTCAACAAGAAAAGGTTTTCCAGGATAGGAGGGATTCCCAGTTCCTCAGAAGGTAAGTGGCACTGCTGACTCCACAGGGAGAAACACTTCCACTCGGTGTGATAGCATTTTCTTGTAGAGGGTCTCCTGCTATTGTTAAGGATGGACTGCATATCCTCTTAGCAGGCTCTCTCTACACTCATTGTCCATCATGTCACCAGATGGCGGGAAGCTGGGATAGGGAATTTAGTCCTGCCCTTGTTCAAGACAGTAGATCTGTGAAGGGTTGTAGGTGAATGAATGGGCCAGAGACCAACTGCAGGATAGTGATGAACCAATATTGTCTCAGCCACCAGGGAGCTACCTGGATCACTGCTGCCCTGTCCAGTTTGATTTCCCTGAGGATACCGGGGTGGGGGGGAGAGGAAGCAATGAACACATCAGTGGGTCCAACTACTGCACCAAGGTGTGTCCTCTGGAGTTGAGGTTCTGGGCAGCTCTTGAGCAATGTGTCAGGCACTTTTTCTTCTTGTGAGTTGCAAAAAGGTCCCAGGATAGGACACCCCATTGATGACAGACATATGGCACTAAGCCTGGGTAGAATTCCCACTTGTGAACCCTATGGAAATGCCTACTGAAGCTGTCCACTAGGGAATTCATAACTCCTGGCATATGTACTGCTGACGGGGTAATCTGATGCCAGACACTCCAATTCCAGTACTAGACCAATTCTCTGCAGAGTAGGGTGGACCTCACTCCACTCTGTTTATGTAACAGATAATGGTCATGATATCTGATCTGACCTACATATGTGTGGACTCAATAAGAGGTAGGAATGTTTTGCATGCATCACATACTGCCTGAAGCCCAAGAAGATTGATTTGCAGCCTGGATTCCTGTGGGGCCCAGGAACCCTAAGCTGTCTGGTGGTCTAATTGTGCTCCCCATCCCAGTAAGGAAGCATTCCTTACTGTGTGTCTTTGTAGATGAAGGTGTGGGAATGAAGGGTCACATCAACACATACTTTGTCCCTGGTCTCCCACCAGGTTAGCAACGTCAGCACATTCCAGGGTAGCAAGACCTTCTTGTCCAAGGAGTCCCTCTTTGGAGCACAGAACGTCCTCAGCCAGACCTGGAGGCACCATAGGTGCAGCCTTGCAAAAGGGGTGACAAAAATGAATGTGTCCATATGGCCTAGCAGGACCAGCAGGACTGGATAATCATCTGAGGACTGAGATGGAGCTGGGCAATAAGGTCCCTCATCACAAGGAGCTGGTTTTGAGGGAGTAGGCCCTGGCCATGATTGAGTTCAGGCTTGCCCCAATAAACTCTATAACTTGTGAGATAGGAGGGTGTTAAAGTGGACTCTTCCGAATTTAGCTGAAGTCTCACAGCCTGAAATAATTTGAGCCAGGAGCGGACTGCTGCTTCCACTTCCTGATACAACTATCTAGGTAACTGTCAAATCTCTATCTAAGAAAATATTGGGCTTCCTTGTCTGCAGAGGTATGCAGCCACCACAGAGAGTACCTTTGTAAAACCTTTGGGGCTGTTGAGAGGCTGAAGGGGACATATACTTGTCATTCAGTTGTCTGAGGTCCAAGATGGGTCCCCAGCCCATGTTCTTTTTGGGAGTGAGGAAGCATCTTGAATAAAAGCTTTTCCCTTTTGCGATGTGGGGACATGGGCTCTATTGCCCCCAGCAGGAGTAAGGAGTCGGTCTCTGGTTTCAGAATCTTCTTGTGAGAAGGTTCCCTGAAAAGGGATGGGGAGGGAGGTGAGCAGACAGGAACTCTATTATGTAGCCAGTTGACATGATCTCCGAGATCTATTTGTCCAACATGATAGCCACACTGGGAGAAACAGACCAGGTGGCCCCCAAAGGGAGTGGGGGGTAACATAATAAAGACACTGGTTGATGGCTTTTGATCATCCTACCAAAAAGCCTTCTTGGTAGGTATATGGGACTGAAGAGGATAGGGCAGTGGTGCAGTGTGTACGCCAAACTGACCCTAACTCATTTTGTAGGGGGCTCATAGGTCTTTTGGTGGAAAAAAGACTGTGGTAGTGGGAGATATCTAGGAGTAACCAGCCTGGAATGATTCCTATGGGGTTCTGGATTATATATTCCCAAAAGGCAGATGGTAACAAGAGAGTCCTTGAGGAGTACAGTGACTCATCTTCTTTTCTTTAAAATGGTGGTTACCTCGAAGGGGAGATCATCTGCCGTTACTTGAACCTCCTTGGGGAATCCAGAGGACTGCAACCGTGAACCCATCTCATAACCACAGAGGTGGCTACAGAATGTGATGCCAGTCCACTGCATCCAGAGACACTTAGAGGGATATCTTGCTACCAGTTTTCCCGCATCCAGAATGGCCTGGAATTGGGGCCTACATTCCTGTGGCAAGTTATTAGTGAATTCTGAGAACTTGTTGTAATTCGTGAAGTCATACTTGGACATCCACGCCTGGTCATTTGCTATGGGGAACAGCAGGCTAGCCAATGAAAAATTATTTCTGCCAAAGAAATCAAGTCTGTTTTCCTCTTTGTTTGAAGGGGTGGACCAGGGCTGGTGCAGCCTGCTTTGCTCCACAACTCCCTGTACCACCAAGGAAGCTGGGGTTAGGGTGGGAAAACAAAGACCCTGCTCCTTTGCAGGGAATGAAGTATTTCTTCTCAGCCCTTTTTAGGGTAAGAGCACAAGTGATAGGTGTGTGCCAAACTGCTCATTGGGGTGCAGAAAGCCTTACTGATGGGAAGCACTACCCTAGAGGAAGCTGTAGCCTGGAAAAGGAGTTTGTGATAGGATCCCGAACCGTCTCTACTGGGATCTGAAGAGATTCAGCAATCTTACACAGGAGGTCCTGGTACTGTCTATAATTGTTCGTAGTGATGGAGAGGGTAGTGTCCCTGCTTTGTCTGTGGAGGCCAAGAAAACCACCACTGGCAGATCTGGCAGTACTGTCTGTTCCTCCTTGACCAAAGCACTTCTGTGGAGACTGTGGTTCCTCTCTGGAAGATGACCATTGTTGGGAGCAACGTCCAGGGCCCTTGTATCCTGGTGCCCAAAAGTACAGATTCCAGGGGCCTAATAAGGTCAGTGGACAGGATCATAAGGGTATGGAGAGGGCCTTATGACAGTTACCATTGACTCCTTGGCCAACAGTGCAGTTTGTCAGGGAGATCACTATCAGCCCTGATGGGTCTTCTAAAGCCAGCCAGATGGCTTTGCACCCTCACTAACTGGCTAAGAATTGATACTGGGTCATTTTGGTCAGATGAGGAGGAGCTGTCAGGCACTAGTGGAAGAGCTGATGATACTGTGTACCCTGACCAATGGATAGGAGCTAGCGAATAAAACAAGAATGGTGCCGGAGCCTCCACTTCTTGGCTGGAGCTCAGGACTGGCAAATGTCAAGTTGACAGTTACGGGATATCTCTCAGCAGAAATGGGACTGAAAGAATCGGAGATTCTGTGTCTGTGTAAACTGCCAGGTTCTTAAGGAAAGCGTAACATGGTCTCACCAGAGGAGCGCTGGCAGGTGTCTTGGGTTTGAGCAAATCCACCAATTTTGTCTTGGAAATGGTGGACTTCTGCCAGAACAGTGCCACCAATGCAGAGGGAATATGGTCCCTTCTGTCTCTGTGTGATGTCAGGGTTGGTCCCACCTATTCAGTTTATGGTTTCATGAGAGCACTGGTACCTCTCAGTACCATCAATTTCAGTCTCTGCTCCCTGTGAGATCCGGATGCACCCATTCTGGGCACAGAGTCCCAGGCAGTTCTAGAGGAAGGGGAGAGATAGATCTCTTTTTCAAGAGTTTGTGGGGTGATTTAACCCCACCTTCTTCAAGCCCCTGTTTAGTGGGGTCCTTGGGCCTGCTGGAAGATTCTGAGCTGGAGGATGCTGGTGTCAGAGGGGCACTTCTCAGAGGCTCAAATCAGGAAGATGGGGAATGGGAGGCCTCAGAGAGAGTCTCAATGTCTGTGGGGTCTGAATTTCCAAGATTGCCTGGTACTTAGAGGAAAGGAACAGCAGGTGTCATACCTTGAGGGGATGTGTGCTTCCCCAAGGCAGTACAAGTGGCGCTTTTGCAGGTTGCTCACCAGGAAGACCCGGGCTCAGGCCAGGCTGGGTTTTTAAACCTGGAACTTTAAGCAACATAATACAAGCCTGAACAGTGGGGGAACTAAGGAGTGGGAACCCTCCCACCCCCAAACTATTTAACTACTACTGATCTAAATCTAAAATACCTAATAAACTATTTAACAATTTATTTACAGAACTGAAGATCAAGCAGCAATGGTAAAAGGCTTTGAACACAGAAGGGTTCAGTCTCAGACTGAGAGCATCAGAAAAGAACTGGAGAGGCGAGCAACCTGCACCACCCTTTTTGCTCTCAGATGGGAGCACAAGGAGACAAAGGGTGCACGTGCTATTTAAGAATTTCCAATCTTGAGTGTCAAGAACCAAAGCCTGCAATAGCACCAGTCTCCGGGCAACCTAAGAAGCGCATCTGGCTGCAGTAGTAGGTTACCTGATGGCTACACCACATGATTAGTTGGAAGAGTCAGCAGACCGGCTCTTAAACCCAGCAGCAGCAGTAGGCCAGCAGCTGCTCAAAGTATTCACCAAAGGCTGTGATAACTTTTGCACTCCCCTGACCCAGGTCATGCTCTGCCTAGAGGCTATGTCCACTCACCTGAAGCTGGCGGGGGCTCACTCAGCTCCAGCTAGCCATGGAAGGCTCCGGGCTCCTCCTGCCATGGGGCGGGGAGAGGGAGCTTGGGGCTGTTCCAGCTGCAGGGGACTCAGGGCTCTGGTGAGTGGGGTGCCTTGGCAGAAGGGGCAGGGCCAGTGGGCTAGCCTCCCCAAAGTGGGGGTTCACCTGCTGCCCATGCTCCCAGCCTTGCTCCAGCCCTACTCCTGCCTTGGCCCCAGCCTTGCGTCACTGTAAGTATTCCAATTCTGACCCTCAGCTCTGATTCCTGGCCACTGCCTCCTCTTCAAAGCACTACACCTGACTCCTGCTCTAGTCTCTAGATATAACTCCTGCTTCAGCCACTAGACACGACTGCCCATGTCCTGGTCTCTGACACTGGGCACATAGGGCATACACACTGCACACTGAATACAGACTGGGACCAGCACTCGCAGAACTATAATTACACTGAATGAACTGAGACAATTAGGGTTGCCAATTTTGGTCAGCTGTATTCCTTGTGGTTTCATCACATGACATAATCTTTCATTAAGGATTAATCTTTAATTCCTGGAGACTCCAGGACAATCCTGGAGGGTTGGCAATGCTAAAGACAATGGTGCAGGAAATCAGAAGAAAAAGTCCCCAGTTCAGTCTGATCAAAGGTAATTACATGCACTAAGTATTGTGGCCTTGTGTACACAGAAAAGTTTTCTTTTCACTGTAAGGTGTGAATTTAAACTAGCACAGTTATACCAGTATAAACCCCAGTGTAGATGCTTTTCCCAGTACAAAAGTGGCTTTTTTAGTTTTAGTTTATATCACCTGGAAGGGGTTTAAACTAAATTGAAAAAAGCCACTCAAAGCAAAATAAGAGTGAACAGCTGGGGTGTTATGCCAGTATAACAATAACCAATATAACAATAGGTTTCAGAGTAGCAGCCGTGTTAGTCTGTATTCACAAAAAGAAAAGGAGTACTTGTGTCACCTTAGAGACTAACCAATTTATTTGAGCATAAGCTTTTGTGAGCTACAGCTTCATCCGATGAAGTGAGCTGTAGCTCACGAAAGCTTATGCTCAAATAAATTTGTTAGTCTCTAAGGTGCCACAAGTACTCTTTTTCTTTTTGCAATATAACAATATCTTTCTTGTGGAGAAAAGGGCTGTATATCTGTATAAAATACTGTATCAACACCAAAGAGAATTCAGGCACTTTCAAGTATTGTAAGTGCTATACACGTCAAGTGTTTAAATCCCTATTTGTATACAAGACTATATGTTAAAGTTGAGATCTTGGTAGATTTTGAACATTTTTCAGTGCTTATAAAGAGAAGAGGGGTAACCCAAAAGTCCTCCGAAATCCATGCACAACAGTTTGTTTCCTAGCCCTCAAAAGGGGAAAGGTCTCTTAAGAAACAAGAACAGTATCAGTAAGCTTAATATTCACTACTGTACCAGCATAAAGTATCAAAAACAACAGCAAGCAACTCCACAAAGACACTTTGAAATCCATTACAAACAAATCCAACAGGAGATTATCATTCACATGTAATGCCAATATTCAAAGACCAAATATGCTAAAGAACCACTTTGAAAAGGTATTAAATTATAAAAAGGCATAATTAGAAAACTGTAATAATAAAGGAGGAAGGTTTGTTTACTATGCCTTTTCACCTGGGTGTGCGTATAAATTGGCTTTTTTCAGAATGCTATCAGGTTCCAGAAAGTGTGGGCTTCAACACCTTCTTAGAGCATCAAGTTTTAACAACCCACGATAAACAGCAACAGCCAGTAAAACAGGAAAGAAAGTAGAAGCAATTTTCTAGCTCCAAAGCCTATTTTCATTTCAATCACACTTGAAGGCTATGAAGTATATGATTTTTGTTCTCTTGCCAACTACGCTGAAGGCTCAAAATTAAACTTTTGTATGCAGATTAATTATATCAAAATAGGAATATCAAACCAGAAAAATAGTACTTGCTATGAAGCATCTGGCTGGACTAGAATGTTTTATTTATACTGGAATGATTTAAAAAATTATAAAGTCATTTGTTCAGAATTTATTAATTCAGTTTATAAATTATTATTCAGAAAATTAAACAGAAAAATTAAGCCATCCTTAAACTTCTGCCTTAGAAATGCATGTTGTTCACAATAACACATTACAGAAACAGCTAAAGTAGATTGAATAGCCATAACGTTTTCAAGAAAAAACTACAACAGTATGGAAAATATTGAAAGGGAAGAGTTAAGGTTTAAAAATTTAACATCTGTATCAAATTCTGTTTAGATTAAGATGGAGCATTGCATATTGGGATCTGTAGTCGCAGTGGGCTGAACCTCCATATTAAAGATGTGAGTAGCTGCAATATGCTTCATTTTATGTAAATTAGGTACAGCTTTCTGGCAAGTTGCCACTACAGCCCTCAGCTGAGCAATGATAAAGCACCCCTAAGTGTGGAACAACTGTGACCAGCCAACAGGCTAGTCAAAGTTAGCGTGCAGGCAGCCTCTGTTTAAATGTATTTGAAAACATCACACAAACACAAATTGAAAACCAGCAACCACTAATAATGATTTGTCACTCCCTGCATATCATCATCAAACCATCTGACAAAGTGATGCTTCAAAATTCCAGACTGAATTAGCTAGGTGTCTAATTTATGTTATACAGCCATTAGCCACATATGCATGTTCAAGAGGCTACGCACCGCTCTACTGGCAAAGCACAAGAAAAAGAAAAATGATTAACTATTCTGTTAACTTGTTCACCTTATAAAAAGTTTTATTTTTTATGGAGGTTACCAAAACCAAACCAAACCCAACTCTCCTCCTCCAGCAACATCACTTTCAAAAAAGGCCTGGTGCCAGTCCTATGAAGATTTGTATTAAGAATGTGACCACAAGGCACCAAGAATAAACCCACCATTTAATGGCTGGGTAGCTTAATTATAAGTGTGTCAAGCCTTTTCCTGCTGGCAGTCCAACATAAAGTCTTTACTGAAACAACATTGATCTCTATTCCATATTTCACATTAAGTTTTCCACATCAAAATTTCATGTACTGCTAACACCATAAAAAAAAAAACACAAACACATTATTGTACATTGAACTGCTGTAATATGTGCAATAAAATAAATAGATTTTTAGGAAGAAGCATTTCCTAGGATGATCCTATCACCTACTGACCAGTAAACCTTAATTTGGTACTAGAAAAGTCTGTTGAAAAGAAATTAAAAACAGAAGTACAAAATCCCCCAACGAACATAATATGATAATGATAAGACAGCACAGCTGCCGTAAAGGAAAGCCATGCATCACTATTCCATTGGAATTCTCAGGTATGTTAACAAAACAGTCAACAAAGAATCCAGTTGATTGATATAATTTTAGGGCTGTCAAGCGATTAAAAAAATTAATTGTGATTAAATTGTGCAGTTAAACAATAACAGAATACAGAATATTTTGGGATGTTTTCTACATTTTCAAATATACTGATTTTAATTACAATACAGAATACAAAATGTACAGTGCTCACTTTATATTTATTTTTATTACAAATACTTGCACTGTAAAAAAACAAAAGAAATAGTATTTTTCAATTCACCTTATACAAGTACTGTAGTGCAATCTCTATCATGAAAGTTGAAGTTACAAATGTAGAAATGATGTGCAAAAAACCTGCATTCAAAAATAAAACAATGTAAAACTTCAGAGCCTACAAGTCCAATCAGTCCTACTTCTTGTTCAGCCAATCGCTCAGATAAACAAGTTTGTTTACATTTGCAGAAGCTAATGCTGCCTGCTTCTTGTTTACAATGTCACCTGAAGTGAGAACAGGCATTTGCATAGCACTGTTGTAGCCAACATTGCAAGATATTTACATGCCAGATGTGCTAAAGATTCATATGTCCCTTGATGCTTCAACCACCATTCCAGAAGACATATGTCTATCCTGAGGACAGGTTCTGCTTGATAACGATCCAAAGCAGTGCAAACCGATGCATGTCCATTTTCATCATCTGAGTCAGATGCCACCAGCAGAAGGCTGATTTTCTTTTTTGGTGGTTTGGGTTCTGAGCCTCAGAGTGTTGCTCTTCTAAGATGTCTGAAAACATGCTTCACACCTCATCCCTCTCAGATTTTGAAAGGCACTTCAGATTCTTAAATCTTGGGTCAAGTGCTGTAGCTATCTTTAGAAATTTCACATTGGTATCTTCTTTGCATTTTGTCAAATTTGCAGTGAACATGTTCTTAAAATGAACCACATGTGCTGAGTCATCATCCAAAACCGCTATAACATGAAATATATGGCAGAATGCAGGTGTCATAAATATAAAGAGAAGGGTAAACACCTTTAAATTCCTCCTGGCCAGAGAAAAAACCCTTTCACCTTTAAAGGGTTAAGAAGCTAAGATAACTTCGCTGGCACCTGACCAAAATGACCAATGACGAGACAAGATACTTTCAAAGCTGGAGGGGGGGGAACAAAGGGTTCTCTCTGTCTGTGTGTTGCTTTTGCCGGGACCAGAGCAGGAATGCAGGTCAGAACTCCTGTAAAGAGTTAATAAGCAATCTAGTTAGATACGCGTTAGATTCTGTTTTGTTTAAACGGCTGATAAAATAAGTTGTGCTGAATGGAATGTATATTCCTGTTTTTGTGTCTTTTTGAAACTTAAGGTTTTGCCTAAAGGGATTCTCTATGTTTTGAATCGGATTACCCTATAAGGTATTTACCATCCTGACTTTACAGAGATGATTCTGTTACTTTTTCTTTCATTAAAATTCTTCTTCTAAGTACCTGATTGCTTTTTCATTATTCTTAAGATCCAAGGGTTTCGGTCTGTGTTCACCTATGCAAATTGGTGAGGATTTTTATCAAGCCTTCCCCAGGAAAGGGGGTGTAGGGCTTGGGGGGGATTTGGGAGGGAAAGATGTTTCCAAGTGGGCTCTTTCCCTGTTATTTTTTGTTAGATGCTTGGTGGTGGCAGCAATAAGGTCCAGGGACAAAAGGTAAAATAGTTTGTACCTTGGGGAATTTTTAACCCAAGCTGGTAAAAATAAGCTTACGGGGTTTTACATGCAGGTCCCCACATCTGTACCCTAGAGTTCAGAGTGGGGAAGGAACCTTGACAGCAGGTAAAACAGAGCAGGAGACATACAATTTAACCCCAAGGAGTTCAGTCACAAATTTAATTAACACTTTTTTTTTTTAAACGAGCGTCATCAGCGTGGAAGTATGTCCTCTGGAATGATGGCTGAAGCATAAAGAGGCATATGAATCTTTAGCACATCTGGCACGTAAATATCTTGCGACATCAGCAACAACAGTGCCATGCCAATGCCTGTTCTCACTTTCAGGTGACACTGTAATTAAGAAGTGGGCAGCATTATCTCCCATAAATGTAAACAAACTTGTTTCTCTTAGCGATTGATTGTACAAGAAGTAGGACGGAGTGGATTTGTAGGAACTAAAGTTTTACATTGTTTTGTTTTCGAATGCAGTTACTTAAAAAAAAAATCTACATTTGTAAGTTGCACTTTCATGATAAAGAGATTGCACTACAGTACCTGTATTAGGTGAACTGAAAAATACTATTTTTTTGTTTATCATTTTTACAGTGCAAATATTTGTAATAAAAAATAATATAAAGTGAGCACTGTACTCTGTATTCTGTGTTGTAATTGAAATGGATATATTTGAAAATGTAGAAAAACATGCAAAAATATTTAATGAATTTCAATTGGTATTTATTGTTTAAAAATGTGATTAATAGCAATTAATTTTTTTAGTTAATTGCGTGAGTTAACTGCGATTAATCGACAGACCTATATAATTTGTTTGGATCTTCAAATGGTTCTGACAAAGTACCTTACAAGAGGCTATTAAGGAACCTAAATTGTCATGGGATGAGAAGTAAAACAATGTCAAGAAACTGAAATGAGCTAAGAGACAGGAAACAGATAGCAGAAATAAGTGGTCAATTTTCTGCATGGTCAAAGTGGGGTGCCCTGCCCCTAACTTTCCATACTAGGCTTGATGTTACTTTTTATGACTCCAATTCAAGAAAACACCTAAGCACATGCCTAAGGCCTGATCCACACTTCAACTTTTAACAGCATAACTTTGTTAGTAGGGTTTGTTTGTTTGTTTTTTATTTTTGACTGAAGTTATGCTAGTAAAAGCTTTAGTGTAGACAAAGTTACAGCAGTATAAGATGATTTGTACTGGTATCATTTATTTCGCTTCAGTGAACCAAAATAAGCTGTACTGATATAAGAGGTACGCTGGGGGAGGGAGGTTTCTGCTTTAACTATGCCAACACTTAAGCCCCATTGACTTAATGGGGCTTAAGCACGGGCTCAAGTTTTTTGCTGAACTAAGGCCTATATTTGTTAATGATCCGAGAAGAAGGTGTATAATCAGATGGTAAAATACACAGATGACACAAAAATATTTATGTTATTGAAGAGATTAGAACACTGGGAAGAATTTAAGAGGATGTTGCGTGACCAAAATCTTAACTCCACTTTAATGAATTTGCTTTGCAAATTATGTTTTAATAAATGGAGAGTCTAGAAATGTGCATGTTATTTTAAATTATAATTATACAGAAACTTTCCAGCCTAAGTTTAGCAAGTGTGTATTTCTACACAAGGAGCTCATTTTTACTATATTATGTCATCATAAACCACTATGTTGCGTGGAATGTCTCTAGCAAATTAACAATATAGATGTCTTTTTGGAAGGAAATGAGAAATATAGTAAAGAAAACAACAAGGACTGAAAATGGTCCTTCTTAAAATAGCATATGACTTAATCCTTTTAGGGCCCTAGGAAGTAAGGCATATATCAATTAAAAGGATGACATAAGCCACCCACACATCTTGCCCTACCATTGAAAATACTCAGGAACTACGTTTAAAATGCTTTGCCCCAGTCCTCAGGGCCAGCCAATGCCAACTGCTGTACATGTATACAGGAGGAGAGGATGAAAGAAGCTTTGCTGGCCAGATTACAGTCCATGTAGTCCCCCAAGTGCTGGGACTGCTTTCTCCTCTTGGCCCCATGGAAGCTAGCCACCCCAAAGGGGCAAGGTTGGAAAAGGAGTAGAACCATAGTGCTGTCCCTCCTCCACATTGGCCAGCTGAGCTAGAAGGCTCAGAAGGGTATGGCAATGGATGTGTGTCCCATCTATATCTGAAAGCTCTGGAAGGAATTGTACACACCAAGAGAAAAAATAAGAAACAGGAGAATTTTAATATACATTATAAAGCACTTTCAAATGTACAGCTAAAGCTACTAAGTTAACTGAACTTCCCTATCTATTCTTTTCATACCACAATAATGAGTAATAGATAGCGATTATCCTCTGTTTACAAGCCCATCACAAAAATGGAATGTTCCAGTTTTCAGTCCGAACTGGGGGGAAAGGAAGTGTAAACATACATTTTAATAGTTCGATTGCATTTCAATTTAAATCCCTACAAAGATGTTTTTCTTGTCAATTAGGTAGTTTATTAAGATCACTCAATGTCAGAGGACAGCAGTTTTCAAAACCTTTTAGTAAATTTAGACAACGACCTTGTTCATTCAAAAATCTGTATAAGAAATGCCACAACTAATGTTAAATTATTATGGGTTTTCACATGAAATAACACTTGAAGAAATTGTGCATTCAAGCCTACATGGTGCTATGTCTTTAAAAAGAATAATGAGAGATAGCTCTAATCCTATTTGTATTGGTACAAGACCCTGGACATAAAAAGGTCACTTAAACAGAACTGAAGAACTGACTAAAGCTAACACAACTAAAATAGTATTATTCAGGGTCATGCCCCAGAAAATTCCTCTGCAGTCTTTTTTGTATTCTTTTTCTCAAACAAGCCAAGGATTTTACACAAAGAAGCTTGGTGACAGTTTAACAAGAAAATGGACTTTATTTTTGTTTCTATAAAAAAATCAAAACCAACATTTAAAAGTCACCAGAACAGTATTGTTGGCATTGTTCTATCAAAGGCCAAATCCTGCTACATGAGAAGCCCCAGTGAAGCATAATATGAGCAACATTTGTTTGAAAAGTTTCTTCAGTGTTAATGGAAGTAGCTTTTTGGCCTGTCCTCCCAGAACAGGGATGAGGCATACTGCTGCCTATGCTGTCACTGCTCTGAGATCTTTCACAAGCCTAAAAAAAAAAAAATTCAGTATTTTCTGAGAAAGGCCCCACTCACCAAGAGCATACATGAACCCAGGTTATGGAACACAACGCCTACCCCCTTATGTGCCCAACAGAACCCTAACATCAGCTAAGGCTGAGAATTCAGATCTACAATAGTTGTGAAACGAAGTATTAATGTTTGATTAGTGATACACAAATGCGTTTTTCTTAAAATATTATAAAAGTTGATTTCTTGAAAAAAGTGAAAGTTAAAATAGATTTTTTTTAAAAAATGAACACAGAACAGAAAGACTAGGGCCCAGATTTTTAAAGGTATTTAGGCACTGCTGCACTCAGCATTGCAATGCCTAACAGATGTAGGAACCTAAATCTCATTTTCAAAAACGACTTAGGCTCTTAACAGCCAAAATCCCATTGATGCAATTTAGGCTCTTAGGTACTGTGATAGACGTAGGCCAGTTGGGTACAGCAGAGTAGTCTTATTGGGATCCAGAAAGTGGGCAGGCAAAGTCACCCCCCAGCCTAACAGGGGGGTCCACAGGACCTGGAAACCAAATAAGTACGGGGGACAACTAATGAAATAACAGGGACAGGAGTGCAGTCAAAGGGTCAGATGAAGGGAACCAGATGGGGATACCAAGCAGAGAACCCTGGACAGCGCCCACTGCTCCTTGAAGGTGTCAAGGGAGTCAGTGGACAACGCCCAGAGGAACTCTGCCCGGATACGTGAACGGATGAGGATCGGAAATAGGCCCCACAGTCAAAGGAAATTCCATTGGCCAACCTCCTCACCCTGGTTTTATAGATGGCCACTTTAGACAGGGCTAGGAGGAGGCTGACCAAGAGATCCCGTGACTTTATGGGGCCATGAATAGGGAGTGCATAGTTAAGGAGGTGAGGGGAAAAGTGCAAACAAAAATGTAACAAAATATTTGTGAGGAGCTGGAATAGGGGCTGCAACCTGGTGCATTCCAGGTAAATGTGCGCCAGGGTCTTCCTCACGCCGCAAAACGCGCAGGTGTCGGGGATGGGGTGAACCGTGCCAAGTACACGCCCGTGCTCACAGCCGCATGAAGGAGCCACCAACTTATATCCCTGGCGGGCCTCAGGATCAGGGTGGAGTATAGGCTGGCCCACCAGGGCTCCTCACCCTCTAGAGGTGGCAGGAGGTCCCTCCACTTTGTGTTGGGGCGGGACATGAGGACATGAAGGGTGTGGAGCACAAGAATATATAGATGCTTCCTTGGCACGGTCTGGAAGCAGACCGGCTGCAGATCGTGCAGCTGGCTCACGGTGAAGGGGCGGGGGGGTCAGTTGGGTCCACAGGGCAGGGGCCCACCCTCATGCAGGACCTGGTCAAGGTAAACCCAAGCAGCAGGCAGCAAAGTGGCGCTCACCTCCTGAAGCACGCACCAGGGAGTACGAGGCCTGGAGAGCCCCATGCGCTGAGCAAGCGTCAGGGGATCCAGCCAGTCTCCCCGGTCGTAGTTCAGGAGGTCTCCGACTCTTGTGACTTCTGCCAGGACCAACCTCTGGGTACCAATGGGGACTCCACCACCTGCACACGGAGCTGGGGGTTGTGTAGCAGGGGATCCAGAAGGAGATCTGCCGCCACGGACCTGGTCGCTGAGAACAGTTTCCAGGTCCAGAGGAGGTCCTGGTAGAAGACTGGCAGCCCGGAGAGGTCTCGCGGAAGACCTCTCAGATGGAGATAAAGGAGTGGCCGGTCATATCGGAGCCCTCGGAAGCGGCGCAGGAAGGCGTGCGCCAGTACACTCTATGCCGGACTACCTGCACCATAAAGGAGCCTCTGCAGGGCCTGGAGGCGGAAGACATGGACCTGAGTGTGGAGACACTTCAGGCCCTGCCCTCCCTCCTCCAAGGGTAGACTGAGAACCCCCGCAAAGACCCAGTGCAGTCCTGACCAGAAGAACTCCAGAATCGATGTCCAGAGGTTGGCCAGGAAATCCGGGGCCGGGACCAGGGTGTTGAGCCAGTACCAGAGCATGCACAGGACTAGTTGTTTAAGCACCAGTGCTCTCCCTTGAACGGAGAGGCACCAGAGTAGTCCTGTCCATTTCCCAAGCCGCTCTGTCACCCTGCCCTCTAAATTGTGCCAGTTCTCCGGCGGAGACGGATGCGTGGCAGAAAGGTAAATGCCAAGATAGAGCAGCGGACCCGCGCTCCACCGGATGGCCTAAAGCGCGACAGCCTGACCAGACACTCTGCGGAGGCGTACAGCACCTGGAGAAAGCCCACAAACTGGGGACCCAAGCCAAACGCTCGCAGAGTGCCCAGGAGATACCCGTGATCCACCCTGTTGAACGCCTTCTCCTGATCCAGGGACAGGAGGGCGAACGACAGACCGTCCCTACACCCGAGTTCCAAAAGGTCCCGGACCAGATAGAGGTTGTCGAAGATGGTGCGGCCCGGGACGGTGTAGGTCTGGTCTGGGTGGACCACATCTGCCAGCACGGACCCCAGCCACAGCGAGATGGTTTTTGCTACGACTTCGTAGTCCATATTGAGGAGTGAGACGGGATGCCAATTTTGTAAATCACGGAGGTCCCCCTTCTTCGGCAATAAGGCGAGCACGGCTTTCCTGCATGAAAGAGGAAGGACCCCGCTCTGCAAGGACTTGTCTTTTTGGTGGGGCCCTTCCCCTTCTTCTTACCTTGGCCCTTCCCACCAGTTGGGGGGGCTCTCCCAGAATCTGAGGGGGCGAGGCACATGGCAGCAGCGGAGGTCACCCTGTTACCCGCCGCTGCCAGCGCCCCAGCAGGAGCAGTAGCAGGTGGTTCAGCAGCAGTGGCTGAGGTAGAGGCATGGGGGGGTTGACGGGGGGAAGGCGGGGGAGGGGCAGCTGGGTCTGCCGAAGGGACCCCACCCACCGTGTCTCTTGCCATAACGAGCAGGGAGGGAGGGAGGGGGAAACACCAGAGAGGAGAAGAAAGGGGAAGCAGATCGACCACTCCTCCCCGCTAGGCTGCAGATGGGGAGGAGGGCGCCAAAAGGGGTGAGCTGGATGAGGGGCAATCAAGGGCTGGGGGTCAGTCACCGACACGGAGTGGGATTTTGGCTCCTCTAGCTGCACTAGGGGAGGGTGGAATACAACAGCATTGGGGGGTGCAGTGAAAGGGGTCCAAACTAAAATGGGGAAGGGTACAAGCGCATGGGAGGGGGCATGGGAGCACTGAGCGATGGGCTAAACAGGTTGGAGGTAGGACAGGGAAACCAAGGAGCTAGCTTCAGAGGCTGGGGTGGGGCAAACAAACAAAGCTGTAGTGGGAAAAGGGCAGGGCAGGCAAACAAACTGAAGCTAGTAAGGGGGGAGCTGGGGGAAAGGGGAGGAGCAAAAGGCTGCAAGTGGCAAATGGGGCAGGTAGCAAGGGGCAAAACTGTGGGGGGGGGTCAGTCCAAGGTCATGTGCGCCCACGTGCGCTTGCACAAAAAGTCGGTGTGGGCTGGCTTCTGCTTCAGGCCCAAACAGTGGAAACAGGGCGTGGCAAGCCAAGCAAGCAGCTGAGTCCAGAGGCAGGAGCTGAGGCAGATGGTAAACAGCCAGTGGGGGTGGTGGAGGTGGGGGACACAGATGGATTGGGGGGCAGGCTCTACACCACACCCTTTGTGTCCCCACAAACACAGTCAAAAACCCTCACCACAAGAGCACAGTTCGAAAGTTACTCAGTCTGAAAGGCCCCCTCCACGGTGGTCAGCAAAGTCTCTAGGTGCTCCCCCACTGGTAGATGGTCCTGTTCTTCTCCTCCTCGGGGCTTCAGCAGCTCCAGGTGGTGGTCCGGGCAGGCAGAAGGGACCCCTCTCAGGTGGTGGTGGTGATGGTGTCTGCAGTAGCAACAGCTGGGGCCTCTCACTCCCCTCCTCTGGGGAGCGTGCCAGCAGGCCCCCCCAAGGGGCTGTACCTGGAGCAGCAGCACTCGGGGAGTCCAGCAGCTAGCCAGCAACCAGGTAGCAGAGAAGGGGGGGGGACAACGTCTGGCCCAGCCAGTGGGGAGCAGCTGGAGCAGCAACAGCAGCAGCAGGGAAAGCCCAGGGCCTAGCAGCAGTACCAGCAGCAGTCTCCCACCTCCCTCCAGACCAGCTGGGTACAGCAGAGTAGTCAAAGGCAGATATACTGGCCACTGGAGAAGCAGTTTTCTGTTCCCTGACTGACCAGAGCAGAGGCTGCTGCAGATTAGGGTGGACACATGACTCCAATTAGCCTACAAAGAGTCAGTTGAAGCTGTTAGACTAATGAAAACACCTAACTCCAATTAACCTGCGAAGAGTCAGGTGAGGCTGTTAAGCTAATGTGAACACCTGACTCTAATTAAGGCCCCTCTGATACTATAAAAGGGCTCACTCCAGTCAGGCCAAAGAGAGCCAGGAAAGAGGAAGTGCGGCTGAAGGGCTGGGTAATGAAGACACCCTCAAACCACTGGAAAGGGAGCCCTAAGGTAAGGGTGAAGAAAGCATTAAGAGAGAGAAGCGGGGGGAACTGTGGGGAAGTGGCCCAGGGAAATGTAACAACTCTGACAGTGAAAGGTCAGCTGCTGCCATTAGGGTCCCTGGGCCAGAACAAGGAGTAGAGGGTGGGCCCGGGTTCCCCCAAACCTGCCACTAAAGAAACACCTCCTTAGAGGGGAAGACAGGAGAAGAGGCTAAACTGTTCTTTAATAAACCCATAGGGACAACACAGACTGGGAGTTCTCTCACCAACCTACTTGCTGGCTTAGGATGAAAAGGGCTCAGTAGACTGTACCCTGGCCTTAGAGAGAGAAGGGCTATGTGGACGGTTGCAGTGAGCCTCTGAGGCTAGGGAAATCCGCCAGGAAATGCGGGACCCACAGAGACAAGGACAGAGCTTTGTCACAGTCCCTAAATCACTTTTGAAAATGAGATGTAGGCTTCTAAATCCCTTAGGTGTTGCAATGTTGAGTGCAGCAATGGCTAAAATACCTTTAAAAATCTGGGCCTATATCTTTTTGTTTGTTGGTTAACTTTCTGATTTTCAACAAAATACTATGCAACTCTGAAAGTAAATTTTATATGCTTCCACTGATTAATGAAGTTTAATGTTCACTGATAATGAGACCAATGCATATTACAATTAACATTATGTTATACTCCATTATTATTCCTTCAGTTATAGAAATTAGAGATGGAAAAGGCTCATTAGGGTAGCAGTTATGGTAGCTCTACACATGTTAAACACCCACTAAGCTTATATTGAAATACATGGAATTTCCACATGTGCAGTGCTTGCAGGATCAGACCATAAACAATCTAAGCCACAATCCTGCAAAAACTTATGCACGTGCTTAAT
This sequence comes from Lepidochelys kempii, assembly GCF_965140285.1. Taxonomy (NCBI): domain Eukaryota; kingdom Metazoa; phylum Chordata; order Testudines; family Cheloniidae; genus Lepidochelys; species Lepidochelys kempii. The sequence continues at coordinate 148,086,910 of NC_136382.1, read as the reverse complement.
TTTACACACCTCAGTAAAACTGAACTCCCTGGGACTACTCACATGTATAAAGTTAAGCATGTACTTGAAGGTTTACAGGATGGCAACTGTAGTCTTTCTTGCTGCAATTATCACATTGATTCCTACTTTGTCATTTTGTTTCCAACTAGATCCATTTTTGAAAGTAAAGTAATATGTGAAAATTATATTTGAAAATTAAGTCAATGGCTTCTAAAGTTATAAAATAATTCTGTGCTAAAAACTGCTCAATTTAGTTTTTTTAATTAATATTCTCTCTCAACCTAAGAAGATTTAATAATGAACTTCTGATGGGCTTTTTTCCATTTCTCAAGCAATGGATAAGAGAGTCACTCCACTCACTAAAAATGGAAGTGCCTATTAAAAGCCCACAATTATTCACATTTCCAGTGTCACAAACGAAACTTTTTCTATGTTTGCTGTTCCATGTTTGCTAAATCCCAGCAATTAAAATAAAAAATGAAAGAACTGTTGTACCCAAATTTCAGTGCACATTACCAAGCACAAAAAATGATTCATCTTCCAGTGAAATCAATGGGAACAGAATTGGTACTGAATTTCTACAACATCAAGGCTTTATTTTTTAAAAAGTAATGCCTTTTTTAACATGTATTTTTTTTCTAATTTATACATCTTTACGTTATGGTCATAAATTTTAATTTAGCAAACATAAGCTTTCATTTTCCTTCGTAAACACAACTATACAAAAGCCAGACATCTCTTAAAAAGAAGATGATCTTTCATTTCCTAAATTGGATTTGAATCCATTTTCCTACCAATTTAATTCAGCTAGTAAAAAAGCACTGTGATCTAGTGCACTGAGCACAGTACGAGGAGCCAGACATGGTTGAGTTCTTTGTCTCTCTTGATCTTTGCCAGGACCCTGCTGATGAGTGGAATCAGAGGGAATGCGTACATCAGGGTCCCTGACCACGACAGAAGGAAGGCATCGGAGAGGGAGCTCTTGCTCAGGCCTTGCCAAGAGCAAAACCGGTGGCACCCCCTGTTCTGTCTGGTGGCGAACAGGTCCATTTGGGGAGTTCCCCACATTTGGAAAATCATGCAGGCTATCTCTGGATGGAGTGACCACTCGTGGTGAGAGGAGAATTCCCTGCTGAGCTCGTCTGCCAGCATATTCTTGACCCTGGGAAGGTGACAAGCTTCCAGATGAATTTCATGGCTGATACAGAAGTCTCACAGACAGTGCGCTTCCTGACAGAGAGCCGACGGGCGCGCTCCCCCTTGCCTGTTAATGTAGAACACTGAGGCTGTGTTGTCAGTCAGGACTTGTACCGACTTCCCCGACAGGTGAGGCAGGAAGACTCCGCAAGCCAGCCTGACTGCTTGGAGCTCTTTGATGTTTATGTGCAACTTCACCTCCTCTGGGGACCACATCCCGGGTCTGGAGGTTGCTGAAGTGCGCACCCCAGCCAAGGTCTGAGGCGTCCGACACCAACTCGATGGAGTGAGGGCAGCTGTCGAATAGAACCCCCTCCAGGACTGTCCCGTGGTTGGCCTGTCACAACCTCAGGGGTTCCCCTGGGGAAGGCAGATCAGCACTGCATGTTCCTAATGCTGTTGCAAGCATCACAAAGCATTTTGGGGAGGGTTAAAGGTGTGAGTGGGGAGTGAAAGATTCTTTTGCAGGCTGCAAGAGGCCAAAGGGGGAAAGAAAAAGAGAGCAGAGAATGGGTTAACTCAACACTGCAGCTACCAAGCTCAGTCCAACGATAAGACACTGGGCCAAGTCCAAAAGTTTCTCTCCCTCAGCCACAGCCAGCCATGAGAAAACCAGGGCTACAGAGATGGAAAACACAGGCGAGACGACGAGGCGGGGAGCAGAGCTTCGCATCCCTGGAGCCGTTGTTTTGGAAAAGCAGAGAAGACAGAAAGCCAGTTTGGACTGGCACAAAGAGCACCAGGAACAGAAGTCACGGAATGGAACACCCCTAAAGGAGCCCAGGCCTTAAAACCCTCCTGAGAGCTGGAGCAATTTGGAGATTGGCAGCGAACCCTGGATGAGCTGTGAGCACAAAAACAGAACTCCCGTCCACCCCTCCCCCTCTTCTTACGTTACACGCAGGCCTGGCCAGCCTCGGGTAGTGCGGGTGTAAGTATGCAAGTGGGTTAGGGTTTGGGGCACTAATGCGTCCTTCCTTCCTCTGAGTGACGTGGGGAGCACCCATCATTCTCCGCTGTTGTTTTATTATTTTATCAATAAAGCTTTAAAATTCAGACAATTGGTGTGTTTTGTCATCTCCTCCCCAAATGATCCTGCGGCTTCAGCCTGATCACCTGATGCCTCAGACCGATTGGGAACAGAAATCTGTCACAGGTCTACCATTGCAGCGAGGGAAGTATCGCCTGGGGAATGGTAACAATCTTTTCCAGGAGATCCCGGGACCTCCTGAGTAGACCGTTCCCAGCCGTTGTTGCAGAGGCCGCATCCAGAGCCTGGCATGGCAGACCACGTAAGAGCACGCTGCCACGTGATCCAGCAGGCAGACAGACAGACCCTGGCTGTGGTCAAAGGGAACGTGGAGACTTCTGCGATGAGGTTTGTCAATGCGTGGAACCTTTCCAGCGGCAGGAACGCCCTGGCGCAGGTCAAGTCGAAGACCACTCCAATGAAATCTATCCTCTGCACTGGCACTAACATTGACTTTTTATTGTTCACGGGTAGGCCCAGAGAGCAGCACGTGGCTTGAAGCACCGCAACATCCCTTTGGACTTGAGACGTAGAGCTGCCCTTGATGAACCAGTCGTCGAGGTCCGGGTGGATCTGGATACTCCAGCGCCTGAGATAAGCCACTACCACCGACATGCACTTGGTAAACACACTCAGTGTTGCTGCCAGGCCGAACAGGAGGACCGCAAATTGGTAGTGGTGGGGCCCTACTGTAAACCGAAGGAGACGTCTGTGTCCTTGAAAGATCATTATGTGGAAGTATGTGTCCTTCAAGTAGAGGGCAACATACCAGTCTCCCTGATCCAGGGAAACCATGCAGAACTTTAGCTTCTTTAGTACTTGTTGAGGTCTCGCAGGTCTAGGATGGGCCGTAGACCACCCTTAGGCTTTGGGATTAAAAAGTATCGGGAACAGAACCTCTTGTTCCTGTACTTGAGAGGAACTTCCTCCACCACAGCGAGCTGTAGCAACCCCTTTACCTCCTGTGCGAGGAGACTCTCATGAGAGGAGTCCCTGAAGAGTGACAGGGAAGGGGGGTGTAGATCACTCAACTCCTTCTTGGAAGCCTCAGGGAGCAACCCTTCGAACTTGGCCATGGCTTGCCACATATTAAAGTCATATCGGCCAAGGAGGGCTTGGTGCTTTGCCACTCTCAGCTGAAGGCTGGACAATGAATAAATCTTATGCCCAAAGAGATCCAGCCTCCTCGAGTCTTTCTTTTTTGGGGGTGGCCCCGGGTTGTCTTTGCCTCTCCTTGTGGTTAACCACTTCTATCACAAGGGAATTGGGGGCAAGGTGGCAGTATAACTACTCATGCCCTTTTGTTGGCACAAAGTACTTGTGTTCTGCCCTTTTAGAGATAGGGGCTAGGGAAGAAGGGATCTGCCACAGGGCATTAGTGATTTTGGAAACCCCTTTGTGAAGGGGTAGGGCCACGCTGGCAGGAGCTGTGGAGCAGAGGACATCAAACAGGGAGTCAAAGGGCTCTTCCAGTTCTTCTGCCTGAAGCCCCAGGTTGGACACTACCTTTTTCAACAGTTCCTGGTGTGCTATGGCATCATCTTGAGGAACTGGGTGAGGGGACCCCGTGATAGCCTCATCTAGCAATGACAAGGATGATGTTGGTGCCACAGGGACTTCTACTTTCATTGGTGGTCCAGCAGCTTGCTTTCGTGGGTCCTCCTAGATCTGTGGGGTCTTATCCCCCCAAAGCCTTGGGCACTGGAGCGGGATGGGATACAGAGGCCGCTGGCATCTCCGAGGCTCCCGACACCGACCAGACAGCCTGGGAGGGTAGGGTGAACCCCCAAGGGTTCCACAGGTAACATGGCGCCAGCCACTGCGCCTGGGACCATGGGACAGGTTTTGGTGCTAATGATGTGGGCAGCACTACAGGTAAGGGGGCTTGTCTCACAGTCAGGGAGCCTTGCTCTGTGCCGGAGCTGTAAATGGAACGGTCGGTACTGAGCAAACAGGATCGGGTGGAGTGGTAGCTCTTATCCAATCAGTGCCAGTCAACGTGTCCCGAACTGACCTGTCCGAGCAACATGAGTGTCTTGGTCAGGATCTCAGGGGTCGACAGCATTCAGTGGATCTGCGTCAGAGACCCAGCAATTCATGCCTCATGCTACTTGACTGGTACTGGGATGTTGAAAGGGACTGGGAGCTAACACGGACCGGTTGCCAGGAGCATCTTCCCGAGTAGTGCGACCTGCTGCTAGGAGTCGGGCGATGACGGCCTGGCTATCTGCAATCTCTGATCCTTGATCGGTCCCGTGATCGGTACCAGGCCCTTGGAGACATTCGGGGCCGGCCCAGAAGTTCTTGCTGGGTGGCACATGCCTCAGAGGGTCTGTGCCAATCCACCAGCGACATATGCCTCAAGTCCGTCTGTGCGGTGTCTGAAGAGGGCTCCGCTGAGCCTGTGTCTCTAGTCCTGAGGCGTGACTGCTTCGGGCGGGCAATGGCAGGACGTCCCTCTCAATGGGGAACAGTGCCGCTGAGGTGGGAACATATGCATCAGTCCCAGTACAGACTTTCCCCAAGACTGCGGTACTGCTGGAGCTGGTGTGGGTAGAACTGGGAGCATCAGGATCTCCTGAGCTGCTTGAAGGGCTTCGGGCATCGACAGCACCTGAAGCTGGCTGGGGCCTGTACCACTATCCAGAGTTACAGGCAAAGTGTGGGATGGGCTGCATCGGTCGACTTGAGCTAGGGCCCAACTTCCTGAGAGGGGTGTTGAGCTGCCCAACATGGGTCGTGGCTTGCCCCCAGATCCCTCTTTTCCCTTGCGGGAGGTTGGAGATCTTCCCCTCAGTCTTTTTCGGCTTCTTGACCAGAGCTGTGGAGGGCGACTGGTGCCGGCTCATAGACAGCACTGGCGGAGCAGATTCCATTAGGAGCACTTTCAAACTGATATTGCGCACCTTCTTCATCCTAGGTTTGAAGGACTTGCAGATGCGGCTCTTGTCACTTATGTACCCCTCACCTAAGCACCTTAGGCAGTTGGTAGGTGGATCACTGACATGCATAGGCCATTTACAGTGATCACAGGGCTTAAAGCCTGGGGACCGGGGCATGCGCCTCCCCCAGTTGAGTCCCATTTGGTACTAATGAAGAGTTTGAGAACTATTACTAAGGGTAACTAAGAAACTACTAACTATATACAACTATATTACAGGTTTGCAAGAACAGAGAACAAAACAACACTCGCCGAAGCAGCAGAAGTTCCAGAACCATCACTGGCAGCAAGGAAGAACTGGGGAGGGGAGGGCGGCGCACCTTATACCATGCCATGCGGGCATCACTCCGGGGGGCGCCAAGGCCAGTCCCCTACAGATACTGCTAAGGGAAAAACTTCTGGCACTGGTGCATGTGGTGAGCACACACACCTAATATGGAATGGACATGAGCAAGCACTCTAAGAAGAACTCCCACTGACTTCAGGGGGCTAGAGTTTCACCCCAGGACTTTGCTATTTGTCAGACAGTGCTTCCCACCTTTGGCCTTGTGATCTGTAAACACTACATTTCAACTTCTTTTACCCTTCCTTTGAAAGCAGAAGTAGAGATTCCACTTGGTACTTAATTCTAGTTTCTGAAACCCACATTTGTCACACTAGAATACAATGAAATGCAAACAAACTTAAAAGAACACTGTATCCCTGACTTCAGCCCATGATCAACAGAAGGATAAAGTATGTGAAAAGGAATCTAACTCTTTATTACAAAAATAGGTCTAACTGCCGTTTAATGTCAGCTTGCAAGAAGGCAGCTATGAAGAGTTTCTGACATATGGCCGGACCAATAATGTTTGGAAGAAGCTGGATCTCTTATTCCAAACCACTTTGCCTATTTTCTAAAGTAGTGTGACCAAAAGCCCAGATTGCATACCAGAGGTCTAGGAACAGCTTGTTTTCCTATGTGCAGTAGGTAAATTTAAAGTCTATAAGGCATTCCTCTGGTTTTACAGAGGTCTATGATTTCTCTTCAAAAATTCATTTTGTTTCTCTTTTTCTTTGTTAAAAATCTTACATCATCTAAAAACTATAAAGTTTGTTTCTAATTTTTCAAAGTATATTTTGAAAAGGGCAGTTATAATATGTGGATATTTTTTCTGACTCTTTCTTGGCTCCCAGTGCTGGTATTTTGGCTTGATATCTGTAAATCAGATAAAATGTAAGGTCACAATCTCAGTGTCGGGCTACAAAAAGGCACAACAGTAAGCCAGTTTTTATGGTACTTTTTTTCTCTATTATATAAGCATTTTCTGTTCAGTGTTGAAGTTGAGTACTGTCATTACAGCAAGTCTAAGCTATAAAAAAGGAGAGGCTGTAAGGTGTTTGAAATTACATCCTTAGAGCTCAGTTTTAGAAGCTTCTTTTCACATTCTTTTGATTTACACGCTTCATTACTGAAACGTCTGTGATAGCCCTCTTTTTCTCCCTTCTACTTAATGACTTCAAAGCAATACATGCTTGAATTCCCAATATAGTAAACAAATTTAAAATTACACATTTAATCTTACACACCCTGTTACTGTTCAACAAACTAGAAGAAAAACATACTTAGCTCCTAGAAATAACCTACTATTTCATAGGTAAAAAAGTGAACACAAAAAGTATCAATCAATCAGAACAACAGCACAACTACTAATAGATTACCGGTACGTATAATTATTTCTTAAATGTTGTAGAACTATTACATTTAGATAACAGCTTTGGTTTAATTTCATACTCCCAAAATTTGATATTCAAATATTTTTTCGTTTTTCCAAGCATGACTTCAACATTCTTTTTATTCTAAGTTAAAGAAAGGGCAAAAGTTTATGTAACCTTGAATAATGAAACAACTGAGATTTACTATTCAAATCCACCACCGGAACTACTCACTATCATTTTAACCAACAACCTGTCACATTTGGTTTTATTAGCTTAATGTGAAATTCAGTCTATTAAATGCACTTTTTTTCCTGTCTGCTTATTTATTGTAAAATTATCAAATATTAAGAAACCATGCATTTCAAAGGTATTTCACAATTTATTGGTGGTGATGAAAATGCATCTTCAAAAACAATGAGGCTTCTTGAGTTGAAAGTGAAGAAAAATATTTCGGTTTTAGACAGGACTTTTTTTTTTTTTTAAGTGTAAATCAAATTCAAATCTGCATTTAATATCAAATTTGTACCATTTGTAAAATTTACCAGTTTTACTAAGGAAAACTATGTAAATAGTAAAAAGAAAAGGAGTACTTGTGGCACCTTAGAGACTAACCAATTTATTTGAGCATAAGCTTTCATGAGCTACAGCTCACTTCATCGGATGCATAAAGTGGAAAGTACAATGAGGAGATTTTATATACACACAGACCATGAAAAAATACGCATTGTAAGGAGAGCGATCACTTAAGATGAGCTATTACCAGCAGGAGAGTGGGGTGGGGGGAGAGAAAATCAAGGTGGGCCATTTCCAGCACATTTCCAGGAATTAACAAGAATGTCTGAGGAACAGTGGGGGGGGGGACGGAGGGGGATAAACAAGGGGAAACAGTTTTACTTAGTATAAGGACTCAACCACTCCCAGTCTCTATTCCAGCCTAAGTTAATTGTATCCAATTTGCAAATTAATTCCAATTCAGCGGTCTCTCGCTGGAGTCTGTTTTCCATGTTTTTTTGTTGAAGGATAGTCACTTTGAGATCAGAAATAGAGTGACCAGAGAGATTGAAGTGTTCTCCGACTGGTTTATGAATGTTATAATTCTTGGCATCTGATTTGTGTCCATTTATTCTTTTACGTACAGACTGTCCAGTTTGCTCAATGTACATGGCAGAGGGGCATTGCTGGCACATGATGGCATTTATCACGTTGGTAGATGTGCAGGTGAACGAGCCTCTGATAGTGTGGCTGATATGATTAGGCCCTATGATGGTGTTCCCTGAATAGATATGTGGGCACACATGGCAATGGGCTTTGTTGCAAGGATAGGTTCCTGGGTTAGTGGTTCTGTTGTGTGGTGTGTGGTTGCTGGTGAGTATTTGCTTCAGGTTGGGGGGGCTGTCTGTAGGCAAGGACTGGCCTGTCTCCCAAGATTTGTGAGAGTGATGGCCCATCAAACTGTATCTAGTAGGCTCCCACAGGGGTCTGTCCTGGGTCTGGTACTATTCAACATTTTCATTAATGACTTGGAGGATGCTTATAAAATTTTGCGGATGACAGCACTTTGGAGGACAGTATTAGAATTCAAAACAACCTTGACAAATTGAAGAATTGGTCTGAAATCTACAAGAGGCCATTCAGTACAGACAAGTGTACAATCGTGCCCTTAGGAAGCAAAAATCAAAGGCACAAATACAAAATGGAGAATAACTGGCTGGGCAGTAATATTGCTGAAAAGGATGTGAGAGTTACAGCACTGTAAAAACGATAAACAAAAAAATTGTATTTTTCAATTCACATAATACAAGTACTGTAGTGCAATCCCTTTATCATAAAAACTGAACTTACAAATGTAGAATTATGGAAAAAAACAAATCTCTTTTTCGAGTGCTTGTTCATGTCCATTCCAATCAGGTGACTTCCAAGCCAAGTTCAGGAGATGGGGTCAGAGATGTCCACTGATTGGAGTACTGCTCTTCCGAAGGCCATATTGTCTCTGGCCTGCTGGGTAATCACATAACATGTGGCAAAAGTGTGTATTGAGGACCACGTCGCCGCTCTGCAGACTTCCTGAGTGGGAACCTGAGCCAGGAACGCTGCCGGTGAAGCCTATGCCCTGGTAGAGTGCACAGTGATCGGTGGTGTGGGAACACCTACCTGCCAGGTCATAGCACTCATGGACACAGGACACGATGTGCTGGAATGAAACTGGCTGACCTTTCATCCTGTCTGCCACTGCCACGAACAACTGGACCGACTTTCTGAACAGTATCGTTCCCTCGATGTAAAAGGCCAGCACCCTGCAGACATCCAGAGAGTGGAGTCTCTGCTCCCTGCCGCTGGAACGAGGTTTAGGGTAGAAAACTGGGAGGAAGATGTCCTGGTTGATATGAAACTGCGAGATGACCTTTGGGAGGAAAGCAGGGTGAGGCCTGAGCTGAACCTTATCCTTATAGAGCACAGTGTAGAAAGAGTCTGCTGTCAAGGCCCTGAGCTCAGACACTCTCCTGGCCGAAGTTATTACTACCAGGAACGTGACCTTATAAGAGAGGTAGAGCAGGGAACATGTTGCTAACGGCTCAAAGGGGGGTCCCATGAGCCTCAAAAGGACCAAATTGAGGTCCCAGGCAAGGACCGGTTGACAGACGTGAGGGTATAACTTGTCAAGCCCCTTCAGGAACCGGCTGACCATGGGGTTAGCAAATACCGAGTGGCCCCGCACGCCTAGGTGGAAAGCCGAGATGGCAGCTAGGTGCACCTGTATAGAAGACAACGAGAGACCCTCCTTCTTCTGATGGAGGAGGTAGTCCAGAATGTGTGGCACTGAAGCCAGCGTCGGGGGCGAATCTCTTCCACTTGGCAAGGTACGTGGCTCTCAGAGGGTTTCCTACTGCCAAGGAGGACCTGTCTGATCTGTTCTGAACAGGAAAGCTCCAACCGATTTAACCATGCAGCTTCCATGCCATAAGATGGAGCGACTGGAGGTTCGGGTGTTGAAGACATCTGTGATCTTGTGTGAGAAGGTCTGGGGAGAGCAGCAAGATAATCGGGGCTCCCACTGACTTGTCTAGGAGAGAAGCGTACCACTGCTGACAGGGCCAGACCGGTGCTATCAATATGACCCGAGCTCGAACTCCGTGGATCTTGAGCAACACCTTGTGGACAAATGGTATGGGTGGAAAGGCATATAGGAGAGAACCTCCCCAATTGAAGAACGCATCCATACAAGAGCCCAGGCTGTGATTCTTGAAGGAGCAGAACTGCGGCACTTCCTGTTGCATCGTGATGAGGTCTATGAGGGGAAACCCCCACCTCTGGAAGACTGAAATTGTGACATCATGGCAAAGGGACCACTCGTAGCTGTGGAACGACCTGCTGAGGTGGTCTGCCAGCTCATTCTGCTCCCCAGGGAGTTATGACTCCTGCAGGTGAATTGAATGTTCTACACAGAAGTCCCACAGCATGAGGGCTGGAATGACACACATTGTCTGGTTAGGTAAGAACAGAATGTTTGACATGCTAAACGCACTGCTCTCTGACACCGATACGGAGAGACAGATCTGCTTGTGACCAGAGCCCTTGAGTTCTGCAGTCTCCCAGATGAGCTCCCCAGCCCAAGTCTGATGCATCCATCCCCAACGACAGAGATGGCTATGGGGCAGCAAAGGGGACCCCTGAGCACATCTGCTGAGCATCGACCCACCACCAGAGCCAGTTGAAGACAGGGTGAGGCAGGGTCATGATCCTGTCCAAGCTGTCCTGGGCTGGGTGATACACTGACACTAGCCACGACTGGAGCGGTCGAAGCCTGAGGCTGGCGTGCTGGACCACGTAAGTACAGGTCACCATATGCTGGAGAAGTTTCTGTTCCCTCGCTGTAGTGCTGGGGAACTGCATGATGCCTCAGATTATGTTGTTGAGGGCCTGAAATCTCGCCTGTCAAGTCTAGTACTGCCCATATGAACTCTATTCTCTGGACGAGAGAGCGTCGATTACACTTCGTTTAGGAGTAGACCTAGGGTCTCGAAGGTGGCTCTGATAAATGTGACCTGAGACTCCACTTGGTTCCTGGAGTGGCCTTTGATCAGCCAGTGGTCGAGATACGGGAACACCTGTACCTGGTGCCTCCGAAAGAACACGGCGACGACTGCCATGCACTTGTGAATACACGAGGTGTTGCTGACAGGCCGAATGGGAGGACAGTAAATTGGTATTGGGTACCATTGACCACAAACCTGAGATACTTCGTGTGGGGCTGAGTGATTATGATGTGATAGTACATACCCTTCAAGTCGAGGGCAACATACCAATCTGCTGGATCTAGTGAGGGGATGATGGAGGCCAAGGAGACCATGCAGAACGTGAGTTTCTTTACAAACTAGTTGAGCTCTCCAGGGTCCAGGATAGGCCTGAGGCCGCCTTTGGCCTTCGGTATTAGGAAATAGCGGGAACAGAAACCCTCGCCCCTGTGTTCCAGAGGAACCTCCTCCACTGCCCCAAGCAACAGGAACAACTGCACTTCCTGGATGAGTAAATGCTTGTGAGAACGGTCCCTGAAGAGGGACGGGGAAGGGGGTGGAAGGGCACAGAATTGGATGGAGAATCTCCTCTCTACGGCGTAGAGCACCCAGTGATCCTAAGTGATGCATGGGACCATGCATGGTAGAAAGGGGATAGATCCAGTCTCTGATCTGGTGCACCGTCCTTGACCGCACCTTCTAAAGGCCAGTTTAGGGGCAGAGGGCTTGGGCTGGCCAGAGCCCTGGCCTGAGGATGGGTGTTGCTGCCTCCTGCCCATCCTGTTCCTCCTCCGAGAACTGTCCTGGTGGTTCTGCTGAGGGAATCTCGGAGGAGGCTGCAGTTGGAAATGTCTCTGCTGTGTGGTGGGAGCGTGCAGCCCAACGACTTGAGGGTGGCTTGTGAATCTTTCAGGCTGTGTAGCCTCTTGTCTGTCTTTTCAGAAAAAAAAAAAGTCTCACCCTCAAATGGGAGGTCCTGAATGGGCTGCATGACCTTGTAAGGGAGCCCTGAGACTTGGAGCCAAGAGCCCCTCCTCACAGCTACCCCAGTTGCCATGACCCTAGTGGCGGCATCTGCAGCATCCAATGTGGCCTGGAGGGAAGCCTAGGAGACTAATTTCTCCTCTTCCACCAAGGGCGAGAACTCAGTTCGGGAGTCCGAAGGGAGGAACTCCGTAAATTTGGCCATCACAGCACAAGTGGTGTACGAGTACCTGCTGACGATGGCCTGTTGGTTCAAGATGCAGAGCTGAAGATCCCCTGTAGAACCGACCTTTCTTCCAACCAGGTCTAGACGCTTAGCCCTCCCTGTTTTTTGGGGAGGGCCCTTGGAAGCCCTGTCTCTCATGCTGGTTAGCAGCATCCACAACAAGAGAATCAGGAGGTGGGTGGGAGTATAAATGTTCCAACCCTCTGGAGGGCACGAAATCATGCCTCTCATTGTGCTTGGCAGTAGGCGGCAAGGAAGCGGGGGTCTGCCACAGGATCTTGGTGGTCTCCACAATGGTTTTAATAAGGAGGAGGAAAACATGGGAAGGTCCTGAGCATGAGAGGATGTCCACCACAGGATCAGCCTCCTCGGCCTTAATGCCCAGACCCTGAGCGGCCCTGCACAGCAACTGCTGCAGCACCCTGTTGTCCTCAAGCACAGGGGCTACAGCTGTACCAGGCAATGCTTCGTCCAGTGACGAAGAGAAGAAAGTTTATAATGAGTGGATGCTCCCTGCCATTTGCCCCCAGAGGGTCCTGAGACTCTCGGGGCAGCGTTGGTGATAGTGGTGCACCAGACAGTGCCGGCGCTGCAGACGCCGGACCAAGTGTTGGCGCAGCCATCAGTACGACAGGAGGAACTATCAATGGAGCTGGTGTCGATCCGCTTGCAGTCCCCGACGAAGGCGGAGGTCCCGATGCAGACATCGGCGCCGGGGCCATCGGTACCTGCATCAGTGTCGACGTCGACAACAGTGCTGGCATGGGAGATGAACGCAAGGACGCTGGCAAGGTCAGGGCCGAGCACAATGCCAGAGTTGACTATGGTGCCGCTGTCAGAGGCGTTGACATGCGGGCAGGTGCTGAGGGCAGATGCAGAGCCAATGGTGGGACAAAGGTAGTTGAGGCCACAGAAGACGTCCCGCAGTGGTGATCTTGGGTTCTTCCCTGCCCTTGGCAAAAGGCCCAGGGGGTCCAGAAGGGCCACTGAGGTGGGTTCTGCCACTGCGAAGGCCACGTCTGGGGCTCCCTCCTGTCTCTCCCAGATCTCAATCAGCAGCTCTCTCTTCTCCTAGAATGATAGGAGTCGGACTCTGACTCCAAGGTCTCTGAGACTGAAGACCATGGAGGAGCTGAGTCTCGGTGCTTTGAGAGCTCTGAGCGGGTAGGCTCTCTGTCCAAGTGAGCTGGAGCCAAGGGACATGGAGAGAGGGAGCGCCTCGATATCATAGCTGGCTTCCTTCTTGACCGCACCAGGTGGTGGAGCGGGTCCACCAGCACTTAAGGTTCTTCCCTCCTGGGGGGTGAGAACGGCACCGTAAGGTGCAGGAGGTCCCGAGCAGCTTGGTAAGCTTCTGGCTTTGAAGGAAGCTGTAGTTACGGTGTAGGGATGGGTGACCGAGTGGGAGGTCAGACTCAACTGCCTCACCTTGGCAGGAGTTGACACGGCCTCAGCAGGGGATCTGGAGTTATGAACCACCTGGGGTTTCACGTCTCTGGGTTCAGCCGGAGGAGAGCAGCTGTCCGGCTTCTTTTTCTTCTGAGGCACTGGTGAGTGGGAACGGTGCCTTGAGGTGCAGAGCGTCTCGGGAGGAGTCTTTTCTCTGCACCAAGCTTGATGACTGTGCCGAGGTGCTCCGCGTCGAGGACGAAGCGTTAGGGGCCAGGTCCCGAGTCCATGTCTGAGTGGGGGCGTAGAGCTGCCTCCATGAGGATCACCTTAAGCCGCTGTTCCCTTTCTTTAAGAGTTCTAGGGAGGAACTTGCGGCAGATCATATAGCAATCCTTTTGGTGACCCTCCCCTAGGTACCGTAAACATACTGAGTGTAGATCATTCTTTGGCATGCGCTTCGCAGAGGCCACACAGTTTTTAAACCCCAGGAACCGCAGTAAACCACGGCTCCGGGGAGACAGGATGGGGGGACGGATACCCCCACAACTCTATGATAAGAACTCTAATACTAAGAAGACACTAAGGTAAACTGTGACAGGTTAGATCACAGAAACCCCCTTGGGGCTGCCAACTGATGTGCCACGACTACTTCTGCCCTTGCTTTCCCTGCCAGCTTGGGACTCCAGCACCCTCTCTTGCTGAGCTAGACACGCCAGTCTGCTCCAACACAGACCCAGGGTCTGAACCACGTGCTCCAAAGCTGCAGACTTAACTGAAAGCAACTTAAGAAGTGTTCCTGTGTTTAACACTCAGATGCCCAACTCCTAATGGGGTCCAAACCCCAAATACATCCATTTTACCCTGTATAAAGCTTATACAGGGTAAACTCAAATTGTTCGCCCTCTATAACGCTGATAGAGAGAGATGCGCAGCTGTTTGTTTCCTCTTCCCCCCCCCCCCCAAGGTATTAAAACATACTCTGGGTTAATTAATAAGTAAAAAGTGATTTTATTAAATACAGAAAGTAGGATTTAAGTTGTTCCAAGTAATAGCAGACAGAATAAAGTGAATTACCAAGCAAAATAAAATAAAACATGCAAGTCTAAGTCTAGTACAGTAATAAAACTGAATACAGATAAAATCTCACCCTCAGATGTTTCAATATGTTTCTTTCACAGACTGGATGCCTTCCTAATCTGGGCACAAACCTTTCCCCTGTTACAGCCCTTGTTCCAGTTCAGGTGATAGCTCGGGGATTTCTCATGATGGCCCTCCACCTTTGTTCTGTTCTACCCACTTACATATCTTTTGCATAAGGCGGGAATCCTTTGTCCCTCTGGGTTCCCACCCCACCTCCTCAACGGAAAAGCCCCAGGTTAACGATGGATTCCAGTTCACATGACATGATCAAATGTCACCGTAAGACTTCATTACCCACTTGCCAGCCCACAGGTATACAGGACGACTTGCAAGTAAAACAAAGCCATCTACAGGTAATTGTCCTGGTTAATGGGAGCCATTAAGATTCCAAACCACCATTAATGGCCCACACTTTGCATCACTACAACAGGACCTCAGAGTTATATTTCATATTTCTAGTTTCAGATACAAGGGTGATACACTTATATAAATAGGATGACAACCCTCCGTAGATTATAAGTTTTGTAACGATACCTTACAAGAGACCTTTTGCATGAAGCACATTCCAGTTACATTATATTCTCACTCATTAGCATATTTTCATAAAATTATATATAGTGCAACGTCACAATGGACACCCCCAACAACTCTATACTAATAACTCTAATACTAAGAAGACATTAAGGTAACTATATACAATGAGTACAGAACGCGCTTACTAAGCAAGGGTTAAGGGATGCTCCAGCTAACCGTCATTGGCAGTAAGAAGGAACTGAAGGGGTGGCAGATCAGCAGGGTTCTATATTGAGCGCCATGAAGGTGCAACTCCAGGGGGCGCCCAGGCCAACCCAACGGATGCTGCTAGGGGGAAAATCTTCTGGTCATCATGCACGTGTGCGCATGCACAAACCTGACTGGAACGGACATGAACAAGCACTGAAAGAAGAACATGCAATTATCCCCCAAGCAGTTCAGTCACAAATTTTATTAATGCATTATTTTTTTTAACAACTGTCATCAGCATGAAAGCATGTTCTCTGGAATGGTGGCCAGAGCATGAAGGGGCATACAAATGTTTAGCATATCGGGGACATAAATACCTTGCAATGCCGGCTACAAAAGTGCCATGCAAATGCCTGTTCTTACTTTCAGGTGACATTGTAAACAATAAGCAGGCAACAGTATTTCCCATGAATGTAAACAAACTTGTTTGTTTTACGATTGGCTGAACAAGAAGTAGGACTGAGTGCACTTGTAGGGTCTAAAGTTTTACATTGTTTTGTTTTTGAGTGCCCTTATGTAACAAAAAAAATCTACATTTGTAAGTTACACTTTCACAATAAAGAGATTGCACTACAGTACTTGTATGAAGTGAATTGAAATATACTATTTCTTTTATCATTTTTACAGTGCAAATATTTGTATCAAAAATAATATAAAAAGTGAGCACTGTACACTTTGTATTCTGTGTTGTAACAGAAATCAATATATTTGAAAATGTAGAAAAACATCCAAAAATATGCAATAAATTTCAATTGGTATTCTATTGTTTAACACTGCAATTAATTTTTTTTAATCGTGAATGATTTTTTGAGCTAATAGTGTGAGTTAACTGCGATTAATCAACAGCCCTAGAAAAAATTTATAACTACCACGACAGTTAAGCACTGAAATAAGTTTCCAAGGGAGGTTGTAGAATCTCTGTCATTGGAGGTTTTCAAGAACAGATGAGACAATCACCTGTCATGGATTGTCTATGTATATCTGATCCTGCCTCAGCACAGGGGGATGGACTAGATGACCTTTCAAGTTCCCTTCCAGTCTTACATTTCTATGATTGATAGGTCCTCTTTAGTCTCCTCTCTTCTGTACCTAAGATTCTGGGATGTCTTCCGATCCTCTGTAACATCCATTTCTTCCTCCTCTCTCCTTTCTCACGATGAGCTGCATTTTCAGCTGCAATCCTTATATTACACCATGACTCTTTTGGATTTGGTTTCCCTTGTGCAATACAGTAACTCCTCACTTAACGTTGTAGCTATGTTCCTGAAAAATGCGACTAAGTGAAACGATGTTAAGCGAACCCAATTTCCCCATAAGAATGGATGTAAATAGGGGGGGGTTAGGTTCCAGGGAAATTTTTTTTGCCATACAGTACAGTACTATAGTTGGGAGGTGCCCCCGCCTTACCCCACACAGGCACAGCCCACTGGCTCTGGAGACAATGAGGCAGGCAACGAGGCTGAAGGCTAGGAGAAGCACATTGCGCAGCTGCAGCTTCCCCTACTCTGCAAGAACCAAGGTCGGGAGCTCAACCCTCGGCCCGCCCACTCTACCCCTTCCCCCAAGCCCCCACCCTTAACCCGCCTCTTCTTCTCCCCACTTCCCCCTTTACTCCGCACACTGCCTCCTGGCTCCTCCCTGCCCTGCCTCCTGCCCGCAGCAATAAGCTGGCTTGCAGCGTTCAGGAGGGAGGGGGGAGGAGCGAAGACACAGCATGCAGGCTCCCCCTCCCTCCCCTGTCTCCCTAACACCACAAACCAGCTGACTGCCACGGGCAGGAGGCAGGGGAGGGAGCGGGAGCCTGCACACCGAGTCCTCGCTCCTCCCCCCACCCTCCTGCCCCCTGAACGTCACAAGCCAGCTGATTGCCGCGGGCAGGAGGGAGGGGGGAGGAGTGAGGACTTGGCACACAGGCTCCCCCTCTTTCCCCTGCCTCCTGCCAGCGGCAACCGCTGATTTGTGGCGTTTGGGGGGGGGGGGGGCCTGCACACTGAGTCCTCGCTCCTCCCACCACCCTCCTTCCCCCTGAATGTCACAAGCCAGCTGATTGCTGCGGGCAGGAGGGAGGACTCGGCGTGCCTCCCCCTTCCCTCCCCTGCCTCGTGCCTGCAGCAATCACCTGGCTTGCGGCATTCAGGAGGCAGGGGGAGCCTGCGTGCCGTGTCTTCGCTCCTCCCCCCCTCCCTCCTGAACGCCGCAAGCCAGCTGATTGCCGTGGGCAGGAGGCAGGGGAAGGCACTGATCCGCGGGGTCTGCAGGCAGGCAAGAGGCACTGGGGGGGGGGCGGCGTAGGGGAGCTGCCAGCTGTGGACAAATCAGGCAGCCAAACAATGTTATAGCAAAGCATTGCACAACTTTAAATGGTGCATGTTCTGTAATTGAGCAGGGACGTAAGATTGAAACAACGTTAAACAAGAGGAGGTTAAGTGGGGAGTTACTGTACTCAATACTCAATATATGCTGGTCATTATCACTAGTAAGTGGGGGAGAGAGAATGGTTTTTTTTGTTCTCTCTCTTTCTTCCTCCTTCTGTTCTGTTTTTCCTTGAAAGCCTGGAAAGCACAACCTAAAAATTCTGTCAGATCTGGTCTGTAATATCAGGAATGCTTAGCAGGGGCCTTGTTACTCAGTGTATAGGAGGATGGAGTCTGTCATAAATATAAAGGGAAGGGTAACCACCTTTCTGTATACAGTGCTATAAAATCCCTCCTGGCCAGAGGCAAAACCCATTCACCTGTAAAGGGTTAAGAAGCTAAGAAAACCTCACTGGCACTTGACCAAAATGACCAATGAGGAGACAATATACTTTCAAAGCTGGATGGGGGGGAACAAAGGGTTCATCTGTCTGTGTGATGCTTTTGCTGGGAACAGATCAGGAAGGCAGCCTTACAGCTGTTAGTTAGTAAGTAATCTAGCTAGAAATGCATTAGATTTCCTTTTGTTTAGTGGCTGGTAAAATAAGCTGTGCTGGATGGAATGTATATTCCTGTTTTTGTGGCTTTTTGTAACTTAAGGTTTTGCCTAGAGGGGTCCTTTATGTTTTGAATCTGATTACCCTGTAAGGTATTTACCATCCTGATTTTACAGAGGTGATTCTTTTACTTTTTCTTTCATTAAAATTCTTCTTTTAAGAACCTGATTGATTTTTCATTGTTCTTAAGATCCAAGGGTTTGGGTCTGCATTCACCTGTACAAATTGGTGAGGATTCTTATCAATCCCTCCCCAAGAAAGGGGGTGTAGGGCTTGGGGGGAGATTTTGGGGGAAGACATCTCCAAGTGGGCTCTTTCCCTGGTCTTGGTGTAAGACGTTTGGTGGTGGCACCATACGGTTCAAGGACAAGGCAAAAAGTTTGTGCCTTGGGGAAGTTTTTAACCTAAGCTAGTAAGAATAAGCTTAGGGGGTCTCTCATGCAGGTCCCACATCTGTACCCTAGAGTTCAGAGTGCGGAAGGAACCTTGACAGAATCTCTGCCCCTAATGGTTGCTGGGAAGATTTTTTTTCCTGGAGTGTCTGGATCTGGGGGTGGGGATGACGGTGGATGAAAAACACTTGCAGCTGTGTTGAGGTTTTGCAGGTAGAGGGGCTTTTGATATCCTCCTCTCAAATATCCCTGGACTGATGAAGCCTGAAGAGAAAAATCCACATCAGGCACCTAAAAAAGTAGCCTGATTTACAAAAGTGCTGAACACCCTGCAGTTCCCACTGAACTGAATGGAATCTGCAGGGTGCTGAGCACATTTGAAAATCAAAATATGGATTTAGGACTCTACTTTTAGGCACTCAATTTTTAAAGTTGTGGTCTATATTTATTGTACTGTAACTTACAATATATAAGGTCATAAGAAATTCCAGTTATATTTTATGTTAATTGTAAAATAATTTATAATAATATAAAGATAAAACGTTTTCAGGCATAAGCATAAGGAGGTAGAACTGAACTTTAGGCCTTAAGCTCTAGATTTTCTGACTTTTCCTCATTTGATTTCTCAAACTTAGGTTTCATTAACACTAGTTTTTGTATGAAACTAACAAATACCAATTTTTTTTGTTTTATTTATGCTTGTTTGATACAATTGTTTTCAACACTTCAGTGAAAATAATTACCCAATGATTAAGTAGGTTTAAACTGTGCAGTAGGCTTTCTACTAACGGGGAGGGGAGAAGCAAAATCCAATATTTTACATTTTTACTTCAAATGTACCAAACATTACACCTAATTACTCTGTACCCAATATAATACATTTGAGAGAATTAAAATGCTGCATTTCTTTGATAACAATGATGGATTGCATAGTGCTCACATAATCCCAAATTAACCATTTACCTGCACTATTTAATATTGGACAGAAACCAAGAATGGTTCCTAACAACCACCACATGCATTTTCAGGCATATCTGTATAAGGTTAAAAAACATGTGTGAAGCATGCAAATGTCTTCAGACAAATGATTTATTGCCACTGCTGTTATGTTAAAAAGGAAATTAATATATATGTTGTATAAGTACTATAGGTTCCACATTTTCAGAGAAGACTTACAACTGAAATTCTTAAAAATGTATGTATTACATCCTGTGTACCAGGCAGGAAGCTGAATGAGATATAAATCCCTTTTTGAGAGTCAGGAATACTTCAGAACTTTCTGAGTATTAAGAGAAGCAGAACTAAAAAAACCACAGCAAAATTCACACTATGTCAAACAACTTGGCAACAATTATACAGAGAGAGTTTTAGGCAATCTACCCCTTTCAGCATCAAAAAGAAAATCTGACTTTGAACTGTACTTGTGGTAAGAGAAACATTTAACAGGCATTCCCAAAGAATTTTATATCTACAACTGCAAGACCACCAAGGATAAAATAAAAAGGAGCATGTAACAAGCATCAGCTTTCACTGTCTCTTTGGTTTAATTCTTTTATGATGGCAAAACCTTTTCAACAATTTTTTTTTAGGAACATGCAACATAGTATTCAAGTAGTCAGGAAACAAGTAATTTAATGTAGTAATTGCCTTATTTTCAAGCACAATGGAACTGTATAATTTCCTTAGCTGCATTTTCTAGGAGTGTACTATAATTAATAGAAAATGGTCCATAGTACATTTGGAACTGTAAGCACTGGCATACAACCCCCCTAATTTTTGCAGGGTCATACTTTATTATAACATTTGCTGGGCAGAGGAATCTTCCAAGGTGAAACTTGGCACACTTGGTCTCATTTGGAAGCTCACAGTAGGAAGGTGATATGGAAGGGGGGGTTCAGCTGTTGTGACCTGCACTGGATGTGCCATGTTTGTCTTTCTTCCACAGGACAGAAGCGACTTTGTCTGTACAAAGTGCAAGCTGGTCTCCATATTGGAAGAGAAGATTGAAGGTCTGGAGCAACAGATAACGACCCTGAGTTGCATACGAGAATCTGAGGATTTTCTGGACAAAAGTCAGGATATGCTTCTACGGACACAAAGCTCTAAAGATTTAGAGCAGGTTGCACAGCGGAGCCAAGAGGCCAGTGAAGAAGCTTGGCAACATGTGACCTCCAGAAGAAGAAGGGGGAATGTCCGGGTTCCAACAACGCGGACACAGGTAACTAACCGCTTTCATGTTCTCTCCACAGGTACCATTGCGGAGAGTGGACCAGATGACACGTCTGGGGGGAGAAAGCAAAAGGAGACTCCGCTGGTTGGAAGGTATGAGATGCACTGTCCTGAGGTTGGGGGTTCCACGACCACCACTCCCAAGAGAAGGAGGCAGCTGGTGGTGGTCGGGGACTCTCTCCTCCGGGGGACTGAGTCATCTATCTGCCGCCCTGACCGGGAAAACCGAGAACTCTGCTGCTTGCCAGGGGCTAAGATTCGCGATGTGACGGAGAGACTGCCGAGACTCATCAAGCCCTCGGAACGCTACCCCTTCCTGCTTCTCCACGTGGGCACCAATGATACTGCCAAGAACGACCTTGAGCGGATCACTGCGGACTACATGTCCCTGGGAAGAAGGATAAAGGAGTTTGAGGCGCAAGTGGTGTTCTCGTCCATCCTCCCCGTGGAAGGAAAAGGCCTGGGTAGGGACCATCGAATCATGGAAGACAACGAATGGCTACGCAGGTGGTGTCGGAGAGAAGGCTTTGGATTCTTTGACCATGGGATGGTGTTCCATGAAGGAGGAGGAGTGCTGGGCAGAGATGGGCTCCACCTTACAAAGAGAGGGAAGAGCATCTTTGCGAACAGGCTGGCTAACCTAGTGAGGAGGGCTTTAAACTAGGTTCACCGGGGGGAAGGAGACCAAAGCCCTGAGGTAAGAGGGAAAGCGGGATACCGGGAGGAAGCACAGGCAGGAACGTCTGTGGAGGGGAGGACTCCTGCCTCGTACTGAGAATGAGGGGCGATCAGCAGGTTATCTCAAGTGCTTATATACAAATGCACAAAGCCTTGGAAACAAGCAGGGAGAACTGGAGGTCCTGGTGATGTCAAGGAATTATGATGTGATTGGAATAACAGAGACTTGGTGGGATAACTCACATGACTGGAGTACTGTCATGGATGGTTATAAACTGTTCAGGAAGGACAGGCAGGGCAGAAAAGGTGGGGGAGTAGCACTATATGTAAGGAAGCAGTATGACTGCTCAGAGCTCTGGTACGAAACTGCAGAAAAACCTGAGTGTCTCTGGATTAAGTTTAGAAGTGTGAGCAACAAGAGTGATGTAGTGGTGGGTGTCTGCTATAGACCACCGGACCAGGGGGATGAGGTGGATGAGGCTTTCTTCCGGCAACTCGCAGAAGCTACTAGATCGCACGCCCTGGTACTCATGGATGACTTTAATTTTCCTGATATCTGTTGGGAGAGCAATACAGCGGTGCATAGACAATCCAAGAAGTTTTTGGAAAACGTAGGGGACAATTTCCTGGTGCAAGTGCTAGAGGAGCCAACTAGGGGGGGGAGCTTTTCTTGACCTGCTGCTCACAAACTGGGAAGAATCAGTGGGGAAAGCAAAAGTGGACGGGAATCTGGGAGGCAGTGACCATGAGTTGGTTGAGTTCAGGATCCTGACACAGGGAAGAAAGGTAAGCAGCAGGATACAGACCCTGGACTTCAGGAAAGCAGACTTTGACTCCCTCAGGGAACGGATGGGTAAGATCCCCTGGGGACTAACATGAAGGGGAAAGGAGTCCAGGAGAGCTGGCTGTATTTCAAGGAATCCCTGTTGAGGTTACAGGGACAAATCATCCCGATGTGTCGAAATAATAGTAAATATGGCAGGCAACCAGCTTGGCTTAACGGTGAAATCCTAGCGGATCTTAAACATAAAAAAGACGCTTACAAGAAGTGGAAGGTTGGACATATGACAAGGGAAGAGTATAAAAATATTGCTCGGGCTTGTAGGAATGAAATCAGGAGGGCCAAATCGCACCTGGAGCTGCAGCTAGCGAGAGATGTCAAGAGTAACAAGAAGGGTTTCTTCAGGTATGTTGGCAACAAGAAGAAAGCCAAAGAAAGCGTGGGCCCCTTACTGAATGAGGGAAGCAACCTAGTGACAGAGGATGTGGAAAAAGCTAATGTATTCAATGCTTTTTTTGCCTCTGTCTTCACGAACAAGGTCAGCTCCCAGACTACTGCGCAGGGCATCACAGCATGGGGAGTAGATGGCCAGCCCTCTGTGGAGAAAGAGGTTGTTAGGGACTATTTAGAAAAGCTGGACGTGCACAAGCCCATGGGGCTGGACGCGTTGCATCC
Organism: Lepidochelys kempii; assembly: GCF_965140285.1. NCBI lineage: Eukaryota > Metazoa > Chordata > Testudines > Cheloniidae > Lepidochelys > Lepidochelys kempii. The sequence goes on along the minus strand of NC_136382.1, from coordinate 148,063,780 downwards.
GAGAGTGCTAAAGGAATTAGCGGCTGTCATTGCAGAGCCATTGGCCATTATCTTTGAAAACTCGTGGCGAACGGGGGAAGTCCCAGATGACTGGAAAAAGGCTAATGTAGTGCCAATCTTTAAAGAAGGGAAGAAGGAGGATCCTGGGAACTACAGGCCAGTCCGCCTCACCTCAGTCCCTGGAAAAATCATGGAGCAAGTCCTCAAAGAATCAATCCTGAAGCACTTCCATGAGAGGAAAGTGATCAGGAACAGTCAGCATGGATTCACCAAGGGAAGGTCATGCCTGACTAATCTAATCGCCTTCTATGATGAGATTACTGGTTCTGTGGATGAAGGGAAAGCAGTGGATGTATTGTTTCTTGACTTTAGCAAAGCTTATGACACGGTCTCCCACAGTATTCTTGTCAGCAAGTTAAAGAAGTACGGGCTGGATGAATGCACTATAAGGTGGGTAGAAAGTTGACTAGATTGTCGGGCTCAACGGGTAGTGATCAATGGCTCCACGTCTAGTTGGCAGCCGGTGTCAAGTGGAGTACCCCAGGGGTCGGTCCTGGGGCTGGTTTTGTTCAATATCTTTATAAATGATCTGGAGGATGGTGTGGACTGCACTCTCAGCAAATTTGCGGATGATACTAAACTAGGAGGAGTGGTAGATACGCTGGAGGGCAGGGATAGGATACAGAGGGACCTAGACAAATTGGAGGATTGGACTAAAAGAAATCTGATGAGGTTCAATAAGGATAAGTGCAGGATCCTGCACTTAGGACGGAAGAAACCAATGCACCGCTACAGACTAGGGACCGAATGGCTAGGCAGCAGTTCTGCGGACAAGGACCTAGGGGTGACAGTGGACGAGAAGCTGGATATGAATCAGCAGTGTGCCCTTGTAGCCAAGAAGGCCAACGGCATTTTGGGATGTATAAGTAGGGGCATAGCAAGCAGATCGAGGGACGTGATCGTCCCCCTCTACTCGACATTGGTGAGGCCTCATCTGGAGTACTGTGTCCAGTTTTGGGCCCCACACTACAAGAAGGATGTGGATAAATTGGAGAGAGTCCAGCGAAGGGCAACAAAAATGATTAGGGGTCTGGAACACATGACTTATGAGGAGAGGCTGAGGGAACTGGGATTGTTTAGTCTGCAGAAGAGAAGAATGAGGGGGGATTTGATAGCTGCTTTCAACTACCTGAGAGGTGGTTCCAGAGAGGATGGTTCTAGACTATTCTCAGTGGTAGAAGAGGACAGGACAAGGAGTAATGGTCTCAAGTTGCAGTGGGGGAGGTTTAGGTTGGATATTAGGAAAAACTTCTTCACTAGGAGGGTGGTGAAACACTGGAATGCGTTACCTAGGGAGGTGGTAGAATCTCCTTCCTTAGAAGTTTTTAAGGTCAGGCTTGACAAAGCCCTGGCTGGGATGATTTAATTGGGGATTGGTCCTGCTTTGAGCAGGGGGTTGGACTAAATGACCTCCTGAGGTCCCTTCCAACCCTGATATTCTATGATTCATTTCAAGGAGGAAACTATTTTTTTGTCAAACGTGAAAAGAAGTGCACCTGAACATTTCCCAGTTGGAGGAATGAAAAGATTCTTTTTTTGCTCAAATAACTTGAAAAAAACACCAAACAGCAACAACTTTGATTTTTAAAATCTTGGCACACCTTAATGGGGGAAAAGTGATTTGCCTTTTTGCAGAAAATTAAATTAGGGAATAATAGTTTGAAAATGTTGTACAGTGCACACAATATATGACATTTTCAGAAGGTGATTAGAGCCAACAAAAACATAGGTCTTTTAAAACGGGAGCCATCAGCTAGTCTCCATGGACACCTCTTAAATATTCAAAAGCTTTGAAGTTTTTTTAAAAAACAACCTACTTTTCTATACACCATTTTTAAACAGTTGTTTTAAGGAATTTTTTTTAAAGCATTTAAAACCAAAAGCATATGATTAACAAAGCGGCCATTGTGTATTTAACATTTCTGTGCTTTTTTGACAGAAATAAGTAGTATATCTCTTTTTACACTGGTCTTTGAGGAGACTGCACTGACCTGATAAACTGTATTACTGTAACACGTGGGGTACATCTACTCCGCAACAAAGGACCTCCAGTGCAGCCACACCAGGCCTAGGTCAGCTGACTCAGGCTCGCGGGCTGCAGGCCACAGGGCTATAAAATATGCAATGTAGCTGCTCAGGCTCAGACTGCAGCCTGGGCTCTGAAACCCTTTTGGGGGCGGGGGGAGGGAAGAGGGTATCAGAGCCCAAGCTTCAGCCCAAACCTGAACAGCTACACTGCTATTTTTAGCCCTGCAAGCCTGAGTCAGCTGAGACGGTCTCTAAGACTCAGTGCCGCAGGTTTTTTATTGCAGTGAAGCCTAGAGGCCCCAGGTGCACTGCACTGTACAAATACATAGCAAGGAACAGTCCCTTGGGCAAAGAGCTTCCGGTTCTATACTCTATCCACTAGAATACACTGCCTCCCCAAAGTTATCTTAACATCAAATAGTGCATCAGTTTTACTTTTGACAATGACAAAGCAACATTTATTTGACATCAAACAAACTTCAAAAGTAAATTAAACACAAAATAGAAGATGCATAATTGCATTCTCGGGATACATAAGCTATGAGTCAGTGCAAAGAGGAAGGGCTGCTGCAGTTCAAAGTTAAGGGAAGCTGTCATGGTCTCAGTATCCTAATTACTGGATATTTGAAAGAGGCTATTATTTGGTCTGTGGGCAACCAGTTATATGGTGTTAAATACACAGAAGATCTAGGGCTCAGGCACATCCTTATCTGGGCTGGCTACTCCAGATCCTTGCATGGAGGTAAGACTGTCAACGAAGAGGCTCCATACTTCTTCCATAGTTGCCGGATTCTCCCTACTTCTTCAGGGTAGAATCTGCAACCTCTCCAACCCAACTGTCACTTAAGGATGTCAGGCTCTTGTGAATTAATTTTGGAGAGGCACAGACAGCATTCATCACCTTCTTGACATTGCAGCAAAGGACAGATTCCTCTCTGGCTAATTAATACTCAGCTAGGGAGAAGATTTGTAGGAGACCAGAGTTGTAGGGGACCATACAGGCTAAAGATATATCCCTGGCTGACAGCTCCAAAATGGAGCTCACCTAGGAAGGTCAGGGGAAACCCACTGGGCTGGATATAAATCCCCATGGCAATTAGCAACAGACAGCCCAACCCCAAAACATCTCTACAGTGCAGGGAAGATTTTATCGGATACCAACTTAAGGAACCCATCCTGTTCCTTTCCTCTCCCCTTCACCCTCCCATCCATGCTGTAGCTGTGAGTTGTGTAAAGGAATTGCTATATATATTCCCTATGCAGCTATAGCCAGAGGCAAAGAAGTTGGTGAGGATACAAGTACCATAGTGCTTCTCAGAGGAGAAAGGTGCACCTCCTCCGTAAAACCCCTGAACACAAGAATCTGGGGCAACACTGGAAATACCCATCGAAGATAGGAGAGAGGGTGAAGAGGCTGCAAAGGAGTACCTGTGCCCTCTCCTTCCCTCAGACTTGGGAGTCAGAGTTGATGGAGAAACATCCCTCTCCCCCCACCCGCTCACACACGGAATGAAATATCCAGCTGTGGCAGGGAAGGCTGGAAAAAAGCTTTTGTGGCTCTCTTCCCCAGCAGGAACCTGGAGGAATGGGGCGGGGGCGGAACACCATCTATCGGTAAGGAAGGATGGCAGGTGCTGCAGGGTTGTTCAGCAGGTCAATTACCGTGAACCCAGCTCGAAGTCTGAGCTCTCTGATATGCACACAACTGCTTGCAAAACTTGCCCCTCTTTACTCTCTCTCCAGCAGCCCTTTTAAATCAGCTACTGTGATTAAAGGCAGAATAGATGAGGTTACACCTCATGCTCCATGCAGGACCATTCTCTGTCCTGGCTGCCCTGCATGAACTCCCAGCTCTGTGAGAGGTCTGGGGTGGGGACAGGACACGTACATTATATCTGTTTTTACCTTCATTCTCAGGATGAAGATCAGATAAAAGGACAATCCAGTGTGGGAACTTCCCAGCCTTTTAACAGATCCATCAAAAAACAGCCTGTGGAGTTCAGAGGTGGAAAAATATTTCAGGATACAAGAAATTCCCTGAAGCACTAAGCCTCTGGTCTACGAAAGAAAGAGCCTGACTCCTTGTTGAGGGTCTGGATCTCTGTAACAGCTGGAAAACTATAAATGAACATTGCTTTGTGAAGCAGCTTCTGTTGTTAGTAAGGGTGTGACTGGAGAAGTCAGAGGTCATAATTCTCCATTTTAGAAAGGCAGGGCTCTAGTCTGCAGGGGCAGAACAGACTGACTATTGGTGCTCATAGCAAATGTTAATGGTTGTGTTATGTGATATTTCAATAAAAATAAATTAGTAGTTAAATAAAAACTCTCTACGCCTACAATTGTTATGGGTTTTCATGTGAACTAATTTAGCAATGCCATCAGTTCTGCTAAACTTACTCACACTTACCATTAGGGCTGCCAATTTTGGTTGGTGTCAAAAATATAAAGGGAAGGGTAAACCTCTTTAAAATCTTTCCTGGCCAGAGGAAAAATCCTCCCCCCTGTAAAGGGTTAAGAAGCTAAAGGTAACCTCACTGGCACCTGACCAAAATGACCAATGAGACGACAAGATACTTTCAAAAGCTGGGAGGAGGGAGAGAAACAAACGGTCTGTGTCTGTCGGTATGCTGCTTTTGCCGGGGATAGAACAGGAATGGAGTCTTAGAACTTTTAGTAAGTAATCTAGCTAGGTATGCGTTAGATTATGATTTCTTTAAATGGCTGAGAAAAGAACTGTGCTGAATAGAATGACTATTTCTGTCTGTGTGTCTTTTTTGTAACTTAAGGTTTTGCCTAGAGGGATTATCTATGTTTTGAATCTAATTACCCTGTAAGGTATCTACCATCCTGATTTTACAGAGGTGATTCCTTTACCTCTATTTACTTCTATTTCTATTAAAAGTCTTCTTGTAAGAAAACTGAATGCTTTTTCATTGTTCTCAGATCCAAGGGTTTGGGTCTGTGGTCACCTATGCAAATTGGTGAGGATTTTTACCAAACCTTTCCCAGAAAGTGGGGTACAAGGGTTGGGAGGATTTTGGGGGGAAAGATGTGTCCAAACTACGTTTCCCAGTAAACCCAGTTAGAGTTTGGTGGTGGCAGTGGATATTCCAAGGACAAAGGATAAAATTAAATTTGTACCTTGGGGAAGTTTTAACCTAAGCTGGTAAAAGTAAGCTTAGGAGGTTTTCATGCAGGTCCCCAGATCTGTACCTAGAGTTCAGAGTGGGGGAGGAACCTTGACAGTTGGACATATTCCTGGAGGTTTCATCAAACAACATTATCTTTAATTAAAGAGTAATCTTTAATTCCTGAAGTCTCCAGGACAATCCTGGAGGGTTGGCAATCCTACATACCATGCAGAATTCAAAACTGTTTCACAAAGATCAACATGCATTTCTCTGTGGCCCAGAGGATGATTCTAGCTCTTATCTATTCCAGCAGAATATAAAGAATGTGTTAAAATAGGCTGAGGGAGAATTCCCCCAGAGTTGGGCCAGCCTGGATCAATGTAAGTAATACTATATTGCCCCCACTCCTCCATAAGCCCCAATGAAAGGGGTTCTCAGTGCTACAAGATTCTGGGCTACAGCACAACCCATAGGCAGCCATTGTGAGATCTGTTTAACTTATTCCAGAAGCTTTTGCCCACCGTCCCCCCCCCACCCCCCCAAGAACCACTCTCTCTCTCTCTCTCTCTCTCTCACTGCTGTGTCTTAAAGGAGGCACAAAATCTGCCCCAACTTTTTTTTTGTTTTTCCCTCCAGAAAATGGTCACATTTTGGCCCTAAGACAGTTGAAAACAATATTTTCCAAAATCCTTTTTTTCCACCAAAAGTTATTGCTAACCACTGGGTGGAGGTTTCCCGACACTTCAGTGCATCAGCTTTTGATCTAATATATGAGCACAGTAGAGTAGCTTTGGGAGAAACAATGTACCAAGCAACAAGAAGTTTATCTTTGGATGTGTTGTTCTTGTCTCAATTTTCAAAACTGAGACGCCATTACCCTCTTCCCCACTTCCAGTTGTAAATTACAAAAATATTGCTTGACCAGGCAAAAGTAGAAAATACATTTCGGGGGAATGGTAAACAGAAAAAAGTTAGTTTCTTTCTGTTGGAAACTAGGTATTGCTGCTCCACAACCAGTTTAGAGGTATATGACAAGGCCTCATCCAAGAAATTATTTAGGACTGCCCATGACAGCAGTTCATTTGTTTCTAATTTATTTTGTGTATTAGTAATCTTTTGCTGAAATCATAGGAGAACAAAACAGAGCTCATATGTACCCATTCATATCCATCTGCCATTTGAGGAAGAGAAGGCCCACTTCAGCATTCAACAGAAAGGCAATAATACATATTAAACAAAATAGGTGGTTCAAGATGTGCTGCCAAGAAATGACATATTCCAGTGAATTCAAACCACCCTTTTCAAATTCTGGAATTCTTTCATATGTAAATAAGTCAAAGAGAATGAAAGCAAAGCTTGCCACCTACTGCCCAATGACATAATAGTAATTGCTAGTATTGTCTTGTAAGTTTCTTTCTTACTTTTGTGTTTTTGAAACCCATTTGTCCTTGGTATAGCATACACAGAATTGCATCTCAAAAAAAGCTGTAACAAAACTCTGCATGTCAAGCCACAGCTTAGACTATCTAAAAGCAATATTTCTCATCTAACTAAAATATGTCGTAAAATATTATATGAGCTGTACATAATAAATATCTGACAAGATTACAACACTGTTTATTATAGCATCCAGACTAGTGAGGAATTTCTTTTAAAACACGCCAGCAGTGTCACGTGCTCTACAAATCGGTCCTCAAGCTGGATGGTATGGAATAATAAAACAATTTTCTGTTTAATGCATACTTTAAAATCCAAACATTATTGCAAGTTACATTGATCTATCATAGAAGAATTTATTGGTTTTTTTTTTTTTTTGTACATAGATAGCTACAGATCATTTGCAGTTTCTAAAACTAAACTTTACATCGGGAGCTTCATTACTGGCCTATTTTCATATGCTCATATGAAACTCTAACTTGTTGAAAACTTTTCCTTTGGGGCTGTTTTCATGTTTAATCTAAACTAGGGCACTTTCTTTTTAAGTTTTGTTTGTTTTTTGAAAATTTGAGGAAAATCTCATCAACCATTATTGTGCTACTGAAAAAGTGAAAAAAAGGTCTTACAAGTATTGTCAGATTTTTAAGTCACAAATAACTCAAATATCTGAGAGACTGAATACCTCCACATTTCACATGTAAATAGTTCTTACCGAGGAAGAAGCCCTCAGCTAAGTTTAGGGAATCATTTAAAAATCAAGAAGTTGTGTATAATTGAAACATAACTTCTAAGCATGCTAGGTAGGCATCTGTTCAGATTTTAGTAGCCTAATAAAACCTGGGAGCAGATGATCAGCTGGTTTAAAGTGTCACAGTTCCATTGTTTCAGAGTAGCAGCCGTGTTAGTCTGTATTCGCAAAAAGAAAAAGGAGTACTAGTGGCACCTTAGAGACTAACCAATTTATTTGAGCGTAAGCTTTCGTGACCTACAGCTCACTTCATTGTGGAGCTAGCTGAAGAACACGCCCTCCCTTTATGAAATCACAGGGCACATGCTGCGACAGTCTTCAGGAGGGAGATAGTATAGGACTCATTGAAACTCACAGCAAAGTCCTCCAAAACAATGTGTCCCTGCCTTAAGGCCCCATCACCAATACTTAATGCTACTAGGAGACAAATCCCCTTTTCCCCCAGCCCCCATAGCCTTGGCATCTCTCATATTTAGACTAGATTTTTTTTCTTACTTTCTACAGAGAGATATAGTCATGCATGACATCTCTGTTTCAGACCATGCACTGACAGACACTGATGTCCAGCTTTCAGATTCATAGGATGGTGGAAGTCAACGAATGGCTACGCAGGTGGTCTCAGAGAGAAGGCTTTGGATTCTCTGATCATGGGATGGTGTTCCAAGAAGGAGAAGTGCTAGGCAGAGATGAGCTCTACCTAACAAAGAGAGGGAAGAGCATCTTCGTAAGCAGGCTGCTAACCTAGTGAGGAGGGCTTTAAACTAGGTTCACCGGCGGAAGGAGACCAAACCCCTGAGGTAATTGGGATACTGGGAGGAAATATGAGCAGGGGAGTGCAAGAGGGGAATGCTCCTGCCTCATACTGAAAAAGTGGGATGATCAGCAAGTCATCTTAAGTGCCTGCACACAAATGCAAGAAGCCTAGGAAAGAAGCAGGGAGAACTGGAAGTCCTGGCACAGTCAAGGAATTATGATGTGATTGGAATAACAGAGACTTGGTGGGATAACTCACATGACTGGAGTACTGTCATGGATAGATATAAACTGTTCAGGAAGGACAAGCAGGGCAGAAAAGGTAGGGGAGTTGCATTGTATGTAAGAGAGCAGTATGACTGCTCAGAGCTCTGGTATGAAACTGCAGAAAAACCTGAGTGTCTCTGGATTAAGTTTAGAAGTGTGAGCAACAAGGGTGATGTCGTGGTGGGAGTCTGCTATAGACCACCAAACCAGGGGGATGAAGTGGATGAGGCTTTCTTCTGGCAACTAACAGAAGTTACTAGATTGCATGCCCTGGTTCTCATGGGAGACTTCAATCACCCGGATATCTGCTGGGAGAGCAATACAGCGGTACATAGACAATCCAAGAAGTTTTTGGAAAACGTAGGGGACAATTTCCTGGTGCAAGTGCTAGAGGAGCCAACTAGGGGGGGAGCTTTTCTTGACCTGCTGCTCAAACACGGAAGAATTAGTAGGGGAAGCAAAAGTGGATGGGAACCTGGCAGTGATCATGAGATGGTCGAGTTCAGGATCCTGTCACAAGGAAGAAAGGAGAGCAGCAGAATACAGACCCTGGACTTCAGAAAAGCAGGCGTTGACTCCCTCAGGAAACCGATGGCTAGGATCCCCTGGGAGAATAACATGAGGGGGAAAGGAGTCCAAGAGAGCTGGCTGTATTTTAAAGAATCCTTATTGAGGTTGTAGGTGTAGAAAGAATAGTAAATATGGCAGGCCATCAGCTTGGCTTAACAGTGAAATCCTTCCTGATCTTAAACACAAAAAAAGAAGCTTACAAGAAGTGGAAGACTGGACAAATGACCAGGGAGGAGTATAAAAATATCGCTCAGGTATGCAGGAGTGAAATCAGGAAGGCCAAATCACACTTGGAGTTGCAGCTACCAAGAGATGTTAAGAGTAACGAGAAGGGTTTCTTCAGACAAGAAGAAAGTCAAGGAAAGTGTGGGCCCCTTACTGAATGAGAGAGGCAACCTAGTGACAGAGGATGTGGAAAAAGCTAATGTACTCAATGCTTTTTTTGCCTCTGTCTTCACAAACAAGGTCAGCTCCCAGACCACTGCACTGGGCAGCACAGCACGGGGAGGAGGTGACCAGCTCTCTGTGGAGAAAGAAGTGGTTTGGGACTATTTAGAAAAGGTGGACAAGCACAAGTCTATGGGGCCGGATACACTGCATCCGAGGGTGCTAAAGGAGTTGGCGGATGTGATTGCAGAGCCATTGGCCATTATCTCTGAAAACTCATGGTGATCAGGAGAGGTCCCAGACAACTGGAAAATGCTAATGTAGTGCCCATCTTTAAAGAAGGGAAGGAGGAGGATCCGAGGAACTACAGGCCAGTCTGCCTCACCTCAGTCCCTGGAAAAATCATGGAGCAGGTCCTCAAGGAATCAATTCTGAAGCACTTAGAGGAGAGGAAAGTGATCAGGAACAATCAGCATGGATTCACCAAGGGTAAGTCATGCCTGACTAATCTAACTGCCTTCTATGACGAGATAACTGGCTCTGTGGATGAGGGGAAAGCAGTGGACGAGATATTCCCTGACTTTAGCAAAGCTTTTGATACGGTCTCCCACAGTATTCTTGCCAGCAAGTTAAAGTAGTATGGGCTGGATGAATGGACTATAAAGTGGATAGAAAGCTGGCTAGATCGTCGGGCTCAATGGGTAGTAATCAATGACTCCATGTTTAGTTGGCAGCCTGTATCAAGCGGAGTGCCTCAAGGGTCAGTCCTGGGGCCGGTTTTATTCAATATCTTCATTAATGATCTGGAGGATGGCGTGGATTGCACTCTCAGCAAGTTTGCAGGTGACTCTAAACTGGGAGGAGTGGTAGATATGCTCGAGGGTAGGGATAGGATACAGAGGGGCCTAGACAAATTAGAGGATTGGGCCAAAAGAAATTTGATGAGGTTCAACAAGGACAAGAGCAGAGTCCTGCACTTAGGAAGGAAGACTCCCATGCACCGCTACAGACTAGGGACCGAATGGCTAGGCAGCAGTTCTGCAGAAAAGGACCTAGGAGTTACAGTGGACGAGAAGCTGGATATGAGTCAACAGTGTGCCCTTGTTGCCAAGAAGGCCAATGGCATTTTGGGATGTATAAGTAGGGGCATTGCCAACAGATCGAGGGACGTGATCGTTCCCCTCTATTTGACATTGGTGAGGCCTCATCTGGAGTACTGTGTCCAGTTTTGGGCCCCACACTACAAGAAGGATGTGGAAGAATTGGATAGAATACAGCGGAGGGCAACAAAAATGTTTAGGGACACAGGGAACACATGACTTATGAGGAGAGACTGAGGGAACTGGAATTGTTTAGTCTGCAGAAGACAAGAATGAGGGGGGATTTGATAGCTGCTTTCAACTGCCTGAAAGGGCATTCCAAAGAGGGTGGATCTACACTGTTCTCAGTGGTAGTAGATGACAGAACGAGGAGTAATGGTCTCAAGTTGCAGTGAGGGAGGTTTAGATTGGATATTAGGAATACCTTTTTCACTAGGAGGGTGGTGAAGCACTGGAATGGGTTACCTAGGGAGGTGGTGGAATCTCCTTCCTTAGAAGTTTTTAAGGTCAGGCTTGACAAAGCCCTGGCTGGGATGATTTAGTTGGGGATTGGACTAGATGACCTCCTGAGGTCCCTTCCAACCCTGATATTCTATGATGCGAACAGTAAATCCTCTTTATTTTTTATAATAATTTGCTAATACAGCACCCTTTGTGTAAGGCAACCATTTTAAATTCTTGGAAAGAATTCCTATCAAATGACAACAATGGTACTGTGTCAGACCAAATTTTATCAGGTTCTGGTAAAAGTGCTACACATAAAGTATAAAAATTGCTTCTCAAAGGGAAAAAAGAAAAATGCTCAGATTTTGAAAAAATAAGATTGTTATAGTTGGACAATATGTCCCCTGGTGATCCTAAATCATTAACAGAATTAGCTAACCTTAAATGCACAGTTAATGTGATATCTGTAATGATCAGAAATGCCAAATCCTGAGAAGATATCTGCTTTTTGTGCCAAAATTAAGTGACCAAGATTTATGAATGAAGAAAGGGAGGCTCTTTATTCACCTACTACCTAAAATACTGAATACTATCAAAACGCTGAAATCAAATAAGTCCCATGGACATGGGTTCTCCACATATGGTTTTACTAAATTTTCTCCTAATAGACTCCAGTATTAGGGCTGGAAGTGGAAAACACCTTCTAAAGTCACACTAGTTCAAAAGAAGAAAAACAAATCAGCTGATAACTGTGCCTAATTTCTTGTTAAACATGGATGTCAAATATGTTATGCAAGAATCTGGTATATAGCCCAGAGGTGGTCATACTAGTAGGCAGGACCATCCCTAGGGGGGTGTGGGGCCCAGGACAACCCTCCACTCCAGGCCTCGCCCCCAATCCACCCCTTCCCCCATACTCCCACTCCACCTCTTTCCAGCTTCCGCCCCCTCCCCCAAGCGATGCCGGGAGGGCGGAGCAGGGCGGGCTGGAGCCAGGTCACTTGCTGGCACCACACCCCCCACTAACCCTTCGCACACACAAATCACAAATCCCAGAAACTGTTCTCTTACTTCACCTGTGACTTTTGAAAGAGTCAAGCCTGCCCATTGTCGTCTTTGCTGTTTGCACTAGGGACTGAGCCATTGGCTCAAGGGGCAATGATCTTATTAGTGGCATTGAAGTCTAATGGACTGACAAGGAATTGCTTTATACACTGATTATATGGTTTGTTGCAAATGTTAAGCAGTCTATTGCCGCTCTTTTGTCTGTATTGGATACCCCTCTGTCATAATCTCTGGATACAAAGCAAACTTGTCAAAATCTCAGATCCTCCCTATTTCTGTATCTGAACCCACAGGGACAGTTTAAGTGCCAATTTCCCCTTTTTAGTGAACAAGTGCATTGGTATTTTTTTTTTTTAATACTAAATATCCATTCCCTAAATTAGGCTGTATTCTTGGGTCTATTTGCAAAGTTCTGTGGAGAGGCAAATCTCTAAGCTCACTCCCAGTTAGCTATATTAGTCATGTTGTGTCTATTTTGGCTGCTTCCTATCCCTGTCCTTGCACAGTGGTTTGCTTTGAATACTAAAACTTATCACTAATTTTATCTGAATAGGTAAAGGGACTCCACTTAGCTCAGAGCTTATTGTATAATTCTCTTGAATAGTATGGATGCTCTATCAGAAATAAAAGGGTATGGTCATGCTACCCAGTTAAGAGCTATACTCACTCACTCCCATGCATGACACTGGAAAGAAATAGAAGGTAGTTTGCTAAGTATGGAAAATCTCCTACAGTTTTTTATGAATCAGTAAGCATAAAAACATATTTCACTTCCCTCTCAGTAATAGCTGTGATGCTTGCTTGATATACAAGTAAATGTACTAAATTCAAAGTTATATGTAATCTATCCTCTTTAATCTGATCTAGTCTAATGCTCACTTTGTCTCTGCTAATTAAGATGACTGGAAAACTAGAGGAGAGTTTATAATATGAAACACTTATTTCCATTTTTAATAAAGCTAAAGCTCTCTGACTCTTTCAGAGCTCAGATGCAAATGGAACATAAAGAAGCTAATACCAGAGAGTCCTGTCTTTCAGAGTAAATCCTATTTTTTAGTATGAACCTTGGAATATATAGTGGGAAGACTGTACAAGTCTTCTGTGAGGACAGAATAAGGTCTATCAATTGCGGGCAGGAAAAGACTCCCTCCCCCCAATCTCTTCCCTGGAATATAACTGCTTAAGGAACCCTAATACCTAAAGCTACTAAAGATCCAGTTTATAAAATTTCTTAAATCCATGATCCAAAGACCAAGTTGCAGCCGCACAAATCTCCTCAAAAGACGATTTGATCTTTCCCCTTAGGAGACAGCCATTGCTTATACCAAGTGAGCTTGGACCTTGATTGGAGAGACAACTTTCTTTACCCTTCCATGCTTCTGATATTGTGTATCTAGTCCACCTGGATACAGGACCTTTTGACATCTTCCTTTCCTTGTAGTACAAAACAGGACTAGTGGGGTGGCTGCCCCACTTCCACAGAAAAGGGGTTAAAAGCAGCCCTGGAGAGGGCTGCAGCAGGGAAAGGGATTAAGAACAGCTGGGGGAAGCTGTGTAGCTGACTATAGATGTGGCCACCTCAATTAGGGCCCAGCTGACCCTGATAAGAGGGCTGTGGGCCAGAAGCTGGAGGAGTCTCACTCTAGCCCTGGACTGGGAAGGGCTAGCTGCCTAGTAGCAAGGTACCTGAAGCAGAGCAGTGCGAGGGAAGAGCAAAGAGGAGCTGGGGAGCTCTAGCCTGGTAAACCCCCAAGTTGCAGGCCTTGATGAAGGCCTACAAAAGATACTGGGGCTGCATAGGGGTAGCCAAGGATAGGCAAAGTAGTAGGCCCTAACCCCTTGCCAAAGATGAGTGGCCATTACAAGACTGCAGTCTGTCCCAGTGAGTGGGGGCTAGATGATTGACTGGCAGTAGCCACTGAGGCAAGGTGGGTGTAGAGGGTTGGGGTTTCCCCTGGGACAGAATGCCAAGGTAAAGGGCACAGAGGTCTGGGAGGAACACAGGGCCAGTGGCAGGTGAGACACAGGCTTGCAGATGGCGCTCCAGAACTGAAAAAGAGCTAATTCCCAAATGACCAGCAGAAAGTACCACACCAGTGAGTCTTCACATCGCTACAAGGACACTTGACAGCCCCCCAATATTTGGTGCATCGAATATAAATTTTGAGTGACCTATGGACAATCAAGAAATTCCATCTTTTTCCCAAAAGCATGAGCCAGCTTCAGCCAGAAAATTAGTAATATTAGCTCTAGTGCTTTGCAAAACATAGTTTGGTTTTTTGAAATGAGGTAGAGAACTACCCTGAACTACACTGTCTGTATGGATGATGCATACGTAGAACTGCATAGATAAAATATCTAACACTAGTACTTTTTCCTCATTAATCTAATTGCCACCAAGAACACCTTTTCATGGTAAGAAGACTCAAATGGTGGGTCTGTGAGAGCACTTAAGATCAGCTTTCATGACTGAACTTTATAGAGGATTTGACATGGTAGATACCTTGAAGAATCTCTGGATGTGACAATATTATCTTCTTCTTTCCAGCTGACTGAGGAATTCTGGATATCGTTGTGACAGATATTGCAACTGTATGCAATATCTTTGGGGACCATATTGTATTAAGTTTATGAATGGCTTTTATATATCACAGAGCCAGAAACTATATACAAAACCAGGCGAGGGTTATCACAGCTCCTTCAGGAACCAAAAACATTGGGAAGGGTTTAAGGTGAATCACTTACGTTGTAATCACCTTCAGAGGGGTACCTCTCCCTAGAGAAGCTACAATTTACTGGTTCAAACTGGGTTTTCTAGAGACCAACAGACAACGAAGGGGCTTTTGATATTAAAAGGCTGCAGTTAAACTGACTCAGGGCCTTCCTTCTTATCCAGCAAACGGACAGGATGTTCTGTCCAAGAGGATGGGGGGGTGGGGGGGAATGCAACGCATGTGGAAGAGTTGGAAAGACTTGGCCTACTAAGCCCCATAAGTCTGATGGGTAACCTCGAGTAAGCTTTTAGCATGTGTTTAGGAACTTTCATTGTTTTTATATGTTTTCACTGTAATGCTTTTATCTTAAAAATGAATGTGCTTGCTTAGAAAGAGCTTATAACTGCTGAGAATACATTGGTCATAGCCCTGAGAGAAAAAGCAACACACAGGTGCTGTCCTAGTCTATCATGTGCTTGCTCAGTCAATTTGCTGCAGTACTGGATTTTCCTCTTATGTGTAGGGCATACAGGGATGAGAGATTCTGCTCGCCTATGTTAACAGAAGCTATGCTTCCTTCTACAGGGAAGATCATGTTCCCTTCTGCTTGCTGAGAGAAGTCACAGTGGAAGCATTCTCTGCTTTTATTAGAATGTCTTATTCTTTTCTGTGCCCCAGTTATGCCAGTGCAGACTGATGGGTAGCAACCTCTCAGACAGGGTGACCACAATTAGGATCCTCTTATTTTCATGCACTCCAAATGGTGAAGCTCCACCCTTTTCTGCTCCCTCTGTGTGGGGGCAGAGGCATGGGTGTTACTCCAGGGTCTGCTGAATAGAACATGCCTTGTGTGAACTAAGCTACTTACAGGACAGAACACAAATATGGCAGATGATAAACTGAAGAGCTAGTAAACCCAATAATAGTATGTTGCCAAACATCACATGTGACATGATATCAGGATATATTTAACCAACTAACTTCTTCAGGGATGCCCCACTCTTCCTGTCTGCTGTTGCAAGTAGTGTTCCATAGAAGTAAACAGGAACTTAGGAGCGCTGGACTGTTCCCTATCTGGGGCTGCCTGACTACCACATGTTCTCAGAGAAAGGACACTCTCTAGCTTGCTTCCTTCTCATCCCTAACAGTCAGCTCTTGTCTATATTAATTTTCCTACCAAGTTCGAAGTTATTAGTAGAGCTAGTGATCCTCTTCCTCAATGTTCAAGCACTCCTTCCCTAACTCACTGTCTACATGGCGCCTTAGTCTGCATGAGAGGGGTGTAAATCCTAGTGTACGCTAACATGTTGCTCACTAACTGGTGACTTATGTGGACCCTAGTGACATGCACTAAAAGTTCCCTAATGTATGTTAATGTAGAACCGTTGAAATGGGACTACATTAACGCACACTGGAGAACTCTTTTAGGACATACCAGCAGGGTCCACATGGGCCAGTTAGTGCATGCTAGCACGTTGTGCACTAGAATTTACACCCCTCTAGTGCAGGCTAAGGCACCATGTAGACAAGCCCTGGGTGATTCCTGTAAGGAAAGCAGTTTTCTATAGTTATAACTATCCCCAGCACAGAGACAGCCAGCTCCGCCATAACCATGGCTTCTCTTTTGGCATAATGCCAGAAGCTACTGCCCTACAATTAGCGGTCTGGAGTAGAATCACCAATCAAGCGCACAGTGCCTGTTATTGGGGGAGGACTGAAAACAGTTTTTCCCTAGTATATTACAATATCCTAGATTCCCTAGAGCACTTTACAGATTTTCCTGCCTTTTAACATGCTTGCATATTTAGATCACGCCAAAAGTGCTTCTCAGCTTTCCCAAAGTTGACTTTAGTTGTTCCTTAAGATTTATGCCAGTGTTAGTAAGAGCAGAATTTGGTCCATGCTGTCCAGAAACAAATTCCATTACACTTTGTCCTACTTCAGATACACCAAACCTCCGATGACGCTTTCTGTAGGTTTCGGTTTCCAAGGGAAATACAGATCCTTTATCACCTAGGAAGCTGTTACTCTACCCCTCCAGGACTGGATATGATATACATTCACCAGTAGTGCTTTTGCTGTTTTAAACAACTCTTTAGTACAGTTTGTTTTGTAATTAAACCAGCCTTGTCTGCACTGGCCTATTTCCCCCCCCAACTTTTGAACTCTTTCTTTCACCAATGAAGCTCCACTAGTAGTATCAATGGCAGGAGCTCTAACAAAGAAGATGCCAGCATCCGCTTCACTAGGTTACCTAGATTTGTCCTGAACAGTGGTAGACGGCAAAGCAGTTAAAATGCTGGTAGCCATGTAGAGCCTTGTGCGTTCTAGAGCTGCTGTCTTGGATACTACTGGGGGGAGCAAGGAAGTGTTAGCAATAAGGGGAAATCATACAGAGGGGAAAAAAACGCAGCGTTGAGGCGTATCTCAAAATGCCACTGTTTCTGGGATAGTCCTGGACAGGCAGTACTGGGAAAAGCAAAAAAAGACAGAAACTTATGGTGTCAAGTTAAAATGAACATTAAAATTGGACATATGTCAAAGCCTCTCATCCTTGTATTGACCAGCCAATCACTATCCAGTTTAATTAAAACATTTTGACAACACTACAACCTAGGATAGAGTGGCTGCAACTTCCATTTCAACCAACTAAATTTTAACTGGTGGTATAGTTTTATATGTAGCTCCCTGTCCTGAAATGCATTGAAAACAGAGGGCAGAAGTCTCAGGCATATGGAATATATTTACCTTGTAATGTCTATGGAATATTCTGCTGTTACCAACGGACATTCCAGTTTAAACTTACTCCAGGATCTCTCAAAGAAAATAACTGATAAGTTAATTAAAAAATTGAGGCTCCACTGTGAGGTATTCTCTACTTGTTGGTATAATTGTACAAGAAAGACTATGCCACCAGGGACACATCATCATATGGTGGTATGAATAAGTGACCTGCAAATATTGTCCACAAGTTGCTAAGGAAGAATGATAGTAGTAGCTCTTGTGAGCGCTCACAAGGAAACCATGGTTCCTAGTGCCATGACTGGGATGTGGACAGTGAGACCTAGTGTCCAGTGAGGGAATCAGGAGTCAGGTTGAGTCTGGTACCAGAAGGCCAGTCCAAGATAGGACAGTGGGCAGACTGAGAATCAGGTGTCAGGATGCAGGCAGCGTCAGGTTACCAGGAGATTGGGGTTGGGCACCAAGTTATAGACAGCAATCAAATAGCGAAGTCGAGGACAAACCAAGGTAGGAAGCCAGAGTCTAGTGTCTATTGCAAGCAGAATCTGGAGCAGACATGGGCAGGCAGTCTGTGTTGTTAAACCAGGAAACATGAAGGGGCAAGTACTAGTACCAGCCAATCAATGGGCTAGGAGGGGCCGCCACACAGGTCCTGATGGGTGGTACTTCCTGCCAAGCCCCGCCTCACAGGGTCCTCCCATGGGAGCCCAGCCTAAACCTCCCATGGCGATGCGGACCAGTCAACAGCCCAGAACACCCATGGTCCCAGATTTCTGCCCTGTAGGTTTTTACACCTAGGGCCAACAACCCTCTTGTTCCAGGAGTTGCCCATCTCAAAATCCATCCCAGATGGAACGAAGGCCAATTTAGACCTCCCCCAGAACTGAAAGCTCATAATGGGGAGATGAGTAGCCTGATCCCCACTGCATCCATCTATGCATGAGTAAGCCCTGTAACTGGTGCACTAGGGCTTCAGTAGTGGGGAAACAGTAGGCACAACAGGGATCTGCACTGGTTAAATTAAAAAAAAACCCAACTCAGAACCATAATCCATGGCACAGATGACTCCAGATCCAATCTCTAATCCTAAAAAAGACACTTGTTTTTCTTGGTGCGCTCTGACCTTCTGGACACCAAGAAATTCTCCCCACTCCACTTCCTCTTAGTTCGTGTTTTAAGAGAACGTGGAGGAAAGTGAAACTATGGATTTACACATAACATAATCCAAAGGACCTTGTTGGTCTGAAGACTTGAAAATTAGCTGAGAGGCTTCTTTCAGCTAATCTGGTGTCACAGGTACCCCCAGCATAATGACCCTGCACAATCCCCTTACCAGTCACTGGCACCAATGGATTGGCACTGGATAACTCCCATCAATGTCAGAGCCACGGAGGGTATCCACTGGTGCCAACTCTTGTGATTTTTACTGGGATTGGAGCCAGTCTCACGATGACCCAAGAAGGGGGGTGTGGGGGGAGAATAGCCACCCTTTACTGAATCTGAGCCTTCTGACTCGCTATCCACCCCACCTGCCCACCTCCTGGGACAGAACAAACAACCAGAGCTGCTGCAGGCTGACCACTCCCATTCCCGCTCCCTCTGGCAACCCAAAGCCTATCTCACAGGAAGGGATAGGAAAGGAAGGAACAAAAAGAGCCCAGCAATTAAGGGTGGCTCTTCTCCCCGTTCCCCTACTAGGAGCAACAGAGATAGGACAGCTCTTCTGCTCCTCCCCCCTCCTGCATAGAGATGGGTGGGGCTGAACCGGTGGGAGCTGGGCAGTTGAACTGATGGACCAGAACTGGGGATGGAGCTGGGGAAGTGACCTGAATGGGTCTGAACTGATGGGGCAGGGGCTAGACAGAGGCAGAATTAATGGCTGGGCAGAAGATGGTAGATGTGGGGGTTAGAGCTCTTTCAGCAGGTGCCAGACTCACCTTACCCAAAAAATTTGGGAGAGTGGGCAAAACTAATTCTCTCTCATGACAGGAAAAGACCAACAAAACCCACACTACAGTTTTCTATTTTAAAAAAAATCTCAGTCCTTTCTTACAGACAGCCCCGCAACCTGAAGCAAACACTCACCAGTAACTACACACCACAGAAACACTAACCCAGGAACCAATCCCTGTAAAAAACCCCATTGCCTGCTTTGTCCCCATATCTACTCTAGCGACACCATCATAGGACCCAACCACATCAGCCACACCATCAGGGGCTCGTTCACCTGCACATCTACTAATGTGATATATGCCATCATGTGCCAACAGTGCCCCTCTGCCATGTACATTGGCCAAACCGGACAGTCTCTACATAAAAGAATAAATGGACACAAATCAGACATTAGGAATGGTAACATACAAAAGCCAGTAGGAGAACACTTCAATCTCCCTAGACATTCAACAACAGATTTAAAAGTAGCCATCCTGCAACAAAAAAAACTTCAAAAACAGACTTCAAAAAGGAATTGCAGAGCTACAATTCATTTGCAATTGAATTGTTAAGTTTCATTAACACCATTAATTTGGGCTTGAATAGGGACTGGGAGTGGCTGGCTCACTACAAAAGCAATTTTCCCTCTCTTGGTATTGACACCTCCTCATCAATTATTGGACCTTGTCATCACTAGTTCTCCACTTGTAAGTCCTCCCTTCTCTTCATGTTCAAGTATATTTGTGCTTGTATCTGTAATTTTCACTCCATGCATCTGAAGAAGTGGGTTTTTTACCCACGAAAGCTTCTGCCCAAATAAATCTGTTAGTCTTTACGGTGCCCCTGGACTCCTCATTATGATTTTTTGGGCTACTCTCATGACTTTTGATCTCTTGAGATTGGAAATACCAGGGATCAAAGCCTTGATACTGCAGAGAGCATGGCACTGTTCAAAGCCTCTGTGGACTTTTTTCTCTCAGGCAGAATCTCTAGACACAGAACTCCGCTACATGGTCAGCAGCAGTGTCAAAACTGTAGTCAATGACTTCTAAGCACTTGCATTTGGGCTTTTGGAAGTCAAAGATAACCAACTAGAGTTCTTCATGGAACAACGGTCATGGTCACCTAATAGGTCCACTGGAGTTGAACAATTCAAATACTGAAAAATTTTGTCAGAAACTTAAAATTTTCTATTTGGAAATACTGCTGTGGTGCTTGACAGGACTCATAGATCAGGTGCTTCCTGCTCCAATACTCCTCTATAGGCCAGGCTCCCTGATCAGACTTCTTCTCTTATGATTCAGGACAATCTGTATCTCTTGGAGAGGGGCAACAATGCATTGGGGAGTCCCCGGCCTTGGTGCACCATGGCCCGAAAGCCCAGCCCATAGAGGAAAATGGGGTCATGATGAGGCAAGCAAATGAAAACTGCCATGAGGGACTGCAGCAGCATTTCAAATCCAAGTATTTTGGGGTTTTCACAGGGGGGGAATAAAGTTCTGTGGAAAGCCGATACTTTTTGCCAAAATAAATAAGTAAAATAAAATTTAAAAAAATCGGAGCTAAAAACCCAATTTTTCCTCAAAAAACAGTATAGATTAAGAATTTTGAACCAGTCCTAGCCCACAGATGTCACACACACACGGCTTTCCTAATCAGGAAGGTCTGATATTTCACTTGTTGATCCTTGTAAGCCCTTAGAATAAGAGCCAGATCTACACCTCACACATCAGTTAGGAGGAATGGAAAGGAAGTATTTTTTCATACGACGCAGAATCAACCTGTGGAACACTTTGCCGGAGGAGGTTGTGAAGGCCAAGACTATAACAGGTTTCAAAAAAGAACTAGATAAATTCATGAAGGATAGATCCATAGATGGCTATTAGCAAGGATTGAAAGGGATGGTGTCCCTAGCCTCTGTTTGCCAGAAGCTGGGAAAGGGTGACAGGGTCACTTGATGATTACCTGTTCTGTTCATTCCCTCTGGGGCACCTGGCATTGACCATTGTCAGAAGACAGGATACTTGGTTAGATGGACCTTTGGTCTGACCCGCTATGGCCGTTCTTATGTTTTCCAGAAAGAATCATCCCTGGTGTAGGCACTGGATTCAGAAACTATATCAGGGCACCTTTTGAACCCCTTTCTCAGCTCTGCCATGTGATCAATACCAAGACAGAGCTGGTCATGGAGCCAAGTGTTCTAACCACAGGGAAAAAAAAAAACCCCCAACCCTAGACAAAAGTATCTAAAATAGATAAAATCTAAGAGTATGATTCAAGCACAGCTGAGATCATATGCTAAACAGGACCACAACAAAAGATAAGAAATTAATTGTATATAACCTCAAGGTCCAAAACATTCCATGCCACATCCAAAATGAAGAAGATTACATATAAATATCTCCTCCATCCTCCCCTTAAAATAAAAGCCGAAGAAGACTTCAGCCAAAAGAAAGGAAAAGTCATTCACTAAGATTGGATGATTAATATGTAGAATTTGGTTAACTAATGGCCATCTAGCAGATCTCAGTACAGCAGTCACCACTACTCTGCCCTAATATTGCATTATTCCTAAGGACTGAACTTTGAACCTTAACCAAAGGAGGAATTTTTCTTGAATGTACTTTGGAAAGGAATGCTATGACAGTTGTGAGGGACTACCAGGCTGATTTGAAAGTACATTAATGGGTTTAGTTAGAGAAAGTTCCCAACTTCCAATAAAGAATACTCATGTGATTTTAGACAGTATGCCCTTGGAGGCCTACCCTAGAGAGTAGGAAACATAACATCACCTTCTGCAGAGCTTCAATATCAGTAGTGTTGTACAGAGCAAAATGAGATTCCAAGATCATGCTCTATGACCTTGCATGGTTGGATAAAGTGACATCCTAAGGAAGCATCTAAAATAGGGATCTGTACAAAAACTTTCTTCTCTTGAACATGATGAAAGCATTATACTACAGAGACTTGACCTTTTTCCTTGGACACTCATACATCCACAATCAAGCTCTCCTGGCTATGGCCACTCAAGGACGTTTCACTCGTTTAACATGGCAGTTAAACTATGGACTTTGCACCAGTCAGTAGAATATGTTCTATTTGTTCACTTCTCTTTTCGGTTCGATGAGACAATAATCACTTCATCCAAATAAATGAGTCTGATCCTCAGTGGAGGGTGGGTCTTTCAGTAGCAGAGCTCTTCTGTGATGCAGACACATCTGAAGGTCCAAAGCTAGGTGAATCAGGCTAGGTTAACCAAAAAGTCAGAAACAGTTTCACTACTGTTCTCTCACTTCTATCTTTTGTATTCCCTAGGGGATCAGTGGAATAGGTAGGACGGCACATAGCTTGGACCTTCCCTGGCTTTGCAAGATGTCATTCACGATCTCGAAACACAGGTCCTGACATACAGAGAGGCAGGGTACTTTATTTACTGTTTCCAGATCCAAAGATGGTGGTCACCAGCCCTCCAAATTGACTTACAATGAAAAATATTTCTGGGTGTCAGAACCACTCTGCTAACCTAACTTCTCCCATGTAAGTCTTTGAGTTCATCTCTCCTTTGGTGAGCAGTGCACATAGAAACAGGAAATTTTGCTCTACCTAGAACAGAAGACTTCTCTGGAGTAGAACTGATAGAGTTTTCATAATAACCGGAAAGAAGAACATAATCAGACACATTGACTGTCCTGACCAGAACAGGTCTGTTATTCAAAGCTCTGAGAATTCAATGAATCATTGCATTCTGAATGGTGGATACCGTGCTCTCTCCTTCTGGTTCCAATTCCTTGAACCGAATTGGGAAGATCCTTTAAAAAAGAAAAAACAACCTGATTCTCTGCGTTCACTAGTTGTGGGAGTAGAGAATATACAACTGGAGCTGGATCTCTGCCAATGGATGAGATAAGGGGAGATGAGGCGGGAATGTCCAGAATTACTAGATAGGTATAATATGAACTCTGGATCATAAAAGCATGCCTGTGTATGAGATCAAAATTCCCAACATGCTCCAGTAAGAATTGAATTTTTGTTTCTGTGACACCACTTGTTTTCAGTTATGGCAGTCTTCATCTTCTGTTAACATTCTTCTGAGATGAGACCTTGTATCCTCAACACAGACCTAGAATGGACTTCTCTTGAACCAGGTGTCTGTTTTGTCTTGAATCGAAGATACTTTGTTGTCTTCAACATTCACTCTGTTCAGTTTTTTCATCAGAATTCTGTCCTGGAAGTGAATTTTTTCTTCTTCTTCTTCTTCCCTAAAGCCAATATTAGTGCTACCATGATCATGGAGAGGGATCCTGGAAGCAGATGTAATGGTAATCATCAAAGCTGGAAAAAGAAAAAAGCTGCCATCCATCTGCAAAACATAAGAATTGTCTGAGGATGGCAAAATGGGAATACTTTGAAGACAAGCCTCCATGAGGAACTTATTTAGATTTTTCAGATAACAACAAGCAGAGCAGAACCCTGAGTCTCAGGGGATAAAAACAGGATGGGAAACAGGTTTCCGTGCTCTGATGTGAAGTAGATGATAGATGATTTCATTCATGTTGTGACCTTTCCATGGTTTGCTGAGACTGCGAATGGGACAAAGCTGTTCCTGTAATTCTTGTACAGCTCTATTGGGTACCCCTCTGGGCAGTGTCCAATGATTTCATTTAGTCAAAGCTACATGTAAGCTCTTTTGCTCCCAAATTGAGAGAACCTGGTACCAACTGGGGGGGGCCTAATTCCAGGTAAAGCTAATTTGAAGTCCTGCCGATAGCTCTGATGCAACAGTGGGAAGCTACTGACCCTGTGCTTGTTCTAGCTACCTCTTGCAAACAGATATTTTCTCCTTTTGTACTCCATGGACTGCTTCAGCTTGTCATGTGAGTTGTATTCCTTTCTGTAGTGTCTGGCAGGAGTCAGGATTGTAAATTGACTCTTCTCCTTGACTCCTGAATAGCCTCTGCATTCCATAAAGTTTCCCATTGTATCACTAAGATAGCTGGGAAAAAAATGGTTACCTACCTTCTCATAAATACTGTTCTTTGAGATGTGTTGCTCATGTCCATTCCAAGTAGGTGTGCACCTGCTACATGCACAGTCGTCGGAAGGTTTCTCCCCTAGTGGTACCCCTTGGGTCGGCTGTGAAGCTCCCTAGAGTCGCGCCTTCATAGCAGTGTATATAGGTCCCCACAGACCCACCGCCTCTTCAGTTCCTTCTTGCTGGATACTCCGACAGAGGGGAAGGTGGGTGGGTCTTTGAATAGACATGAGCAACACATGTTGAAGAACAACAGTTATGAGAAGGTAAATAACCGCTTTTTCTTCAAGTGCTTGCTCATGTTGATTCCAAATAGATGACTCCCAAGCCTTACCTAGGAGGCAGGGTCAGAGTTCATGGAATCGCTGATTGAAGCACAGCTCTGCCGAATACTGCATCGTCCCAGGCATGCTCGGTGACAGCATAACAGGAACTGGAGGTGTCGACCGTGGACCATGTCACCACCCTGCAAACCTCCTGAATCAGGACCTGGGCCAGGAATGCCACTGAGGAGGTCTGCACCCTTGTAGAATGTGCCATCAGTGCAGGGGCAGGTATCTTTGCCAAATCATAACATACCCAGATACAGGACATGATACTTGATGAAATTCTTTGAGAAGATACCAAGAAGCCCTTCATCCTGTCTGTTACCGTGATGAACAGCTGGTTCAACTTACGAAATGGCTTCGTGCATTCGATATAAAAGGTCAGTGCTTGTCGAACATCCAAAGAGTGGAGTCTTTGTTCCTGATTGTGTGGCTTAGGGGAAGGAAAAAAAAAAACTGGGAGAAAAATGTCCTAATTCGCATGAAACTGACAGACAACCTTTGGGAGAAAGGCTGGGTGACACCTAAGCTGTACCTTTGTCCTTGTTAAAGACGGTGTAAGGAGGGTAAGAAGTTAGGGCCTTAAGCTCAGACACTCTCTTGTTTATGTTATTACGACCAGGAATGACAATTTCCATGACAGATAAAGTAAACAGCAAGTCACTAGGAGCTCTAAGTGGGGAGGCCTCATTAAATCTTGAAAGAGCCAGATTAAGGTCCCAAGCCAGGATCAGCTGCCTAATTTGTGGGTATAATCTGTCAAGACCTTTAAAAAACTGACCGACCATTGGGTTAACGAAGACTGATCGACCAGTGACTCCTGGGTGGACTTCCAAAATGGCGGTGAGGTGAACCCTTATTGATGAGACTGACAGGCCCTGCTTCTTTAAGTGTAGCCGATACCTCTCATCTTGGACTACTGATGACTGCATCAAAGGGGTGCAGCTCTGCGAACACCAGATCAAGAATTTCTTCCATTTGGCCAGGTAGGTGGCCCTTGTGGAAGGTTTCCTACTGCCAAGGAGAACCTCCCTAATGGGTTCGGAATACGTTAGCTCTACCGGGTTTAACCATGAAGGTTCCAAGCTGCGAAGTGGAGAGACTCAAGGTTGGGATGCTAGAGATGGCCGGGGACTTGAGTGATCAGGTCCGGAAGTAAGGGCAAGGAGATTGAGGTGTCCACCAATAGCTCCAGAAGCATGATATACCAGTGCCATCGATGCCAGGCTGGCACTATCAGTATGACTGTAGCCCCCTCCCTGCGAATCTTGAGCAGAACCTTGTGGACAAGTGGGATAGGCAGGAATGTGTAAAACAGGTGGTTCCTCCAGGGGAGGAGCAATAAGTCCACAAGTGAGCTCGGACGGTGATTCAGGAAGGAACAGAACTGCAGGCACTTACTGTTGCTTTTTGTGGCAACTGGGGAACTCCCCACCATTGGGAAATGGTGTTCACCATGTCCAGGCGAACGGACCACTTGTGGTTGTGGAAGTATCTACTGAGATGGTCCACCAGCTTGTTCTGAGAACCCGGGAGGAAGGATGCCTCCAGATGTATTGAGTGGGCTATGTAGAAGTTCCACAATTTGACGGCTTCCTGACATAAGGGAGAGGAGCGAGCTCCGCCCTGTCTGTTTATATAAAACATTGCAGTCATATTGTCCATCACCACTGACACACCTTTCCCTTTCAAGTGGGCTTGGAAGGTCCTGGCATGCCAGGCAAACCGCTCTCAGCTCCCTGACATGGATGTGAAGTGAGAGCTGGCTTGGGACCAAAGGCCCTGTGTCCTGAGCTCTCCCAGATGTGCTCCCCACCCCATCCTTGATGCGTCTGTGACCAGGGACAGCGAGGGATGCAGTTTGCCAAAGGGGACCTCCTGCGCACACTGCCTGTGGACTGATCCACCATTGGAGAAACCCAAGAACTTATGGTAGAAATGTGACCGCCGCGGCCAGGTCGATAAGTTGATGCCAGCCAGGCACTCGAGAGGTCTGAGCCTCAGCCTCACGTGTTGTACTACGTACGTACAAGATCCCATATGACCAAGGAGCGTCAAGCAATTCTTTGCTGTAATGGTGGGGTACTGCCTGAAGCCTTCTAGGATGTCGTGCATTGTCTGAAAACAAGACTCTGGCAAGAAGGCTCTGACTTGACCCGAGTCCAACACTGCCCCGATAAACTCTATTCTCTGGATAGGGAATAGAGTTGATTTCTGTACATTAAGCAGGAGATCCAGCCTGTTGAAAGTACACTTTAGCATGCTGACATGTAGTTCCACTTGTACTGTGGAGCGGCCCCTGACCAAGCAGTCGTCAAGGTATGAGAATACCAGCACCTGCCTTTTTCTCAGGAAGGTGTCTACGACTGCCATGCGCTTGGTGAAAACTTGAGGGGCTGCAGACATGCTGAAGGGGAGGACTGTAAACTGGTAACGACTGCAGTTCACTACGAACCTGAGAAAGCATCTGTGGGCTGGGACTATCGATTTGTCGAAGCATGCATCCTTCAGGTCTAAGGTGGCTACCAATCCCCCGGATTCAGGGATGGGATGATGGTGGCCAACGAGACCATGCTGAACTTCAACTTCTTCATGAATCTGTTGAGGTCTCGCAGGTCGAGAATGGGTCAGAGACCCCCTTTGGATTAGGAAATATCGGGAGTAAATGCCCCTTAGCTCCTGAGGAACCTCCTGCATGAGGAGTTGCTTGTGAGAAGGGTACCTGAAGAGGGACTGGGAAGGGGAGTGGGAGGAGTGGAATTGGAGAGAATGATCCCACTTCTATTGTGTGGAGAACCCAGCAATGTGAGGTTATCTGGACCCAAGCACAATAGAAGTAGGACAGACGGTTCAGAAAACGAGGTGAAGAATCCAGTTACTGGACTGGTGTATTGCCCCTGGGGCACACCCTTAAAAGGCGTGCTTAGAGTCAGAGGATTGCCTAGTCAAGGCTTGCGCCTGCCATTCTTGCCCCCCTTTCTGGAGAAGTCCTGTCTAGGCTGGGGACGATAAAAGAGTGGAGGGGGCTAGGACTTAAAATGTTTCTTCTGTGTGACAGGGGTGAGTCTTTTAGGCTACGGAGCTTGGAAGCAGTCTGTTCCAAAAAGGGCAGGTCCTGAATTGTTTGCTGGACCTCTGTGGGAGGCTCAATACTTGGAGCCATGAGCTCCCCCTCATGGCTATGGCAGAGGACACTGTTCACATGGCTAAGTCTGCCGCATCCAGCGAAGCCTGTAAAGAGGTCCATGTCACTTCCTTGCCCTCCATCACAGCTGCAAATTCTGCTCTAGAATTTGTGGGGATTAACTCTCAAATTTCATCACAATATTCCATGAATTAAAGTTACATCTACTGAGGATCACTCGCTGGTTAGCAATCCGAAGCTGGAGCCCCCCCAGTGTAATACACTTTCATGCTGAAGAGGTCTAGCTTCCTTGAGTCTTTCGATTTCATAGTTTGGCCCTGCTACCTTGGATTTGTTTTAGGTTAATAAACCAGTCCCCAAAAAAGATGTGTGTTATTGAGTATAAACCTCTGGATTATTCCTGAGAATCTGTGATAGGGAAATCAAGGCAGAGGGCGCCACAGGGCAGGCATACCCCTTTTACAGTGGGCCAAGAGGCCTCTTACTGCCTGCCATTTCTTCCACACCTGGGATGCTGTCCTTCTCCTCATTCATTAGACAACAGCTGGAGGAAGAAATAGAGGCAGTGACAAGGCATGGCAGCTTAAACAGAAGATGGAAACAATAACCTGGACATTAGGGCATGGTGACTCAGCAGCAGCAATCTTTTAGGTGTGACAGGAAATCCTTATCCCTCTCTTACACCCTCCCAAGGAGCAACAGACACAACAGGCAGGAGACACAGACCATGCCTTTTGTCTCTGGGTTTTCTCTGCTCAGAGTTCTCCCTCAAACGTACAGGGGCACCATGCCTCAGAGGGGAAGCAGAGTGTAGGAGACAGTCTCCCCAAAAGGTAAACACAGCCCTGAGACACAGCACAGAATTAGACAGCTACATTATTGAGCCAAATTGTTAATCTAAACATTGTAAATAAAGTTTGGCATTTCCCTCAGGAAAGTGCTGCAGCAGAGAGGCCTGGTTGAGCCACCAGCCGATGTGGAGGCAGAAAAAACTGGAGGGAACTTAAGGAGGGGAGAATTCCCCTGTTGCCAGTGACAGGTTCTGCCCCCATGTTCTGAACAGGCTGAAATAAGCATCCTGACAGATCTGTGAACCTTACCATGAAGAAGCAATAAACTTTTCTAGCCGTTAAGATCATAAATGAAAAAGCCACGAAGAACCAGAGTACAATGTAAAGGTCAAATTTTACTCTCCTTGTTCATGTGCATAGTCCTACTATGCTGGATTCTGTTCTCAATTAAACTCCAACAGTTATGACATTTTGGGCCTTATTTTCATCTCACACAGGTGTAAATTAAAAGTAAATTCCATTGAAGTCAACATAGTGACATCAGTGTAAAAATCATAATCAGAAGAGAATCAGGTTCATTGACTTTAATGGCATTTCTCCCATACATTGAATGGATTCGGTCCATATATTATAAAAGGCCCTGTGGATCTACTTAATGAGGTTTTTAAAATAAAATAAAATAAAAAACAGAATAGAATAGAATAGAATAGAATAAATGATGCTTTTACACAACAACTCTTTGAAAAAATCTCCAAGCTAATAAATAGTCTCTCAGCTTTGCAAAGACAGTCAAAAGGAATAATATTTTGTTTTAAATTATGCATTTCCCTAAACCTAATATATTTTAAAAGAAAGATGAGCGGAAAACTTACTGTGATTGCAGTTGCTGAGGTAATCCAACAGGCGGCTTCTGCTTGAGAGTGAACGTCATCTGAGCCACTGGGCTGACTTTCTGTGGAACCTGTACCTTCTGAGAGAAAGTCTGCTGAGCAGCCTGCTGAGGAATTGGCCACGGTGGTGCCACAGGGCCCTGACCTCCGGTGGAAGAAGTATCTTGCGTGACAGTATCCTCACAGGAGTTACCTTTCGTCCCTGGTTTACACACACAAAGCTGAGGTCGCAGACACATCCCTCCATTTTGGCATGGTGGTGAACAGTTAGCTAAGAAAAAAAGAAAAGACATTTTAGAAAGCAACGATGAAGCAAAGCATGATGGAAACAAACCCTCCCCCAAAGTACAATGGCAACATTACTGAGTTTCCCAAAGACAGAATTAAATCTCAAGGTTGAAAACAAAATTCGGCAGTGATATAAAAACTGTATATGTGGTAAAGATGTGTAACTCACATTGATTTGACACTCGCATTGATTTGACATTCAAGGGGTGTGCTTACATGAGGACGGGCAGAAGGCTGACGAACAAAGAACAGAACAGAAGATAAATTGTGGGAGCCTACTTTATTATATACCCTCCTGTTAGTAGCTTTCTGCTTCATTTCCCAGCTTTCCATCTTTTAACGTGTAAATTGGACACATTTTGCACACCCACTAAATATCAAATTGGTGCAAGTTATGCAACTTCATTATTGACACAAGGAACCAGATTCTCTTTATAAATATTCAATGCACCAAAAAAAATGCCATAAGTACTATTAGAAATTGTTCCACTTATTTCACAGATCAGTAAAATGAGGAACAGAAAGGTTAAAAATGATTCACCTATTCCCTTTCACTAAAGCCGAGACTAAAACTCCTCTTACATACATATGCCATAGTCATAGTGTAAAAAAAAAATGTATACATAAAAGTGGTCCTAGCACTAGCTAGCAACACTGCCAAGAAAATAGCTTTCCTTGATGAGAAAGCACAATAATGAATCCTTAACCACATTCAAAGCATGTGTGTCAGACTGTAGCAAAACCTCCATCAGAGCTAAGTAATGTAATACCCATGAACAAACATGGCACAATTTATAGAGTACTTGAGAAAGAACTAGGGGATAGAGAATGTCGGTCTCCAAAACCCAGCTTCTTAGCATTATCAAAATGATTATTTAGGTCTGTCAGGATTATAACTCAAGCAAGTTCTCATCTTCATGCTCAATCTCCTGGACCACATCGTTTCCCTAAAATTTTAACTGCATGCATCTATACCATCTTGGAAAACAAATAACCAACCCTGCAAATCCTGGCCCAAGCTGTTCTATAGCCATTAACAGACGATCAAGTATCTGCAAATCTTGCAGTATACAAACCCTCTGAGAGGTGGCTGCCTGCTGCCTACCTCCAACCTCAAAAACAAAGCTGATGTCCATCACTCCACTCCCTTCTATCCCAAACTGCACCCACTTATACATCAGGATCAGTCAGCCTAGTGAAAGAAGGACCAGTACAGGTGGCAGTAAGAATATACTGCAGTGGTTCTCAACCCCGGTACACATACCCAGGCAGTACACAGACATCTTCCAACAGGCACATTAGCTCATCTAGATATTTGCCTAGTTTTACAATAGGATACATAAAAAGCTCTAGCAAAGTCAGTATAAACTACAATTTCATACAATGACTTTTTGTATACTGCTCTATATACTATACACTGAAATGGACACATATTTATATTCCAGTCAATTTATTTTATATTTACATGGTAAAAATGAGAAAGTAAGCAATTTTTCAGTAATAGTGTACTGTGTCACTTTTGTGCTTTTATGTCTGATTTTGTAAGCAAGTAATTTTCAATTGAGGGGACACTTTAGTGTACGCAAGACAAATCAGAATCCTGAAAGGGGTGCCATAGTCTGGAAAGACAGAGCCACTGATATACTGCATCCCTTACAGACACATAAGCCCAAAATTTGGCCTTAAAAGAAAAAAAACAAAACAAAAAACAAAACTTTCTATAGAGCATAATAGTAATAATAAAATCAGTAGCAGCATTGTAAATCAATGAGATAAAGCAACAAAATGTATAGTTACATTATCCTACCGATCATGTAAGATCACCAAGTTTTTTCCTTGCTGTGATTTCCTGAACCATCAGCAAGTAGAAACTTTCCCTATCTTTTGGTGGAGGACATAGTTTTGCTCAATTTCTGTCAAAGTAGTTTGCTTTTTAAGCAAAACACTGTCTCTTCTAAAATAGAAAACAGTTCTTTCCCCTTTTGAAATAAGATTCATGCCATGTGTAGTAAAGTTGGTGGAACAATTTCCATCTAAACTAAAAAGCAGGGTTTTTGGTGTTTTGTTTTTTAAAACAATCATATTGTCTTCAAATTTCAGACAAATAATGTATACCATAATCTCTGCATTTTCCTTCCTTCCTGTCTCAACAGATCTTTCAATATGTCTAGTTACAATAGTTAGCAATGCCAGACAGCTTTTCAAAGCCAGCATCAGCCTAACACCTGCTTAACCATAACAATTAATTTATGTGAGGAAAAAATGATTAATGAAAATTGTGCTAATCCTGATGCAGTAAACTCCCTATAACAAATCTCCAGCTATGTGAGAGTTGCAACAAAACAGTCTAGTGGTCTGCGTGGGTAATCTCTTTCATTAGCCCACTTAAACCAGAATATTTCAATCCCATTTAACCAACAAACGTCAACTGGCAAACAGAGATTTCCTTTTTTGCAGTGTTACCGGTGATATTGTATTCACAGAATTTGAAAGCGGTTTCTTTCTCTGCAATACTGGCTATTTTTGGTCAGCTCCAGCTCTTCTCTGGTGTCTTAACATGTACTTTTCTTTTTGTTTTAAGCCTGTAATTTCTACTTGAACTGTTGTGTTGCACCCAAGGATGGTGCCTTATTTTTCCAATCAACGTTGCAGTCTATTCAGCAAAGAGCTGTTCTGTTTGAATCTATCAGAAAACTCATATCGTTACATCCCATCCCCCACTTCAATGAGCGTCACCAACTACTTCTGAAAACAATTCAATTTAAATTAAATTAAAATTTATTGCACTAAACAATTCAAAACAACCTTAATGTAATTCAAATATCTATCTAAAGGTAATTTCTTACAGCCCCCATTATTGTAGAATGTAATCCCAGTCAAATTACTATCTTTTTATTGAGCATAATAATTCTATATACCCCTAATATCATTAGAGAAAGTTATTCTTCAAACATAGACTAAACATAACTGATACCAAATTATAACATTATGTTAACAATTTTAAAATTGGAACAGTTTAGGTCATAACAAACCATCAAATCTGATACCACAGAATAAATACACAAGCATATTCAATTATCCAAATTTATGTTAAAAAAATATATGCAAGGCCCTGGGCCAATACCCATTTAAGTCAAAGGAAAGACTCCTTGGAACTTCCATGAAAGTTGGATTGGTCCCTAAAATATTTAAAACAAATGTGGGGTCAAATTAAGATTGTTTGGGTGCTAGTCACTGAGAATTTTCCAGTTAATGGTGCATGCACCTGAGTGTTAAGTTGGAATCAGAATATTTTATGTAACCTCAACTTGTGTCTTCCATATTGTTGTTTTCTTTAATAAAGATGTTCTTCAGTGGTACATCTCTCCTCTTGAACTTTACATAGCTGAAGAAAGTTTGGTACCAGAGGAATATAACATTAAATATTATGTTATTGTTTATTATTTGTATTACTGTAGCACACAGGAATCCCAGTCATAGACCAGGACACATTGTGCTAAGCACTATACAAAGAGAACAAAAAGATGGTCCCTTATAAAAAGTTTGTTTATATTTGTTTGTTACATTTGTTTATATTTTGGTTGATTAAAGGAGAGATTTTTTTTCCTTCTCTCAGAAAGCTGGCATAAGGATTTACAGCAACAAATAAATATAAAAACAAATCTTCTTGACTAAATATTTTAGTTGCATTTTGCCCCTGGACTCAGGTTTTATTAATTTGCCACAGTATCCCCAAAATTATCGTTTCATAATTAAGGCTAGGTTTTAGTCACAGATATTTTTAGTAAATGTCATGGACAGGTCACGAGCAGTAAACAAAAATTTACAGCCCATGACCTGTCCATTACTTATATTTTATACCCCTGACTAAATCTTGAGTGCTTGGGGGCGAGGCACAGCCCAGCCAATGGGAGCTGCGGAGCCAGCACGCGGGGCGGAGGCAGCATGTGGAGCCCCCTGGCCATGCCTCTGCCTAGGAGCCAACGGACAGATCACCACTTCCTGGGAGCCACCTGAGGTAAGTGCCGCCCAGAGCCCGCACCCTTCACCCACACCCCAACTCCCTGACCCAGCCCTGAGCCCCCTCCTACACCCAAACTCCTGCTGCTGGGGTGGGGGCAGGTGAGAGAGGCACGGTGGCCCGAGATTGCCTCAGCAGCCGCCAGTGAGGCTGGCCATGGGGCTGCCCAAGTTGCTCAGGCGGCCCCTGGGCCAGCCGCGCTGGCTGCTGCAGAAGTCATGGAGGTCCCAGAAAGTCACAGAATCCATGACTTCCCTGACAGACTCACAGCCTTATTCATAATCAATAACAGCAATAACCTGCTAGTGTGTACAGTGCAGAAGTGAATCTTATACAATCCAATTAAAAATACTACATATTTAGAAAATGCAGTCTAGAATCTTTAATAGCATTTTTGCCAATAATATTTCAATAGAACTTGCAAAGTGGAACTGAAAGAAAAAGTACCATGGGCTAACAATGGGTAGTGAAACAGCTAGAAGAGTGAGTTGAAAGGACTAAGACAGCTGTCCCAAACATCATGATATGTGACAGGGGCGGGCAAACTTTTTGGCCTGAGGGCCATATTGGGTTTCCAAAGTTATATGGAGGGCCGGTTAGGGGAGGCTGTGTCTCCCCAAACAGCAAGGCGTGGCCCAGCCCCTGCATCCTATCCAACCCCACCCCTGGCTTCTCACCCCCGACAGCTCCCCCGGGACTCCTATCCCATCCACTACGCCCTGCTCCTGTCCCTGACCACCCCTAGGCCTCCCACCCCTGACTGCCCCCTGCAGCCCCATCCAACCCACCCCCCTTATTCCTGACTGCCCCTCCGCCAGGACTCCTGCCTTATCCAACCCCCCTGTTCCCTGCCCTCTGACCACCCCGACCCCTACCCACACCCCCACCACCACCCCCAACTCTCTATCCAACCCCTCCTGCCCCCTTACCGCGCTGCCTGGAGCACCGGTGGCTGGGTGGAGCTATAGCCACGCTGCCAGAGCACTGGGTCAGGCCGCGGCTCTGCAACTGCGCTGCCTGGTCACCCAGAGTGTTGTGCCGGTGCTGCGCTTCACTGAGGCTGTGAGGGAGGGGCCAGAGGCGAGCCTCCCAGCCCAGGAGCTCAGGGGCTGGGCAGGAGGGTCCCACAGGCCAGATGTGGCCCGCGGGCCGTGGTTTGCCCACCTCTGATGTATGAGAAGGCTGGGGAAGATGAGGGCAGACATGGTGAAGAATGTTTCTGAATCTGGAACACAAATCAAAACTGAATATAAAGGCCTGCATATATAATTTATGAACTCAGTACAGTTTCCTAATTCTAATCCAGTATTATTTGTTAAAGAGGAGACTGTCAAAAGCACCAAAGGTATTTAGGAGCACAAGTGCCTCTGGTGCTTCTGAAAATCTTATCCTAAATATGGAAGAATGAGAACAAAAGAAACAGAGTATTTGTTTTCTCAAAGCCCTTTTAACACCCTTCTCTAAATAGGTTTCAGAGTGGTAGCCATGTTAGTCTGTATCAGCAAAAACAACGAGGAGCCTTTGTGGCTCCTTTTCTTTTTGCGAATACAGACTAACACGGCTGCTACTCTGAAATGTGCCACCTTAGAGACTAAGAAATTTGTTTGGGCAAAAGCTTTCATGGGCCAAAACCCACTTCATCAGATGCATGGAGTGAAAAATACAGTAAGCAGTATATGTATGTGTCTATACACACACACACAAAAAGATGGGAGTTGTCTTACCAAGTGGGGGTCAGTACTAATGAGGCCAATTCAATTAAGGTGGAAGTGGCCTATTCTCAAGAAAGGGTGAATATCGAGAGAGGGAAAGAACGAGGAGTACTTGTGGCACCTTAGAGACTAAAATTTATTTGAGCATAAGCTTTCGTAGGCTAAAAGCCCACTTCATCAGATACATGTAGTGAAATATACAGTAGGGTGTGTGTGTGTGCGCAAGCGTGCGTACGCATATCGCACACACAGAACATGAAAAAGTGAGGGGTTGCCATACCAACTATTAACGAGTCCAATCGATTAAGGTGGGTTATTATCAGCAGGAGGGGGGAAAAAAAAGACTTTTGTAGTGATAATCAGGATGGCCCATTTCAAACAGTTTACAAGAAGGTGTGAGTAACAGCAGGGGGAAAATTAGCATGGGGAAATAGTTTTTAGTTAGTGTAATGACTCATCCACTCCCAGTCTTCATTCAAGCCTAATTTAATGGTGTCTAGTTTGCAGATTAATTTCAGTTCTGCTGTTTCTCACTGGAGTCTGTTGGAGGGAAAATTACGTTTGTAGTGCTAATGAGACCAATGCAATCAAGGTGGACGTCGGCCATTTCCAACAGTTGATAAGAAGGTGCGAGTATTAGCAGAGGGAAAAATTACTTTTTGTAGTGACACATCCATTCCCAGTCTTTATTCAGGCCTAATTTGATGGTGTCCAGTTTATAAATTAATTCCAGTTCTGCAGTTTCTCGTTGAAGTTTTTTTTTTTTTTTTTTTTTTTTTTTTGAAGAATTGCCACTTTTAAGTCTGTTATTGAAGGTCTCCTACTGGTTTTTGAGTGTTACATTTCTTGATGTCTGATTTGTGTCCATTTATTCTTTTGTGTAGAGACTGTCTGGTTTGGCCAATGTACATGACCTTTGAATAAACAGACCTTTGACCTCAAAGAGAAATCCAGAAGAACTAACACTTGCTAAGCGTGCCACAATATTCTTCAAACTTGAGGTTTAATGACAAAGTAAGTGGAACTGCACAGCTAATGGCCAAACTGGACCATTCCAATACACAAATCATCTTCTATTTCCATCTAAAATCCCTTATGTCAACATTGCTATGAAGAAATGAAAATCTATCAGTCTCACCACTGGAAGCCTTTATTACAATTTAAGAAATGATTTTAAGTACACTGCTACCACTGGATAAATGGACTTCTGTGTATATTAATTAATGCCTGTGTCTAGACAAAAAGGAAGCAAAGAATGTGGCTTATCAGTTTCAGAAATTCTGTTTGATACAATATAAAAATGGCTACCTCATCACCTGTTTAACACTCCACACAGCATAAGATATTAAATAGAAACTACTGATAACTGTCATACTCATTAGCTCAGCAAATCAGAGGGTAATTACTTGCACTGTATTGCACCTTCAAAAAGACACTCAATGAAGGAAATGCCAAATTTCTTCATACTGCTTTGTTTCTCTTTTAATATGGATAGACCCATGTTGCCAAATCATGACATAAGGGATCAGAGAGTTGCAAACAGAAATCACCAGATAATGCATGTGGAAAAGGGAAGCTCACACTGTTACTTCTCCATAGCTAGAGCATTATTAAACACACCTGTTGGTAGATAGGAGCTCAGTGGCTAACCCAAGAGTAAAACAGAACAGTTGCCCCTCTGGAGAGATCATGTCATTTTTCTGCAATCCCCGCACAACATCCAGATGCTAGGGTGATAGACACTTTATAAAAAGCTGATAAAGTTATGCAGACACAGAAACAGACATCTATCATCCATTCTGGGTAGGAGCCAGGGATAAAAAAAAAAAATAAAATCAGTCATATTTTATGAACCTTGAAAATGTGTGTTCTATTGATACCTAAAATATATTAAAATCACCTATCCTAACCTCTAGGTTCTCTAACAAGTTTAAAAACACACACAAAATTAAGACAACAACCCACCCAAAACATCCCCAGCCTACATAACAAAACAATCAACCAGGACATCTGAAAATATAAACAAAACTCCTACCATACTCAAAAAGAAAATGAAATGGTAATTCAGATGACAAATTCCTAATTTTGCCAAAAATACTGAAAGCATTAGGATCCTCATCCCAAATTCTGCTCCAGCTACACAAACATAAATCCTGAGTAACTCTACTGAAGTGAATGGAGTTATTCTAGATTTACACTAATACAACTAAGTAGAATTTGAACTCTGTTTTTAAATCAGAGTAACTTCTTTCACCTAAGAAAGTAATTTTTGAAATTCTTTAAATCTTTGATTTCTAATCATACAGGCCAGATTCTGATCTCATTTACAGCAGGATAAATCGAAAGAGTTTCTCCAATTTGTATATAAAACATATGAAGCATTGTGGAACAAACGGCATTACTCTATCATTGCCTCCTATAAAACAAGAAGAGGCAGCAGCATGTCTAATATACGTTATGGGGAGAAATTTTAGTCAAACTGTTTTTGTGATCAGTAACAGCAGATTAAAAAAATGTTGCATTGTGTCAACACAGCAACTCCCAGCTGCCCTTTTATTGAAGATACTGAACAACAACATAGACTGTTATCAGATCATAGCATGACAAAATGGGCATTTGTAATACATCATAAAACTGTCTATTGTCTCCTTTTACCCACTATTAAAAAAAAAAAGTAGTGACTTCTTTATTTTTATAAATACCCAAAGCAGGCGTCTGCAACATGCCACAAATATGACCTAATTATTACAATTTAACTTCAACTAGATGCGCAGTGATTATTGTGTTTAAACACCAGTTTTCCACAAAGTTGAGTTTCTAAAATGTGGAATGTTAAAGTACAGATCTGATAGCAAAACTATGGGACCAACATTCCTCCTCTTGAAGTCAATGGGAGTTTTGCTATTGATTTCAATAAGAGCAAAATTGGGCACTAGGGCCAAAATTCAGCAGTGATGTACATAATAATGTAATGCAGGTATAAATTAGTTAGAAAATGGCAAGATACGCAGCAAAGTAGTAAACTTTACACTGATTTCGTATTTGTGGAGGGTGAAATTCACAATTCTGCAGAGGGCCAGCCTGAGGCCCTTAGGCTGAAGTGAGATAAAAGTGGTGGAAAGGCCTTGTGCTGGTCTTCTGCCCAGAGATTCATTTTACCATCAGAGTACAGGGAGTGGTATAGGGGTAAACTGAAGTGCAGAGCTGATTTATCTTACATCTCTTGGCTGCTTTTCCTGCTACATTCTCTTGTGCCATTAGCATGTAAATTGTGCTCATTTTGTACCTAATGAACGCCAGTTCAATCCAAGTTTCTGTTTTCTAAGCTTAATGCTAATAGTTTTGTTGTAAAGCACTTGATTTTTCAATTTTCTCTTTATGTTTACATGCCTGTGCCACCATGTTGTCTGATAACTCTTACACTTCGTGAATCCTATGATGATATGAACTGTTTCTGCTCACTCTATTTGGTTTTATTTAAACTTGTTTAATCTGAAAAATAAAGTTTTACCTATTGGTTAAAATATGACAACACACCAAATCTCAGGCACCTGGATTATGTTTTAAAATCCCTGGGGAGAAGTAAAATGACTTCCCTTCATCCAGTTTTCTTTTTTCAAGGAAGGTGCAAAACATCTTACTTTTCCAGTAGCCCCCAACTCACTTTTCTACCTCCCCAGGACTTTCCTCTCAGTAGATTTTCTGTTAAAGTAGGCAGACAGCACTTTTTTGGCCTTGATGTGCCCAGTGTCCCACATTGCCTACTGGTGCAGTGCAGTAAAGGAGGTACATGTGCAGTCTTAACAAAGAATCTCTCTCGATCTATGCATTTTAATGTGTAGTACCTAAATGCCCAATACATAACATTAGAAAAGAGCAATTCTGGATCAAATTATTCTCCCGGCCCCATTTTTAGGCCCAATGGATACCCAGGATGCAGAAGTTTCATGATAGGGATGATGCTGTACTGATCTCTAGTTTCATTACTGGGAGAAGGACTGTAAAATAGAAATGAGTCTTGCATCAGTTACTGGTATAATCTTGCACAGCTGATTGCCAACAAACTTATTCCTAACTTACTGGAAAGATAAAGAATGCCATGTATCTAAGCACAGTAACTGACAACACAACATTCTGCAGTTTTGTTTGGTTTTTTTTTTGGGAAGGGGGAGAAGAAACTGTCATTCTGATTGAAGTCAACATTATGATACAAGCAAGTTGTTTTAATTCAAGCAATTATCATTACTGCTATTTTTCTAAAATATACTGCAAATCTGCACAGACACACCCCTGGAACCCTGACCTGGGGTATTCTAACCTGGAAATCCTGGACGCCCCATCATCTCAGGCATTGGCACCCTGACAGCAGGATTGTCTGGCTATGCAGACTCCCTCCTCAGGCCCTACGCTACCAGCACTCCCAGCTATCTTCGAGACACCACTGACTTCCTGAGGAAACTACAATCCATCGGTGATCTTCCCAAAAACACCATCCTAGCCATTATGGATGTAGAAGCCCTCTGCACCAACATTCCACACAAAGATGGACTACAAGCCGTCAGGAACAGTATCCCCAATAATGTCACGGCAAACCTGGTGGCTGAACTGTGTGACTTTGTCCTCACCCATAACTATTTCACATTTGGGGACAATGTATACCTTCAGATCAGCGGCACTGCTATGGGTACCCGCATGGCCCCACAGTATGCCAACATTTTTATGGCTGACTTAGAACAACGCTTCCTCAGCTCTCGTCCCCTAATACCCCTACTCTACTTGCGCTACGTTGATGACATCTTCATCATCTGGACTCATGGCAAAGAAGCCCTTGAGGAATTCCACCATGATTTCAACAATTTCCATCCCACCATCAACCTCAGCCTGGACCAGTCCACACAAGAGATCCACTTCCTGGACACTACGGTGCTAATAAGCGATGGTCACATAAACACCACCCTATACCGGAAACCTACTGACCGCTATGCCTACCTACTTGCCTCCAGCTTTCATCCAGACCACACCACACGATCCACTGTCTACAGCCAAGCTCTACGATACAACCGCATTTGCTCCAACCCCTCAGACAGAGACAAACACCTACAAGATCTCTAACAAGCATTCTTACAATACCCACCAGCTGAAGTGAAGAAACAGATTGACAGAGCCAGAAGAGTACCAAGAACTTACTTACTACAGGACAGACCCAACAAAGAAAATCACCGCTAGCCATCACCTTCAGTCCCCAACGCATCATCAAGGATCTACAACCTATCCTGAAGGCCGACCCATCACTCTCACAGATCTTGGGAGACAGGCCAGTCCTTGCTTACAGACAGCCCCCCAACCTGAAGCAAATACTCACCAGCAACCACACACCACACAACAGAACCACTAACCCAGGAACTTATCCTTGCAACAAAGCCCGTTGCCAACTGTGTCCACATATCTATTCAGGGGACACCATCATAGGGCCTAATCACATCAGCCACACTATCAGAGGCTCGTTCACCTGCACATCAACCAATGTGATATATGCCATCATGTACCAGCAATGCCCCTCCGCCAGGTACGTTGGCCAAACTGGACAGTCTCTATGTAAAAGAATAAATGGACACAAATCAGACGTCAAGAATTATAACATTCAAAAACCAGTCAGAGAACACTTCAATCTCTTTGGTCACTCGATTACAGACCGAAAACTGGCAATTCTTCAACAAAAAAACTTCGAAAACAGACTCCATCAAGAGACT
Source organism: Lepidochelys kempii (assembly GCF_965140285.1). Taxonomy (NCBI): domain Eukaryota; kingdom Metazoa; phylum Chordata; order Testudines; family Cheloniidae; genus Lepidochelys; species Lepidochelys kempii. The sequence goes on along the minus strand of NC_136382.1, from coordinate 148,022,447 downwards.
GCTGAATTGGAATTAATTTGCAAATTGGATACAATTAACTTAGGCTTGAATAAAGACTGGGAGTGGATGGGTCATTACACAAAGTAAAACTATTTCCCCGTGTTTATTTCCCCCCCCCCCCACACACACACACAGTTCCTCAGATGTTCAACTGCTGGAAATGGCCCACCTTGATTATCACTACACAAGGTTCCCCCCGCTCTCCTGCTGGTAATAGCTCACCTTACCTGATCACTCTCCTTACAGTGTGTATGATAACACCCATTGTTTCGTGTTCTCTGTGTATATAAATCTCCCCACTGTATTTTCCACTGAATGCATCCGATGAAGTGAGCTGTAGCTCACAAAAGCTTATGGTCAAATACATTTGTTAGTCTCTAAGGTGCCACAAGTACTCCTTTTCTTTTTGCGGATACAGACTAACACGGCTGCTACTCTGAAACCTGCAATAGGGGTGTCTCATTAGTTGCAAACTATAAAGATCAATACCGCTACAGTCAGAATGGATTAATTTAAATAAAATTAATTTAAATCACTGATTTGAATCATAGGACTGGAAAGAACCTCGAGAGGTCATCTAGTCCAATCCACTGCACTCATGGCAGGACTAAGTATTATCTAGTCCAGGGATGGCCAGCCTGAGAAGGAGACAGAATTTACCAATGTGCATTGCCAAAGAGCCACAGTAACACATCAGCAGCCCCCACATCAGCTCCCCCACTCCGGCCCCAGGAGAGCCAATCAGTACCTAATCCTCCATCCCTGCGCCTCCCGCCTGCCACGATCAGCTGTTCTGTGCTGTGCAGGAGGCTGGGGGGGGGGGGGAGGAGAGAAGGAGCAAGGGTGCAGCAGACTCAGGGGAAGGGGCAGGGCCTTGGGGAGGAAGGAGTGGAGTGGGGTGGAGCTTGGGGCAGAGCCAGGGTTTGAGCCGTGACCACGCTGTAGCACACTGGAAAGTTGGCACCTGTAGCTCCAGCTCTGGAGTTGGCGCCTATGCAAGGAGCCGCATATTAACTTCTGAAGAGCCACATGTGGTTCCAGAGCCACAGGTTGACCACCTCTGATCTAGACCATTCGTGACAGGGGTGTTTGTGGAATCTCCATCATTGGAGATTTTTAAGAGCAAGTTAGACAACCTCCCTAGGCAGTTTATTCCGGTGCTTAACCACCCTGACAGTTAGAAAGTTTTTCCTAATGTCCAACCTAAACATCCCTTGCTGCAATTTAAGCCCATTGCTTCTGGCCTCAGAGATTAAGAAAAACAATTTTTCTCCCTTCTCCTTGTACCAACCTTTTACAACGTACTTGAAAACTGGTATCATGTCCCCTCTCAGTCTTCTCTTTTCCAGACTAAACAAACCCATTTTTTTCAAATTTTCCCTCCTAGGTCATGTTTTTTATATCTTTAACCATTTTTGTTGCTCTTCTCTGGACTTTCTCCAATTTGTCCACATCTTTCCTGAAATGTGGAGCCCAGAACTGGACACAATACTCCACTTGAGGCCTAATCAGCACAAAATCATGATTTAAATAAACAAGCAAGAAAACTGGATTTAAATCATCAAGTTTAATCGGGTTTTCCATTTGTACTTTTTAGTTATTTACCTAAACTAAGGTTGCCAGCCAGGCCCACCAACAGAGAGAGCGGGGTAGAGCAAAGGGGGCAATTGCCCAGGGCCCGGGCGATTTAAAAGGGCCCAGGGGACCCCAGCAACTGCTGCAACAGCAGCGGTAGCCAGGAGCCCTGGGCCCTTTTAAATTGCCCAGGCGAGCCGCAGGGTGCCTAGGCACACAAGACCGCTCTGGGGGACCCCACCACTGTTCCCTCTAAGCTGTGTGCGAGTACGTGCACACACAGATCCTAAACCCCACGCACAGGGGGAAACCGTGCACACAAAAGTTTGCACAGAAGCATAACAATTTGCACAGAATAATTTTTTTGCGCACACAGCCTGTCAAAAATTAGAGGGAACACTGGACCCCGCAGGCTGGCATGGGCGGTCCCAGAATTGAGCCCTGGGGTCTGGAATTTCTGGCAGTGGGCCTGTTGCTAGCTATTAAGACATGTTGATTTGCAATTAAATACAGTTTTTACATTAAATTTGGTGCTTCTTTTTGCTAACTTAAAGGATTCATGATATTGATATTCATGATATTGATAAGCAATTATATGGCTTAATTTACATGTATTTAGATTTTTACCTTTATTATTCAAGAGGAAGGATGGCTCAGTGTTTGGGGCACTAGCCTGGGAATTCAATTCCCTACTCTGCCATGGACTGCCTGTGTGACCTTGGTGAGTCACTCTGCCTCTTTGGGCTTCAGTTCCCAATCTGTAAAATGGGGGTCCCAGAGAAAAGATGGATACTACCAGAAGAAAAACTGCCCATTGAGATATAAAGTAAAATGGTGACCCTAAAACTCAGTTAGTTGCAGGATACATTTATTAGTATGTTAGAAAATGGTTAATGATGCATTTCTTATTTACTAGATTCATTTTTTATTTGCAATTTGTGTCAAACTCTATTTGGATGGAAATTCAAATTCAATTATAGTTTTTTTATTAAATAAAACTACCTTAAACTTTTTTTCTTATATCCAGCACATTTAACACGTTTTACATTTAAAACTAGTTGACTAAACAAAGGAAGTATTATCTGTAGTTAGTGTACTGAAATGATTGTTTCTGGTCAACATCTGCTTCAAGATTTTACAATTAGAAGCATGGACAGGGGGTGGAGCCCCACTTCAGGGAGGCTAGTCCCCGGCTCTGCCCCTTCCATCCTCCCCGACTCCTTGCGGCCAGAGGAGCCCCGAGACCCTCTGATCCCCACCTGCAGCCAGAGGAGCCCCGGAGCATCCACGGAGTCAGCACCTATGATTACTACTGAAGCCGGGATGCCGAGTAAAACATACCGCCTCCTCAGGGGCATACCTGTATCGGGCATATCAGAAGCTCAAGTTCTTCTTCTGGAAGAGAGAAGAAGAGAAGAGTTTTTGAATTTTCCTGCAGGGTGGCTTGGAGTCTGCGGAAGGGGAGGCATGGCTGTGGGGGCTCCAGCCAGCTCAGGGCTCTTCTGAGCACGTTGGGTGGGGCCCAATAGGGGCATGGAGGGGGCGGAGTTGGGGTGGGAACTTTGGGGAAGGGGTGGAATGGGGGCAGGGCAGGTGGAATCGGGGTGGGGCGCAGGGTAGCGCGAGCACCCACCAGCACTGGGAAAAAATTGGCTCCTGTGTGCCTGATGAACCCAGGAAGCTGAATAGCACATACCATCTTCTCACCTGCCCCAGAACCTGCGTGGAGCATAATTAAAAGCTTCCCCCGCCAAACCACAACAGGGGTCCAGCAGCAGCAGCTGCGCTGGGGAGGCTGAGCCTCCCCTGGCCTATTATACCCACCGCCCATGATTAGTAGATCTCATCCTCTCACATCTAGTTTATATTTATAGATTGGAAGAGGAAAATAAGCTTTCCTGATTTATAAGCACACAGACTGGTTCCTTAACTTTGAATAAACTAATCATTTAGCTGAACTCGCTGAATAAACTGAAATGTAGAAAATATTCTGTTGCTCCTATAGAAGAGGCTGTTCTCAAAAACTGGTTTAGCACTTCACAAAACTCTGATTTGCAGGTGCCTAGCCAGTGACTTCTACCAGTTCAGTGGTCTGACTTTCTTTAAAACTTGGCAGCAAATATGTACTGCTTAATATTACTTTTTCTATTTAATTTAAATAATTTTAATAAGTTTAGGCCTTAATATAAATTATCAATTTCAAAATTAATTGAATATGATTTTTTTAAAAAATAAACCTCTAATTAAAATGTTAAAAAATTGATTTAAAATATATATAAAAAAAAACAACCTTGGGAATCCTATGCAAAAAAACCTTTCAGATGTATGCCAAGAATTTCCATAAATAAGATTATCTATGCTCAAATAAATTGGTTAGTCTCTAAGGTGCCACTAGTACTCCTTTTCTTTTTGCAAATACAGACTAACATAGCTGCTACTCTGAAACCTAGATAGAGATAAAAACTGTAAAGTCACCTCATTTTTCTCCTTCAAATCTTCTTTAAAACTCCTCTGCTGTGATGCCAACAAAAACTCAACTGTGGGTAAGGGCCTGGTATTCTATGACCACTGCTTTTCATCTAAGCAGTTTTGTCTCATAGTTACCTTACACGTTCCCCATCTGTTTTTGTATCCACCTGTTATCTCTTGTCTTATATTTAGATTGTAAATTCTTTGGTACAGGGACCATCTTTTATTATGTGTTTGTCCAGCACCCAGCACAATGGAGCCCTGATTCATGACTGGGTCCCCTAGGTCCCATTGAAATACAAAACAAATAATCAGGTTCTAGAGGCATAAAGGGGCCAGAAGCCAATCAGGAATTCCTCTGTAGAGGTTCCCAGAATGGCATGGTATAAGTGTCCTATGCTGCCCTCCTCACCCTTGTAGCCCCCTGGCATGATATGGGGACCGGAACACATGACTTTTGAGGAGAGGCTGAAGGAACTGGGATTGTTTAGTCTGCAGGAGAGAAGAATGAGGGGGGATTTGATAGCTGCTTTCAACTACCTGAAAGAGGGTTCCAAAGGGGATGAATCTACTCTGTTCTCAGTGGTAGCTGACGACAGAACAAGGAGTAATGGTCTCAAGTTGCAGTGGGGGAGGTTTAGGTTGGATATTAGGAAAAACTTTTTCACGAGGAGGGTGGTGAAGCACTGGAATGCGTTACCTAGGGAAGGGTAAACACCTTTAAAAGCCTTCCTGGCCAGAGGAAAAACCCTTTCACCTGTAAAAGGTTAAGAAGCTAGGATAACCTCGCTGGCACCTGACCAAAATGACCAATGAGGAGACAAGATACTTTCAAAGTGGGGACGCGGAGAAAACATGTCAAGGTTCCTTGCCCACTCTGAACTTTAGGGTACAGATGTGGGGACCTGCATGAAAAGCCCCTAAGCTTATTTTTACCAGCTTAGGGTAAAACTTCTCCAAGGTACAAACTATTTTACCTTTTACCCTTGAACTTTATTGCTGCCACCACCAAGCGTCTAACAAATAGGTAACAGGGAAAGACCCCGCTTGGAAACGTCTTTCCCCCCAAAACCTACACCCCCTTTCCTGGGGAAGGCTTGATAAAAATCCTCACCAATTTGCATAGGTGAACACAAACACAAACCCTTGGATATTAAGAACAATGAAAAAGCAATCAGGTACTTAAAAGAAGAATTTTAATTGAAGAAAAAGTAAAAGAATCACCTCTGTAAAATCAGGATGGTAATCAGGGGAATCAGATTCAAAACACAGAGAATCCCTCTAGGCAAAACCTTAAGTTACAAAAAGACACAAAAACAGGAATATACATTCCATTCAGCACAACTTATTTTATCAGCCATTTAAACAAAACAGAATCTAACGCATATCTAACTAGCTTAGTTACTAAGTTCTAAGACTCCATTCCTTTTCTGTTCCTTGCAAAAAACAACACACAGACCAAGAGAATCTTTGTTTCTCCCCCCCTCCAGCTTTGAAAGTATCTTGTCTCCTCATTGGTTATTTTGGTCAGGTGCCAGTGAGGTTATCCTAGCTTCTTAACCCTTTACAGGTGAAAGGGTTTTTCCTCTGGCCAGGACAGATGTTAAAGGTGTTTACCCTTCCTTTTATATTTAGGACAGTCGGATATTAGGAAAAACTTTTTCACTAGGAGGGTGGTGAAGCACTGGAATGCATTACCTAGGGAGGTGGTGGAATCTCCTTCCTTAGAGGTTTTTAAGGTCAGGCTTGACAAAGCCCTGGCTGGGATGATTTAGTTGGGGATTGGTACTGCTTTGAGCAGGGAGTTGGACTAGATGACCTCCTGAGGTCCCTTCCAACCCTAATATTCTATGAGGCTTTGCAGAAGGCAGTGGAAGACGGGTGTTTTGGTGGTGAAGACATATGTCCTCAATATTCAGTACTCCAGCTATTTCTGGGTTATGGAGTGGCCCATAAGTGGCTGTGAGAAGCCACTATAAAATACAGTGACTGCTTTAAATTGGTCAAGCCAGAATTTGGTGGTCACAATAGTGGTTTAAAAAAAAAATATCAAGAAAATTACACTGGTTTAAAACTGGAATAATGCAGTGATGAATCAAGAACACTATATATATCAGCAGGTGGTTAACAGAAGCATATCTGCACCATCTGTATCAGACCCTATAGCACTCAGACCTGATCATTTGAATCTCACACCCAACACAGAGGTCAAAGGGTCTCAATTACAAAATAAACAAAAAGCTTCCAAGTCTCAGCATGAAATGTTAGTCCATAACTCTGCAAAAGGAAGAAATACAAAAGGGAAAAAATGTGATGTTCACTCTAATCAGACATTTAATCAAACAGTATTCTTGTGAATAATGATCTAAATGTGAAACAATTGTTTTAATAATTAAAGAATGGGGAAGGAGAGCTTTGAAAGTTATCTAGTATCAGTATGTGATATCAACTGAAAGAAAGCCTTGAAACTCCTATAATATTTCACAATAAAATAATCTAAGTACCAATCAAATACTCTTTTCTTGCAATTCAACAATTGATATATATATACACACACTGTATTCCCTCTGGTACCACCAAAGGAAATGCAACTACAATAAAAGTCACTTACATTTAAACTGCCATTCTAATATATTTTAGTCAATATATTTACTCTACTCTTTTAATATAATAAATTAATGTAGTACACATTATTTAAAACAGTAACAAAGGTCTTTAGAACTGTTTCAATTCTGTAAAACATATACTTTCAGGCCCCTATCCTGGAAACATTTGCATGCCTATTAACTATAAGCACATGAGTACAGTAGTTCTGTTGGAGACAATAAGCATGGGGTTAATTCCAAAGTTAAACACATGTAAAACTGTTGGCGTATTAGAGCTGTAAATTTCAAAGTGGGGGGCTGGAGGATGAGCACCTAATGTAATGTTTTTGTAATTACAGGTCTGACTGCATGGTTCCACAAAGGAAGGGGAAACTAGGATATACACTCCAGCTGCTCTGCACTGCTCTGGTGCTGCAAAGAGCTTAATTGACCAGTTCACTCTGTCTGCTTTGTGCTACTAGAGAATGGCATAAAGCAGTGAGAACATACTGGTGAATATGGTTATGAAAGATTTTTTTTTAAATTTAATGTTGATATTTCATATGTACATTTTTTGAAATACCACATGCAAACATTCTTTTTGAATGTATTGTTTACTGTGCATTTATGGAATTTTTAATTAAACAAAACAACCAAGGAAATTCCTAGACAGAAACTGTGTTAAGATGGAGTTAAGGCTGAAACAAAACAAACAGTCAGTAATACAGGGTAATATATACATCACAGGAATGTTTCAGTCATCTCAAAAGCCTAGTTTTATAAGCCCAGGAAATTCAGAGTCAAGATTAAATTTAAAAGAAAGCCAAACATGTTAAGGTATAGAACTGCACAGTTGGGGCACTCAAAGCAATCTTAACTCTGCCCCATAGTGACATCACAAGGGGGGGGGGGAGAGGGGAAGAAAAAAAAACTAATGTGTCTTTTTAAAAATTACATTTAATCTCAAACCACAAACAATACAATGCCTCATAATCATAATCATGGCGGTTACTGGATGGCATCACTACAGGGAACAGTTAAGGTTACTTGGGTGCCCTAATTACATATATATATGCGCAGGTTTGAATTTCTGTGTCATATAATACTCAATTTTCGGATAATATCAACTTCCCTGTAATGTATTTTTTCCTAAATTACTGATATGTACTCTCAACTCTAATTCCATTTTAATATAATTTTTGTCTGGGAATATTATACAAGAAGTGTTATTTTATTTTTAATTGCCTGAAGATCAATTGATAACACAGAACATTACTTAAAGTCTTCAAATTCAAAGTTAGTTTTAATGAATTTACAGAGACTTTTATTAACGTTATGTAAAAAAATAGTTAACAGAGAAACAAAGATTTAATATAAGAAATAAGAAAAAAAAAATAATTTCAACCCAAAAATGTTTCATATAAGAGAGCAAATAGGGTCAAATTCATGCTTAGTATAAGATGGTATAGCTCCACCAAAGTCAAATATATCTGTGCCTGTTTACACAGGGCTAAATTTGGTCCAAAATATCCATACATTTTGGGACAGATTTTCAGAAGACATCAGCTTGTACTAAGGCACCCTAATGAAGTGATCAGATTTTTTTCAATGGGAGTTGCCGGATGCTCAGCACTTTTGAGAATCTGACCCCAGTTGTGGTTTTTAAAAACTTCACTCTTGATTTTCACCTTGAACTGTAAAGTTCTTCCTCTCTAATAACGTTATTTTGTTTTCAAGTTTATTTTTTCAGTGTCTCCAGTGTAGCCTTTAATAAATTGAACTGTACAGTAAAACCTGCATTTAGGATCACTTTCACTAAGCAAACCTTTGTCAAAAGTCACTTCAAAGTCTTTTCAAAGTTCTCCATACATTCTTGACTATTATTTAAAGACCAGCTCTATCAGGCAACTGGTTTTTGCTTGTCTCTTGAGTGATGGATTCAGATATTTTTCACTCTCAACATTGAATTTTTAATTAAATGAAAATAATGACTTTAATTTATAACTTTATAAGTCTTGTATTATTTCTAGTGAGCCCAGACTTTAAATATTTTCTTCTTGTTCAAACGATAAATCCATGTTGAATTTTTAACAGCACATAGCCAGCCACCAATTCAAATAGAATAGCGGCTTCTCAATAGCTCCATTAATGCACACATTGTCACAATATGCATCAGCTTCCATGGGTTTGATGAAATATTACCTATCCTTTATTAATTTCCAAAAATATCTGCTTTGATCTCTTTTTGCTACCTTCTCCCATATAAAATAAATTGCCAGACAAAATGAATATAAAAAAGTTAAAAATATATAGTCACTAGAGGTAAGATTAAAACAACGTAAATGTGGCATTGTTTCAGATTCCAGTGCAGTAAAATCTGGAAAAGATGTCTGGATCAATTTTAGGTAAAGATGAGAAAAGTTAAAGATTGGGCTGGATAAATGGACATAAGGTGGATGGAAAGCTGGCTAGATCGTTTGGCTCAACAGGTGGTAATCAATGGCTCCCTGTCTAGCTGGCAGCCGGTGTCAAGCTGAGTGCCCCAAGAATCGGTCCTGGGGCCGGTTTTGTTCAATATCTTCATTAATAATCTGGAGGATGGCATGGATTGCACTCTCAGCAAGTCTGCAGACGACACTAAACTGGGAGGAGTGGTAGATATGCTGGAGAGTAGAGATAGGATATAGAGGGACAAACAAATTAGAGGATTAGGCCAAAAGAAATCTGATGAGGTTCAGAGTCCTGCACTTAGGTTGGAAGAATCCCATGCACTGCTACAAACTAGGGACTGAGCGGCTAGGCAGCAGTTCTGCAGAAGAGGACCGAGGGGTTACAGTGGACGAGAAGCTGGATATGAGTTAAAAGTGTGCCCTTGTTGCCAAGAAGGCTAACGACATTTTGGGCTGTATAAGTAGAAGCATTGCCAGTAGATCGAGGGACGTGATCATTCCCCTCTATTCGACATTGGTGAGGCCTCATCTGGAGTACTGTATCCAGTTTTGGGCCCCACACTACAAGAAGGATGTGGAAAAAACTGGAAAGAGTCCAGTGGAGGGCAACAAAAGTGGAGCACAAGATTTATGAGGTGAGGCTGGGATTATTTAGTCTGCAGAAGAGAAGAATGAGGGGGGATTTGATAGCTGCTTTCAACTACCTGAAAAGGGGTTCCAAAGAGGATGGATCTACTCTGTTCTCAGTGGTAGCCGATGACAGAACGAGGAGTAATGGTCTCAAGTTGCAGTGGGGGAGGTTTAGATTGGATATTAGGAAAAACTTTTTCACTAGGAGGGTGGTGAAGCACTGGAATGGGTTACCTAGGGAGGTGGTGGAATCTTCTTCCTTAGAGGTTTTTAAGGTCAGGCTTGACAAAACCCTTGCTAGGATGATTTAGTTGGGGATTGGTCCTGCTTTGAGCAGGGGGGTGGACTAGAGGACCTCCTGAGATCCCTTCCAACCCTGATATTCTATGTTCTAGATTCTGTGAAAAAAGGTGGAGTTGTGATAATACCACCTGCTCCAGAAGCAGTGGTTTCAAGTTCCTTTCCACGCCATACTAGAATAGGCTCGTACAGGTGCAGTATAACAGGGCATGGTAAGTACTATTTTTATATTAATATAATATTGTATTTAGTCCAATACATTGTTATCTTTGTATATACTGAAGTGATATTTCAGTATTCTCCATGAGTGAAATTCACCGTTGTGCAGAGGGCCATCAGAAAAAAATCCCTTTTCTCTGGAGAAGTGAGTCTTAAGGACTGGACCTTTTGCTGGCCATCTGTATGTGGCAAATTTCACCGTGTGATTCGAAGTTCAATATTAGGTTTATTTGAACAACCTAGATACTTGTGTAAACTCATTGGAGTCTTTCAATTACTATCAGTACAATGGTATACATCCAAAGTAACAGCATTGAACTCAATGGTATTACTCTGGATTTACATCACTGAAACAGAGAGCTGAATTTGGACAGCAGACCAACAGCTGTCTGTTAACTATTAAGATCTGAACTGTATTATGGTGGAGTGAACGTGCAGCCACGGCACAGTCTCTATAAAATTGGAACGGGAAGGATGGTCAACATTTTTAAAAAGGTAGGCCAGAGAGACAGTGCAATCATAAATGTTCTTCATTTTGTAAGTGTCCATAGCCTGTTTGGGTACATCTACACTGGAATAAAAGACCCTCAGCATGGTCACAGCTGGCTCAGGTCAGCTGACTTGGGCTTGCAGGGCTTGGGCTGCAGGGCTAGAAATTGCTGTGTAGATGTTTGGCCCCACGCAGGAGCCCAGGCTGTGGGACTCTCCCCATTGTGGGATCCCAGAGCTCAGGCTCCAACTGAAGCCCAAACTTCTACACAGCAATTTTACAGCCCAGCAGCCCAAACCCCAGGAGCCCAAGTCAGCTGACGCAGGCCAACCACAACTGTTTAATTGCTGTGTAGATATAACTGTAGGACTGGACCCAAGGGTCATACTCAGACAACATTAACGCTGAACTGCTAGAATGACTGAAGTCAGGAATAATTATGAGACTTTAATATTAACACGTTAACTGTGAACACATTAAAAATAAACACATATCAACAATACTTAGCACTTATATGGTTCTTTTCATCCATAGATCTCAAAACATTATTCCAAAGGAGGCAAGCAAAGACACTGCACCTACAAATTACTGGCCATTCATTTTTTTTCCCCACAACCATTTGATTATATATCTCATAGGAATAATTTTCAAAAATTATGTCTGAGTGGATTTGGCAAACTATTTTATTTCTGCAAGAACAACAACAAATAGGACTACAAAATCATTAAACTGAGAATTTTTTTACTATAAATCAGCTGAAAGAAATGTAACAGCCATCTTGCAGATAGTTCTATAAAAAATTTTTCATTCAGCTTTTTTTTGGTTCAGAAAAAAAAAAAATACTATACTCTTTGGAAAAGTGATCTGATCCTTGTAATCCCTGTGGAGGAAACATTATGAGCATCTATATCTTTCTGCACATGGACTTTGTTCTTATAACTGTGAGGCCAAAGGGAATTCTTTTCCTCAATACGCATCTAATAAAAGTGTGCAACATTGTTGGAATTCTTAACTGGTCCATTTCAAAACATTTGATACATTCCTATATTGACTTCTATGATTGTGTAAACATGACCTCTAGGAATGGGACAAAAACAATGTCTTCACTATATATTCTTAATCTTTTGCTCCCAATATAAAAATAAGTGTCTGGTTAGTATAATGTATAAAATACTCAAAGATTCTTCTCTTTGCAACTTTATGGAATACTCTTAAAATGCCAAAGTTCATCAGAAATTAAAGGCGGACTCAACTAGAGGCACTGAAAATTTCATGTTAGCAAAAGTACACCTTATTAGGCCGGTTACATGCTGCATATTGCATATTTTGATACTTGAAATGTTTGACTAATAACGTTCTTAACATAGCTTATAAAGCATATACTACTAAGGTGAAATGCATGATCTGAAAAACATTTTAAGTGCATCATGATATAATGAGTTTTGAAAGTAGAAGCAAAATTAAGTTTTCAGATGCTGCACATCCTTCTTTTGTTTTCAAATGCAATGACCCAAAAGCGTCCTCTCCCTATGCATCATTCTTACAGGTCTCTAATACACAGAAAAGCCGAAGAGTCCAGAGCACTGATGTCATCAATGTTGGTTTGAATTCAAAGTGTGATGGATCTGCAAAGCAGGAGACTAACACTCCCATCAGCCTCCTCCCCACTGTACATCCCCTTCCTCCAGCTAAGCAGGGATTACATTTCCCCATCAGCCCTCTCCCCGTTCCCTGGCCAGGTAAGGGAAAAGGTCCTGAACCAGGAAGTGTCTGGGATCTTTAGGGATTGAGCAGCAGGGAGCTGGAGAGAAGCCCCAGAATCTGTGGACAGAGCCGCACTCAGAACAGGCTGTGACATCACAGTTCTGTGTAGGACTTATGTGGGAGCAGCAGCAGCTGGGCAGGGAACTAGTGCAAAGTAGCCCCATTGAGACACATTAACTGAACCTGGCTTGGAAACCTTCAAGCGCCTATTTGCTTGGCCAGAGACTGGACTGGAGAGGACACCCCAGGCACTATGCCTGAAGAGCCCTGACTCAATTGGACCACCCCAGGGACCCGAACAGGAACTGCTATTGCTCACTTTGAATTGTAACTCTTTAAGCCTCTGTACACAGGGTATTTGCAATCTTTCCATTTTCCTGTCAGCCCTAGTAAAATACCCTTTCACTTAGCCATGTGTCTGAGTGGTTACGGGGACTGACCACGGCTAGTGCCTACAGGCTACCTGCTGAAGCACCTACAGTGCTTGCCTCTGAGACACAGTACACTGGGCATGCTACTAGCACCTTAGGGGTTTGGGAAATAGACCACCACCACCAATTACAGAAGGACTGTGGCATAGAGTTTTAGAGTTCCAATACGTGGACACCATTTTAGCCCTTCTGACCAAAGCGCTTGCTCACTTTGCTACGAAGTATTTTGGAAGAAACAAATAATAAATTGAACACAGTAGAGTTAAATAAAAAAATTCATAAATGGACCACCTTGTAGCTAGGATATTTAATTTTGAATCCAGAGTTTAGCGGAGTACAAATTAAACCAAATACTTAAAACTCAATTGTGAAAAAAATATTTGAAAGAAATATCTAGCACTGGAGAACTTTCCATTAATTCGGTTAGAGAAAATAAATCATTAAAGCTACTGAATTATTTTCAAAGGAAAATAAGGGAGATAGGTGCTCAAACACAAGTGAATTTAACTGGGATTTGAGTGCCTTGCTGTTACGATCTTTGAAAATCCCAGCCTAAAACACCACCTAGAGATAACAGAAAATCCATCTGGATTATGAGTATCTGTTCCTGCTAGAGAGGACTGAGAAAGCTACTTCATTTTTATCAAGAAGTGACTACTCAAATTTCTGAATCTATATGTGGAAAGATGTTTCTGTCTCCTTACTTAAATAAGCTTGCTAACAAGGACGAAATTTTTTTTTCTTATGTGCAAATTAAAGTGAAGGATGAAATGATACCAATGAGAACGGAACATTTTATCAAGAGGAGGTACTTGTTTCTTGGCATAAGTCAAGCTACACAAGCAAAACATCAGGAAGATTTTCCTATTAAACCAGTCTATTTTAACCTAGAAAGTACTTACACAACTCTTTCTGCACCCTATACCTCCTCCAAATTATGTTCTTGTTGTTTACTTAATGTGCAATTGTGACAGAGGCCCATTGGAGTTCACTACTCTGTCAGCAACTGATCAGGTCTGACATACTTAACACCTAACACACTGTTGTTATGATATATACACACACCAAAAGATGGCATGCAATATATCATTGAAAAACTAACAACTCACTGATCATTAATATGTAAGGTGTGTGTACAAAGAGTTATAAATGTGCACTAGAATTATGTTCCTAAAATGTGTTTGGCAAGCAGTGCATAAATAGTCTACCTTAAACAAAGGAATATGTATTTGCTTTTCTGACCAGCCTAGATGCCAGGCAGAGACAATTAAGATACATTACATATAAAGTAAACAAAGCCCTCAAGCTAACAAGGAGGGGAGGTAACAACTCAACTATCACCAGCGGAACACACGGGTGATTAATATCATTGTGTAATGTATGCATTAACACTGTGAGGAATTATGGATCCTCGCTGCTATTATGCTGTAAAGCATGTGACCAAACACAAGGAGAAACATGCTTTCTCTCAGACGGGAAGGAAGGCAGCCATCTGGGAGGGCATTGGGGTCACTCTGCAAAAAATAACTGGGCAGCGGAAGCCAGGGTGTTGGTGTCAGGGGTGTGACCCACAGAAGTGAATGGACCCAAAGTTGCAGGGCAAGTGGTAAAAACCACCCTTTATTGGACTGGGTTGAACCCCAAAGTGTCACAGCAATCATTGCACATTCTGTTCAAAATGTTCATGTTTGGGGGTTTTGCAGTGCACAGTACACAATGTTTAAAGCAAATAACCAGGAAGTCCCACAGAGAAAACACTGGACCCATAGGCTCCTCCCAATACCATTTGAAAAATGGGTGTGGTTAAGCCTTAACACAACTGCATATACATACCAACTCAAGAAAGGACCCAGAAGATTCGACAGCTTTTCTTTGAGTCCTCTATAGACACCTATTTAACTGTTTGAATGCTCTGAAGAGCCTAAGAAATTTGATTTGAATATGCTATTTAACACCCACACATTGCTGTAATGAGTGCCAGTTCACATCACAACATAGTATCTGATTTGCAGTAGAAGGACAACAAACTGCTTGATCCCTCAAAGTATAGATAGAAAAATATAAGTTAGAGTTTATTACTGCCAGGTAAAGTCAAGACTGGGGCACAAAGACAATGGGGAGAAAGTCTCACCTAGTTGTGGGCAGTCTATCTCCCCAAAAAAAGGGCAAACTGACAGACGTAGCTGAAATGTTTCTGCTGATGGGAGGACTCCTAACTCTCTCCCATCCCCACAGCAATGGAATTGACGGATAAAAATGGCAGGGAGGCCAACAAGGCACTCTAGCATAATGTAAATACAAGAATCAGACTCTCTTCTCTCTGTCCGTGGATCAGTAAGTGTGTGAAAGGAAAGCACATAATGGGGCACTACTGCAAATAAATACACAGTAATAATACTGCAATTAAGGACCATCTTTCTATCTGAAATGAAAACAGAACTTTTATCCAAATGAAAAAGTTAGCTAAGGTAGAAACCAATTATCCAAGTTAATTTGAGTAACTGAAAGACAAGTGCTTAAAAGTAAAACCAAAGAACAGATTAAAAAGAACCAACTTGTAAATTAGTTCTGAGAGAAAGGAAAACATAGGTATAGTTAATAGTAAAATGGAAAAGTTTAATGACAGATTATTCATCCGCCTGACCTGATAGGTATCCTTCCCCTCATCTTTGCAACAACATGCTGGTGTTTCCTTTTACCAATTACAACCCAACAACTCTGTCCCCACCTGCCCCCCAGCATTCATTAGTCCCAGTCCATTAATGGACTCTAGAATTCCTCAAGGCACCAGTATTTTTATTAGGATATGCAACGGTTACACTGGGCATGCTAAGAAACAGCTCAAATTAACATTCTGTACTAGTGTACTGTTTATAATATATTTGTAAATTCTCCTCTGCCTATCTCTTTCTGCTATAATTATAAAGTGCTTTCATGCACTGTTTGGGAGATTCCAAGTACTGCAAACAGCAGGGAGTAATCTTTGGAATTTCCCAAGTACAAAAAAAAATAAAATAAAGCCCTTTGTAATCATAAACAAAATGAAAGAAAGGGGTAATTCTATAAAGAGAAGTTGTACCCAATAGACAGGAGTTTGCTACTAACTATCAAATACCACAGTTGAAAAATAATATGACCCAATGGAATGGGTATGGGGCTGGGAGCCAGGAACTCCTAATTTCCAATTCCAGCTCTGCCAATCAGTTGTTGTGACTTGCCCAAGGCCACATTTAACCTCTCTCACTGCCTTCATTTCCCTATCTGCTAACAAAAGGGATAATGCTTTTTTAGCTGCCTCAAAGGAATGTTGGAGAATTAATTAAATTAGTGTGTTTTTGCATAATGCTTTGAAAATGCAACAAACACTAAGTGCTGTTATTAAATGTATTATAAAAACTGAGTGACATTTCAAAATTTGACAGTGCCTTATTATAGCACTTTTACTTGTTATAACCACTGCAGCCAAGTCCATTTCACATGCTCACAACTTTCCAAAATATTTATTGTTTGGGCTCAAATTTTCCATGTGTGGTCTGTATCTAAAGGTGAATGTTTTTGAGAGTCTGAGAAAAATCTTCTCAGCTGGTTTGAAGCTATTTTCCCATTGTCAAATAGCTCTAAACACATTTTCTTTTAAAGAGAACTTTACAACTCCATACTTATTACACAATAAGTATATGATTGCTGAGCAGCAGAGTTTTGCTAAGTTTGAAAATTATTTATTTTGAAAGAAAGATTGAGCATTCCAGGAGACAATCCCATGCTTAAAGTTGGATGTGGTGCACATTTACTCACAGGCAATTAACTGCAAAGCTGTTTGGTTACTTACAGGAATGTATAAACTCACCCACTGAAGCAGGAACAGATTGTAAGATCAAGAAGCTCAATAGAGGTGGTGACACTTGTAAACGTAGCAAGCAGTGTAGCTCCAAACTATGTAGTTTATAACCAGAGCTTGAAAAATCCACTTGCCCACTTAGTACATGATGTGTAAGTGATATCTTCCTAAGACTGGTTTCAGAGTAACAGCCGTGTTAGTCTGTATTCGCAAAAAGAAAAGGAGTACTTGTGGCACCTGGATTTGTGCTAGAAATGGCCCAACTTGATGATCACTTTAGATAAGCTATTACCAGCAAGAGAGTGAGTTTGTGTGTGTATGGTGGGGGGGGGAGGGGTGAGAAAACCTGGATTTGTGCTGGAAATGGCCCACCTTGATTATTATGCACATTGTAGGGAGAGTGGTCACTTTGGATAAGCTATTACCAGCAGGAGAGTGAGTTTGTGTGTGTGGTTTTTGGAGGAGGGTGAGGGAGTGAGAGAACCTGGATTTATGCTGGAAATGGCCCACCTTGATTATCATACACATTGTGAAGAGAGTGGTCACTTTGGATGGGCTATTACCAGCAGGAGAGTGAGTTTGTGGGGCGGGGGGCGGGGGGGGGGGGGGCGGAGGGTGAGAAAACCTGGATTTGTGCTGGAAATGGCCCAACTTGATGATCACTTTAGATAAGCTATTACCAGCAGGACAGTGGGGTGGGAGGAGGTATTGTTTCATGGCCTCTGTGTGTATATAATGTCTTCTGCAGTTTCCACAGTATGCATCCGATGAAGTGAGCTGTAGCTCACGAAAGCTCATGCTCAAATAAATTGGTTAGTCTCTAAGGTGCCACAAGTACTCCTTTTCTTCTTCCTAAGACTGCACACAATCAGCTCCAGTGCCCCTATTGCCACTGTTTCAGGAAAGGGGCTACCAAGTACTGCCATTAAAGCAGCTGGGGGGGGGGGGGGAGGGGGGGGGAAGCTCAGCAGCTGCTGTTCGAAGCAGGGTGTCCTGGAGGGACTGCCACCCCCTAGAACAGGAGGCACTACAGGCCCGGCCACCCCTGCAGAGGGCTCTGTATGTGGGAAGGTATCCCCTACCAAATACAGCCATTCCAGTAAGGAAAAAATTATTAAGCAGGGCTCAAAAACCTACTCACTGGGGGGGGGGGGGAGTAGTAATTATATGTGAAATCCATCAACTTCTGCACATCCACGCTTTCTTTTAAAAAAGGAAGTTTCTGGCTCTTATGGCTTTGGAGTTACCCTTCCAAAACTAAGCTAACATAGTGCTATCATCCTACATCTTCAGACATACATCTCCAGCACCTCTGGTGCTATACATAGCTTTGCCAAGTTGCGACCAAGTGAACACTATTTAGGCCATGTCTACACTATGAAGACAATACCAGTTTAGCTATGTCAGCATAGCTATGCCTGCATAACTCTATAGCACAGGCTCAGCCTACACCAACAGAAGGGTTTGTTCCTTCAGTGTGGGAACACCACGCCCCAAACAAAATTAGCTACATCCATGGAAGCATTCTTCCATTGACACAACTGCATCTACACTGGGGGTTAGGTCAGCACAGCTATAACAGTCAGAGGTGTGGGCTTTTTCACACCCCTGACTGACATAGCTAGGTCAACCTAATTTTTAAGTGTAGGCCAAGCCAATCTCAGAAGACCCAGGTCAATGTCACTGTACTACATCTTGGGAAACTGAGTAGCAGCAGAGACAAACACTGAAGATAATCACTGGTGAGGGGGAGCCAAAATCAGAGACTCTAAAGTAGGAGGGAGAACTAGAGAGAAAGACTGTTCTCCCTGTTAATTTTCTGTCTGTTAGGTGTCTGATAAATTTTTCAAGCCATATGTATTAAAATGGAAAATGAATCGAGTAAGCCATTCAGCATCAAGACAGATGCAAGGAGCTTGGAAGTTAGAAAAGAGTAATAAAGGAGAAAAGAGGAAAGAATCAGTGGCTAATCTGGAAAAGTGAAAGAGGCAGAAATTATAGGAGAGAAGAGAGAACACAAATTTATAATAAAGAAAACTATAAAGGGATACGGAAAGAGGAAAAGGACACTGAAACTGCTCAAAGAGGGAGAGAGACACTAGTGACTGATGGAAATACAAGAGAAAAGAAGTGGAATGAAGCCAGGAAGAGAAAGAAGGTATAAAAATGAAAAATGTGATGATGTAAATTAATTTGTTGAATGTACTGAAAATATTTGACTGTCATACATTGTGATTAAATACAATACACAGTGAACAACTGTTTTATGTCTTAAAGTGCAGGAGCTTGATGATGCGGATATTTTTACTCATGTTAGTGACTTAGTATCAGGTATGATTTTCAAGCCCTGAAATTAATCACATTAAAATATTTCTGTTTCCTTACATATATAAGTAATCAGCCATTCAATCTATTACTTGAATGTTTATTTAAACATTTAAATTGTTGAAATAAACACAGCAACATTTATTTCAATCCACACATTTTTGAGGACATGCAAGTCTGAAAGACTGCATTCAATGTAAAGGAAATTGGGAAGGGGAAACCATGTACTCTGTGTGTTCTCTTTAACTACCCATTCTATTATATTTTTTTTAGTTCTTAACACATTTTTCCATACAGGTCAAAGATATATGACCTCACTGAGGACTGAGAGCCACATTGCCTACTATGTTGGAAAATCCCACATAGGGAACCAAAACAAAAACAAACAAAACTGCTGATTGCTAAACTGATCAATGTTCCAGGGTCTGTTTCATTTTCTGGATACCTAGCAGAAGCTAGGCCATCCATGTGGAGAGCCTGAGTCCCTGCAGTAGCTTCCAACTCTTCCCAAGACTCAGGGTAACAGTGCATCTGCGAAGAAGTTTACAGCCACCCCTGAATCCTGCCCCACTCAGCAAGGGTTCCTTACGCAAGGAATAATAATGCTGGCCCACCCAGAATTATTTTACGCAGTTAATTCCTGTAGATATGCAAGGGAGGATGCCTTACAGCATGGCCATTTTCCAGCTCCACCCTTCCCCCAGTGTGCTCCACCCCTCTGCAGAGCTTGGCCATGTGGTTCTCACATGTGTCTCTGGAACCAGGAGGGTGTATGCTGCAGAGTAACTACCCCCCACTTCTGCATGTTTGGGAGCTTCTGTACCCCATTCAGGTCCCAAGTCCCCTCCACTCACAAATGTCACAACACATGAACAGCAAGGGTTTCCTTCACACTCTGATCACTCAAACACATCTGAATGACATTTTACAAAGTTTTCCCCAAAATTCCACCTCTGTGCAGAGAATCAACTTGAGAAATGCTCATTCTTTAAGAAAGTTATGAGGGTCAGAAAACGGGGTTCAGAATGGAATGAAAATCCAAACATTAAGATTACAGCATTGCTACCTTCTCACAAGTGTGTAAATATTTAAAATCCAAATGAAACAGAGAGATAAACAAGCAAATTTACTAGCCAAACAACAGTTCAGTGAGCTTGTTAGTATCTCATCGCCTAATAAAAAATAATCCATAGGCCTGGGATTTCCCCACACACCCTCAGCCCCCCAATTTGTAGGTTCTGACTTTGCCAGGTTATTTTCTGATGATTAATGATTGCCTGGGGCTACACCTTGGACTATCAAATCCCCTCCCAGCTAGCCAGACATCCCCAGTTACCACACAGACACTTACGTTTAGTGCACCTCTGGAAGCCAGGAGCTTTGCTCCAGCCATGACAGCACTGTCCTCCACAGACATTCACCCTGTAGTAAAGAAAGGAAACAATCCAACACAGCACTTGACAAGGTACCCGTGCCCAGGTGCAGGGCTTTAAAAGCAGTGCCCTGTAATTCAACAGTGCTCACAGCTGGACCATTATTGCTTCCAGAAAATACTGTTCCACACCGAGGGGGGAGAAAAGGCGGGAAGAACTAAGGAGCCTGAAGACAAGCACTCCACAAACCCCTGCTCCCTATAATGCATTTCAGGAGTTGACAGGAAACGGAGTTTAAAGCCCACAGGAGAAACCCCCTAATCTGAAAGATACAATCGCTCTAAATCGTAACAGAAGCTCGCTGTTTTCAATACCTCCTCTAATGGGGTCTCCCCTGCCCCCACAAAGGGAATGGGATTTGTGGATGTAGCTGGGGCCACACACGCTCTTTCCTTGCACGTGACCTAACAAGCCAACCCCGCGCCCAGCTGCAGGGGCATGTGAGAGAGATTACCGATTTCGGAGCTGGTTGCACTGCTTGGGGCTTTCCCAAAGATTAGACCCCAAAACCTGGATCCGACTCCCCCACCCCCCCACCCCCCAAAAAAAAAAAAGTTCCGTCAAGGCTAAAATCTGCTCTGGCTACCAGCTCCACGCTCAGGTGCTGAGGAAAAGACAAACAAAGCCCTGCAGCCTTTGCAGCAGGGGCGAGAAGGCAGTGAGGGGCACAGTTTTAAAGAGCTGCTGCAGCAGGGCTAGCCGAGAAAATGAGTGGGGGGACTCATGGCACGGGGGGACAGTGACGTCGGGTGTCTCCCCCCTTTCCAGCCGTCAGTCAAACCATAACAATGAAGAATCTCCCTGGGATATCCCGACCGCGGATACTGTATTTGGGGCAATGAACCCCCTCCGCATGCACCCGCACCTTTGTGAACTTGCTGTTCGTTTCTGATGTTGAGCTACGTGAAGTTCCCCCGCTCCCCTCCTCCCACGCCGATCAGTCTCACTCTTACTTCAGATGCCCCCCAGGGTGACTGCAAAAGCCACTGCCCGCCCCTCCTGCTCTGTTGGTGGGAGGTCTGAGGCATGTATTTGCATGGTAACTTCATTAGTTCCGCAGCCCACTAAGGGACCCTCCGAAGCTCCGCTGCTTGGAGAGGGAGAGGTGGCTAGTGGGGGGTGGGGGGGTGAGCTCGCCTTACCCCTGCAGCGGGTGCCTCTGGTGACCCTGCGGGCTGGAGCTGCTGTTGCTGCGGGTCTCCCGTTGCTGCAGCTTGGAGCGCTGAACCAGCCTGGTTGGCTTGGAGAAGAGGGCTGCGGGGCCACCGGCTCTGTGATGGAGCTGCACGCTGGAGCCCAAGCGGAGCTGCATGCTGGGACTTCCCGGTTTGCTCATCCGGCGAGTCCGCTCCAAGGTGCTGGTGCTGTACCGGGCATCCAGCGCGACGTTAAAAGTCTGCTGCTGCTTGCCCCGGAGAGGAGCCGAGCTCTGCAGCCGGCTGCTGGGGGAGCCCGCCTGGCTGGGGCGCAGTACGTATGTGATTCTCCTCAGCCTGCTCTTTTCAGCGGCGTCGAGTGCCGGTGACAAAAATACACATGCACAGAGCAAAAAGCCCCACCTGATCCAAGCCATTTCCACAGCAAGAGCCCCGGCAGCCAGCAAACGCGACAAAGCTCCCGATGCAAGGATTTCCTCGCCTCCAAAGTTTGTGTGTGTGTGCAACTCACTTTGCCTGCGAGCGAGCTGCACCGCCCCCGGGGTGCTGCCGCTTCCACTCGCCTTTGCTTTTTCCTAGGAGAGGAACTTAGTTCTCCCCCCTCCGCCCCCAAAAAGGTTAGGAAATTTCAGCAAACAAGTTGTTCCACAGAGCAGGGAAACATTGTTAGAGGAGATGAAGGTCTGGACAAGACCTGAGCTCTAAGCAGCAGTAAAAGGGGAGGAGGAACAACAGCAATGGAAGGGGGTTCTCAATAAGGAGCAGATGTTTAGGCTGCTGGAGCTGCCAGTGGTCTCTGTGTGTGTAAGAAATAGTCTTTAAGCCAGATCAGGCTCAAAAACTCTTTTTAAAGTTTCTCTGCGACTCAGAGAGGGAGAGAATATGTAGCTGCCCTGAGTGTCAGAGCTGAACAGCCAATCTCGGGCAGACATGACGTCAGGCAGCAAATCCTAATTGGGAAAACTATAAAATGGGGCTGAGACGTTAGCCACAATACACTTTAAAATATAGTTAGTGTAGGTCTAGAAAACCACAGCTAGGGGCTTTCTGCCTCCCCACTTTTATAAGAAAGGGACAAAGAACTCAATGTAGTCATTGAGGGATCTTTTACTTCTGGGATTTTACTACTTAAGAGTGGGTTGATATTGTGTTAATAAAGTTGTTTTCTGATATGAGAATGCCCCTGTAACTATAATGTACACGCACACTAGCTAAACAGTGGTGTAGGAACTGTATAGATTAATTTGAACATATAAGATGGTATAACCTGATGCAGATGCATCCGCTTATAATGTACAATTCAAATGTGTATTCTTAATGCCTCCATCACACCTCAAATGTACCTTTTTGGCAGTGACTGCTATCATGTGATAATTTTTAACAAAGTAAGTCACCCTTTCACAAAGTGAATACTATTTAGTAAGTTACTACTTTAATTATTTGATTAAGAGTTATTTGAATTATAATGATCCAATTGATCTTTATAAAAGAAGGTAGGCATAGGATGCTAAATTAGGGAATATGACTAAACACTGTCCAGCTAGGCTCTATGTATTCATCTGTATGGATCAGTTTTCTGGACTGGGGCCTAAGGCTCCAAGTCCTGCAAAGGTTTAACTTTACACATGTAAGCAATCTCACTGAGGTCACTGAGATTACTTACATGTATAAAGATAAACACATGCTTAAATCTTTGCAGGATCAGGACCTTAGATTGTAAATTCCTCAAAGCAGGGCCTTTTTTTTATTATTATTACTATAAAGCATTATGTACACCGAAGGGACTATAAAAATAATAACTACCACAGCTTGAAAATAATATATAAACCAAATTGCCCAAATTCTTCCCTTATGTAACTCCACCAACATAGAGTTATGCCAGGGATAAACTTGTCCCAGTTCCATTTATTTATTTTTGTAACATGGATTTTATTAATAATTTTCTTCAGTATCACAGACAAATAAAAGAAGTCAAAGTTAATATGATATCCTGAAGATTCCATCCTTTGAAACATTTGGGAGCTAATATGTGAGAGCCATCTACAATGCACCTTTATAGATGAGAAATGGAACAAGGTATTGAGAAAACAGAATACATTTTTTCACATTAACTGGTCAGGTTGCAACCCAGGTCTTCCTCCTTGGGTTCTTGTTTCCAGGACTTTTAGGAGTTTGAGCCTGGCCCAAGCTGACTGGATTTTGTGCTTAAGAACTATTGACACAGCTACTCAATTCTGTATATGAAACAGAAGCCATTTAAATTGACAAGGCTACATGGAAGAGTCAGTATAATGAGTATAACAGCTCCCTCTACTCCAGAGCTCATCTATATAAAACTCCTCAAATATAAATAGATGTTTTAAATAGATGAGTTAAGGGTTGCTATATTCACACCACAGCAGAACCACATCAATGTCAAAGTCTTCTGCACCCCTCCCCCCTAGAACTAAGCAGTGATGCTTTGAAGGGAAAATGCTACCAGTACAAGAGGCATGCAGGTAAAGGCTACATTCAAAATAGCCCTGGAAGTCCTAGGTGGTGCAGAAAAAAACTAAACAGGGAGGATACAGCCTGAAAGTAGCTCCTACTTTTAATATAACTAAGAAATTAATTGTAAGACCATCCCTTTTCCCCCCATCTCAGAGAACCTGTACATCTTATTTAATGCAGAAGCTGGTCTATTGTATCCAAAGTTACGGTGCATAATTTTTAGTGTCATACCTACAAAAGTTAAATATTTTATAAAAGGTTTTAAAAAAAGACTACCTTTAAATGGGGTGGGGACTGAGCACAAAGAGGCAAACTGATGGGATGCTCGGGATTGCTACACTACACAGGGCTCCTGCTATTCAGAAATTTTTCAGAATGAGATCACATCTATGTGTGTGGCTGAGCTTTTTATACAGAGAGCAACACCTGTGTCATCCCAAAGGAGAAGCCAGTTGCTTTTAAGAAACACAGTTTTAAAATCATGTTAAATAGAGGACAAATGTGGCATTTTAGTAGCTACTGTATCAACAAATGGTGAGGAAATTAGCTTATTTTGTATGACTTCAAAGGAGGTAAGTCCAAAAAGCTGGAAGTCCTTCATAAAAGAAATAGAAATGTGAATTTTAAAAAATGAATAATTCTCAGGGGAAATGCAAGGAACTGATGGAGACTTATTGACACAAATCTACATGGCAGATCTTGGATCCAAAATTCTCTTTTCTCTGTGGAGTAAATCTAGCCTTCTCCTCTGTAGCTCTAGAGCAATGGTCCCCAACCTTTCTTGTGAGAATAGCAATATGCTATTCCCAGAAGACTGTGGCGGGCACCAGGCACCCTGCCACGGAAATGCTGCTGCCACTTGTCAGCAACGCTTCTCGGCGTCATTTCGGCGGCAGGGTGTCCTGTGGGTGCACAGAAATACCCCGGGGCGCACCATGGCACCTGTGGGCACCGTGTTGGGGACCCCCGCTCTAGAGGTTCCCTTGACAGTAGAGCAGGTGTGCTTCTGCTGCATGAGAATGTGGGGCTGGATACAAGTATGGCATCTGCCACATCATGAAGAACAACATAAGAGCAGGGCTGAAGAGCAGTAGCAGCAGCTACTCCCACTATTGGCCTGGAGTATCTTCCAGAAAGAGGCTCCAAAGCCACTGTGTGGTCTAGGAGGGAATATTCCTCCCCTCCCATATGCACAACTGGTTGGTGCCCTGTCTGCCTTCTCAGGTTGGGTGCTGAGTTCTATATTTGAGCCTAAATGAATGGAAATTCCATTGATGTCTAAGGACATTCTATATAAGCAGGAAGAAGAGAATACAAGTCAAGTTCTGTCTTATGGACCTCAGAGGAATCTCACCTTTAGAGACTTATAGTGCTACCAAGATTTCAACCATTCAAATGCTGAAAAAAGATATGACAGACTTTGAATGTACAGTAAGGTATAAAGAGCAAAGCTAAAGTGTATAATGTGTGTGATAAATGTGCAAGAGAAAACTAAGTCTGGAGAGATATCTTTCTTTTGTGAACAATGGACACTAGAATTGCTTGGAGTGAAGTTTCCCCCAGAATCTGTTAGATGGCAATTGTAGTGCTGAAATGAGACTAACAAATCTACTGATAAAAGTGCTGCCAGAACTATTGTGGTTCTGAAAAGTATTATATTCTGAAAAGTAACTATAAAAATGGCCCCATGGGAGGCCTGTGTTTTAATCTGCTATATTTTATTATTAAACCAACATGTAAACATGCAATGAGAAATACAAAATGACGACGAAAATACCGTGAAGCTGTTAATCAAAGTAATTGACAATTAATAAGTGAGGGGTTTCAGAGTAGCAGCCATGTTAGTCTGTATTCGCAAAAGAAAAGGAATACTTGTGGCACCTTAGAGACTAACCAATTTATTTGAGCATAAGCTTTCATGAGCTACAGCTCACTTCATCGGATGCATAAAGATGAATCCAATGAAGTGAGCTGTAGCTCATGAAAGCTTATGCTCAAATAAATTGGTTAGTCTCTAAGGTGCCACAAGTACTCCTTTTCTTTTTAATAAGTGAGAATTACATCAGTGAGTAAATAAAAGTAAAATTTAAAGTAAAAAAAAGTTTCAAATTTCAAATCACAAAACTACCAGTAAACCACTTATACCACACCATTAATTTCAAGAGTAACCAACCTCTAGATATGCTCTAGTTCAACCACAACTTACTGGGCTTGATGCAAGATCTCTGGAGTCAAGTTTTATGGGCCACTAATATGCAGGAAGTCAGACTAGTGATCTTAATGGTCCCTTCTAGCCTTAAACTCTATGGAGCTAACAGCTAAGAATCTCTTTTGATTTCTCCAAAAAGGTCTATGGGCCTGATTTTCCTGTAACCCCAGTGTCAATCAGGAATAAGTTACACCAGTGTGTAACAGCACAAGTGAAAGACAAATCAGATAAACATTTTCCCAAAATAGAATTACATTTTGAAGCTTGACATCTAAGAGCCTGATTTTCTACTGCCATGCAACTTGTATAGCCACTTACATCCGTACAAAGTGAATGTAAAATGCTACTGTGACTATTTGGGAAATTTGTCTGGGTGAATTTATGAATTCCAGTTTGATTTTGTGTTTGTATGTTTACACCCTTATGGTTGTCTTTCAGTGCATTCATTCCCCTTCTGTTAAAGGGAAACGGATGGGACGGTCATTAAAGACCATCAACAATTGAATAACCTTGCCCTAGCAGAACAGTGATATGGCTGCCATCTAGGGAAAAACAGTGGTCCCCACCTTGTCTGCAGGAGGTAGGGTTGGGGCGGTGGAAAGTCCCCAGAAAGGGAACAAAGAAACAAGGGTGTTAGAACTGGATCTTAAAAACGCAGATGCTGGGAGCTTCAGGGAACACAACGGAATATGCTTTCTGAGAGAAAGGGAATTTTTGACTGCTGGACCAGCCCAAACTGAATGGAGTCAACAAGAAGAAACCATGTTCAGGAAGGGAAGACTGAGCTGGAGATGAGAGGACAAGGAAGGACCTGAAACTCCTAATAAGACACTGACCAAATCCCAAAGAGCACTCAAGAGTGGTAACACTCTGAAGGAGGGATAGTGTACAGGTGCTTTATTATTTTGCCTAGAGTTGCAGCTCTCATGACTTGTATAAGAGTAAAGAAGTGATTAGTTTAGAAATCCTTCTGCAAAGTCTGTCTGTCTTGCTTCAACTATCACGTCTCTGAAGGGTTAACCATAAACCAGAATACCCATCAGGGTGGATTTCTGGGGAGGGTATGTTTGCGTGACTGGGCTGTCTTGGGGAGTCAACACTGGTCCTGGGGGCCCCAAGGCAGCTGGACCATAGGGATCCATTCCCTGGAAGTGATACCAGGCAGCATGTCTGGGCCAGGGAAAATGTCTGGGCCTGGGAAAAGTCCCAAGCCAGAGACTGTGGCTGGAGCCTGCCCATTCCCAGGGGAACTTAGAGCCACATGGATCCAGTATGTGGGGCCAAACACACCTGCCTGGTGAGTGTCCAGTAGTGGGTGCTCAACCAGAACTGTGACAGCTATCAAATCGGAGCAGTAGTGTTCTCTCTCAGTGATACAGTTTGGCAGAGGGGGTGTGAATTGGGCCGGATGAGTTTAAAAAAAATAATAAATCAAAAGACAAATTGACCAAAATCACAATATAATCTATTTTTGTAAATCTCATGATTTTTCACGGTGTGACTAATGATTTTTGAACCTTTAAGGTTGGCAATACTGTGTTATAAAGCCACTTTGTACAGGTATAAATGACTGGAGAAGGTGCAGGACAGTTGTACACTGGTGAAACTCCATTAGTTTCAGTGGCATTAATCCTACTTTTTTCCCCCCAAGATAATTGTTGGGAATCAGTTTTTCTAACTGCTAGCCCTGCAAACTCAACCTGAGACCCAACCATCAGACTTGGTTATTTTTGTACATCATCACCAGTAGGCCAAATTCTGCATTTAGTTACACTGGCACAACCCCTCTCTCTTCAGTGGCTTTGCACAGGTGTAACTGACTGGAACTTAGGTAATACCTATTAGTGGACCAACTTCTGTTGGTGAGAGAGACAAGCTTTCGAGTTAACACAGCTCTTCTGGTTGTCACCTTGTCTCTTTAATGTCCTGGGACCAACATGGCTACAACAACACTGCATGGAACTTAGTAGATATTCCTGTTGATAATAAACAGGAAGGAATCGAGTCCAGCTCACTTACTCTTACCTTTGCTCGCTCCATATTGCTAACAGGAGAAAAAAGTAGTCACTAAAATAAGCAAATATGACTCTGACTACCAGAAGCAGATCTCTGCTAAGTAAGAATGTGTTGGTATCCATGTAATTTTCACACAGTAATTTTTCATAGCAGCACTGCACTTTTTTATTGAAAATTATTTGTTGTTCTGGGCAGAAAGTGGCATTTACTCTGTTGGTACAGCAACCAGCCCCACAGGGGCCCACTCCAGTTAACACCTTTAGGTACAACCACAATATAAATATTAAATAATATTTCACAAAAGGCCAGATCCTGCTCAACCTATCCATGCAAGTAATTATAAGTATATCTAGGGGAACCAGCTAGTCAAGCCAGTACTGGGTTAAAGTCCAGGCTTGGGAAAGTGACCACAGACTCCTGATGGTATTGCTGTACCTATTGGCCAATGGTGGCCCTCCCTTTTTAAGGGGCTTTTACAGCTCAACCCATGCACGTTTAGTGCTGCAAGACTCATGCTGGATACTTTGCAGTCCTTGGGTAAGCAAGCTTTCCCCTTGTACATTATGGTGCCAGCTGCAACTTTATGGTTTCTTTTTCAGTTCCTCCTCTCCAAGAGATGTTTCTCTCTGAATAAGTAATTATTATGATTAGTTATTATGGAGAATGAGATTCCGGTGTGTTAGGCACGGTACACACAGAGGTACACATGTATGCCTCAATGAGCATAAGTCCAGGTTTGGGACATGATTGCGTGCCTCCCTTGGAACTGTAGGTGAAGGTTTTGCATGCTGACTCTACCACCCTCTTGCAATTTTAGTTTTTGTCATTTTTCAGAAGGCTTTGTAGATCAGGACCCACAGCCCTATTGCTGCTGTTTATTCCAAGATGGGGTAGCTACTGCCTCGGCTGGCCTTCTGGAAAACAAGATATAGCCATTGGGCCAGGGTGCTCTATCTGCTCTTGGACTTATGTCCATCAGGGTTTAGTTATCCCTTCACTGAATGCTCATAGCCAACCAGCTTAGCCTTATAGGAGGCTTTCAGTAACTCCCAACCCACCCATCAACCACAACCCTCTTCTTATAGATGGGCATTAATTTACATCTAATCTCACATCATTATTTGCTTTTTTCAGTTTTGCACATTGGCCCGGCAGTCCAGGAGCAACAGGCTCCTCTCTTGATCTGTACTGTTGGCTAGAGTATTGCTCACTGAGCTCACAAGTAGACAGCTGGTCGCAGACAGATTACCATTGGGTTTTTCTTGGGACTAGACTATTGTGGGTTCAACACTGTCATAAGATATAGCCAGCTAGGACTGACATGGTTACAACAACACTGCCTTTGATTTATGAGCTTTAGCAACAATACTTCCCATCCTTCCCCCAAGTTAATCATCTTCCATCTAAGGGGCAAATGTTTGGTTGTGGATAATAAGATAGTTGCACAAGTGGAGTGGAATTGGGCTGCAATAGGGTAGCTCTGCCCAGTTGCCAATTCAGTTTGTCCAAACTGCTATGGTTTAGACAGGTAAGCTCAGACTGGTGACTATAGATTGTGCACAGGACAACATTCACCTAGCATTGAAACATGTTGAGCTGATGACCAAACACTGATGCATGAGGGAAACTCTGTAACAGCACCCTGGACACCTTCATCTAGATAACCATCTCTAGCAGCTGATATTTATGATTGGGACATATGGACCTAGATCAAGAATTGGTTGGAAGGTTGCTTGAGGGATATTCCATCTATGCTCAAGAGTAATGGCATCTTAGTATACTCCAGCAGCATGAATTAGATCCCTGATTGGATTTGCAGAGATGCCAAGCTTTCATGGTGAGGGGTGGGGTTTGGCTATGTGGTAGCCTGCATATAAATGCAGATCTTGGAATACAGTGGATCCATCAACAGCTAGGGTTTAATCAGGCTGGTCAGAACACAGACAGCTAGGCTGCACTAGATCTAAACACTGAAAGCGGAGAGGCTGGTGACAGCTTGGGGCGACTCTTTTCTTCCCCTTTCACAGCTACCAGAACAAGCTGTCTTTAGGGATTATCTTGTTTAGCAAGTTATAATAAAAGTTGCAGCCACTTGGACAAAACCTAATGCTTCTGTCCATCATTAGTGATCACTGCCATACCCAACAAAACTATTTGCTTAAGACTAGTAGAATTTGGCCTCCTTTCAACATGCTGACATAAATGTCACGCTGAAAGTAGTCTTGTGCATTTATGTACCCTCAAAACCCACCCCCAGTACTAGCAGAAGTATCTCCAACAGATAAATTAGGAGCTCTGCAGTACACTCACCCACAAAATGACTGATTTGGAAATGTATGGGATTTAAAAAAAAAAACACCCACCCACTATATAGTATGCCACTGCAATTATTTTTCCCCTTCAAGAGGAATTATTTCTTCTCCACAAAACAATTAAAATATCCATTGAATTTTTTATTTAGATTATTTATCCTCACTGTTGCTTGTTTCTCTGTACAATCCCATACACACTAAAAATAAACATTCTGTGGGGGAAATTAGATGGAATGAACCACAAAAATGAAAAAAATTAATTTAATTACTGCACTTTACCTTAGGAATAGACATGTTTTAACTAACACATTCTTCACAAAAGCAAAGTAAATATTATAACTAATATTTGAAAACTCTAGCTGCATGAGTATGTCATATGCCAGGAACACTAACCTTTACAAAAATAAACTTCAGGATTTGATCCTGATTTGCACTGTTACATGGTGCACTTCTCAAACGTATTCAAGTTTCAGGGAAAAGTTATCTCTGTGAAATAAAAACATCATTATAGGGCCATCCCGTTGGCTTTAATCTGCATTGGAGTGAATGCTAAAGGCTATATAACTGTACAAATCCAGGCAGTCAGGTCCCAGTATTCTTCCCCACCCGCATAGGTGGAAAGGTATAAAAACACATAGAAATGGGTATGAAAATATAAAAGAGCATATTGGCACTTCCATCTAAAAGGCAGCCAAGACACTAATTCTACAGCAGCTTCATGACCTGACTATTTGGGTAATGTGCTGGGCAGAGGATTTGGGTCTTTGTGGCATTGCCACTCACTTTTTTTTTTTTAAACACATACCCAGAAGGTTAGCATTCTCAATATTATCTTCCCCAGTAGGATAAACAACTGCTTATGGGACAGCAGAGCCCACCTCTTCCCAGGGGCAGCAGATGTCCTCTTGTAATATCAGGATTGAAGAAGGTCCCAGCACTGTTCCCTCAGCCCTGGCAGTTGAGGGATGCATATGTAAAGTTCCTCCATGTGCTGCCCTTCCAGGCTTCTGAATAAGAAGGGTCAGAGAAAAAAAATAAACGTGCTTGGAAGTGGGATGGGGAGGGGAAGAGAATGAGATGCCAGGTCTCCTTCCCCCATCTCCTTCCTCACTCTCCCCCTTGCCCCCCATCTCTCTACAGGTCTATGCAGAGTTGTTTAAATATATGCAAGTCTGCAATCTACTTGTTTTTGGTTTCAGGATGTTTACAGATCTGGAATGTCATAGCACAGAGGGAGCCCAGCCTAGGTGCAGACAAGTAAGGCGCTTGGCCAATTGACTGGCTCAGATACCCTTGAAAAACAGCCCTACAGGGTGGGGCTGGGATGAGATTGCTTCATATAGGCTGCAGACTGGACCACGTGCTGTTGCCTGAAGGAATACAGCAGGCCCAAACAAAGCCTGAACACAGGACTGGAAAACAACTCTGGGAGCAGCCTGAACCAGGCCTTGTCTGCAGAAGTCTTAAAGCAGGTCTGAGATAAGGGGAGGGAACTAGGGGGACAGCCAGTTAGACCATCTTGGGGGGCATAGGACCAGGAGTAGGGAGTATAGTTAGGGAAAAGTGACTTAAATCTGTCACACGTGGAAGAGGTTTAGCCTGCATGGGCGTGGTGGCAGCCAGCAAGGTTAGCATGGTAATGTAGAGCAGGCAACAAACCCAGCCAACGGGGATTGAGTGACTTGGACCCAAGAGCAGCTGCACCACAGCTGTTCCAGCTAGGGTTGCCAACTCTGATTGAAGCTATTCCGGGAGGTTTTTTTCCCCAACATGACAATCTAATTTTCTTAAAATATCCTATTACAACCTCCTGGATTGGTTTCAGTAGTCACCAGGAGATCGATGCTGATTCCGGGAGACTCCAGGCCAAACCTGGAGGGTTGGCAACCCTGGTTCCATTCAGTCTGGTTGAGAAAACCAGAAAGAGGAAGTAGATAGGTGGGTGGGAATAGGGGGACAAACTACCAGGCAGTAGTGCCCTCATCACATGATCCTCATGCCAATTTCCTAACTAAGGGTCAAATCCTGGGGCACCCAAGGGAGGTCTAAAAATAGTTCAAATGCTTTTGGTCTCCCGTGCAAAAGGGCATCACCACAACCCTACCTACAGGATTCTTTATAACGCTTGGACATTGTGGAGCAGTGCTCCCCAGCAATTTCACTGAGGAGAACTGAGATCACAGATTTCAGAGTAACAGCCGTGTTAGTCTGTCTTCGCAAAAAGAAAAGGAGTACTTGTGGCACCTTAGCGACTAACCAATTTATTTGAGCATGAGCTTTCGTGAGCTACAGCTCACTTCATCGGATGCATATCATGGAAACTACAGAAGACATTATATACACACAGAGACCATGAAACAATACCTCCTCCCACCCCACTGTCCTGCTGGTAATAGTTTATCTAAAGTGATCATCAAGTTGGGCCATTTCCAGCACAAATCCAGGTTTTCTCACCCTCCGCCCCCGCACACACAAACTCACTCTCCTGCTGGTAATAGCCCATCCAAAGTGACCACTCTCTTCACAATGTGTATGATAATCAAGGTGGGCCATTTCCTGCACAAATCCAGGTTCTCTCACCCCCTCACCCCACTCCAAAAACCACACACACAAACTCACTCACCTGCTGGTAAGGGGTGAGAAAACCTGGATTTGTGCTGGAAATGGCCCACCTTGATTATCATGCACATTGTAGGGAGAGTGGTCACTTTGGATAAGCTATTACCAGCAGGAGAGTGAGTTTGTGTGTGTGGTTTTTGGAGTGGGGTGAGGGGGTGAGAGAACCTGGATTTGTGCAGGAAATGGCCCACCTTGATTATCATACACATTGTGAAGAGAGTGGTCACTTTGGATGGGCTATTACCAGCAGGAGAGTGAGTTTGTGTGTGCGGGGGCGGAGGGTGAGAAAACCTGGATTTGTGCTGGAAATGGCCCAACTTGATGATCACTTTAGATAAACTATTACCAGCAGGACAGTGGGGTGGGAGGAGGTATTGTTTCATGGTCTCTGTGTGTATATAATGTCTTCTGTAGTTTCCATGGTATGCATCCGATGAAGTGAGCTGTAGCTCACGAAAGCTCATGCTCAAATAAATTGGTTAGTCTCTAAGGTGCCACAAGTACTCCTTTTCTTTTTGAGATCACAGAGTGCATCCACTGGCTCACAGCCCTACAAGCGGGTGGATTAGAGGGGATAGCAGCCTAGATCTGCTACTCCTCTCCATGGGCCTGTGCCACGCCAGCTGAAATCAAAGGAAGGATTTCCCATTGATTTCAATGGGTTTTGGATTGAGGCCCATATGGTGTGGTAGGATGAAGGGTACCTTGTACAGCAGCTACTGTCTGTACAGGATTCAGTCACATCCCTAACATCTTTTTAGTTCCTGCAGGCTTTTACTCAGGCTTTGCTGTTGGGACCAGAAATTTGATCTCCAGTATTTGATGGTGAAAGTGAAACATATTCATTTGCATCTTGCCCTAAACAGTTGTGTCTAAAATAAATACCGGTAGTCGCCAACTTTTTTTTTAAAGCTTGCCATTGTAATTTACTGTGGTTACAGTAAACAAATCTAGACAGTATGCAGTTTGTGGTCCAGAGCATGCCCCCAACATCTTCCTGCACTCAGACATTCCAGTGACAGTCAGCCAGTGAGTCATACACCCCGCTCCTAAGCCACACCAGCAAAAAGGGTGTACCTGGGGGTGGGGGGTGTCAACCATGCATTTGTTCATTTCCTTTTTCCATTTAAACTCAGTCCTCCAGGACAGTTCAGATAGATGCATGTATAAGGCAGGGTACAGTGGAAACTAACTGGTTAACTCCTAGTGTGCCTTTATTTCAGGTAGATTCTTCCACAAAAGACATGCACAGACTTAACACATATACATGCTAGTGTGTTTGATTAGACTAATATGCAGGATTATGAACATACACACTCATATGCCCCATCTATGAGCTACACCAACATACACAGGATTTCAGCACCCCTATCCTGAAATGGTACTGACTGTATTCCAGAGTGGGCTTGTGGGCAACATCACATTGTATGGCAAACCCTACCCTCAACTGTCTCAGCTCGTCCTTGGCCTTGCAAGTCCAATAATAGGTGTAGCCTGCTCCCACCTCCTCAAAGTGGGCCTCATCAGCAAGTCTGGTTTCAGTGAAGGCAGTGATGTCTATGTTATACCTCTTCAGTGTTTTGGCAACAAGGGCTATTCTTCATTCCGGGCTTTCGTCATTATCAACAAGAGTTCGGACAGTCCATGACCCAAAAGTCAGTATGTGAATCTTTGCATTATTTTGATAACTGAATTGAATAACTAGCCAGGAACAGTAGCCTGACAGTACAGAAAGTTCCCAGGTTTTAATATGTATCTTTGAGGTTGGCCTTTATATCTCAGGACGGGTTGACCCTTAGAAGGGGTTCTTATGCTCAGCTGGCTGTAAAGCACTGCTTTTGGTTTATGGGAAATCTCCATGCAGACCATGGGTCTGACCCAGTGAAGTTGAGCCCTGATGAGCACGCTCACAACGCCATAGTTCAGTGTTGAGTATCCTGTTCTGCCACTTGATCTTGCAGATGGATCTTAGGCAGCGAAGGTGGAAGCTCTCCGGCTGTTTGAAGTGGCATTGGTAGAACATCCATGTCTCGCAGCTGTAGAGGAGTGAGGTGAGTACAACAGCCTGGTAAATTTTTATCTTGGTTCTGAGGCAGACTCTATGCTCCCTGCAGAGTCTGTGGGTGAGCCTGCTAAATGCCAAGTTGGCCTTTGCCAGATGCTGAATGATCTTATTCTCCAACATGGTGTGGCAGGAAAGTATGCTAACCAGGTAGCAGAATTACCTAACTGAGTTGAGAGGTGTGTTGTCAGTTGTGATGATGGGATCATGGTACTCGTGATGCTGGTGGTCTGGCACTGGCTGGTACATGACTTCTGTCTTTGTTAGACTGATTGTGAAACCAAAGCATTTTGAGGCATAGGCAAAATGGTCCATGATAAGCTGAATGTCCGCAAGCATATGCGCAATGAGGACACAAACATCAGCAAACAGGAGCTCTCTTAATAGCTTGTTCAATTACCTTGGCACAGGCCCTGAGTCGCTATAGATTGAATAGTCCCCTGTCCGTCCATCCCCGCCACCATCCGGTCTGAAAGGATTGTGTACACATCTGTCAAAGTCCTGGAATGTGAACAAGAGCATGGCTGAAGATACAATGGCGGAGAGGACTGGAGCCATTACATGTCCTGATGAGTCACCACACTCCATCACCCTGGCCCATCATGCCATTGTGAAATGAGCACATGATAGCAATCATCTTCGCTGGTGAACCAAATTTATGAAGGCGTTTCCATAGGCTCTCGTGATTCACCATGTTGAAGGCCTTGCTCAGGTCAACAAACACCATGTACAGGTCCTTGCTCTGTTCATGAATCTTTTCTTGTATTTGCTGGGCTGCAGAAATCATGTCTATGGTGCCACGGCCAACATGAAAGCCACACTGTGACTCTGGATACGCCAAGTCCACCAGGTGAGTCATAAGCCTGTTGAGGATAAACTGTGCAAGGATCTTCTTTGCTATAGACAGCATTGAGATAGTGTGATGGTTGTCTCAGCTAGATATGCTTCCCTTCCTTGCGTATAGATAAACTATGAAAGCATCCTTATACTCCTGGGTACTCTGTTCCCACATAACTTTGAAAAAGCTGGTGAGTTCTCTGACCTGGTGGGCACTTCCACATTTGTACACTTCACATGGAATGCCTTTGTGGCCTGGAGACTTGACCGTGGACAGTTGCTTGATGGCTTTAATAACCTTTTCTAAAGAAGGGGCCATGGACAGCTTCTCCAGGACAGGATGCTGTGGGAGTGAGGCGATGGCTTCATTGGACATAGTGGATTGATGGTCCAGGAGACTATCAAAGTGTCCTGCCCAGCAAGAGAGATATTGCCTTTGTGCATAAGTAGCCATCTGCTGTGAGGACAGGGGTTGTACCTCTGGATTTTGGGCCATACACAGCATGGAGACCTTAATGGAAGGCTTTCATGTCATGCTTGTTAGCTACTTCCTGTAGTTCTGCAGCCTTCTGCCCCCACCAGTGATTCTTCATTAGACTTAACTGATTTTGTAGCATTTGTTTGGCCTTATAGTACTTGACCTTCTTCATTGCTGATTTCTTGTGCATGGTCTCCAGTAGCCTATCTCAGGACATTCTAATCAAACCAGTCTTGGTGTTTCTGGCTTGCAAAGCTAAGAACTTTGGATGCCATAATATATGTGACATCTCTGAGCTTCTGCTAGGCTGCCTCAATGTCTGTGGAGTTCTCTGGGACCTTCAGATGACAAAGTCTTCAGTGTCTATTCCAACTTTGCTTGTTTGCTGGGGTCTTTCATGGCAGCTACATTGATCTTCTTTGATGGTTTGAGGCATCTTCTGGGCACTTTGGTGAGAAATGTAGTGACATGATACTTCTCACAAGCTGATGGTCTGACCATCATTTGGTGCCTCTCAAAGACAAGGTTATGTACACATCTTTAATGTCTCTAGACCTTACAATTACATAGTTCAACATGTGCCAATGTTTTGACCTGGAATGCATCCATGTTGTTTTATAATTCTTGGCCTGTTGGAAGACTGTGTTGATAATAGTGAGATTGAACTTGGCACACTTGGAGAGAAGTAGTTGGCTGTTGGAGTTTGACCTTCCAATGCTGTGATGGCTTAGCACCCTGCTCCAGAGGTCAGAGATGGCCCCACATGAGCATTAAAGTGTCCAAGGACAATGAGTTTGTCTTGGTGTGGCACCTCTCTGATGATTTTTCTCAGATCTTCATAAAACAGCTCCTTGATCTCATCTGTATGAGTCATTGTCTGTGTGTAAGCGATGGTAATGGTGGTGTACTGGTCTCTGGACAAGTTTATGTGGAGCACCATCAGTCATTGACTCCCTTGGGGAACAAGTCCAGCTCAGTGTCAATGTAGAGGATGGCAATAGAGCACATGCCTTGTGATGGCATATAGGAGCAACCTGCATTATATATGCAGCCATTGGCCAATCACTAAATCCATGGGCAGATGATGCTCTTTAGCTCAGGTAGGTAGTTCATCTATGAGAAGGACAAATACAAAGCTGAATACAAAGCTGCTGTGCTTGTGAAATTTATTGTACCGGTGCTGCAACAGCTGTTTGGGAAAGAGAGTGAGAGAGGTTCTGCACAAAAGCTCTCTCACCTAAATCCATTCATAGTGTGTGTTGCTCAGCTAACTCAGCTCATTCAAGTCATTTAACCTAATCAACTCACTAGAGTCCTGTGGGGAAGGGGAAGTGGCGAGGTGGACAGGCAAAGGGTGCTGCTGGCAGTCCTTAGTCACAGCTCTGCATACAGTAGTGATGGTTATTCTCCACAGATCAGGGCAGATATGGAGATTGTGGGGAGGGATAGCTCAGTGGTTTGAGCATTGGCCTGCTAAACCCAGGGTTGCGAGTTCAATCCCTGAGGGGGCCATTTAGAGATCTGGGGCAAAAATTGGGGATTGGTCCTGCTTCGAGCAGGGGGTTGGACTAGATGACCTCCTGAGGTCCCTTCCAACCCTGATATTATATGATTATATGATTGTATCCTCCTGAGGTGATAGAGCAGTGCTGCACTCCCTGATCTGGGGAAAGGGGACTGAAAAGGAACCCTAAACACAGCCTGCCCTTTCTGTACTTGTTGCACTGAACAGACCCAGATGGAGAGGTCTGTGCCATGAGGCCATGTCTACATTTGAGGAGTGACAGCTAAGGCCTTATCAGAAGAC
Organism: Lepidochelys kempii; assembly: GCF_965140285.1. Classification (NCBI taxonomy): domain Eukaryota; kingdom Metazoa; phylum Chordata; order Testudines; family Cheloniidae; genus Lepidochelys; species Lepidochelys kempii. The sequence continues at coordinate 147,983,951 of NC_136382.1, read as the reverse complement.
AACAGCATGTCATAAAGCCAACACCTCAAACCCTCCCCACAGTGATGACTACACTTGCAAGACAGGCAGCTGCATTTGCAAATTCAGAATTGGACTCGCTTCCCATGTGAGAAACCATAAAAAAGAAGGTTTCAGAGTAGCAGCTCTGTTAGTCTGTATTCACAAAAAGAAAAGGAATACTAGTGGCACCTTAGAGACTAACCAATTTATTTGAGCATAAGCTTTCGTGAGCTACAGCATCCAATGAAGTGAGCTGGTTAGTCTCTAAGGTGCCACTAGTACTCCTTTTCTTTTTGCGAATACAGACTAACACGGCTGCTCCTCTGAAACCTGTCATTATGCAAGGCACTGCATTTAGCCGTATGGAGTGGAAATCTATCAACTTCATGAAAAAGGCATCCGATGAAGTGAGCTGTAGCTCACGAAAGCTTATGCTCAAATAAATTGGTTAGTCTCTAAGGTGCCACTAGTACTCCTTTTCTTTTTTCATAAAAAAGAAAGAAATCTCTTGAAGTGATGGGAGACTCCATTATATTACCAGAGTAAGTGGCTCTATGCTGAATAGTATCTCTGTGAATAAGCATCTCCTTGAGTCTCATGGTATGTGGGGAATAGAGGGCTGAGCCCTTATTCACTCAGGTCAGGATAACAATTTATTTTTTGTAGCAAACAGTATCCAACTATATAGCCATAGTTCCTATTTCCCAATATACTTATACTGAATCTTTGTTTGGATCATGTGCAGGAACACTAGAAATTTCATAGAATCAGAATCCATACTTTTGTACTCGTACATGTAGTTTTTCACTACTTTTGGTATTTTCTACAGATTCATAAGAACATTAGAATGGCCATACTGGGTCAGACCAAAGGTCCATCGAGCCCAGTATTCTGTCTACCAACAATGGACAATGTCAGGTGCCCCAGAGGGAGTGAACTTAACAGGTAATAATCAAGTGATCTCTCTCCTGCCATCCATCTCCACCCTCTGACAAACAGAGGCTAGGGGCACCAATCTTTAATAAATAAATAAATAAATAAAATCTATTTCTCCCTTTCCAAATGTGAATAGAGGAGAGAAACAAGCAAGCAACTTAAAAGAGACAGAGTCTGGGATTATCACAGGAAGCACAATCAACTCCTACTTGAAGAGAATTTTACATAAAGAGATTCTGTAGTTCTGTGTTGAGCTTTTTGACTACTTCTGCTCACAGCGCATTAGTATAGATGACTGTCTTTGACCTAAAATCAAATTACTTCTCTATTTATTTTGGGTTGCATTAAAGTATTTATATTGTCCTTCATTTCCTGTATGAGGCTGTACAGTTATCTTTGTCAACTAACAATTGAAGGTATTGAGTTTGAAGATTCCCTTCAAGCTTACCTGGCAAGAGAATAAAATGGTTCTTCCAAAGAGGACAGCTGTAGTTTCTTCAGAAAAATATCTATGAAAGTCAGTTATTGTGTCAGATGACTATTTCATTTGGGTGAAATTTGCTCCTCCAGTACAGAGGTCCTGAACAAGGCACTATGCTCACTTAAGCCCTTAAAATAGTTAGACAATAGACAGCGGTGTTCCTTAAAGCCTTACCAGTGTTACTTAAGATAAATTACGTGATGTTCTCAGTATCTGTAGCTTCCCTTGTACTTCTCTATACTATAGGATGCACCTTAAATACTTAAATTACTGAGATTATCCAACCACAATATTTCGTTATCTAAGACAACTGATAGGTTTTTTAGGCCCACCACTGTACAATTCTTTTTCAATCAAATTTGTCTTATTATCATTACTATAGTGTGAAAGTCACCTTTTAAGACTGGAATAGGTAGGTATTTAGGAACTCAGAATTTCTGGATAACCCTGCTGAGTAATTTAGCTCTACCTAGAAGCTGCTGCTTTTTACTATATTTGGAAATAGAAATTTTGTTCTGATAGATATTAAAATATGTTTATATGCAAGGATAATCAAGGCAACTTGACAACTCTATTAACACAAAATTAAGAAGTTTCTACAAAAACAGCTAAGTATACACTCACTCTCTCTAAAAGAGGCACAAAAAGACAGCTTAAAAATGTTCCCCCAGACTTTGATCTATATATATTGTGACAAAGCTCTGTCCTTGCCTCTGTGGGTCCTGCGTTTCCTGGTGGATTTCGCTAGCCTCAGAGGCTCACTGTGACCCTCCACGTAACCCTTCTTTCTCTCAAGACAAGGGTCACAGTCTACTGAACCATTTTCATCATAAGCCAGCAAGGGAGGTGACGAGAAGTTATCCTTCCTTGCACGGTCTCTGTTGTCTCCCAGTCTAGTGATTCATCAGGGGTCAAAGGTGGCGGGGGGGAGTCCGGACCCACCATCTACTCTGGGCTCCAGCCCAGGGGCCCTAATAGTATCAGCTATGGTAGCTGACCTTTTAGAGACATGACATGTACAATTCCCTGGGCTACTTCCCCCACAGCAGCCCTCACTTCCTCAAGCTCCACTTCACCCTTACTTCAGGGCCTCCTTCCTTGTGCCTGATATGGTGTGTACTACTCAGCCTCTCCAACAGCGCAACTTCCTCCCACAGCTCCTGACATGCACACCCACCTGACTGACTGGGAGGCTTTTAACTAGTTTCAGCCAGTGCCTGATTGGCTTCAGGTGTCCCAATCAACCTAGCATTCTCCCTGCCTTCTGGAAAGTTCTTAATTGGCCCCGGATGTCTTAATTGACCTGGAGCAGCTTCCATTTCACTTAACCTGGTATCAGGGATTTGTTTAGCCTGGAGCTAATATATCTATCTCCCACTACTTTTCTATAGGCATCTGGCCTTGCCCCATCACTATTTTATATATATATATATATATATATATATATATATATATATATATATATATATATATATATATATTGCATAAAGAAATGAAGCTCCATATCCATAATTCATGTATTAATTTTTTTTCATTGCTTTTTGAATATTGCATCCGAATCTCATTTCTCCACCTCAAATCTTCAACTGTTCTAGTGGGGAAAGTCTCAGGACTTAGTTCTGTCCTATCCCATAGAATTGGGGTCTTTTGTTAATTTATGTATATTTTAGACACTTTTTAAAGCTCTGATCAGCAGAATAGGAAAGCATATGTTTTTCCTCCCAAGAAAATGTACGAATACAGCTCAAGTTTGCATATAACTAAAATATATTGGCAATTAATTTTTTGATTCAGTTCTATCTAAATGTTTCTCTCTAACGAAAGTGTTACAAGTGCCCATAATGTATTTACCATGCAGCTCTCGCTCATAATTCAAATTATCAAGAAGAAAATCAATAAGGAATTTAAACCAGGCTCTTCAATGGATGGGTCTTTGTGAGTGGGAACGTGGCTGCCTGTGGGGTGATGAGGATTCCAAGCTCCTCAGAGCAGTGACGGTCCTTCTAAACTGTTTGGAAAGCACCTGGCAGGCATTAGAGTAAATAAATCATAATGACACATTTTACAAACTTAAAAGCTGTTAACATGACAACTGAGTTAAAGTCAGAATATATACTGAATGCTCTATTACCCAGACTCTAGAGTCATTAAGCACAGAAATATATTTTAATGGTCTTTTAAAATGTCTTTTCCCCTCTTGTGAAATTCTCTGTCATCGACTAGTTAAGTGGGGATATTAAGTTTTCGACTTAACTTAAACCAATATCGTGGAACATTATCTTCTCACCTTGAGAACATGGACATTTCCCCTCACTGGTAAATTGGTTTAGTTATCATGACAGACTAAAAAACTCCACCTCTTCTGGGATAAGGAAAATCCATACAAACAAGAATCCAAATCAAGGAAATTCTTCACTCAGTTTGTCACCATGGGTCACAGGCTGTCCCTCTCCAGAGTCTGTGTCAAACCTCAAACCTCTCTCTCTGTAGTATAATAGCAACACCCCCTTGTTTTCCCTCAGAACTGATGGGAACTCCAGATTTTGGCTCTAGACAACAACAAAAGAACACATCAGGTTCAACCCCAAATTCTCTCCTGATTCTCTGTCCCCATGCAATTTTATTTACCTTGATGCAAAGTCTTAGCTTCCCTCCCACCACTTCCCTATTTCTGACTCTCTAGCCAAAATGATGCCCACTCCTGGGGGTACTTTACACAATCATCTGCTAATCCCTTTATTAGGCTACTTCCAATGTCCCCTCAAACTCTTCTCCAGGCCCTTTGATTGGAAATATCCTGTTCCTATCCCTTTCTTAGGGCACCTGCTCTCTCTTGCACTGAGGAAAGGGAGTTGTTTAGTTATTATTATTTAGTTATTATTATTTATTTACAGTCTTCCTTCCCAGCATTGTTTTCTGTGAAGTCTACCACTTCCATGCACTCTGAGAACTTCAGCTCCCAGAATGCCTCTTGTTTGGACTGAAACCAGGAACAGGGGAGGGCTGGACATAAGGCTGATATTAAAGGGCCAGCACTGCCTGTTACAATTTACTTCTAATTTACTATACAATTCTTATCTTGAAGGCGCTAATACCCAGCAAGTTTAATGGTTTCTCTTGTAAACAAGTGACATTGTACAATGTATTAACAGTTTCGTGTGACCATTGTTTCCACAGTGCAATTCCAGCAGGAACACATATTTCTTTTCAAATAAAACAAAATAGGTTTTCACCTTCAAAAAGCAAAAATAGTATTTCAAGTAAGCATTGGTTTTGTACAGAGAGTATGACTACACTACAATTAGAAACCTGCAGTTGGCCTCTGCCAGCTGACTCAGGATCACAGGGTTCAGGCTAAAGGACTGTTTAATTGCAGTGTAGATGTTCGGCCTGAGGCTGGAGCATTGGCTCTAGGACCCTGCAAGGTGGGAAGGTCCCAGAGCTTGGGCTCCAGCCTGACCCTCAATGTCTACACTGCAATTTAATAGTAATTAATGTGAGCCCAAGTCAGCTGACACAGGCTAGCTGTGGATTTTTAATTGCAGTGTAGACATACCCATAGAGGTATATACAGTATTACAATGTATATGCTATATTGGATTGGGAGCACCTCTTTGATGTGTTTAATCACAACATATCTGAAAGACAACACAGGCCTAAATTCAGAGTATATGTTTATTCCCATAGTATCTATAACCTTAGGGTGGGATGCTGTGAGAGTCTTAACAGTTTGTATATATGGTATTAGAGGCTGCATAGAAGACACTCTTATTTGAATTACTGTAGACCAACCAGATTGGTCCCAAGGTGGAATTTAATTTTTATGGGATCCCATGATGATACATATGCTAAGTTCTGAGTAGAGTCCAAGATGGTCTTTCAACAGACTGTGAGCTTGTTGAAGCTCTTGGATTGTTTTCATAGTTTCATTTTCCAGGACATTTCCATGTGTGTGAATGGTGAAGTCTAGCCACTTGTGACAGATGAATAATACTTTTCTGACCTTCAGTAGAGGGTTAAGCCACAAGGTAGCTTGAGGGATCCAAAAGGAGTTACATTTCCAAATTTTAGCTGCCTGAGCCCATCATTTTAAAATGTTTTGGGGCACAGGCTTGTGTGTACGCACTACAGAGGCACAAATTATGTTATAGAATTGTTTCATTTATTAACATTTAATTGTTCTTTGTGCATTTATTGTATTAGCTCTCTTTTTTCTAGTTGTAAGTTTTATAATATATGAAAGCTAAGTTATTATCATTATTAATATTTTAAATCAAATGTCATTATACTTACAGAAGGATTAAGTTAGAAATCCTGGAAAAGGTTCTAAACTTTATTACAGGTTCATTTTTTGTTTTTTAGAAGTCACTTGGGATGGGAGAAATGAGTGCATGTTTTAATTTCCCTTTTATCATTTAGACATGATGTCTGGCTCTTCTAAACCCATAAACAATTATATATAAATGACTCAATTTAACCTGAAGGTAGGACACCACTTGTTTAAACATGTGCATGCCCACAGTACTCTATTTACAAGTTCACGGTTGGCAGAACTGTCTGAAATAAAAAACTTAGGTTAGCACTGCATATATAATTGCTCTCATGTCTGCAACATAATAGCTGCAGCATTTTGTTTCCAAATCCTTTTTAAAAATTGGTCCAGTTTTCCTGATCTGATACTACCTGTTTAGGTATAGTCGAAAATTATTCAATGTACTGTTTCAACATGTATCTATTACCAGTAGCAATGTAAAAATGTTTTGATTTTTGATTCTTCAGAAATCATGTTCAAACCCAACATGGTCTGTGACACACTGTACCCAAACTCTGTAGCAAAGGCATCCAGTTTCTGCAAGACCCTGGTGTGGAATTTAGTGGCAAACTGGAAACTCAGCAGCAGCAGCATGAAGTACATTAAAATATTAATAAAACAAGCTTTATAAAAACTGAATTATACATAATATTATTTGTATTACAGTAACACCTTCACTACGCCATGGCCTTGTGTATGAGATGCTGTGCAGACAGACTGAAAAGGGCCAGGTGGAGTGGATGGAAAGTAACAGTGGGTGGTAGTGGTAAAAGACCCTTCCCTAAAGAAAAGAGTAGCTGGGAGGCAGCAGTAGAGGGGAATGGGAAGGGGTCAGATACTTGGGAGAAAAGAGGAGGAGGCAGAAATGAGAGGAAGGGACCAAACTTTTAAGAAAAGAAGTAGAAAGCAGTAGCATGCAGGATGGGCTGGAGAGTCATTGGGAAGTAAATGGGAGCTGGAAAAGAGAGAGGGGACAAAATGCCACCCTGTGTGTGTTACACAATCCCTCTGGCTAGGGAAGCTTTTTTTTGAATTTCAGAGATTCACCCAATTCAATTCCCCATGCAGGCCACCACTTGTAGTGCTGCAACCATGAATGGGTCACCAGCAACATGGATCTTTGGATCTAAATGCAAAAGTATCAACTGTTTGAGCTAAAAAGACTCAGATCTATTACCCAAGCTCGTAGTATGAACTTCTATATGTGGCTCAACCACCACTAGAGAAGGTGCACTGAGGGCAAGTCTACACTAGCACTTACCTCGATATAACCTATGTCACTCGGGGGTGTGAAAAAGCCACACGGCTGAGTGACACAAGTTACAGTGACCTAAGTGCTGTCCATACGGTGCTAAATTTGTGGGAGACGCTCTCCTGCCTTCATAGCTTCCGCTTCTCATGGAGGTGGAGTTATGCCAGCGGGAGAGCTCTCTCCCATCAGCACAGAGCATCTTCATCAGACACACTACAGCAGCGTGTGTCTGATGAAGTGTGTACACAGAGTAGCTGTGCATATGTAGCGCTTCTAGTGTAGACTAGCCCTACGTAGATTACCTTAGGTCAGAAAAACTAGAACATGTCCTAACAGCCTATCAGCTTGATGGGAAGTTGCTGGTCTTCTTTTCTGGTCAGCGTAAAATACCTCATCCTGTGGATTTAGGATTAACTCCTATCTGCAGTTTGTACATTGAAAACAGAGTACCCACTTGTAGCAAAGGACAAACCAGTCAGTCAAAAGATACTTTAGGTTGGCACTAAGGCAGAAGCCAAGATGGAGGAAGATTTCCAAATCAGGTAGCCGAAAATTTGATTTCTGCAGTCAATACCATGACCCACAGATCCACAGCATAAAAGCTCTTCATCACATTTCCCTGTTCCGCAGAGAAATCTTGAACAGGAATACAGAGATGCTACAGCCACTACTTATTTCCTGCAAACATTTTAAGCAAGAGTCTATCGTACCTCCATAGTGCCTGATAAGCAAACCCTGAAAGACTTTTTTCCCCACACCTTAACAAATGGGTATTTAGGACAAACATACACCATTTCAGTACACTCTCTGTCTCAGGTTCATTCTCCACAATATCTAGTTCTATTAGGCAGCTCATAATAATACTTTGCACTTACATAGCACTTCGTCACCCATAAATCTCAAAGCACATACAGAGGTGAGGAAATATCCCAATTCCACATGGAGGAAACCTGAAGGCTAGGGAGGGTAACACCAGAATTTCAAACAGCTGCATGGCTGAATTGGGGGCAGGGGTTGTTTCCTCTATGAATACATGGCATTTTTTTAAAATGGATCAATTGATCACAAAGGGCTTCAAGTGCCCAGGCAAAAGAAGAGCATGGCTATTGATATGGCATTTCCTAGAGTCCTAACAGGACTCCCACATCCCCGGCAGCTGTTCTTGCTTCAGGCACAATAATCTCAGCAGGCGCCATTAATACGCTCACCTAACAGAGACACTCATGGGCCCAGGCAGGTGCAGCACATCTGCAGACCCCATTACACCTGATTACAAACACTAGCTAACATGCTACAGAATTAGAGAAGACCAAGGAGATAAGTGGCTATAGAGACAGTGAGAGCTCATGAGCAAGAGCAAGTGTGTAGTATGGATCACACTGAACAGGAATGGGCAGTGTTGGTGATGAAGGGAAAAGATGAAGAATACCATCCATCTTGTGCACTGAGGCCCTGATGCAGCAAAGCACTTAACTGTGTGCTTAACTTTAAGCATATGCTTATGTCCCACTGACTCCAATGAGAAATTAAGGATGTGCTTAAGTGCTTTGTTGTATTCGGAGCTGAATGAGGCATGGGTCTTGTACAATATGCGATCATGTACTTAAAGACTGTGTCACATGCCTAAGAGGACTGAATTAAATTTGTACAAGTAGTCTTAATTCTGGAATTACCTAACCTGAGTGCATATCTTTGAAGCCTTACTAATGTTCTTTTAGTGGAGGTGATCTCTTTGCTGCACTGCGCTGGAAATATTTGTGTTTTTTAGGACTGTCAATTAATCACAGTTAACACAAGTGATTAAATCAAAAAAATTAATTGCGATTAAAAAAATTAAGCACACTGTTAAACAATAGAATACCAATTGAAATGAATTAAATATATTTGGATGTTTTTCTACATTTTAAAATATATTGATTTCTATTACAACACAGACTACAAAGTGTACAGTGCTCACTCTATATTATTTTTTATTACAAATATTTGCATTGTAAAAATGATAAACAAAAGAAATAGTATTTTTCAATTCACCTCATACAAGTACTGTAGTGCAAACTCTTTATCGTGAAAGTGTAACTTACAAACATAGAATTATGTACAAAAATACATAATAGCATTCAAAAACAAAACGACGTAAAACTTTAGAGCCTACACATCCACTCATTCCTACTAATTGTTCAAAAAATTGTAGTTTTCTTAAAAGACACAAATATTAGAAAACTGGTATTTCAAAATTAAGGTTCTTCTTTAAAAAAAATCCAGATATTGGAAAGTAGAAATGCGCGATTAATACCAAATAACTATCATGGCTGATGTGTTGAACAGGAAAGGTGTATTAGACCAATTATTCTTCCTAATATTGACACCAGCGCATGGAAAAAATCAGTTGTTAGTGTATTTATACTTTCCAGCTAGAAATATACGGATATACTTAAAATCAACTGTGAATAAATCACATATTCTAAGAAACAGCTTTTCATTGTTTTACAGAGAGCACATCCAAATATTCAAACATATTATTTGAATTTTACTAAAACAATTGGAGGATAGTCACCAGTAGCTCCTGGCCGCTGAGCACTTTTGAAAATTAGGCCACTTATTTGATGCCTAAATATGGATTTAGGGACCTAAGTTTAGTCACATACATTTTAAAATCCTGTGTTGATCTATGCTTCTGTTTATGATTCAATTGGTTTTCCTACTGGAAAAGAAATTCTGAGCTGTAAGAAAGCCACACCATCAAGTAGCTCACATAACTAATTAAATATAGAATTTTTTTAAAAGCTAATATTCATTTGTATAGTTTGTGGCTGGGTCTAACACGGCTGTGCAGGAGAATAAGGTGGTGCGTTTTCTCTCACTCATTCACCACTACATCAGAACTACTTGGATTAGTAACTGTGGGTGCAGGAAAGAGGAAAAGGGCTGGATGTCACCATGTGGGAGTAAGTGGGTAAGTGGTGGGCAGATTTCTGCCTCCCTGGCCACCTCCCTCCCTCCTGCACCCACGCACATGCCAGTAGAACCAGCTGGGCACACTAGGAGAAGAGTATGTTGGGCCCTGAAAAGGTCTGTGGCAATGTTCTCCCTCCACCCAGAGTAAAAGGGGAACATGGGAGGAAATGGGCCCCTCTGAGGCATAGTTCCTTCCCAGGGCTCCTCCTGTGTCAGCACAGCTAAGTGCTGCCTCTTATATAGGGCTGTACTCAAAGGCTCCATCTAGCGCATTATGAGCTGTCAGCTCATTTTTCCCTATTAGGAGTGGGGAAAACCCTCTTTGAAGTCCTGTCATCGTGGGAGTACTGCACGTAAACAAGAGCCCACATTGAAATATACCTCTGACAACATGGGAAAGCTCTAGCCAGGGAGGAGGGGTGGAAAAGGAACACAGGACGCACAGACAGAACCCTAAAAATAAAAGGCTATAAATGTATTGCATGGTCAAAAATGAATGAAATGTTTTCAGACAATCCTAAAGGGAAGAGTGGAAGAAAAGCAGACCAGCCCTCTGGGAACTCTGCTTTCCTAAGTCATCAAAATCTTCTGGTTTCCCCTGTCTGGAAAAGTTGTCCACAATGCATGGAACAATGTGTTTTTATTTTTAGTCTTTTACACCAAACAACCATGAAACATCATTTTGATGTAACCATCTATTAAGAGGCAAAAAATGTCTGTCTTTATAAGTAAAAATAAAAAGGCTAAAGTTAGTTTTCCTCTGTAGTTTTACTTTCCTGTCTAACAAATACATTTAACGTGCCAAGAAAATGTCTATTCCTTCAACTAAAACAAAATCATTTCTATTTTCCAAATTGCGTTATTGTACTATGCTATATGTAAAAATGCATTTTATTTTTTCTCCTCTAGTTATGAAATTCATATAAGTTTAAGATCTCTAGAAGTTTTCAAAAAGAGGGATATCAAATCTGGTTAAAAATAAAACCAGTTGTAAAATTTAAGAGTGGACAAATAATAATAAACTTTACTTAGTACTTCAATACATAAAGTATTCATTAAATCATAATGATCTATATAATACTATTTGGTTCTAAACAGTCATGTTATACATTTATACATATTGAGCCTAATGCTGTAGTCTCTAGACAGGCACAACTCACATAGAATTTTAACTACGGCTGTCAAGTGATTAAAAAAATTAATCGCAATTAATTGCACTGCTAAACAATAATAGAATACCATTTATTTAAATATTTCTGGATGTTTTCTACATTTTCAAATATATTGATTTCAATTACAACACAGAATACAAAGTGTACAGTGCTCACTTTATATTTATTTTTATTATAAATATTTGCACTGTAAATAACAAAAATAGTACTTTTCAGTTCACCGAATACAAATACTGTAGTGCAATCTCTTTATCATAAAAGTTGAATTTACAAATTCAGAATTATGTACAAAAAATTACTGTATTCAGAAATAAAACAATGTAAAACTTTAGAGCCTACATGTCCACTCAGTCCTACTTCAGCCACTCACTCACACAAACAAGTTTGGTTACAATTTGCAGGAAATAATGCTGCTCTCTTCTTGTTTACAATGTCACCTGAAAGTGAGAACAGGTATTTGCATGGCACTGTTGTTGCTGGCGTCACAAGATATTTACATGCCAGATGCGCTAAAGATTCATATGTCCCTTCATGCTTCAACTAGCATTCCAGAGGACATGCATCCATACTGATGATGGGTTCTGCTCAATAACGATCCAAAGCAGAGCAGATTGACCCATGTTCATTTTCATCATCTGAGTCAGACGGCACCAGCAGAAGGTTGATTTTATTTTTTGGTGGTTCAGGTTCTGTAGTTTCTGCATCTGAGTGTTGCTCTTTTAAGACTTCTGAAAGCATGCTCCAAACCTCTCAGATTTTGGATCGCACTTCAGATTCTTAAACCTTGAGGCCAATGCGGTAATTATTTTTAGAAATCTCACATTAGTACCATCTTTGCATTTTGTCAGATCTGCTATGAAAGTGTTCTTAAAACAAACATGTGCTGGGTCATTATCCGAGACTGCTATAACTTGAAATACATGGCAGAATGTGGGCAAAACAGAACAGGAGACATAATTCTGTCCCAAGGAGTTCTGTCACAAATTCAATTAATACTTTTTTTTTAAATTATCATCTTCAATATGGAAGCAGGTCCTCTGGAATGGTGGCCAAAGCATGAAAGGACATTTGAACGTTTAGCATATCTGGCACGTAAGTAACTTGCAACGCTGGCTAAAAAAGTGCCATGCGAACGCCTGTTCTCACTCTCAGGTGACATTGTAAATAAGAAGCAGGCAGCATTATCTCCCATAAACATAAACAAACTTGTTTGTCTTAGCGATTGGCTGAACAAGAAGTAGGACTGAATAGACTTGTAGGCTCTAAAGTTTTACATTGGTTTGTTTTTGAATGCTATTATGTATTTTTGTACATAATTCTAAATTTATAAGTTACACTTTCACGATAAAGAGATTGCACTACAGTACTATTTCTTTTGTTAATCATTTTTAAAGTGCAAATATTTGTAATAAAAAATAACAAAGTGAGCACTGTATACATCCAAAAATATTTAATGAATCTCAATTGGTATTTTATTTTTTAATGGTGCGATTAATCGCAATTAATTTTTGAGTTAATTGCTTGAGTTAGCTGTGATTAATTGACAGCCCTAATTTTAACTCATCAGAAGTTTTGGATATAGATAGTAGGATCTGGCCCCTTGTCTTTATAATAGATGCTGATGTTCAACAAATATCTTTAGGAAACCCCAAATGTTGGTAGTTACTCTATATGTTTTGTAGCCATACCATCTGAAACTCTGATCTCACCATTTCTCACTGGCTAAGCAGGGTCATGTCCGGTCATGTCTTGGATGGGAAACCTCCAAACACCACCCAGGTGTTACAGAAACTTGAAAAGTTATTAGTGAGTCAGTACGAGGCTCTTGCTGCTGAGTTAATATGTTAACAAAGCACGGGCATTGTTCTGTCTTCCAGATAAAATATAAAATGGTTGTACTGATCTGTGCAGTTATTTAGGATCGCATGGCAACTTGGGTGTAAATACACTCTACCTGCCCATCATTCATATGGACATAGAATTTTTCTTAATGGTTTTCTCCTGATCTGTTGCACTGTATTTTTATGTGCTTCCAATATCCATCCCAGAGATAGCTGATGAGTGAATGAAGCTATTTTGTATACCATGTGTAGTTGTAGGCTTTGAGATATTTGGATTAAGAATGCTATTTAAATTCCAGCTCATGATTATTCTATAAAAACTTTTCACGTGCAAGTCAGACATGCATGCATACACAGTAACTTTCAATGTAAATGCCTGAGCAGAGGAGTTGTTGAACTGGCAGTTTAGGGTTTCATTTTCAGTCATTTCATAATTTACAAGTTTGTGGTCTTCGTTTTCTGGGGCTAGGAATGACCACAACCCCCAAAGCAAAGGAGAAAAGGAAATTTTGGTCAGGACAAGTTTTGCTCCCATTTTTAAACATGACTTAGGCACTTGGGCCCAGCTGCTTAAAAGCAGCAATGCCTAATTGATTTAGGAGCCTAAATCTTATTTCCAAAAGGGATTTAGGCATGTAGGAATCTAAATCTTAAGTGTCTAAACCCCTTTTGAAAATATTTAGGCTCCTAAATCAGTTAGGCGTTGTGAAGCTGAGCACAATGCCTAAATAGTTTTAACATCAGGGGCGTAGGAGCCTAAGTCCCATTGGCTCCTAAGTCACTTGAGAAAATTCAATTTATGCTTCTAAGTTGCATAGGCATTTTTGAAAATTTTACCCAAGTTCTGGTATTTTGGAGGAGCCATCTGTAATTCTGTAACTGAGGCAGCTCCCCCGTCACAGTATTAATTCCTAGGCCCTACTACTGGACCTGTACAGGTGACAGAAATCTCACCCAAAACTATTCACTATTTTGACTATATGGAAAAAAAGAATATAGGTAAAATGATTGATTCTACACACACAAATTTCTGCTTTGAAAAGATATATGTTAACACAAGTTCACAAACTAACATGCAATTTGCTCTAAGCTTTTACTGACTATCTGAAACTGGCCTCTCTTATTATCACGGAGAATGGTACATTATCTTATAAAATGGAAGTTATAGAGAAATATATTAAATGCCAGAGCCTCTGGTTACTGAGTTTTAAGGGTGCTGAGTTCACTACTGGGATTCTAAATGTACTGAATTAAGTGGAAATGGAAAAGTGTATAGGTGGGAAGGAGCAAAGATGTCAAACAAGAATAATTAAAGTCTTCTTAAAGCTTGTAGGAAAAAGTAATGATAGGGGAAAAAGTTGGATGAGCTAATGCTAACTAGGGAGACAGACCTTTTAAAATATATCAGAGGAAAAGTAATACTAGAGAGAATCAGTGGGGAGTCCTTGTGGCACCATAGAGACTAACTAATTTGTTAGTCTCTAAGGTGCCACAAGGACTCCTCGTTGTTTTTGCTGATACAGACTAACATGGCCACCACTCTGAAACGAGAGAGAATACATATTTATTAATGAATGAAGAGGTGAATAAAATTAATAATGGCTCAAAAGTGGCTAAGAAACAAAACTTCTTTTTTGATTTTGCCTTTCACAAGAACAGTAAAGAAAATAAATTTAAAGAAAGAAGAAAGAAGGAAAGCCCTGTATAACAGGTTCAGTCACAGAGACCCCCTTGGGACTGTCACCTGATGTGCTGAAATTACCTCTGAGACCGTTTTCCCTGATGGCTTGGGACTCCAGAACCCTGCCTTGTTGAGTCAGACTTGCTAGCCTGCTGCAACACAGACCCAGGTCTGAACCACACCCCCAAAGCCGCAGGCTTTAACTGAAAACCACTCAGCAGGTTACCTAACTCCAGCACCCAGACCCCAATGGGATCCAAACCGCAAATAAATCCGTTTTACTCTGTATAAAGCGTATACAAGGTAAACTCATGAATTGTCTGCCCTCTATAATACTGACAGAGAGATATGTATAGCTGTTTGCTCTCCCAAGTATCAATCACTTACTCTGGGTTTGTTAATAAACAAAAGTGATTTTATTAAGTATAAAAAGTAGCATTTAAGTGGTTTCAAGTAACAACAAACAGAACAAAGTAAGTTACCAAGCAAAATAAAACAAAACATGCAAGTTTAAGCCTAATAAATTTAAGGAACTGAATACAGGTAAATCTCACCCTCAGAGATGTTCCAATAAGCTTCTTTCACAGACTAGACTCCTTCTTAGTCTGGGCCCAATCTTTTCTTCTGGTACAGTTCTTGTTAGTTCCAGCTCAGGTGGTAACTAGGGATTTTCTCATGACTGCAATCCCCTTTGTTCTGTTCCACCCCCTTTTATGACTTTGGCAGAAAGCGGGAATCTTTTCCTCTCTCTGGGTCCCCACCCCTCCTTCTAAATGGAAAAGCACCAGGTTTAAGACGGATTCCAGTACCAGGTGACATAGTCACATGTCCTGTGAGACCCCAAGCCTCCATTCTTTCCGGCCTGACTCACATGAACACAGGAAGGCTTCCAAGTAAACAGAACCATTTGCAGCCAATTGTCCTGGTTAATGGGAGCCATCAAGATTCTAAACCACCATTAATGGCCCACACTTTGCATAATTACAATAGGACTTCAGAGGAATACTTCATATTTCTAAAAAAGAAAAGGAGTACTTGTGGCACCTTAGAGACTAACCAATTTATTTGAGCATGAGCTTTCGTGAGCTACAGCTCACTTCATCCGATGCAAGGTGCCACAAGTACTCCTTTTCTTTTTGCGAATACAGACTAACACGGCTGTTACTCTGAAACCTGTTCATATTTCTAGCTTCAGATACAAGAATGATACATTCATACAAATAGGATGAACACACTCAGTAGATTATAAGCTTTGTAATGATACCTTACAAGAAACCTTTTGCATGAAGCATATTCTAGTTACATCATATTCACACTTATAAACATATTTCCACAAAACATATGGAGTGCAACGTCACATCCTGTAAAAATAACTATTGATAAAGAGCAGGAAGGGGAATACTTGGAAAATTTGAATAAATGCTATCGACAAAAATTGTATATAGCATGTGTGTACACACACACACACTTATAACATAGATGTATGTGTACATATAGTGTGTGCATGTGCATGTAAACTATTGTATTAAGTTAGATTGAATAAACGGGCTAACATTAAGCAGAATTAAAAAAGGTTCAGGTTTTAGTATACAGAAACACTAGCCTGCTTAGCACCATAGCAAATACACCATTAATATTCTTTTAACCTTTTATTAAAGATACACAAAAGAAGGAAAAATAGTTAAAGCAGTGAAAAGTAAAGTATTAAGACTTTTATTTTAACATTTTATCCCCCCCCCTTTTTTCAGCTGTAGACATCTTTTAGAAGGAAAAGCCTCTGTTGTTTACAGTCTCTTAGATGGTACTAAAGATGGTAGCAGAGCCGTCCCTTGGGTAGGGTGAATTGGGGCGACCACTCTGCGCCCCGTGCTTTGGGGGGCCCCGTGGGCCGGTGCGATTGGCCAGTGCAGTTGGTCCCGGAAGAGATGAATCTGTCACTTCCACCCCGGGCCCCACACCCCTGTAGGGACAGTCCTGGATAATAGTAGCTGTCCTTTTGGGGAACAGAACAGAAGTTAGTTGAAATGGGCTGGCGCAGATGCTGCTGCTGCTGTTGTTGTTAAAGTTCAGTTTTAGGAGGAAAAGCCCCCGTAATTGACAGCCTTTTAGGTGGTGTTAAAGATGATGATAACTTATCACAGGTGGTGTCTGGGATTCAGCTGGAGCTGGCAGGTGTGGGGATGTCATCTGAGTCCCTTTCTCTTTGTCCCATTTTGGTTAGGACAACTTTTAGGACTAGGATGACAAAGGCGGTAGGGTTCCAGCAAATGGTGGGGGTGGAAGCCATAATGGGGAAGCTTGCTTCAGTAGCCTTTGTTATTTTGAAGATTTTTTAAATTATTTTTGTACTCCCCTTAACCCCCCCCCCCCCAAAAAAAAAAAAGTAAGGACCCAGAAAGAGAATGATGGATGGAATAGCTCATTCCATCATTATTCTGTCTTCCAATTAGGACGAACATCCAACATACCAATTTTGATTCATTAAATTTTGGCTTCACATCTCCTGCTTTTAACAAGCATAATTTCAACACAGTCCTTGAATTATATTAACTTGGCATTTTTGCTTAGACTAATTCAGTTATTCTGTCTTCCTTTCATACAAATTTCCATCTATATTTGTTATTATAGGTTATTGTAATATCTTATGAACTTTACAGAGTTTTTACAGTTAAGCTCACAATTTGGGTAGATTTGTAGGCTCAATTGTCACAAAACAGACAATGTGTGTTTATATATACCTATAAGTACATACATATTATATAAATATATGTATATTGAAAGAGAGAGAGTACACACATCCTGAGGTTAACTGACTTCTATATTTATGAGATTACCTTGGTGAATAACTTCATAGCATATTTCACTGATCTGCCCTTTGTCTTTTTAAATTAGGTCATTCTCCACCTCCTAGTCACCTTCCTCAGCATCAGACAAAAGGGGATTACCTTCCAGTTTGCCCCAGATGCCTCCCACTAACTCCTCTAAGACCATACACGCACCTCTAAGGCACAGCAAAACTGCAAACCAAAACTGGGAACATAATTCCCAACCCACCCAGCCTCCCAGGAACAATGACAAACACAAACAGCATGTACCACACAGCCAAATAATCCTGATGCAGCCCTCCCATGCACACATCACTTGCCACCTCTGAGGTCCCCTTGAGGTCTTCTGAGGGAAGAATGTCAGGGTGCAAAAGTCTGAAACGCATATAAAAATGCTATGATAGTCTCTTTGGAATGGTTTCAGAGTAACAGCCGTGTTAGTCTATATTTGCAAAAAGAAAAGGAGTACTTGTGGTACCTTAGAGACTAGCCAATTTATTTGAGCATAAGCTTTCGTGAGCTACAGCTCACTTCATCAGATGCATATTGTGGAAACTGCAGAAGACATTATATACACAGAGACCATGAAACAATACCTCCTCCCACCCTACTCTCCTGCTGGTAATAGCTTATCTAAAGTGATCACTCTCCTTACAATGCGTATGATAATCAAGTTGGGCCATTTCCAGCACAAATCCAGGTCTTCTCACCCTCCACGCCCCCCCCCCCCTCACAACTCACTCTCGTGCTGGTAATAGCCCATCCAAAGTGACCACTCTCTTTACAATGTGTATGATAATCAAGGTGGGCCATTTCCAGCACAAATCCAGGTTTTCTCACCCCCCCCTTCCAAAAACCACACACACAAACTCACTGTCCTGCTGATAATAGCTTATCCAAAGTGACCACTCTCTGTACAATGTGCATGATAATCAAGGTGGGCCATTTCCAGCACAAATCCAGGTCTTCTCACACACACCCCAACACACACACAAACTCACTCTCCTGCTGGTAATAGCTCATCCAAACTGATCACTCTCCTTACAATGTGTATGATAATCATGTCACCTACTACAGGACAGGCCTAACAAAGAAAATAACAGAACGCCACTAGCCGTCAGCTTCAGCCCCCAACTAAAACCCCTCCAATGCATTATTAAGGATCTACAACCTATCCTGAAGGATGACCCAACACTCTCACAAACCTTGGGAGACAGGCCAGTCCTTGCCTACAGACAGCCCCCCAACCTGAAGCAAATACTTCACCAGCAACCACATACCACACAACAGAACCACTAACCCAGGAACCTATCCTTGCAACAAAGCCCGTTGCCAACTGTGCCCACATATCTATTCAGGGGACACCATCACAGGGCCTAATAACATCAGCCACACTATCAGAGGCTCATTCACCTGCACATCCACCAATGTGATATATGCCATCATGTGCCAGCAATGCCCCTCTGCCATGTACATTGGTCAAACTGGACAGTCTCTATGTAAAAGAGTAAATGGACACAAATCAGATGTCAAGAATTATAACATTCATAAACCAGTCGGAGAACACTTCAATCTCTCTGGTCACGCAATTACAGACATGAAGGTCGCTATCTTACAACAAAAAAACTTCAAATCCAGACTCCAGCAAGAAACTGCTGAATTGGAATTCATTTGCAAATTGGATACTATTAATTTAGACTTAAATAGAGACTGGGAGTGGCTAAGTCATTATGCAAGGTAGCCTATTTTCCCTTGTTTTTTCCTACCCTTCCCCCCCCCCCCCCCCCCCCCCCGCAGACGTTCTGGTTAAACTTGGATTTGTGCTGCAAATGGCCCACCTTGATTATCATACACATTGTAAGGAGAGTGGTCAGTTTGGATGAGCTATTACCAGCAGGAGAGTGAGTTTGTGTGTGTGTTGGCGGGGGGGCGGGGGGGGGAAGACCTGGATTTGTGCTGGAAATGGCCCACCTTGATTATCGTGCACATTGTGGGGAGAGTGGTCGCTTTGGATGGGCTGTTACCAGCAGGAGAGTGAGTTTGTGTGTGTATGGGGGTGGGAGAGTGAGAAAACCTGGATTTGTGCTGGAAGTGGCCCACCTTGATTATCATGCACATTGTACGGAGAGTGGTCACTTTGGATAAGCTGTTACCAGCAGGAGAGTGAGTTTGTGTGTGGGGGGGGGCAGGGCGGAGGGTGAGAAAACCTGGATTTGTGCTGGAAATGGCCTACCTTGATTATTATACACATTGTAAAGAGAGTGGTCACTTTGGATGGGCTATTACCAGCACGAGAGTGAGTTTGTGGGGGGGGGCAGAGGGTGAGAAAACCTGGATTTGTGCTGGAAATGGCCCAACTTGATTATCATACGCATTGTAAGGAGAGTGATCACTTTAGATAAGCTATTACCAGCAGGAGAGTAGGGTGGGAGGAGGTATTGTTTCATGGTCTCTGTGTATATAATGTCTTCTGCAGTTTCCACAGTATGCATCCGATGAAGTAAGCTGTAGCTCACGAAAGCTTATGCTCAAATAAGTTGGTTAGTCTCTAAGGTGCCACAAGTACTCCTTTTCTCTTTGGAATATGATCAATCACTGCTTGTGGTTTGTTTCCTACTCCCACAGCCATGGCACCTGCAGCAAGCAGACCCTCAAGGACAGGGCCTTTATCAACAGAGCAGCTGGCTAACCTGAAGGGGGGAAAACAGAAAACTTGGGATGTTTGCAGACATCACTGCAGACTCCCAAAACAATGCAGTAGTAGAGGTTGTACTTGACATTGAAGAGGTAATGAAATTCTTCAAGAGAAATTGTTGGAGCGGCCAAAGACAGTGTGGCAGTGGCCAGGGACAATGTTGCCAATGCCATGGCAAAAGACACTGTTGAAAATGACAGAGATGCACAGGCAACTCTTGGAGGCCACACAGAGCCAGAATGCTCAGCTACAGCACATACCGGTCTTAGGAAAGCAGGCAATGCAGTGCTTCAAACTGGAACCAAGCCATCTTCTGGAGACCGAGCACACCAGCATCTGCTCCCTGCTCTGCCACCACAGCTGTGCTCACAGGTACGTCTACACAAGGATAAAAGACCTGTGGCGTAGCCATGGCTGGCTTGGGCTGCGAGGCTAAAAATTGCTGTGTAGATGTTTGGTTTCAGGCTGGAGCCCAGGCTCTGGGACTCTCCACCCTCACAGAAAATCCATAAATTTTAAATAATTCACAGGGTTTTTACAAAAGTATCCAGGCACAGACACAAAGTAAAATAAGGATGCCTGCAACCAGGGGCATGTGCTGAAATTTAAATTTGACCCCTGGGGGGGGGGATGTTCTGTGCCCTCCCTCCCCCATTCCAGCAGGAGCTCATTCTTCCTTTTCTTCTCCACCTCCCCACTCTGGCAGCTCATTCTCACCGCCACCGCAGCCGGGACGATTATTGGGGGTGCCCGTTTGCTCCCCTTTGTACACGACCCTGGCCACAATATTCCACTTCCACCACCCATAAATAAGACTGCACAGCTCGCAATCCATCCCACCCCTCAACCGCCATCCACAAGTTAACAGCTGGATGTACAGGCCAGAGACTCAAAGTATGAGCAATAGACATCCCTGACAGTCTTGCCCGGACTGTTTCCATTTTCTATTGGATGGCTTGCTGGTTGTTTACACTGCTGAGCAAGTCACTGTTCCTCAGCCTCCCAGAGATCATTAAGGCCTTCTCCCTTACTCTCACAAATTCTGTGCAAAACACAATATGCAGCTATAATCTTGGGCAATTTTTTTCTGCAGCATTCAACCTATTCCACACACTGCACTTCCTTCCTATCAAATGGCCCAATGCATACTCCATTGTCATTCTGCAACTAGAGGAAATAGTTAAACTGTTCCTTCCTTCTGTCTGAGTGGCCTGTGAATGACTTCATTAACCTAGGTGGCAGAGGATAAGCCGGGTCTCCCAGGATAACTGGAACAATCTCCACACCGTTAATGTTCATAATGATGCTGGTGACAGATAGTCCTTTCTCCATTAAGGTAGATATTACTGAGTTCTGAAAGATTCAAGCATTGTGGACCCTTCCAGACCATTCTGCATTTATGTATGTAAACCTGCCATACTGGTCAACCAGCCCTTGAAGCACCATGGAGAAATAACCCTTTCTGTTTATAAATTCTGAGGCCTAGGGTGGCGTGAGGAGAGGGCAAATAAGAGGCACATAGGTTCTATCAATTGCCCCAGTCCAGTTTGGAAACTCCATGCATGCAAACCTGTCAATAATCTCCTGAGGATTACAAAGCTTTCTAACTTGGTGCAACAGCACCTTTTCTATGTCACCACACACCTGCAGGACAGTGACTCCAATGCTCCATCTCCCGATGCCAAATTGGTTGTCTGTGGGCCAGTAGCATCCAGGGATGGCCAGCTTCTAGATGGCAACGGCAACCTGGTTCTCCACCGGCAGGGAGCCCCTCACGTCGGTGTGCTGCTGCTGCTGCTCCAGCTCCAGCACTAGTTCAGCACCTGTCTTTAAAAAGGTTGCCATCACCCACCCGGAAATTTTCTCACCAGTGCTGAGAACCCCAGGTCTGCAGAATGATCCTTCCCCACCAATCCACAGTGGTTTCCCAAACCCAGAAATGGTGCTGCATGATGTGAAGCTGCCCTAAGGAACAGTTCCTGTAGCAGCAGTTGCGAGTCAGTGCCCTCTTCTTCCTCATCCTGCTTTCTCTGCTGCTGCTGAAGGTGCTGCCACATCATCTGCTCAGTGGTGCCGTGGGCAGAGTCTAAAACCAAAGCCATCCAGGTCTGAGAGCTGAAATACAGCTAAGCAGCCTCAGTGTATTTGTAGTTACCAGCATAGTAGCACAGAGCATTGCTGGGTCCATGCCGGCTGACAGCAATTCAAACAATGGCACTAGCCCACACAGAAACAAAGCATGGGTGGAGACAGCAGAAATATGGGATTTTCTCAAAATTTGAACCTGCCTGGTCTATGCAATGCATCCCACAAATGCATAGTGAGAAAAATTCCAGAATGCATAGTACTCAGCAGAGACCACTCAAAGGACCACAGATACTCTTTCAATGACGTGAATTAAAAGAGCACACAGCCATCCCATTTGCACACTATTAGTGCAGCTTGCATATTCAATAATACCCATCAAATCAATCCACTTTAACCTCTGCTCCCCATAGACAAGCCCTACTAGAAAGAAGGCTTAAGAGAGACATGGGGACAGACAACACACAGAATTTAGTGATTTGAGTATTCAATTTCATCCATTATGTTGATGTGAATTGTTAAATAAAAACGTTTCACTGAAACCTGTGTCCCTGTTGCTTCTCCAAGAATACTACAGTAAGGGTCACATGACAAGGGTGGCTGCTTCAGAAGCCTTCTTTATGGCTAGCAGGGAATCCAAAGTTATGATTCAATAAGGGTATATTATACCCAGATTCTGTCACTTCCATAGAATTGGTTGAATACGATTAAGTGAATAAATAATTTGGTGAATGTTGTCCTTTTTCTTGGAATAATTTATTTAATTTTTAAGTGTTTGATCAGATCTGCTTTTGATATTACCCTGGATACTGGAAAATACATTTGATTTTTTCAGCAGCATGTAAGGTAATAATCAGAAGGCTTGGTATAAAAACATTCTTCACTTGTGGTGATGGGTCAATTTTAGTAGAATTCAATGCATCGTAGGAATTGAAGTCATCCTGTCCACTTCCCTCCAGGATTGCTCACTAGAGTACATTTTACAGTATTTTGTCCCAGCCAGTTTTAATATGTTCAAGTAACGAGACTTCCCTTGGGATACTAATTCCTCTGCCTACTAGCTCTCACAGTCTCTACAGTGTGAGTGCATATATATTGTATTTGCTTATACACTAGATATATAAATGTTACCAATTTTTTGTCATGAGTTTGGGATTTTTTTTCTTACTCACTCTGGTACCCCAATGTACCAACATTGTGAAAGGGACAGCATTCCACCCACAGAGCTTTGGCTGGCCATAAAGCTGGCAGGAAATCCACTCCTAGCTCCCGCTGCCTACTCTCCTTCAGTTGGGAGAGGGGGATACTTTCTGAGTAGGGACTGCATGGGCTGCTGGACAGGGAGTGTGCTGCTACTGGAGGGCCATAGCAAGAAAAACGTCTGAGCTTGGAGCTGGGGGAAAAGCCCAGGAAGCAGCCTGCCTGCATTGTGCATATGAGCTTGCTCTGTGCAGGAGAATCATCCAGAGCCCAAAGGGAAGCAAGCACGCTGATTGATGACTGAGGGAGTGATGCTGGAGGGCACTTGGACTGTTTGGCTGCTGATAAAGGTGACCACTGCTGATAAAATTGCTGTTACAGACACAGGTGCTGAAGTGATTTCTGGGTGAATTCCTGCCTTCTCACAAGGCTGGAGGAGGAGTCTCCGCTCCAAAGCAAGGGGTATGGGTTTGAAACTAACTGTCAGAGAGGGAAGCCCCAACCACACTCTCAAATAGCAAAGTCAGGTGCCACAGGGTATTTTGTACATACCACAGATGTTAAAGGAAAAAATATTTTGAAGCATTTTTTCTTTTAAGGACTATTTCTTTTTTTTCATCCTTGTGTGTGTACATCTAAATGTCCTAATTCCATGAGCCTAACTGTACCAGACTGAGAGGCATCCCTAGAAACTACCAAAATAGCCTACAGTCCAATTGTTTTTCTATACATAAAAATGCCACACTTTTAAAGTCTAGTACCTTGAGATCTTCCAGTGAGAAAAGCAAGGCCTGTGTTTGTCAACGGAGAGTTAGGAATCTTGTTTTTCCAATTGTAGAAAGCTCCAGTTTGGGTGTGCACAGGAAATTTTGTTCTCTGAGCAATGAAAGTTTGTTTGAGGTCTCCTACTGAATGCTCTGCTTGCTGCCAGCTCCGCCTCCAATAGTTGGCCCACATGTTGACATTCAGTGCTCTGTGCCTACTCCAACATGATATCTGGGGACTCAGGATCTGGAAATGGATTTTGCAGCTACACCAACTGTGGATCTGACAGTGTCACCAGTTGCATTCCTATGATCTGACACACATTGGATCACCTCTCTTTTGCATTCTTTTTCACAGATTTTGGCTCCTTCCGCAGGTTTTCCAACAAAATTTAACACAGTGAAGTCACATGTGAAGCACACATTTTAGTTCCTCAGCCAAACAGATCAGAGTGAAAATCTGTGGAAATTTACAGGTGTTATTCCCCACCCTGAGGAAACTTCTATTGTTTTGTGAATGCAACAGAAATAGAGAATCACATCTTAGAAAAACAACAATATATATTTGTACTACATTAACACCTACAAACAATGAGCCCCAGACAATGAGCAGGGCCTTATTCTAGGCAGGGTTAGCACTGTAGACACAAATAATGAGAAGACTTTTTCCCAGAGAGCTCACTGACCAGATTTAAGACAAGCTGCAAAAGGAAACTGAAATGGGCAAATGAAGTAGAGAAGAGGACAAGGTAACAGTGAAATGAGCACATTTTGCATAATAGGTCAACTCACCACCTATTTTGCTGTTATCAGCTAGGAGTGGCCTGAAGGCGTTATAAGAAAGGGGAATCTTAAGGTAGGATTTGGAGGATAAAACAGGTTTCAGAGTGGTAGCTGTCTGTATTGGCAAAAACAACGATATAATACAAAACAACAACAACAAAATACAGGAGCACTTCATGCATTCGATGAAGTGAGCTGTAGCCCACGAAAGCTTATGCCCAAATAAATTTGTTAGTCTCTAAGGTGCCACAAGGACTCCTCGTTGTTTTGAGGATACGACAGTGAGTGGTTTTATGGATCTGAATCGGGAATATTATGAGACAATTGTATTCAACCAATGCCTGTTCCCATGTTCATATCAGGAACTCCAATGCAGTGTATGCAAAATCAAAATCACAGAAATGTTCTCCAAATATAACTCCAGTGCTTCTTTTTTATTTGAAGCAGAAGGTTTTTCAAATGCCAACATTTTTCATAGATTTGATCCTAATTGAACATCCTGACTCCTGTCCAAAAGAACACACTTCTGAAATACATCTAATTATTTTGAGTAATACCAGCATTACACCTGTCATGTGTAGAACAAGTTGCTTTTTCCAACGCTGGACAAGAAAATATTAGAATAAGGAAATGATTATTATCCCTAAAACTACAATCTTTCACTGCTTCAAATTCACTTATTTTTCTGACACAAATGCTCAAATATTATGGGCCTGATTCTTCCCTACCAGTGTCCCTTGTGTCATTTACACCTGCGAAAAATGAGTGCAAAGTCTTTGAAATCATATTGCACAACATATATGATGTTTAGAATGCTGATCGTTTGTAAGAGGCCCACTGTACAAACTAAACAAAACACCACAACATACTCTAAAACACTGATAATCTATTGAACATCCTTGTTTAGAAATACATGGAAAACATAGCTTTAAAGTGAACGCTCTATTTCTAGAGTTCATTGAATAATACATAAATAGACCATTTAGCCACATTGCACCTTCCCCCACCCTGAGTTATTCATCTATTTGTAACCGCTTATGAAAGCCAATGTACATGTGGGTGGCCCGCTGTGGCCTTCATTCAGTTTTATTCAATTACTCACTTGATTACTCTTGAAAGAACTATAAAAAAGGCATCTTAATTGCTCAGTGTCATTCAGAATCTTTTTCAAAGCTCAAACTATAAAGGATTATAATGAGGTCACTTTCCTGAATTCACTATTCAGAGAACAATTTAATCTCCATCCAAGCAAAATGAATAAATAAAAATTTAAAAAAACCCCAGCCATTCAGAAAGGGGCAAATCCTGTTCCCTCTCCTTAGTGCAGTTCTACAAGGAGCAGGGGCAGAATTTTGAGAAATCATGCAGGAGGCGTGCATGCAACCCTCTACATGCCATGCGATTTCAGAGGCGAGTCTGAGGTCAGGGCTGGAGTCATTATGTCTATGACTAGATGGGTTCAAACAGGACCTTCCCTAATCGTGTAATGGAGAGGCTCAGGGACTGTGGCTGCTCCTGCAGCCCAGGCAATGAAGCAGCAGCCACAGAGTGACTTTACAAATACTCCGCGACCTAAACTGCAGAGGGTTCTATGTCTGTTTTTCTCTTTCATGCACTCAGAACCCCACCCGTGCTAATCCCACATACTCAAGATTGGCAAAGGAGACACCTAAAGGACTTTAAATATTAAAAGGCCAGAATGAAAGGCCTACATGGGATTTTGAAAACTAAAACACATGACAAGTCATTTTGGAAGCAATGCCAATGCCAGAGCTGGTACAGGGATTCAGGACCTCCATGCCAGACTCCCTTGAATCTATGCAGACTTTTAGGAATCCACTCGGTTTGGAGGCAGACCTCAGGCCTTTTTCCTCAGAGAGTCAAACTTTGCTGCACAATGTGATGATGTGGGGATATTTTAAAGAGGAGATCCAAATGGAGACCTCCTCCCAAAGAACCCCCTCTCATCACTTTTAAATGGGAGGTGTTCAGAGGCGGTGATCTAACCCAATGAGATTGCTGACATGAGTGAAGTTACACAAACGCATACACATTTGTGGGGTTTGGCCCTCATACATGATGCTTGAGTCAGTGAGTCTCTGCATGGGTGCAAGGATCCGTGAGGATCCAAATGCAGGACTAATCCCTAAGGGCATGTTCATGTGGAGTATTAGTGCACAGCAAGTCAAGGTACGAATGCCTAGTCAAGTAGCCTGCTGCACGCTAACTAGCTATGTAGACCCTGCTACCACACACTACAAGTTTTGTAGAACACTTTGACATATTCCCATTTGAAAGAGCAGTAGGTCAAATTGTTCTACAGAACTTGTAGTGTGTGGCAGCAGGGTTCAGACGGCCAGTTAGTGCGTGTCAGATTAGTGCACTGTAGATTCACACCGTGGCTTGGAGCACACTATCTGTCCATTTACTCAAGCCCTACAGTTAGTTTCTCTCACTAGTAGTTATAGTAAGACAGGTGTTGGGTTGATAGTTTGTGGTCTGTGTGGGAGGGAGCGAGGAGTGGGGGGTATTTTAGTGCTATTTTCTAAAAAAATACCAACAATAAGGACAGCATGTACTACAAGATTAGATTTGTCAGCAAATCAAGATCCTGGATGGCTGCAAGACTGATTTATATTACTAAAAAAGAGCTTAACTCAATAGCACACATTCAGCTGAATCCTGGAAAATGATTTACATATTTTTTGAAGCACATCTTAGCATATTTCCAAGTGCAAAGCAAATTTAAAACACATTAAAAAGGGACCCCAGTGAGTCCAAAAAATCACACTTCGGTCTGACTTTTTTTTTTTTTTTTTTTTTAAAAACAAGGTTATATATAACACGAAAGGTTAGTATAGCTGACAGATTAGAGAAAATAATGTTTCTATTCTTTCAGATAATGTATTTGACTATATACCTTGTTTCACTGTTTCTCTTATGTAGTCAGTTAGTTTCCTTTGTTCTTAGGATGGATATTTAGCATTGCAAAAGTCAAGAAAAAAATGTTAAGTAGGAAATTATTATTGGTAAACCACAAAAATCAGTGGAGACCTCTGAGTCAGGTTTATAGTAGTTCCTGAAACAAATCTGTACACTGACTGTGTCCTTCTAAGAAAGGTCTTATGAACAGGTCATGTCACTGATTCTTAGACAGTAGTCTTCATTGGTTTCAGTGGGGAGTTCCGCTTAAACAAGGATAAAACATCCGAATCCATGATCAAAACAGAAGTAGAAAAAACATTGGTGCTCGTTTTATGCCATTCTGTGCATTTTATGTCTTTATTACACAGATACATAACTTATTGTAACAAATAAAATCAATAAATATATTGCAAAGTGTTAATTTTAAACTATGTTCTTGTATTCATTATGCATTATCTCCTTTATCCTATATTGGATCATAATCAAACTTGCATTTTATTAAACAATTCTCCAAAGAAACAAGAAATACTAGAACAGTTAAATAGAAACAGCCAGTTATTCATCCCTATACATACCAGTCATACCCAGGATTTAATGTCGAGGATTGTAATTTGTCTAATTAATTGGTCCAAATACACTGTGACCACAATTTTAGAAATTAAAAATGTCAGCTACAGGCCTCAGTTGTCTCTATAAAACTGCATGCTGAACAAACAGAAGTTCCCTTTTCAATCTGCCTGTAAATAATAGGGGTTTCCTCATCCCCCACTCCAAATGGAAGCATTTGTGTCATCTCAAATTGCCAGAAAGTAATTCTGATTTCCAACATTAGCCAGGTTCTAATTATGCTTTTGTTAGTCATAATCATGTTAAATTGGATTTTCTGTGATTCTGAATAATAGACATAAATGGGACAATAATTTGTTGTTGTGGCTACACTTTGCGACCAAAATATTCCTTTAAGGTAAGTTTTAATGTAATTTCCTACATTTTTAAAAAAAAACCTTATATTGAGAAAACAAAGGGTCATCCATGCAGAACCATACTGATTCCCCCATAAACTTCAGCCCCCCATTTCCCTGCCATATGGGTCATCAGTAAGGTTGAAATCTTTAGATCCTGAACACAGTCCTCAACCACTTGAGCTAACAGCTAGCAGTACAATGCTGTTATCTTCCATTTAGACCTGTCACTAGAAGGGGATGGAGACATTTTTGCCAGTGGGTTTCCCAGTAGTTGGCTACACAGCAAAGAAATGCTGTGACTCAGAAATCCTTTGTTCAGTTCCAGGCTCCACAGAAAAGTATACGTTAGTGGTTACAGACGCTTCTGCCTTGCCCCCCACAGCCTCTTTCTGTCCCCTTCTGCTCCCATCCCTCTTCCCCAGCTCCTGTCCTTTCCCCCTTTCCTGCTGTGATTTCCCTCCAGTTCTGACCCCAGCTCATCTCTCCCCCCATTTCTTAACATACCACCCCAGCTTCTTCCAATGCCTCTTTCCTCTCCTTCCTGTCCTCCTTCCCCTGCTCCCATTCTCACTCATCTCAGTTTCCAGCCCCTCTTGTTCCTGCCCCTGCCCCCCACCCTTCCAGCTCTTGTTCCTAACCTTCTCTCCCTGAGTTCCTGCCTCTGTTCCCAATGCATTCCTCACCCTTCTGCATTCAAGTCACACTGCTTCCTCCTTCTCCTCCTCACTGCCTGGCCAAAAGCATAGGGAACACTGAGAACACAGGAGAGATGGAGTCCACATCCTCAGCCCCTGTGCCCAATGCCATAATGCCAGGAGCAGCAATTGCAGGGAAAATCCTCTGCCCCTGAGGCCCTCAGCTGAATCACACTCAGCTGCTCTAAGAGGATGGTGGTTGGGCAGTCTGGTCACAACGTAGGATCTGTGAGGGGATGGATCACGCTCAGTGCAGATTACCCTTCAGAGAATTAGCTGCCAAACTCTAACAAGTCTCAACTAAGCATGTGTAAACTGACATTTTTTCAGAAGCTCATATGACCGAATTTTTGTGGATTCCCTCACACTAGGGTAAGCTCCCTGCCAGGTTTCAAGTTCCTGCTCCTAAGAATGGAGGTTCTAAAACTTCTCACTGAAACAATTTTAATGACTTTTTTTAACATTTATTTATTTTGCACATACTCTCATTTGAGACAAATGACAAATGTAAAAGCATGAAGATTAGCTTCACTCCAGTGATGCCTGCCTTGATTGCCTGCTTTTTCCACATAATCTTGCGTCTGTCTCCAGTGTGAACCCTTACAGTTGGTAAAAATCCCTGTAAACATTTGTAAAACTTTCCTCCTTAAAAGCCTCTCTCTGCTGCAATGCTTATAAATTTAACATTGGTTAGATAAGTGGTGAGCCAGGACTTCTGCTTTTATGATAAATTCTGGTTTACTGTTACTTCTTTCTTTCTCTCTGCCTCATTCATCTGTTGCATCCTGTCTGTCACCTGCACCCAAATCCTACAACTGCGTGCCCCCACATGGCAACCCATTGAAGTCAATAGGGCTCCAGACATGCAAATCGGATCAGGGTCTCAGATTGTAAATTCTCTAGGGTAGGAACTATTTTCTTTGTATATATCACACTGCGGCCCTAATCCACCAACAGAGTTCCCATGTGTGACAACCAATAAACAAACAACTGTAATGAAGTGATCATACAGAATGTGCTTAGTTACAAATTCTATAGTTTAGAGGCTGTTTCATTTATAAACTAGTTTCATCTAATCCTAACTTGGTGGGCAGGATCTGTTTTTGTGGATCAAATTTTCCCATATTTAATCTCAAAGCACAAAATGTAATTTGTTATATTTAGACCTTTAAAAAAAAAAAAAAAGGAAAATCAGCATCTCTCATTTCCACTGTGAAAAACAAACAAAAACAACAAATCAAAAACCAAAGAAACCAAAAAAACAAACCCACACTTTTTTTTTATACAGATAATACAAAAATAACTGAACTTTGAAATGTGGCATGTAAATTGTACTAATTTTGGAGTATGCACATGTCCAAGCTTGAATACAGAATAGGTGGGATAAAAATAAAGATGTAAGCAATTCTGAGTATGCTTACTTGACATCTGCTAAGCTTTTTAGCAGATCCCAATGAACTCCACTCCTTTTGTGACTTAAATGCATATTTTCCTGCCCAATCTGAAGTATGAGCGATACTGCAGGGACAATTGTCATGAAGACAACTGCAGTTTCGCACAGATAGCCAGAGAAGAACCGTGACCTCCTCCCACCCAAAAAGATCACAAAGAAGAAATTTGTACTTGTGAAAATGCAGATCTCAACCATTTTTGCTGCATTTTGTACTGTACATGCTTCAAGCTTTCCCTTTAAAAATGCTTGTCTTTTTCAGTTATCAGAATTATGCAATCACAATATAATTTGGTCTGCTGCTGCCCTCTTAACCCAGGCTTGTGGTAAACTGTCTCCAGGCTAAAAGCAATAACAGAAAAGATGTGAAATTGTTCTTGCCCCATCTCATTCACCTCAATGAAAAAAGAGCATCCAAGTCTAATTTGTGATCACTTAGCCTCCGATTCAACAAAGTACTTAAGCACATGCTTAACTTTAGGCATGTGATTAATCCCATACTATAGGATGAGGGACTCTATCCTGTTAAAGATCAACTCTGAAAAGGACTTGGACATCACGGTGAACAATCAACTGAACATGAGCTCACAGTCAACACTATTGCTAAAGGGCTAATGTGATCCTTAGATGTATATGCAGGAATCTGAAGAAGGAGTAGAGAGGTTGTATGATCTCTGCATTTGGCACTGGTGCAACCAGACTACTGGAATACTATGTCCAGTTCTGGTGTTCGCATGTCAAGAAGAATGTTGATAAATTGGAAAGGGTTAGAGAAGAACTACAAGAATGATTAAAGTATTGGAAAACATACTGTAGAGTGATAGACTCAAGAAACTCCATCTACTGAGATTCAAAAATACAAGGTTAAAGAGTGACTTGATCACAGTCTCTAAGCAACTACATGGGGGAACAAAAATTTGATAATGAGCTCTCCAATCTAGAAGACAAAGGCATAACAAGATTCAATGGATGGAAGCTGAAGCAAAACAAATTCATACTGGAAATAAGGAGCAATTTTTTAAACAATAAGGGTAATTAACTAGTTGAACAGTTTATCAAAGATTGTGGGAGATTTTCCATCACTGGCAATTTTAAAATAAAGAATGGATATTTTTTCTAAAAGATATGTTCTATTTCAAACAGGAATTCATTCAGAGAAGTTCTATGGACTGTGTTACGCAGGAGGTCAGACTAGACGATCCCAAAGGTCTCTTCTGGCTTTATAATCGATTGATCTTAATTTAGCAAAACACTGAAACATGTACTTAAATCTCACTGAATTCAATGGCACACATTAAGTTTTTTGCTGAAGAGGGATAACTCAGGTACTTAAATGCCTTGTTGAATTGGGGTCTTAAATGCTAGCGTGGCTAGGAACCAGAAATCAGTTTTTCTTAGATGAAATCAAGGAAATTCTGTGTTGGTGTTCTTTAATGTCTGCACAGTTAAAATTGCAAAAAGTGAGGAACTGCAAGCAAAAGTTAAGGTACTCACAATAACTTTACCTTTGCTATATTGCATTGCACACCCTCTATTTCATTTATTTATTTATCTTTATTTTATACATTTAACACCACAAACAAAATGTATTAACCTACATATTTAATAACCCTCTCTCTCTCTCCTCCCCCTGAAAATACTCCAAGTGCAGCATGGACAAATTAATATTGCTGTAGGAACCTTAACTTTCTCATTTCCTTGCTTTCTACCATTTTAACCATGCAGTCTTAATCTTGCCTTAACACAGGGGCAGAGCACCCCCTTCCATATGAAAAGGTTTTTTTGGGGGGGCAGGACTTTTTATGAAGATATTTCTGAGGGTTCCCTTTGAATGATTTCCCCCAGAGCACACCTTTGAGAGGTGAAGGGTGTGGTTTACGGCATCAAAGCAAAGCCTGCAGGACATGGCCCTAAACATGACAGAAACCACATAGGTACTGGGGAATCCATGAGAAACCAGGGTCACCTGCGCAGAGGCCCTGTCTTCCTGTGCTTCAGCAATAGCCACTGGTAGCCCCCCTCCTTCACTGACTCTCTGCCAGCATAGCTTCAGTGGAACTTGCTGTCCAAGGGAACACCTCTTGCCATAGCTGCCTTCATATCCCTTGAAAGGAAATCCATGGGAAAGTTAATATGATGTGACACGCATTACCTTTTCCAGGTAAATTCCATTGGGCTGGAATAGGAATTGCAGTTTCCCCCGGCCTGTCCCATCGTCCTCCGAGATTGTCCTGAGGCTGACACCACTCTTTCCCCCATGCTGACCCCCCCAGCCACACAGAGCCTTTTCCAGGGCTCATAGAGCAGCGATGGATGATGACATGGAGACACCAAACCCCTTTTCTGTGTAGGTCCTCTTCATGCACAGATCTGAGGAATAGAATCTGACTGACAGCTTTTTGCAGATAATATACAGTATGTGAAATGCCATTAGTCAAGCTTCATTTTGTTAGTGACTTCTTTGAAATGAAATAACACAATCAGAAATTGTCCCAGTACATTGATAACTTTGCTTAGGTGTGACTATTCGATTGTACTGCAATTGAAGCCAAAGATATCGGTTTAAATGAGGGCTCTATTATGTTGGGCCCTGTACACGCACGTACACGCACACACACACACAAAGATGTGGACCCCAGCGAGAAGGGTGTATAGTCTAAGCCCCAGTCCTACAAACACTTATGCAGATGCTTAATTATTCACATTAAGAAGAAGGAAGTGGATGATTGTGGATACCAGTGATACTTAAGCAAGTCAGTAAAACAGGTAACATAAGAACCTAAGAATGGCCATACTGGGTCAGACCAAAGGTCCATCCAGCCCAGTATCCTGTCTGCTAACAGTGGCCAATGCCAGGTGCCCCAGAGGGAGCGAACCTAAAAGGTTAATGATCAAGTGATCTCTCTCCTGCCATCCATCTCCACCCTCTGACAAACAGAGGCTAGGGACACCATTCCTTACCCATCCTGGCTAATAGCCATTAATGGACTTAAATTCATGGAGGTTATCCAGTTCTCTTTTAAACCCTGTTATAGCTCTAGCCTTCACAACCTCCTCAGGCAAGGAGTTCCACAGGTTGACTGTGCGCTGAGTGAAGAACTTCCTTTTATTTTTGTTTTAAACCTGCTGCCCATTAATTTCATTTGGTGACCCCTAGTTCTTATATTATGGGAACAAGTAAATAACTTGTTTTTCGTCTCTCCTCGCTAGCTGTGATAGGAAACAAATTAAAGCAGCTCAAATTTGTTCTAGCTGAAAAATATTTTCAGTGGTGTGAGAAGCTGAACAGAAATAATCTCTGCATTTTTCAGAGCACATGATAGGGACAATCTCAGAAAATGTTGCAACGTATTTTGAAATTTTCACAATATTTGCAACATAGTTGTATTGCCAATCAAGAAATAAAGTTCTCTCAGCCATTTCTAACACACTGAAACAACCTCATTGTTGTTGGTTTTTTATATGTACATTTAAATTAGAAGTTGGCATTTCCTCAGGCTTTATATGAGTTTCAAAACAGAGGAAAGAGACATTTTCTCTGTCCCATATAGATGTAGTGCACTACACAGACCCATACTTACACACATATGTCGACTGTTCTTTTTAACTTGTTTAAAATTTCTGTTATAGGAATGATGCTGAAAGTGGATTTTTCCATCTTCACTCATTAGAGCTCACGATTTCTATTTATGAACATATTACCCCTACCCATGCTCATATTTCATTTCTGCTGGTTACCTTCAGATGTGCTCACCTATCTCTAACTTATACTGCTTGCCAGTTAAAATTCACATAAGTCATTCTGCTTTATTTCCAAATGTTCTCCTGCTGGCATATGCTGTACTGTAGATCTGTGGCAAAGTCACACACTGCTCCATAAGTACTGCATTTTGTGAACCTTAAGGAGTCAGTTTCCAAAAGCACAACAGTAAATTGACTCAAGAGAGCTAATAAGGTGATCCAGGATGTTTTACTATAACAATCAGTTCCTGGAAAATGTGTGTTTTGCTGCCAAGAAAATATCTGATCACCTTAGGCCTGCACAAAATAGAAAAACAACTAATCACAATGTCTCTTTGGAATATCATCCGTTTACAAAAAGGCAGTATATGACTAAAACTTATGTTCCTTTTTCCACACAATTTTTTTAAAACTGAAAATTATTCCCATCTGTTGCTTCCCAGATGTGCCTAAACCAAACATCACTAGTACAGTATTACAGGTGATGAAGATCTTGTATGACAAAGTTTACAAGATTCAAATGAAAGGCATCATCTAATCCCAAATACAATTGATATTTTTAAATGGTGCAAGCAAAAGCAAGAAAGTTCCCTACTCAGCATTATGGCATGAATGTCTGACAAGAAAGGCAACAAAATTGCCCCAAAATAACTTCACCCTGACCCACCAAT
The DNA here is from genome assembly GCF_965140285.1 of Lepidochelys kempii. Lineage (NCBI taxonomy): Eukaryota > Metazoa > Chordata > Testudines > Cheloniidae > Lepidochelys > Lepidochelys kempii. The sequence continues at coordinate 147,948,522 of NC_136382.1, read as the reverse complement.
ACAGGGATAAAATAAATGAGACAGTTTTCTTCTCCCCTCCTCCTTTTCTAAGAAGTCAGCATTCCCTTCACTGAAAATAAACCAGTGTCAGTAAGTGATGAATCTGGAATTCTCCCTGGGAGTTGAATCTCAGCTGGGATACTAAATCAGTTCATGAGAATGTGTCCTATTGTAAAGCATTTGTATCCGAATCCCATTGCACCTTTCTAGGGGCTTTCCCTTTTAATAAAGCAGGCCTTTTATTCCACATGGGTGCTACCACATAGTATTTCACTTGGCACTTCTGTAACGATCAAAGAGACATGCCAGATACACTATTCAAATGACAATCCTAATGGTCAGGGAAAACGCTAACAGATTATTGTAATTTATGTAACCACTAGAGCAGAAAAATGAACATTTTTAAATGTCTAGTGCTTAAAAACAATATTTTGCCTATCAAACCAGAAGCAACTTTTCCACATTACAACTGAACAACAACAGACAGATAAAAATCTATAAAGTTTGGACCAAACCCAGTTTGGACATTATGGATGTGGTAGTACACCTGATAGGAGACAACACAACTTTCAATTCTGATCCTATTTCCACAAGATTTAAATTCAGCTTTCCATCAGATTTATGATATAGGATCAGATTTATGGCTGCTTTGCATCACCAGGGAGGCATGAAGCCGCATGAGTGTACTGTGGAATCTAGCCCTTGATGTTTGAGTATTCATTGTACTGTTTGCTAATGTTGGGAACTACAATGCTAACTGAACTAAGATGCAAGTTAATTGTAAACTCCTCCATTTGCTACCACATAGTGCTTTTCTACCAACTCCTCTACCCCACTATCTATTTCTCCTTGTTATACTTGTTCTTATCTACGTTATGTTGGACACTTGTACTGTTTCCCCTCCTACATTACTTTCATGGACTGCCTGGCATACACAAAGTAGTACATAGTATGAAGTGCCATACATGTGTAGTTAAAATTGTAGAAAAATTGTGTAGGAATATATTACAATATGATATTTGAGAAAAATGTGATGACATGATTAAAGGCTGAGTGTCACATTTTCACCTGATGTAAACGGAGCTCAGTGGAGCTGCACAGCAGGAGAGTGGGGTGGGGGGAGAGAAAACCTTTTGTAGTGGTAAACACCCATTTTTTCATGCTTTGTGTGTATAAAAAGATCTTCTATACTTTCCACAGTATGCATCCGATGAAGTGAGCTGTAGCTCACGAAAGCTTATGCTCAAAAAAATTGGTTAGTCTCTAAGGTGCCACAAGTACTCCTTTTCTTTTTGCGAATACAGACTAACACGGCTGTTACTCTAAAACCTGTCAAACCAGCCTGAAATTCTGGCTCTGTATCATTAAGCCTACACACAAAGTAGGGGGAATGAAAGTTGCGCAGTTTAACCTTAATTTTGTAATGTTGTGCTTTAATCCAATCAGAAATTCTCTCTCAAAATGCTTTTTAAACATTTCAATACTCCAATTATTATTACACTTCAAAGGAAACAAAGTGCTGTAGATCTGAGACACAAAAACTGAATTTGACCACAGCCAGCAAGACAAAGGGACATCAAAGCAGAATTTTAAGGAACATTACCCCAGTCTGTAGAACACTTTTTCACAGACACAAATAAAATTGAATTATTTATCCATAAATAATCCCTGTATGTACTTGATTTCTTTTTATCTACATAAAAGACCAAACAAGTACAGTAGTTGTATTGTAAAGACTAATCAGTTTTTATTAAAAGGTCTAGATCACAAGAAGAGGAAAGATCACAGGCACTTCTTGGGAGGTGGAATACAGGTTGAAACATACAATTAAAGGATGTGTAAAGCACCATTCAGGATTATTGTTTTGTCTTTTGAAAATGCATACTTATTCACCCAGTGCTTAGTGTTATTTGAAGTTCATGTTGTTAACTAGACTCCTGAAAACAATGTTCAACAAATGCTACAATGATTAGTCAATATAAAACTATTTTCAGTTGAGAGAGTCTTACAAACTCTTCTGTGGGAGCATGATGGAAATGATCAAGACTAAGTTATTTAGAGACAGAATCTGTCATTTTATTAGTCCGTAAGTACTATGCATTCCCGTAGCGCTGTATAAATAATAAAAATAAAATGGTGTAAAGAGACACCCCTGGGTTGTAGCCTCTATAAACAACGTCATGTTAAATTAGCGAGTTGTCTAAGTGTCTGCCAAACAGCTTTAAATGTAGCATTTAGATATTATTCATGCAATCTATCTGACCTAGGTATATTAAACTTTCCACATATGAATACTTCCATAAAAGAAGATTTAAGAGGAAATTTTCTGTCCTCTCTCCAGATGGATAATCTCCATCCAAATGGCATGCCCTAAACCCTTTGATTTATGCCATCTGATCCTATGTACTATTCCAATAAGGTGGCAAACCAGATATTAAGCATGTTTCCAAAATTTATTTCAAGACATCGAAAGGCCAGGATTAAGTTAGCTAAAGAGAAAAGGCAACTTGCCATTTTTGGATGTCAGAAGCGATCAGATTAATGCTTAGCTCATATGTGTCAGACAATAAGCGCTCCATTCTAGTCCAGCTAAGTGGCGAACAATTGAATCACAGTGTGTATTATCTTCCTGAGATGTAGCAATGCTGCCTTACATACCAATCCTGGCTATTCCTGCTATGTTAAATCACCCCCTCTTATAGGATAGTCCCTTAAGGAGTGGCACATGTCTCAAAGGAAATTATGAATTGATACTAAAATTGTCTGACCCCAACTGCATGTAACCCAGATTTCTCCTTTCAGTATTTCACAGAGTACTCCAAATTTGGGAAGAGAAAAGTGTTCACAAAAACAGACACATTATGCACAGTTCAATGTTATCCTGATCTGACTTCAAAAAAATATATTTTACTGAGCAGTCACACCTAGTCTGCGATAGACATCATTATATACATTTTAAAAACTAGAGGGCACTTTAATCTAGCAGACAAAGGCATAACAAGATCCAGTGGCTGGAAGTGGAAGATAGATAAAATTGAAACAGGTATTAAGATGCAACATTTTTTACTGTGTGGGTAATTACACACTGAAACAAGCTTACCAGGGGATGTGGTCAATTCTCCATGACTTGAAGTATTTCAATCAAGACTGGACATCTTTCTAAAAGATATGATCTACTTCAATCAACATTTATTGGGCTCAGTGAAGGAATTACCAGATGAAATTCTTTGGCCTGTGCTATGCAGGAGGTCAGACCTGATGATCAAAGTAGTCCTTTCTGGCCTTAATCTATGAATTCTCAGACTTCTCTCCAAACTTAAAATATAGTAGCCTAAAGTTAGTCTCCCAAATCCTTATTTAGGCACTCGCCTTAATTTCATGAGTGCTGAGTACCTAATACAGCTTCCATTGACCTCAGTGGCCTCAGAATTTAACTTTAAATCTATTCTAATATTTAAATGTTGAGGGTCTAAATAAAACATCTAAACTAATTCCCCTGAGTGCAATTCTTTACTACAGTTTGAGAGACTGAACAAGTTCCTGCAACACCTGTTTCCTTGCTTATCTTTTCTTTTTTGTTGGATCTGTCCCATCAAGGAATTGATGTACAACTGAAGGCTTCACTGCGTATAATTGCCCATTCCCCAAAATGTTTCAAAATAATTAAGGAAGAGTTTTTTATTTTGTTTAGGAACGTAACAATGAGCTCAGTGTAATAGCCCAGCAATTGTGCCCTTAAATAAAATAAACTATCCCTCAACTCTGATTTGATGTTATGTGAGTGGTGAATATTACATACAATCCCCTTTTCCTTGCTAGCCAGAGGCATAAAATGCCTTCTGAAACCAATTACCCCTCAAACCCACAATTTACCCTCTCCCCAAAATGAGTTTCTTGCTTTTTTACCCTCCTGGGTTGTTTTGTTTTGTTTTTTGGTCTGTTTTTTAGCTCTGACAGAGCTTCTTGCCATTCAGGAATATTATTTAATAATTCTACATTCAACACACACTAAAGGGGAGGACCAATGATAAATATTTGCTGCATAAAACCCAGGAGTGCGCAATTGGGGACTTACTTTTTCATAAAATTAGCTTCTTTCTAACTTACTCAGTTAGAAGTTGGGGAATAGCTTTAAGGAGGAGCGGTTTACATTCCTTACTAACTTTTATTGCTGATGTTGCGAATTTTTATTAAAGTAACTCTGGAGGTTCCTGTTATTTATATAATTTTTACCTTCTAAACTCTTGTCCTTTGTGATATCTTGTGGCAATAAGTTCCACAGGTTAGTTGTGCTTTGTATTAATATAATTATTTATTTGTATCCACTGGAAAAGTGTTGCTTTTCAAGCTTATTGAATGCTCTCTTGTTCTTGAAACGGGAGAAAGGATGAATAGAAGAGTTGGTGTTGGGAAACTTGTCTTGTGTACAGCTTTTAAAGAAACTGTGTAATTCTCCTATCATCTCTCTTGTACTAACTCCCATGTGATTCATAGGCATGGCTTCTCCCTGTTCCTCCAACACACAGAAAAACACTTTGGAGCCTCAGCCTAATCAGGCATTAACTTCCCAACCTTACCATTAATTAAATAAAGAGCAGTAATGCCAGTGATTGTTAACCTTATACATTTAATGACACACGCAGAAAATCCTTTTTAATCATAGTGTAGCTGGATCAAAAATATGATCACTTGCCAACCCAGTCAATAGTACTTGGAAACAAGTAGCTAAATCAAATTTGGGCAATATAGATTAATTAAGGGAGGAGCCTAATACTTGAAGGAGAAGACATATCCCTGATGCATTCTGGCCATGGGGCTAATTTGGCTAATTCAGTGCAATGTTATTTTGTCAAATTAAACAATATAAAAAAACTGATGGTAAGGGCAATCAGGGCTACAAGGGCCAGATGGGAGCGATAAACAATTTTGTACTGTTCAACTCTTCCTTTCAAGCAACTAGAAAGATCACCTTGTTCAGCAATAAAACAGGAAGGCCTCATCCCACACCTATATTCAATATTTGACTTGGAGTGTGAGATAATACAGAGCACTTATGTATGAAACAATGGAACTTCAGAGGCAGGGATTAGGAAAAGGAGTTCTATGCGATATGGGCTAAATGACTGGTTTCTTGATTTCAGCAGTCATGACAACTGCAGACCAAAACATATGTTAAATATGGGTTAAAGACCTGCCAACCTCTAAACATCACAGGATGTTAAGAAATGGAAGTCAGTGAAGTATGTTTTTACTGGAATGTACTATTAATAAATAAAATGAACCATAAATAATAGATAATAGTAATAATAATAATAATGAGTATTACACATTTATAAAGCATCCATCACCAGGGTACTGGAGTGCACTTTAAATGCCTTAAATTGAATAATTAACATACCAAATTTGAAGTGCAAATAAACCCTCCAGGTTCAGCAGGATCTCAGGTGTGCAAGAACACCTCAGATGTCATTTTATTTAATTTAATCATGGTTTATTTTGTTTGCAATGATTCATAAGATCATAAAGGCGGAAGGGAGCATTATGATTATCTGGCCTGAGCCCCTACATAATACAAGCCATAGATTTTCACCCAATAACTCCTCATCAGGGATATTTTCATTTGCTTTATCTCATTTTATTGTGGTTTCAGGATTTATTCTGCTGGGACAGTTTTTCTACATTTTCTATCATTTTAAAGTTCTTGTTGGTAGATGAGATCCTAAACCATACAGAAAGTTAACTAGATAGTACCTGCAAGGGAATCCTTGTGAGGATTCAATACACTCCTGTCAAGGTTCCTCCCCCACTCTGAACTCTAGGGTACAGATGTGGGGACCTGCATGAAAAACCTCCTAAGCTTATCTTTACCAGCTTAGGTCAAAACTTCCCCAAGGTACAAAATATTCCACCCTTTGTCCTTGGATTGGCCGCTACCACCACCAAACTAATACTGGTTACTGGGGAAGAGCTGTTTGGACACGTCTTTCCCCCAAAAATACTTCTCAAAACCTTGCACCCCACTTCCTGGCAAGGTTTGGTAAAAAGCCTCACCAATTTGCCTAGGTGACTACAGACCCAGACCCTTGGATCTTAAGAACAATGAACAATCCTCCCAACACTTGCACCCCCCTTTCCTGGGAAATGTTGTATAAAGAGCCTCACCAATTTGCCTAGGTGACTACAGACCCAGACCCTTGGATCTTAAGAACAATGAACAATCCTCCCAACGCTTGCACCCCCCACCCTTTTCCTGGGAAATGTTGGATAAAAAGCCTCACCAATTTGCATAGGTGACCACAGACCCAAACCCTTGGATCTGAGAACAATGAAAAAGCATTCAGTTTTCTTACAAAGAAGACTTTTAATAAAAATAGAAGTAAATAGAAATAAAGAAATCCCCCCTGTAAAATCAGGATGGTAGATATCTTACAGGGTAATTAGATTAAAAACATAGAGAACCCCTCTAGGCAAAACCTTACGTTACAAAAAAGATACACAGAAATAGTTATTCTATTCAGCACAGTTCTTTTCTCAGCCATTTAAAGAAATCATGATCTAACACGTACCTAGCTAGATTACTTACTTTAAAAGTTCTAAGACTCCATTCCTGGTCTATCCCCGGCAAAGACAGAATATAGACAGACACACAGACCCTTTGTTTCTCTCCCTCCTCCCAGCTTTTGAAAGTATCTTGTCTCCTCATTGGTCATTTTGGTCAGGTGCCAGCGAGGTTACCTTTAGCTTCTTAACCCTTTACAGGTGAGAGGAGCTTTCCCCTGGCCAGGAGGGATTTCAAAGGGGTTTACCCTTCCCTTTATATTTATGACAACTCCTCTCCCGCCATTGCCCTCTCAATCCCTCCTAAATAGGTTACAACCATTGATTTTTTAACATTCCAATTGTGTGAATCATCCCGCCAAGTTTCAGTAACACAACTAGATCAAATTTATGCTCATGAATGAGCAATTCAAATTCCTCATTTGTTATCCATGCTCCTAGCAGTAATGTATGGGCAATTACAGAATTTCTTTTCTTAATGTCCTTTGGTTTCTTGACTAATTTTGTTCTCGACATCTCAATTTTTGTGCTGAATGCTCATATCTCCACTCTTTATACTTTCCCATTTTGTTATTGGTTTAATGCCATCCTGGCTACTCTAGTCAGCCTGTCCCTGAGATTAGTCCCCATTCTATGGAGATATAGACCATCCAAGTTATACAACCCCTTTGGTCCACTTTCTATGGGGAGAATGTTCCACAAAACCCAAATCCTACACCACTTGCCTAGCCAGTGGTTCAATTCCAGAATCTTTTGAATTCTATCTTCCTTCATTCCTGGATAGGAAAGATCTCAGAGAAGATTGCTTGGACATTCTTCTTCAGCATGCTCTCTGTCAAACTAAATTGACATTTTTTTTGTATGAGATTACAAGTTTGGTTGATAAAGGTAATGGTGTTGAGGTAATATTCTTATACTTCTGTAAGGCATTGGATTTTGTACTGCATGATATTTTGATTAAAAATCTAGAACAATGTAAAATTAACATGGCACACATTAAATGAACTAAAAACTGGCTAAATGATAGATCTCAAAACATAACTGTAAACAGGAAATCATCATCCAGTGGGTCTCATAAGGATCTGTTCTTGGCCCTAGGCTATTTACACTTCTATCAATGACCTGGAAGAAAACAAAGTCATCACTGATTAAGTTTTCAGGTGACATAAAAATAATGAAGAGGACAGGTCACTTATATAGAGAGATCTGGATTGCTCGGTAAACTGGGTGCAGGCAAACAATCTGTGTTTTAATATGGCTAAATCTCAATGTAAATGAATACATCCAGGAACAAAGAATGCAGGCCACACATACAGAATGGGGGACTCTGTCCTGGGAAGCAGTGACTCTAAAAAAGATTGGATGTCACGATGGATAATCAGCTGAACATAAGCTCCCAGTCAATGTTGTGGCCAAAAGGGCTAATATGACACTTGGATGCAGAAACAGGGGAATCTCAAGAAGGAATAAAGAGGTTATTTTGCCTCTGTATTAAGCTTTGGTGTGACCATTGCTGTAATACTATGTCCAGTAGGTTCCAACATCCACAATTCAAGCATGTTGAAAATTTGGAGAGGGTTCAGAGAAGAACCTTGAGAATTATTAAAGGTTTAGAAAATATGCCTTCTAGTGACAGATACAAGGATCTCCATCTATTTACCTTAAAAGAGCAGGCTATGGGGAGACTTGATTACAGTCTACTATATGGGAAAAATATTTAATAATGGGCTCTTCAATCTAGCAGAGAAAGTCATAACACAATCCAATGCCTGGAAGTTGAAGTTAACGGATTCAGACTAGAAATAAATAAATTTGGAATCATGAGAGTAATTAGCCATTGGAACAATTTATCAAAAGTTGTGGTCAATTCTCTCCCTCACTGACAATTTTAAAAATCAAGAATGGAAAGATGTGCTCTGGGAATTATTTTGGTGGAAGTTCTATGGCCTGTCCTGAACAGGAGGTCAGACTAGATTATCACAATGGTCCCTTCTGGCCTTGGAATCTCTGAATCTCTGAAAAACCCACAATAAAAACATTAAATTGAAAAGAAAGTGACCCAACTACAAGTCAAGATTTTTCCTGGAACTAATACTAAACTAGAGACTGCAAGAGAGATTGAAAATAAATTTGAAAATCTGGCTGTGCAGCTAACCAATTTGGACAGTTCTATGGAAACTTAGAAAATCAAGTTCAAGCCACAGAGATTTAAAACACAAGAGCAGGAAGATCAGATTCTCAGACTCACTAAAAATGTAGGACAAAATATTTGTTTTGACTGGAACGTCTCCCTGTACATACATATATATATTTTACAGCTCATCTTACATAATATAATTTGTGTTTATAAACACTAATGTAAGCAATGTACTTTCTTGCATCATGTATCTTATCTCAGTAATAAGGCTTACTAGCAAAAGCCAACTTAACTGTATGCCTTAAATATTTTGTCATTGGAAATTCAGCTAGAAAAACAAACTCCCAACACTTTTATTGTTGAGTTCCTGAGATAATTCTGGTTTTCATTAAAAACCAAGAGTAGCTACAAAGGTCGCTTTGTATGGATTCTTAGATTAGCATATGGTACAATAACCTGACATTAGGTAGCCTTGCTAAATGAGTCACATGACAAGAGTAAGTTATGGCACATGTCCATTATCAATCACTAAATAACTGCAACCCATCACTATGGAATTAAAATCTGTGATAGCAACTGCAATGTGACTAAATCAGCCGCATTGTAAAACCACCAATTTAATCTCGTTCCCTGTGTTTTTAATTAACTAAGAACTCATGGATGTGGCTATCACTGGCATTATTAGACAGAGGGTTCAGCCAAGCAACAGTTTTTGCAGTTCTTAGTGGTTTAATGCTGAACTACTTAAAAACAGTCTTTTGTAGTAAATAAATGTGAAATAATTTGGCTTATAAAACAATTGATGTATACAGGACAGTGAGGATCCTGCACCAAAGTCAGTTGGCTATTTTTGGAGTTTTGATATTGACTGCAATGGGCACAAAATTGGGGCCTGATAAATCAGTCAAGGTGCCTCCCACAGAGAGGCAGAGTTTTGGGTCCTAGGGGTTGCTGAAGTGTTGTGTGCGGTCTTTAACTGTTTGCTCTTTAGGGCAAAGGCCATCTTTTACCCTGTTTCTACAGTGCCGAGCACACAGGAGGCCCAATTCTGACAAGAGTCTCTGGATGCTACTGTAATACAAACCATGTATAATGACAATCATTTTCTCTGTTGAACATTCATCTAATATCCAAAATGCACTGTCCGCATATTAAGCACGCTAGAGTTAGGGTTGCAAAATAGTTTTGGCTGTAAACCTCTCCTTCCCTTTTTTTCCTTAACTCAGAACTTTCTGAAAACTTTCTTCCTTTAGGTTGAAATTTTTCATGCTTGTTCTCAACTGAAAGATATTTTTTGAGTTAAATATATCTAGCTGTTTCTTCAGTTAGGTGAGCCTGGGAAAATATTTTTCCTGCTGTAAAAAGGTTGCCACTTTTCCTCCACACAACCAAAAAATGTCTGAGCTTTTAAATCTGGCATATAAAATGTGCTCATTCTGCAGTACATGCATAACACAGTTTGAAAAAAATCAGCTGGATAATAAAAAATAGTAATGGAAAAAAACCATCTCTGAGCATGCTCAGTAGCCTTTTTTTTTTTTTTTTTTTGCAGAGAATATTGAACCTCCATCCACTTCTTAAGATGACTTGTTAAAAAGTTAGTTTTCTTCTGCTTTCTAGGTCAGTTTCCTACAGCCAGGTCATTTTTAACAGAAGCAGTCAAACTGGCCAATCATTAGCACCTTACGGAATAAGAGCTAACCTAAGATGATAATGTGCTCAATACTTTTAACACTGATTGACCTCAACCATAGTTAGCTCCTCACTTCCCAGGACTCATTGCCAAGAAGGCCAATGGCATTTGGGGATGTATAAGTAGGGGCATTGCCAGCAGATCAAGGGATGTGATCGTTTGCCTCTATTCGACATTGGTGAGGCCTCATCTGTAGTACTGTGTCCAGTTTTGGGCCCCACACTACAAGAAGGATGTGGAAAAATTGGAAAGAGTACAGTGGAGGGCAACAAAAATGATTAGGGGACTGGAACACATGACTTACGAGGAGAGGCTGAGGGAACTGGGATCGTTTAGTCTGCAGAAGAGAAGCATGAGGGGGGATTTGATAGCTGCTTTCAACTACCTGAAAGGGGGTTCCAAAGAGGATGGATCTAGACTGCTCTCAGTAGTAGCAGATCTCAGAACAAGGAGTAATGGTCTCAAGTTGCAGTGGGGGAGGTTTAGATTGGATATTAGGAAAATCTTTTTCATTAGGAGGGTGGTGAAGCACTGGAATGGGTTACCTAGGAAGGTGGTAGAATCTCCTTCCTTAGAAGTTTTTAAGGTCAGGCTGGACAAAGCCCTGGCTGGGATGATTTAGTTGGGGATTGGTCCTGCTTTGAGCAGGGGGTTGGACTAGAGGACCTCCTGAGGTCCCTCCCAACCCTGATATTTTATGATATGATTCTATGAGGTGCACTTAAATCCCTTGCACAGTTAAAGCCTATATTTGTAGCTTCAGACTGCTACAACCTTGATACAACAATGATGCTTTTTAAAAAAATAGTTTTTAGAACGGTCTGTTCCTTTCCACGGGACATCCAGGATGTAGAGGATAAACCATCTGTAAAATACAGAGGCTTAGGTTTCATGTCACAATGGTAACATGCCAGCACAGGCTTTTAGGGCACCTTTGCTATTATTGCTGAATGAAATTATAGTGGCCAACATTGAGAAGCTTTTTTCCCCTCTTACAAGGGAAAATATTAGAAAGAAGCCCAGAGTTAAGCGGCTGAGTCACCCAAGGGCTGGGTGCATGGTGAATTCCAGGATTTGTAAAATAGGTATCTTAGTTATCAGGGCCTTCAATGACACAGGGCCAAATTCTCATGTACCTAATTAAGTAAAACCCCCCTTCTGATTCTTTTTGATCCCCTAGTAGGGTGGGTGCATCCCCTGCTTATTGCTCCATCCCTTTCCCCACTGTGCAGTTCTTATGATGCATCCCCCTCTTCCTCCTCCTGGGAGCTGATGCAGCTATTGGTGCTAGCTGCCTCCGTGCCTGAGCAAGCCAGTAGTGGGAGCAATGAAGGAACAGCAGAAGTTGCAGCTTCTGTATGCTCAGCTGCAGTAGGATGCAAGAATTGCGGCAAAATAATTTTCTATTTCCAACTACTTTGGTTTACAGGGTAACCCAGGACCAAAAAACAAAAAAACAAAACAAAAAGAACCCCACACTGGGGTCTGTCCCATCCAGATTCAGATGACAGGCAAGCACGAATGAAATTATAATTTACGTAGTTTTTGATTTTAAAAATGTGTTTAGCTATGCATTACAAGGCTCATATATTATTTAATAAAACACAAGCTATTTATACTGAATGGAAGAGGGAGGGAGAAGGCAATTCCTAAAGCAAACACCCCAATCCTACCACCAATCCCAGGCAAATGCGTAGGAAAAGAAGTAGGTCTTGCTATGCCCTAAAAACTGAAGTGTACTTTTAGACCAGAGAGGGAATCATGTGGACTGGCTACACCATAGAACAGGATGCTACAAACACAAGAAGCAGCCTGCCTCCTCACCAGTCAAGACAGGCATCCAACCTTCTCCTCTGCAGCCCACCAGTGCAGGCAGACATCCTCACTCATTGTGGGCTACTTTTGGGTGTTGGTGGTTGCTGCTGTGGCTGCCTAGTGCAAATGGGTGTTGCTGGGAATTTAGGAAAGGAGTGAATATTTCTGATCATTGGTTCAAGACAATTGCTTTGAAAGTTTGTTCCCTAAAGTGTTTATCAAGTCAGAAGAGATTTCATCTTGAAGTGTGAGCGTCTTGCTTTATTTCTCCTACTTTAATTCCAGCATGTATTTAGAAGTGAACATTTTCCTAAGTACGTGTGTGGAAGAAACTGTAGGTAAGAGGGCAATCAAAATGACATGATGTTAAGGTCTGCAAATTTTAAAGTATATTTTTTGAACCACAAAAATTAAATGGTTTATGTTTCTGAAGACAAGAATATACGGCTATATACCTTTGGAATGCGAGGTGGCCCAGATTTCTAACGGTGAGAGACAGTGTTGTCTAATGGATAGAGCACTCATCGGGGACTCAGGAGATATGAGGAGTCACTGGCCTCCTGAATGACATTGGGAAAGTCTGAGCCTCTCTGTGCCTTAGTTTTCCCACTTATAAAATGGGAATAATGATACTCACCTCCTTTGCAAAGCACTTGGAGATTTGCTGACAAAAAGTTCTAGGTACCATTAGTATTAGTTTATATCCTTGGAGGTTTATGAAATATATCTTAAAATGGCCACAGGTCCCTCTATCTAGCAGACAGACCAGGAAACTTTCATCATCTTAAATATCTTGGGCCAGTCCCCATCCTCCAAGGGAGAAAGTGAGTTCCCAAACTGAAGGCTTTCCACTGAGAAACCCAATTTCCCAGATAATTAAATAAGGATATCTAGCTCAAGCACCATAGTTGACCTCAACTGTTGTGACTAATTTATGGGGAGAGAAAGAATCCTTAGCCACACGCAAACCCTTCAGGGACTTGAGAATTACTAACAACCACTGAACAAGCAAAAGAAAAACTAAAAAGAAGTCTCAATGGTGCACAATATGAAAAATGTAGTTATAGTGTATTCACCACATCCCCAAAACATTAAAGATTGAAATGAAGTTTTTCATCTTCTACACAGCCAAAAGCTCAAGTACCATAAAGGCACCATTAAAAATGTGCATTTCCTCTTGGAGCTCACGGGACAGAATGTGAAAACACAGTAGAGTTTTACTTCCCTGAAATTAATATAGGAATTCCTGTACCCCAGGCTCTTTATGTCTGCTTTTAACATGCAAGCACACATTAAGCACTTATTGTAATTTTTAGTGTATTGTACAAATGCAATTTTTAATGTATTATGCATGTATATTTTGCATTTATCAGGCATTTATGAGCATAATTATGAATGTGTGCACAATCATGGAAATTGTACATGTCAGCTATGCACATTTGGTAACTTCCATTACAGGTTTTTATAGCATGGCTGAACACAAGATCTTCTGCACTACCCGAGTTAAAGGAGTAAGTCCACTAGCTGGCAGCAGTAGCAGGTTATCATCTTGTGTGGAATGGCCACTACAGGGGAACACAAGACCCATTTTAAAAGCATATTACACATGTGCACATGACTTTAAAAATCAGGGCTAACATTCAAACCTGGCTGCTAGATTGTGGTAAAGTTGTTAAAGGGTTTTTAAAAATATATAATGTTGTTATAGCTTGTGCTAATAAGCATAATATATAATACTATAATGGGAGCAAAGTTCCATTGCATTTTTGTGCCCAGAATTGCTCCTCCAGTCCTGTTGGAGAAGTTCACTGTACTGGAAGCCGTACCCAGGTATGAGCCAGGATTTCCAGTTTTGTCACTAAGCTATCCCTCTTTGATTAGCTATAAATTATGTACTTAACCCACCAAGAAACAAAATTGTTATTAACAAAAAGGGTAATCAAATTAGTACAAAAGCGAGACAACAGGAAAATTAAACAATGTCTGGGAAATATGTACATAACAGAGGTCTTCCTGGAGCAACCAAGAGTAAACAGAAAACCACCCATCCACAATGGGAAGTCTACACTGCAAAGAAAATCCGGTGGTGCTGAGTCTTGGAGCCCAGGTCATTGACTTGGACTCATGGGACTTAGGCTGCAAGGCTAAAAATACCAGCGTAGACCTTTGGGCTTGTTCTGGAGCCTAGTTTCTGAAACCTGGCCGGGGGAAGGGTCTCAGTGCCCAAGCCCCAGATGGAGTCCAAATGCCTACACTGCTATTTTCAGCCCTGCAGCTTAAGCTCCATGAGGCCGAGTCAATTGACCTAGGCTCGAGACTTGGTGCTGCGGGTGTTTCTTTGCTGTGTAGACAGCCCCGAAGTCAACAAGCTTAGGGTATGTCTACATAACACAACTATGGTGCTGTAGCTGTGCCACTGTAGTGTAGATGCTTCCTATATTGACTGGTTTTTTCCAACAGTGTAGGTAACCCCACCTCTCTGACGCTTGGTCTACACTACAACCTATATCGTTATACTACATTGCTCAGGGGTGTGGAAAATCCACACCCCTGCGCAGAGTAGTTATACTGACCTATCCCCCGAGCGTAGACAGCACCATGTCAATGGGAGGGCCTCTCCTGTCGACACAGCTACCGCCTCTCAGGGCGGTGGGGTACCTAGGCTGACATGAGAAGCTCTCCCGTCGGCATAGCTGCACTGGTCCATCTGCGCCACTGCAGCACTGTAAACATAGACAAGCCCTGAGAGGCAGCAGCTAGGTGGATGGAAGAATCCTTCAGTCGACCCAGCTGTATCTACACTTTTGCACACAAAAGCTTCTATATTGTGGACACTCCTTGCTTCTGCAATACTATTTCAAACTGGGATAGTCTGCCTATTAAAGAATATCAGTTGCAGGTGATGGACACTGAGGGGGTGGGGGGAAGAGAAAATACCAGTGTTCTGGGCTAAGGCAGTTCAAGCCTTAATATTTTGCAGCAGATTTACATATTTCTTTTTTTCCCCCCCCCATCACAGCAGTGTAAGACATCCCTGTCCACCACGATCACACCAACATGAGCAAGACTGGCCTAAGAATTTTGAGGAGGATCAACAAGATGATTCTTTGGGGTGGAGGAACACCCCAAACTGACACTATTCACTTTACATAACAGGCTTCTGTGTGGTGGGGGAAGAGGGCAAGATATCTTTTGGTTCCCCTTTAATCCCGTGCAGCAGAAATGGAGTGCAGCTGCTTATTCCTGTCCTCCCTGGTGATCTGTTTATTGTCTTACGTTTTTCAAATTTAGCTTCACAAGGAAAAGGGCTAAAGACTTTAAAGTCCCCAGGATTCACTTTTACATTTCTTGTTCTTTCCGATCAGGGGATCAACAGCCACAGGCATCACAGGGCTCTGGTTAAGATCTCCAGAAAGGGAGGACAGGAATAGCAGTACTCTGGTGGGAATACTACTAGTGATAGCGTGACATCCACCCTCTGGCCAGGAAAACAGTTGATTGAAAGATTATTTTCCCCTCTCATAGCTTTTGGGACTCTGCCCAGTCCCTCCCACCTTTTAATTTCCTCTTTTCTGTCAGAAAAACACATTAAAATATGTACTAAATCATAAATCAAATATATACTAAGTCAAATGGTTTCGTTTAGCATCTTGTCAATATGTTTGCTGGTGGCATTTCTATGAATTAAAAGGTGTTTAAAATAATTATTTCTTTACTCCTTTTACCTTAACCCTTTTATCTCCTTCCTTTTCCCTCTTCAGTAACACTGTTTTTTCCTCCCTTCTAATGTTTTCTCAGAACTTACTCTCTCCAGTAGATCCCCTCTTCAAACTTTATCCCTGTCCAACCACCATCCAGCAGCTCCCTTTCCCTAATACTGGAATAATTACAAAATGTTTTTTCCACTTAGCAACATGTTTTTGTTTTTCAAAAACCATGTTCCATGCTTCCTCAATATTTTACCATAATTTCTGGCCTATTTTTACCTATCCTTCTTCTTCTCCAACTTTATCACACGGCTGAGGAGAAGTGGCACTATGTGAAGAAGTGATAAGGAGGAATGTTTCCAGGAGATAACAGAAGCACATATTGCTTATGTTTCTGAGAGAAGGGATGGAGACATCTTTTGGTGAAAGAAATGCCTTTTTCTCTCTCTACCTTCACCCTCCCCTTTAAGCTATTTCCAGGCTCAAGTCCATGTTGTGCCTGATTCAGAAGGGAGTTTTTCATAGTAGATCATTCATGGGCTAGGAATCAAAACAATCTGGGAAGAAAAATTCTGCTCTGAATCAGGCACAGTAGGGACTTGAAGATGGATCTCCCATATCCTAGGCCAGTGCCTTTAATACCAGGCCACATCCACATCCTCTTCCCAAACTGGAACTCAGATTTCAATCCAAAAATGGAGATTTCAACAATTCTGGTTTTGCAAAAATGTTCAAAAGGTCTTGTTTTCCTTCCAGCACACAACAAAACCAAATCTCAAAGTTTAGTTTCAAAAAAGTTTGCCATGGAATGAAATTGTCGTCTGGACAGCTCTAGTCCTGGGCACCACTGCATTGTTCACTTCCTCACTGAAGTGTCAGTAGGCCATCTTATGAGAGATTAGGGAGCAACCAGATCATGTGTCACCAAGCTTTGTGTGGCTGTGCATTAAGACTTCTGTTTTTTGTTGTGGCCTTTCAGCAACTGCTGCTGTCTCTTGCTCGGGATCATCAACAGATAACTCTGTCCTGACTGAGGATCTGAGTGGAAGGCCAAGAAAAGTGAAAGTTAATCTATAAAGAAGAGTTTAAATAGCCTAGAATTTACATTTTTTGAAAAAAATCAGATTTAAATAATTAAGGTGTTTTCAGATTTGGAAATTTGTTATTGCTGTGACAACACCACTTTAATAATTTTTGTTACTTTTCTTTGAATGTCTTCTGATTAGTCTGTGCCTACCAGTAGATGCACAGCCACAAAGCTAGTCCTCTCAGTATTAATATCTAAACAGATGAGATCTTTCTATAATTGAAGTACTCAGAAACAAATGTAATATTCCAGTTATGGCTGCACCAGACATAGGAATCATCGTTCTCTCTTTTGCAAGATGATACAAAGAATAAATAATAAACTCTCTGTATACTAAAAGTTAAATTGCCCTTTTTTCCTGCCAAATCATATTGTAAACTCACATCCAACCACTCATAGGTCTGTTGTGCCATTACTAGTTTTCCAGTGGAATCCCACCCGTTGAATATCTATATTTATTATCCCTGCTCCAAGATTTATTAGTGTGCATTTCCCCAAATTCAGTGTGTTATTCCCCCTCTAGGTTTCTACTCTCTCTAAAGGACTGCTCACTAAAATTAGTGAAAAAACCTTGCTGGACTTTGGATCAGGCTCCAAGCCCTTCCATATTATTTCTGTGTCTTCACTGATGTTCCCCCGTCCCTCAATTTAATATAATCCATTAATTTCATTAACATTTTTCTTTACTCAGTCTTCCAGATCATTAAAGTAGTAATTACGATCAGTCCTGGCATCCAATTAGCCACTGTCCCCATCTCAGTAGAATGTCACTTACCATTACTCCTCTTTGGTGTATCAATTCCTCAGTCAGTTTTTAAACCAAGTGACACTTCTCATATTCAAGCTAATTTAAGTAAGTTTTTTCAGATAAGAGTTTGTGAGCTACTGTATCAAAAGCTTTACTAAAATCTGGCTATTACATCCACTGATTTTCTCATTTTTTAAAATAAAGAAATCAAGGTTTAGGACGTCTATTAAAGGGTGTCACATATAAGGGATGTAACAGGAAGTTGAATTATGTGTAGTCATATGTTCATTGAAAAGGGAGATGCTCCTTTAAGAGCCAGGCATTCTGGGAAACATGGATCAAGGAGATAAAAATTTAGCTTTCCTAGGCAGATATTTAGTACTGAACATTCTGACTTCTCTGAGGCCTTGATCCTGTGAATTATTTTTTTCCCCTTGTGTCTATGGAAATAAAATCCTAATCTGAACACTTGGCAACTGGCATGGGATTGTTTATGCCAAGTTGTCTATATCCTTCCAACTGTATATAAGTTATAAAAGGTCTTGCATCACGATAAACAAAGTGGTATAGGAGTTTCACTCCTTATATTTAAATAAATCACTTTATACTGTATGATTTAGCATTGATTAATCTAAAAACAGTTCACAAAAGAAAAAAATCAAGTTCATACAGTCCAATTATATTTTTATACACACCCATACAGTAGCTAGTGCTGCCATGAACAAGCCGCTCACTCATCCCGCATTCTGCCCCCTTCACCACTTTGGCCATTGTTTATGTGCATTAGCAACCTCTAGTCTTTTCCCAGTAAGGGGCATAGCACAACTGCACTCCCCTAGAGAACAGTGACAAATTTGGTCCCTTCTTCCCCTATTGTTCCAGGAAAAAGCAATCTGAGCCTGCTTTATTGCTGGCCCAATGTACTTCCCCCTCCATACTGGCTCAACTGAATGTACCAATGCATTTGAGTTGAGGAGTCAAGGCTGTGCCCACTCTTCTCCCACCTGTGCATTACATAGGGACTGGCATTGAGAGTAGCCCACAGGGAGGAATAACAGGGTGTCTAATGCCCCCTAACTCCCCTGGACAGGTGCATTTTACAGCTCATGATTGAACCTGTAATTATCAGAATAACCTCCTTGGAAGCATGGCTATCAGCCACTGTCTGTGCAGCCAGGTATCTACACGCCCGTACCTGGCTTTCCCAAGAGTGTGGGGGGAATTCTTCAGAACCGGGAATGACCATCTTTTCCTAATTCTCAGCCATTTAGCAACAAACAACATATGGGGACAGTCTTTCTACATTTAGAAAATACTATAAAGTGGAAAATGTCGCTTAGAGACTTTCCAAAAACATCAAGCTATTGGTAACAATCAGCAATCTCAGCACTGTCTTAAATGTTTCTTCCAGTTGTACCAGCGACGTGATTGGGAGTTCCCATGGACTCATCTTAAAAATACCCAGGACACAAAAATAAGTTGAGTATGAAGGTCAGTTAAACTGAAACCTTGCAAATGCCACTGAAAGTGCCTTGCGAAGAGGGCAGCTGAAGGGAGGGATGGTGCTTATTGCACACAGTGAGCTGTAGCTCACGAAAGCTCATGCTCAAATAAATTGGTTAGTCTCTAAGGTGCCACAAGTACTCCTTTTCTTTTTGCGAATACAGACTAACACGGCTGTTACTCTGAAACAATCTACCATATCATTTAATCAGTGTTTATACCAGATGTTAAACAGAAGCTGAGGAAAGATTATTTGTCTGTAGGGTGAAATATTCTCTTCTATTCAATCTGAGGAACTGATTTAAACAATGGTCACGTCTCCATGTAAATTATTTATCTTACCATTCACCTGTCAGAAGAGTCTAGCAATTGCTGAATTCACACTGATCTCTCCATTGTAGAGAAGACTAGTGTAATATTGCATCCATGCTGGGTGCGTATCAGAGTTTATTCACAGATATAGCATTTCTGAGGTTACATGCATGCTGAAAAATAGAACATTCTAAGAGTTACACAAATGCAACTATAACATGGTTTCAAAAAAAGTAATATGCAAATTAATAGTCCCATATAACTACAACAGGACTACACAGCTTCAGATATACTGCCTCCTGTATTAAGGTTATGGATGATTCACAGAAAAAAAACCCCTGCTATATATAAAAAAGCATTAAAGTAATCACAGAAATGGATTAAAGGGAGACAAAGTTACAATTCCTGTTCTGGGGGAAGAAAAGCCATTAACTTTAGTGACTGCTGCTTACTGTAGCAAATATGATCATTTTGTTTCACTTTTCCCTTGTCCTCACCACTCTGTTTTTCTCAACCTATTGTCTCTTGTCATATTGTTTATGATCATCTTCAAGGCTCTACATAACTGTGCCCCTTCCTACTTGTTAGGCTTTGAGTTGCTCACCACCTCCACAGTCTACTCTGCCAATGCTGCAATCCTTGTCCATCTGTTTGTCACCTTCTCACACTCACCTGTGTGACCTTACCTCACATATGATCCCCTATGCATTGAACAGCTACCCTGAGCTCACCTGCAAGATCCCTGCTGTGCTGCCAATGAACCTGGAAGAGCAACGAGGGCCCGGGGGCACACAGCTTTCATGATGGGACATTGGCCTCCTGAGGACTCTGTGGGGCCGCATAAGGAAAAATTCCAGGGACAAGGTGGCAAGAGGCATGTTATAACAGGGGAAATAGATAAGGGTGGTGATTAATGGAGATGGAAGAAACAGCAAGACCAGTGGACCCTCTCCCTGCCTCCTCATGGGCTAGAGTTTGCTAAATTGCCCTTCTCCAGTGCCCAAAAAACCCAACTCCCAGAGAAAAGCAACCAGAGACCCAGAATTCAGTCTCTAAGGATTTTCAGCGAGGATTGCATAGGGTCAACCTCCCCACATTCAAATCCCAAAAGGAACGAATCTAACTAACAACTTTATAAAATCTTATGATAAAGAGACATAATGAATGATCATTTAATTTTTACAACATATCATGGCTATTTTATAATCCACATACATTCTCTTCACAGTTAAACAAATTAAATCTGAACAGGTCAGTCCCCACAGAAACACAGTGAGAAGAAACTCAGAGGTCCCAAAAACTTAGGTTGAGTTCACCTGAGTCTCAGAGTCTTTGATCACCAAATCTATACAGTCTGCTGAGTTAAAAGCAACATCTTCCCTCCACTTGGTTGTAAGAATCTTCAGTTGGAGACCATGCACGCTCTTCCTCAGCTGAAATCACTGTTAGCCAGCCAGCTAACTGATTGATCAATCACTCAATTAAGTATACAGATTTTAAAAACAAACCTTGTTACAAGAAAATACAAGAACTGAGAATAGTAAAATATAAGTGACTCCCAATTACTAGATTTAAAGACCAGTTGGTGAATCATACCAGTTGAGACATTTAATTAAAACGGTTTGGCTAAAATCAAACAACATTCACAGTATACAATTAAAATAGAAGAAATTATTTTTCTCTCCCAATTTCCCCTTTCTATAATTAACATTGCCTATGCTTCCCTGTTAGAGGGTTAACAGTATCACTAACCTGCTGCAGAATGCTTCCCAGTTTGGGAAAACAGCCTGCTTTGCACTCCTGGGCTCGGCTTCTCCCAACTTACAGGGGGCACATGACCTTTTGTAAAGCAGCTGCCCTGAGTGCTGGCCCTCATGTGGAGTCTGACCCCAGCACCAGGGAACCTATTGGAGCTTGTTCCAGAAACTTCTGGGTGTGCTAAATATTCCAAGCAACAATGACCCAGACACTACTCACTTCTACCTCCTCCCCCAATGGGTCTCTTAAAGAGATATCTCCTTCCTAGACGCATGGGTTACACTAGCTGACAACAGAAAGGAGAATTGCCAACTCTGGTGATTTTATTGCATCTCTAATGATTTTGGGTTTTTGTTGACCTGATGAATGTTCCCTTAGTCAGAATGCCTGTTACTGTCAATGGAGCTAAAGCCAGCAAGCTGGCCACCATTTCCCTGCAGTCTGTCTGCACTTGGAAGTGAGGTTGCCCTTAATAAAGTTGGCTGCCACCTCCCACTGTTTTCAGTTAGATTGAAGCTGTACCCACCGCCAAAGTTGCTGCCACTCTATGGTTCTAGGGCTGGACAGGACCGAGGGCCTGTAAGGAGCAGCAGGGACACTGTGAAAGGTAGGTGAGGAGGATGAGAGGGAGCAGAAGGCACATTTAGAGGTTGCAGGGAGGCTGAGACGGGTGCAGAGGATAGTGTTGGGTGTGGGGGACAGAATGGCAGCTCCCTCAGAGGGACATCTCTGCTGAGCAGCCATAGGAAGTAGGGTTGCCAACCCTCCTGGTTTTGCCGGGAGCCTCCTGGAATTGGGCTCTTTCTCTCAGAGGCTATGGAAGCCAAAAAGGGAGATTTTAGGCTGCTAAAAGTCCGGCGATGCAACAGACCTAAGGCAGGCTCCCTGCCTGCCCTGGCCTCACACTGCTCACGGAAGCGGCTGGCATGGTCCTGCGGCTCTGGGGGGGTGGGAGGTGGGGTGGGAAGGGGGTGTCCGTGTGCTGCCTCCACCCTGAGCCCCAACTCCGCAGCTCCCATTGGCCAGGAACTATGGCCAATGAGAGCTGCAGGGGCAGTACCTGCAGGCAGGAGCAGCGTGAGGAGCCCCCTGGCTCCTAATTCTAACCAAATATGTGTTTGTATTTTTACTACTTCTCATATTATTTCAGTTATTTTGTCTGTGAATCTACATTTGTAATAAACATATTCGTCCAAAAAGTCTGACACATTCACAAAGAATAATCTCCTGTAAAGGCATATAAGCTCATGTAAAGGCACATTTAATGTCTGCTAAAACTACATTTAGATAGTTCTGAAGGGATGCTACTTTCCAGATGCTGCTAGAATCTTTCCAGTCTGTTACTGTTTTGAAGCCCATTCTCACAAACCTATATGCTCATGACTAACTTTACTCAGATGAGTAGTCTCCATTGAAGTCATTGAGACTGCTCACATGAATAAAGTTACTCACATGTATAAGTAGTTGCAGGATGGGAGCCTTGGTGTGTGCATCTATTTGGGAAATACTCATTATGGCCCCAATCCTGAACTGAACAGGCAGACCTCTGTGCCCGTATAGTGTCCCACTGAAGTCAATGTGGGTCTCCCCAGTCAATTCTCAGTGCAGGATTGATAGACCAGAATACCACCTGCATCATTTCTGAAATCGAAATACCATATGGTCAGTGTCATAAGCTCTGGCACAGGCCGTCAAAGAGGAAAATACATTAATTACATTTCAATTAAAATAAATCAAAAGCCTGTCTTCTTAAAATAGACAATTCTGTCAATTTAACTCTTTTTACTCAAACAACCCAACCTCCCCACTAAGATAAAACCCATTAGTCTTCATTTATGCAAGGCCTCATGTTTGAAATGTCATAGCATTAATCATCATTGGGGGTGCATCAATTGTATTATATCCTGTTGGTTCAGACCGTGGGGGAGTGGTCTTCAGTCATCTAGGATGTTAATCAGTAGCACATCCTAGTGGTTTCACATTTGAATTTTTTAAAAAGGGGACATAAACACTTATAAAGAACCATTCTTTGAGTCTGGAGTGCAAAATAATTCCTAGTATAAGAATATGAGAAAACAACAGAGAAAAGGTTATATTCATCTATTGAATATATTTATAGTTTAGTTAAGTTTAATCTCATTTTCCTACAGGGTTCCCAAGCTTATCTCCCCAGATGCTCAACTTGTACTTTCAGCATCAGGAAATAGGCACTTTCAACTCCCTTTCTAAAATACAAACTAAATTTGGAATACTGAACAGTTCCCAATATGCCTTTAAACTCAAAAGTGGATTACAAGTGGCTGGAGGGCCACTTGCTGCTGAGTGGGAAGCCTGACATTTTTGTGGTGTGAGAACACTTGGAGTCAAGACACTTTTTCTTCTCCAGCCTCTATCTACGCTGCTGTAGTAGCAGGATTTTATGTTTGTATTTTATATAATTTAGATTGAAGGATAAAGGATAATAATGTAGCATGTATTAAATGTATTGGTGTATGATTTGACCATATCCTGCCAGCCACCCTTTCTGAAAGCAGAAAGGAACGGCCTAATGGGCCATTGGTAAAGATGCATCAGCCAGAATCTGTGTCTGAGCTGATTTCAAGGCAATAAGAGACCTTTTAGGGTCACCACTTTGTTGTAGGGTTAGCATTTAAAATAAGTAAAAGACTTCAATGATTATTTTTCTCTTGCATTGCAATTTGATGTTCCTGTTCAAATGTTCTGTGTAAATCAATTCTGTTTTGCGTGTGAATGAGGAATGTGTGTGTTAGAAGATAAGTGTGAAGGCCATCACCGAACCAGATGTTCTAGGAAGGAACCAAGGACAGACGCAAGAGCACCAGAAGATTACAACACACCCCTATTGAAAGGTCAGAAGAGGGCAGATTGACGATTCTAAAGATGAGACAGGCCCCTATCCATGGGGACAATATAGCTGTGATCAAAACCAGCATGGGGTAACTTCCTGAGACACTTAATGAAAGAACAAGATAAAGCTTGAGAAGGACAATTTAAGAAAACAAGCACTCATCAAACAATTGATTACAGCATGACAGTGCAAAACTCATTGGTCCCAGTGAAGGAAAATCACTATATAAACAGGGCCTTGCCATGAAACTTTGGGTTCATCCTGCCAAGACTTCCCCAGAGCATTGTGTTGCGACCGACAGAACCTGGCTCCTCCCTACCCATGATCAACCTAGTTGGCCACTAAATTGATCCGGACTCTGGACTGATAACTATAACATCAACTGGTGGGACAGAGAGAGCGAGCGTGTGAGTGATTGAATGCATATGCTAATTGCTGTATCTTCAATAAATGCAGCGTATTGCTTTTTCCCCAGAAAAAGATCCCTTGTGCTTCTTATAAGCATAATCATGTGTTCTTCCACCTCCATTTACTTTTCTTTCATTCAGCATTAAGGGTGTGGAGGATTTTCACTTATTCCAGTGATGAGGTCCCAGTTGTGCACTGGTGTTGACCATCTTTGAAGGCCCAATTGATCAGTCAGGTGACAAATAATGTGGCATGTGTCCCATGCCAAACGCTAATAGCATTTGCAGAAGACATTTAAAGAAGCTGGTGAAATAGACAGCATCCTGGTCAATGCATTGATGTCCTCATCTTTCAGGTGCAAGGTATGCTAATTTGAGCACAACCTCATTTCATTTTTATTTCATTCAGCATAAATCACTTCAGTTCAACTCCTCATTAAGCTTGGATGACCAGGTGGCATCAGTATCTAAAAATGCCTTTTCACTTTCAGCTTGCTAAAAACTTTGTTCCTTCCTCCCATAAGAGGACCTGGCCACAGTAATCCATACATTTGTCACCTCCAAGCTGGATTATAGTAATTCTCTGTTTCTGAAGCTGAATGTGAAGACAATGCACAGGATCCAACTGCTTCAGAATGTGGCTGCCCTCTTCCTCCATGGCTTAGGTTGGCATGAGCCCATCAGAGCCATGCTCAAGTCTCTCCATTGACTCCCATACAGCTTCGGATGCCACTTTAAAGTGTTGGACCAAGCCACAGCTACATCAAAGACTGACTTCTATTTTAAGAGCCACCATTGACAGTGCTGACGCTGCCATCCTCTGGGACAGTGCTGATCATAAAGCCCAGAAAGAACTGTGTGAGAATTGGGGACAAAGGATTCTCACCTGAGGGGATTGGTTATGGAAAAATCTTCCAGAAGATATTAGGCAAACTAGAGTCTGACCATCTTTAGAAAGACTGCAAAACCTTCCACTTTGAAAAGGTCTTTCCTTCATAAGAATGACACTCAAAACATCTGATGCATCTGATGAAGTGAGCTGTAGCTCACGAAAGCTTATGCTCTAATAAATTGGTTAGTCTCTAAGGTGCCACAAGTACTCCTTTTCTTTTTGCGAATACAGACTAACACGGCTGTTACTCTGAAACCACTCAAAACATTGATACTCCGTCCACCCAATAAACCCCTACCACGCAACAAAATCTAAAGAAATCAAAAACTGAAACCCTACCCTGATCAGAGATTTGACCCCAAGAAGAGAGAGGTGTCAGAGACTCCACAACGTCCACGAGGGACTTCTCTACTGCTACTGATTTAATATGGAAGGCGCTTAGATATTACAGTGATATGTGGCAATATAAAACCTTAAGATAGAACATATATGCAACCAGCTCACTCAGATAACTGGACAGTCAGAAACCTTCTCTAGCCAAAGCAGAGATCACCTTGTGCCGTGGAAAACCCAAGGACCTATTGCTCTGTTTGGAGGTGAGAAGAAGAATCTTTTAGAAGTGTGAGTGCCGGCCTCCTTAGCACTGACACCCTTTGCCCTGCTGCAGCTTGGGAAAGCAAAGTCTGCCTTTTTCTTGGTGCCAGCCGCAGGTGCACTGCTTGACTGTGCTTTGGGGTTGGGGGAGTAGTTTTGGAAGGTTAATTACATTACAACAGCCATCTTAAATTCATGATATTTGGTGTCACCAACCGAGGCACAAGCTGCTTCATTATTCCCAACAGAGCAAGGCAGTCGTAAGGATATAATAGATGGAGGATGTTGATGGGATTAGATTATCAAAGGACGAGTCACAAGGGGCCAAAACCTGCTCCTAGTTACCCAATTAATGCTGGAATATCCCCACTGACATCAGTGGATGTGTTCCTGATTAATACGACTATAACAGTTTTCATTATTTGAGGTTACCATCAGGAACTACTCAGAAGTTGAAAAAAGAAAAGGAGTACTTGTGGCACCTTAGAGACTAACCAATTTATTTCTAATGGTATTTCAGGGGAGTTACTCACCGTGAACAAGAGTGGCCAGATCAATGCCTATCACATGTGAGGAAACAAAATGCTATGTAAGTACAGAGTATTATCATTATTGCATTGTTTACATTTAATTTGAGAGTGGCAGTTTCTTTAGTTCTGTGTTTATAGATTACTGCCTTCTATCCCTCATCATTATTCAGGAATCAGGCATGGGCACCATCTCATCATACTTTTTTTTAAATTATTGGAAGTAGTACCAGAGCATTTTAGCCACTGATCTGATAGAACGTCAAAACTTATGTCCTACATACAGACTAACTGCAAGACATGCCTCTACCGAAAAAAAATTGCTGCATTGGTCCTTATTGCCTAAAGAAGCTCCTTTTGCAGGTACAGCGTAAGAGTACAAAAATCACCCAGTTCTAACAAAATCCATAGCTTAAGATCCCCCCCACTTATCATTCCCCGAGTTTGGGGAAAAAATGTTAATTGGTTGAAACCATGTTCACGATACAAAGTTTTAGGCTTGCACTAAAATTTGCAATCAAATCACATGCCTCTAAAAATACAAGGCGATAGACAATAGCAGAACCTGAACAGTGGAAGGGGCGGCAGCTATAAATATAACGAAAGAAAAAATTCTATGTATTTGGAGTCTGCCCCAGCCTTCAGAATTACTCAGATCGTCTGTCTGTTAACAGTCATACAGCAAATTGGAGATTGACAACTTTAGTTTGGTACCTTTAATCTTTGGTTTGTTGTGAGGGTATTGCTTACCTCTCTGCTGTCCGGATGCATCCACACCTCAATGCCTCAGTTCCCCAAGCTGGTCTGCAGTCTCCCTCTGGTGATGAGCTAGTTTAACTGGATGAGTTAGTGCATTGGTCTTTGGATCAAGGGAAAAGTCCTTCCCTTCCTGTGGAATCAATAGCTCTAATCTTTTCTCTGCAGTGCAGGGGCTCCACATGGACCTTCACTTTCCCTGGGCAACAGCTTTCTGGCCGGGACTTACAACACTTTTCCCCTCATACATGGAGGTATCAAGTGCGCCCTCTCCGGGTGGCTCAGCTGAGGTATAGGGGAGCACAGGCCCTCCCTCCTCTCCAAGCACTGGCCTGGGGGCCTTAAGACAGAGAGACTGTCCCTTTCACTCAAATTCCACCTTGCTTCACTTTTCCTTGTGTCACTTCCTATGCTGCCTGGCTTTTCCTAGGCCTTCCTTGGGCCTCTTTGGCCAAACCCCTCACAAACCTCATTCCTGGCTCCTTCTCCACATTGAACCACCCTGGCAGGTTTAGGGGCCAGAGAAGCAGACAAGGGAGTGAGGAGGAAAGGCTCTGACGATTGAGGAGAGCATGGAGTTGTAGGTGGACAATGTGAAACTGTTGGGCTAGGAGAACATCAAGGCAACAGCAAAAATCAATCAGCTGATCAATGCACCAGAGGTCATAAAAGTGTGGCAGGGCCTTACAAAGCAGAGGGGCAACATGGGTGATATGGAGGCAGAAAAAAAACTCAGCGAGAAAGAGAGAAAAATACAGTTCACGGTGAAGATAAAATTGAAAGAGTAACTATGTCAGCGAATGGGAGTGTCTGTACGATGGTGGAAGCCAAAAGACGAGGGAAAGCGAGGGGCAAGAGGCACTACGGCAGAATGCTCCCATTTAAGGCTGAAAAACATAGTATTCATTTGGGAATGGCAGTCTGGAAAATGGGAGCATTCCAAAATTTAACTTCTAACCACCACAAACGGTTTTCTTTGGTAGTGACGTCACTAACAGGCTAACATACAATTTTATTTGAAAACTAAGTGCTAATACTGGTTTTCCATTCATGGCTCCTGGCTGATATCCCTTTGCATAGACCAGTATGCTGGTTTTTGGCCAAGAGATGGTCAGTAGCGTTTGTAACAAATCGAAATAGAGAGTAAGGGATACCTGACATCACTGGAAGTAAAAATTCTTAGTGTGTGCATAGAAAGCTAATTGCATTCAGGTCAGAATTTATAAAAGGACTTTCTCAAGCATAGTTGGAAAATAATGTTTTATACAAGTAGTAGTTTTCTGATACCTATCCACCCTGTTACTGCCAATACATAGACTATATTCTGATATGAATTAAACAGTCATTTATATCTATAACTCCATTACTTACCCCAGCTGAGCAGAGAATAGCATCTGCCCCCATCTGTTTGAAGAGCTCCTTCTCCATGCTCCATCAATTAAGTCTGCACCTGCTGTTTGTGACAACAGTATGTTGCCAGATTGTGATGTCACAAATGTAACATTATTGCCTTCACAATAGGATCAAGAAAGTGAAAGAGATGGGTAAGCAAGAAACAAAACTCCTTAAAAATCACAGGTTCCTTTTATAATTAGCAAAAAGAGCAAAAGTTTTTTTTTTAATGAAAAAAATCCATTTAATAAATAGGATATATTTTAAACTGTTCCCAAGTCTGAAAGTCGCTCTTTGTCCAATAAACAGTTCACAGCACAATGCCTGGATTATCTTAATTTTTAAGATCACTTGCTGAAAACTAAATACAGATACAATTATTATTAGACTTTGGTCTTTGAAGGACATTAATAGTTAAAAGAAAACCAGCACTACATTCAGCCTATAAGGGATTACTCTTTTATTAGTATAGCTCAGGGATTAGTAGATATGTTTGTCTAATGAATGCAGCTACTATATTTGAGCACATGCCTGAATAAGCTACTTGTCGATTGAAATCTATCTATTTATAAGTACTTCTGAATGTTGCAAAAAACCTGTCTGTATTAGAATGGGGCGGCTTTGGCCACTATAGTCAATGGTTTATTGCCATTATCATTACAAAATGTTTGTAGGTTGCCTTCATTTCTCTTTTCTTTCTGGACTCCAGCATATAAAACATACAGAATTTACTTTCTTACAAGTGTCAATTTAGTTAAAACTTTTGAGTTCTAATGAGGAAAGACCTTTTTTAGATGGGTTGACAGCTCTAACTAAATTACAGGGAAATGTCAATAACAAGCATTTAGCATGACAGAGTCGGACTGGGGCTTGTAGGGACTGCAGTAATATAAGTACATAAAATAATTTTATATGCATTTGAGACAAACTGGGATAATTTTTGAGAATAGTAAAAGAAGCACAAACTGAACCACTTCTTATGAAGTAAATAATGCAAAGGTCACAGACATATGATAAAATCATAATGGTTTCTAGATACATAGATTCTAAGGCCAGAAGGGACTATTGTGATCATCTAGTCTGACCTCCTGTATTGCACAGGCCATAGAACTTCCCCAAAATAATTCCTAGAGCAGATCTTTTAGAAAAAATCCAGTCTTGATTTAAAAATTGTCAGTGATGGAGACTCCACCAGGACACTCAGTAAATTGTTCCAATGATTAATTATGCTGTTAAAAGATGCCTCATTTCATCTGAATTTGTCTAGGTTGACCTTCTAGCCATACCTTTTTCTGCTATAATGAAGAGTCCATTATCAAACATTTGCTCCTGATAGAGATACTTATAGACTGGCATAGGCGCTGACTCCGTGGGTGCTCCGGGGCTGGAGCGCATACAGGGAAAAATTGGTGGGTGCTCTCCACCCACCAGTGGCCAAGCTCCCTGCACTGCTGCAGCTCACTTCACCTCTGCCTTGTCCTTCCAGCGCTTGCCGCCGCGAAACAGCTGTTTCGTGGCATAACAAGCTCTGAGAGGGAGGGAGGAGGAGGCCGGAAAGAGGCGGGGCTGGGATTTGGGGAAGGGGTTGGAATAGGGGCAGGGAAGGGGTGGAGACTTTGGGGAAGTGGTTGGAATGGGGGTGGGGCAGGGGTGTCGAGCACCCACCGGCACCAGCAGAAGTCAGCGCCTATGCAGATTGGAATCAAGTTGCCCCTTAACCTTCTCTTTGTTAAGGTAAATAGATTGAGCTCCTTGGTCTATCACTGTAAGGCATATTCTAATCTTTTAATCATTCTCATGGCTCTTCTTGAACTCTCCAATTTATCAAAATCTTTCTTGAATTGGGGATACCAGAACTGGACACAGAATTCCAGTAGTGGCTGCACCAATACCATATACAGAGGTAAAATAACCGCTCTACTCCGCCTCAAGATTCCCCTGATTATGTACCCAAGGATCACATCCTTTAGGCTACAGCATCGCACTGGGAGCTCATGTTCTGCTGATTATCGACCCTGACTTCCATTCCCTCCCCCCCAGCAACATTACATCCTGTTGAGAGGTCCTTCAGATTGAATATGATGTCAGCTGCGTCAGTGTTTGTATCATAATAGTTGCTACATAGGTGAGGTGAAGCAGCTTTGGACTCAGACCAGTGGAAAATTTAACTTTTTAAAATATAAATTAGAGCAACTTGTCTATTTACCGATTTGTGCTATTGAGGATTTTTTTAAAGTACTGTAATGCTTTTGTATGTTAAAAAAAATAAAGACGATAACCAATAGAAAATCTGTGTGAAAACACTAAGGATCTAAACAAAGAAAGTAGGAAGTTCAAAATTAAGGCAGTCACACTTCGTGCTTCAGGGACCTTCCAGCTCATGAGGCAAAATTCTTCTTGTGGAACTATAATGAATATTTTCTAATTCTTGATCCACTGCCTTCTACTAACTGATTTAGATGGTCCATTTTGGCCTAAAGTTTCAGATGTAAATAGCGATTTTGGGTACTCAACTTGAGACATCTTGAAGGGATCTTATGTTTCAGAACTGCTGAGCACTCTCTCTCTAAAATCCAGGCTCCTTTAAACTATCTCTAGTTGGGCACACAAAATCACTTTTAAACATGTAGCTATGAGCACTCTAGAAAAGTCAGGACAGCATGTGTTCCAGTCTCTGTGGTGCAATGCTTCTTTTGCTGGATTTACACTCCTTAAGATCAGCTATCCTCACAACTCCAGGACTACCAAGCCTGTCTCTCTCTGACATAAACACAAACATTTTAAAGAAAAAAAGGGTTTTCTATCTCAATCTATTTTCAAAAATTGCTTTTGGAACACACAGCAGCCAGTCTGAGTAATCCGACTGACAACAATTCCATTCACATGGTAGTAGTGTTTTCCTGTTTAAAATAAGATTTTCCTATCTATGCTCCAGTTTATTTTTAAGTTCAGAAAACACAAGTTGTATGTCACCCAGCTGCTTTTTCTTTCCCGCTCCATTTGCATTTAGCCCTGAAGGGACATAGTTTTATTCACATTTGGATAAACAAACTCAGAAAAATGTAATTTACATGTATATTAGCCTGTAAATGGTGTGTGTTTCCTTGGCTTCACTTATCCACCAATAGGTTCAGTCAATCTCACATCCACTGTGGAGACTAGGACTGAGCAAAGATGCATGAGGAAAAAAATCTGGTTTATATGTTCTCAGGGAAAAAGTAATGCAGAGCAAAATCAATACATTTCATTCTGAAAATAGAGCCCTTGGTGTAACCCAAGTACATATATTTCCTTAATTTACTTTATAAATGTGTCCTAATTATTACCATACAAAACCCCACACCATTTTAGGTCTTAACTATTTCAGTTTTCCCACCCCCACTCTTAGGCCTCTATGTGGTACTAAGGCAGCTTGGTATTATGGGTGGAGGGATAAAAAAGTGGGGGAAAGAAAATGTAAGATGATGTGATGTGGCATTTGTTTGGGATGACCTGCCTGACTAACTTGTGGCTTCACCATCCTTATAGATTCCTCGCTAGTCATGAGTAATGCATCCATCCCAAAAAAATCTGACCACCACCACACTGTAATGTTTTCTCTATAAACACACACAGTTGCAAAAATGTATAAAAGTACCTGTTCTAGAATCTAGGTATCATTGATTAAAAATACAGTACACCCTTAAAAAGAAAAGGAGTACTTAGAGATTAACGAATTTATTTGAGCATAAGCTTTCGTGAGCTACAGCTCACTTCATTGGATGCATACAGTGGAAAATACAGTGGGGAGATTTTATATACACAGAGAACATAAAACAATGGGTGTTACCATACAGACTGTAACAAGAGTGATCAGGTAAGGTGAGCTATTACCAGCAGGAGAGCGGGGGAGGGGAGGGGGGGCCTTTTGTAGTGATAATCAAGGTGGGCCATTTCCAGCAGTTGATAATGTAGCTTTGAACCTTATGAGGTTAATGACCTGAAAAAAAAATCTCTTGATCAATGTGATAAACTGTCCTCCCTACCCTGCAGATCCTCCATAACTTTATGCAGGACACCCCCTGCAAATAAAGCCTCACAACAGATTAGCTGTTCGAGAGCAGACCAAGGTTGGAGGTGAGTTCCAGAGTCAAGAACGCCCTGCCACTAGTGAGTTATCTTGATCACTTACCGGATAATAACTGTGCTGGCATCCTACAAGGATAGAGGTGGGTCTCTAACACAACCAGAACCCAAACTGGATCAGAATCAACATATTAAGTCTCACTCAGAACTGAAGGCAGCTAGTGCAGATTACAGGTGTAGTGTGCTTTTTGTGTGAAACACTGCGTAACAAGTGAGTCAGTGAATTCTGCACCAGCTACAATTTCTAAATGGTTTTAATGTGTAGACTCACATAGAAATGATCCATCCTGGAGACGATAAAGCCCTGGTAAGGGTGCCAAGGTCCACATTCAAAAGGAAAGGTCACAGCTTTTTGCTGTGTGCAAATAAAAGCAGTAACGATGGCTCCATGTTTATCTGGGCATCCAGAAACTCGTGTCTTGCTTGTTTTTCCCCATCTTATGCACCAGTCTTCTATTATACTCTCGTAAATTGCTTGACTGAGCGAGCAGCGTTGGATGAGATGGATATGGAGAAGAGAATTATTTGCATATGGAACATGCTGTAGTCCATATTTATCACAAACTAATAGGCCTATGTAACCTTTTGAACAAGAGGGTTAACAGAATGGAGTTCTGGGGAATCCTGCATGACAGAACCCTCTGGGAAGATGAGCAATTGCCCAAAACTACCCTCTGGGATCTTTTAGAAAAGAGCAACTTCACCTACTGCTGCTAGGGTCTCTAGTCATGTTCCATCACTAGTATTACAGGCAGCCAACAGATTTAAAAGAATCGTCATGAACACCTCATTTACATTCTTCACCAGGAGATCAACTAATGACAAGTACTAATTGGCAGGCCAGATGTGAGGGGCCTCCACTATCTTTTTACATCAGGATTGACTGTTTTGGATTCTCATCTCCCTGCACACTGGGGATTTGTGCAGAGCTAGGAGGGAAGATTCTTAGGAGGGCGCTGTAGAGGACCCCGTTTGAAAAGGTTGCATTCACAGCCTGGTTCATGTGGATTGGAGAGATCATGGGCAACGGGATAGCTAAACTGGGTTTAAAGAGAAATGTTTAAAATGAAAAGTAATTGAGATTTGTCATAGGAACTAGTAATAACTACAAAGAAGCTGGTGTTAGTTTATATTTAAAAACAGAAACATGAAACCAATAAGTAGATATTTCACAATTGCCCTGACCACTGTTGCTGGTTCCTTCTCTATCCATTTCCCATTCCCTTTGTATGTCTCTTTTTACATTTTAACCCCTTTAGTGCAGAGACAGTGTCATCCCCCTGTTTGGGAAGTGTCCAGCACACTTTGGGAGATCGTACAATTTGAATAATTGTTTGTTTACATGGGATTAATTAATTTTGCTGCTCCTCAACATTTGAGCAAAAGTCTCTTCCAAGTTTAGAGTACTGAGACAGTCCATGTTAGCTGTCCCAATAAGCTATCTGATATTTCCCTTATCATGCTCTAACACAGAATCACAGAAGAGGAGAGGCAGGAGTTTAAAAGCAGAGCAGGCTGGTATTCCTTTGTGTTAAAAGTCACCTTTTATCCTGGAAATGGGAGTATACCCAGCCACCTCAGTATCCAATCTAAGACAGGTTTGGCAAGCTTTCTGGCACCAAAGCTCATCATTTACTCATCAGGAGGATTCACTGGGGCCACAGAATCACCAGTAATTCATGAGGCTGCAGTAGTCTTGGGCTTGTGAGGGGCAGGCTTCAGTGAAAATACCCAAATTTAGGACTGTCTGGGTAGGGGAGGCAGTCCTCATGCCATACTAGGAAGTTTTCCATTGTGAAATGGGGGAAAACTGAAGTTCTTGCAGGGATTGAGTTGTCTCTGCCCTAATTGGCAACTGTCTCCTCTTGAGATTCTGAGTCAAATGTTGCTGGATTGAGGAGTACAGAAGTCAGATATCTCAGACTGAAGGTAGCTTTAGTCTCCATGACCTCTGTGAAGTCTTCCATGATGTACTTATTATTAGAGAAGAGGCCAGACACAGAATCAGTCAGGGACACAGTCAAAGCTGTCAATGTTCTGTGCAATGGAGGATGTCTGCAAAGTGATTGGGGTGGGGATGGAACACTACAGGCTGCATTAGAAGAGAGGAGGACCCTTACATGTGGCCACATCAAGTGAAGAAATAGTTGTAGTAAAAACAATCAATGGAGAAGGGTAGTTAAACCCTAATTACAGAATACTAATATTTATTTATGCACAAATTTTACCTTTATTACTTCCACTGTTATTTAAGGGCTAGATAGATGTGTGTAAATGGAAGATAATGAGGATTTACTCCCAGACTGCTAAATGAGCTCATGCTGCACATCTTCAACTTTTTGTTAAAAATGTGTATGCCACACAGAATCAGTGGACATTATTATTTATTTTGAAAATCAAGACAGCTAAATCTAAGAAACACGTGTTCAAGCTGATGGTGGGATGGTTCTTGTTTAAAATCTGCCACCACATAGAAAGGAGAACTTGGGAGATTCCCCTGCCTCGGATGGATTTCACACCTTCCTTGATAGTGCTAAAACTTTCCTTCCAGAGAAGATTTAGTGCTAGGACTCAAAAATAATTCTAAAAAGCATTTTTTTCTTCTTTTGGAATAAACCAGATTGTACCAAAAGGTAGATATTCTTAAAAAATAACCCCCGCCCCCCAAACAACAACAACAACAACAACGAACCAACTGGTGATTGAGTCTCAAGTCTCCCTACATGTCTCGTGGCCTATACTTTTAATGAAGCAAGCTGAATACTGCTATGTCCATCACTATATTTTTCATTTAATAACTTTTCATTAAATATTCACCTTGCAAGTATGCAGCTACTTGGATAACATGACATTTGCTTGAGAACACAGAAAATAAAAAAATGTAACCAACTAGAATTTTTCCTATTTCTCACCTTTCCTTTTTTCCCAATTAAGACAAGATCTAAATCGTTTTGCATTTCATCCTATGCTATATCATCACTGGGATTTCTCACTCTCTCCAATCTGCAGCAGTGTACAGCTATGTCCTGGAGCCAATTATATAATGCACTCAGGCAGAACTAATCCTAAATAAATGCTTTATAAATACGATTGGTTTTATTCCAGAAAACCCAGGCCCACAGAAGCAGACACACAATTTTAAGAGATTTAGTAGACATGACCTTAAAAACAGTTTAGAAGCTCAGGGCATCTGACTGTGAGGACATCAGTGTTGTACAGGAAAATATTTATTACAAATTTGTGTTATGTGTTACAGTTGCAATTTCATCAGCAGAAACTGGAGCAAATAAAGCATGTCATCATTGTCTTCCTTCCAGGAAATCTTATTTTTATCTCAGCACTGATTCCTCAGTTGGTTGCTCATTTCTTGCAGTTCAGCAATCATGCTGTCCATAGCTGTTACTTCATCAACTAATTCACTGGAAACCTCACTGCTTGTTGCATCTGCAAAAAGTTGCTGCATAATAAAGACAAAAACAATATTTAACTATATTTACAGTCATCATAATCGAAACTAGATGCAGTGAGATCATCCTACAAACAGAATTAAAGTCCCCAATTTGCATATCGTGACCTCTGATCTCTCTCTTTTTTTCGCATCCATGGTCATCTCCCTCATCTTAACTTGACCCACCAATGCCACTTTGTGGTGAACAAACAGAAGGCACACATAGAAGTGAATGACTATCATTCTCTTCTCAGACTCAGAGCATGTTTCCTTTTCAGTCCGCCTGACATTCTCCAGTCCGCCCAGGAAAGCTGGGTTTCTGTTAAGGCCCACTCCTGCCCCTATTAAAATCTTAAGACGTTTTGCCATTAATCTCAGTAAACAGGATCAGACTCTCCCTTCACACCACAGTTCACACAACACTGTTGTGTGGACTGATCTGTTTGGTAAAGTAAAAGTAGTTCTGTATTTTAACTGACTGTCATTTTTTCTTGTATGTTATACTATATATCATTTGTTCCAGATTGCCAAAATAAACATGTTGTAACATTTGATGTCAGAACATGAGTGGGTGGCTGCAGGCATCTGTCAATAATTAACTCAATCAACAGAAAACAAGACGCTGAAGTGTAATAATAATGCTAAGCACTTATACAGTGGTTTATATTTTTAAAACTTCAGTGTCGACAAATCCTGTAAAATACTGTAATCCTTCCTTTACATATAGGAAAAGTGAGGCAGAGAGGTTAAATGATTTGCCTAAAGCGATACAACATGTTAGTAGTAAAACTGGGATTACATCTCAAGACTTCCTGAATCACTCCTTTGTATTACCCACTAAAAGACAATGCTACCCGACAGCCAGCTTCTGCCATCCGTAGTTATGTTGCTTTCCTCAAGTTAGTCTCATTGAAATGCATGGGACTATTTGAGGAGTGAGGTACCACTTAGCATGAATATGGGTGGCAGAATAAATGTCATGCTGGTGATCAAAAGGGAAATCTGGCCATAAATTCCATGTTTTTGATCCAAAGGAAGTGTGTAGAGTAATTCACTTTGTCAAACTCAATGACTAAAAGACAGAACGAAGCCTAAATTTAGATAGGATAAAAACTAACCAAGGGCATAAGGATTGCTATGGGATATATACGTCACCACCACCATCAAAATATAAGAAAATAAGATTGACATATAAACAAAAGTATGCTATGGAGAGCTAACAAGTCACCAACTTGCTTCACGAATGCTTTGCCACTGAACAAAGAACTCCTTCTTACAGAAATATAGATTTGCTCATTTTAAAAACTACACATGATTTTTTTGGACACTCAGCCTAGCAAACTCAAACTAGGAATTTGGCAGGCAAGTTAGGTCCTTCCTGTGTAATGCAGGTAGTCAATTTACACTGGCTCAGAATTACTGACATTACACTGACTTTTTTTTTAAAAATCTGCTACTTTCTTAACATTGTTAAAGAACTAGTCAGTTAGACTAATCAACTAGATATGCATGATTTACTTTAAAAGAAACTGTGCTGATCTGTTCATATCACCTGTATGGTCAGGAAGCTTTAGCATTTGATCTTTAATTATTTTCTCCGCTCTCTCTCTTCTTCTGAAGAACAAGTCACTAGTCTAACACCTAAGATCATTCTCAGTACCTTGAAAGAAAAGTACTTTGTTCAAAATCCCCCCCAAACACTGAGTCCTCAAACTAAAGACAAGAACCAGGTGAAAAAATGGCTATACTGGAGTTACTGCTGAGCAGACATATAAATCGAAACTTTTGAAGGGGGGTAGTATTTAAACAAAAAACAAAACACAAAAATCTTTCTTAGTGCAATGTGACGTTTAAAATTTAAGACAAAAAATTGGAACATACAGAAAAATCAGTTCAGATCACCCAAACAACTTAATCTCTGCCCATTTCACTTCTCTTACAATTGTCAGAAACTTAGACACCCTTATCTGCCAGGAACATACAAGTTCATTTCAT
Organism: Lepidochelys kempii; assembly: GCF_965140285.1. Taxonomy (NCBI): domain Eukaryota; kingdom Metazoa; phylum Chordata; order Testudines; family Cheloniidae; genus Lepidochelys; species Lepidochelys kempii. The sequence goes on along the minus strand of NC_136382.1, from coordinate 147,910,199 downwards.
CAGTAACTTTCGGAATTAAGAACAGATTTTACTAGACTCTGATTCTTAATCTTCCAAAGATTGCACCATACAGTATGATTTAAACCACCTGGACTTGTGTTTACATCATTCATGCCAGGGACTCCTGCCTCCTTTCAAGAGTCATACTCAGTCTAAAGAAAAGACATACATACAGTCCTTTACTACTTACTGAATCAAAACAGAACACACAAACGGCAATAATTTCCCAGTATTCCCAAGAGGTACTGAAGTCAGCATTTAAACAAATGTCATTAGTCATGGAGTCAGCATATCTAGCGATACAAACTTCCTAGGCTCAGATCCTTAAATTACAGTCCTTAAATGGTAAGAACCAAGTTTAGCCAAGTTTGTAAATGTATATACATGTATATAAAACCTATGCTCTGTAATTCACACACGCTAAGTACAGACACAGGATGAAGCGATCTTAAAATCAGATAGGAACATTAATTTTTATTCAACAAAAATATATTCAGGAGCAGGCCTTAATTAAAGAATGAGTACACCTTACACTGTGAAGGGAAGGAAGAGTAAAAGATAGAATGTTGATGGTTGTACAGGGACAGAATTAAGGATGACTGCATAGCTACAAATTTTCAATTTTATTTTTGAATTATCACATTTTTATGGCATTTTCAAAAATGCTTAGTGTTATGTTTGTTTATACCTAACTACAGTTTAAAATATTTTGCCTAGGAATTTAAAAAAAAATTCAATAATGCTGAGTTGCAATAATTCTGGCAGATTTTGCAATCCGTGCAGAGTTGGAGCCCATTGCTTCTCAGACGGTCTCCCACAACCCCTGCTCCCAGAATGGTTTCCTGCCTGGCATTCTTCTCATGGCCATCCACATATGGAAAATAACCCAGAAGTGAAACATAACTCCATTTCTGAAGTCTTCCAACCTTCCAAACCACCTGTGCCAGTTTGCGTGACATTTTCCAATAAAATTCTAACCTGAGCTAAGAATTGGCCTGCGAAATTTTAGGATGATTGGTTTGGTTTAGGCAAAGATGGGGAGAGAAAAATTTGGCTTATAATAGTGACCCTTAATTAAGCAGAAATGAGCATCCCTCTATGATGTAGTGTGATTCATGGGCATTATCTGATCTATAAATGTCTTCTATTTAGGAGGTGGGCTGAGAGATCAGAACTAAAGATAAAGTCATAGAGACTTTTCCTTTGAGATATTTCTAAACCAGTCTCACCTTTGCTTTGGATGACAAGCCACGCAGGTTGAGTCGAGCTGAAGAAAGTATCTGCAAAGCTCCCTGGTGATCAGATTTGTTTTTACTGCACTTTATTGCCACTAAAAGTCAAAGCAAAAGGGGGAAAAACATTAAACACCATAATGATAGCCTGTAGGTATAAATCCAACAGTTAATCAGAACACTGAACAGCTGTCATAAAACATTTGGAACATAATATCCCACAAAGAGAAAACTTGATTAAAAATAGTAAGTTTGCTTAAGGAGAAAACAAAAGCGTAAACAAGAATATGTTCAGTTAAGGTATATTTTAGGATTCCTTCACAAGTCATTCTCACTACTTGTATTGACAGACCCTACTGCTCTATAAAAAAAAGTGCCATATACCTCCAACACATACACTATGTATACACCACATTCCTTAAGACTGCACTATAAAGCAAAACCTTAACCCTGATCTCATATTTCTCCAAGAGAAAACACACCACACCACACCACACACTTCACTGGTGCACAGATGTCTATATGGGTGTGCTGATTTTTTTGGCACATTCAGAGAATTCTGAGGGATTACTGAGGTATGATTTTACTTCGCAGAAGCCGTGTTGGTTAGTTCCCATCATGCCAAGATCATCCAGATCCTATATAATTCTATTTCTATTTTTTTAAATTTGTAATTACCATTTAAGCCAATTTACCCAGCACTGTTGTAAGGCTTATTGGTCTATAATTCTCACTATCACCCCATGTAGTCTGTTAAAAATAGATGCATTTACTATACTCCAGGATAGAAGCTAATTTTAATAAGATTGGACATTTTCATTAACAGCTCAACCACCTCATTCTTAAGTTCTTTCAGAATTCTTGGATGTACTATATGATGCTTAATTGGCAACTGATACTCCTTAATTTTTCAATATATTCCAGCACCTCTTCTTTTGACACCACAGTCTCTGACAATACCTCATCTTTACAAGAGGAGGCTACTTCCCTGTAACTGGAGATTCTTCAAGATATGTGGTCCCTATTTGTATTCTACTGAGGCTTATATGCATATGCCATACATCTGGAGCTGGAGATTTTGAAAGTAGTAGTGTCTGCTGGTCTGCACATGTGCCCTTGCTCCACCTCAGGGTTACATCCAAGGCGATAAAGGGCAGGGTAGAACAACCGCACTCTCAGTTCCTTCTCCACTGCGAACCAAGAAATCCACAGCAGAGGGGAAGGAGGGTGGGATTGGAATACAGATAGGGACCACACATCTTGAAGAACCTCCAGTTACAGGTTAGTAACCTCATCTTCTTCGAGTGATGGCCCCTATTGTATTCCACTGAGAGTGATTAACAAGCAGAACATAGTGAGAAGGAAGATGATAAAACCGTGGAATGGAGAACAGCTATGCTGAACAGGGCATCCATCGCAGAGTCTTGCACCAAGGTGTACTGGGAAGAGAAGTTACTCACCAAGGGAGAGGGAGGCAATCCCAACAACAGATAGCTGAGTGTAATGCATCCTGAAATCCACTTAGAAATCCTTTGAGCAGAGATTGCTTGCCCCTTAATCCTTTCTACTATAACGATAAAGAGTCTAGGGGACTTCCTGAATGATCTCGTCCTCTGCAGACAGAAGGTCAGGGCACCACAGACATTGAGTGAATGAAGGCACTGTTCTTTCACTGAGGTGTGTGGCTTCAGAAAGAACGCAAGTAAGTGCGTGGGTTGGTTGAGATAAAAATGGGATACAACCTTTGGCAGAAACTTGGGACGCAAGTGCAGGGAAACTTTATCTTTATGGAATGTGGTAAATGGGGGCTCCACTATCATTGTCCCCAGTTCGCCTACCCTTCTTGCAAAATAGCAATAGCTATTAGGAAGGCAGCCTTCATGGAGAGGAGAGACAGGGAGCAGGAGGCTAGTGGTTCAAAGGGTAATTTCATCAATATTGTGAGGACAAGGTTGAAATCCCATTGGGGAGCAGTGGGTTGAACGGAAGGATAAGTTTGTAGGAGGCCCTTCCAAAATTTTGTAGTCAAGGGGTGTGTAAAGACAGAGTGCCTTTCCAAATGGGGGTGGAAAGCACTAATTACTGCTATGTGCACTTTGACAGAGTTGAGAGTGAGTTCTGACTCCTTCAGGGACAGGAGATAGTCCAAGAGAAGAGGAATGCCCATGGCTTCAGGGGCAAGACTCTTCTGCTGGGCCCAGGAGGTGAAATGTTTCCACTTGGCCTGATAGGACTGCATTGTGCACTCTTTCCTGCTACTTGAAAGGACATCTTGTACTGACAACGAACATTCCCATTCTAACGAAGATGCCCATCCAAAAACCAAGCTCTCAGGTGACGGGTGTGTGGAATGGGATGTCTGATCCTGCCGTTGCGTTGCGTAAGGAGTTCCAGAAAAGCTGGCAGCAGAAGTGGGGGACATGTAGACAAACGGAGAAGGGAAAACCAGAATTGGTGAGGCCAGAAAAGGGCAATCAGGATGACCGTAGCTCCCTACCGCCCCATCTGATCTTGTATAGGACACATGGCAGGAATGGTAGGGGAGGAAAGGCATTACTGATCTGGTCTGATCGGTGGATAACTAAGGCATTGCCTTGGGAAAAGATGCAGAGCCCTCCCCAGGAGCTGTACTGGATGCATTTGCTGTTTGTGCTGGAGGCAAAGAGGTCTCTGGTCAGATTCCTCCAGCAGTTGAAAACGGTGGCAATCACAGAGTCGTGTAGCTCCCATTCATGGTCAGCCACAAATTTCCTGCTGAGGGAGTCTGCAATCACGTTCTGAGTTCCCAGAAGAAAGGCTGCTGACAACAGGATCTTGTGGGCGATGCATCAGTCCCAGAGATGAACAGCTTCTGCACAAAGTACTGGTGACCTCGTGCACCCTTGTTTATTTATGTAGTAAATGGTGATGGTGTTGTCTGACATGATGAGAACGTGACAGAAGTGAATAGATGGGAGAAATGCATGACATGCTGTCCTTACCATCCGAAGTTCTAGGATGCTGATGTACATCCTGGATTTCTGAGTGGTCTAAGTTCCTTGTGTCATGAGTTTGCCCATGTGGGCACCCCAGCCATTGAGCAATGCATCTGTGATGATCGTTGTGCTTCGAGAAGACGGAAAGAAGGGTATCCCGGTGAAAACCTGAACCGGGTCCATCCACCATCGAAGGGAACAGAGAACCTCGGGGGAAACTGTCAGTAGGAGGTCCATGGAATGGTGCGTGGGATAATAGGATCTCTCAAGCAACAGCTGTAGGCATAAGAAGCGGAAATGAATGAAGGCAGTGATGTACATGCTTGCTGCCATGTGGCCAAGAAGGGAAAGGCAAGTTCTGGTTGGAACAGAAGTACTGGAGGCCACTGTGGTAATCAGTGCTTGCAGGGCCTGAAGTCTATCCTCTGGTATGTAGCCATGTGCACAGAACGCATCAATATGTGCCCTGAATTACTATACGGACTGTGTGGGATATGCTCACCCCCAGGGAGGAAAGGAGTAGGAGCAGCAAGGAGGTTGAAGGTTGAGCCTCTTGTCTGGATCGTACTCTAGTAGCCAGTCATCGAGATAAGGGAATTTAAGGACCCCTTGACACCAGTGAAGACCCATGGACCCGTGTGCCCGAATGGTATAACTCTGTACTGGAAGTGTCTTGGGCCTACCATAAATCTCAAGAACTGTCTGTGGGTAGGATGGATATCTAAATGGAAGTAAGCATCTTGCATATTAAGAGCCATAAACCACGCATCTCTTTCTAGTGAGAGTATAATGGCTGCAAGGGTGGCCATATGAAACTTTGGTTTAGGTATGAAGTGGCTGAGATGACAGAGATCTAAGATTGGTCTCCATCCTCCCTTCTTGGGCACCAGGAAATAGGTGGAATGGAACCCTGCACCTTGAAATACTGTAGGAACAGGCTCTATTGATCCTCTTTGCAGTAGGGAGTCTACCTCTAGGGAGAGCATACTGTCATGAGAGTGGTCCTGGAAGCAGGACGGGACGAGGCATGTGGATGAGGTAGCATCATGAACTTGATCATATAGCCATGTCGAATGACATTCAGGACCCACTTGTCTATTGTAATTGCACTCTGAGCTGGTAAAAAGTGTGCTAGATGTCCCTCAAAGAGGAAGGGTTGTACGTATGATAGGATGCAAGGCAACTGACGGCTCTCTAGATGCACTCAGAAATATCACTTTTGTGAAGACTGAGTTTGTGGTGTCGAAGACTATATGGGCAGACCCGGGGGATGGGACCATTGGTCTTCTGACGCTTTCAAAGATGCTTGTAGAGTTGCTGATGAAAGGACTGAGGAGTTCTGACCTGTTGTGTGGGAGGTAGGTGGTAAAACTTTCACTTGGGTGCAGGTGTATAAATACACAGCGATCACAGGGTGTCTCTGGAGTCCTTGAAGGAGTCGTCAGTCTCCTGGTTGAAGAGGTGAGATTCATCAAAAGGGAGGTCCTCAATGGAATTCTGCACCTCCTAAGGAAATCAGACAAATGGAACCAGGATTCCCTCCTCATGACAATCCCTGTGGCCACAGTTCGTGAAGATCTGTCCACTGAATCCACTACAGCCTGGAGCACTGTCCTGGTGCCCAGTCTGCCTTCCTCTGGGATAGTGTGGAAGTGTGCATGATCCTCCTGGGGAAGATTCTCTACAAAGTCTGCTAACTGACTGTAATTTAGAAAGTCATATTTAGCTAATAACGCCTGGTAGTTGGAGATCAGAAACTGAAGGCTGGCTGAAGAAAAGACCTTGCAACCTAGGAAGTCTGGTCTCTTACCTTTCTTGTCAGCTAGAGTAGAATGTGGAGGTTGTTACCAGGCTTGTTCCATTGCTGCTTGTATAAATCAAGGAATTGGACAGGGGGTGAGAAAACAGAAACTCAGACCCCTTTGCCAGTACATAGTATCTCTTTTCCACTGATTTTGCGGTGGGTGTGCAAGTGACCAGAGTATGCCAGAAAGTTTGGGCCAGTTGAGGAACAACATAGTAAATGTTGCTGATGCCCTCAGTAAATGTTGACTGGTCGCACCACTCTGAATGGTACAAATGCATGCAAGGTATCAAGCAACTGATGTTGGCTCTCCTGCACTTCCTCCAGTGGAATGTGGAGGGCATCAGCAACTCTTTGTAACAGTTCCTGGATCTGACGGTGGTCATCAGGGGAGGGAGGAGAAAGGAATCAACAGCACTGCAACATCTGGATGATTAAGGGAACCTCTCTGGTTCTGGCAGTAACATCAGAGTCGGGCTAAGTGGTGCATCCTCTGACTCTGGTTCTGAACGCCTAGTCAATGAAGGCCAGAGTGTTACCTGGAAAACAGATTTAGGGTTCCCCCAAAATAGCTCACCTATCACCAATCTGTTCTCCTAAGGCATGGATCTCCAGAGTGGTTAAGGAAATACCTGGAGGACATGGATACAGCTTTCCGATAAATGACTGACAGCCACAAGAAGTATTCTTTTCCAAAACAAGGCACCTTTTAATTGGTGCAAATAACAATCCCTAACACAGTTGCCAACATCCTCAAGTATTGAAGAATGGTATAAAGAAATAATTTAGCTTCCGCACAATGTCCTAATCCTCCTTAACGGATGTTTGTCCTGGGCTATTCTTATTACTCTTTCTAATTGCCAAATCGCTTATTACTTTCTTGTTCCTCCACTACTGGCTTATCCATTGTGTCAAGGAGTAGTTGGTGGAGAAGGGTTCTTTCTTTGTGGCTCAACCTAATTTTGCATTCTTGGTTTCTCCCAGTGATCTCAACTGCTGTTTGTTGCTGGATGAAGTTGACTAAGCCCTACTTTACACAAGTGCAGAGAAACTATATTAGGAGTTTGCACCAGTGCAACTACCTCAGTGTAGTTACACAGGTGCTAATTTCCTTCAAGTAGACTGGTCCTTTAAATTTCACCATTAACATCTTTCAGGCTTTCAGCCGTGAAGTAAGAAAAGGAAGTATATTATGAAGATTTGCACAATCTACTCTGAGCAGCAGCTAATTTTGGCATTGTGGGTAGGTGGGCTTGGCAGAAAACTACCACTTATTTCCTTGCCTCTCTTCTTAATTAAGACCAAGGTCTCTAGAAGAACATCTGAGCCCCAATGAAGGGAAGCCAAGGAGCACAGAGATCATAGGTGGTATATCTATCTGAATCTCACTGAGAGGGAGCAAAGACCAAAGAGTCTATCAGAGTCCAGAGCTACACAGTCTACTGAGAATTGCCTCTCAATTTGTATCTTGTCAGCTGAGCTTATTTTGTGGGAGGCTTGGAAGAGTACCACTATAATATTTCTCCCCCAGTGTGCTCTCCCTTTTCACGGCTGAGACAGGAATCATTTTCTCTCACTTTCTCAGGAACTTCCAGAGATCTCTACTGTGTGCTACTCACAGTGTTTGCTGGCTCACAGGCCTTTTAAATGCTGCCTCATCTTATACTCAGGAACTCTATCTCACTGCACCCAGACTCAACTTTTCACATGCAGTAACAAGATTATATCCCAAACAATAGGTGCCATATGAGTTCCAATATCTGAGGATAAGAAAGAATGTATTTTGTTAGTGAGTTTCTTAAGTACTCTGTATATTCTTTATGAATAATATAAAATGTTATGTTTCAGAGCGAACATACCATGGGCAAGCTCTATGGCTCCTTTCACCAATTCTTTAAAAGACGAAATATCTTTCTCCCAATCTGCTGATTGCATTTCACATTTATGTGCCTTGGTGAGATACTGTAGTGACTGCAAAACAATCAATTAACGCAAAATTATAAAAGAATTCCAGTTTAGCTTTATGCACATATTAAACACTCCTCCCAAAAAACTGAACATATCTTTAATATGATGGATTTTCTGAGAGTCAGAGTTTCTCTGAAACCATTAGCACCAGCTGTAACACAGATGTTCACTGATATTGCATCTCAAGGATGTCAGGCACATAAAGTAACATGTGTCTGAAGACAATTTTTATTTTTTATAAATTTGTCTAGACTGATGGACGTGACCCATGTTTGCCAGGTCAAAATAATTAAAAGCATATCCAAAAGAGAAAACACTTACATGTTTTGAACAGCAGTTCTGAACCTAAGAAATATATAGTTAAATACTACAAGGCTTTTTTCCAAAAATATTACCCAATATTGTTTTTCTTAGACTGAGCTATTGCTTTGATACTGCATTGATTCCCAAAAGCAAACAGAAGTATAGAAAATGAATGTAAACAGTAATCAAGGAAGAATTTTCATAAGCAGGAAACTATAATGAAAAACAAATATGATACCAATTTATTAAACAAATGTATAAATGAAAAAAAAAGTGATTCTGGTAATAACCACACTTTCAATACAATTTCTGTCCTTAGTATAACAATGGAACAAATAAAGGGAAAGAAAATATCTAAGATGTAACAGAACCATAAGCACTGATCACTCTGAGTTTATGAAGACCATTTCTTGCCAGACAAATGGGAACATAAATGGGAAATAGGAATCCAGTGCTGTACTACAAGGATCTGGTCGTATTCAACATCTTCACTATCTGGAAAAGGGAATTGTGATACATGAAGTGGGGGGCAGTAGCTCCCTTTGATGGACACTCAGCCAGCCAGCTAGCTAGCTATAAAATCCCTCTTGGTCTGTTCTCTGGTTGTTTCACCTGTAAAGGGTTAACAAGCCCAGATGTAAAAGAAAGCAGAGAACAGACCAAGAGGGATTTTACAGCTAAGTGGCTGGCTAGGTGTCCATCAAAGGGAGCTACTCCCCCCACTTCTTGTATCAAAGGAATCAACAGCACATTAATGAAATTTGCAGATGAAAAACTGGAAGGAAGCTATGAACACAAAGAGAAATAATATCAAGGGATGCAGAGAGATTAGATACACTGAAAAAAACCAAAACAAAATGAGATGCATTTTGTCAATGTAGAGGCTTATACATCAGGTGAAAAATAATCTAAAAAACACACAGCTCAGTGAGTGGGAGAAATTTAAAAAGGAGAAAATAATGATTGCTTGCTATTTTTTCCTTCTCACAGGGGGTGGAGTGTTACTAAAAATAAAAATTAAACATATTGTGTGAAAAAATTGAAGATGCTAAAGTTCTATCACTTGATTAAATGATGGACTAAGAGGGGCATTATAACAGTGTACTACCATCTGAAGAGTCTAAACAGAAGGGAGAAGAAACATCTTAAAGCCATATATAAATTTCATCATTAGAAGCTTTTAAAAACAAGTTGGACAATCACCTGTCAGGGATGGTCTAGGTTTACTTGGTCCTGCCACAGCACAAGGGGCTGGACTTGATGACTTCTCAAGGTCCCTTCCAGCCCTACATTTCTATGATTCTATGGATATTAGAAGCAATGCAGCGAAGATTGGTCATTAGACGCTAAGGGGACCAAGTCCCAACAATAATGTTCCAGCAGTACTGCCTGCTCCCACAGGGGGCCTCTGATGGAGCTGGAACTTACAAGCCTCTGAAGGACCCATACATCTGGCTGTCATCAGGGAATTTTGGCCCTGATGCAGGTAGTAGATAGAGGAGGAACACAATGGGGAATACAGGTTTCTGTAGGGCTAGTCCCAGAGAGGCAGCATATAGGGCTGCCTGCAAATGCTTCCTTGCTGCCACCTCATTTTCCAGGCCCAGCAACAAACGGTTGAGTATGTGGGTGTCAGGCAGGAAGGGAAAAAGATCTGAGGCTGAAGGGTTGTGTGTGTGTGTTTTCTGAGCTTGGATGTATTTGGAGAGAGATGGTACTGAGCCATGGAGAGTTTAATTGCAAATGGGAAGGGTTCTTGGCCTCATGGGCAAGTGTGAGTTGGTGTTAGATTGGAGGGAATTGTGAAGGCTTTAGAAGATTCTGAAGTGGGAGAGGGATGCACTGGGTTAAGCACAGGAGAAAACTGACTGAATTGGTGAAGGAGGTTGTGAGTAGATTGGTGTGTGTGCAAGAGAAAGAGAGTGTATGCTGGGTTAAAAACTAGATCAGAGGGGTGGAGGTTGGGAGGAGGAGAGAACAATGAAGGAGTGACTGAGGGATAAATATTTTCTCCCATACCACCATTTGCTATAAAAGGTATCCCAGTTTTTCATTCTGAAAGTACAGGAGTGGCACCTTTTACTTCCCACTTCCCCATCAACCACATTCTTCCCCCAAAATATGCTTCCTTACCAGTGTCCCTATATTTCATTTTGAAACACTGATTAACATGAAGGAGAGTGTGGTGGATTATTACCTGCCGCCTCAGCAACTATTTTGGACACCAGCCACCACCAGAATAGAGAGATGAAATTAGGAAAGGAAAAATTTAGTCTGAATACCAGGAAAATCTTAACAGCAGCCAGATGTATGAGGCTGTGGAGTATTCTCCCAAGGGAACTGCTGGAAGCCTCATTGCTTGAGTCTTTTAAACCTCAACTAGAACATTTTTTAGTGTTGTGTTCAAAGGGGACAGATGTGCATTTGCAGGGAGAGGGACAAAATGATCTAATAGGCCTTTTCCTGTCTTTATCATCTATGATGCTACGAAAACTGCAAACATTATTTTATATTCTATTCAAGCTCTTTGCTTCTTTCACACTATATGGCTTTTGAAAAATTGCAATAGACAGCTACTTTGATTTAATGCCCAATAGGCACAGGAAAACCTTCAAATTTTGTACAATATAGTAGAAGTTTTATAAATTGATACTGTAAATTAATTCAAGTTGTGCCTGTAGAGACTTTAGTTTTTCAGTTCTCTTTCATGCTCCGTCTACACTAAAATACAACCATGTCAGGAAACTGTCAAAAGTGTACCCTAACTTTTACAAATATGGTCCGAATTTGCAGGGTAGATTAGATTTTAACCATGTTTCATAACCAGTCTGGTTATGATACATAGTTAAAGTCCTGTCTCCTCTACATACTGAAACCACATTTATAACTGGGTTAGGGGAAGACCATGATGTAACCGGGCTCCCTGACATGACTACATTTATAGTGTAGATAAGCCCTGAGTTACTTTTTGTGTCTGATTAGTATTTAGGGATGCATTACATGATATTGCAACTTCCGTGCTTCTGAATGCAAAAAGGGCAAAATCATTTTCATCTCTAAAGGAAAAAATGGAAAGGAGAGAGGGAGAATCAGAGTCAGAGGAAAGCAAGTGAGGGCTAAAGCATGCAAGTTAACAGAGGAGAGTTTGAAGAGAACAGAATGAGGAAGGACAAAGTGACTAGAAGTACACTACCATGGACGTGTGAACCACAAGCCCAACAATCTGCATCATGTACTTATCACAGAATATTGAGCAATCTTCCCGCCTGACATTTCTACCCTGGTCAAAGAGTGCCATTAGGAAACACATACTGAATGCTGACATTTTATATTTTCAGGTTCAGTGAAGATCTGATAACCTAGAGATATTTTGGGAGTGTGCACGGGTATGTGAATTTTGGAAACTTAAAACCAAATTGCAAAGCACCATCCAGCATGAACAACAAAGTAAGCACTCCAGTTGTGTAGCAGTTATTTTGGAAATGCAATCACTCTAGCCTCAATTTATGATCTAACTGAGAGATCGAGGGAATGGTGATGACCTGGGATTAGAGGCTAATAGAAACAGATTAATATTAGGACAGACAACTGTACACAGGCCTTGACACCTCAACAGATTAAGAATTAAGTGGAGGAAGTAAACCCACTTTAAGCTAAATAGAAACAAGGCATTCTTCTTCTGGAATGTGTCCACATGGAATAGTTCAGGATTAGCTGTTTCTGAATTACTGCAGTGTAGACGAGCCCTAAATATATTTTCACACTATGATCCCAGAACTGAGTTTGGTAACTTATGATGACTCAGTGAGCCACTGTTTTCTGAAGGCTGCAGCCTTATTGCCAGAATCTAAGCTTTGAGTTAAAATTAAATCTCTAGCCATTATGGTTGCAATGAAAACCTTCAAAATATCAACCTAGTGTCACCAACAGATGCTGTAATAGGAAATTTCTTCTTCTGAAGAAAAAAATGTCCAAGTCTAGAATGATAGAATTATGCATATTTAAAAAAACAAACTGACGGAAAATTTAAAAATCTTCCTCCCCCCTAAAGAAAATATATACTTGGAGGAAAAAACCCCAAAAGAACAGAATGCCTGCAGCAAAATGGAGGAACAGTTGCAAAATGTGTTCTGTATCTTGCTTCAGTAGCTGGTCTACTAGAGGATAACAGCCTTCTATTGCTATAACAAACTCACATTTTAGGAAAACAAAACAAAACAAAAACAAACAAACAAAAAGCAACCTCAACATTTACCTTTTCAGTATCTTCAGGGTTATCACTCTGTCCATTTCCACAGAGTCTGGCATACAGTCTCCAGATGTCTGCATCACCAGTCACTCTTGAAGTCACTCTGCCAAACAGCTCCTGCAATTTCCCCTTCAACCCCGTTGCCACCTCTCCATTACGATCAGGCATTCCATCCACCACTGCCCTGACCAGAATATTCAGCACCTTAGAAAGCAGAAAAATCTTTCATTTATATTCTGATAAACACTGTCATAAATATAAAGGGAAGGGTAAACCCCTTTGAAATCCCTCCTGGCCAGGGGAAAGCTCCTCTCACCTGTAAAGGGTTAAGAAGCTAAAGGTAACCTCACTGGCACCTGACCAAAATGACCAATGAGGAGACAAGATACTTTCAAAAGCTGGGAGGAGGGAGAGAAACAAAGGCCTGTGTGTCTGTCCATATGCTGGTTTCTGCCGGGGATAGACCAGGAATGGAGTCTTAGAACTTTTAGTAAGTAATCTAGCTAGGTATGTGTTAGATTATGATTTATTTAAATGGCTGAGAAAAGAATTGTGCTGAATAGAATAACTATTTCTGTCTGTGTATCTTTTTTGTAACTTAAGGTTTTGCCTAGAGGGGTTCTCTATGTTTTTGAATCTAATTACCCTGTAAGATATCTACCATCCTGATTTTACAGGGGGGATTTCTTTATTTCTATTTACTTCTATTTTTATTAAAAGTCTTCTTGTAAGAAAACTGAATGCTTTTTCATTGTTCTCAGATCCAAGGGTTTGGGTCTGTGGTCACCTATGCAAATTGGTGAGGCTTTTTATCCAACATTTCCCAGGAAAGGGGGGGGGGGGGTGCAAGCGTTGGGAGGATTGTTCATTGTTCTTAAGATCCAAGGGTCTGGGTCTGTAGTCACCTAGGCAAATTGGTGAGGCTTTTTACCAAACCTTGTCCAGGAAGTGGGGTGCAAGGTTTTGGGAAGTATTTTGGGGGGAAAGACGCATCCAAACTGCTCTTCCCCAGTAACCAGTATTAGTTTGGTGGTGGTAGCGGCAAGGACAAATGGTGGAATATTTTGTACCTTGGGGAAGTTTTGACCTAAGCTGGTAAAGATAAGCTTAGGAGGTTTTTCATGCAGGTCCCCACATCCGTACCCTAGAGTTCAGAGTGGGGGAGGAACCTTGACAAACACCAACAAGTTTTGGCTTTTGATATCTCTGCAACATTTGCAACACTTCAGTATATATTCACTGATAATTTAGTAAATTACAAAGACTTTACAACACAAAGATGGCAAACTAATCTTACAAAATTGTTCTTATACGATTATATGGGATACTAAAAAGTATATTATGAGTGAAGTTCACCCATTTAATCCTCATTTAGACTTTTTGCAAAGGAGTTTTATGGGTGGAGCAAGTATGCAGGAGGCTTCTGTCCTCCCTCCAGTGAGCAGTGGTGGGAATTTTGTGCTTTCCCAAAAAAGCTGGTGTAAAAGGGGGCTTTAGGAGTGGTCCAGGAGCAGGATGCTGCATGTGAGAGATACAATTTTAGATTATAAGTGGGACTTGGAGCACCACCTATTATTAAGGTTGCCTGACCCGTCTCATCATAAGACCCTGTTTTCAAGTACTTGGAATTTAACTGAACTTTAATTGTTTTGGCTGAAATTTTCCAAGCTGGGGGTCTGCCTCAGGCTGAATTTACTGGAAAATTTCTACAAATTCAGAGCAGCCATTTCCAAGAACAAAGTCAGGGAAAAATACATTGTTATGCTCACGTTAAAAATTTCTGGCAAACTTTTCTTTGAGAGTCTCTACTGTCTCCATGCTTTGGAGCAGGGATTTGAAATTTGGCAGGGGATGACCTTCGTGTCAGTGATGTGTCTTTTGCCCAACCTGTGAAAATCTGGCAATTTGTCCAAGTTATAAATCTTTGAAAAAAAATCAAAGTCTGCACATGCTCAGTGGAGACTTACTAGAGCTTTGCAGCTTACTTCCCTGAAGATTCTGTCTGCACTGAGCATACACCAGCCTAGGGCTGAGCAGGACTTTCTCTGCATCTGTAGCTCTGGGGTGCTGCAGGCTGAGCTGAGGCTAGGCACAGGAGTTGAGAGCAGGGGCCCTGTCTTTCCCGGGCTGCTAATGCCACCACCCTGCTGGGCTGAGACAGCAAGGAGGATGCTGCCTCATTTGAATAGGCAAGATAGGACAAGAGTCGGACTAGGGAGGTGGAAAAAGTAGATCAGGATGAAGACTGAGGCTGAGAGACAGGTAGGAAAAAAGGGTAGGGTTGGGGGGAGGGAGGTGTTGCATAGACAACCTTAATTTTGGTATTTTCTGACTTCTGACTGCTTGGCATTGCAACCTTTAATAACGTTCTTTAACCTAGGTTTTTTTCCTGTATAATATTAATAAATCATTTAGATTAAATATCAAAGAAATAATACTAATTGGCATTTCCTAACAATAAGACACTTTTTAGATAATAAAATCCATACTGTGATTGGGATACAGAATATTAATCCTGCTAGAAAGCTACATTTATGACTACTCAGAATGATTCACTGATGTACAACGATCCTGCTAAAAATATGAAAGGCTAGAACCCTTAAAAATGGAGATGGGTACAGGATATTGAAAACACTAAGTTATAACACATTCTGTGCTATTAATCGTAATTGTTGTATTTATAAGAATCAATAATATTACACATTCCAAACAATGTTACCTTAAACTAGCAAACAAACAACATTTATTTTTCATGACACAGATAAATGTTTCTATTACAAATATTTTTCTCAACAGTATAATTGGATTACACTGTTTGGTCAAAACCAACAGCAATCAAGTGATTCTCAATTATGTATTTCAAATTCCTGGTCAGTAGCCTAGTAAATTTAAAATGGGTGATATTACAAAATAAGTCTACCAAACTATTACAAGCCAATAATAGAAAAGAACGCAACCATTAAAAAAAACCCTAAATGAAAAATTCCAATAACTTTCTATTCAGCATTGTTATCAAACTATGGTAGCGAATTAACATTTTTATTTAATCTTTTTAAAAAACACTAATATATATTTTATAAAATAAATTATCTAAACTATTGTGTGAGGGCTGATCTGTTCTTCCTCTCTACTAATCAGCAGTCAGCCTTTCACTCTTGAAGATAGTCGTAGGAAACAAAAAGTTTAGTAGGGATATTGAGGGAATGACAACTATACAGAATAATTTTGTGGAAAATATGCCCAAATATTAATAGGGCTGTAGTCCTGCTGAGCCCATAAGTTCCAATACCTATACCTAGATATTTTTAGCTTTTTTAAAAAGACAGTGTCATGCAACAGTTATGTCCTTGAAATATGCCAGTGAGTAATGTAAACACACTATATTCTATTGCTATATCACACTCAATAGTATAAAACAGATAAATAATACATTAAAGTATAGGTTCTACTTGAAAAGGGGCTAAAACATAATCATGTCTTGGTTATATTGCCTGTTAAAAATATTTTTGTTAGAATTGCAAGTGAATCTAAACACCAAAACAGGATTAGCAATCAAGGCACAATTTTCTACTTTCAGAACACAATTTTAATGGTTAAACTTTTAATTAAATGTCCTCTGAGGGAAGTTAAATTGTCATATCCACTAATACTCCAGCACAGTCAATAGATGCTAAGTTAAAAAGGATCCTGTGCAAGCAAACTGCTTTTATTTTCCTTATGTCTGCTTAATCAGTTATGCCTCATATGACCACTGTACAAAGCACATGTGTGTTTAACGGTTCTCCACTATACCAGGATTCCACCTCCTTTCTCTTATTTTTTGTGCCTCACACTAATTAAAAAACAAAACAAAAACACAAGAAAAAAAAACTACCCTAAAACATCTTAACTGATGTTAATCTCATTTCACAATTACTATGTTGTACCAATAGAATATAGTGTGTTTACATTACTCACAGCTCCTTTCATATAAAAATTGAACTAGTCAAAACATGTTCCAAAGCTGCACTGATGCGAATCAAAGCTGACAGAGCTTAAGTGAGGAAAGGACCTTCAGATAATAGTTCTCCCATGATAAGTCAGCACTCTGTAAGGCAGCTCTCTGTAAATACACTCACCGCAAATACCGTCCCAAATTAAAGCTTAAAATCAAGGAATTGATCATTAATGAACCGCTTGAGAGCACAGATGTCTCTTGAAAATGTTAATCCCCCACCTCCTCACTCAAAATCCCTGTTGGAAAGTGCCCTTACAGAAACACAAGCACAAAAAGCTTTTGCTTTTGCCTCTTATTACAAAACATTCTAGCAGCATGAGCCAGTTAAATGAGGATAATACATAATGGGAAGAGGCAATAGGAATCTTCACTCTATGCTGTTTCCTGTTTGGGATCCTGTATTCACGTTAAGCCGTGCACACTGAATTCACATTCACAGACAGTACAGTATGTAGCTTTGCTCCTGAAAGCGATGTTGCAAAACATTCCAACAATCAATGCAGCATCTAGTGTCTTTCTTATCCTCAGCATGTTAACATTACAGATAAACACCAACTGCTTGGCTTCAGTGATCAGCATTCTGTGAAAAGTTATGTGATTAACACTTTTGGAAGTCCCTTGGATAACATTCCCATACACACCAGAGGTTAAATCATTGGAAGGAGGCAGATTCTCAGCTAGTGTAAAGACAGTTTACACCAGCTGAGAATCTGCCCCCAGGTCTTTTTTTTTTGGTAAATTGTGACTTAATTATTGGCTAAACTGTAGTTTCTCTCACGTACAGGCATGACCCTAAAAAACTTGCCAATTGGCATAAATAATTGCATGAGTCTTTAATATTAGATAAACTCAGTATTTGCAGTAAGTATAGGAAAACACTTATAGGACCCTGAGATAAACTTATTTATTTATATTAGGAAAAACTGGCAACTTTTTAAGGGCCATGGCCATAAAAGGGAATGCTAAGAACACATGCATAAAATTTTAATGAGACTATCCAGGAATCAGTTTTTAGCACTATTTGATATACTGTAGCCTTTTATTCTACCTTACTTCTTATAGATAAATATATATGTACATGCATATATGTGCTATATATAGACATACATGTATGCATGTATGTATGTATAGTGAATGCAATGCTTCTGAAAAGGTGTCGGAGTCTCCCCTTCAATATTTTTCCTTCAACCATCCAATATCTAGGTGGCAAGATTGACAGGCCTAGTGACTAAAGTCCTCCTTTTATCCACAGAGACATTATAGTCTAGGTAGCAATCATGCAGATTTCAGTGTCTCTCTCATCAATATGTTCCAACCACTTTTTTCTGATTAACATGCTTTAAAATATAGATATTGTAAATATAAGTGTTCATATCACAAAGCTGAGAAGGATCTGTAGGCTAAGGAGAAAGAGAGGGAGTTTTCTTACATATGAAAGGCAGTGTTCTCTTTTAACAATATATCTATTTAATAACATCACCATAAAAAGTCCAGTGCGTTAGATTAGACATGTGATTCATGCAAAGATCAATTAATGTTAATGTGACACATCTCAGTTTTTTCCCCAGATCATTTTTATTTTATATATGGGAATGATTAATAATATTTTTCCTTTTAGAATTTTGCCTGTAGCATCCATATGTGTATACATTCAACCTCACAATATCCTACAGCCTATCATATTTCCTGCCGAGAAGGGGGTGTGATATCATTAGATAACTAGAATAACTCAGAAGCATAATTTCCCACAATTACATTTTGTGGTCACAAATCCAAAACAGAAAAGCAATGACCTAACATACAAATAGAAAACATACTATAATTCAATTACAAATTCCTTTAAAGAGTTAATTAAATTGTATTAGTTTAAAAACATCTTTGAATAATATGCTGAAATATTAAGAATCTGACCACAGCATACAAAACCAGGGATATTCTAAATTACTTCCATTATATACTACTAATTTGGTACATTTAGTCTTGTATCAGAGGATCCTAGAACAATGGGCTATGAAGCACACCCCATTGGTGATCTTCTATGTATGGGTTGTAAGGGCTTGTACTGTTAACATATTGTGCACTATTTGTATAGCCATCCTCCTAGTTTAGATTGTTACCTAATACTGATTTAACCAATGGTTTTATGTTTTCCCCCCTCTTTCTTGACATGTCAACTAGTACAGTAGTTAATAAAATAACATACATTCAGCACCTCTGATCTAGCAAGAAGATCAAGTTGTGCTGGCATGGAAAGAGGCATGTGAGAGACACACCAACTTCCACTTAGCCATGTCCTTAGAATCTCCTTCCTTAGAGGTTTTTAAGGTCAGGCTTGACAAAGCCCTGGCTGGGATGATTTAACTGGGAATTGGTCCTGCTTCGAGCAGGGGGTTGGACTAGATGACCTTCTGGGGTCCCTTCCAACCCTGATATTCTATGATTCTATGTCTATTATCAGGTATGCTGCTAATCCATTGCAGGAGAGATGAAGTGTCAGAGGGAAGGAAAAGAACTAATGCTGAAGTCAGGCTGCAAGGTGGGACGGTAGATAGTCAAGGGGACTGACTTTCTGGAAATATTGAACAGGATGAGTTTCCTCTAAGAACCATAACTTAGCTGTTTATGTTTATCTATTCATTTTTAGCTACTAGAGTATTCTGTTCCTCCCTGAACAATTATTAATACAAGCCTTCCTGGAATCCTTAATCAGATTTTGGGCTTGTTCATAACCACATATGAAAATCCCTCTAATTGCATATAGCTATATTAAAGAGAACATGCAGAAAAAGACAGTTACCTTTTCCGTAACTGGTGTTCTTCGAGATATGTTGTTCATGTCTGTTCCACAATAGGTGTGCATGCTTGCCATGTGCACCGGTGCTGGAAGTTTTTCCCCAAGCAGTACCCATAGGGGGGAGCACTCCCCCATGACCCTGGGAGCAGCGCCTGCCTGGCATGGTATAAGGGGGGCTGCACTCCCCCCACCCTCAGTTCCTTCTTGCCAGACAACTCCAACAGAGGGAAAGGAGGGTGGGATGTGGAATAGACATGAGCAACACATCTCGAAGAACACCAGTTACGGAAAAGGTAACGGTCTTTTCTTCTTCGAGTGATTGCTCATGTGTATTCCACAATAGGTGATTCCAAGCTATATCTGTTGGAGGTAGGTAGGAGTTCACAAATTCTTGGGACGGAGTATCTCCCTGCTGAACTTGGCATCATCCCTGGCCTGGGAGATGATCGCATAGTGCGAGGTGAACATGTGAACCGAAGACCACGTGGCAGCCCTACAAACGTCCTGGATGGGGACGTGGGCCACGAAGGCAGTTGATGAGGCCTGTGCCCAAGTCGAGTGTACCCTCACAATGGGCGGCGGGGGAACCCCCACCAGCTCATAACAGGAATGGATGCCCGAAGTGATCCACTTAGAAAGCTGCTCAGTGGAAATCGGCTGGCCCTTCACGCGCTCAGCTGAGGTGACGAGCAATTGCGAAGACTTTCTGAACGGCTTGGTCCGCTCGAGGTAGAAAGCCAGAGCTTGCCTTACGTCGAGCATGTGGAGATGGCATTCCTCACTAGTCGCATGAGGCCTGGGGCAGAGGACTGGCAGAAAAATGTCCTGACCCATGTGGTAGGCAGAGACCACCTTGGGGAGGAACGTGGGGTGTGGGCAGAGCTGGACCTTGTCCTTATGAAAAACCGTATACGGCAGTTTGGAGGTTAGGGCCCTGAGCTCCGAGACCCACCTGGCCAACGTGATAACTACCAGGAAGGCCACCTTCCATGAAAAGTGAGACCAGGAACACGTGGCCAGTGGTTCATACGGGGCCCCCATGAGACGAGCCAGCACCAGGTTTAGGTCCCACTGTGGAACCAGGGGCTTGGAATATGGGTAGAGAGGTTCCAAACCCTTAAGGAACCGGCTGCTCATAGCATGGGAAAACACCATTTGCCCTTGCACCAGGGGATGAAAGGCCAATATGGTCGCCAAGTATACTGACTGACGAGAGTGCCAATCCCTGGGCCCTCAGGTGGAGGAGGTAATCAAGCATAAGCTGGATCTGGGTGGCCGTCGGACAAACACACTGGCCTGCCACCCACCTCGAAAACCGAGACCACTTCGCCACATAGGAGCAGCGAGTGGAGGGCCGTCTACTTTCAAGGAGGACGCACTGAACCTGTTCCTAGCATGTTCTTTCCTCGCCACCTAGCCACTGAGCAGCCACGCCGTGAGGTCAAGCGTTGCTAGGTTGGGATGGAGGAGGAGGCCCTGGTCCTGAGAGAGCAGGTCCAGGCAGAGAGGTAACTGCCATGGCGGAGCTATGGAAGAGGGTCCCGTACCAGTGCTGCCCAGGCCATGCTGGGGCAATGAGGAGGACCTTGGCTTTGTCCGTCTTTATTTTCTCCAGGGCCCTGCTGATCAGAGGGAATGGGGGAAAGGTGTAGAGGAGCTGGCCTGACCAGGACAGGGTAAAGGCATCGGAGATAGTGCCCCTCCTTAGGCCCCCCAGAGGAGAACCGGGGGCATCATCGGTTCTGCCGGGTCGCAAATAGGTCCATCTGAGGAGTAGCCCACCTTCAGAAGAGCTGGTGAGCCACTTCCAGTTGTGGAGACCACTCATGCTGAGAGGAAAAATCCCTGCTCAAGCAATCTGCCCTCATATTCCGTGCGCCCGGCAGGTGGAAGGCTTTTAGGTAGATATTGTGGGCTATACAGAAGTCCCACAGACTGAGGGCTTCGTGGCAGAGAGCAGAGGATCAGGCCCCACCTTGCCTGTTGATATAGAACATAGATATAGAACATAGACGTTGTGTCCAGTAGCGCCCCGATAAACTCTATGTGTTGGACTGGGACTAACGTGGACTTGGCATTGTTTATCAACAGGCCCAGGGCAGTACATGTGGACAGGAGGAGTGCCACATGATCCCTCACTGGCGACTGGGGGGGTGCCTTTGACTAGCCAGTCGTCCAGATATGGGAATATTTGGACCCCCTGGTGTCTGAGGTAGGCCGCTACCACCGTCATTCACTTTAAGACCCTGGGGGTAGTGGACAGATCAAACGGTAGGACCGTGAATTGGTAGTGACTCTGACCCACCATGAAACGGAGGAAGCGTCTGTGCCCCTCGAATGTGTGGATGTGGAAGTACACGTCTTGTACATCGAGGGCAGCGTACCAGTCCCCGGGATCCAGGGAGGGGATGATGGAGGCCAGGGAAACCATACAGAACTTGAGTTTCACCATGTAGTGGTTCAGGCCTCGCAGGTCCATGATGGGCCTGAGCCCCCCTTTGGGATAAGGAAATACCGGGAGTAATACTCCTTGCCCAGAAACTCCTTGGGCACCACCTCTACAGCTCCTAGGTCCAGGAGCCGCCCCACCTCCTGCTCGAGCAGATCCTTGTGGGAGGGGTCCCCCAGGAGGGACTGGGGTGGAGGGCAGTTGGGTGGGGAGGAGGTAAACTGAAGGGTGTAACGTCGGGAGATGGTGTTGAGAACGCACCGGTCCGAGGTGAGCCGCGACCATTCCGGGAGGAAAGCACGCTACCAATTGGAGAAAGGGAGCTTTATTGGGGGTAGGTCCCTGCTGAGAACTGGTGGGGTACCCCTGAGCGTCCCATCAAAAATGCCTTTTGCCCGCCTGCTTGACCTTAGAAGACCCAGGTTGGGGGACAGGCCGGGATTGCCATTGCAAGCACTTTCTGTAGTCCTGCTGCTTTTTGTGGGAGGCCTTGTACTTTGGGAGGGCGGCGTGGGCAGGAGCCTGTTGCAGCTTGAACTTGGGTTTTGCCGGAGGAGGGACACAGAGGCCCAAGGTCTGGAGGGTCGTGCGGGAGTCTTTCATGCCATGCAGCCATGTGTCTGTTTCCTCAGCAAACAGAGCCTTCCCGTTGAAAGGGAGATCCTGCATTGACGACTGCGCTTCGCTGGAGAGCCCAGAGAGCAGAAGCCACGACACCCATCTTATGGACACTGCTGAGGCCACGGACCGTGCAGCCAGGTCTGCTGCATCCGAAGCAGCCTGCAGGGATGACCTTGCGGCTGCCGCCCCTTCCTCCATGAGTGCCTTAAACTCTTTCTTATTGCGCTCCCGGAGAGATCCTCAAACTTTGGGAGGGATTCCCAGAGGTAAAACTCATAGTGACCCAGGAGAGCCTGATGGTTTGCTACTCATAGCTGAAAGCTTGACGATAAATAAACCTTTCTCCCGAAAGTATCCAGCCTCCGAGAGTCTTTGTTCTTGGGGGTCGTGGCTGGTTGCCCCTGCCGCTCCTTGTGGTTGACCAACTTGACCATCAAGGAGTTGGGCACTGGGTGGGTATACAGATACTCATGTCCCCTCGTGGGTACAAAGTACTTGAGCTCCGCTTTTTTAGAGATGGGAGCCAACAAGCCTGGTGTTTGCCACAAGGCGTTTGAAATTCTTGCCCCCCTTCATGGAGCAGCAAGGCCACCCTGCCCGGTGCCGAAGGGGACAGCACATGGAAGAGCCTATTCAACCCTATTCAATCTCCTCAGCCTGGAGGGGGAGGCTCGCTGCCACCCTTTTTAGGAGGTCTTGGTGGGCCCGGTAGTCCTTCTGCGGGACAGAGGAGTGCGGGGCTGCAATCAGCTCCTCTGGACGGGGCGAGGTGTGATGCTTTGGGTGTCGTCTGGCACTGGAGGATCCACCACCTGGTTGGACTCTGGGCACGGTAACGAGGACAGAGGTCCCACCAACCTTTCTTCTGGCAGTCTAAAGATTGACGCCGATGGTGATTCCGAGGCCCCAGCCACCGAGCAAGCCCCCACCGGGAGCTGCACCGGAGGTCACGACGCTTGGTGCCATTGTGCTTGCTGAGGCACCGGCGGGGCCAGCTGTTCAGGCCAAGCTAGCCAGCCCGTAGACGGGTGGCTGTGAGTGGAGGCCAGGCTGGTGTATGATCCGCTGCTGCTACCTCTGGACTGGGAGTATCGGCGGTGCCGGTATCTACGTTGACCTCGGGACCGTGATCTCGACACAGAGGAGCAGCACTGACAGTAGTAGCTGCTCCATGAACGGCCTCGAGGGGCGGACCTGCGTCGGTGAGACACTGGCGATCGACGCCCCGGGCTACGGTGCCTTGGCAGAGACTTGGAATGGGAGTCCGAGCGGGAACGGCGTCAATGATTGTTCCATGACCGACTGTGGTATCTCCTGCGAGACGAGGACCGTTGGTGACGTCTGCCACGGTCCCATCTATATTTGCTTTGCAAAGATAAGCGGTGCTGGGAGTCCCGGTCGAACGGCACCCATCCAGACAGTCTGGCTGGTGTCGAGGGTGATCTACATGAACTGAGCCCTGAATGGTCGCTGGGCAGTTAGCGGTGTCGGGAACATTGCCTTGACTGAGACTGGTACCGGGCTGATGGCGACTGTGGTGATCCCAGTGGCAGCTTACCTTTGGAGCATGGGGAGATCATCAGCGGAGCTCTGGGCACCGGCATTGACATGATGTCCCTGGCTGCCTGGAGGGCTTCACGCGTAGATGGCATCCGGACATCTGGAGAGGCCTGCTCCGAAGGGGCCGGGCTACTCTGCTCACATGAGTCGGAGGCCTAGGGCCTGATGGAGATTGAGGACTACCCGACATGGGCCTAGCCTCTGTCCCAGACTTCCCTCAGTGCCACTGCGATGAGGGAGTGTCTCTGGTCCTCTTGGCGTGCCCCGTGGACAGGGAGCAGTGCCGACTGGACGATAGTACCGGAGGGTCTCCGTGTACAGATGCCGCGGTGCTGGGTACCAGTCCGGATTGGCATACCGGGGTCGGGGCCAGCGTCGACTCCATCAGGATGGCCCTGAGTCTAATGTCCCTTTCTTTTTTATTTCGGGGCTTGAGAGACTTGCAGATCTTGCATCTTTCGCTGATATGGGTTTCTCCCAAGCAGTGCAGACAATCCATGTGCAGGTCGCTCCTTGAAATAGAGCACCTACAAGAGCCACATGACTTAAAGCCTGGAGTGCAGGGCCCAGGCTCAATGACTAACTAAACTAACTGAATTAGCTAACTGACTACAGGTACTACTGAACAAACAGAGTTCTGGGGACGAGCTGCAGCAAAGCTGGAGTTGAGCAGTTCCGACGCACCTTCACTGGTGGCAAGAAGGAACTGAGGGTGGGGGGAGTGCATCCTCCCTTATACCATGCCAGGCAGCCGCCGCTCCAGGGGTCGTGGCGGGGTGCTCCCCGCTACGGGTACTGCTAGGGGAAAAACTTCCAGCACCGGAGCACGTGGTGAGCATGCACACCTATTGTGGAATACACATGAGCAATCACTCGAAGAAGAACTTGGAAGGCTTTTTAAGGTCCATCTCTACTGGGACATCTTAAACAAAAACTCAGGACATTTAACATCAATACAGTCCTAACCAAATAAAAACCGTAGTGTGTGATTAAAAACTGTAGGGGAAAACAGAACAGAAAGGAAAATTATGCAACAAAAGTGGAAAATTATTCTAAGCAATATGCAAAAAGCTTAACTGAATATCCAATATAAAATCCTAAAAGAACACCCTGGATGGTGAAAGAAGCACGTGAAGCTCAGAACACGTGAACGGTCACAGAAGAAAAGGCAAATTTGTTCACATGGTATTTTACTTCTTGTAGGCTAATGACAATCTGACCAAAGTGATATTAGGATCAGTTCTGGACTGCATTGTGTAACACAACTATTATTTGAATCAGTAATTCAGAAAGGCACTTCCTAACCAGAAAAATCTACACTGTGTCCCCATGAATAAACATGATTCCTTCCTAATGACAGCATTGTAGCTGCCAATAGACTAATCCTTACCACATGGAAAACTACAGATGTTTCCACAGACATTGATTTGCGACTGAAATACACTAGAGAGCTTTAAAACCTTTTCAATTTTAACTATCTCAAATTTGATTGATTTTGCTCATATGGAATAACAGGCTGACTTGTGTTTGGTGGTTATTATACAAGTGATTAATACTAATACTTGGGCATTCTTGGTATTTAAAAAGTAAACTGAAAAAGAAAAAGAGCAAACGAGATGCCTTTGACAGTCATAGTACAGTGTATTCATTACATCTCCTGATCAAACTCAAAGTTTGCCAGGGATATAAAAGCACAGTTAATACATAAAAACAAATATTAGCCTTCATTTTCTACAGTGAAAAGCATATGAAGTTCATCCATTATATTTTCATAGTATTGGATTATGTTGGTTTAATATTCAGTACATGAAATTTAATTCATTTGTAAAGGTTTGGTTGTATAAGATATACATTTTCAAATTTATGGGGAAAAATCATAACCTTACTACAGCTGGAAGGTCTAAAACAGGGGGTCTCAAACTGGGGGTCAGGACCCTTCAGGGGGTCATGAGGTTATTACATGGGGGAGTCAAGAGCTTTCAGCCTCCACCCCAAACCCAATTTTGCTTCCAGCATTTATAATGGTGTCAAATATATTAAAAAGTGTTTTTCATTTAAAAGAGGGGTCACGTTCAAAGGCTTGCTATGTGAAAGGGGTCACCAGTACAAAAGTTTGAGAACCACTGGTCTAAAACAATCTGTATTAATGTTTACAGTGAGATACATAAGAGTGTGAAAAATGAAATAATCCCCAACAGTTCAATTTAGGGATGGACCTGAGCAGCAAACTCTAAATTTATTCTCCCTCAAAGCCTGGGGATGTTGCAATCCAGGGTTTTGTTTGGTCTCCTCTCCAGTTTAAATTATTTCTCTTTACAATCAAAATCTCATAATGAAGCAGACTTGCCTGGATATCTTTCATTGTAAAGTATGCTATTGTTATTGAAATGTACTTGATAATGATGCAAATAATTTCTACAAGGAAAAATGAATGTATACGAACATGTAAAAACATAAAAAGAAATCTGTCCCACCTGCACATCTTTGTACTTTTCTTGTAAATCCATAAGCCGATGATAAGCTTTAATTGCTTCTGAAAACTCTCCAATGTCTGTACTGGTAACAAGGTAGTTCTCCCAAATCTGCCAGTGTTCATAGTTACACTTGAGAGCTTCTTGGAGCGTGCGAAATGCTTGGATTCTAGTTAAGAATAAAAACAAAAGATTTGGCATATAACATATTAAAAGCATTCTGTATTTACTTAAAGGCTACATAATTAATGAACACATTTTGAAAACAGATGCAACATTAAGATTAGTTGCTCAGAATTTACATGAAAGCCTGAGAATCCCTTTCTTTCATGCCCTTCCGCTCAAACCAGTTGATTACATAGCTCGCTATCTCATACCTGTTCTGAGATATCGCGCTCTCTCTCCCTCTCTCTCTCAGTGATACCAGTTGGCCTCAGTGAAGATTACATTGTTGTTAGCCTTCCTGCAATAATTCCTCCTCTATTATCATTCTAGTGACATATATCGAGTCAGTGGTCCTTGACCACTTTCAAAGCCTTTCTCCCTGGGACAGCAACATAGGTAGATTATTGATTTGCCTCCTGAATACTCAGTAACCTCAGCTGTTAATAAATAAGCTGTTTTGCAGGACTTATTTGTTATCCACCTTCCTTTGAAAAGACATTGAGCTAGCCCTTAAATTCAGTAAGCACAGATAATGAAAATACTCCATTAATCTCCCCTTACACATAATCTACAAAAGAAAAACCACATAATTTACTGTAGTAAGTTGTCTGCAAACACTTGATCAGATCATAAGGTTTTGATCAAGAAGCAAAAAAATGTAATTGTCATTAACCAACAGTGATAAATACAACTTTGGCCCTTTCCAATTAACTGCAATGAAAGACACCTAGTATAATGGACAGACCTTTTACTATTGTTTGTTATGCATATAAAGAAAATATTACAATAAATACAACAATTGTATAGGAAAAAAAAGAAAGCAGGTGTTTATTTAATCACTTCAGTAAATGTAAATGCTGTTACATTTTGGCAAAATAAAACACTGTCATTCTTATTGCTTGGTAACTTTTTCTTGTTTTTTTAAAAAAGAACACAGTAGATTAAGAGATTCCAAAGCCAAAGGGACATTTGATCATCTAGTCTGACCTTCTGTATAACACACAGGCCATAGAACTTCACCAAAATAATTGTCTCCACTGTTATTTTAAATGCACCTTTGGGTTTAAATCTCCTCATACAGTTTGGCCATATGTACTGATATTTTCAATCTTGAATCTGAATTCTGCCAACAAATGATGACAAAGCAATCAACCTCTCACTGCGGTTGTAATCGATTTTTGAAAAATAAAATAGCTTTTTAATGCTGAGTTATTACAGTGGAAAGAAATATGAAAATGATGATTCAATTCACAGCACATCAAAAATATTTTCCAACACTTAATATTTTTGTCTGTGTTAAGGACATAAAATACCTTGCAATTTTGGCATGAGTTTTTCTTGATACCATAAAATTGAAGTCAAAGTCAAAAAAGTGAAGTAGAACACATCGCTCAATAGTGCCTTTGCCCTATGCTGTAAACGGGTAGGTGGAAATCATTCTGATGAAGAATACTTCTAATTATTAGGCATAGGACAATGCATACAGCCCTTGAAGTGTCATAGCATGCTTTGGAGGTTGAGAAGTAGGAGTCAAACACCAACATCCTCTGATTTGCATTTGCATTTATCTACTTCTGAATTAAAACAGTGCATTCTGAGTGACTGCATAAACACCCTATCTTGTGAACAGGTAACAGATTGTCTTTTTTAGAGTTCAACAGGGATAATGAATAAATAAGTAACTGTCTGATTCAATCTTCCTGATTTTGATGACCGATTGTGAAGTTCCTTCAAGACACTTCCACAAAGGCACCAGGAACTGAAGAAAAGGACATTTGGTCAAACAAACTAGGTCTGTTTATTTCTATTCCTCGTTTCAGCCTGGGCAGTCATTCTACTCCTTGCTTTCTTCTCTTCGTCTCTCCATAAATATGTCTAAACATCTCAGACTTATTTATAGCATTTGCTACAATGCATTTTCATGGCAATTTATTTCACGTGTTTACCACTTTGTGCGAACTCACTGTTCTCCTCATTTTTATTTCATTTCATTAAAGTTAAACCACATAAATTGTTCAGAATGTCAGTTTTTAAAACAAAACACTGGCAATTTTAATATACTTTCATGCTTCTACTTTTCATTCTAAAGTTTTATTCTTTTTTGGTAGAAAATATAATGAGACACAGTCCAAGTACAGAGTATTATCTAAATTAAATTGTTCTTCCATATTCAGCCCTTGCAAGAATATTACCAAAACTTTATAGTAAAGTATAGAGAACTTTAATATTACAACAAGTGAAAATACAGAAATAAGAAATTAGCTGCTTTGAGTCTGGGTTTCCTCTGTTAATGGTTAATTTGGAGGGAAAAGAACAAGCAGGTTTATGCATACTAATCTCCATCTGCTTTTATAGATGTCAATAGTAAACTACTACTTGTTCCCTCAAATCTCAAACTGAATATAGCATGAATCAATATAGGTTTGACTATATCCTCCGTTTTAAAATGGACATATCTTTTTTGGCTTCACAGTCCAATTAATTTCCATTTCTAGTATGAATAATTTTGATTTGTTTGTACTTAGTGTATAAGCGATGAATTATGAATTTGAAAATATCAGCTCCAAATTATTGCTCTTTACAAAGCTAATTAAATATATTTTTCTCCAATTGAAAGGTGATTAATTTATAATTAGTATCACTGTAGGAAACCTACTGGGAGACTAGACTGAAGGGTAGAGGACTAGCATTAATGAGTAAACCACATCGTGAGAATAATCTCTCAGTGTTAGGAGAAAGGAAATCAGAAATATTTATTTTGGAAGCAGTATTCTCTAAACCTTTTGAAGTACTTACTTCTGTTTCAATCTGATATATGCAGTTGATAAATTGTTCCAGGCCTCAGCATTCTGCAATTACAACAGAGGAAGCACTTAAAATCAAAGACATTCCACTTATTTGGGAAAAATCATTTGAATAAAACGTAAAATTATAATAGATTTACATGACCAATTTTCCTTATCATATACATACATTAATAAATGCACATACATATTAAATATTAAGGTGGCAATAACATTAATTAAAAAAATAAAATTTGCCTGGTAAATAAACAAAATGATAGCAACAGTCAGAAATATAAGAGAAATGTTGAATTGTAAATGGTTAAATTAATTCTGTTCTGGCATTGTACATATTGAGCCTGATTCTGCTTTCACTTACACTGAAGAAAATCTGGAGTAACTCCACTGAAGTCAGAGCAGTGACAATGGTGTAAACCCAAAACAAGAACAGAACCAGAATATTTCAGTGAAATTCATTCCAGGGCTGAGGGCAACAGACTTATGGACCACTGAAGGCCCCAGTGTTTTGCAGGCTTAGTTTAGACTTAACTAGTGTGATGACCTTGTGATAGACTTCTGCACACAGTGAATTTCAGTTATTGTGACTAAGAGTATGTCTACACTACAAATGCTATAGGGCACAACTGCAGTGCTGCAGCTACACTGTTGTAGCACTATACTGAAGACACTTGCTACAGAGATGGAAAGGGTATTTCCGTTGCTGTAGTAAATCAACATAGCTAGGTCAACCTAAATTTTAGGTGTAGACCAGGACTAAGAGCCCAATCCTGCATCCTTTACTCAAATAAATCCCATTTAAACCATTAGGAAATCAACTGGTCTATTCCTGTGAATACAGACAGGACTGAGCTATACCAAACAAGTTGGAATGATTTCCATAAAAAGTTGGTTTTAATTTATAGTTTAACAATTCATATTCATGGATAGAAGAAAACGCACAACTGAGTTAATTTTCAGATTATACTGAGAATTTTTTTTTAAAATTTATTTTTTTTAATTTAATTTTTTTTTTTTTAGTAAAAATAAATGAATACCATCAATATACTTCTCCTGAAGCAGGGAGGATGAGACAGAGGTTTCTACTCCTAAGGCCAGACCACCTGATAGAACAGTGCGGGCCAACATACCCTTGTGTAGGCTCAAAGCATTCTTCCCTACATCACTTACACACAAAAAACAAAGGGAGTATAATCCTGTTGGCATCCTGTGAGCCTGGCAATGGTGGACACACACCTGCATAATGCACACATGTAAACGTGGATCCCAAACATCTCCCAGTTTGTGGGAGACTGAGTTCAATCTCAAATTTAGTTCCAAAGGCCAGTTATCTGCCATTTCTTCAGTGAGTGTTTCTAACTGAGATTAGTTTGCCACTTCCACAGAAAGATTAATTAAGCAGCACAGCTAACTGGAGAGTGCAGGAGGCTCCTTTAAAGTCTAGAGTGGACTAAGCATTTTAACAAATTATCTGTTTAAGAATAGGCTCCTTCACTTCTAATTTTTTTTAATCAAAAAGCACTTGGGCATTATCTGCTTTATTTTAATGTTGTATACCATAAAGGACTTTACCGGGTGTGGGTGTGTGTATGTAGATGAATAAAATAGAAAAGTCAAGTATCAAGCAAATCTTTTTGTGATGCTTAATGAGAAAATACATCCTTTATGAACAGGGTAAAAATTGAACAATTAGAACTAAGGAATGAACCACTTTTTTTTTTTTTGGGAGCCCCTGGCTTCTTTCACAAACTATTAGATGAGCAAAGATAAATCTTCAATAAATTGTACATACTTCAGGTTCCAACATCACACAGCGCTGAAATGCTTTGGCAGCACCGTCATAGACTTCCAAAGCTAAATAGGCACAGCCCAAAGAAAACCACACACCCAACTGAAAAGAAAACAAAGAGAAAGGGAATTCAGTATGTATGTTCTGCACAAAATAAATTAGTTAAGATTCCTTCATTCTCAAATCCATACATTTCTTGGTGTTATACGGCATTGCTCTATATGTAGGACCCTTCACTTCCAGTTTTTATTTTGTTTAGAATTTTTTAGTGTTTATTATATTATTTGAAAAATGGGTGAAAATTAACTTCAGTTTTCTGGATAATTACTGGGGTTAATGTTGAGGGACACAGGAGAGGAAAAAAATGGAGAAAACTAAGTAGTGAAAGCAAAAGAAGTGTACTGCTGTGATTAATTTTTTTTCTTTTAAAAACAATTGACAGTTATGCTTGAGATAAGAGGTGTCAGTGTAAATTCTGAAAGTCAGTGGTAGAATTAGCTCTCAGCAGTTTTTTCAAAATGTCTTTTCAAAAGTTCATTCTCTTGCAGTCTTGGATGTACCTGAATTTAGAACAATATTCTTTCCACATCTGCTGAGCTAGGCAGGACACTGAGGATGAGGGAAGCAGCATAGCTTGAATCTGGGAAGTTGGTGTGGTGAACTTTCCAGAATTCAAATGAAGTGGTGTTGCCATTGTCTGGAGAAGGCATCGCCAGGTATGCATGGAGTTTACTCTCTCTTCATTAAATGTATTATTAGAGACCACACTATTACAACGGGGGTCAAAAAGCACAATAATTTTCCAGAATGACAATTCGTTCTTAAAAGCCTCAGGAGACACGAGTGACATAGCTCTGCGTGAAAATTTTAGAAAGCCTTTCTGAGTATTGCTCCCTGACTGGCAAAATGGACATGAAAGGATTTATTTTTTTCTAGAATCTCCCCAAATGTGCTTTTGTGCAAAGTTCTGCAGTGACTCTGTTGACCAGAGTGCCATACGCTTCTGTGTTAGAGAACATTGTGTCTACTGAAGAACAAGATTCCAATTTCTTCTATGCTTCATACGACTGAAGCATTTTGATCAAAATTTGAGTTTTGTGCAAAGGATTTGCCTAGTTTCTTGAGTAGCTGCTTGAATTTTCAGCTTTTGCACTGCTGAACTCTTCATAATCTTACAGCTGAATGAGGACACTCCATGCCTTCTGAACACTCTGAATAACTAACTACAGACTACACCATCTCTTCAGTACTACAGCAATTGGAAGGCTGCATTCAAATTTGTTCTCTTTGCAGACATCACAGAAGATATTTTTCATCTTATTGAAATACATGAAAATAGTACTAGCCTCAATTATTAACTTCCTTAAATTAGCCATTTCTGGAATACCTATTGCATGAGAGACAGCAATGTACAGTAGGAGACCTGGGCAAGACAAACAAGCAATTCAGGTTTTTCATTCAGCTTTACTTCCAATGTTACCTTCATGCAGTAAGAGGCAGAGCAGAGCAAATATGACTTGGTCAGGTTGATTGAATTTGACAGGGATTTTCACAGCCAGGCAAAACTTTCACACAAAATCTCCCAAAAGGCCATCATCAAGGCCTAACTTTTACCCTGAGAAGTACAGGGCACAGAGAAATTCACTTATTACATCACATCAATCTTGATTTTTCTTCTGTGCCTGTGTGAATGTTGCTTCCAATGTACATTTATTTCTGTTTTTGCTTTCTTCTCTTAGCCTTAAGTTTGCTTTCCAAATGTTCTTTAATCTGGGGAGCCCAGGTGCTGACTTCTATGGCACAACATGGGCAGTGCAAACATTCAAACTCACTCTCTTGTTCTGTTTTTCTTTTTTAAAACTTAAAAAACAAAATCCCTTGTATTCTGAAAAAGTTAAGATGTAGTTTTTTGATTATGATAGATGAAAAGTGGAAGTAGTTCACACTGAACTGATGTTTAAATAAGTCTTCTCTGTACAAAATTTAAGTACACAGGGCAGAGAAATTCTACTCTCTCTCAGAAAAGGCCTACTGCAGCAACTAAAATGGATTGCTATCACAGAGAGAACAGAGAGTAGGTGAGGGGTGACTAATATTCCTGGACGAGCAGTGGGCGGAGGGCAGAGAGTACCCAGCAGATGAGGGGTGTCTGGTACTCTAGGTACAGTGGTTGGGGGGTGCCCGGCAGAGGAGGGGGTGCTTGGCATTCATAGGGGCCTGTGGATGGAGAAGGGGTACACAGTATTTCTGGGGGCTGCAGGAGGGCCACTACCGTCCCTTGCCACATGACATCCTCTCAGAAGAGCTGGGAATAGGTGGAAACTCTGTCTATATGATATTTAGATATAACCTTGTATTAGAAGAAATAATATCTTCCAAACAAAATATAGAGCAGTTTTTTGTCCTAAGTTTTTAACAATCATGGATATACAAAAGTATAAAATATACGTGAATTGCTTAATTCTCCACACAAGGTTTGCGCTTACAGCGCACAGCACCAATGCACATCGGTTTAGAAAAGCAAGTGAATAACACTCAAAAGTTTGCATCCTTTCTTGTATCTTGTGAGAAAATTATGTTCATTTTTGGGTCCTGGCTATAAATATTGTTAATGATAAAAAAATTTGTTTTGCAGTACAAAATTACATTTTCTACATAAAAATGTCTGATAATTAAAAATGAATGATAGCCGCAAAAGCTATGATGTTACAATATTAAATGTTCCTACTAATTACAATTTTTTAAAAAAAACTAACATTTTTAGAGAGAAAACTGCCAATAATGTGTTTAGTTTTTTTGTTTTGAATGCAGCAAACTTGTTGATAAGCTTCAACTAGCATTACCTACAAACACACTTCTAATCCTTTTTCGTGCAATAATTAGATGTCGAGGCACTGCTTAAGCGAGTAAAGACACTCCTGAATCCTGAGAGTATGTATGCAGGTATGTACCCTACAGGGCTCTCTATTCACCCAAGCAGTGCCTCCCTTGTCTATACTTCTGTTTTTACCAGTGTAATGTCCTGCTGCTGGAGTCTTTTCCCACCACAAGGAAAGGCTCCAGCAGTGGGAAAACTGTCAGCAACCTGCTGCCTGAGCCTTTCCTTGCCACAGGGAAAGACTTCAGCAGCAGGGAAACACTCCCCCAATGCCACCCCACTGCCAGATCCTTTCACTGACAGGTAGCTACACACCACAGAGTGGGCGCAGTTTGATTTTCACTGTGGCATGCAACTACTCATACACGATATGCCATAGTAAGAGGTGTGCAGAGTAGATGTCTTTAAAAGCCAAAGAAGTGAGTTGGTCAAACAGTAACTTTTCCAACAATAGCAAGTTAAGATAAACAGTACTATCTTTCAGAACAAGTAATCTGATTTTGGTACTGAGTCCTAAATACATTGATAAAACATTTTCTGAAGTCCTTGCTGGTTAAACACATCCATAAAAAAAAATCAAACTGGATTTCAACATTTCAAAACATTTTATAATCAGCTGGGGAATTGTTCCAGACTCTAATATCTAGTGTAAAAAGCCTCCATCATTCAAAGTGCCAAGATAAGAATAATGAAAGAAAGAGTCACTATTTTTGTAGGAAGGAAAAAAAATTGGGTCAGATTATGTTATCCTTAATTCATACTGTGTAGCAATATCTTATTCCACACTGTCCTTTTGATTTCAACATAACTACTTGTGGAGGAAGGTTTTTATGTGGGTAAAGGTGTCACAAACTACCCTGTTGTAACAAAATTAACACAACGGGTCCATTTTTCTGCTGATCTTGTAGCAAGCCATTAACATAGGCTCTCACTATGAAAGTACATACAAAGTGTTACAATTAGCAATTCAGGGCCCAGACCAGGTCAGTGACCAAAAGCTGGTAGCTCAAATGAACCTTGCATCAGGATACTCATTATGATGCACATTTCTATCCACACTAGTCTCCTACTTTCAGCTTGTCCACCCCACCCACACCAGTCCAACCAGACCAGTAATTCCCTGTTATTTATTGATATTAAAATTAATTGATTTTATTCTTTCAACATTTTCAGTTTTCATTGGGCTGCAGATAACTGTATTGAAAAGACACAGCAGCTTTCTACATGTCATGGAAGGTAGGTGGGTTTGACAGCTGAAAGTTGAGACTTTTGGCGTTCAGGACTCTATGGGAGTTGTTTTTGACACCCACAAACCAGTTGAGGGTTTTGGTATTGGGGAGGGGCTGCATCTCCTTTCTCCCACTCTCAAAATTTTTGGCAGGCTAGAAGGTGACTCTAAATGTGGGACAGAGTAAGATTTGAATTCTTCATGCCTCATCCCAGGAAACCTTGTTAGCAAGAACCACCCAATACAGCCCAACATATGCAGGAACACCTAAAAATAAAAGTAGTATATTAGCTTGATCTTTCTGCTAAAATGATCATCCATGAAATACTTATCTATGCTGACATTGAAAGTATTGTTAGGTTTCTGAGTCAACATCCCTGGGAGACGCAAAGGGGAATTCAAACCTTTCAGGCTCTCTGCAGACTTAGGCAGACAACACATCGGTTTATATTTAGTTCACATTTTAAGCCATACGATCTACAAACTTTGTTTTTAAAACACAAAAAGCTTAGATTCTGGGAAACAATTATTGGTGCTTTTAAAATAAAGTTATAAAAAGCATTGCAGAAGAAAAGTTTGGCACTACTACGACTATCAAGGTTGCCCAATACGTCCTACTGTAAGATCCATTTTTCAGTTGCTTAGAACATTACAACATTAACTGTTTTGGCTGAAATTTTAGAGGCTGGGTGTCAGAGAAATAGAATATCAGGGTTGGAAGGGACCTCAGGAGGTCATCTAGTCCAACCCCCTGCTCAAAGCTGGACCAATCCCCAACTAAATCATCCCAGCCAGGGCTTTGTCAAGCCTGACCTTAAAAACTTCTAAGGAAGGAGATTCCACCACCTCCCTAGGTAACACATTCCAGTGTTTCACCACCCTCCTAGCGAAAAAGTTTTTCCTAATATCCAACCTAAACCTCCCCCACTGCAACTTGTGACCATTACTCCTTGTTTTGTCATCTGCTACCACTGAGAGCAGTCTAGATCCATCCTCTTTGGAACCCCCTTTCAGGTAGTTGAAAGCAGCTATCAAATCCCCCCTCATTCTTCTCTTCTGCAGACTAAACAATCCCAGCTCCCTCAGCCTCTCCTCATAAGTCATGTGTTCCAGTCTCCTAATCATTTTTGTTGCCCTCTGCTGGACGTTTTCCAATTTTTCCACATTCTTCTTGTAGTGTGGGGCCCCAAACTGGGGACAGTACTCCAGATGAGGCCTCACCAATGTCGAATAGAAGGGAAGGATCACGTCCCTCGATCTGCTGGCAATGCCCCTACTTATACATCCCAAAATGCCATTGGCCTTCTTGGCAACAAGGGCACACTGTTGACTCATATCCAGCTTCTCGTCCACTGTAACCCCTAGGTCCTTTTCTGCAGAACTGCTGCCTAGCCATTCGGTCCCTAGTCTGTAGCGGTGCAAGGGATTCTTCCATCCTAAGTGCAGGACTCTGCACTTGTCCTTGTTGAACCTCATCAGATTTCTTTTGGCCCAATCCTCTAATTTGTCTAGGTCCCTCTGTATCCTATCCCTGCCCTCCAGCGTATCTACCACTCCTCCCAGTTTAGTGTCATCTGCAAACTTGCTGAGGGTGCAATCCACACCATCCTCCAGATCATTTATGAAGATATTGAACAAAACCGGGCCAAGGACCGACCCTTGGGGCACTCCACTTGGTACCTGCTGCCAACTAGACATGGAGCCATTGATCACAACCTATTGAGCCCGATAATCTAGCCAACTTTCTATCCACCTTATCGTCCATTCATCCAGCCCATACTACTTTAACTTGCTGGCAAGAATACTGTGGGAGACTGTGTCAAAACCTTTGCTAAAGTCAAGGAACAACACGTCCACTGCTTTCCCCTCATCCACAGAGCCAGTTATCTTGTCATAGAAGGCAATTAGATTAGTCAGGCATGACTTGCCCTTGGTGAATCCATGCTGACTGTTCCTGATCACTTTCCTCTCCTCTAAGAGCTTCGGAATTGATTCCTTGAGGATCTGCTCCATGATTTTTCCAGGGACTGAGGTGAGGTTGACTGGCTTGTAGTTCCCCGGATCCTCCTCCTTCCCTTTTTTAAAGATGGGCACTACATTAGCCTTTTTCCAGTCGTCTGCGACTTCCCCCGATTGGCATGAGTTTTCAAAGATAATGGCCAATGGCTCTGCAATCACATCCACCAACTCCTTTAGCACTCTCGGATGCAGTGCATCCGACTCCATGGACTTGTTCTCGTCCAGCTTTTCTAAATAGTCCCGAACCACTTCTTTCTCCACAGAGGCCTGGTCACCTCCTCCCCATGCTGTGCTGCCCAGTGCGGCAGTCTGGGAGCTGACCTTGTTCATGAAGACAGAGGAAAAAAAAGCACAGAGTGCATTAGCTTTTTCCACATCCTCTGTCACTAGGTTGTCTCCCTCATTCAGTAAGGGGCCCACACTTTCCTTGACTTTCCCCCTCAGCTGAATCTTTTTTGGAAAATTTCAGCCAATGCTGTTCAGCCATTTCTGAAACAGGGACACTATGCTGTTTTCCCATGTTCAATGCAGAGGCAATGAGAGCAGGACCTTGGTTTGGGGAGGGAGTAGATTGATACGACGAGCCTAGGGGGAAAAGACTTGGACTGGAGGCTGGAAGTGGAAGGAGAGAGAAACTGGGACTGGAAGCTGGGGGATGAGCATGGGACTCACTGGGCAAGAAGACTGGGACAGGATCCAGGTGGGAGCAAGGAGGTGGAGGGAGAAATGAGAGAAATCTGACAAGGAACCAGAGAGCGAGGGGAGAACTGGGATTGGCTGGGCATAGAGATTGGGAGTACTCTGATTTGACGAGGAGATTGAGAGGGAGGCTGGGACCAGAAGCCAATGGAGACAGGGAATGTGGGCACAGGCCATGAAAGAAACAGACAGATCAGACAAGGAGCCAGGAGGGTGGAGCTAAGCTTGCTGAGCAATGAGACTATGACTTGGATGAAAAGCCTGAGGAGTGAAGACTGGGACTGGATAAGCGAGGAAAGTGAGACAGGGGTGAGGAGTAGGGGGTGGGACAAAGACAGCGACAGGTTGTATGGGGAGGGGGAAAGAGACAGAACGGTCAAGCTTGGGGAAAACAGGCAGAAGAATCAGTGCCTACTAGAGCACAGTTCTCTCAAGAGCCTGGACTGGAACACAAGATTCATGAGTCTCAGTATTCCTTTGCTGTACACAAATATCTGTGAAACCCACTGGCAATATGTTCCATCCCAATCTCATGCTATTTCACAGGGTTATGTAAGGAAAGAGACTATTGTCTGCTTCATTTGTTGCAGAATCTGGAAGTTGTATAGTGAATGAGACAGCGGATTTATGTAAAGAAAGGACAGTCTCATGGTTAAGACAGTTGAATGCCATCCTGGAAAACTGGATTCTCTCTCTGCCACAGAGTTCCTAAATGATACTAGTCAAGTTACTGACACCAAACTTTCCACAGGTAGTCACTAATTGTGCATTCCTCATTTTCTGGGTACCCAACTTGACACCCTGTGGGGTCTGAATTAAAGTGGTGAGCACTCACAACTGGAGCTGAAGTCAATGGGAGATGTGCTTTGAATGATTTAAATACTATGTACTTTGAAAAATCAGGTCCTAGGAGTCTCAATTTGGGCACCCATAGTTAGCTGAAATTTTGATCTTAATTTCTGTGCCTCAATTCCCCCTTTGTTCAGTAATGGCCATTCTGACTACTATAGGCAGCGGCCTTTGAAGTTTTTATGCCTCTTTTGTGACCCCCATCAAAACCAATTAATGAATCCATTTCCTTCGATCCTCTGCTGTATTGAGGTAACATTTATTTGTCCTTTGAACATCTAGAAAGAGTACATGTACCTTCTCTAAGTGTTTCTAAGGTGGGTAATGACATTTTTGACTAAGATGAAAAGTGAACAAGATACGCTGCTAGTTTAGAGACGGATTTGGCAGTATTCTGTGCAGAAAGAATAAGAATTCCACTTTATTGGGCAGGGCATCAAATCTGACTACTCTGCTGGCTGATGTAATAATTTCTCTGAGGAAAGCGACTGAAAAGTAGTGTAAGGCAAACTTTGTCAGAGGTTCAAAAAATAAATTTTGTCAAGGCTTGTGAAACTAGGTTAAAGTTCCTTTTTGGCACTAGTTTGTTGGTTTGATATCCAAGTCTGTCCATTGATTAGAAAAACAGAGATGAGACTGAACTGTGAAGATTCAGTTCAAAGCAGATACCATCATATGATGATAATTTAGGCTCAGATCTGTGTTATACCTTGTGATCAGGAAGCCCAAGGCAAGTTTAGAATAAAAGTTCAACCCTGTTTGTTTACATAAATTACCTTTGCCCACTGCCTCACTCGCTACAAGGCTGACTGATTTTCAAAAGGGAAATTCTTGAGAGTAAGA
This sequence comes from Lepidochelys kempii, assembly GCF_965140285.1. Lineage (NCBI taxonomy): Eukaryota > Metazoa > Chordata > Testudines > Cheloniidae > Lepidochelys > Lepidochelys kempii. The sequence goes on along the minus strand of NC_136382.1, from coordinate 147,870,505 downwards.
CTTTTATTGCATTGTTTGAAGCTTTGAAATCCAGTTGCAGTCAATGGCAAGCTGACTTCCAGAGAGATACTAATATATGACCTATTTGCAGGCTCTCTCAAATCCGTGCAGGCTAGCATGCAAAGTTTTCTGAGCCACATGGTCTGGTCTGCTACTTCCAGAAAAGTGCTTGCAGTGTTGTTATAGCCATGTTGGTCCCAAGATAGTAGAGGGACAAGGTGAGTGAGGCAATATCTTTTACTGGACCAACTTCCGTTAGTGAAAGAGAGCACTTTGAGCTACACAGAGCTCTTCTTCAGCTCTGGGAAAGGTACTCAAGTGTCACAGCTAAATAAAGGTGTTAGTTAACTCAATAGGTGGAAGAAGTCTCAAGGCTTCTCAAGTTAACTCAACTATCACCCTTCCTCTCCTTCTAATTCACATGCTGTAATTCTACTGGGGAAGTGAGTCAGTAACATAAATGGGATTGTATGTGTGTCAAGAGTTCTCACTGGCAGATTACTGGGCTGCCAACTGTCACCGGAATGGGCACAACCCATTGTAGCAAGACTCTGGCTGTGAAAATGTAAGCCATTTCTAGCCTCAGTCTCAAAAACCAGGTTAGGAAGAATAGTCAATATCCTTATCTAAGAAATCTGTGGGAACACCGGATTCTGTTCACAGAAATCAGAAAGTTTTTTTGATCAATGCTAGAAAGGAAGAATAGATTCTTAGCAACAGAGAATGTGTCATTTATGTAGTTGAATCATTCATAATTTTTGGGAGGAACCTACATTTCTTCTAAGATATTCTGGAACAGAGAATTAACTTTTGGAAGGATACATTTTAGGCAGATCTTTAGAAGACAATGGTGTATGAAAAACTTCAGTATCCAAGGGGGGAGGGGCGGGGCGGCGGGCGGGCAAGATACATTATTTTGTCCAACTTGTCTCAAACAATTTGCCTCTAAATCATAGGTAGAACATCCTGAGGAACAGGAAATTTCTCTCTCCTATATGGAGGAAAGCTGCTCATTTTTATTTGTTTTGGACTGGCTTTCATTTAAAAGCTTTCTTTGGATGGAACACAAAAAATGAAGAGCACCTCTCAGCAGAATGCTTGTTAGTTTTACGCTTTAAGGAATAAAACCTGCTGCCCTTTATTAACCAAAACTCCTCTTGCCTTAAGTGGGAATTTGCCTGAATAATAGCAGCTGAATTTGACTCTAAATACTTTTTTCCCTTTGCATTTCCCATGGGAGACAGGGACCAGGAAGACAAGAATGGATCTTTCTTCCTTTTTTAGCTTCTAATGTGTATATAATTTGAGTCAACTTGAGTCCTTGTATGAATCAGAATCAGGCTCTGACTCACTGGAATCAAACATGTCATTTAAGCATTGAATCACTTCAGGATTTAAATTCTTAATGCTTCAGGGAAATATTTTCCTACAGGGTGATTTGTTTCTGCAGAACTACAATTAGCCTTGATGGTTTTTGTACGATTCTGTGGAAAGACAGGAGATTTGGAGGGGGAGGAATTATATGCCATCTTCTCATGGACCTGGGGAACAGTTATGAGAAGCACAATATACAGACATAGAAGAGGGGAAAGCACATTATAATATCTATATCCTTTACAGGACAGGCATTACTGGAGTGGGCATCACACATAACAGTAACCAAAAAAGTGATTCTATAGAAAATGTACCTCTGTATACAGCGGGGTAAATGTGGGTGGAATCTGACAAGCCACTCACCTTGGAGAGAAAAGCAGAAGTCCTGAGTTGCACTAATTGCAGACAGAGATTCTGGTATGCAGAGAAATAGGATAATAGTTCAACGAATGTCAATTGCACCCAAAAATAGAAGAGTAAGAGAAACTAATTACCACAACATTTAGAAAGGTGAGGTTGGAAAAGAACTGTCAAGCTGCTCAAAACTGATATGAAAGACAGTGTTGCAGTCCAGACATGCAAGAGATCTGGGCTCAATTTCTGGCTCTGCAGACTTTTTTGGTGACCACAGGCAGGTCATTTAATATCTGTGCCTCACTTTTCTCTCTATACAATGGGGATAATACCACTTTCTTTCTCCCAACCTGTATCGGTCTTGTCTATTCAGATTTTAAACTATATGTTCATTCACTGCCTAGTACAACAGTGACCTGATCTTGACTGGGGCCTTTAGGTACTACTCTAATGCAAATTACCACCACCACAAGCACAGCAGTGATCATGAGTAAGGGTACAATTCTGTCATGGAGGCCACGCATTCCGTGACTTTCCAGGACCTCCATGACTTCTTCCACATCGGCAGGGCTGAAGTAGCTGTCAATCCCACGGACGCTGGAGCAGCAGCCCAGGGCTGAAGCAGTGTGGAGGGGGTGGACAATCTGCCCCAGGGCTGCCGGAGCAGCATTCCATAGGGCTGGCAGAGCAGTGGCCTGGGGCCATCCATGGGGCAGCTGAAGCAGCTGCTGGAGGCCAGCCCCTGTGCTGCTCCCACTGTTACCCCCAGACCTCCCAGGTATTTTTTTAGTAAAAGTTAGGGACAGGTCACAGGCTTCTCTGAATTTTTGTTTATTGCCCACAACCTGTCCCTGACTTTTACTAAAAATACCTGTGACAGACACTTAACCTTAATCATGAGTAACTAACAGCAGACGGAGACCAAGCTTCTGTAGTTCACTTCACAGAGATTGCTGTAGGCAGATTAAATTGTTTCTGTACATCTTAGAAGTTGGATAGAACAGTGCAGAAGGCCAGTTTTATTCAAATTTCCTCCCCATCAGAGAAAATGGTTACAAACTGAAGAAAGACTTTAGAAGGTAGACTGCAAAATGGAACAGTAAGGCTGCCAGCTGCTTCACAGATGAAGGTAGCTTAAGGTCACAGATGCTGAATTACTGGTTTTAGTTCTTATGGATGGCTCCAGAACTCTCTCTAGCACAGCTGTGTCTGTAACAATGGGAAGATCTTAATCAACAATCTTCCATATAATCTGCATTAGAACAAGCTTTTGTATTGCCAAAATAAGCAGGTGAAATGTGTTCTATGCTTTACCTTATAATGCTTGAGAGTCATGCTGAAACATTTATAGACTCCAACACCAAAAATGTAGAATTACTGATACTGCTTTCAGCATACTGTGAGACAAACAAATGTGAAGATTTTGTTGAAAAATAACTCAGTAAAAATTATTCAGTTTACTTTAGTCTCACTTGTAAAAAACAATTACTGTTGAAATACAAGTTTTTATCTCATTGAAGAATTGTCACCACATGTAAATAAAGTTTAAGGAAGAGCAACTGCCACTGGCAGTGCATTGTTTTCATTTTCCCTGCAAAGTCAAGAGAGAAAACAAACATGCTATGGAGCAGGAATCCAAATCTCAGAGCAAGGAAACAGATGCTTTCTTTTTTTTTTCCTTTTTTTTTTTGGGGCGGGGGACGGGACAGGGTTGTTAAAAAGAAAAACTAGCCATATTTAAAGAAGCTTATATTAAATTTCTGAAAACCTCAATTAATTCCCCTGCTGCAGTACAGGAGCTCTTTACTATAATTTATTATTTTTCTTTGGATGCCAGGTAACATTGTTCATGCATCTACTTTCAGCCAAATTACTACAGAATAGCTGGAGCTAACTGCCCAGAATACTTTAGCACAACAAACATTTCCAAATGAGCTGCAGGTTCAATTTTAACCATGATGTTCTAGTGTCTCTCAAAGTCTCAGGTTGGAAAGTAAACTATTTAACATTACTATCTCCATTCTATCAGATACGTAAGTGTGCTTTTACTCAGACTTTTAAATTTGCTTGCAGGTCTTTATACTTTTATGTCCTGGGACAATGACATTAATACATTCCTTTCTTTTTATTTTCAGGTAACTTTTTCAGAAACTAAGGTGAACACTCAATCAGAAACCTAGTTTGGCCTAAATGATTAAGCGCTTTGTTTACTATAAATTGCTAATTAGCTTGTGGATAAAATAATCAGGATCTATTAATCTTTATTTTCCAAGGATCTCAATCAACTCTTTGGAATGTTGCACCTTTCTCTGTGCTTTCTTTTACTGTGCTACCAACATTTCAAAGTCATTTTTTTTTATTTCCTACATCCTCAATGAACCTCAAATGTCTAATTTTCAAAAACCTAATACAGCTCTCCTGCATTTTTCTCCTGTCTCAGTTAACAGCCTCATCATCATCTCAATTTATAAAAGTTCTTGCTGACTCACAGAGATGGCTCAAGTCAGTCACAGATACAGACACCGCCTCTGGAGTGTTTTCATGTTTGAGTGATGAAGTCTCCCCCACCCCTCTCCTTTTTTTTAAAAACTCAGATGTGGTATTATCTCCACTACTCTTCTTGCCTGGCACTCCCCTTGGTTAAATTCTGTCTATCCATATAACCAAATTTCTCCCAAATATACCCTTTCCCCAACCTCTCTCTCTTTCTCATGTTCTAAGCTTTTGGTTACATGATAACAGAGGTACCAGAAATCATAATCTGAAGAATTTAAAGGATAAGACTATTTTACTGCTTGTACCTGTTAGTACCCTCTTTTCTCCAACTGCAGGATCCCCTTATTCTCACAGCAAATCAAGGCCTTTTTGATGGTGCTCACTCTTCCCTTATTTCTTGTGGTTGGTTTTGTGAGAAGATCCCAAACTTTCTTCAATCCCCTTGAACCAAGAGATAGATCTTTGTTGCTTGGGAAGCTCCATTTTGCTTTCCCAGACCGTTTCAGCTTATCTGTTTGGTTTACAGGGTTCTCAGTTACAACCTTGTTTCTGAGTAGCAGCCGTGTTAGTCTGTATTCGCAAAAAGAAAAGGAGTACTAGTGGCACCTTAGAGACTAACCAATTTATTTGAGCATAAGCTTTCGTGCATCTGATGAAGTGAGCTGTAGCTCACGAAAGCTTATGCTCAAATAAATTGGTTAGTCTCTAAGGTGCCACTAGTACTCCTAACCTTGTTTCTGGATCTTGCCTGGAAACACTGACAGCTGACGTTCTACTTTACTTTGCTGGAACCTTCTCTCTTCCTGTGGTACCTCATGCAGACTGTGTTAAATGAAAATTCATATCTGTTTTCTGTTTACTGTCAAGCTGCAAGATCTCTTCATAAAGGACCAGAATGGGGTTAGCTACTGCACAGAGGGAGGGACAGGCCATAAGGTGCCACTCTAGGTTTGTGCTATCCATGCAGGCCTATTCATAGCCAAAAATCCTCAAACCCCCCCAAGGACAAAAACTTTGTTGGCCTAGAACCACTACTCAGCCAAGAGATGTGCAGAAGAAATGAATCCAAGAAAGGTCTTATGGGGTGTGAGCAGTGCTCCCCATATTTGTTAAGGAGCTCTAGGAGTCATCTATGAAGCACAATGCCTGCTGGGAAGTAGCAGCTATAATCCATTCCCAGTGCAAGGCAATAGTTATAAGACACAATTCAGCCCTAAACCGAAACATCAGCATACATGTTTTAAAGAGTGAACGGATTTAGCTGCACCCATAAGCTTGTCACTACCCAAATGGTAGTTCCTACGACTCTTTTGCAGGATTCGCTACTGAAAATATCTATATGGTCTGTTTTCTTTAACTAGGATGCAAGACAGCCAATCAAATTTATAAATACATTTGCGTGTAAAAATCTTTTGCCAGCAGAAAAGGAGGGAGTAATAGTGTTAAGATTCTATAAATTATAATCTCTATTTTAGGTACTTCTAAGATGCCTATAAAATTGATATATTCTTAAATGCACATGAAATACTATTTTGCAGCTAGGGAACTATATTACATGAAAAAATATCACGCTAGATTAAGAATATACATTAGTGAGAAATACCTTCTATATTATACCATAATTGTATTACTGCGTTGTCTTTTGCAAACTTTTGCACTTTAATACTACACTTGGGCCAAATAGATTAAATAATAAAATGTCTGTAAAGTAGTATAAAACTTGTAAAACTACGTACAACTATCACTTCTAGAAGTGCATCACATGAGGTCACTGAAAGTTCTGATCCAGACCATTTGGCGGTGAGAAGAAACTTCAGATGCGGTTAGTCCACCCCGCCCTTTATTGCCTAGCAACACTACCATTTGCAGTGTCTTGGCATTTTGGGGACAGTGGGGATGCAAAAAGCCAAGTCTCAATTTCAGCAGAAGGCCTGCATAGGAAAGCTTGTACATGTCCATTCCCTTATTATGCTGCTTCTAGACAGAGCTCTTAGTCTCTCACCTTGAAGATCAGCAATGTTTACCACATAAATTAATAACGTTAAAACGGTTACTCTGACCATTTGTGAACACAGTTAACCTTTTTTTAAATTTTGAAAAATACATTTAAAAACACAACAAAATTAAAAAGTAAACATGCAAACTTTAAAAACCATATTTGTTTTTCGTTCCCAACCTGCATGGGGTTAATCTTCACTGAACATTCGAAGCACTCCACACATTCTCTGAACTCTTTGTTGCGAAGATAGAGGAGACCCTTGGAGCGCTGGGCCCGGGCACTGCGATGCTTAGATAACTCCCAAGCCTTGTCATAGTACTGGTGATCTTTAAGAACATCACCCAGCAAGCAATATAATCCTGGTGTTTCCTTTTTTTCTAGCTCTCGCCTCAAGACTTCTTCCGCCTATTATAAAAATAAAAAGGAAATGAGCCCCTTAATAGGAGAATCCATGGTCAATCTAACCACATATTACCATTGTCTCTCAGATTTTACACTTTAGCAGTTCCTTACATAATCTAAGAAAAGTCAAGAAATCTGAAAAACAAAACAGTATCTTGAACAAAGTCTGTGTCAGAGATAAATCCTTGAAAAAAAAAAAAAAAGTTCCATAAATTCTTTTACATCTTGTAAAGCCCAAAGACTAACATTTAAGTACTGTTGTTAAAATTCTGTTCATGTCTGCATGAACCTTAAGGCATGATTTACTTATGTTAAATACGAAAGCCATATTCATTTTTATTGCAACTCTAGTGCAGTAAAAAGGAGTCATTTCAGAGATCAATTTTTTTCAAACTGATTTTCATGGAAGTCAAGGTGAAATGTAAACTCTTACATTTTCCAGCAGAGGACTATTTGGAGATAAAGCAGAGGACTACGTGAAAAGGAGAATTTTTCTCCAGTAAAATTTTGAAATATGGTACAACCTGGGAGCACCTCAGTGTCAAAATGGGATTAACCTTTACCTCTTTGTACTGGGGAAAGTGTCAGTACGTTAAAGCTGCAAATAGCTGTTCCCCATTTCATGCCTCAACTGTATCTTTTGCCCAACAAGCAAATACAAACTCTGGAAATCCAATCTGTATCTCTTACATGGTAGTGCACTGCCGCTACAATTAGGCTACTGACAGGTCCTGCCTGCTCTTTTATTCTTCTTTGTTTGAATCACCTCATTAGGTATCCTCAATGCTTATTCCATTTCCTGATCTCTAATTTGCCCCTTCTGGAGGCAATGCTTCCAACATGTTTTATGTTACCTCTCTCTTTACTCCCTCTTGGCTGTGGCTGCTACTGTTCTACAAAATGTACAAATAAAAGCTATATTTTCATCTAAATGTAGGAGATAAAAATATACTCAGACATAAGTAAGCATTTAAAAACCAAGCTTCAGAGGATTTGCAGGCTTTTGGAAGAGAGGATACATGCTGGAGTTCCCACAAGACCTGTTAAAATTGACTGCCTACAATACCCTTTATAACTCTGTCTTACTTTCCTCAGTGCCAGGTTACAGTCTCTCCCTAACCTCAAAGTTTCAGAAAGATACTTTCCCCTCCTTAGTCTCACCAATAAATAAATAGGTAGTGGTCTATCATCAGTGGTCCAAAGTGAATTTCCCCCCACCCAAATATAACCTCAACACATAACACACACAGATATTAGCAGCATCATTCAGAATTCAACTCAGTGTATGCTCTCTATTTGAAAGGATCAGTTTGAACCATATGAGATTATGGCTTAGTCCAATAAATCCTGCCACAGAGCCAAGGTTGAGCAGTTTATTATTAATCACATTCCCCTGCAGTATGTCACTCACTCTACCTAAGGCAACTGCACTGTTGATCTTCATGTGGGAATGATTCTTCCCTCTTCTGTTCTAATGAAAGCTATTTTCCTTCCCCACACTTGCATAATCTCTAGGGAATTCAGTCAGAAAAAATGGCCAATGTGTGTGCAGTCTTCTACTGCCCCTCCCTCAATTTTGGGCATACAGGTTAATTTTGGACTATTAATAAAGTTCAAAGAGCCCATTCAGAAATCTTCAGAAAGAAAGAGCCCTTTCAAGGGTTTCACTTTGTTGTGAATTTTTTCATCTCTAATATATTAAGACATTCTTGCTGCCATCTATGGTAAGTGAAGATTTAGCAGAAACATAACAGTCTACAAATACTGGAAGGGCATAAACAAAGAAGGGAGAGGAATTGTTTAGGATTGTATGGGAACATAATTGGAAAATATGGTACCAAATTAAGAAGCAGAAAATTGTAGGCTGAGTCTCAGGAAAAATTTCTGACCAGTAAGAGTTCTTAAGCAGTGGAATAGTTTTCCAAAGGAAGCTGTGAAATCTCTATTACTTGAGACATTTATTATTAGACTGGGCAAAGCATGAGAAAAATATACCTTCATAAAAAACCCTAAGCTGGCAGAGGGAAAGACTAGATAACAAATAATTTTTCCTCACATCTCTAACTTCTCTGACTGTGATTAAATTAATAAATATTGACAGCTGATCTCAAAGATGATTAATTGTTCTAGAACAGAGAGAACCACACAATTAAAATAGGTTTCAGAGTAGCAGCCGTGTTAGTCTGTATTCGCAAAAAGAAAAGGAGTACTAGTGGCATCTTAGAGACTAACCAATTCTGCTGTGAACAGCAGCTATGAGGTGAAAAGGGCATTGCATGCTGCTCCTTTCCCTCATCCTGTGTAAGTCACTCCCAAACCCAGGTCTCTGTATGGTAGTGCCTAGTACTGTTACACACTACACAAACAGCCCAGCCATTCACTAATTACATTTTACATTTAAGTGCGCAAAAACAGTATGTTTTGGCCTGAATTTGCAGGGATTCATTGCCAATATAAATATTCCAGCTTGGAGATAAAACATAATAATTAAATATACAATACTTTGTCTGTTCACCTCCCATATATATTATGCAGTTGGTTTTTCATCCTCTCTTTGTTCCTCCAATCTTCACAGGACTTATCACAAAGTCACAAAATTATCTGGATTTTTAAAAATGATTAGTTTGTTGGCTCATACAAATCTGGATAATGCTTCAAATCAAGATTTCCCATTATGCTGTGCATTTTTGTTAAGAGCAAAATTACTCTTGTAATCTTGTAGCAGATATAAACTGGTATCCTGCTCTTTGATGGGAATTCTGGTTCTGTAGAAAGAAAAATATTGGAAGCAAAATCCTTCATGTGGATCTGAGTGGTGATCTTCTCTTGGTAAGACCATAATTTAGATAAATGAAGTGTAATCGCTATGTGAGAGATTCATTTCATAATTCTTAATCATTAAATACATTTTTAATGACTTGAAATGTTACATAATTAGCAATGAAATCAAAATAAAATGAACTTTTGAAAAATATATTTTGAGCATGTTCCCAAACTATAGAACAAGCTACTTTTCTTAATCTTCACAAAACTTCTTAAAATTAACTTTATAAAAAAGATAAATTTAACATGGTAAATCAAATCTTGTTTAAATCAGCAATATTTATGAAACTGTAATTTTAGTTTTGTTACAATTAAATGGTTTGGACAGGCGTGTCTAAGCTGAACTGGAATGAAAGCAAGAGCTCAGTTCACTAGACACTTATTTAAAACATGAAGAAAGACAATGCACGTAATGGGCCGATGGGTGGGCAGCAGAGGTGACACAAACGGCCACTGCCTGGAGCCTGCCCGCACTCACTAACCACCGCAGAGCGCAGCCAGTGCCGGCTGGAAATGGGACGGGGGCGAGGCCCTGCTGGCCGAGAGCCAGCACGCAGTGGGGGCTGTGCTGATGGACCAGCACGGGGAGCGGCCCGGGTGGGTGTGGGAGACCCAAAATACAGTCTACTAGAGAGGTAGTATGACAGAGTGGGTTGAGCATGAGAGTGGGAGAGGGAAACTCCCAAATTCTAATTCCTGTTTTGGAACTGACTCATTGCAGTCTTTGTCTCAGTTTCCTCTTCTACATATAGGGAATACTTATTTCTCTACAAGCCTGTTGTAAAGTTTAATGGCAGTAGTTACATTTTCAAAGCATCATGTAAAATATTAATTTAGTAATTTATATACTAGTTTGATCTTGCCTTGAAGAAGCTTTTCCTGATATTCATCTAAATTGTCCTGTCTTTCCCCTTCCCATGTTCCTGTGCTGCACAGCACTTCATGATACTCCTTTTCTGCCACAAATTGCACAGGCAGTATTGTAGGCATGTTGGTCCCAGCTTACACCAGGGCACATCAACTCAAAGTGGCACCGGACCCTGCCAGAACAACAGTTACAAAACCTGTAGACATTTCTCTACTGCTGTGATAATCAACACTCCCCACAACACACCTTTCAAGATCCATGGACCCTATGCATGCCTATCACAATATGTGGAATTCCTTATCCAGTGCATTAAGGCCCCAACAACAACTAAATGGGTAAAACAAGACAATCACTGCGCTCTTGGAATGAACTCACACAGAAAAATAATAAAAGACAAAAACATCATCTGAAGGTGAACACTTTTCAGAAAGCGACCACTCTCTATATCTGACCTCTCAATCCTCATTCTTAGAGGAAACCTGCACAACACCTTCAAAAGATGAGCCTGAGAGCTTAAATTCATAACTTTGCTAGACATTAAAAATCATGGACTGAATAGACACATTGGATTTATGGTTTATTACAACAATCTGTAACCCACTAATAACCCCTCCCAGCTCCCTTCCCCCCATGACTGAAGAAGTGTTAATGGGCCACTACACCTTCAATGATCTCTTGAAATGTGTTATCTTCTAAAAAAAAAACTGTTCCACCTAGTACTGAGTTGTGACACACTGAGTACATTTCCCAGACTTGAAAAAGAGCTCTGTATAAGTGCAAAAGCTAGTCTCCGTCACCAACAGAAGCTGGTCCAATAAAAGATATTGCCTCACCCACCTTGTCTCTGTAATGCATAGACAGTCAGAATAAGAGGGTGAAACAGGCTTCCCAGCTCTTCCTATTGTTGTTCCCCTGCATGAAGTAACATTTGTAATGTTTTGTGGTTTTGCATTCATAGACTTCTCCTGTGGTGACAAGGACGATCGCTGACATATGGATTGCTGCCTCTGCAGCTGCAAAGCTGGGCTCTGTTCCTGGCTTTTCCCACCCGAGGAAGAAGGGGAAGCAGTGTTCTAGGGCTCCTGCACATGAGGGAGTCCCCACCCCATTCCAGGAGCTTTCTTTCCAGGAGCTCCTCCTCTCTCCACATTCTTGCTGTCTCTCTAACACGGCAAGTGGTCAGGAGGGCCAAACCCCATGCAGGCTCCCCACAACTATGTCCCCAAATAGCTCTGTCCTAGGGGGAGCAATTCCCCTCCTCCAAAGCAGTGTCCATCTCACAAGCATCTACTGCCTTGTTACACTGGCACTCCTCAAGGTGGAAATTCACAGGCAAGTCAAAGGCTGGGGAAGGTGGGTGAGGAGCGGGGCTGGAACTATCCCCAAGTTAGGGTAAGGAACAAGTTCCCACCAAGCCTCCACAATGATGGAGGGAAGGGTGTCTTGTCCCTGAAGATGTCTTAAGAACCAAGCTAGCAGCCCTCTCCTCTGATGTCTCGCCTGACCCTAGTAAACCACAGTGGGTTCAATGGCTTGAACTAATGCAGGAGAAGCTGAGGAGGGAGCTCTGCTCCTAACAGCCCTTCATTTACACCTTTGACACATACCAAGCAGCATGGAGGGGGCAAAGCAGAGAGGAAGTAGTGGGTGTAGGTCTATTTGCCAGCTGGCAAAACATGCAGTTCTCTGGCTGAAGGTGAAGTGTGTGCACAGGGCAGGTGCTGGAGGCTAGGGGCCATTACTGAAAGGCTGGGTGATATTTTTAAACCGGATGCCTTATTCAAGGTTTCAAGATCAAGGGACCATCTTAGCTTCTATAGCCATTGCCCTCTCCTCCAAATTTATGCTCCCAGTAACATTTCCATTTGGTACAAATGCCCCTCTTTAGTTTTCAGTAGTATTGACAGGCTCAGGACCCTTTCCTCAGCCTACTTTTTTACCACATCCATGAAGACTGGTGTCTGCTCTTCAATAGGTCTATTGGAGGAATGCAACAAGTGAAAAAATTGGAATGACAAGGTCAGTAACTAACACCACACTGTGTGTTCACAACTTAAATTGCTCTTTTTGTATAAGTGTTCTGTTTTGCTCCTTGCTTGGCACTGTGTTGCTCTTTTGCTGGCTCACTTTATGATACCAGATTCCACTAATTATATTCATATTATGAAATAAATAAGTAGAGTCATATCCAATAATCATACAAAAATCCAGAAAACAGTTTACTAAACTTTAGTAACCTCTTGCTCTTAGCAAGTTTTATGCGGCTATATGCACTCTCCCAGTTATCATTGAGGCTTTTCTCAAGTATATTGGATCTAATACATGAATCTAATATATGCTGCAGTACTAATTGTAGCACTACTTTACCTCTTCACTTCTGTATCTGCATTGTTGATGTTTGTAACTTTTTTGTCAACCAAGAATTCAAAAGTAGAAATAAAGAGCATGATATGACTCTAGGGCTTAATATTCCCCCCTTAATATTCTTCAGTGTTTGACCATTTTGTAAGTTTTTTCAGCTTTTCATTACACTCATTTTAAAATAGCAATCCTGAGAATCAGGTACAAAGCCTTGTCTAACACAGCTTGCTCTGAGGCTGCTCCATCCACTGACAATATTTCGCACTAGCAGATTCTCATGCATTTCCACACGTCTAGTTACAGTGTCTTTTTAATAGGAATATTTCACATTAATAATGCTCTCTTGATAATGAGCACAAATATACTCACTCCTTGTCTTACAGCTAAATCTTTTTTTGTCGGTTTGCTCTAGATCTAACCTTGTTTTCAGTACTGTTGCTACATAGCACTTACATGGTGTTTTGTATTTTCAAAGTGCTGTACAAACATCAATTCTGAAAGCAGTTTCCTGTGTCAGATACTCTGCCTGAATGCCATTTTCATAACTCCCTATGGGCAGTTGGTGCATTTAACTAGAACAGAATGTGTTTCCAGGAAATGGAAAATATTTACCTCTATTTCTCTACTGTACTGAAAGAGTCCTTAGAGTAGCACAGTATCCCCAAGGCAGGCATAATGTGACATGGCATTTGGCAGTGAAACACAGATCTGTCAGTTTATAATTACCAAGATCTAGATATTGGCCTAGTATAATTGGAAAAAGTTACATAAGGCATTAAAAGAAATTCTAGGTTATTTGTTTTAATTGACAAGTTACAATTCTATATAAAAAGACTACAAACTGCCTCTGCAACCTTAACTCAATGTAAGCCCAGTCTTTCCATGTATGGCTTTAAATAGGTTCTCCATGTATCAGTAGATCTGAGTAAGGTGGCCAAGAGACTAAAGAGGAAAAACTTTCACCTTTCAGAAAGTTACGTGCTACTGAAAACAGGGTTTTTACCATGGATCTTATTTTATCAATCTTCCCACCTGGACATATTAGCATAATCAGAACACATTTAAAGGTATAAGCAAACAGGTAACATATCCAGTAAGCATTTTCTTAAATTCCTTTCATCAATGCTTTAGCACCAGTGCATTTTCATTGGTGTGAGCAACAGGTAGGGCTAATACAGACTAGCCACCAGCAGCTTTATACTACTGTGTCATCAGCATACGGGGTTAGATGACAGCAGTAAATGTCAACTGGCTGGCCTACCCTAGTGCTCCCACTGCTGGTCACAAGTGCTAGTGCAATGGAGGGAGAAGTTCAGAGAAACCTCAGCAGAGAAACAACCAAGCAGGGAGAGTTAAAGTGGAACTTTCAATCTTAAAAACTGCATTTCCCGACTTGAGTATTTGATTTATCTTAATGATTCTTAAAACTATGCCTTTTAAAAACAAAACGTACAGCATATGTCTGTTTGAGCTACCGTTAAATGAGAACTAAAGTTAAGTGGGAATTATAACTGGATTACCTATTTTCACACAGTCAGAACTCTTGTCCAGGCCCTCAGCATCTCCCCATTTTGATTATTTGAACCTCCTAATCTGTAACACTCACATTGTACCCCACCATATAAAACAGTCTTCATTGTCCTTAGCCAGGACCACATCACCCTTCTCTCTCTCTCACACACAATCAGTCACGCTATCAAGTTCAAACTTCTTGCTCTCACCTCCAAAGCCACTTCTCACTCACGCATTCCTCTCCCAACATGTCCCCAACCACAGGTCCTTCTCAGTTCTACCAATGATACTAAACTCATTTGCTGCTTGTCCTCTTTCCCCACAAATATTTTCTTCACACACTTCTCCTTGTGTATGGACACTGACCGTGGGCTGACCTGTACTACCCTCTCCCAGTTCAAATACCTTCGCCAGACCCACTTCTGCCGTGACACCTACAATAAATCAGCCATTGTTTGAATTGCTAAATAGAAAAAAGTTGGGTGAGTTCATATCTATTTGTACTAATACATAACAGCTCTGTGTGTATCTGCATGTGTGTACATGTATACAGTGCGTAGCACAACAAGATTTCTAGGTGCTACTGTAATATAAATAACAAAATCCAAGAAACTCAGCTCAGAAACAAGACTCTCTCACCTTCCCATGCTGTCCTGCTCTTTCATAGCAGATTACTACAGCTTCCCACATTTCCAGCTTCTCAAAGATCTGGAGAGCTGAACTTGTGCACCCCAGTTCAAAGAGTAAGCTTGCAAGTTGGTGCTGAAAGTCAAAAATAATAGAGAAAAGTTAAATGCATGTTCATTATCATTTTTAAAAAAGATGTTACAGGCATTTCTGGCCTTAACAGGAAACACAAAAAATACAAGAAACATTTCTCATGAGATGTGTAGCCAAATTTTGAAGACTAATGGGGTTGGGATAAAGTTTGGATAACTTCTGGGTGATTAATCCCAATCAAGCATCTGAATTTTGCTCATCACTGACAAATCATCCTAATAAAAATTCCTTTGTATTGTTTCAAATATATTTAAAGTAAACTTGTCCACACAATGTAACAATCTCCATAAATAATTTTTGATGTGAAAAAATAGGAAAAATTTAGAGCTCCTTCCAGAAGGCATATCAGTCCAGTTTGAGCAGCCATACAGATCTGACTTAAAGGAAAGACAAAGATTTGAGAGCAGACGCATTGCAATACAATATTTATTTAACTTTTAAAAATAAGTAATTCCATTTTAAACTAACCTATTAAGCTGTGTTTTCTAGACTTTGAAGTTTTTTGTTTTTTTAAAAAAGAGATTAATATAGCAATATCCCCTTCAGTTTTAAAGAAATTATAAACTTGCTTACCACATATAAAATACATAATTTTATTTGTAGAAATATATAGAAATTTACTAAGTAAGGCCCCAATCCTGCAATGAGATAATGAAGGCAACCCCCCTAAGCTCATTCGGAGATCAAATTGATTTAATGGAGCTCTATGCAGGTACAAGCATTCACATGTGAGCATCTCACTACAGAATTGGGATCTATAGCCTCTGCAATTTGATATGTATTCATACACGTTATCACTACCATACAACACCATCTTATTACAGCAATAGTACCCAGAAGTCACCTACTACAGGACAGGCTCAATAAGGAAAATAACAAAACACCACTGGCCATCACATTCAGCCCCCAGCTAAAACCTTTCTAGCACATCAACAGACTAAAACCCATCCTGGAAAACGATCCCCCACTCTCACAGGCCTTGGGAAGCAGGTCAATCCTCGCTTACAGACAGCCAACCCCTCCAACCTGAAGCAAATACTCACCAGCAACTACAAACCACACCACAGAAACACTAACCCAGGAACCAATCCCCGTTGCCTTCTCTATCTCCATATCTACTCTAGCGACAACATCATAGGACCCAACCACACCATCAGGGGCTCATTCACCTGCACATCTACTAATGTGATATATGCCATCATGTGCCAGCAATGCCCCTCTGCCATGTACATTGGCCAAACCAGACAGTCTCTACGTAGCAGGATAAATGGACACGCATCAGACATCAGGAATAGTAACATACAAAAGCCAGTAGGAGAACACTTCAATCTCCCTGGACATTCAACAACAGATTTAAAAGTAGCCATTATTCAACAAAAACACACTTCAAAGAGAAACTGCAGATCTACAATTCATTTGCAAACTTAACACCATCAATTTGGGCTTGAATAGGGACTGGGAGCGGCTGGCTCACTACCAAAGCAATTTTCCCTCTCTTGGTATTAACACCACCTCATCAATTATTGGGAGTGGACCACATCCACCCTGATTGAATTGGCCTTCAGCACTGGTTCTCCACTTGTAATGTAACTCCCCTCTCTTCATGTGCCAATATATATTTATGCCTGTACCTGTAATTTTCACTCCATGCATCTGAAGTGGGTTTTTTACCCACAAAAGCTTATGCCCAAATAAAGCTGTTAGTCTTTAAAGTGCCACTGGACTCCTCGTTGTTTTTGTGGATACAGACTAACAAGGCTACCCCTCTGATACTGCGTTAAATATACCACCAGATAAGACTATGCACAGTCTGACATCTTTCAAATAGCATGACCTTCCACTTAAAATTAAAACGTAGCTGGAAAAAAATGCCCTCTTCATCCTACAAAAAAAGAAGCTGCATGACTAGAAAATAAGAGTGCTTCAGCTTTGGTATTCCTCTTGTGGGATGAGGTATCAGATTCCACAGGGGAAAAGAGGGAATTATTAAGAAAATCCATCACATAGTGGAGGAGGGGAAGTGGGCACTAAAGGGACTGATGGGGGAGTGGGCCTGGATCAAAGTGAAAGGCCAACATCTAGGAGGCAGAACCTTATTGAGGTATAGGAGGACTTCAGGCTTATGTGGAAAATGGAAACAAACAGGGTTATCTCACCCACTGACCCAGAGTACTCTGGCCATGACCCACTTCCTATAAGACTTGGTCTACCTCATTAATGAGTAGATGGAGAAACAGGAAGCAGACCCCTAAGAATGGCAACGCTTTTCATTTATGGTATTTTGGTAACTGTAGAACACACTAACTCTATTTGTTCCATTTTCTTTTGAAGAATTCTTATTCTGTTTTCCATTAAAGCAAAAAACGAGAAGACCATGTAGAAAAGCTGTTTTGCAAGCAAACACCTCTAAGCAAGCAGTCAATTCTGTGTATGATAGAAATGTATATAAAAAAGCTGCACATGTTCTAGAATTTGATTTCTTTTTTTCTTTCTTTCTTTTTTAAATCTACATATTCCTATATTGTTAGGTTCATCCAGTTTTTTCAACAAGTTTTCCAATTTATACATGGTAACATGCAGCAGACAGTGGGTTTCCACTGCAGCTTCTAGGACATGGTGCTTCACAAAATAGCACACAATATCAAAAATAATTTGAACATGTTTCAGAGTGGTAGCCATGTTAGTCTATATCAGTAAAAACAACGAGGAGTCCTTGTAGCACCTTAGAGACTAACAAATTTATTTGGGCATAAGAACCCACCTCATTAGATGCATGGAGTGGAAAATACAGTAGTAGGTATATATATTATATATAAAATTATATATATATACACACACACAGAGTACATGAAAAGATGGGAGTTGCCTTACCAAGTGGGGGGGTCAGTCTAACGAGACAATTCAATTAACAGTAGAATACTAAGGGAGGAAAAATTACTTTTGTAGTGGTAATGATGGTGGCCCATTTCAAAATGTTGACAAGAAGGTATGAGTAACTGTAGGGGGAAATTAGTATGGTAAAATCAGTTTTTGTAATGACTCATCCACTCCCAGTCTTTATTTAGGCCTAATTTGATGGTGTTCAGTTTGCAAATTAATTCCAGTTCTGCAGTTTCACATTGGAGTCTGTTTTTGAAGGTTTTTTGTTGAAGAATTACCACTTTTAAGTCTGTTATTGAGTGACCAGGGAGGCTGAAGTATTCTCCTACTGGTTTTTGAATGTTATAATTCCTGATGTCAGATGTGTGTCCATTTATTCTTTTGCATAGAGACGGTCTGGTTTGGCCAATGTACATGGCAGAGGGGCATTGCTGGCACATAACACACTGGTATCACATCTGAACATGGTATCTAGAGTAAATGTCATACTGGTAGTTTGTACCTCTATGGCCCAGTGTGGAAGCACCTGACAACTGTAGAAAATCTTCATTCGTTCAGATACCAATGGTTTCTTGTCTTCAAACTGATCTACAAGTGCCTACAAGTACAAAGCATATTCAATTATTATTTATTTACATTTATTTAAGTATAAAAAGGTGCCTGAGACTGTAGGTGCCCTTAATATAAGCTACAAGACAGCAGCTATAACAGTATTAGGTATTCAAGTGTAACTTATCAGATGCTATAATGAGATAAAAATAGACATTTTTATCAGAGAGATAGGCTACACTTACACACAAGACAATTAATCAAATTTAAACCCTCCATTATATACTAAAACATACATAAAATCAAACTTCCAAGAGCATACAAACCTTATAAAAAACAATAGAACCTTACATTGCATAAAGCAAGAACAAGAAAGAATCAAATTTCTAATTCCCACCCAAACAATTTAGCAATTTAAAAAACCCAAACAATAAAAACCCTATCATTATACATATGTTGAGTAAATGGTGCTATGCAAGAATATTTGACAAAAGATGACAGGAGTTAAGGTGACTTCAGCGTATATATTTCAGTGCTTTGTTAACTTTTTCTTAGAGAGAGAGAGAGAGAGAGAGAGAGAGAGAGAACACTGAATTACCTTAAGTCTGAAGTTTGTTGGGAAAAAAACACACCCAAGTAAAGCCCACTGTTCTCCAAGTCGTACTTTCATAACCAGACCTCTAACATAGAATACACTGCTCTCATTGGGAAGACAATTCGATTCATGTTTTTCTTCAGGACAAATGTGAATTTATGAAAAATAAATTTATGTTCTTGCCTCCCATCTATCTCTGTAAATTAGTTTTGCACAGTAAACCTGTCTCAAGTCAACATCTAGAAATTCAACAGAGCTAGCAGGATGATAAGAAAAAAGTGTGAATTATTTACAACTAGAAAGTAGATTTGGAATTTTAAAAAAAGAATCTCCTTCAGATGGATGTACCAATAAATCCACATATCTAAAATGGAAGTGCATGTAAGGCCAGAGATAGGTTACTTGCTTTTACATAATTAATCTGACCATCAAATCTCATATTGAACTCAGCCACTGAAAGCAGAACCCTAAAAGGGGTCCTCTTGCCACTACGTACGCACAGCTCAGCACAGAGACAAATTAGAGACATGTCTGGTCCTTTTCTCCCTCAATTCTTGTCCACTAGGGCAGAAAATACAAAGACTCCAAAGAAGTGGAGAAATTAGGTTGTGATCTGTGGAGGCAATACATTTTGAAAACTCTAGTTACTGATTTACTAACCTAGCTCAAGAATGTCAAAAATAGGTGCCTAATGTTAGCAATGTCAGTGATATGACTTTAAAATTATTGAGCAACTTGGAAATATCAGTGACTTCCAGCAGTGCTGAAACAAATTTTATAGGGGGGTGCTGAGAGCCATTGAACCAAACTGTAAACCCTGTATATAATGGAAACCACTTCAAGCCAGGGGTGCAGCAGCATCCCTAGTTCCTGCACCTATGGTGACTTTAGCGGATGCGGATGGGTGCTTTGCACTTTTGAAAATCAAGCCAGTGATTTATAAGCCTGACTGTGGATTACAAGCCTAACTTTAAACACCTATTTTTTAAAATCTTGGCCTTTGTTTAAATTCTCTCCCACGAAATTGTTTCTATGGAGCCCTAGTCTCAGAGATTAACCAGAATCTAACTCCAGGTGCCTGGCTGAGGTGTATTTACGGCATCTTCCATCAAACCAGAAAGAAACAGACTAGTAATGTCAAATTCTTATGCATAGTTCTATATAGTCCAAGGAGGGATTCAAACCATCTTTTAATGTGCCATGCAAAACAAGAAGATTTAGATAAAGAGAATAATTGGCCACGGTCTATAGTTGCAAACTGTATTCTGACATGACTGAGAAGAGTAGGCTACACTTTTTTTATACACATTCCATTAAAGCAGAAGATAACAGTAAAACTGTCCAGTTCATTAGGTGTGTGTCATTTATTTTACAAGAGCTGTGCAGGAACCAGAATTCCTGTTTGGTGGGAAATTCTGTGATTTTTCAGGTTTGGTTTTGTTCCGAATTGAAAAAAAAAAAATTCAAAATATTCTGGAAAAGATTAGTTTTGGGTCAAGTGCTCCATTTCATTAAAATCTAAATGTTTTGTTCCAATTTAGACTTTTGTTTTATATATTATAATTTATAATATAATTTCAAAATTTATTTTATGTTAAGTCATATTGAAACAAAAACATGGAAGCATTCCTTTACAACCATAGCAAAATGCTTTATTTATTTTTAAAATGTAATTTTATTGAAATTGATATGGATTCCTGCAGAAAGCTTTAATTTTGAAGCAATGGCATTTTCTGGAAGCAAAAGGATTCATCAGAAAATGCCCAGCTAACTCCATCTTCTACACTGGACGCTTGGAAACAGCTTAATGTAAATAAAATGCTGCATTAGAATATGGCTATTTATAAATAAAAAAGGACTCCCCGCCCCCATCCAACAGAAATTAATGACTGTACTCTGTCTGCAGTTCCAAACTACTACACATGAAAGTATCTGAAGATTAAAAGCTCCCTGGATATGAAAAAATGCAACAGACCACAGCAGCTCTTATAATTCATAGATTTAAGTGCTCCCAAGTATGTTTTAAGAACAGGGAGCTGTTATGGTTGAGTATGCCAATGATCTGTGGATAACAGATCATTGGGATTGTATTGAACTGTTTTTCTAACTGATGCTTGAAAATTTAAAATGTGGCTAGTGTGTAGGGAGAGAGAATCCTACCCTTACTCCATAGCTGAAAATCAACCACACAACTATAAATCCATAAAATTTACAAAGTCAACAAAACTAATGAGCAACTCTCTCTCTCTCTCTCTCTCTCACACACACACACACCCCCTGCTGCCCCCCACTCCAAAAAAACCCTTCCCACTTAATCACTGCCTTCGGGAAAAGCCTGTGTAAACAGAAAGGTTTTGCAACATACCCAAATGTTGAAGTCCCTCTTGACAATTTGTCTTGCTGACTAACACCAAACTGGACAGTTAATAGGGAATCTGGGTACAGTGAGCCAGTTTCTATTCCATATTCCTGGGGGAATTCTATGCCACTGCACATGCACAGAATTTATGTCCCCTGCAGAAAAATGACTTTGTGATGAGGAAGCAAAGGGAAGCCACAAGAGTGGTCATGTGACCTCTGGACCAGATCCTTTTCATCATTACTACCACCTAGCCATTTATTCACCATTTTGTAGTTCTGCATTTGATTTTTTCTTCCTAAGTGTAGTACTTTGCACTTGTCTTTACTGAATTTTATCTTGTTGGTTTCAGACCAATTCTTTAATTTGTCAAGGTCTTTTTAAATTCTAATGTCCTCCGAAGTGTTTGCAAGCCCTCCCACCTTGGTTTATGAACCATTCAATCAGGTGTTCTTAACAAGAGCCACTTGATTATTCAAATAGAACACTTCAATAACTACATTAAGGCTGCAAAGGGCACTGCCACCTCATCTCTAGAATTTGGTGTCATTATCCTCTCAAAATATGATCTAGTCGCAGCTTCCTTAGTTTCACCCAGATGGAAACAACAGGACAGTCTCCTTCAGCAAGATTCCAAATGAGAACAGAAACAGTTCATTCATGCAAAATCTTAATTCTGCCCCTTTGAGCATTTGTTTTATGACTTAATTTCACTTTAACATAATGTTTTTCAAATAATGTGAAACATACTATTTTTTCCCAGTTGTGCATTTAAGTTCTTTTAACTGTTTTTGCATTTATTTTTTTCATACATAGATCATTTAAAATTGGCCAAACCAATTCCCAAATTTGCCACCAAAAATCACTTTTAGTTAGGTCTCAATGCTTGGAAACAAAGTCTGGAAAGAAACCTTTATAAAAAGTCAGTAGTTTAATGTTCCTCTTAAAACAATGTGAACAAAAAACAACGTGCATATTTTACATATGTTTCTAATAAATTATTCTGTTTCATAGTAGAACTTACCTTGAAACAATGGTGAAAGACTCTGATCTCTTTCATACGTTAACGTACTAGTCAGGCAAATCCTGTGTCACAACTATGGCTCTGAGTGAACATCTTTAAGCACAAGTAGTCTTTCAAGTCAGTGGAATTATAAGTTTAAAGTTATGTATATGTTTAAATTTGAGCATGTGTCAGCAGAGAACATAGTACATTCTCCCCATCATTCCTTTCTCTCAGTCCATACCTGCTCTTTGCACTCAACCAGTATAGTGTCTTTCTGGGCATATTAGGCACTCAGAAGTGCTGCGGCATATTTCACTGCAACTTTCTGCCGCCTCTGTTGTCAATGCTGATAGAGTATTAGTGATAGGAAAAGACTGTTAAGCACTACCAGAGGAAGTATCAGCAGGACTGAGAGAAAGCTTAGGACAAGGACATTTATGAGGTGGGCTGAAGAAGGTCAAACCCAAGAGAAGTAGTCAGCCCTTTCTCTTCTCTCTGGACTTACAAGAATGATAATATGGGCTTCTTAAGGCCAGCCTTAGGTATATGTGATATTGCTCTAGGGGTTAGCCAGCTTATCTAGCTCTACAAAGGCTTAGCATCACCCTAAACAGAATCTGGGATATTTCCCCATCTCTGTTTATATGTAGGGTGATTCCAACATTTGCAAATTCAATGCCTCGAAGTTTCCACTGATATCTCCTTTAAGACCCTGGGCAAAGAATTATTGTATCAAGGGCTGTATCTATATTTTGGACAGGAAGGAGAAACTAGATGGTAATCTGTAGTACAGATCTGACTGATCTTATACCAGATACCATTTATTGCTTTGCACTGCAACCTTTTTCCCAAGTCAGGCATTACAATAAAGAGATATGCTGAAAAAATTATGTCAAAAACTTGGGCTAAAGGCACAACAGCTGCATTCTTTGAGAGACTGAGTTCATCCTCAAAGACACAAACACAATGACATGGCCAAATCAATCTTTTTTAAAAATAATTTTTAAGTACCGTGCTTCATTGTTTAACATGTATCCCATTTGAATAAAGTCATGTCTCCTTATGATCCTTTTCACCTGTTACTGTGTTTACACTGTCCAGAAGGGAACATTCAGAAGGAATCATCTTGCAATTTTTCTATTACTATATGGTTTAAGTCTAACTAACCTTATGTACCTGCAGTTCATTTAACTAACGCATGGTATGTTTATGAAGAATACATCAAAATATCAATGCATTCATTATGTAAGCTATTACAAGAAAAAGCCTCATCTCAACTTGATTTCATAAAATTAAGATTCTGCACTGATAAATGCTTGTGAGATTGCAAAATAGCTTTTATAATTTAAAAATACACACATTAGAAAACCCTAGCAATTTGATTATTACATTAAAAAAAGACAACTCAATTCAACAAGCAATTAAAAAAGAAAACAAAGGATATCAGTGAAAAGTGTCTAAGACATGGTTATCAGTCACAAATAGTTGTTCATTTCCTGATTCTCTCTCTTTGTACGTAGAGATTTTGTTGTTAACAGTACCCTATTTCTTTACAGAGGTAAAAATCTAGAAAATGAATGAAATGTTCCATCTTCCAGTATTTCAATTAGACTTTTGACCTACCACACGCACTGAAATTGGAGGACGGCTTCATGTTACCAATATGATTACTTTTTTCTGAAGAGCCCACAAAGAGGAGAAAACATTTACATCTACTCTTTTATCTAACTAGTCAATCTGAGTACAAGCTTCCTAACCACAGACATTCAATTAAACTAAGCTTTAACAATAACAGTTGCTTTTTGTGATGACAAGTGTCAGAAGATGGTGGGAATGTATTTGACAAAAAAATGCTCTTTTGTATCTGCATTTTTACTCTCCTCAATCAATTACAAATTATAACACATATTTTGTTAATTTGACTTGGGGAGGTCTCAGTGGGGGCAGAACAGGACAAACAAGTTCAGTCTCTCTAGTCCCGCATTTGATTAAACTGTTTCAGAATAGTCAGATTCTTACTATTTTTCCTCTTTACAACACTTCTTTCTTTCCCAAACTTAACTGCCCTAACACACATGAAAACCTGAGTGATATATAGTTAACTTTCGTTGAGAAACTACTTGGCAGAAAACACTCTTCCAATGGCTGAGTCTGACCTAGGAAACACAATATATGGTAATGTAATGGCACCCTTCCAGCTTGAAAAATGGTTGTGTAAGCACCAAAACCGTTTAATTATTGTGTCGTGCTACAGCATCATGAGTGACTGAAGAGTCCAATTCTTGAGTTCAAGTACTTGCCATATAGTTAATACAGGTGTAAAGAACAGGGCCATAAGATGAAGCCAGCACACTATTAGCACGTGAGACCTGCTCTGCTTTCCTCTTTGCTTTCTTCATTTTTTCCCCTCTCTCAACCACCTCTCCTCTGCCTCTGGATCCCTGGTGCAGAGCAGCCCTCCAGCATAGACTGTTAGCTGCATCTTCCCAGCTAGCGGTGTCAATGTTGACAGATTTGAGGCCTTGTCTACGCTGATGATATAAGTCGATTTAAGTTATGCTAGTTAAGTTACGTAACTTAAGTTGACATAACTTACTTTGACTTAGCGCGGTGTCTACATTGCGCTGTGTCAACGGGAGAAACTCTGTAAACTTAGCTTCCGCCTGTCGTTGAGGTGGAGTACTGAAGTCGATGGGGAGCGATCTCCCATGGACTTATCGTGCTTTCACCAGACCTGCTAAATTGACGCCACTACAGCAAGTGCAGAGGCGCCAATTTAGCACCACACTGAAGACAAGCCCTGACTTCCTGTTGCAAACGTTCTTGAATGAGAGTTTTTTTATCTGTATAATATATGTACATACACACACACACGAAAAATGGATTCAGGATGAGGTGGAGAGTCCTACTGAAGAATCATTTATTGCACACTTCTATTTCTAGGCAACTTAAATGGTTGTACAACTCTGCATCTGGGAAAGCGGGGAAGCATTACATTAAAATGTGTATAATGTCCACAAACATTTCCATTCTTTATGCTTTCCAGTAACATTTAAAAATTTTAAGTAATATTTTAGGCATGGCAAGCCATCTTGCTCACAGACTCTGTAGGAAAATATGACATATCCCTGAGCCTTATCACAAATAACACAATACTTACATTTACAGCATTCAGGTAGTTATAATATTATGCATTAAGGGATTAGATCAGTGGTTCTCAAACTGTGGGTCAGGACCCCAAAGTGGGTCGCAACCTTGTTTTAATGGGGTCACTGGGGCTGGCGTTAGACTTGCTGGGTGCCAAAGCTGAAGCCCGAGCCCCACCACCCAGGGCCAGTGCCAAAGCCAAAGCCCAGGGTCGCAGGGCTCAGGTCATTGGCCCCCTGCCTGAAGCTGAATCCCTTGGGCTTTGGCTTTGCTCCCACCAGGGGTGGTGGGGCTGGGCTTTGGCTTTGCCCCTTCCCACCCCGCCTGGGGCGGTGGAGCTCAGGACAGCTCAGGCTTCGGTTCCCCCTCCTAGGGTCGTGTAGAAATTTTTGTTGTTAGAAGGGGGTCAAGGTGCAATGAAGTTTGAGAACTCCTGGACTAGATGTGACATTATTGACATGAACTGGGACCGTATAGATCATTGTTGCAACCACGGTCATATAGTTGCACCAAATCTTGTACAATGGCAGTCCAGAAAGATGTCTATGGAAAGGTTATGATCTGCTGGTTATAATTATGCTATCCGTATGCATGTATCAATTTTATAATTGAAGTTATGAATATTGGCTATGTACTTGTATCTCAATGTGTTTGATTCTAAGTGGCATTAGTGAAGCATTTGGTCAGCTTCTTGAGAAAGGAATTTGCAGATTAAGTGCCCAATCAGGAAACACTTAACTGACAATGGACCTTGGGAGACTCCAATCCACATGAGAAGTCTTTCTGAGAATGTTCAAACTAGCATGTGAGCAAAGGCTGCCGCCTGCAAACTGAGTCACGCATGGACATGTGACTTGCCCAGGTGACTACAAACCATCTTGTTGATGTGATTTTGCACAGGAGAACACAGGGGTTTCCACCACCAAGAGAAAGAAAATAAATGGTCCTGGAAACCCCTCCATTTAGTCTTCAGTCCTGCTTCTTACCTCTGGAGGAACCTTGCTACACTGAAGCTCTGAACAAAGGACTGAATGACCCATCCAAACTGTGGATTTACTCCAGAGACTTGACTTGAGCCTGCAGTTTATTCCATCACTGCTACAAGCTTGAACCAAGAACTTTGCCATTACTGTATGTAATTGATTCCATTTTACCAATTCTAGCTCCCATCTATATTTCTTTCTTTTATTGATAAACCTTTAGATTTTAGATTCTAAAGGATTGGCAACAGCATGATTTGTAGGTAATATCTGACTTGTATATTGACCTGCGTCTGGGGCTTGGTCCTTTGGGATTGGGAGAAACTTTTTTCTTTTACTAGGGTATTAGTTTTCATAACCATTCGTCCCGATAACGAGTGGCACTGATGGTGATACCGGGAAACAGGAGCGTCTACGGGAATTGCTTATATGACTTATGGTTAGCCAGTGGGGTGAAACCGAAGTCCTCTCTGTTTGGCTGGTTTGGAGAGGCTTAATAATAAAGGAAACCCAGCCTTGGGCTGTAACAACCCTGCTCTAAGCAGTTTGTCCTGAATTGATACTCTCAGCTTTCTCCCGCCAGAGGCAGCATCGTTACACTAGATAACTGTAAAAGAAAGTGAAAACAACGAAGAGAGCCAGTGCTCATCCAGCTCTCCATGAAGCAATACAAACTGCTCAACAGACCAATTTGGGATCCTCTGAAGTAAGTAACTATTTTGATTTCATAACTGTCATTGGATTGGAAAGACAAGGAAAAAATAAAACAATGAAATAAGTTGAGTTAGCCCGGCATGTGAGTCCTTATTCACAAGTTACATCCAGCCCTCTCTGCTCTTGGGTTCGGACTCCAGAGCAGCTGCTTCCAACTGACAAGTCTGTTAAATGCACATTCCAGACATTAGAGGTGCAGCAAGCACACACAGTCACCAAAATTTAGCTTCACACCCACACTCCCCTCCCCTGTTATTTATAAATTATATAGATTTTGTTTTTTGGAATGTTGGAGATTTTGTTTTTGTTGGAGGGCCTTTTGGGAAGAGCATTTACAACTTACTCCTCCAGTATCTCATTTACAGATACATTTCTAGCAGTAGTATTTTCATTTTTAGATTCAGTTTCTATACTTGTATTGTCATCAAGTCATTAAAAGGAAAATCATTTTTCCCTCATTAATTACATGCACATTAGTGTACATTCCATTCCTTTTCTATTTTCTGGACCTTTATCTACGAACAAATGACCCTTATTTTTCTTCATAATTTCTCCATTAACAAGGTTTGTCACTGATTCTAATACCTTTATTAGAACATTCCCCACTTCATTCCACCCCAGTAATTTTGAACCAATACCCTTTAGGTCTTGGCATAAAAATCTGGGAGGTTTATATCATACTGTTCTTCTAATTTTATTGCTAACTCTGGCCTAATCAAATCAAATTCTTAACTGACATTTAAGAAATAAATCTGCTCAAGATTTCCATGTAGTTATCTGTGGTGCTGACCTACATAATAAAAAAAAAATGTATCTAATATAATGGTCTGAGACAGGGATTGGCAACCTTTGGCACGCGGCATGCCAGGGAAAGTCCCCGGTAGGTCGGGATGGTTTGTTTACCTGCAGCATTGGCCAATCGCAGCTCCCACTGTCTGTGGTTTGCCGTCCTAGGGCAATGGGGGCTGCGGGAAGGGCGGCCAGCACTTTCCTTGGCCTGCGCCGCTTCCTGCAGCCCCCATTGGCCTGGAGCCACAAAGGGGTCCCAGGGGGATAGCCAGGAAGGAGGGGGGGGGTGGATGGGGCATTGAGGGGCAGTCAGGGGCAGGGGTTCCATAGGGGTCAGGGAGAAGGGGTGGTTGGATGGGGCAGGGGTCCCCGGGGGGTGGGGAGCGCAGAAGGTCCGGGGGCAGTCAGGGGACAGGGAGGGATGGATGGGGCAGGAGTCCCAGGGGAACCATTAGGGGACAGGGAACAGTGGGGGTTGGATAGGGCAAGAGTCCGGGGCGGGGGGAGGGGGAGTCAAGGGGCAAGAAGCAGGGGGCATCAGATAGGCCTCCCCTAACTGGCCCTTCATACAATTTCAGAAACCTGATGTGGCCCTTAGGCCAAAAATTTGCCCTCCCCTGAAACAGATGCATGGGAAATGCCTGCTGACCATGGACATGAACCAAGTTTAAATTTGTAAAGACGGCAGACTATTTTAAAAAATGCTCCACAGAAAAGTTCTATAGAATTATAGGTAAACACACCTCACAACTGAAATATTTTCTGGATTTTGTTGGCTAATAGGTTTTGCATTCACAAACCACTACAAAATAACCATTTCAATGTCACAGAAAGAAGAAAAGTTAAGGAAACAGATTCTGGTTTCAACCTTCCAAAGGCTTAATGTAAAAAAGTGTTTTTATTTACAAAATTAAATTATTTGAAAAATGCCAGCTCTCTTTCAAAGTTGGCTGTCTAAATGCTTGCAAGAGAATGTGTATGAGGATTGGAGGCAGTAACAATGGACGACCTACCTGAGTTTGCCTCATTGCTCGTTCTACTCGACGAGTGCTTCCTTTCTCAAGCTTTGTCCGGAGAAGTAAGGCTGAAGTATGAATGGCCCAGAATTTAGGTTGTGAAAGTAAACACTAAGGGGGAGGTGGGGAAAAAAAAAAAGGTTAAAATTATTTATTTTAAGAGTGGTTAAAAAAAATGAGATTTGATGGTAATTTTCAACATCTCTCACTTGTTCAAGCAGATCTGCCCAAACTGTAACCTATTCTGCAATTCAAATTTTCTGTCACAGTATCTTATTGGTAAATTCAAGACATTATATGTATGCACATTTGCTGGTCTATTAAATAACAATGGACCAAAAATGACTGTACCAAATATTTTATTGCTATGCTATTTCATCTGAATAAAGTTCATCTGGTATTGTGTGTGTGTGTGTGTGTGAGCATGAGCGCACGCACACAAAGAATAAAACTTGGGACTAGTGAATCAACAAGGAAGCAAGACGGAACAAGTGGTGAAAAAACACATGGAAAGTGATTACAAGAAGGAGGGCTTCTTATTTATTTCCCTAAATAGTGGCTCTGACACAAGCAAAAAAAGTAGTTATTTGGTGTTACCGTATAAACAAAGTTGTGCTCAGCAGAATTTATCAGAGTTGTTAGTAATCTAGTGAATTTTACTTGTTTTGTTCTACACAAGAATCCAGTTTCTTGCTGTGTGGAGTTTTCTACCTGTTAGCTGAAAATATCATTCTTCCCTGGGCTGTTTTGTTTAGCGACTTGGGAGATGAATCTAAGCAGGAGATTTTATATATGCCACCTTCAATGGTGAGGTCTTGTCCACTTTCTTTCACTGAGGATTATGCTACATGTACTGAGAACACTGTGGTCAGTCATTACTGAGCTACAAACTTGACTCTCATGGCTGTAGGCTAGTGTGGAGTTTTTCTACTTCTCTCCATAATGAAGCTGAGTGACAACTGCCCTAAAAGAAACAGTGTGAGGTCACTACTCAGAAAGCCCTCTCTTGATGCCAACAACTTCACCAGTTATCATCCAATCTCTAACCTACAATTTTTCGGGGAGGTCATTAAGAAAGTGGTAGCCAAAGTGGCCTCAACACACTTGATTCCATATAGACAGCTTTAGTCTTTTCCAGTCTGGTGTCAGATGGTGGTATGCTATCATTATTTGTTTGTGCATTTTATTTTTACTTAATGAAAAAAAGTTTTAACTAGTTGGTGATAGATGTCAATATACATTTCTCAGTGAAAGGTATTTCAGCTAAATCCAAGGTTCCCAAATGTCGGAATATAAACACAAACCCCACAACCCAAAATGAATAAGGAACTGAACATTCCTAAGTATACTTTCAGGCACTAAAATTTGGACAAGGGCAACACTCTTCATTTCACAGTATGCAACTGTAATTTGTAGACAAAACAATAAACAGACATCAATATATCTTCTTCAGAGGCACAAAACTACATCTCTCCCTGTCAGTCAACTATTAATACTCTAGAAGCAGCAATAGTTATGACTTCACCTAGGCCTAGACTGAGACTTTATGGGCTTGTCTTCACTACCGGGGTAAGTCGACTTAAGTTACACTACTTCTGATACGTGAATAACGTAGCTGGAGTCAACGTAGCTTAGGTTGACTTACCCCAGCATCTTCACTGCGCTGCGTCAACAGGAGATGCTCTCTGGTTGACTTACCTTACTCTTCTTGGGAAGCTGGAGTACCAGAGTCGACCGGAGAGAACTCTGCCATCAATTTAGTGGGTCTTCACTAGACCCGCTAAATCAACACCCGCTGGTAGTGTCGATCTCTCTGGTAGTGAAGACAAGCCTGTGTGTCACCCGGAGTAAGGTAAAGATGAATAGCTATGCTGTCCCAGAAACAGTATGGGGAAGTAGTTGTTCGTCATAATTCCTTCCCTGGCTCTCCCACAGCTCCAAGAGGACAACAATCTGACAGCCTTTGTCCAGCAGCAGATTAACTTCACTCATGCTCAGTTGTGCTGGTTGGTTTACGAGAGGCAGAACTAAGGCTCCCCCCCGTCCTCCCTTCTATTGTGGTGGGGAGTAGCAGCCCTTTGAAGCCTGCTCCTCTCTCCCCACCAACCAGCAATCTGGGTATCCCATTTTGCAGTGGGTGGGGAGTACTCAGCCCCTTTTTTTCCCCTCTGCACTGGCATGTGGAGCAAGTCCCTTGTGTACTGTTAGCTATGAAACTGACATGCCTTAACCTCCTCAGGCCAATAAGCCATTGGCTTGGGAGAACTTTTGACTTAATAACAATCCTGGGTTGTTTCAAAGTTAAACAAACAAAACATCAGGTACACTCTTTCATACTATTACAACACAGCCATGGTAAATTCTCCTGTGATTTTCCTAATTAAAATACATTGTGCACAAAGCAACCTTTTGTAATATACTGTAACTGCAGTGAACAATTGGAAAACAGGTGTTAGTTACTTTCACTTTGGCTTATTTGTAACTCTGTTAGCACTCAGCTCAGTCTCATACCAAAACCTACAAATGCTCACAGTTTCTCATTTTCACTGCCTAATCACAATGTTCAAAAAAGAACAATGCAATGAAAAAAATAAATCATTTAAAGATACTACTGTTTACACTTGGGGTTTTAAAGAATAGCTTCGGAATGTGTATTCGTAAGTATTGGGCAGTCCTCACATTCCCACTGAGTATGTACTCCGAATATACCATAAAATAAATTATTCTAATTATTCTGGGCAGTCTTAAGGCTTTATAGTTCCACCTGTGGCTAAAACCAGACATTAATACACTTCACTATATTTTAAAATAATATACCTTGAAACAATAAAAAAAACAAACTTGGAAAAAACCATACATAACATACTTTCCTGTACCGTCCTACTTACTGTAAATTAAGAAAACTGCTTAATAAAACAATTTCAGAAAAAAATCTGCTCATTGAAAAAGAATCTTCACAAGAAGTCTTCATTATGTTCATTTTAGAAATTAAAATACGCTGGAGGGTAGGGATAGGATACAGAGGGACCTAGACAAATTAGAGGATTGGGCCAAAAGAAATCTGATGAGGTTCAACAAGGGCAAGTGCAGAGTCCTGCACTTAGGACAGAAGAATCCCATGCACCGCTACAGACTAGGGACCAAATGGCTCGGCAGCAGTTCTGCAGAAAAAGACCAAAGGATTAGAGTGGACGAGAAGCTGGATATGAGTCAACAGTGTGCCCTTGTTACCAAGAAGGCCAATGGCATTTTGGGGTGTATAAGTAGGAGCACTGCCAGCAAATCGAGGGACATGATTGTTCCCCTCTATTCAACATTGGTGAGGCCTTATCTGGAGTAGTGTGTCCAGTTTGGGGCCCCACACTACAAGAAGGATGTGGAAAAATTGGAAAGAGTACAGTGGAGGGCAACAAAAATGATTAGGAGACTGGAACACATGACTTATGAGGAGAGGCTGAGAGAACTGAGATTGTTTAGTCTGCAGAAGAGAAGAATGAGGGGGGATTTGATCACTGCTTTCAATTATCTGAAAGGGGGTTCCAAAGAGGATGGATCTAGACTGTTCTCAGTGGTAGCAGATGACAGAACAAGGAGTAATGGTCTCAAGTTGCAATGGGGGAGGTTTAGGTTGGATATTAGGAAAAACTTTTTCACTAGGAGGGTAGTGAAACACTGGAATGAGATACCTAGGGAGGTGGTGGAATCTCCTTCCTTAGAAGTTTTTAAGGTCAGGCTTGACAAAGCACTGGCTGGGATGATTTAGTTGGGGATGGGTCCTGCTTTGAGCAGGGGTTTGGACTAGATGACCTCCTGAGGTCCCTTCCAACCCTGATATTCTATGATTCTAAACAGAGAAAAGGAAAAAAAAAAGGGGACCAGCGGTTGGAAGGAGAGAAAAAATGGAAAGACCAACAAAGCTATGTAACTTTTTGCACATTTTAAAATGAGAAAAATCACTGCTTCAGTTCTCCCCAGCAAAGAGAACTCTTCTCCAATCAACAAGGGATCCTGATAATTTTTTTCTTCCATACTTATAAAATGAAAAATGGAAATACTAATACAGCAGATAAATAGATTTTCAGCAACAGACAAGGTGGCACTTTGGTTTAGATGACACAGTATAAATAATGGAGAAGACTATTTCCAATCAGAAATAGTACAGCAATTACTATTTGGGAGTGGGGAGACATTGTGACAAATAATAAAGCAGCGGCTTTGGGGAATGGGAGCATGCTAATGCAAATAATCTTCAACAAGGCTAGCATACTTTGTATCAATCCCATTGAAGAGTTCTAGGACTCCCACCTTGCCCCAAATAAATAACAAGCCCTCCTGGACATGCAAGAGACCCTCAGCCTCCCAGGAGCTCTTCTCTACATGCAGTGCTCTGGCTTCTTAACACCACTCCACTAAATGAACAGCAACAGTTCCAGCAACCCTGCTCCTCCCTCTCCTCCTTTCTACAGAGATGCAGCATCTGTGCCATTCTACTATCTTGCTCCTCTCCTCCTACAGAAGAATCAGGAATGGCCTGAAGCAATTTTACCAGTCAGGGTGGAAAAAGATTAATTGCTGCTCCAGCATCCGGGCAAAAACAAACAAAAAACAATGCCTAACCTCCACTCGCCAAAAAACCTTGAGTGTCACGGAGGTATAGTGTTATCTGGAAGTTGGTGCCCAAGGCAACTGCCTTCCTCACTGCCCCTAGAATCGTCCCCAAGAATAGTGGTGTCTAGGATATTTTGCGCTTTCCTCCTCATCCCTTTTACAAGAACAGGACATTTGGATTCTAAAGTAAGTGGGGAGCTTGAGGCTGTTAAGCTACTTTTTTCTCTTGTGACCTCAAGTGAAAGAGCCACTTGTTCCCTGTTCCCACTCGGCTACTTGCCCAGGCAAAATTTTTACTCTGAAAGGGTTTCTAAAGCTCTGCCATGTTAAATCACCAGACATCAAGCACTTTTTAAAAAAAAAAAAAAAGCCTCACACACAAATGAACTAGAACACTATCCCCACGAGTGACTAATTATGAAACTGTTTCACTAATTCATCCACGTAATTTATACTAGAACACTATATCAATACAAACAAAAGCAAAAAGTGAAAGCTTTTGTAAATTATTTCACTTGTGGCAGAGAGGTATTTTCATGCTTGTAAAAAGAAATCAAGTCACACCACGACCTCTCTTTACAAGGCAAGCATTGTGTAAAAAAAACAAAAAAAACCCTTGCAGGTTAACAAGACCTGTGAGGGAGTATATGGCTGGGCTCAAGTGAACAAAATTCTTTGGTTTTTTTTTCGGCTGGGTAGCACACACACACCTGTTACTTCACTTTTGGTCTCACTTTTTACATCTACTGTACAGTTAATTTATTTTTAAGTGTCTGGGAAAGGGTCTTTCTACATTTTAGAAACAAGGAAAAAACAACTTGGAATATGATCCTGAGAACCAGAAGGAGAAAATGAAATTAGGGAAAATCTGATCTAGTCTTAAAAACACACTTCCAGAGAAGTGTAGACCCCAAATTTAAATCTGTTAAAAGTTTTTATGAAACTTGATCATAAGTGTTTCCTTTAGAAGAAGCTTGGTCGCATTTAAATATTCCCACGCAGTATTTGTAACCCAAAAACTGAAGTACTGATGTTGAAAGCAAAATGAACTAGAAACAGACATGAAAGACTAATTTATTTTCATACAATGGAATGAATGAAGGCTAAAGGGAAACAACCAGCATTAATTGTGAAAAGTTCATTTGAAGACCCTTTCAGGATTAATGTAAAGTATTAGTAACAATGTATCTTGTTAAAAAGGGGGGCCCAATCCTACAATCAACTATGCACAAGTTGATCCAGTGAGCTCAATGGAACTACCTCACATGCAAAGATATGCTTGAGTAAAAATGCAAGATCTGGGCCTTGCTCCATAAACTGACATAGCATCCCTCTAAGACACCAAAGGCCTCTAAAAATCCATTGCATGAGAAGTTAAAAGTTTAACTTAAGTTAAAACAGGAGAGATTTACACCTGCTTTAAACACACACTTAGAAACACTCACAGAAACATGATCACATCTGCTAAATTTTACAACCCCTTCACCCTTATGCCCACCATGACGACTAACACTATACTTTCACTTACTCATGATTAAACCCACAGACCACTCATATCCCACCGCACTGCTGACAATCGACATGGCAAGACCACCCCTGTGCACTGCTACTGACACAGCCAATAGAACTGAGTGCTGAAGTGAAGCATACTGGATCTCTCAAGGCACACATGCACTTGTTTCCTTTGATCATGCATACAGATGGATGTAGGGGGAGGGACACAGCCTCCCTCCCCAGTCTCTTAATATCACAATCGCAGCTCTGCTGAGCTGTTCCAGCTAATCCCTCCGCCATTCAATACAGCTACACCTAACAGTGAATGCACCTGGAGTGCATGCAGAGAATTCCCAGGGGTTATTGACTGCCAATAGGGAGGGGAGGCAGATTTAAGGTTTGAACCTTAACTCTATTTCCTGGTTCAGAGTTTTGCTGAATTCAACATTCTGGAAGGGCACGAGGTACTACCAGACAACCTTAACTCTCCATTAACAAAGTTTTTCCGTCAGTGAATACACCATACTTCACATTATGTTTAAACATGGCTAATAGTAAGTGTTAAAATGCAAAATATAGAACATTTGTCATTGTGACAACCACAGCAGTGAGAGACCCAAACTACTACAAAAACAGTTTCAAATGCAAAATCCATCTGAGTGGTGGAATGAGAAGGGTTTAAGGTATACATCAGGGAGTCTTAGAGAAAGGTTTAATTGTAACCGCAAGTTTGGTTCTGATAGCAGATTCCTGTCTTGTCCTGGTCCATAACACAGCAAGTCAGTTTATATTAACATTTTTTGTTCAGCTATTTTGTATATGAACTTGTAAATCTCTGTTTTGGCAAACAGAGGTTATTTACTGAGTTTGGTTTAAAATACAACATAAATAAATGCCTATCTAGGCTGTAGATGTCCTTCCTATTAAAATATATAGGAAACAGAAAATCAAAACAGCACATCTCTCCACAGATAATCACCGGTCAACATAAACATTGTAATTCAAAAACTAACACCACTCATATTCCACTTGCGTTCTGAAGGATGTGCTCTTTTACTTATTATCGAGTTTCTATCACATCACTATCGTTCAACAACCTTTCGTTGGGCTGAAGGTACTAAGAACGTCTAAAATAAACCATACAACTATATTGTATATAACTATTACCAAAGATATTTTTAAATAGAACATCCTTAAGTTACACTGACTGTATTTACTATTTTTGTTGGGTTTATAAAGAATCTTTTATAGCACCGCTCTATTTAAGTGCAGAAAATAGTTTAAATAGAGATTTAAATACAATCAAAATATTTTGTTGCTTAGCGACTAAAATTTTTGCGGAAAATAATACATTAGTTACAAGCACATCTGGCAATTCACAAGAAATCTATTTTTAGCTATACTTACATCAATAGATTAATTCTACATAATTATCCCAGTACGTATCTTCAGTATTCTCATGGGTGATCTTATTTTTATTAAAAAGAAAAAGAGTACTTGTGGCACCTTAGAGACTAACATTTATTTGAGCATAAGCTTTTGTGAGCTACAGCTCACTATTAAACTATGCTAGCTGTTGGAAAGATTTAATAGTGTCTGCATTTAGTGTCATGGAATTTGGATGTGGATTAACCAATTGTTTGTCTTAGAGCTTCAATTCTCTCTCTTTCCCAGGAAAGTCAGAGTTTAAACTTAACAAATCCAAGCATGTTAAGGTATGAAAATGCACAATTTGGGCACCTATACAACCTTAACTCTGCCCTGTATTACTTTGCAACAATTATAGGGTTATGACTAAGTCACTTTAATGTTTGTAGTGCTCCCAGACTAAATGAAACTGAATTAAAAGATACTTGACACTTTTTTTATCCACTCTCTCATGATGTTATACAATTTAAAATAACTAACTCCTAAACTAATTAAGAGATTTACTTGTAAATTCTCAGTTAATTCATTTGACACTTAAAGAATAAGTGCTGTGACTATGGGGAGCATATGCTGTATTTTTTATACATAATTTACAAGTATAGAATTTCTTTTTATATAACCACTCAAAACAATGTAAAACTTGGCAGCCTACAAATCAAAGCATGAAGGGGCATATAAATGTTTAGCATATCTGGCATACAAATACCTTGCAACTACAGCTACAACAGAGCCATGCAAACACCTGTTCTCACTTTCAGGTGACATTATAAACAAGAAGTGGGCAGCATTATCTCCTGCAAATGTAAACAAACGTGTGTGTCTGAGCGATTGACTGAATAAGAAGTAGGACTGAGTGGACTTGTAGGCTCTAAAGTTTTACATTGTTTTATTTTTGAATGCAGTTATTTTTTGTACCTAATTCTACATTTCTGAGTTCGAATTTTGTGATAAAGAGATTATACTACAGTACACTGGCATGACATATGGTATTTCCAAATAATTATTTGGGAATTTACACCACTCAGTGTGGTACCTTGGGCACTTTCTATTAATTTCTCATCTTCACAAGTACTGCACAAGAAATGTAGTTAATATTTCATTTAACGTATCATCAGGATGATACATACCAAAATGAAAAAAATTGAGAATCTCTAAAGATTTGCTGTCTTGAACAGAAATAAGCTGATTACTTACAGGAATAAGGTCACTTTGTGTGTAAAACAATCTGAGTAGAAGTTGTAAACATCAATATTCATCAATCGCATCTTATTTGCTATAAAACCTTCATATCTTCTATAATTGTGAAGATTTTTCCAGTAGAATTTCACTGCATGTTATTCTAGATACACTATTACAAATTCTAATCCTATTTGGCATAGCTGACTTTCAACATTTAAGAGTGTTATCTCCTTCATGAGATGTTGCATATAGGCAGTGTAAATCCGCTCATATATTGAAAATGTAAATGTCCCACAAATATAGCTGTTATAAGCATTATGTTTCTAGTAAGGATAATTTAAAAGGACATAAGCACAGTCTTTAGGCAGAGAGAAGCAGTCTCTAGGCAGAAATGAAATTTGATGACTTGAAGAGATTCTCTCTCAGAGGTTTATAATCCATTTAAGAAAGACTAGTCACTGAAGGGTTTTTGCTCTATCTTCTCTAGGACTCTCACAATTTTCAGACTATTTGGACCTCATTTTCGATCACATCCACTTTATGCATAAAGTTCTGATTTTCATTGATCCCTTTGAGAACACGGCCTTGTACTCAGGCAAATGGCTTCTCTAATGTGAGATGTTCATCTCAGAAGAAATTACCTCCAACATTCTATGGATGCAGTCAAGTCTCTTCTTGCATGCTATTATGCCGTTCCTTTACTTCCTAAATTTACTGTTCAGCTAGCTGGTGATAGAAAGTTCTGTGATGTAGCACTGCCACTTCTCGTCTACTGAAAGATAACTACATATATGCTCCTTAATACTGAGTGCCAAGTACATTGGGTCCAGTTCAAAAAGATTAATCCCTAACACTACAGCATTTTTAAACTGAGCCTTGTAGCACCCATAATGTACCCTGGTTGTGTTGTGTTAATATATTTATTTCTTCAGTACATTACAGTACAGTTGATACAGTTAGTACATTAGCTTTCCACATTAAAAAAAAAACAGGTTCTGAATCTTCATTTAGGGAACAAGCGAAAATCTTTTAGTGGTCGTTAGCCTCATCTCCTGCTTGCTCCACATCTCAAAGACAGAAGAACTGCTCAACAGGGAGCAAACTGAAACATAAAGGGTTCTGCAGACACTTTGCCCGTAGCTGCCAGAAGCTGCACTCAACACATATCTGTTAATGCCTCACTTTCAGAAGCACTAAACTTAAACTTAAAAAAAAAATTAAAATGATTTTGGATGAAAACCCAATGCTTCAGCTACAAATCTAGAAAATATTTTTTTAGTAGGGTTCTGAAAGAAATTAGTTCTTAAAAATTCCTATATTTTTCTATATTATTGTGCTTGTAATACTTTTAGCACGAAATTGATTGTACATTTTTTCACTTAGATTTAAACATTTTAGAAAAATACCCATAAATCTTTGCAGTTAAAGACTGCAAAGGGGATTAACTTTTGTATTGTAACAACTGTATTAAAACAAGTATAACCTCTCACTATTTCCAGTGAAAAATCCATGATTTGTGTTTTGTGGTCAAAATGAATTAAATTCCAGTTATTTGTAACAGCTGTGACAAAGTTCCTCCTCTGTCTTGGTGGGTCCTGCGCTTATTGGTGGATTTGCTCACCTCAGAGGTTCACGGCAGCCCTCAGATTGGCCACTTTCGTGGCTCAAATGTGCCGTTCACTCAGTTAGCCTCATCACTGGCCAGCATGGGGAAAAGGAAGAAGAACAATCCCTGCAGTCTCTGCTGATCCACCTTGTGGATCAGGGAACAGGCCAGAGACCTTCCCCTCTGGTGGAACCCACAGTCCAGGTCAACTCCTCCAGTATCAAGTAGGGAGTTGTGGGGGGATGGAGGGAACTCGGGCCCACCCTCTACTCTGGGTTCCAGCTGTCTACAGTGACTCCTGTAACAGCTGTGTGACAGCTACAACTCCCTGGGCTACTTCCCCATGACCTCCTCCCAACACCTTCTTTATTCTCACCACAGGACCTTCCTCCTGATGTCTGATAATGCTTGTACTTCTCAGTCTTACAGTAGTACGTCTTCTCACTCTCAGCTTCTTGCGCCTTTTTCTCCCAGCTCCTCGCACGTGCACCACAAACTGAAGTGAGCTCCTTTTTAAAATTCAGGTGCCCTGCTTAGCCTGCCTGTCTTAATTGATTCTGGCAGCTTCTTGATTGGCTGCAGGTGTTCTAATCAGCCTGTCTGCCTTAATTGTTTCCAGAAAGTTCCTTATTGTTCTGGAACCTTCCTTGTTACCTTGCCCAGGGAAAAGGGACCTACTTAACCTGGGGCTAATATAGCTGCCTTCTATCACTCTCCTGTAGCCATCTGGCCTGACCCTGTCACACTGCATTCTCAGTTTTTAAAACCAGTGGCCCCAGAAGTCTATTAGGTGAAGCTAACAGACCTTGAATGTGTGTCTCCCTCAGTTTACATTCCCTTCTCTGAAAATATAATTTCATATATTTCCAGTAATCGTTTAGTAAAAAAGGGATTATTTCAGAATAATCAACTTGAATCAACTGATTCAAGGTGACAGTAGCTACCTTAGTTAAAATTTCACACACACAAAAAATATACACAGGGCAAGTGAAAAAACATCCAGTTGCTCTATTACCGAAAATATCAGATTAGTATTCCAAGTTGCCTATTTGCAGGAGTCCTTCAATGGGGAAAAAAGTGGCATTACCTTGGATATGTCTTATGTATTTTCTGGTCCCACTTAAATCACAATTTTAACTGCCTCCTTTTGGATTTTAAATCAGGTAAAGAGTTCATAAATACTGCACAAGAACTGATTCTGCAAGAGAGATTGCCAGGTGTTTGTTTTTGAAACAGCTTAGTAGGTGGTTTTTTGGTGTGTGATCAGATGCTCTGCCAAGCCATAATTTTTTATAAAATTTCTGTCAAAAGGGGAAAAATATCCCTATCATCACTTCACTGGTGTCATTTTTCACATCTCTTCAAATTGTTTTTGAACACTTAAATTGGAGCATTCAGTTAATTCGCTACCTGTTAAAAAGTGTTGATTATTGTTCACCTGAAGTGACAGAGAAAAAACAGAAGTCTTAAAATTATCAAAATGACAGGGCACAAGAGATGTACTCTCTTGTATTAGCTTGGGAGATCAGCACACACAGGTAGTGCCATTTTCCACTATTAATCTAATATCCCATATATTTTTCAGTTGGTTTAGACCACACATTCAGTATGTCTTTTCCAGAGACTAGAGCTGCTCATTCAAGTATATGACAAGGGTTTATTTCAGTCCATAAAAACTAATCCTGGGAGTGTACAACTAAAATAGCATTTCACCACAACAGGTGTTAGCTGAACATCAGCAGAGCTGGGCTTAAAGCTCTTAACCACAACCATTAGAAATACCTCTCCAGGTGTTAAAATCAAGAGCAAGGCCAAGACACAAACAGTGATCTGCACCAAGGGACAGTTTAATTAGAAAAGTATTCTTAAAATTTGCTTTGTCTAGTCTTGTCTAGTAGCCTATGCACTAAAGTTATAACATTACGTAATTATAAATATAGCTTACACTTTTGGTTTTAACTTTCCCATTTCAAATGTCAAATAATTTAAAAGTGAAACACACATTTGGGTTCTTTTAAATATTAATTCATGTGAAGTAAGCATATTCAAATAAGTTGTTTCACAATTAAATATAGCTGGATATATTTGTATTAGAATTTTCACATCAAAACAATCGTAAAAACTTTTTTGTTGCATAGACCAAGTGTGATGAAGCGGGACTGTTCTTAATGTTTCCTCTGAATATTGTGGGGGTGCCTCAGTTTCCCCTATGCAGTTCTTAAGTACCTAGGTGGTGGGATAAGGGTGTATGATCGTTGCAGAGCCCTAGAGGGCAGGGGTGTGGACACAGAGAATGGCCAACACCCTGTTTCCTGGCAACTGATGGCCTGGCCCTTCCCTCCTGGCAAGGTGAGAGCTAAAGGGTTGGAGAACAAAGGAATCAGGTGACCTCCTGGCCTGGGAAAGGGACAAAGCCCAGAGGAGGAGGGGGGAGAAAGTTTTCGTTTGGGGCTGGCTGGGGACATGGAGTGAAGTGCAGACGTGGTTGTTTGGCTCACTGCCCCCCAAAATGGATCCAGCTGAAGGGTCTTGTTCCCTGCACCTACAAGCTCTGTTTTAGACCATGTTCCTGTCATCTAATAAACCTTCTGTTTTACTGGCTGGCTGAGAGTCACGTCTGACTGCAAAGTTGGGGTGCAGGACCCTCTGGCTTCCCCAGGAGCCCGCCTGGGCGGACTCGCTGTGGGAAGCGCACGGAGGGGCAGAGGATGCTGAATGCTCCGAGGTCAGACCCAGGAAGGTGGAAGTTGTGTGAGCTTCTTGCCCTGGAGACAGTCTGCTCACAGAAAGGAGACTTCCCCAGAGTCCTGACTGGCTTCGTAGGGAGCAGTTCCAGAGCATCGCCCAGGGACTCCGTGACACCAAGGTATTGTTTTTTTTCCCTGTTAGGGTTTTATTATAAGTTTACTCTCCTCCCTTTCACCCTCGGTTACCACATCACCAAGCACATTTTCCCAGAAGGAAAGTCACAGCACTGTTCCAAATGTCTGCCTTTAACAGCTAATTGTACTGTTCCTGAGGCTATGTCCATGCTTAAAACGCTACAACAGCGCAGGTGTTGTGCTGCAGCTGCGCTACTGTAGGGCTTCAGTGTAGACACTTAATATAGTCACAGGAAGGGTGTTCTCATGGCTGTAGTAAAACTACCTCCCCGACAGATGGTAGGTGGGTCAACAGATAAATTCCTCCGTCTACCTAACACTGTCTTCATGGGATTTAGGTCAGCTTAATAAAGTCGCTCATGGGTGAGGATTTTTCATGCCCAAGTGATATAGGTGGGTCAATCTAATTTTCTAGTGTAGAACAGCCCTTAGACTAGGCTTTGGCATAGTCCCAAATGATATCCCAAAGCCCTGTAGCGGTTCGACTGCACTCACGTAAAATACAGATTTAAACTTCTTAAATATATTTAATTACCCTTGAATCTGCAGGAGGCTGAATGCCTTCAACTTCCACTGGATTCGAGAGAAACTGAAGTTATACTAAGCATCCCCGAGAAGGTGCTCAACATAATCAAGCTGTATGACAGCACAGAAGATTAGAAGGAAAAACATTTTCCTCTCACAATATTTAGAAAGTATTCTATTACAATGTATAAGACAGAAAAGGCTTTTTTTAAGTCCACTCCCTCTCACTCCCCTGCACAAAAGTCCTGCACTGCCGTAACAGAGCAGTTCTCCCTTCTACATCTAGATTGAACCCGGTGGTGTTCTTTGGTTCACTTTTTACCTCCACACCTAGGCCATGTCTACACTTATTGGTAGATTGGTGCTGCTATAATCAATGGAGGGGATGTTGATTTACCAGGTCTAGTGAAGACCTGTTAAATCGATGGCAGAGCTTTCTCTGGTTGACTCCGGTACTCCACCAGAACAAGAAGAGTAAGCTAAGTCGACCTAAGCTACATGGACTCCAGTTATGTTATTCACATAATTGGAGTGGCATAACTTAGGTTGGCTTACTGAGGTAGTGTAAACAAGGCCCTAGTCAGTTTGAATATATTCTTCCCTTATCAACCTGCTTATAGGCAGCCACCTAAGCCTCTGTATTTTACAGATGGTTTATCCTCTACATCATGGATGTCCCGTGGAAAGGAACAGACCATTCTAAAAACTATTTTTTTAAAAAGCATCATTGTTGTATCAAGGTGGTAGCAGTCTGAAGCTATAAATATAGGCTTTAACTGTGCAAGGGATTTAAGTGCACCTCACAGAATCACATCATATAAAATATCAGAGTTGGAAGGGACCTCAGGAGGTCATCTAGTCCAACCCCCTGCTCAAAGCAGGACCCATCCCCAACTAAATCATCCCAGCCAGGCCTTTGTCAAGCCTGACCTTAAAAACCTCTACGGAAGGAGATTCCACCACCTCCCTAGGTAACCCATTCCAATGCTTCATCACCTTCCTAAACCTACCCCACTGCAACTTGAGACCATTACTCCTTGTTCTGTCATCTGCTACCACTGAGAACAGTCTAGAACCATCCTCTTTGGAACCCTCGTTCAGGTAGTTGAAAGCAGCTATCAAATCCCCCTCATTCTTCTCTTCCGCAGACTAAACAATCCCAGTTCCCTCAGCCTCTCCTTGTAAGTCATGTGCTCCAGCCCTCTAATAATTTTTGTTGCCTTCCACTGGACTCTTTCCAATTTTTCCACATCCTTCTTGTAGTGTGGGGCCCAAAACTGGACACTACTCCAGATGAAGCCTCACCAATGCCAAAATAAAGGGGAATGATCACGTCCCTCGATCTGCTGGTAATGCCCCTACTTATACAGCCCAAAATGCCACTGGCCTTTTTGGTAACAAGGGCACACTGTTGACTCATATCCAGTTTCTCATCCACTGTAACCCCTAGGTCCTTTTTTGCAGAACTGCTGCCTGGCCACTCAGTCCCTAGTCTGTAGCAGCGCATGGGATTCTTCCATCCTAAGTGCAGGACTCTGCACTTGCCCTTGTTGAACCTCATCAGATTTCTTCTGGCCCAATCCTCTAATTTGTCTAGGTCCCTCTGTATCCTATCTACCACTCCTCCCAGTTTAGTGTCATCTGCAAACTTGCTGAGGGTGAAATGCACGCTATCCTCCAGATCATTTATGAAGATACTGAACAAAACCAGCCCCAGGATCGACCCTTGGGGCACTTCACTTGGTACCGGCTGCCAACTAGATATGGAGCCATTGATCATTACCCATTGAGCCCGACAATGTAGCCAGCTTTCTATCCACCTTATAGTCCATTCATCCAGCCCATACTACTTTAACTTGCTGGCAAGAATATTGTGGAAGACTGTATCAAAAGCTTTGCTAAAGTCAAGGAATAACACGTCCACTGCTTTCCCCTCATCCACAAAGCCAGTTATCTCATCATAGAAGGCAATTAGATTAGTCAGGCATGACTCGCCCTTGGTGAATCCATGCTAACTGTTCCTGATCA
Organism: Lepidochelys kempii; assembly: GCF_965140285.1. Lineage (NCBI taxonomy): Eukaryota > Metazoa > Chordata > Testudines > Cheloniidae > Lepidochelys > Lepidochelys kempii. The sequence continues at coordinate 147,825,751 of NC_136382.1, read as the reverse complement.
CTTTCTTCTTCTGAAAGTGCTTCAAAATTGATTCCTTGAGGACCTGCTCCATGATTTTTCCAGGGACTGAGGTGAGGCGGACTGGTCTGTAGTTCCCCAGATCCTCCTCCCCCCCTTTTTTAGATGCATTGGTGGTATAGAGATGCACCACTGTTGCTCTTTACCGGCATCTTGCAAGGCTGATCATATGCTAAAATCTTTGGGCAGCTGCCAACGGTATTTTTTTTCACTAGCGGACTTGTAGGTGGCAGAAAAACAGTGGTGTCCTTTTAATCATTTCTGTAACGTATATGAGCCCCACTGTACTTCAGCCTCCTGCAAAGCTGTATGACATAGTAACTTGTTTGGAGGACTGGCAACAATCATTTTGTTCATGAGAAAATAAATCTTCCGATCTTGGCTCACACTTGATTCCCCAACTCTTAACAGACATGAAGATATAGCTTTATAATTTTATTCCTCTGTCTCGACGGGAGGGGACGACAACTTAAATTAAGCTTTATTTACTGCAAAAATTGCTGACTCAATGAGAGATCAGGGGTTGCCCTACATCCTATTATGGCTACCCACCCAGTGTTAAGTGCACTATTGAGACAAGTAAATTTGTTGAGTAAGTCGTATCAGTTTAGGCACTTGTTCAGATACCCAGCTGTGTGCTAGAAAGCAGATGGAAGGCTGCAGAAATGACTGTAATGTTCTTACAGAAATCAGCTATAAAAAATGAACATCTCTTTAAAAAGGCATAAGAATCACATATATTAGAGTTAGGGCTTGTCCACATGGGGAAGTTAGTGAAAAGCAAGTATGGTGTGAATTTAAAATGCACTAGGTATTCCAGGCTTTTTCCTCCAAGTAGACAAGTCCTTACTCTTATAAATAAAGTAAAACTCTGAGTTGCTTCTATATTGTAAAAGTAAACAGTTACATTCTGTACCTAACACTTAAAAACAGATAAGGAATAATAATAATTTACATTTAAAAGGCTACAAATTTTCCCCTTTCAATGTAAATATTTAGGAGACAATACTGAATAGTGCCAATCAGTACTGGATTTTAAATCACTTAAATGCATCCACTACTTATTAGCGAAGAGTCTGTTTCAACTTCAACACAATGTTGCAAAGAATATCCTAGATCTTGGCTCCAAAATATTATGCTACTCTCCTCATTAGAGCAATTTATACATTTTTACTCCTTTCTATATATTTCTTCCATCTGCTCTAAAAAGCAGGCCTTCTTGGTCTTAAAAAAATTAAATAAGGGTAATTCCTATTGATTACCCTTTTCCTTATTGATACTAATTTTTGTATGGTATTTGGGCTCAACTGAAAACAAAGCTGAAGAACCATTGGTGAAAGAATATCCATGTCCAATAGAGGAAAGCAAGAGTCAGGCCTGACAGCCCACTTCTCTTTAATCTTTCCTTCACTGGTGGAGGTGGTGGCAGTTAAAGCCATGCAAGGCTGCCCTAAGCAGAGTCTCTGCTCCAGCAAGGTACTAAGCTACAAAAGTCCCCTTTTTCTCCAGTTTTGGTTAGAGGACATAGGTTTGAAGGCTGGAGCAAGCCATCTCTTGCCCAGCAGTTCTCTTCAGTGGGTCTTCTGGAGTTTTCAGGAGAGGGATGGAAGAGACTGAGAAGACAAGGTTTCCAGCTCCCATTTCTCTTCACAAATATCCATGAGAGGAAGAGAAAGAATTGGGCCAGAAGAAACTGTCATTCCCTTCCAATTCTCTTTTTTACATATAAAGGGAGGGAGAAAAGTTAGTTAAGAAGACCACCTCATTTCTGACTACTTTAACTGCTCTTCAGTGAAGTAGTGACAAATAGGGTGGGACTACACATTGCTCATAAAGAATACACACAAAGTACTCCTGTCCAAAGCTCACCCCCATACCTGGTCCCCCACCCCACTTTTAACAACTCCTTAAAACAACCAACATCAATCATTGCATGACGTTGCATTTACGCTGTCTGTTTTTAGTGTTTTTCTTGCAAGATCTCCTGTCTCACACTGACGCAAATTATGTCTACACTTTAAGGAGCAAAAGAAACCCATCTGGTCTAGCTGCATGTACTGGAATATGACATCCTGTCATGGGTAGGAAAAAAAATCCAACCATGAAATGACCCAATTTCTTTTTAGTGAGCTGCGAGTAATGAGCTGCAAGACTTCCATTTCTCAATCAGCAGGGGACCAGGCAAAAGGAGTCTGCCCTGCCTTCTCTAGGGATACAAGCACACATGGGAGTGCTGTACAGTGTCTCTTGCAGTGCACATTGTATAAGAGGAAAGGAAGTTAAAGGGGAAGTGAGTGTTAGAGGAATATCAGTCTCAGTGGATGGACAAGTGATGGAAGAGTGCATAAGATGTGCATCTCATGGTGGAGAGCACACGTATGGAATTAATGTCTAAGTGAAAGTATGCAGGAGATGAACATATTGGATGCAATGAAGAGTTTCTAACGGGGGACAGCAAAAGATAAAAAGCCTTGATTTGGGCTTGAATATAATAGGGACACCAGAAAGCAAATTCAGACTAATTTGTCTCAAAGGAGAGGAATAAAAATAGTAACAAGGACAGAATATTACTTACATACACAGTCAAGAGCATGATTCAATATTCATGTATAATGCAGTTCACTATTTAGCTGTTAAATTTAGGGTGGAATTTTCAAAGATAACTAAGGGCTTGTCTACACTGCACTGCACTTCAGACTACCATGTGGAGGTTGTGGGAATGAACTAAAAGATTCCTACTTTGCATTAGTAAAATCCTTTTCAAACAAGATTACATTAATGTGAACTAGGAACCCTTTAGTTTGCACTCACAGTGTCCAAACAGGGCTGTTACATCACAGCACTTTGTCATGTAGTGCTATTCACACCTCAGTAGTCCAAACTGCAAGGCAGTGTACATATGCCCTAAGTGGTTTAGGAAGGAGAACAAATCCAATTCCAAATCACTTAGGCACTTTTGAAAATCCCATCCTTAACAAAATGTTTAATCACGCTCAATGACTAAATGTTTTCACAGAAGTGTGGCTTTCTACAATAACTACTCTAGGATTCATCACTTTCTAAAGATACTTTTGGCACATCAAACAAGTGTTGACACCAATACTTTAACCCTACAATTTGCAGAATCCACTCTTGATGTGAAAACTTTCATTATTTGAATATTACATCATAACAGGTATAAGTAGAATGGTACCTATTCAGCTTTTAAGAGCTCACTCTCCAAATACACTATAAAGTACATACATGTAACCTTCCTATATTTGTAAAGGATAGTAGATGATTTTCGGTGCTGTTATTTCTTTGACTGGAATTTTTTGATAGACAGTTTTAAGGAACATATTTCACCACTAAAGTAAACTTTCTTCATAGGTACTCACAATCAACTTTCTTCAGGAGAAGGAAAAAACTGAAGACAAGGAAATGTCACAAAGAAAGAGGATCCTGTTTTATTTAAAGAAATTTGTTTTCATTGACCAGTGAAGGGTGAAACCACGTAAGATATGTCTTCTATTTTCACTTAGAATGGAGTCCAGCCATATTACTGACATACTATACTTGGCCAAATATATCACTTATTCTGTGTTATGCTGAAAACCACTTCAGTCAGGTTTGACTGTAGTAGCATTGTCTTTTTTCAGGTTTACGGTTTGGATTTGTTCCTGAAATAGCGTAAGGGCAGACTTCCACACCACATCACAGTACTACATTTATTTCCTAAAGCCCAATCTTAACAGCAATAAATCAGGCACTTGGATTCAAATTAGAAGAAATTAACTCTTTGATACCACTGATAAGGATTTCCCTAGACATTAAACAATAATGCATGTCTCATAACTGTCCAGCATCAGGAATTCCAGACTCAATGCCAAGGATGTAAATGCATCATGTGCTCGAGAACTTTACTGAAAAACTGAAATTTGTACACACTAATTCATTCAGTATTACAATTTACAAGCAGAGTTCAATTTAAGTTTTGCTAAGTATTTCAACTCCTGCAACTAATGCAAGATTTTCTTAGGACAGGATATAGAATTATTTTATTTTAAATATTGTGGACCAGTGTTTTCAAACTTTTTTTCTGGTGACCCAGTTGAAGAAAATTGTTGATGCCCGCGACCCAATGGAGCTGGGGATGAGGGATTTGGGGTGTGGGAGGGGCTCAGGGCTGGGGCAGAGGGTTGGGGTGCTGGGGTGGGGGCTGCAGGGTGGGACTGGGAATGAGGGGTTCAGGATGTGGGGGGGCTCTGGGCTGGGGCAGGGGGTTGGGGTGCGGGAGGGAGTCAGGGCTTTGGGTACAGGCTCTGGGGTGGGGCCAGGGATGAGGAGTTTGGGGTGCAGGAAGGGGCTCCAGGTTTGGGGGGGCTCAGGGATGGGGCAGGGGATTGGGGCACGGGGTTGGGGCGCGAGCTTACCTCAGGCGGCTCCCAGTCAGCAGTGGGTGCTAAGGTAGGCTTCCTGCCTGTCCTGGCACCGCGGACCACGCTGCACCCTGTAAGCAGCCAGCAACAGGTCTGGCTCCAGAGTGGAGGTGCGCAAGCACCGCCCCTCCCCAGCTCCCATTGGCTGGGAACCAATGTACTATCAAGCATTGCCATAATAAAATTAAGGCTGTTAAGGTGTGTGATGTTACGTCTGGGGGAAAAACAAAAGATCTCCAGATTGGTAAGGCATTCCAGGGCAGCAACCACAGTTCCAGGCAGGATGTCACTGGCAGTTTAGCATACCTGGCATACCCAGTTTTGAAAGCCAGCATTCACCAGAGGAATTCTGTCCATCACTCTCTCACATGTTCAGTCTCCTATATGTTGCATCACCAGAAATTCACCCATAAATGTGACTTGCTGAGTGAAAGACACACACACCTCAGCTGCCACTTGGTGGGCTACATCTTTGGTCTCATAAAGGTATTGACAATTATAGGGGAAATTCTGGGATTGTCACAATAACCTTCCAGAACACCCTTCAGGTCTCACGTTACCAACTCACAATTTTATCACAACAATCACAGTATCTGGATTAAGGATTCTCATGAATTTCTGATTTCTACCTTTAGTCTTGCAAAATTTGGCCCTTTTCCAAAATTGCCACCATCTCCCATTACTATCAATGAGACAAAGATTGTCCCCAGCAACAGCAAATCCCTTTAATCTTTACAGGTGAAAGTAAGACTGCCTCCAGCAAAGATGGCTGTTATGTTCCAGTGTTTTCCAATGGGCCTAAAGCCACGTGGCCCTCAGTGAAGATGGTGGCCTCTTCAGTTACTATGTGAGGGCTAGGCAGCAGAAACAAAAGAGACTAAGGGCAGCAAGGGGAGGATGTGTTAGGAAACAGGACTGGAAATTATGACAAGCAGAAGAAAGTGGGGAGGAGGTGGCTAACTAAAGTCTCAGCTCCAGGAGATGTATGATTAGGTGCGATTCTCAACATTTGTTAAAACAAATCAAACAGTTCTAGCTCGTGTCTATAGAGAAAAACTTGACAACATGAATTAGGTGAAACTTAAAACTCAAAAACCAGAAGGCAAATCAAGGAACCTTTTAAAGTCATGATTTCTTGGCACTTGACTCATGATTTTGGAACACCGGCGGTTGGCAATACTAGGATAGAGAGGAAGAGAATGGCAGTTCTCTTCACTCTTGGGAGGAGATGGCAAGTGGAATCCTCTTTATGGAGTGAACAGGAAGGGTTTATTCATGGTTGAATTTTTACCTGAATTGGGGGTGGGCAAGTAGTGAAAAAGAAATTGGAGGAAGGTGAAACAATGTCATATTACTTTTAAAAAAAATCACAAGATTTTTGCAGAGTCCAACTCATGGTTTTTGCATGCTTGGGCTTGCAATATAGTCTTATAACTCCCCGATCTAAGGAACTATCAGGTTTCCCACAACACACTAACACAGCAACAGCTGAAGGCATTACTGTTCGGTGACAATGCACTATTTTACAGAAGCAAGACTGGCAAGTGTACATACGCTGAACTACTGTAGAAACAAGCTATTTTTGTCAAGGGGACATTGAACATACACTATTGATAAACCAGACATTGTGTGTTCAGAACAATACAAGTATTAATAAAATATTTTATTTAAAATGTTCTGTGAAAACTGGGTTGAAGAAATACCAGTTTCATGTGACAATCCTAGTTACTTTCAGCTGAATATAAAAAAAATGCAGTTCACTCAAAGGCTATAATGAACTAACTTCAAGCTGTAGTGTGTTATTTTTTCTTCTTTAATAATTTGGCAAAGATCTTATAATTTGTATACAATGATAATTTGTATTTAAAAACACTACTCCCAGGGTCCTGCAGCTTTGAAAGCAAAAGAAAAAGGATGAGAGGAAAAAAGACCTTATGGTTGAGGCACTGGACACTCAGGAAACCTGGATTCAATTCTCAACTCTGCCACAGAAATTCCTTTATTACCATAGGCAAGTCTCTCAATCTTCCCATTTCTCAGGTTCCCCATCAGTAAAACGGGGATAATACTTCTTTTTCCCCTTTTTTGTTTGCCGTGTCTATTTAGATTATGAACTTTTTGAGGCAAGGGGATATCTGTTATGTGTTTGGAACAACGACCAGCACAAAAGGGCACAATTTTCTGTTAGGTCCTCTAGGTATTACTCAAACAAATAGAAATGAGGTTTATTAAATCATTTTAACATACTATATTTTTACATAATTTTAGGGGTGAACAGAGCTTTCTTGTGTCCAACTCTTAAAATAAGTCAGAATACAGCAAGGTAAAGTGGTTTAATAACACTAATTATTATTATTACCAAGATCTGTTAGACATCTAGCAAGCAAACTACATTCATGTACATAATTATCTGTACAGCTTACTCTTGGCGTACAAAACTCCATTTCCATAGAAAAAGGGTGTGGACAGAAATACATAATATACTCACTGCAATGGTAATGATAACCATGAAATAAACTGCAGGACTATGTAAATATGGCCTTTAATCACACAACTTTAACTGCCATATTTGCTTTCTGTCCACTACTATTCCATATCCCACAAGATTATGATTAATGCTCCAAATCTTTGAACTGTTTCAAATCTCTGAGATGATCTTGAAAATAAAATCAAAACAACCTGCCAGATATATGGTTCCTTTCTTTTCCCTAAATATAGAATCTCCCAGAGCAAGCAATATTCAGTCTCAGACTAATGACAGGTGGGATGTCTGATATGTCGCTACTTAGCAGGACTAGAAATACAAGCTTTGTATCTCTAAAAATGTTGTGATTTTAAAATCTAACCTCTTGCTGAAAACTGCTGTTTCTAACTCTAGTACAGAGAAATAAAATCTTAAAATCATGTTTTCAGAGGTTTCTAAAATGTTAAACTCCCTCTCTCTCAGATCTTGTCTAGACTAGAGTAAAAGGTATGTTATTCTAATTAACGTATTTTAATAGTTTAGTGCACACAAGGCATACTGCCTTAGCTGGTCAAGCTAAACCCAAGTGAGGAGCCTCGGCTTTAACTGGACCTGCTTAGCATGTGCTAAAGTACATACTGCCTTGTCTAAACTAGGCAGTCGAAATATGTTGGCTAATGTGTGGTCTAACACACCTTTTATCCCAACCTGGCCCAGGCCTCAGAAGCCTCTGCAGTTGTGTTCATGCAGCCTGGATTTACAAGCAGATAAAAAAAAAGTATTAATGTAATTTAAAACACCATTAAAACATTTCTAAGGAGTTTTTTTTCCATGAAGCATAGCATAAACAGAATACATAACAGTGTTTTAAGATTTTTACGAGCATTCATTCGGAATGGCTTGTACAATTCACTGAAGGCTTCACCACACATGCCAAAAAACAATTACCCATATATGCACAGATGAACAAAAGGAGCCAACACGAACATCAGTGAAACAAAAATTGGTGGGCTCGCTGGCAAGAATATTTATGAATGATTATTGCTTTATTCATACCACACATGCATTGAGTTTGCAGAAAGTTCAACATTGCCATTCATATATAACATAAGTATAACTCAGGATATAAAACATACTTGTGTAGCTGCTGCTATATTTAAATGCTATTCAAATTCAGCTTATTCTTAGCTTTAACCTCTAGTCACTAACGTTTACAAAGGATTTCACTATTCAATAAAATGCTCTCTAGTAAGATACAAGAGGGGAAAAGTATAGCAAAGTCTGAAAGCAGAATCTTTACTGTTTGTGTTCCCACATTATACTTGGCTCAAGCCAGTGTTCTAAAATATAAAAAAGAAAAGACTTCCTTTCTCCTTTGTGCCTCTTCCTTCTCTGTCCAGCAGTTTATGGACCAAAATATTTTGAACAAGAGTCTTAATTGATGAACCTCCAAAAGTACAATCCAATTGGGAGAACACACAAAAGTTTGGATGCTTACCTAAAATTCTGGAGCTAATTAAACTTTACATGCAATTCTACCTCCAACTGCACTAAAACTTTAAATGTTTACATTAAGAAACCACCTCTCCTGTGTTGGAAATCAGAAAGGAGGTTGTAAATTCTCATCTAAAGGACGGCTCAAGCTGGGTTCATCCTCCTCTAATTCATTTTATTTTTTCAAACAGGAAGATGAGTAGGATAAATTGACATCACCAATTGATGCTTTTCTAGCATTGATTTCTTTAATGATAATACATGAATTCAAGGTATGAAAGCATTTCCCAACAGCACAGTCGATTAGGCAGAATGAAAAGTACCAAATGATTGTACTTAATTGTAATTTTAAAATATAACCAATCATATAGGACTGTGACAAAGGATCTGGCATTTGTCAATAATTCCTATTTGACAATACAGAATGACTGATATGAGGGAATTAGGAGGAAAAAAATAATTTCTGCTTAAAAGTCCAATATACAGAAATAGTAGACAGACTGAGTTAATTCAATCTAATACCAGGAACAATTTAACATGCAAATCAGAATTCTGGATTTTTTGGGATAGTTATGGAGCAAAGAAGGTCAAAACCACCTTTGAAATGCTCAACTGAGAACCAGGAAGTTGGGGGACCATTGCAGAACTAGGCCATGGGGTGGAAATGAGAGTAAGGGGAATGTTAGCATAAAGAAGTGACACTGTATGGAGAGCAGAGATTATTTCATCAACCCTCAGTAAATACACCACATCAGACAGCACTTTGTTGAAATGTGGCCGTAACTTCATCCTGTTTTTATAACGAACTCTAAAACTTTTCAGCTGAAATGAATTATAGAGGTTACAACTTGACCAAAAAATTAATGGGGGTGGGGTTGGGAATCCTGGGACACAGGCCGGCTAGGGAAAAATGTGAGCAGCTGAAATATAAAGGCAGAGAAGAAAATCTGTTAGTCACTGTCATCAAATTTAGTTTGCTTAACTTTTCAGAGCACAAGACTAGCAAACCATTTTTGTTTAAATGTGGTTTTCTTGTTCTTTTCCTAATAAATATTGTTTAATGAGATCTCTGAAGTCTGTTGCTTGGGTACTTCCTTGCAGACTGTACCAAAAAAACCATCCAAAGAAGGAAGGGTGTCTGAAACCTCCCTCCATTCAGATTCTTGCTCCCAAAGCACACAACTAAAGAAGTCCTCTCCTATAAGATATGTTGCAAGCAGTGCTGCCAGTCAGGTGGACTCACTGAAGACAGACCACAGAGGTAAATAGAGTTTAAGGAGATGAAACAAGTGTCAGTTATGTATAAATATGATGTTCTGTAAAATAAAACAACTTCAAACTAACCATTACTTAATCTCAGTCTTGGAATGGAATGTAAACTTGTCCCCCGCAACACATGTACTACAGCATCTAATTTTCTTAACCCGAAACCACAAAACACTCCGAAAACAGTAACAGCAAAAATCATTAAGAATTCTTTGCTAATCCTACTCATAATACATTTTAAACATACATACTAAAAAATTTGTGAACAAGAACCCCAAAAACCATTTGAGCCATTGTGCATGACAACTCATCAGCATGAAGAGGCAGCTTCAGATTCTACTGTACTCAAGAGGCAGCAATCCAATTTCCTAGCAGTTGGACCAGAAAGCATACATACATTAAATTAGCAGTAAAATTTTGGATCTTGACAATCCTAGAAAATGATTCACTCCTTTCACTAGTGCCCCTTAGAGAAGAGGGGGGAAAAAAAGAGTAGAATGGCCTTGAAATCATTTACCCTCTTACATTTGTTGGCACTAGTACAGTTCTGCTGTGAGAAAGTCTTTGCAGTGTTATAATCTTGTAACTGACAGAGTTTATCATTTTTAGCAATGCTGCTCAGAAGAGAAGGTGAAAAAAAACTTTTTATAGAGCCACAAAAGTTACAACAGGAGAACATTCTTAATGAGCATCTCATTATTTTTTCTGGTTATAAAAAATATAAAGATACTTCACCCCTTGTCTCAGCAGAGACAAAAATGAACTACTTTTATTTAAGCTATAGAGGCAGTTTTTATAAACCAAGTTGCCATGTTATTTTTGCAGAGATATTACTAACAATTTTACATTGAAAATGTCATGTGCCTTGATTTGAGCAGTCCCTGGTTCTCCCTTAATATCCCAAATGAAATATAGAGGTTGAGAGGAACAAAGGGAAAAAAACACATTAAAGGGAGAAAAATGACAACACATATACATTTAATAAAACGTGCACTAAAATGTATGGCCTGATTTAAAAAGGGACTAAGCACCTTTGGATCCCACTGACTTCAGTGGATGTCCACCTCCTTCGAAGAATCAGGCCAACCTCAAGATCAAATTCCATAGTAAAAATAGTCTTATGGAATTATGGATCAGCACAGTGGAAAACAAAGGAACAGGAAGAATGGCTAGCATTACCATTTGGTCCATTTCTGGTTCCTTTGGTTTGGACAGGTTCCCCCACCCCTCTCAATCATACCTTGTTTTTTCAATGTGTTTCATCTGATTTTTCTAACTTATGCCTATATTTTCCTTGGCAAGAGGAGGTTGAATGTTCAACTTCTGTAGTCAGATTAACACGAAGAGAACAGTAAGGAGGATAACTGTTATGTAAGATTTGCTCTCCCTTTAAATGGTAAGAAAAAGATCTCTCGCAGATTAGAAATGTCTGAAGGAGGACAACAGCCAACTTTCCCTGCCCAATTTTATGCATCAAAATAACGGCACCAAGCTGCTCCGCTCACCATAAATCACAGAAATCTTAAAAGTTCAGTGAACCAATGCAGTACACCTTTTCTTGTCCCCTCTTCTCCTCCCCATGGCTCCACAGGCATATCAAGATGGGATACAGAATGAATTCAAGAAAAAGTGGAGAGCACATAGTGACAGTTTCCGCTGCACCATTTGTGTTTGCTCTCCCTCCCCACTATTTTATTCCTAGTACCACTACTGAAGCTAGAGTCCTTTGATCACTGTATGCCAGGAGTGCAAAGAATGAACACTCCTCCCTACTCTGTGAACCCATGCAGGGATAGGCACACCAAAGCTCTGGAAGGTTCAGTTGTCCCCTGAAATAGAGCTCAATGCAGCTAAGCAGTAGTGGGGGCAGGGGGACATCTCTGAGCAGAATGCAGCTCCTTAATCCTCCACTTCTGGGTCATGGTGCTAGAGCAGCTGATATGCTGCTCTAACCCATGCCCCGGCCTGAGATCTAAAGGATTTCAGAGCACTGAACTGGTGTGGTAAAGCCCTGTCCTACCCTATCCCCAGCACCTCCCTTTTCCACAGAAATATCTTTATCATCATTTCTGAACAGAATCCTGGAATTGGTGAGGGGATGACATGATTATGTCAACAAAGACTGAGAAGAACCTGGAGTTGAACAAAATGAAGCCATAACTACAGTCTGTTACAGAAAGCTACAGATAATACTACTTTACAGATTACTTTATACAGATAATACTACTTTACATTCTAGTAATAGTAATGAACTTTCCTGCCCTACAGGTCACTGTATACACACAAGCCATATTTAATAGATATTTTAATGTTACATTTTTAACAAATTTTCAAAATATTCTGAAGTCTCATGTACACTCATACAGTTATCGTGGTCACTCAGTCCTCTCAAACATACTGTAGTGAATGCATTAACCAGATCAAAGAAATTCAGAGTAGACAAATGAAATGAGCAAAAATTTAAACAGAGGAAAGGCATTTTGGTTTTTAAGGACTCATTTTTGTTGATTCACAAAAAGGAATTTTAAGCCAATGCAAATATTAAGGACACAAACATGAGGCGATCTATTTACATATTTGTGAACTTGTAGGGAAAAAATACTGCCCAATATCACACCAAACCAGTAACTGTTAGAACTGTAATTTCTTACCCTTAAACTAAGAAAATCCATTGACAACAGAGAAAGGGTAATTTGATATAGACTTTTTAGGGATTTTAAATATTTGTGTAGTTGGGAGTACACAAAAATACAAAATCAGTATCTGGAAAGATGCTGAATTAGCTTTCCCTTTGTTTATTTGCCCTACCTATTTTCCACTTTTTAACATAAAAGCTCTAAGAAACAAATGCTGATTCTGAAGAGATGATAATGACGGAGAAGTGTAAGTGGCACCAAAGTGAGGTGACAGCACATTTGCTGTCATAATTCTTTGTATTTTTTGCCTTTTGAAAATTACTGGTTTTTATGTGCTATTCAACAAGAGAACACAAAAGGTCTGAAAAAATGATACATGCCTAACTATGAGCAGGGACTCTATTACTTGATTGTGCAATGTTTAGCACAAAGGGGCCCAAATTCCTCTTTGGGTTCCCCATGTGCTATCAAAATAGAAATAAGATAAAATAATCTTTTAAAGAAAAGTGTTTCCTTAAATCCTTAAACACACAGGTAAAATATGGAATCTCTATTTTAGCCACACCTAAATCCAAATACTCATTTTGTGTTAAGGAGTACTTGTGGCACCTTAGAGACTAACAAATTTATTTGAGCATAAGCTTTCGTGAGCTACAGCAATCTGATGAAGTGAGCTGTAGCTCATGAAAGCTTATGCTCAAATAAATTTGTTAGTCTCTAAGGTGCCACAAGTACTCCTTTTCTTTTTGCGAATACAGACTAACACGGCTGCTACTCTGAAACCTGTCATTTTGTGTTGATTGTAATATGTATAGGAGCCAAAACCTTTAACATGAAGATATCTAGTTAACAATTTAATCACAAGAATGTGAAAGCTCCAGAAATGGCTACATTAGAAAGGAGTTAATAATTTTAGCGTCCAATCCAGAACTTTTGTAAAAATCCTTAAGATTATATCTGCGCACAGCACAAGGCTATTAAATTCAAAGATAAAAGTCCTACGTACACCCAAAATGTTATTCAAATCAATGTTAATTTACTATGTATATTTGATTCTTTAATTTCAGCTATAAATTAAGACAAGCTATTAAAATATTTGTGTATGTGATGTTCGATTAATAGGTTTGAGCAAAAAGCTCTATACACTAAATCGAGATGGGCCTACTCAGATGTAGGCCCATTACAGTGAATGAGATTATGGACACAAATAGGATTTGACCCAAAAATAATGCTTCAATAGTTAGCAGTATTAATTTAGTACTTATTGATTAACAGTACTTATTAATTAATGGTCACTACTGTTAGGGCAATACCAAAACTCCCTGTCAAGTTCAATCATGTATTTCAACTCCAGTATTCGTCTTGTAGCAGGATTCAAGTCCCCACTGTAGCTCTCAATAATTTTAGGACTACAATCAACATTTATAAAAAAAATTAAATTAAGGACCTGAACCTGATAGACACAGAGATCTTCAACTCAGAAAAACTTCACTGAGTGTTCAGGGCATTCTGCAACTTCCAGAGGTGCTGGGTACCTGGCAGAATCAGGCCATTAGTTTGATCTTATTTTGTTAATGTCCCCTATTGTACTATCTTTATTTTAACTATGACTTAACTACATCCATTAAAAGGGAACTGCAGGCCACAAGTACCTCTTCTGATTAAAAGTGCCCAAAGTAAAGGGGACTCATGATGATCCACTGCCTTATTAAAGTGACTTAAGATTTCTGATGTTTCCTAAGATATCTTGAAAGGCATTCCTTTCTCCAGGAAAGACACATTTCAGTAGATATCAGATGAACGTATGACAACCATCTAACCAGCCTGCAGATTTAGGAATCCACATGTAGGCTGAGAAGATGCCTGCTCACACATACACACAGCAGTTTAAATAATGCTAGAGGAACCAAGGGCAGCATTATTATATGGCTTTTTTGCCTAATTTCATTGTATAGTTATTGTTTATATACTTAATAAGGTGCTTTGAACTAGCTTAAATGAATTGCAATTGATTAATTTATAGGAAAACAACTGCTGAGCAAATAAGCACATGCAGTGCCCTTTTAAAGTCTTCATTAATAGATGCTTTAGGAGCCCTTGATGCACCAACTCTCCCCATCGTTTAAAAACAAACGAACAAAAAAACCCAACCCACTGTAAGGTCAGAAGATGTAATTTGGCTTGCCTAGTCTTCAGGTTATGATGGGACTCATTCTCTCAACTGCAGGGTAGGTCAGAGACTTTACTTGGGATTCTTCCACAAGATCCTTTCCTAACTACATACAATTTCAGGTTAAAGCATAAACCTAAGAGAGAGCCTTTGTTGATATAAAGTACCATATGAAGGCTAGAGTCTAATTTGTGCCTTTTGATTCCAAGGAAGATTTAGGATTGTGTGGTTACAAGCCACACATATTTTTACTTGGATTTATGATGTTACAGTAAGTAGGCCATGGATCAACTGGCTCAAAAGATGAAATGAAGGAAAGAGGATTTGGATTTGGGTCACTGTGCGCTGTTAACTATGTGGTCCTAGGCAAGTGCTTCAAAGTGTATTATTCTAAGAACAAAAGAATGGCTATAGTTGGTCAGACCAATGGTCCATCTAGCCCAGTCTCCTGTCTTCTGACAGTAGCCAGTCCCAGATGCTTCAGAGGGAATAAACAGAAGAGGGCAATTTTGAGTGATCCATCCCATCATCCAGTCCCAGCTTCTGGCATTTAGTGATTTAGGGACACTTGGAGCATGGGGTTACATCTGTGACCACCTTGGCTAATTCTGACACTTATTCTTATTACTTCTTTGCATTTGAAAGTATTTTCTTATATCTGGTATAGCATTGATTTCAAGCATTCTTGGACTTTTACAGCATTACTGTTATATGCTCAGTTCTGCACTAATTTAGGAAACCTCTTTCTTATTTTCTGCTTATTTGGTTCTGTTGCCCAGAATAAAAAGCAATGTGATTGCTTCCACACATCTGGTAAGGTTAAGCTAATTTTCTCTGGAGACATCTCCTGCCACCTGGCTAGCTGTCTCTGCTGTGCTTTCCATGTGAAGTAATTTGTAGCACCTCTGCAAAGGAGGTACATTAGTTCCAGAAAAGTGTATATTTAAATAAGCATGCTTGTATTCACTAGAATAAATGTTTACTATAAATACTGAGAAGGGAGTACAAGTAAAAACCACCATGATTTTCAAATAGTTGGCCACTAGATGGCATGATAATGCTATTCTATTTTTTTCTCTATATGAGGAATTCGCCCAAACAATGGGCCTCTACCACTTCACAAATATCAGTGAGTATGATTTCCTGAGCAATATCACATGAGCAATCATAAGACTGTTTACTTTTACTGCATAGACCACATGCTATGTCGGGTCAGTATCTCCTGTTTTTACACCTGAGCAGAAGTATTTATATTTTTGAAGAGAAAGTTTAAAAGGTCCAAACTTTGGTCATTTATAAGTACATATTTTACATGTGAGGGCAGTCCTGTTAAGGTCTTTTATTTATTATAATTTTTAAATGACTGAATTTAACATTAAAAGGATTATTTAAATTAGCAATTTAATTAGACATTATTGCTGTACTTCATCCATCATTAAGTTGTGCAGGAGGTAGCAAAGATATGAAGAGCAGGAGACTGAAGACATGAAGATCCTGGGGAATTTGACAGAGCAATGGAGAACTTAAAATAGGGTAAGAGGGCTTTGGAGTTTCCACAAAAGTACACCGAATAATAATTAGCAATATCTACTGTTTTACAGCAAAAAAAGTGAGACTGAGAGACACGTGTTATGAAAATCATGGAACCTACAGGAAAACGTAGGGCTCCAGATGCATGGCGCATGTGTATAATCTTCAGTGGACTACAACAAGGACCAGCACTCAGAAGAATTATAACATTCTACCAAACTTTTTATAATACAAAATTTAATTTAAACTTGATAATCTTATTTTTGTTCTTTTTTCCCTTTTATGACATTCTCGTTTCCTACTACTGTATATCTTTCTGTATCTTCTCTCCTCTCCCCCATGTATTTTCACTTAGACTAATGTTTCTAAGTTTAAACGTATTTTTCACGAAATTCATTAATTCTCTCTTTTCTGTTCTGATTGTGTATTTTAATATTCTCCCCTGCCCCGGTATTTTGTCCCTATTTAACGTTTCTTCAAATATTTTTATTCCTTCATTCTGGAATTATCTTGTAAACCTCATTCTCTCTTCTCTTCCTTCATACCTTAACTCTTTCTCTATTCCCCTTATTTCATCCTTCACCTTTCTCCTTCCCACCTCTCTTTCGAACTCCCCGCTCTCCAAAAGTATTAATTCCAATCTAAACAACAGCTGTCAGTGTGTAAACTAAAAAATACTTGTATATCAGTAGGCTTAATTTATCTATCACAGCAATGATTTAAAATTAACATCTGCTAGTACAAGGCTAAAAAGCTTACGTAAACATGAGTAATTTATAAAGTGATTCACTCAGCTTCCTGAACCATTTGCTTACAAGTACCTATACATATTATGTTGTCATATGGACCTCGGCAAGCCAAGGAGAAAAATTATTTCTCCAGGGCTGATGATGACTTGCTGCATGACCTTCAAAGCAAGTCACTCTGCTTGTTTATCCATCTGTAAAAGTCTTTCAGTGAAGATACAAAACTTACTTGAAAGTTTGTAAAATGCTTTAAGATTCTCAAGGAAAGCATTAAAGAAGTGCAAAAGATTAAAATAGACTCAACATTAATCCAATGCTGACATATACCACCACTTCAACGCTGGCCAACTAATGTTAAATTTATATCTGTTGCAGAAATATTACTATTGTATTTCATAGGTCTGATTTCTTGTTTATAGCATAAAGATAGGTTAGGTACACTGAACCCTTACCATTGTCCTTAATCATTACTTAACTGTAAATTTACAGGGCAAAATCCTGGCCCTATTAAAGTCAATGGGAGTTTTGTCACTGTCTTCAGTGAGGTCAGGATTTTACCCTCAGTACTTAATCCTAATCTATTCCCTCAGGTGGCAAGTATCTTTCTAGAACATGCTATGATTGCAGTGTTGAGGAACGAAACAAGTAGTCTGTCTGGGGACTACAGGCAGATCTGCAACTTGTAATCTGCCATGGAATTTTTAAGATACTCACACAGTCTTACTCTCAAAGTTATAGATATTCCAGAAATGTAGCCTGTCATAAAAATAAAGGGAAGGGTAACCACCTTTCCGCATACAGTGCTATAAATTCCTTCCTGACCAGAGGCAAAACCCTTTCACCTGTAAAGGGTTAAGAAGCTAAAATAACCTCGCTGGCACCTGACCAAAACAACCAATGACAAGATACTTTCAAAGCTGGAGGGGGGAAACAAGGGGTCTGTCTGTGTGATGCTTTTTCTGGGAACAGATCAGGAATGCAGCCTTACAACTGTTAGTAAGTAATCTAGCTAGAAATGCATTAGATTTCCTTTTGTTTAATGGCTGGTAAAATAATCTGTGCTGAATGGAATGTATATTCCTGTTTTTATGTCTTTTTGTAACTTAAGGTTTTGCCGAGAGGGATTCTCTATGTTTTGAATCTGATTACCCTGTAAGGTATTTACCATCCTGATTTTACAGAGGTGATTCTTTTACCTTTTCTTTCATTAAAATTCTTCTACCTTTTCTTTCATTAAAATTCTTCTTTTAAGAACCTGATTGATTTTTCATTGTTCTTAAGATCTAAGGGTTTGGGTCTGTTCACTTGTACAAATTGGTGAGGATTTTTATCGAGCCTTCCCCAGGAAAGGGGGTGTAGGGCTTGGGGGGATATTTTGCGGGAAGACTTCGCCAAGTGGGCTCTTTCCCTGTTCTTTGTATAACACACTTGGTGGTGGCAGCATAGGGTTCAAGGACAAGGCAAACTTTGTACCTTGGGGAAGGTTTTAACCTAAGCTGGTAAGAAAAAGCTTAGGGGGTCTTTCATGCAGGTCCCCACATCTGTAGCCTAGAGTTCAGAGTGGGGAAGGAAACTTGACATAGCCTGAACCACTACGTTTAATAATCTGATGGTTAAATCTTGTTGCTTTTCGGTTTTGGAACTTTTTCAAATCAAGATCTGATCACCAGCTGGATACCTGTATTCAGAGAAAGATCTGATACCCCAAACTTATACCCTTTTCAAGTGGTGCAACCCAGAGCCTGGCGTCTCATCACACAGGTACAGTGCTATAAACTGAAGAATTTGATAACTACAGCCCTTTTATTGGTTTGTGAATTTTCCAAGAGCAGACTGATCTTTGCTAGCTTGTTCTTCAGAACTGTTCAAAAAGACAGTTAACTTTTCTGTAACTGGTGTTCTTGGAGATGTGTTGCTCTTGTCTATTCCACAACAGGTGTGCGTGCTCGCCACGTGCACCGGTGTTGAAAGTTTTCCCCCTAGCAATACCCGTAGGGAAGCACCCCTAGTGACCCCTGGAGTGGAGCCTCCATGGCGAAGTATAAGGGGCACTGGGCACCCCCCCGACCCTCAGTTCCTTCTTGCCAGACAACTCCGACAGAGGGGAAAGAGGGCAGGATGTGGAATAGACACGAGCAACACATCTTGAAGAACACCAGTTATGGAAAAGGTAACTGTCTTTTCTTCTTCGAGTGATTGCTCATGTGTATTTCACAATAGATGATTCCAAGCTATATCTGTTGGAGGTGGGTAGGAGTTCACAAATTCACGGGACGGAGCACAGCCCTGCCAAACCCGGCATCTTCCCTGGTCTGGGAGACGATCGCATAATGCAAGGTGAATGTGTGAACTGAAGACCATGTGGCAGACCTGCAAATGTCCTGAATGGGGACATGGGCTAAAAAGGCAGCCGATGAGGCTTGCGCCCTAGTCGAGTGCGCCCTCACAATTGACAGTGGAGGGATTCCCGTCAGGTCATAACAGGTATGGATATACGAGGTGATCCAGTTGGAAAACCGCTGAGTGGAGATCAGCTGACCCCTCATGCATTCAGCTGAGGCGATGAACAGCTGCGAGGACTTCCTGAACGGCTTAGTCCACTCCAGGTAAAAGGCCAGAGCCCATCTCACACCCAGCGTGTGGAGGCGACGCTCCTCAGTGGATACATGGGGCGTGGGGCAGAGGACCATCAAGAAAATGTCCTGACCCATGTGGTAGGCGGAGACCACCTTCAGGAGGAATGAAGGATGTGGGCGGAGCTGAAACTTATCCTTATGGAACACCGTGTACGGGGGCTCGGAGGTCAGGGCCCTGAGCTCCGAGACCCGCTAGCCAACACGATCATTATTAGGAAGGCTACCTTCCACAACAGGGGCGACCAGGAGCACGTAGCTAGCGGCTCAAAAGGGGGGGGCCTGTCAGCCAGGCCAGAACCAAGTTCAGGTCCCACTGCGGGACAGGGGAATGTACGGGAATGTAATGTACGGGAATAGACTATCCAATCCCTTAAGGAATTGGCCAGTCATGGCATGGGAGAACATTGTGTGCCCCTGCACCGGCGGGTGGAAGGCCGATATAGCCGCCAAGTTCACCTTGACAGACGAGGGCGCCAGGCCCTGGGCTTTGAGGTAGTCCAAAATGAGTTGAATCAGGGTAGTCACGGGGGAAACATCCCGCTCAGCCGCCCATCTGGAAAACCGAGACCACTTTGCCAAGTAGGCTCGGCGCATGGAGGATCTCCTGCTTTCCAAGACGACATGCTGAACCCCTTCCGAGCACGTCCTTTCCTCCCATCCTAACCATTGAGCAGTCATGCTGTGAGGTGGAGTGCTGCTAGGTTGAGGTGGCAGCCCTGGTCCTGGGAGAGCAGGTCCAGGTGGAACAGTAACGGCCATGACGGGGAGACTGCCAGGCTCGGGAGGGTCCTGTACCAATGCTGCCTGGGCCACGCCGGGGCAATCAGAAGGACCCGGGCCCTGTCCATCTTTATCTTTTCTAGGACCCTGCCGATCAGTGGGAATGGGGGGAAGGCATAGAGGAACTGACTTGACCAGGACAGGAGAAAGGCACCGGAGATAACGCCCTGTCCCACCCCCCCCCGGAGCAAAACCAGTAACAGCAACAGTTCTGCCGAGTGGCAAACAGGTCCACCTGGGGAGTTCCCCACTCTAGGAAAAGTCTGAGCACCACCTCTGGATGAAGAGACCACTCATGCTGAGAGGAGAAGTCCTTGCTCAAGCGGTCTGCCTGTGAGTTCTGGGCGCCCAGTAGGTGGTAGACCTGTCGGCAAACGTCATGGGCTATACAGAAGTCCCACAGCCTGAGGGCTTCCAAGCAGAGGATCAGGCCCCACCTTCCCTGTTGATGTAAAACATCGAGGCTATGATAACCCTGCCCACTCTGCCCTCCAGGTATGAGCGGAAGGCCATGCACACCAATCGGACTGCCCTGAGCTCTTTGATGTTTATGTGGAGGGCCAGGTCCTGTGCAGACCACAGACCTTGGATCTGAACGCGTCCCACATGGGGTCCCCACCCCAGGTCCGATGCATCAAACACCAGTTCTAGCGACGGGGGCCTGCCTCTGAACGGGAGCCCATGGAGCACGTTCCCCGGGGAGGACCACCATTGAAGGGAGGCGATCACCGATTCAGGCACAGTGAGGACCTTGTCCATCCTGTCTCTGGCGTGGGAGAACACCAGGGCCAACCAGAGCTGGAGGAGTCTCATCCTGAGTCTGGCGTGACAAACTACGTATGTGCACACCAACAGGTGACCCAAGAGCTGGAGACGCTCTGGCTGTTGTCACTGGAAACCTTGTGACTGCGTCGATGAGCCCTTTCAGGGTCTCGAACCTGTCCAGAGGGAGGGAGGCTCTGGCTGACGTGGTGTCCAGGACCACCCCGATAAACTCTATGCCATTGTACTAGGACTACTGTGGACTTGGTGTTGTTTACCAACAGGCTCAGAGTGGCACACGTGGACAGAAGGAGTGTTACATGGTCCCGCACCTGCGACCGGGAACTGAACTTGACCAGCCAGTTGTCCAGATAGGGGAAGATCTGGACGCCACGGTGCCTGAGGTAGGCCACACCACAGACGTACATTTTGTAAATACCCTGGGGGCAGTGGACAGGCCAACCGGGAGGACCATGAATTGGTAGTGATCCTGCCCAACCGTGAAACGGAGAAAGCGTCTGTGCCCCTCGAATATATGGATGTGGAAGTACACGTCCTGCAGATCGAGGGTGGTGTACCAGTCCCCAGGATCCAGAGAGGAAATGATGGAGGCCAGGGAGACCATGTGGAACTTGAGCTTCACCATGTACTGGTTCAGGCCTCGTAGATTCAGGATGGGCCTGAGCCTGCCTTTGGGATAAGGAAATAGCGGGAGCAGTACCCCTTGCGTTCAAACTCCGCTGACACCACTTCTACTGCTCCTAGGCCAAGGAGCCACCCCACCTCCTGCTCGAGCAGAGCCTCATGAGAGGGGTCCCCCAGGAGGGATGGGGGTGGATGGTGGTTGTGCAGGGTAGAGGTAAACTGGAGGATGTAGCACACAACTGGTTGGAGAAGGGAAGCTTTATAGAGGGTGGATCCCTGATGAGAACTGGTAGGTTGCCCCCGGGTGTCCCATCAAAACTACCATTTCCCTGCCTGTTTGCCCTTGCAGGACCCAGGCTGGGGGGCAGACCGAGATGATCTCTGCAGCCTTATAATCCCGCAACTTTTTATAAGGGGGCTCATATTTAAAGTGGGTGGCCTGGGTGGGAGACTGCCGTGGCTTAAACTTCGGTTTAGCTGGAGCTGGAATATAGAGGCCAATAGTCTTAAGCGTAGTGCAGGAGTCCTTCAGGCCATACAATTTTATGTCCGTCTGTTCCGCAAACGGAGCCTTGGCGTCAAACGGGAGGTCCTGCAAGGAGCTCTGCACCTCACTCGACAGCCCGGACAGCAGAAGTCACGATGCCCTTCTCATGGACACCGCAGAGGCTATGGACCAAGCGGCCACGTCCGCCGCATTCGACGCTGCCTGCAGGGTTGCCCTGGCAGCTGCTGTAACCTCCTCCTCCAGAGTTTTGAACTCCTTCCTGTCACACTCCTGGAGGGAGTCCTCGAACTTGGGCAGAGAGCCCCATAGATTGAACTCATACCAGCCCAGGAGAGCCTGATGGTTCACCACCCATAACTGAAAGCTCGAGGATGAATAAATTTTTCTCCCAAAAGAATCCAGCCTCCTTGAATCTTTCTTTTTCAGAGTAAGGACTGGTTGGCCCTGCAGTTTCCTATGGTTGACCGACTCAACCACCAGAGAGTTAGGAGCAGGGTGGGTGTAAAGGTATTCATGTCCTTTGACGGGCACAAAATACTTGCGTTCCGCACTCTTAGAGATGGGGGACAATGTGGCCGGGGTTTGCCACAAGGCATTTGAAATTTTTGCCACCCCTTCGTGGAGTGGCAAGGCCACGCTGCCCGGTACTGATGCGGACAGGACGTTCAAAAGAGAGTCCGAGGACTCCTCCACCTCCTCTGCCTGAAGGTTGAGGTTAGATGCCACCCTTTTCAGTAGCTTCTGGTGGGCTTTAGAGTCCTCCTACGGGAACAGAGGGAGGAGGGGACGTAAATCGGCTCATCATGGGAGGGCGAGGAGGCAGGTGCAGTACTTTGCGTGTCCACCAGCACAGGAGGATCCACACCCTGGTCGCTCTCCGGGCATGGCGCCAAAGATGCACGTCCCACTGACTCCTTCCTCGGAGGCTGGCAGCCATTCCAAGGCTTCCGGCCACTGAGTGAGCCCCCATCAGGGGCTGCATCGGGGGCCATGGTGCTCACCAGTACCACTGTGCCGGCCACGGGGCCCAGCGTCACTGCACCGGTGCTGTGGCACCAGTGGAGCAGGCCGTTTGGCCTGGCTGGCCTGACCCATCAATGGACGACTAGGAAGGGAGGCTGGGCTGACGTAGGACCTGCCACTGTCCCTGGACTGGGAGGAGTGGCAGCGCCGGGAGCGGTGCCGACCATGAGACATGCGACCCCGACATGGAGGAACGGTACCACTGGAAGCAGCTGCTCCATGATCCGCTCCCGTGGGTGGATCTGTGCCGGCGAGTCGCAGATGACCTATGCCCGGGGTTGTGGGAGCGGTGCTGTGGTGGGGTCCTGGAGCGAGACGATGAACGAGAATGGCGTTGATGTTCGTGTCGCGACTGCCTACGATAGCCCTTCTGAGACGAGGACCTTCGGCATCATCTGCCTTGGTCCCTTCTGTATGTGCTCCTCGAGGCAGAGCGGTGTCTGGAGTCTCTGTCAGATGGAACCCAGCCAGACAACCTGGTTGTCTGCGTGGACTATGCACGGTACGGTTGCTCAGGGGTAAATGGCGTTTGGAATATTCAGTTGACCGAGATCGGTACTGAGTTGGGGGCGACTGCGGAGAACCCAGCAGAGGCTTGCCTCTGGACCGCGGGGCCAACATTGGCAGTGCTCCTGGTACCATCATGAACATAACATCCTGGGCTGCTTGCAGGGCCTCTGGCGTGGAAGACATCCAGGGAAGCCTGCTCCAAACAGGCTGGGCTACTCTGCTTGACCAAGTCGGAGGCCTAGAGGCCGATGGGGACCGAGAACTGCCCAACATGGGTCTAGCCTCTCCCCCAGTCTTGCTCTGGTGCTGCAGTTGGGAAGGCCTCTTCTTAGCCTTCTTGGCATGCCGCTTGGATGGGGAGGGGTGCCGACTGGTAGATGGCACCAGGGTGTGACCACGCACCGACACCGCGGTACCCGGTGCTGACTTGGAGCGGCGCACTGGAGTCGGGATCAACGCTGACTCCATCAGGATGGCCCGGAGCCTAATGTCCCTCTTTCTTGGTCTGAGGCTTGAACGACTTGCAAATCTTGCAGCAATCGCTGAGATGGGTTTCACCCAAACAGCGTAAACAGTCTGCATGTGGATCACTCACTGGAATCTGTTGCCTACAAATGTTGCACGACTTAAAACCCAGGGTGTGGGGCAAGCCCCGGCCCGGGTGCACTAACTAAAACTAATCAAACTACTAACTACAGGTACCATACCCTGAACGAACAAGAGTTCTGGGAATGAGCTGTAGCAAAGCTGGACCAGAGCAGTTCCGAAGCACCTTCACTGGTGGCAAGAAAGAAGTGAGTATGGGGGGAGTGCGCAGTGCCCCTTATACCGTGCCATGGAGGCGCCACTCCAGGGGTCGCTAGGGGCACTCCCCTATAGGTATTGCTAGGGGGAAAACTTCCAATACCGGTGCACGTGGCGAGCACGCACACCTATTGTGGAATACACATGAGCAATCACTTGAAGAACATCCTATACAAACATCTTAACCTCTGCACAGTTTGCAAATGATTTACCTCCATTTTATCTTCAACCAATTATTATATGTGGTATCTGAATGATCACTTAGGTCACACAGAAGCGTCAATCATGGTGGAGGAACAATACTATCAACAAGAAAAGCAAAATAATAATAATTAAAAAAACAAAGGTTTCAGAGTAGCAGCTGTGTTAGTCTGTATTTTCAAAAAGAAAAGGAGTACTTGTGGCACCTTAGAGACTAAAATTTATTTGAGCATAAGCTTTTGTTAGCTACAGCTCACTTCAGCATCCGATGAAGTGAGCTGTAGTTCACAAAAGCTTATGCTCAAATAAATTTGTTAGTCTTTAAGGTGCCACAAGTACTCCTTTTTTTAAAAAAAACAAAGCAGAGCAAATCTTTCTGAACACATTTGTATGGATATTCATGAGATCTCTTCTAACAAATTTTCTTGTAGCAAATAGAATTCATAGGAATGTCATGGAAAATGAACACAAATCAATGTAAATTCATGGTTTTTACCCGAGTTAATATCCATGAATACTCTTTCAGTATTTGCCCAACTCTAGATAAAAATAGATTTGTGGATTTCCCCATTTATCCTGACATTAGATTTGTAAGAGATCTAAATATGTCATTCTGCTGTATTCATCATAGTCTACTGCTTTTCCACAAGGAAAAAACAATGTGAGATGGGACAGCGATGCTATTCCAGGGAAGAACAAAGGACAAGTAAAGGAGCCATCAGCGGCTGGTATTAGAAGCGTGGAAAGCCATCATTTTTAACGGCAATGCAGGGGATGAGTAAAGGGAAAACAGTTTACTGATTCAATATAATTTATGTCCGATACCACTGAAAGGCAGTAAAAAGTGAATTTCTAAATGCATATCCTTATTGAACGTCTAATTTAAAGGCTTAAGAAAAAGGGAGGCGAAGTAAAGGAAGATACTGACTGGAAGAAGTTTCAGAAGGGGCATCAGAAATATGGAGTCTAACATCCAGTGCACTTGAAACTGGTTTATCATGACGAGAAGTTGTTTTTGGTTCAATACTTAAATCTGTGGCAAAAGATCAGTGTCTCAAAATCACCAGAGATAATTCAGTAAAAGACAGGAATTTTTCCTCACTTGAATATTTAAATGCTTTCTTCCCAGGAAGATTGATATTTTTAAGCTATGAGAATATTAAATATTCAGACTACTTATTTATTATCATCTCATCATAGTCTTAACTGCACTCCAACAGCCAGAATGCCTCAGAAATCTAGCTTTTCAGTTTCAAGTATTGTCTAAAATTATAGACAGGGCGTGAAAAAAAATCACTTTTCCTGGTGAGCATGGAAACCTAAGCTATGAATTTCTACAGAATGCAAGACTTCATTAAAAAAGCAGAAATCTCTAGCCTTAAAATTTTCGTTGCAGCCATACTGTACATGAACAGAACAACGTAGAATTGTCTTCTTGAGTCTCCAGACAACTCCATCTCCTCTCCTCTGTTCATGACAGTCAAGCAGCAGGAGAGGGAATTTTAAAAGATTCTGGTCAGTTTCACGGCTGCTATCCAGAATCTTTGGACAGCAATGAAGCTACAGTATCAAGAATGTCAATATTATGCCACTACTAAGGACAGATATGAGCACCACAGACGTAGACTCTAAAGATATACCACGAGGAAGACAACCCAAAGAGAGAGTCTGGGGTAACCAGAGAGTAGTTGTGACCTCTTCACCAAACTCCTTTACAGTAACTCAGGGTATGTCTACACCTCGATAAAACAACTGTACTAGCTAACTCAGCTCATGCTACAGGGCTATAAAAATTGCACGACAGACATTTAGACTAGTGTTGGAGCTCTGGGACCCCCCCGATCCTGTAAGATGCTTTGACCAGACCAGAAAAGAAGATGTAACTAGACATCACCATCAACTTTATGGCTGTGTCCCTGAATAACTCTGGACTCACAGGGACATCAGTTTTCTCGAACCTGTTTTCTAGCAGTGTCCTTTTGCCTTCTACCGTATCGCAGTTATTTCGGAATTAGCCGAGTTACCTCGAAATAAAACTGGTTCTGTCCACACGACCAAACCAGTTTTTTCAATTTAAAGGGCTCTTTACTCCTATTTTTGTATTCCACCTCAGCAAGTGGAGTAGTGCTAAAATCAAGATTGCAGGTCCGGGTTACAGGTACTGTGGACTCAATGTGACGATATTGGCCTCCGGGAACTATCCCAGAATGCTCCCTTGTGACCACTCTGGACAACACTCTGAACTCCAATGCACTAGCCAGGTAGGCAGTAAAAGCCCCAGGAACTTTTGAATTTCCTGTTTGGTGACCATCAGCACAGTCCACCACCACAGGCAACCATGCAGAGTCCACCATCACAGGTGCCCATGCAGTCCCAGATTCACAGACGAGCTCCAGCATGGTCCGAACAGGAGGTACTGGATCTCATTGCATGTTGGGGAGACTAATCTGTTACGGCAGAACTACGTTCCAAAAAAAGGAACGCAAATACGTGTGCTAAAGTCTCTAGGGCCATGACAGAAAGAGGCTACTCCAAGGACACAGAACAGTGTCATACAAAAATCAAGGAGCAAGTGTACCAAAAAGCCAGGGAGGTGAATGGGTGCTCTGCGTCACAGCCCCATACATGCCACTTCTACCGTGAATTGCATGCAATTATGGGGGGTAACGACACCACTACTCCACCACCGTCCGTGGACACCTGCAAGGGGGGAATAGCCCGGAGCGAGAAGGATGAGTTTTTGGAGGAGGAGGAGAAGGAGGAGGTGAGTGCACAGGCGGAAAGTGGGGAATCTGTTTTCCCCCCTAGCCAGGAACTATTCTTAAAGTTGGAGCCAATAGCCTCCCCCTACTCCCAAAACATGCTCCTGGACCATAACCCTGGAGAAGGCACTTCTGGTGAGTGAGAGCTTGATTGGAGCCATGTGGTGGGGGGAAACCCAGCTGCGCTGGGCTGTTCGCATTTAGTTTAAAGGACTCATCACTGCACAGAGCCTCATCGGAGTCCCATGGTGGGTGTGTGTGCACGCGTGCGGTGAGGGTGCTGTGTGAAGCGATCATCCCAGAGAGCCTGCAGGCTGCCTGCAACCTGAATTCTGTTGCCTGGCCGCTGCCTGCAAGCTGAATTCTGTTGCCTGGCCGCATGTGTTGGCTTACTCACACCAAAGTGGCAGGCACTTCAGTGTAAGAGACAAAATGAGATCTTGTACAGAAAGAACATGTGCCGTGTACTATGAATTACCTGTTTCACTGAGAAACAGCTGTCCCCTTTGTTCTCTAAAATGTATCTTAAAATACTACCCTCCCTTTTTCTCCTCCTGCAGCAGGTGCAAATGTTTCAATGTGGCCCCTATCTACACCGTCCCAGAGGCTGGTCCAGATTAGAAAGCGGAAAAAACGAACTCGGGACGACATGTTTGCCGAGCTCATGCAGTCCTCCTGCACTGATATGGTCCAGCTGAATGTGTGGAGGCAAACAATTGTGGAGTCATGTAAAGCATTACATGAATATGAAGAGAGGAGGGACATGCGCGACGAGAGCAGGCAGGATGCTACAGTCAAGCTCATGAGGGAGCAAACTGTCATGTTCCGCTGTATGGTGGATCTAATGCGGGAAAGGCAGCAAGACCACAGACTGCTGCTGCAGCCCCTGAATAACCGCCCTCCCTCCTCCCCAAGTTCCATAGCCTCCTCACCCAGATGCCCAAGAACATGGGGGGGAGGGCGGGGGAAGGCTATGGGGATCCACACAGTCAACCCCAGAGGATTGCACAAGCAGCAGAAAGCTGGCATACCCGAAATTTTGATCTGGTTTCTGGACTTGTCCTTCCCTCCTCCTCCACACCTGTAACCCAATACCCGCCCTCCCTTGTCTAGCTTTTGATTTCTCTCAATGTTTTGTGCAACAAATAATAAAGAACGTTTTTTAAACAGTTGTGACTTTATTTCCTTTCATTATATATATATATATATATATATATATATATATATATATATATATATATATATATATATATATATATATATATATTTATATTATTAAGGGTATATATATATTAAGGGGCGGGTAACTAAGAGAAACAAACAACTCTCACACGGTACCCTGGCCAGTCATGAAACTGGCTTTCAAAGCTTCTCTGATGTGCAGCGCGCCATGCTGTGCTCTTCTAATTGCCCTGTTGTCTGGCTGTGCGAAACTGGTCACCAGGCGAGTTGCCTCTACCTCCCACCCCACCATAAACGTCTCCCCCTTACTCTCACAGACATTGCGGAGCACACAACAAGCAGCAATTACAACTGGAATATTGGTTGCGCTGAGATCTAACCGAGTCAGTAAACTGTGCTAGTGTGCTTTCAAACATCCAAAAGCACATTCTACCACCATTCTGCACTTGCTCAGCCTATAGTTGAACTGCTCCTTACTACTGTCCAGGCTGTACGTACAGCTTCATGAGCCATGGCGTTAAGGCTGGGTCCCCGAGGATAACTATTGGCATTTCAACATCCCCAACAGTAATTTTCTGGTCTGGGAAGTAAGTTCCTTCCTGCAGCTGTTCAAACAGACTAGAGTTCCTGAAGATGTGAGCTTCATGCACCTTTCCCAGCCATCCCACGTTGATGTCGGTGAAACGTCCCTTGTGATCCACCAGTGCTTGCAGCACCATGGAAAAGTACCCCTTGCAGTTTATGTACTGGCCGCTCCGGTGTGCCGGAGCCAAAATAGGGATATGCGTTCCGTCTATCGCCCCACCGCAGTTAGGGAACCCCAGCGCATTAAAGCCATCCACAATGGTCTGCACATTTCCCAAAGTCACTACCCTTGATAGCAGGTGGTCAATGATTGTGTTGGCTACTTGCAGCACAGCAGCCCCCACAGTAGATTTCCCCACTCCAAACTGATTCCTGACTAACTGGTAGCTGTCGGGTGTTGCAAGCTTCCACAGGGCTATGGCCACTCACTTCTCAACTGTGAGGTCTGCTCTCATTTTGGTGTCTTTGCGCTTAAGGGCAGGGGACAGCAAGTCACAAAGTTCCATGAAAGTGGCCCTATACATACGAAAGTTTCTCAGCCACTGGGAATCATCCTGTACCTGCAACACTATGCGGTCCCACCAGTCTTAGCTTGTTTCCTGGGCCCAGAATCGGCGTTCCACAGCATGAACCTGGCCCAACACCACCGTGATCTCCCAATCGCCACATGCCATGCCATCTGTGTCCATGTCCTCATCACTGTAGTAATCACGCTGTCGTCGCTTCCTCGCCCGGTTTTGCAGGTTCTGCACATACTGATGGATAATGCGCGAGGTATTTACAATGGTCAAAACTGCAGCGGAGATCTGATTGGGCTCCATGGCTATGGCGCCTGGACAGATAATCCTGGAAAAAGGGTGCGAAATGTAGGAGAGCAGAGTGGCAGCAGAAGCTGTGCTGTTTGGTTCACGGTAGCCGAACAATGGCGGAAAATGGTTGTCTTCTGTGGCTTTCATGGAGGTGGAACCCAGGACAGACAACATGGAGAAGCTCCAAAGTGTGACAATAGCAGGAGACCAGAGTTGGCGGCGGAAGCTGTGCTGTTCGGTTCACGATGGCCAAGCAAAGTTGAGTTGGAGATGTGGATTCATAGTAGAAGGAGAGCAGCGGTGCACCGTCCGCTGAAAGCAGTATGGCATCTGTAAGCCAAAAAGGCGCGAAATGATTGTCTGCTGTAGCTTTCTGACGACACACACCCAGAAACACCTGCAAGAATGTTTTTGCCCCACCATGCACTGGGAGCTTAACACAGAATTTCAATGGGCAGCGGGGACTGCGGGAAATGTGCAATAGCTACCCACAAAGCACTGCTCTGACATTCGATGCTAGCCTTGGTACTGTGGACGCAATCTGCCGAATTCACACACTTTAGTGGGTACTCAGAAGACTGAATGTATAAAATAGCTTCTGAAAATTCAAATAGAATAATTTCAAAATAATTTCGTACTGTAGACATACCCTAATAAGATTAACCTTCACTGCAGAATTAACTTGAGTTATCTAATCTGAAGTTAGTTTAGTTCAAGTGACAGTGGTCATGCTGAGAAAAGGGAGAAAAGGTGGAGAAGTTGCACTGTATGTAAGAGAGCAGTATGATTACTCAGAGCTCCAGCATGAAAAATGGAGGACAGCCTGTTCAGAGTCTTTGGGTTAAGTTTAGAGGCAAGATCAACAAGGGTGATGTCGTGGGGGGCATCTGCTATAGACCACCAGACCAGGAGGATGAGGTAGACGAGGCTTTCTTCAGACAGCTAACTAACAGAAGTTTCCAGATCACTGGCCCTGGTTCTTATAGGGGACTTCTGACATCTGCTGGGAGAGCAATACAGCAGTGCACAGACAATCCAGGAAGTTTTTGGAGAGTGTTCGGGACAACTTCCTGATGCAAGTGCTGGAGGAACCAATGAGGGGCTGTGCTCCTCTTGACCTGCTGCTCACAAACTGGGAAGAATTGGTAGGGGAACTAGAAGAAGGTGGGCAGCAGTAACCATGAGATGGTCAAGTTCAGGATCCTGACAAAAGGAAGAAAGGAGAACAGCAGAATATGGACCCTGGACTTCAGAAAAGCAACTAATGGACAACTACTGATTAATAAATTTTCACAATACTATTATAATTTTGAATATTTCAATAAAGTCTCCCCACCCACCACAAATGACAGACTTAGAAATGTTGATGAACCTTGACAATGGAACACAGAACAAGTTCACAGAGTAGTAATGCTAAAACCTGGATTTAGTGGGCCACTCTAAAGCACTCTACAAAATCCTTCACTTTCAGTATAAGTCAAATATAACAGATAGAAACTATCCTAAAGAAATGTGTAAACAATACTTATTTGGCTTTCAATTACTTCAGTTCAGTTGAGCCCCAAAAAAAGAATATGTACGCTCCTGTGTTTAAGGCTTCGCAAGGATCAGAATACTGTTTCTGACTGCACTATACTATTTAATTTACAAAAGACTCTTGAGAATTAGATGCTCACAAGGTAGGGAAGTACTTTCAGAACTAAATCAATGTGAAGAATTTGTTATAAGGGCCTGACCTGTATCATTACATTTCAACTCTGAGTAGGGAATCTAAATCTAAAATCATCAGAAATTCTCTCATTAAATGTTTGTAAAAGACATTGAAATGAAAATAGCATTTGGGGTTTTTTAAATGTAAACTTCATAATGCAGAGTTGGTGAAGCAAACAAGGCTGAATTTCAGCATTGATATGAGAGAGAGAATGAATGTGCTTTTTCATAATTATGGACGCAACAGACCAAAACCAGATTAGTTTTTATTCATAAACAATTTCACCAAAATAGCTGATGGGTCGCAGCTTAGTACTTCACTTAGAGAAGTTGAAGGAACATATAAATATAGTAAAAAGCAGAGATAAGTTACTTACTGATGTAAATGCTGAAAGCTCCTCTTCAGTTAGCTTGTGTATTGGGTTGTTCTTTTGGAAATCTATGCTGTGAAACAAGAATTATTTGAGTATACACAAAATAATTTCAGTTCAATGGGTACAATCTTTATATATAAAGCATGCTTCTCAAATTTGCAAAAAGCTAAAAACATCTTCTAGAAAACAATGTTATGAATAAAAAATATTTTATTATGTATGTGCAACAGAGGGTTTGAGCCTTTGTCCTTAAGTCAGATAATTGAAAAAAGAAAAAAAACCCATATTTGGGTATGTTACATCCTGTCAAGGTGGTTTTCGAAAGATGGTACCCAAGAGATAGGTTGTTAAGGCCCTTCAAAGTGGCCATTAATCACTGTTTTCTCTTCCTTAGTGCCACCTTCTAGAGGGTGGAGAGCAAAACTGTTGTATGAACTTCTATTATAGCTCTTTGCCTTCAGAAAACTGGGAGAACTAGAGAAAGGATTTAATAAGTGTGTCAAGGGGGACACAAAGAGAAAGAAAGTGGTCAGAGAAAGGGATTACTTTCAAGGGATGTTATGCGTTTAGTTGTCTTTTTTATCCACTCACTCTCTCTGTAAACAAGCCAAGATACTTTATCTCGTTTAAGCTTATAAGCAGTGTAAACTGAGCTATATTAAGCCAGTATTTTAAATCCATTTTCTGTCTTTCCAGGAACTTGTTTATGTTTGGATTACTGATCCATGGGTAATTGGACACAATCTTCTTCAAAAAGAAAAACTCCATAACCTTTAAAGGAGAAGTACTAAAAGGTAAATATTTCTGGAACCTGCAACCTCCTCTCAATCTGTCAAGGAGCACTGACAGAGGGCTCCTTGTCCAGTAAGCTGCCAGCAAGCCATAGTGAGCAAACACAAGGGAAAAGCCAAAAACAGAGCAGAAGATGAGAGTTGGCAAGCATATTAATCATAGTAGGATGTATCTGTAAAGCCAAAGAAGGAAATGGGTACACAACTCCAAATAATTGGACATTTCTTACATGAACAACTCAGAATAGCTCACCAAATCCCATAATGTAATGCTAGTGATATATGAAGTCCATCAATAATACAAAAGGAGACAACAGGGTTATAATTCCACTCCCATGTGAAACACCAAATTATATTAAGGCCTAAATCACACTATAAACAAAGAATGCTCTCCGCTGAAACTTTATAATTGCTTTTTGCAAAGTATAAAGAATACAGTGGTAGCGTTCTTCAGATAAAGTTGCACAAATTCTCATGTTATATACTGAACATGAAAAGTGATTATGCTCTTTAATTCTATACACTTCAAATGGGAGAAATTTTTGGTCTCAAATCTAATTATCCTCCAACTGTAATAATTATACTTTGTGCATATATTGTACAGTTACATTATAGACATAATATACAACTATTTGTATACATAATATACAACTAGTTAAAAGATTGTTACCACTCATAAGCACAATGGACACAGTTAAAGTTGCATTTTAATCATAACATTTTCATTTCCTGAATTGTGTCCATTTATATTTTTCAACCTTATGTTTCATTAATATCAGAGCAGAACATAATTTCAATACAGAATAAATTCCCTCACTGACATCTATCTATGGAGAAAGCTTAACTTGAAAATGTTATATAGTATTGTACCTAAAATATTTACATTTTGTTTTCTTTGCTCTCACCACACTGAACATCCTCCTAATCCACTGCAACTACCTAATTAAGAGTTGGGAAAGAATTTTCATGGATCATGGGATTTTATTAATCCCATTTAAAATTTTTTATTGAATACCATTTTACTTCCTCCAGAGTAACAAATATAATATGTACACAGCATCCGAGAAGCATACCATAGGTTTTTCAGAACAAAGGAAAGAGATACCCTGTCCAAAGAGCTTTATCTAGCTCTACATGTGACTCAAGAACTCAGTGACAGATAAAAAAGATGATGGGGTCTCAGAGAGGGCACAGTAGGGAAAAAGGAGGATGAGAAATACAATAATTTTTATTTGCATTCCAATAGTGCCTAAACACCTCATCATTGTAGGTTTCAGAGTAGCAGCCGTGTTAGTCTGTATTCGCAAAGAGAAAAGGAGTACTTGTGGCACCTTAGAGACTAACAAATGTATTTGACCATAAGCTTTCATGAGCTACAGCTCACTTCATCGGATGCATTCAGTGGAAAATACAGTGGGAAGATTTATATACATAGAGAACATGAGACACTGGGTGTTACCATACACACTGTAACGAGAGTGATCAGGTAAGGTGAGCTATTACCAGCAGGAGAGCAGGGGGGTAGGGGGGGCGAACCTTTTGTAGTGATAATCAAGGTGGGCCATTTCCAGCAGTTGACAAGAACGTCTGAGGAACAGTGGGGGGGGAGGGGGAGAAGGGGAATAAACATGGGGAAATAGTTTTACTTTCTGTAATGACTCATCCACTCCCAGTCTCTATTCAAGCCTAAGTTAATTGTATCTGGTTTGCAAATTAATTCCAATTCAGCAGTCTCTCGTTGGAGTCTGTTTTTGAAGTTTTTTTGTTGAAGAATTGCAACTTTTAGGTCTGTAATCCAGTGACCAGAGAGACTGAAGTGTTCTCCGATTGGTTTTTGAATGTTATAATTCTTGATGTCTGATTTGTGTCCATTTATTCTTTTACGTAGAGACTGTCTAGTTTGACCAATGTACATGGTAGAGGGGCATTGCTGGCACATGATGGCATATGTCACATTGGTAGATGTGCAGGTGAACGAGCCTCTGATAGTGTGGCTGATGTGATTAGGCCCTATGATAGTGTCCCCTGAATAGATATGTGGACATAGTTGGCAACGGGCTTTGTTGCAAGGATAGGTTCCTGGGTTAGTGGTTCTGTTGTGTGGTTGCTGGTGAGTATTTGCTTCAGGCTGGGGGCTGTCTGTAAGCAAGGACTGGCCTGTCCCCAAGACCTATGAGAGTGATGGGTCATCCTTCAGGATAGGTTGTAGATCCTTGATGATGCGTTGGAGAGGTTTTAGTTAGGGGCTGAAGGTGACGGCTAGTGGCGTTCTATTATTTTCTTTCTTGGGCCTGTCCTGTAGTAGGCGACTTCTGGGTACTCTTCTGGCTCTGTCAATCTGTTTCTTCACTTCAGCAGGTGGGTATTGTAGTTGTAAGAATGCTTGATAGAGATCTTGTAGGTGTTTGTCTCTGTCTGAGGGGTTGGAGCAAATGCACTTGTATCGTAGAGCTTGGCTGTAGAGAATGGATCCTGTGGTGTGGTCTGGATGAAAGCTGGAGGCATGTAGGTAGGAATAGCGGTCAGTAGGTTTCCTGTATAGGGTGGTGTTTATGTGACCATCGCTTATTAGCACTGTAGTGTCCAAGAAGTGGATCTCTTGTGTGGACTGGTCCAGGCTGAGGTTGATAGTGGAATGGAAATTGTTGAAATCATGGTGGAATTCCTCAAGGGCTTCTTTTCCATGGGTACAGATGATGAAGATGTCATCAATGTAGCGCGAGTAGGGGCATTAGGGGACGAGAGCTGAGGAAGTGTTGCTCTAAGTCAGCCATAAAAATGTTGGCATACTGTGGGGCCATGCAGGTACCCACAGCAGTGCCGCTGATTTGAAGGTATACATTGTCCCCAAATGTGAAAAAATAGACTCCAACGAGAGACTGCTGAATTGGAATTAATTTGCAAACTGGATACAATTAACTTAGGCTTGAATAGAGACTGGGAGTGGATGGGTCATTACACAAAGTAAAACTATTTCCCCATGTTTATTTCCCCTCGACTGTTCCTCAGATGTTCTTGTCAACTGCTGGAAATGGCCCACCTTGATCATCACTACAAAAGGTCCCCCCCGGCTCTCCTGCTGGTAATAGCTCACCTTACCTGATCACTCTCGTTACAGTGAGTATGGTAACACCCATTGTTTCATGTTCTCTATGTATATAAATCTTCCCACTGTATTTTCCACTGAATGCACCTGATGAAGTGAGCTGTAGCTCACGAAAGCTTATGCTCAAATAAATTTGTTAGTCGCTAAGGTGCCACAAGTACTCCTTTTCTTTTTTCCTCATTCTAGGTGCTGGACAAACAGCTACACATTTCCTCTGCCTCAAAGAGCTTACAGTCTAAGCGAGCAAGACAGGAAAAAAAAGTCATGTTGGATATGTCTACATTTTTACTTATTAATTAACCCAGAGTATATATTAATACCTGGGGGTGGGGGGCAAACAGCTGTGCATAGCTCTCTATCAGTGTTATAGAGGGCAATTTTATCAAGACTATAGCTTAGTATATGCTCTAGTCTTGATTTAAAAAAAAAAAAAGACCTTATTTCACTGAGATTTTATTTTTTAACATTTCACAAGATTCAAGGGAGATTTTACAAAAGGAACAAAGATACCAATAAACTTACCAAACTCCAAGGATAACAGCAAGTTCTTCTGCACACAGGTCAGGCAACTGGTACTGATCAGCATCTGCTAATTTTATCTCATTTAGCACTGTGTCATCATTTAAATCATAATTCTGTTGAAAAACACATTGTAAAGTAAATACAAACTATTATAGTAATACCTTTAGCTTATTTTGTTGCCCCCAATATCAAATGAGAACATATTTAACTGTTTGAATGTCACAATAGATATTTTATAAAATAACTGAACTGCAAATCAGCTTTTATAATTCTTTAGCAGCAACCTCTCCAGCTGTCTGAACAGTGGAAAGGAGCATCATCCAGTCCTTTTTTGCTAGAAGGATAGTCATTGTGCTGCAGAATGTCAAAGATCTGACACTGGGGGCATTTTCACTGCTCTAATAGGAAAATGAATATTGTCTTCAAGAGAGAAGGGCAACAACTATGACTATCTTTACTGACTTTTTTTCCCAGTTAACAACACCATCCAAGAAAGACTGTTTTTATGGTTTGTCACAAGAGAAGATGGATTTTACAATGATTCTCAGTAATTAGTTTTTGTTTCAATGCTCACTGAACATGCAATATTTTATGATTACTGACCCTTTAAATGATGAAGTTAATGTTAAGACCTAAAAATAATCTATAAGGTCAATAACTGAAGTTTAATCGTGAGGCCAAAAAGCTTGAAACTGGCAGAAGTACAAAAATCTTAGAACTACAACAATACGTCAAATAAAACAAAGAAGTTCTATTCATCTACTCCCTCAAAACAAAGGGCTTTTTGTGTGAAAATATGCAGTTCTGTTCTCTTTTTAAAGTATACTGAAAGTACATTTCTAGAGTATGTTGGTATTCATCACAGTTTCTATGTATTGACTAAACACAGCCAACCAAAAATTCTATCCTCTTCCAATATGAGCTAGCCACTTAAGAAGAGAGCAGCTGACTCTACTTCATCAGACGTAACAGAAGTTACATTAAGGAATTATAAGATAATCAATAAGCAGTGTCCAAGTTCTAGTCTACAAGCCAGAGAAATTACAGCAGTCATTAGGCTGACTGAACAGATTCAGTTAGTGTTAACTTACTTATGTAAGATGGTCAATTGAAATATATTATATTGAGATTAGATCATGTCTTGCACATGTTTTTACAATCCAAGCTGACAAACTACATGCAAAACGAAAGAAGCTGTTCAGGACTGTTTTCAGATTAAGACTAATCCAACATTCCTCACACCAGAATGGCATTAAGAGTCTAAACATATACCCCACATCTCAGGCCTTGCCTCTACACAATCATGCACCTATTTAACTAAAGGCATGATTTTAAGAGATTTA
Organism: Lepidochelys kempii; assembly: GCF_965140285.1. NCBI lineage: Eukaryota > Metazoa > Chordata > Testudines > Cheloniidae > Lepidochelys > Lepidochelys kempii. Next base: position 147,787,956 of record NC_136382.1, on the reverse strand, counting down.
GTTTAACTTGTGTACGTCCATCTGACTATAGACAAGGCCTCTGAAATTTACCTTCTCACAGCTCTATTCTTCTACCTTCCTGCAACAAAAAAGAAGTCTGAAACTGTTTGTTCCGAGATACAAAATATATTTTCTTGTGATGCAACCAAACACACCAAGGCTACCTCTACACTATGAATGAGGGTGTGATTCGAATACACATACTCGTGCTGGCTTTCACAGAGCTAACAAATAGTGTACTCATGGTAGCATGGATAGCAGCTGCGGAGGCACAGCTTGTCCTTGCTAAGTACTCACCCACTGGTTTTCATGTGCTTCTGCAGCTGCTACACTGCAATTTAGACTCACACTAGTTCAATGAGAGTTAGCACAAGTATGTGTATGTGAGCAGGGCAAGCACACCCCTAGCTCATAGTAAAGAAGTAGCCTAAAGCTGGCCAGCACCAGATGGCATTAGAGAGTACCTATGTTAGTTTGATTGCATCTAGTCAAGTACAAAGTCAGATGGCTTCATTGGCTTTGTTTTGTACAATTATTATTCACCATATATTGCAATTAATAGGTTTTTTGTTCAGTAAACTTTTCCATATTCCACAGAACACAAAGGAATTTAAGGATGCACTAAAAAAAAAAAAATCAGCAAATGCCAGATTTAGAAGTTACATACAGCCTTAATTGCCCCACTTTTATGCATTATGATATAGTATTTAATTTTTTCAGCATTAAGAAATTCTACTTGCCCACACTCCTGGAACAAGCTTTTTTTGGACATGCAAGTCATCTTACTTGATGGGTGAGTAAAATGCCAGAATGATAACCATAAGATGAAAATAATGAAAGGACAGACAAGCAAATTTTGTGCCTGAGCTGTTTTATTTTTTTTTTTACTTATCAGTTTTTCAAGGCTGAATCACATAATCATAGACTATTTCTCAAACAGTATAATATTGTACATTTCCCCCCACAATCCTAGACACGCATGGCGTGCCTTTTAATGTTTGCCATACTTATTCTGTGTGACTGAAAGCAGTCCCTGGATTCACACCCTACATGCTATGTAATAATCTTTATAGAAAATATGCCCCAGCCCAGAGCCCTATCCTGCACTGCAAACCCTTCATCCCAGGCCCCACTCCAGAGTCTGCATCTCCAGTCGGAGCACTCACCCCCTCCCACACACCATCCCCTTGCCCCAGCCCAATGAAAATGAACATGTGAGCAAGGGTGGGGTGGAGCGAGCTACAGAGGGACGGGGGATGGAGTGATTGAGACAGGCCCCTGGGGAAGGGGTCGGACAAGGGTGTTGGGTTTCCTGTGATTAAAAAGTTGGCAACCCTAGGAGACGATGGCAGGAAACAGCACAATTTGTTTGCATTGCAAAGCACATGTTTTAGTGAAAATCTGGGAGTAGGAGTGTGTTGGGGTCAGCCTGCAAGTAGTAACCAAGGAAGCCAGAACGTGACTGGTGTGTTGCTGGCAAACTGCTGGAGTCAGAGCTGCTAGACCGGGGCCTGCCACTATACACAGCTAACACAGGTGGGGAAGAAAAAGCATGGAGGCTCCTTCACCACCAGACTTTATGTTGCCTTCCTTACCACTTGTATAAACTTTACTTTGAAGGGTAACCTTCACATGAATCCACTTTAAATGTTCACTGGACTACAAAAGAAAGGGGCGGAAAATCCCAAGTTCTCTCTTTCACCTAAGACAACAAAGGCACCATCACCTTTGGGCCTCTGGGAGACATCCTGACTGAGGAAAGGGTCAGCCATCGTCTTGCTGGAAGATTGTGGATGAGAAAGGCCCTCTTGAACCAAAATTTACTAGATTAAGTTTTTGACTTTTAGACACTTGTTTTTGCTTTTATTTGCTTATAATCATTTTTAACTTTATCTCTTTATACTTGAATTCACTGAAAATCCTATTCTTTTGTTAATAAACTTGTTTTATTTTTACTCTAAACCAATCCAGCGCTGTGTTTAAACTGAACTGTTTGATAACTCAAGTTAAAGTAACAAACTGTTGAATATTGATTCCTTACAGGGGCAATGAACTGTCTAGGAGAGGGCTAGACATTGCAAAGCACATGTTTTAGTGAAAATCTGGGAGTAGGAATGTGTTGGGTCAGCCTGCAAGTAGTAACCAAGGAAGCCAGAGTGTGACTGATGTGTTGCTGGCAGGCTGCTGGAGTCAGAGCTGCCAGACCAGGGCCTGCCGCTATACACAGACACTCAAGGTGTGAGCTACATGCTGGTTGGATGGCTGTGAGCAACAGCAGCAAAGCCTTCTGAGGCACCTAGGGGTGCATGACAGGCACTGATACAACGTTTACTGGTCAGGCCTGTACCCCAGAAGGATTTTTGGATGTCAGTGGAAATTGCTCTGCCCCTCTAAAGATTTAGCCCCTAGCCATTTAATGCTAGTTCTACTCTAAAGTGTGAGAGACAGGGCATCAGATGCTAGAAACCTACATGGTAATAGTGTGTTATTTCTGATGACCAGGTGAGCTTCAGTAGTTCCATTTTGGGCTATGAAAGGGTCCAAAGTGTGTCTCTCAGGGAGAAGGAAATGAGGGCAGGGACAGAGGCCTGATTAATAGGTGTATTTTCTTTAAAACATTATTAAATTAAATAACAGTCTTCTTTATCTGTGCACTATGCGAGTTTAAGAGGAAAACGTATGCCAAGTGAGTATGTGATCACAACTTCTGGATATGATCTACACATGAAAATTTCTGTGCATCAAATGGAATAAGACAGTCACTAAAGTCATACAACCAATCTTAGGGATTTATATACATTTATTTGTAATTTATTTAGATTTATAAAACAGATAATAGAAGCACCTGTCCTAAGCTCTGGATGTCCTTTACAAAACTCAACATTCACAATAAACAAATTAAACCAAGTAAATCCACTAATAGTCCCAAAATCATGATCAAAACTTTTTCAGAACAAATAAGTCCATCCTACTCACATTCTGACCCCTTTCCACAAATGTTCCAGAAGAGAAGCTTTGCTGTGTGTTCAAATGAGTTTTAAAAATCGTGAACTACTAAAGAACAATTTATTTCCAGTGCATACCTTTGTTAAATTTTCCAGAGCAGTTGGTGCTGGGCTTAGCTCACGGTGAGAAAGGACGACATCATCTTTCCTTTGGACATCAAGTATAAGTTGTGCTACATGCTTTTCCTGAAATCGTGTCCTTTTTCCCAAAGCACCTACAGAAAATTAAGATTTATTACTATTAAGAGGAATCAGGATCTCCAACACCGCCTGGAACATGTATTTACTTACAAGTTTCATGTAAAATAAAAACAAAATGAGAACTAACCCACAAAATCCAAGAGCATTTTTTATTTATTTCTAACCCTGGTTCTTAAAATATTGGACTTTAAAATTCAGAGGTCACCACTGGACTCTGTCTGAGGACTATCACCTTTTCTTTAAAACAAACAAAAAAGCCAACAACCCGACCCCCACCATATTTATTTTTCATGATGAAAAACTGTTCAGTGAATAAAGACTATAGTCATTAAAAATGATTTGATATTTCATTTTTTTTAATGAAATTCTTCTTAAAAGCTTTAAAATTGTATCTGCTGGGAGGTTGCACGTTTCATATTAAACCAGAATTTTTTTGATGCAACATTCCTACTATCCAGCCAAAACATGAATGTCAAAGTAAGTTTGTCTAGAATGCCAACAATCCCCACATGTTCATTTCATTTGCCTTCACATTAGACATCCTTTGTAACCCTTCTGATAGATTTACTGAGAGAAACCACAATACTTTTAGGAGTCTCGCTAGTTGAGAGAAATGCATGATCACCAGAATTCATTTCTAGGGCTATCCTAACCTCTGGCTAAAGTAGTAATTAAAAGCACACATATATCAAGGGCAGCAAACTATTTTTTCCGTTTAACAATAGCTTTTCTAGTTTAAATCTTTACATTTGAATGAGTTATTTCCCTAACGCCCCTTATTAAGAAAAAACAGGTATAGCCGTTTAGGTAAAATCAAGCAACAGCTGACAAAAATCAACTGTCATTGCTGGGGTTTTATTGTCCCTTAACTTGTTAAACTTTTATGTTCTGAGTCTCACACCATATGACACTGATTATGTTTTTAAATACATGAACTGAAAACAATTTGAATTAACTTTAGCAAAACCACTTTAGAATATCAAGTTTGTAGTACAGTCCATATTAGAACGTAACAGAATGTCATGTTTTGGCTGTAGCATCAATTGCATATATTACATTTTCATATATTCAAAATCTATTGCAACCAGCTTTGTAACCATTTACTACTTAATCTTTAAAGTACTAGAGCTCTGAAAGAAGAATATGCTATTCAATTTGTATCAAAGACCAATTAGGAAATTACTGATCCCTTAAAATAGAGAACAACGAAGGAAGTGTGGAGCCAGTTAGAAAGTCGGGGACTTAATTCCAAATTATGTGGAAAGAAGTCTTATGATTTTAGGAATTACTTTCCGCAGTGCATAATGAACGTTGCATAAGGACATTCAATATGCACCCATCGTTCTTATTAAAGGATTACTAAAATTAAGTTTTAAGAGGAAAAAAACCTTGTGAATATACTGCTTGAAGAAAAATGGGAAGAAGACAGTTTCTAAATAATATATTTACAATTAGTTTAACAAGTACACAAGATTTTCCTTTTGGACCCAGATATGAATGAAATATGCAGGTGAAAAATTAGGTTTAAAAAATTATTTTATTTACATTATGAGACATTTTTAAAGACTTATAAGTAAACTTAATGTTCACAAAAAGTGTCCTATTTACAGCTGGGAAATCCTATATTTATGGTATGAGGTATAAATAGAGGCAACAGAAGTTCAAGATTCTCTGTACAGCCCAGCCAGTAAGCCCAAGCCTTGCTCTGAGGAATCAATTCATACGGAGGTTTGTGAAGATAATTCAATTTCCATGTTTCTACAGCCAATCGATTCTTGTCCTGTCTGTCAACATTGCCAAAAGACAGGATAGTGTGTTCTGTGATGTCAACAGCTGTTCATTACAAATTGGACTGATGCCACTATATAGGCACTGAACAGTCTTCAGAACTACTTTTGCATCCTACTAAAATAGACTAGACTCAATTCAGTGCCACAGAGGTGAGACTGAATCAAATTACCAATCCTCTGAGCCATCCAGACTCCATGCATTCTTGTTTCATCGTTATAGTCTAACCAACAGTTATTGGTTTCAATTTTTATGTCCAAAATTTTGAAGCACGCCACCAGCCAGATCTGGAGACTCATTGACTAAGAATTTGCTTGAATATTAGAAACATATCAGGATGTGTCCTAATGCAGTAATACATGAAGCAGTTCCTCACATGGTGAAAGTTGATTTTAAAAGATTACCATCCACCACGTAAAGAAACCAAAATAAAATCTTTTTTCCTTCCTGGTGAATGACTTCGCTTGATACACTTTTTAGATTTCATATATTGGATATGGTATTCTAGTTCTGACCAAGAAAACCATGTGTTAAAAGATTGTAACTAAGGTTACTATGAATATTGTACATAATTTTCTTGGTCAATTTGATGTGGAGACAGATATTTTTAAGATCTTGTCTTATTGTGGTAGATATGACATTTTTACAAGTTTGGGCAATTTTCCCTCTGTTCCCAGTCCTCTCCATTTCCTCTATAGTATTTCTGGAGTTACCATTACATCTTCTTTCATAATCATGAATAAACTATTGATACACAGAAGAAAAAAAACCATGTAATAAAATCCATTGCCCTTGCTATAGAATTACAAGACACAGAAAAGAAGGCTAATTTTCCAACAGCAAGAGGGTTAAGTGACTGTTTGTGCCATTTGTTACTACTATTTATAGTCTGTGTACACACTCTTCATCTTCCATGTTGTACATGAGTACTTCCAGGAATTACAATGATGTTTCACAACAAACAATGACTGCCTACTATTCTGCAGTTTTTCAGGAAGTGGTGCTTTTAGAAATGAAATCACAATACAACACTAAGTATCTCAGTGGATGTGTTGATTCTAGTTTTTCCTTCTGCACCCTCTCAGCACTATTTACAAGAGAACAGGAGCACAAAATGTAACTGTACAGATACCAATATAAATTCAGAATATGCTACAAGCTCAAAAATCAATCCCTTTCCCTCCACTTAAAATGAACCGTTGCCCTTAACAAGCAAGCATTTCCCAAACATTACCTCACTTCTATTTTTTCTTGGCCATTAAAAAAAGTCAAGCCATACAAGGCTACTTAAAGCACATTTTCATAATATTTGTAAACAAAAACTTACCTGTCAAATTAATCTGTAGTTTGGTTATGTCTTTAGCTGCGTTGAAATGCTTTTTAGCATTTTTATACTCATGGTAATTCAAAAATGTATAGGCACATTCAAGATGGAACTGAACTGCTAAATGCCAACATTCATCATCTGTGAACAAAGTCTCTAAGTTTGTCACTGCAAAATAAAAACCAAGAGGAAAAAAAGACATCAGAACACCCTCAGGGGAATGAAGTTCTAAGAAAAAACACTAACAATAACCCCAAAAAGGAAAGTTTGTTAAACTTACAGTGGGTGTATCATCCTCTATATCTCCACAAATTTAAAAGTTTGGAAGTGGGTGTTAATATGTTATCTGAATCTAAATCAGAACTTTTAAAAAGATATACATTTATTTAAGAAATTTCTTAAAAAGTTTCCTCTGTGGGGACAGCCACACAAAAACATTTTATCAGCTATATGATAAAAATGAAGGACAGTTCAATCTTCCTCTTTTATATTTGACAGTAAAGCTACACAGGACTGGTATCTTACCGATTTATTGCAAGTAGACAATCACTTGACATCCTCTTGGTGAAAGAGACAAGCCTATTTAATGTTACCTTTTTATAATCAGATTCATTCTCCAATTTACCGTGTCATGGGAAACGTGTTCAGGGAATGAGCTCAGCTTTATTTAGAACCGATGTGATATTTTTACAATGTAAATGGTCACTGAGAACTGGAGTCCCCTGGGTGCTCACTGAGGGTAACAAATACAATCTTTTCATAGACAACCATCTTGTTAACTCTCTTTTAGTCACTGGGGTGACCATGGCAATAATGGAGAAGAGTAAGACTACATCTGTCACACCACCTTGAATGAAAATTAGTTAGGAACTTCTGTTCCAAGTATCTCGAGAAGTCAGTCAATGCAGACTGTCCAGCTGAACTGGACAGTCCACCTTCACACCAATTCCAACCGATAAGCGTACAGAATCTTTTGTTATTTACTTCACTTTACTAAAATAAATACTTCTCAGTGTTGGATCATATTAAAGAAGTTCTGTATTAAAATCACAAATGAGTTTGATTCCCCATAGTTTAAATTCCAGGGTATTACTAATTAACAGGTCTCTTGGTTTTTGGTACTGTTTCTCTCCCTCTATGTGTGTAACTTGCAAGCTGCTAATTGTGTTAGTACATTCTAAGACAGAGTCTGTTCTCAAAGCAATTCACAGAGAGAGAGAGAGACTCAAAGCAATACTCTAACAACAGAAACAGCACCCAGAGACTCCCCGCCCTTTTGTTGTATTAACAATTGTGATTAAAATAGAGATAGAGGATGTATGTGGATGGATGTTTGGTGTGGATAATAACTGAATGATCAGGGAGGTGCCAGCCTAAGAATCCAGTGTCCATCGGCTGAAGAAGGCGTCAAGTGGAAATAACCAGAGGACCCCCCGGAGGGCAGACTGGAATCCACCCAACAGCCTCAAGAATGGGAGAACCAAAGAACAAGATAACATCTTGGAGCCGTCAGGAACGTGCTATCTGCTGATTGATTCAGCAACAGCATGATGAAGCAATTCCCATAGACTGGCATAGGAAGAAATTCCTATAAAAATAGACTCTAAAAAGTGAGAACTTTGGGGTCTGATTCTGCAAACCAACTTCCAGGAGCATCAGATGAGCATCTGACCAGGCCCTGCTCCCTCCTCATGTCCAGGCCACCTGGCCAGTGGCTTGGCATGAGCAACTCTAAGGCTGGTAACTATGGTAACAACCTTGCAGAACCTGTGTGTGTGTGTTTGTATGAATGAATGTGTGAATAAATATGAGATTGAATGGAATGTTATAGCTATAACTAACTGCTTACTATGATTCTTTCTGTATTCACAATAAATGTGGTATTTTGCCTTTTTCCCTTTAATAAGATCCTGCTGGTTTTTATTTTATTGGTATAACATCAGTAACTGTACACCTGAATTGATAATCCTGTGAATGACAAGTGTATGTCACATACTTGTGTTTCATTAACAAGTTTAATGCTAGTTGTCTGGAAATAATTGCTAAGCCAATACATTAAGAGTGCCAAGACTAACTCAGCATAGCACTACCTATGACAGGAAAATGACTTTCCTGCAGTAAAAACAGCTGAGAGAAATCGTGAGTGTCTAAAGCAATCACAGTCTAGAAATGGCACAGAGCTTGTGGTCACAAGAAAATGACAGCTTGTCAGAGAGATGAAGAAGCTTCAAGATGTAAGCTAAAGATATTTACTGTTACTGTGACCTGATTTGCTATCTTCTGATAAGCTGTAATACCCCAAGTTAAATTCCTTCTTTTAAGCTTGCTAAACCCTATTAGTAAGCTTAATCAACCCTCTTAGTAATCATCTTTATTTTATTTACCATGATTACTTGTTCTCTCACTAAACATTCTCTTTTGATTAATAAAATGAATTAAGAATTCCCAAGTTTGTTCTTCAGCTAAGCATCTGAAATACAAACAATCATGAAAAACATGGTACAGATAATTGGTTCTTTAAAATGTATTAGCCAATGTAGGCTTTACAATCCATTTTTCTATCACATTATAAATGAAGGTCCTCATGTAACCAAGAAAAGTATGTCAGAAATTTTAATTTCTTAGGTAAACAGAAAAAGCAGCAATATGGTTTTTTAATGTTTTTATTTTGAAATAGCATATGTACTAACACAAGAAGGTGAGCACAAAAACAGATTCTTTACCAAAATGCAATGAGTTTACACTGCAGTTTGTCTGCTGTTACAGGGACAATGAACTACTACAACCAGGACCTTGTTTACACAGTTGTTTTTCTAAAAAAATCAGAGTGTCCATCTAGCATTGTAGGTGCAAATCACAAAGGTAATGCCAGGGGCTAGTACACACTAGCACCCAACCATTGCTAGCAGTGGTGTATAATTTCCTTAAAACTGAAGGTGTAGACATGGACCAGGATTTATACAGCAGAGTTTATGCAGCAAATTACAAAGGAATACACTGCGTTTTAAGATTTTGGGCTAAGGTTTTCAAAAAGTATGCATAAAGTTAAGCACTAAATTAAGTGGCCTGATTTTCAAAAGTGCTCAGTATTCAACAGCACCCAATGAAACACTTTTGAAAATTGGGTCATTATTCAGGTGTTAAGGATGTAAGAACCTAACTTCAGACACCCATTTTTGGAAATGTTGGCCATCATTCATTAAAAGTGCTTTAGGAATCTCAGATGGATGGCATTATGTTAGTGCAAAGTATTATTAAAAGGTAGAAGAAATAGGTCAGATTAAAAAGTTCAATTCACAAAAGTTTTTTTTAAATGTACAGTTCATATAATTGATAGCATAGGTCAGAATATCCTCCAGCCACCTATTATGTTTCATTAGGTAAGATAAAAAAGAAAAGGTTACTCACCTTGTGCAGTAACTGAGCTTCTTTGGAGATGGTTGTCCCTGTGGGTGCTCCAGTTTAGAGGTCTTGGTGCCCTGCACTTGTAATTGGAGATTTGTAGTAGCAGTACCCTCGGCCACACCGCTCTGAGCGGTTACCTAGTGTGCACAGCCAACCGTCCCTCGGTTCCTTCTCTACCCCAGAGAAACAGCGTGAAACTCCAAAGTAGAGGGGAGGAGGGCGGGTAGTGGCGCACCCACAGCGATAACCATCTCGAAGAATCTCAGTTTACTGCGAAGGTGAGTAACCTTCTCTTCTTCTTTGAGGAGCGTCCTTGTGGGTGCTCCGCCCCTCAATGGAGGGAGGTACTTTGAAGTAGCTTTGTTGACGGTAGATAGCACCAAGAGTCCGAACTGAGTGTTGGCAGTGGAATGTTGTTCTAGGGCAAAGTGTCTGGTAAAAGTGTGGGCCGAGGCCCAGGTAGCTGCCCTGCAAATGTCTATAAGGGGTATGTTCTTAAGAAAAGCTACTGATGTGGATAGCGCTCTGGTGGAATGTGTATGAACTTCTGATGGAGCCGGGATATTGCTCTGGTGGTAACACAGGTGGATACAGCCAGAAATCCACTTAGTCTTTGTTTAGAGATGGCCTCACCCTTTGATCATTCTGTGATAGATAGAAAGAGATGTGATGACTTTCTAAAGGTCTTTGTTTTTTCTAGGGTAGAAGGTCAGAACTCTATGGACATCAAGCGTTGAAGAGTTGTGTCCCTGGAGTCAACATTGGGTTTTGGAAAAAACACAGGTAAGTATATGGGTTGGTTTAAATGAAATGGGGAGGCTACTTTGGGTATAAATTTAGGGTGGTTTGGCAAGATCATTTTGTCCTTATGGAATGTGGTATAAGGCAGGTGTGCCATTAGGGCACCTAACTCTGCTACTCTTCTTGCTGAAGTGATAGCAATAAGGAAGGCGACCTTCACTGATAAGTGTAGCAATGAGCAGGTTGCTAGGGGGTTCGAATGATTTCCCCATGAGGGTGTGGAGCACAAGGCTAAAGTCCCACATAGGAGTAGGGTCTTTCAGAGGTGCGTAGATGTTAGTCATGCCCTTTAGGAAACACTTAGTTGTTGGGTGAGCAAAGATGTTGGTTCCATCTACCTTCTTGTGTAGTGAGGTGATTGCAGCTAGGTACACCTTTATGGAACTGTTGGAGAGGCCCAATTTTTTAAGGTCTAGTATATAGTCCAGGACCCTGGGTAGAGGAGCGGAATGAGCAGATGTGGTTAGCCTCACTCCAGGTGCAGAATTGTACCCACTTCTGAGCATATGTTTTGTGTGTGCTTGGTGTGACCGGGGTGCCTAGGGCAGCCCTCACTGGAAATGAGAAGGTCAGGGCAAGCTACAAAAGGGAGAACAGATACTCCCAAGACTGGTGGGTAACACTGAAGTTAAATTCCCCAACCAGTCACAAACTGCACTTCTGATTCCCCACACTCTGTTTATCAAGAGCAAAAAAAGAAATCACACAACCCCCTTTATTGCATCCCAGTGCTCTGGCTCCCAATCACCACCTAGGTCCAGTACAGTGAGAAGTTATTTGGAAAATTCTGCTTAAATACACAAAAATGTTCTTCTGACCCCAGAGGGTCAGCCACATTACCAGGTCAGTATAGGTTTGGATCTTACCCAAAATACCACACTGCCAGCCAATCCTTTAGTATCTAAAACTAAAGGTTTATTATAAAGAAAAGAGAACAAGAAGAGATGTTAAATGGTAAAACAGTCACATACATACAAAGACTTCGAAGTCCATCAGGTTCTTAGCAGTATTGGCGAGTTTGCTGGCTTGAAAGTTCCTCTGGAACACATCCACAGCTTGGATGGGTCATTCAGTCCTTTGTTCAGAGCTTCGTTTGTAGAAAGGTTACTCCAGAGGTAAGAAGCAGGAATGAAGACAAGAATGGAGAAGATGCAGTTGCCTTTTATAGTCTTTTGCCATGTGGCCTGTGCTTCCTTTGTTCCAACCACAAGCTGACCCGCATATGGCTTGAAAGCCTTGTTTTGTCCATAAGCATGCCCCTGCACACTTTGCTGAGTCATAAGATGTATCTGCCTTCTCTCATTGGTTCAATTGTATAGCTGATGGTCCTTGATGGGCCATCAAGCAGCCTAGGCAGTGCTGATGCCAAACTGTCTAGGGGTGTCACCCAGAAGCATAGCCCAACTTTGAAATACAGACATATGTATAACTCATAATACAAAGGTAATACATAAATGAGATCATCATAACTGGCAAATAACATCTTTGCAGCTACCTTAAATGGCCTATCTAGCATAACTCATTACAATACTGATAATGTGGGACGTTGCACTCCATATGTTTTATGGAAATATGCTTATGAGTGTGAATATGATGCAACTTGAATATGCTTTATGCAAAAGGTCTCTTGTAAGGTATCCTAACAAGGTTATAACCTACTGAATATATTCCTCCTATTTGTATGCATGTATCATTCTCATATCTGAAACTAGAAATGTGAAGTATAACTGAGGTCCTATTGTAATTATGCAAAGTTTAATGATGGTTTAGAATCTTGATGGCTCCCATTGACTAAGACAATTGGTTGTAAGTTGTTTATTTACCTGCAAACCTTCCTGTATACGTGTGGACCAACCCAGGAAGAATGGAGACTAGGAGGTCTTACAGTGACATGTGACCATGTCACATGATACTGGAATCCATCTTAATCCTTGTATTTATCCATTGATGAGGCGGGGATGGGGACAAGCACAGACAAAAGATTCCCTCCTTGTGCCAAAGCTATAAAAGGGGGTGGAGCAACACGCATACATTAGTGGTGCATCCCATTTTGTAAGGAGGGCATCACCGAGGAAGTGGTGACCGAGCCCTGCTTGGGAGCAATACTGAGGGCATTTCATATTGTGAGCCATTGCAAATAAATCTGAAGTAGGGAACCCCCAATGTTTAAATATGGTAACGAGGGTTGGGTAGTCCATCTTCCACTCGTGGGCTTGCGAGAAGTATCTTCTCAGGTGGTCTGCCGCAGTGTTCTGAAGCCCTGGCAGGTAAGACGCGGAGATGTCTACATTATTGGAGATGCATCATTGCCATAGGCATACTGCAGGGATAGGCAAACTTTTTGGCCCGAGCGCCACATCTGGGTGGGGAAATTATATGCAGGGCCATGAATGTAGGGCTGGGGCAGGGGGTTGGGGTGCGGGAGGGAGTGTGGGGTGCAGGAGCGGCTCAGGGCAGGGGGTTGGAGTGCAGGAGGGGGTGCGGCAGGGAGTTGGGATGGAGGAGGGGTGCGAGAGGGGGCTCAGGGCAGGGGGCTGAGGTGCAGGAGGGGTGCAGCAGAGGGTCTGTGGGCTTAGGGCAGAGGGTTGGGGGGCAAGATCTGGCCCAGTGCCGCTTACCTCAAGGGCTCCCTACCTGCCCTGGCCCTGCACCGCTCCCGGAAGTGGACAGCATATCCAGCAGTGGCTCCTGGGAGTGGGGTGGGGCAGGCGGGTCCACCGCGCACTGCCTTCACCTGTGGGTAGCACCCCCGAAGCTTCCATTGGCCACGATTCCCCAATCCCAGTCAATGGGAGCTGCAGGGAGCAGTGCCTGCAGGCGAGGGGAGTGCACGGAGCCCTCTGCCCTCCCTCCCCCAGGGGCTGCAGGGCCATGGTGCTGGCCACTTTTGGGAGTGGCGTGGGGCCAGGGCAGGCAGGGAGCCTGCCTTAGCCCCACTGTGCCATGGGGATGGCAATCCCACGGACGGATGGAAAGCCCTGATGGGCCGGATCCGGCCTACGGGCCATAGTTTGCCCTTCCCTGGCATAGTGCCTCAATGCACAGAGGATATGATTGAGCTCCCCCCGTCAGTTTATATAAAACATGCATGCTGTGTTGTCCGTAAGACTTTGATGGTATTGCTGCGGATGAGTGGAAGGAAGTGTTCGCATGCTTTTCTGAATGCTCTGAGTTCTAGAATGTTTATATGCAAGTTGGCTTCCACTGGGGACCAGCGTCCCTGGATAGTGTTGTTGTCCAGATGAGCTACCCACCCCATGAGGGAGACATCTATGGTGATCGTTATGGTGAGAAGCTTTTTGTTGAAATGGGATCCCTGAGCAGACATTTTGCAGTTGCAACCACTACTGGAGGGAATCCTTCACTTTGCAGGGCATAGTGAGCCGTTTGTGGAGGGAATGCCTCTGTGATATATAGCAGGTGCAAAGCCAAGCCTGTTGGCATCTCATATGTAGTCTGGCATGTTTGACTACATAAATCGTAGCAGGCATATGCCCCAAGAGCTGTAAGCAGATCCTGGCAGATGTTTGGGGGCTGTCTGTGAGCACAGTTATCTGTGTGGTTAGGAGGAGGAATCGCTGCTGGGGTAGTCTCGCTTTTTCTGAGAGACAGTTGAGATAGGCCTCTATAAACTTTAGTTGTTGGACAGGGACCCAAGGTGGACTTTTGGATGTTTATTTGAAACCCTAAGTTGGTGAAGAAGGTTATTGTGGTTTGTGTAGCTTGTACTGGAGTCTGCTGTGTTGGTGCTCTTATGAGGCAGTCATCCAAGTATGGGAAGATCATTTCCCCTAGCCTGCGGAGGTGAGCTATGGTGATGGCTAGGACCTTGGAGAATACCCTTGGGGCTGTCGATAATCCAAAGGGTAGCACTTTGTATTGGTAATGTTGATGGCCTAGTGTGAAGCGCAGGAATCATCTGTGCACTGGATGAATGGTGACATGAAAGTAGGCATCTTGTAGGTCGAGGGACGAGAGCCAATCTCCTTTCTCTAATGCCGGAATTATGGTTGCCAGGGTTACAATTTTGAAATGCTGAGTGCTCATGCAAATTCAACAAGTCTGTATAAGTCCAGAATCGATCTCCACCCATCATTCTTGTTCTGCATGAGAAAATAATGGGAATAAAACCCTCTTGTGTTGAGGTGCTACTGATTCTACGGCTTCTAGTTGCAGGAGATGGTTTATTTCCTGCTGTAATAGGGGCTCATGAGAGGGGTCCCTGAAGAGGGTGAGGGAAGGTGGATGGGTAGGTGGGGATAGAAGTAAATGGGATAGAGTAACCCGTTTGAATGATTTCCAGAACTCTTGTCTATAGTAATGTTGTTCCAGACTGGGTAGTGTGGCAGCACGCGATATCCAAATGGATTGGAGGTCATCTGATATTCCGGAATGAGAGAACATAGAGGTCTCGAGCCCTCGCCCAATATTTCAGAACGATTGACGTGACGTTGAAGGTTGAGACATAATGGGTTGATTTTGGTGCCGCATGCTCCTCTATTGTTTTTGTTTGCAGAGCTGATTGTAGTTTCTCTGAGTTGTGAGTATGGTGTAGGATGGAATCTTTGAGTGTAAAATCTGACCTGTTTCTTCTTATTTGGAGGGACATAAATACCCAAGGTCTTCAAGGTAGTTCGAGTCCTTTAAGGTATGTAGAGATGAATCTGTGCTTTCAGCAAATAGTTTTTGGCCCTCAAAGGGCAGGTCCTCAACTGTGGCTTGTACTTCCCTCAGGAATCCATAGAGGTAGAGCCATGATGCTTGATGCATGAAACGGACATAGCGATAGAACGAGCTGCTGTGTCAGCGGAATCAAGGGAGGCCTGTAAGGCTGTTTTGGAAATTAAGGAGCCCTCCGCAAGGTTAGCTCTGTATTGCTCCTTTGATTCCTCCGGCATTTGGTCAATAAAAGATGTCATTTTATTAAACAAGTTGTAAGTGTATTTCGCCAACAAAGCTGAGTAGTTTGCTACAAGGAATTGCAGTGAGGCCAAGGAATAGGCTTGCATCCAACGAGGTCAAGACTTTTTCAAATCTTTGCCATAAGGGGTGGTTTTTGACTGGTGCTGTTTTCCCCTTTGGTTTACTGCCTCTACAACTAGTGAATTTGGAGACAGGTGAGTAAATAAGAACTCAGCCCCTTTCGCTGGTACATAATATTTTCTATCCAGTGTTTACAGGAGGGTGGGATAGTGGCAGGTGTCTGCCATATTGTCTTTGCAGGATCCATTATGGCACTGTTGATGGGAAGAGCCATCTTTGCTGATGGGGATGCCTGTAGGATGTTGGTAAGTTTGTGCTGGGTCTCTGGCAGCTCTGTGAAAGAGATGTCCAGGGATTCTGCAACTCTTTTGAATAAGTCCTGGAAGCACTTGAAGTCATCTCCTGTAGTGGGAGGTGGTGGCATAATTGTTTCATCTGGAGACAAGGATAAAATATGGGTGGGTGGCAGTGTATTGGCTTCAGGGGCCTATTCGGGCTCTTCTCCACCTTCCTCCTGGGCCTCCGGTGGTGGTGGGCCCATGGGTGAAGGGGACCAGGTGGTCCCTGATGCTGGTGAGTTGAGAGGTTTAAGATTCTGGGCCCTGTAGATTTCTCATGGGTCCCAGTGTGGCCAATTGGGTGGCAGAACAATGAGAGGTTGCATCCAGGGTTGTGACTGCCAACTTCACCCTTCCATAGGTGGTTGTTGGTGAGAGGGTCCCGGTTTCGGGGAGGAATGACGAGGGGTGTAAAGGCCTACGTCATCCTCATCACTAGATAGCGGAGATGCAGATCCACTAGGAGTGCTATTCAGCACAGTCCAGGCCTGACTGGGGTACCATCAGTGCCGAACAAAGGGGTCCCTGGTGTGGAGGTGACTATGAGGTCTGTATGCCTGCTGAATTGGCATGGAACCAGGAAGCTTGGTGCCAGGGATGGTAATACACTCTGAATTGCAGTTAATGTCAGAACTGTTGGTATTGCATACCTGCTATGCTGCAAGGGTACTGGGGATGGCGCCATTGCACTGCTCGGTGAAGAGGATTTCTTTGGCTCCGCCGGTGCTGAGGTAGGTCTCAATCTTTTGGCGTGCACCTGAGAGACAGCTTGCCCATGCTGGGTCTTCAGCTCCTTGAGACATCTCGGTACCCGACATTCCTGGTGCCTTGTGGTCCAACGGTTTCAGTGCCGTCGGTACCAGGGCAGATTTTCTACCTGGAGATCGCTTTCTTTTGGGCGAATCTCTCCGTGGGGATGTATGTGTCTGCTTTTTTGTGACCTTTTTGGAAGCGGACTCCCCGGCAACAGTCTTAGAGGTAGAACCCCTGTCAGAGGCTGCTGATGGGGATTGTTGGCCTGGAGGCATTCTAGTCTCAGGGACTTTTCCATCATTAACAGTTTGAGTTGGAGGTCTCTGGCCTTTCGTGTCCTAGCAGTTAAGTTTTTACAACACAGACACTTTTGGGCAAAATGAGTCTCTCCGAGGCAGCGGACGCACTGAGCATGGCCGTTCAACACAGGAATGGAGAGTCTACAGGTTATGCAGCATTTGAAACCAGGAGAGCCGGGCATGCCTGAGGGAAGGAGATGAGTCCCGTACTTGGTTGTTGTTATTCAAAGTGGGAGCCCGCTGAAGGCGGGGTGGGTGGAAGAAAGAAGCTATACAAAAAAAAAATTTTAAAGGGTAAAAGTAGGGTAAATAAGAGAACAAAATGAAAGGAAGGGTAGTTTACAAACAAAGAAGGGTAACTATCTATGATTTGAGAGATGTGCTGCTGTTGGTGGTCCGACTCAAGCCAAAAGTGGTAGAGAAGGAACTGAGGGATGGTTGGCCGCGTGAAATGGCTGCTGCGTGTGCGTGGCCAACCAGGGCACTGCTACTACAAATCTCTGATTACAAGCGCAGGGTGCCAAGACACTTGGAGTGGAGCACCCACAGGGACGCTCCTCGAAGAAGAAATAAGCGATATAAATTCTCAGAGCTAGGAACAACCCAATATAGCCATTTTCATCCATAGCTTTGGAAGTCCTTTACAATTATCTGTATTTACATTGGGAAGTTTCATTCTAGAATTTATCATTAAAGATTCTTGCACCTTCTTCTAAAGCATCTGGTAGCCATTGTCAGAGACAGGTTACTAGACTGGATAGAATATTGCATGATCCCTTTTGGCAATTCATATATTAAATGCACTGTTCAGGAATCATATAGTATTCGTTATTTCTCAAAATGTTTCCTCTAACAAAGAAAATGTATATTTGTACATTTGAGCTCAGATACATACATAATTATTCTTCCCTAGCTATGCAATCATACAAGCTGAACAAAAAATTAACACTATATTTTCTGATTTTTGAAGAAATGCAATTTTAAAAATATTTTCAAGAGTCCAAGAAGAAAAAGTGTTTTATAAATTACTCTACCAATAAATGACAGTTCCATTGATGATTTTTCATTTTAAGTAGACTGACTGGGTTCCATATCCCATTACTTAAGCATCAAAAAATGAAGCTCTCAGGATGCTAGCACTATTTAAATGTTATCTTGGTGTAACCTGATTAGCACACTGGAATTTATTTCAACAGACTGCTTTAAAGTCTGGGGAAGTTATCTGAACATTGACCTTACATCTTGGTAATTCACAGGAGCACTTTCTTGTTATGAAGCCATCTGATTTGCTTTGTGTTTTAACTTGTTTTCACATTCATCATTAAACACATCCTCTTTTAAATAAATGTTTTTGGACTTCAGACTTGACCCATAAAAATGTATGTTTCTAGCAGAACCCATTTTATCCCTCTTCACCAATTTCAGTAACTGACAGAACATTTCAATGTCAACTTATACAACTTACAATACCCATTTCCCTGATCTATATCACCATACTTTGATAGCTTCTTGAAGGTCAGGCAAGCACATTAACATATATAAAAAAACATACAGAAGAAAGTGTCATTTGTTTTTCTCTCTCTCTCTCTCTTTTTTTTTTTTAAAGAAAAGTGCATAAAGAAACCCACTAAGGATTTTATACACATGCAGGCCTAGATTTTCATTCGTTCTTCACAGCTCTTTCTTGAGCTAGTAATTGTTAAATGACAGCTGTCTGTGCAATGGAGCCTATATGACAGTGGGGGGAAATATTACAAAAATGCAGATTTCTGATCAAATAAGTATTACATGATTCCAGAGAGGGGCAATTACTTACACATTGCAGTTGTGCATCATTTCCTGGGTTTAAGGCTTCAAGGGGCAAGCATTAAAAAAAAAATACAGCTATCTGCTCTGCAGTACGTCCAGAAAGGAATACACTACCATAGTAATGAACTGGACAATACAAAAAAGTATCAGGGGGTAGTCATGTTAGTCTGTATCCACAAAAACAAAGTATTCACTTGTCTCTTAATAGTACTTGTGACGTTCCCCTGGTGTTATCTGGACCGGTGATCTGCTAGGTCACTTCAATCCTCGACCCTGGAAGCCAGCCTTACCCTGCTTGCTGAGACACTGTGACGTTCCCCTGGTGTCATCTGGACCAGTGATCTGATAGTGTCATTCGGTTGTACAATCCAAGCAGCGGCTGGCCAAACCCCATGGCCTTAATGGCTGGATGCCAAGAGAACACAAACTGCCTTTGAGATGGTCAGTGACTAACCGTCTTGCAGTAAACTAAGTGGACAGGTGTGACACACTGCATCTCGGGGGAACACCCTGCAACCCCATGTTCATCCTTATAATATAATTGTGTGGTAACCAATGCAAAGTTTGTCATGTCAGGTATCTTCAGAATGTTCATGTTGCACTGAGCATTGTTGTTATAGTAATGTTATAAGTTGTAATTTCATGCATGTAGTTTTGAGGCTGAAAATGTGTCCTCATGGCTTAAAAAAAGCCCAGGCAAAACTCTCCAGGAACAGAGGGGCAATTCACACCTCATCAGGACATGTATGGGACAAACCCAACCCAGCCCAGCTTCACAGGAACAAAGGACACCGGCCTAGGCAGCAACAAAGGATTGGTTGGACTCTTGAGTTATCGGTCCTGCTTAGAGCAGAGGGTTGGACTAGATGATCTCCTGAGGTCCCTTCCAACCCTGATATTCTATGATTCTAAGTCACTTAGTCACCCCCATGATAAAAGGGAGAGATACTTTCCATGCTGGCTCTCTCTTCCACCTCCACCTACAGATACCACCACCAAGTGACTAAAGCGCTCATCAAAGGGAGATCCTGGCTGAAGGGCAACCAGCCAGCCTGTGGGGAGAAACATCTAAGTTTGTGAGGGCACTGAACATGTTACGATCAGCTTAGAATGCATTTTGCTTTTATTTCATTTGACCAAATCTGACTTCTTGTGCTTTGACTTATAATCACTTAAAATCTATCTTTTGTAGTTAATAAATTTGTTTATTCTACCTGAAGCAGTGCGTTTGGTTTGAAGTGTGTCAGCGACTCCCCTTGGGATAACAAGCCTGGTACATATCAATTTCTTTGTTAAATTGACGAACTCATATAAGCTTGCAGCATCCAGCGGGCATAACGGGACACTGCAAGACTGAGATTCCTAGGGTTGTGTCTGGGACCGGAGATATTGGCTAGTGTCATTCGGTTGCACAATCCAAGCAGCACCTGGCTAAAAGTGCTCACTCATGTGCTGGGAGCAGCTTACATGCTAGTGCCTGTGCGTAAACAGCCTGATAGTGAGGGTTCTCACAGCGGAGCAAGGTAAGGTTGGCTCCCAGAGTTGAGGATTGGAGTGACATAACAGATCACCAGTCCAAACAACACCAGGGGAACTTCACAGTACTTAACTTTTAAAAATATTTAATACGGTTCATGTGACAAAAACAAATGCTGCCAATTAAAATACATTACTTTAGGGGGGATGCAAACAAGAAAAACCTATAAAGATCTGCCTTAATTAAGTTCATGTTTTAACTAAAAGATATATGCATTACTCCCTTATCAGCTTAGTCTTTTCTCACAATGCTAGCACCAGGGCCCAAAAAATTTAGACACTTACACCATGTTTGCACTAGGAATGTTTTTGGAAAGTTTCCCGACTCTCACAAGCATCATTTTGGCTCCACTAGTGTTATCATTGAGATCCCCAGAACTGACAGCCCTCTGGCTACCCACACCAGATTAAGCACAAGGTTCTAAACAACAAACAGAGAAATTGTCCTGAGTCCTGATTTCACAGGACAGCTGCTTGAGAACAGCAGCGAGGCACTGCAGCTGTCCACCTATTGAATATAAACCAGCATAATCTTGGCAACCACAAATGCGAGACACTACTTATTTTAAGTAAAAGGTTAGCAGATCGATTCTGCAGAACTGGAAGGTTTGCATCACTTTACCAATGGAATAATGCCTCCTCCTTGCTTGCGTGTAAGTAGGCAAGTAGATTTTTCAAGGCCAGCCAAAGAACTGTTTAAAATCTTTATCATTTCAGAATGACATTTAATTGAAAACCAAAGACACGACATAAAATTAGTCTCTAGAATAGCTAATTTATTTTAGTTTATAAGATTTAAGGGCACTCACCTGAAATGCCTTTCATGTAAGTTACCCAAAAAAAAAAAAAAAAGCCAGCAACTAAAGAATAGCAGCTAATGCCCTGACCCAGCAAACTCATCACACTCACAAATCTCAATCTGCATCAAAAGCCCTCTCTCTCTCAAAGCTCTAGGCCAGCAATCTCCAACCTTTTTAAGCAGAAGATCACTTTTTGAATTTAAGTGCAACCCAGGACCTACCTCAAAGAAAATGTAGAAAAATAGTAATCACACAAACCCAAACACCTTTGACTCACCCCTGCCAGGTCCCTTCCCCCGAGGCCACACCTCTGCCACTCCCCTTCTCCGAGGCCCTTCCCCACTCACTCTCCCCCACCCTCACTCACTTTCACCGGGCTGGGACAGGGGTTTAGGGTGCGAAAGGGGGTGTGGGCTCTGGGCTGGGGACCAACGGGTTCGAAGTGTGTGAGGGGCTCAGGGGGTTGGGATGCAGAAGGGGGTTCAGGGTGCAAGTTCTGGGAGGGAGTTCGAGTGCAGGAAGAGGCTCAGGGCTGGGGCAGGAAGTTGGGGTGCAGGAGGGGGTGCAGGGTGCTGGCTCCGGGAGGGGTCTCCGGCTCAGGCAGCAGGTTGGGGTGCAGGCTCTGGGAGGGGGCTGGGGTACAGGAGAGGGTGTGACCTCTGGGAGCGGTTTGGGATGCAGGCTCCATCTGGTCACCGCTTACCTCAGGCAGCTCTGTGTTGGCAGAGGCGCAGCAGGGCTAAGGCAGCCTCCCTGCCTGCCCTGGCCCCGTGCTGCTCCTGGAAGTGGCTGGCATGTCCGGCAGCGGCTCTGGGGGTGGGAGGGTGCAGGTGGCTTCGCACACTGCCCCTGGAAGCAGGCACCACCCCCGCAGCTCCCCTTGGCCACATTCCCCTTCCCAGCCAATGGGAGCTGCGGGGACAGTGCCCCCCCCCCCCGGGGGCTGCAGGAACATGCTGGCTGCTTCTGGGAGCAGCATGGGGCCAGGGCAGGCAAGGAGCCTGCCTTAGCCCTGCTGTGCCACCAGATTGTTATCGGCTGATCTCCTGGTTAGGCTGCAGGAGGGTTGGCAAACCTAGACAGACTGAGATAGACTGTCAGAGCTCCATGATCGATCTACCGGTTGGTGACCATTGATCTAGGCCAAGATTTTCAAAAATGGGTGCCTGAAGTTAGATAGGTTTCAGAGTAACAGCCGTGTTAGTCTGTATTCGCAAAAAGAAAAGGAGTATTTGTGGCACCTTAGAGACTAACCAATTTATTTGAGCATAAGCTTTGCTCAAGGGACCCAGAACTGTAAGCCACTGTGTTACCCTCTGCCTGAGGAAGAATGAGCTTTACTGGGGCTTAAACGGTGTATCAGGTGCCTGCCACACTGCTCTGTGAGCCTCACCAGCCAACTCCTCAAGACTCTGCAAGTCTCAACATTGCCATATTGGACATTCATAAAAATTATTAAATTCACTACCCCCAAAGAGACAGTATATACCCCAGCCTGTTAGGTTACCTGAGGAGACTCTCTTTAGTTCAATAGAACAGAATGGAGATGGTTTATAGTAAAATAAAGAACAGAGATTTAAGTGATACAAAGCAAGAGAAAGACAGGTACAATTATAAACAAAAGAAAACAAGACACCTTTTTAGTGACAAACTTAATTTTAGCAAGTTACAATCTTTGCCTAATAAGTTCACTTTTACCTAGTCCTTATTTAGGTACCTGAATAACAGAGCTGGGCAAATAGCTGACTTTTCAGTTTTCTGGCAGTTCAGGGAGGAAGAAATAAAAAAACCAAAAGAATTTGGTGCAGGTTGAACTGAATTTGAAAACTGGGAAAAATGTCAGCGAAACAAAAAAACAGTTTTGGGTGAAACAAAACATGTTGTTCAATCCAAAACACTGAGTTCCAATCAGTTTGAAAGGGATAGCTTTATAAAACAGGAGGAGGAGAAGTTATCAGATCGAGAGGAATTGAACCCGAGTCTCCCACATCCCGACTGAGTGCCCTAAGCAATGGGCTAAAGTTATAAGATGGGAGTCTCCTTCTCCCCCACATTTTGCAAATGGCATCTAAGTCCCAAAAAATGTTTGGCCGAAAATATTTGGAGAATTCATGTCAAATTTGTGAATAGTTTCAAGGCAACTGAAACTGCATTTTTCAACAAATAGTGTATTTGTGCAAATTTTTTTGCCAAGCTCTACTAGATAGGCTTAATTTTCAAAAGTGCTGAGCACTCAGAACTTTCCAGGGCTCAGCAGTTCTAAAAAAAAAAAAAAATCAAGTCATATCTTGAGTAGCTCTGGATCCACAGTGCTAAGCTACTTCTGACCTGTCCAATGCACATAACACAGTCACTACCCCACAGTATATGTGGTGTCCAGGAAACTGATCAAGACTGCACAAACTCTACCCTACCTGGAGTCTACTGGATAGAAATTCATCTAGTTATATTCTCTTTTTCGCTGATTTTCAAATTACTTATCTGCCTTACTTCAGATATATCCGCCATAAACGCTTATAAAATTATTTTTCTTGGTCTTTGTTGTTGATGCTGCAAAGCATAAATTATTACTATAAAATCATTAATATTTAAGGCTATGTCTACACTGGTGACTCTACATGTGTCCAGGCATGAGGTTGTGTCATTCCCCCCGCTCCGCACACTGTCCATGTCGAACCCATGAAGTGCATGTCACAAGACGAGTAGATTCCAAGCTAGCTAGCTCACTTAAAGGGTGTTGGAAAGAGCATGGGTGAGCTGTGGCTTGGCCCAGTACCTAGGCCATTTTGCAGTGTGGATGTGGGAATGGGTGGGTACTAAGGCTCAGATTTCAATAATCCTCCACTGCCATTCCCACAATGCACTGTACCCATTTCTTCCTGACCCGAATGAATAAAGTTCACGCTCTCCCTGTAATGCAGCTGTAGCAGCATGTTGCACATCTCACCAGCGTTCTGTTGCAGTTCACTACTACAAGAAAACATGACAACAGCTTAGCAAATAGCTAGTTGGCCCAAGAGCATATCAGAGCTTTAATAAATACCTGGATGGAGTACAGCAGTCAGCAAAATTTTGGGTGGAGCAGCAGTAACATTCACCTGTAAGGGCAAATTTCCAGCAAGCTGGAGGAACTGTGCAATCTCCTTATTGCTATTTAGTGTGGGGAGTGAAAGAAGCACCTGAAGTACTTGTACAGAAAGGCCTAGGACTTCAACAGACAGTTTGGGAAAGCCCCTGCCACATTTCTGTTCTATGAGGAACTCGACTATATGATTGCAAGGTTTCCCCGTACTGATCATACAGTGGCTCACCTTGTGCTGCTGAACCCTTCCATTCTCATCATTCAATGGGACAGTGACCTGGGTGCAGCTAGAAATATCAAGGATAACCCTGAAGACCCAGAAAGCAGCCAGGAAGGAGGAGGATCAGGCTGCAGAAGTCCTTACGGAGGATCCTGAAGATGGACTGGTGCCTCGGCAAGATGCAGAACCCCAGGCTGGTAAGTTAATAATGCAAGCCACTCCTTCCCTCCAAAATATTCCCCCCTTTTTGTAGTGCAAAGTTTGCACTTTTAAAAACAAGGACATTTGAAATGATGTGCAATTATTTTTCTTCCCTCAATAACATACCAAGCATTGCTCTGTGTGTTACTGGGTGCAAGGAATAATGCTGAAGCCATGCCATTGTCATGGCTCATCTCCATACCACCTCGTCCACCTTTCCCCCCTCCAACCAGCCTCTGCTATTCTCAACCCCAAAATGGACCTACTGGGGGAAAAAATTCTTAAACATTAAGTTTACTGTTTTCCAAAGAGGGAGTGTGGGTTAAGGTGCACACCACATTCCATAGAAACTTGGGAAGGTAAAAATCAGCATGCTTCTGTGTCTGTCTCTTTCCTGACCACCTGGCAGACAGGGAATGTTGTGGGAAAGCATGGAGTGGGAAGTATGGTCTCAAGGGAGGAAACAGAAGAATTCATCATACGCTTGCATTTGGCTGAGAGAGAGGTTTCTGGTGCAGGGACCAAGGTAACTAAATGAAGTCTCTCTCACTGAATTTCCTTTTCTTTGCTAGAATGTCAGGCCAGGCCTATCTACAGGATACAAGCAGCCTTCTGAGGCCACACAGAGCAAAGGGGGTGGGTGGTCTGGTCTGGGGGAGAACACAGCACAGTCCACCATCGCTTTAAAGCTGTTTAGGAAAGAGATATCTAGTAGAGTTGCGGGTCCTGTGAAACTTAGTAAAGTTGCATATGTAAATAGTAGTATTTAATAGGGACTTTCAAAACCCAATTAGACACAAAAAGACTGCTGCAATGCCCTGCAGCAGCTGCAAACTGAACCATAAAACCATTGTGGAAATCTTGTAACTATGGGCTCCCCCACACAGTTCCAAGTTGCACATACAAACTCAAAAGCAATGCAAAGCAACAATGGCTGTAACTGTTGCCAGAAACAGACCCACACCCAGATGTAAACACATCAGAGCAAAGTTGTTAAAATGGGTTACATATGATATGGATGGCAAGAAGCACATGCACAGTGAAAAAGGAATGCATCACACCACTGTCTTAAGTGCCCCCAGAACAAATTGCATCCCAAACTGTAAACGCAGTTGAAGTAATCTGTAATGATGGGTTTCACACAGATATACAATGGTATAAGCACAGATTAAAACCTTCAGCAAGTGATAATCAGATGAACACAAAACCTTTAAGAACTTTTGCACCACACTCTGAACTTGGGATGTGCCATCATGCATGGTTAAAGGAATAAAGGAAGTATTGCTTCACACTATGTACAGTCAACTTGTGGAACTCTTTGCCAGAGGATGTTGTGAACGCCAAGATTATAACAGGGTTCAAAAAAGAACTAGATAAGTTCAGGGAGGATAGGTCTATCAGTGGCTATTAGCCAGGACGGGCACGGATACAAGATCATGCTCCGAAGTGTCCCTAGCCTCTGTTTGCCAGAAGCTGGAAATGGGCAACAGGGGATGGATCACTTGATGATTACCTGTTCTGTTCATTCCCTCTGAAGGACCTGGCATTGGCCACTGTCAGAAGACAGGATACTAGGCTAGCTGGACCATTTGTCTGACCCAGTATGACTGTTCTTATGCTAAAGCAGCTTCACAGGAAGGCTGTAAAGGTAGCCCCTAGCAGCAGCAAAAGGTCCATGTCGTCCTCTGTCTCCCTGCACTGCCAGGATGTATGCACATATGGCATCCCTATTTTGTCTTGCATGCCTGGACCCAGCATCAGTATGCACATGTGTAGGATCCTGCTGACTGTAGAGAGTTTGCAAACCAGAAGCATCCTGAGTTCACTTGATGCAGAAATATGTGCCTTTAGCCTCGTAACTGTTGTGCAGTGTGAAGCAGCCCACACTGGCATCCAGGCTGATTCATAGACAGCACCAACGAGCCTTCAGCCTACCAAATGCTCACTCCATGACCATCCTGCAGCTACAGCGTGTGAAACTGAATTTCTTTTTCTCCAGGGCTCCTGATGTCAGGGTACAGTTTCATGAATCATAGCAGGAGTGGGTTTTGGGGGAACCCCACATACAACAAGTAGCACAGATACCTATCATTTCTGGGGAATAAAGTCCCTGTTTCCCCCTTAAAGTACAAGAGAGATCTCAGCACCCTGGCATCATGAAACTTTACTGCGTTTCCCACAGGTTAGTACTCATGAACCTACCTCTGTACTACACCAAGCCTTGTATAATGATGGAATAACCACCTTTGTGGTTCACATATTCACTTGTTCCTTGTGGCAAACAAATGGACTTGTGAGTGCCATTGATGGCCCTAATGCAGTTTGGGGACCCCATCCTTTTAAAACTAACTACTATTTCAGGAGCATTTCTTATGGCAACCACCAATGGGTAAACCACAGTGTTAATCACCTCACAAACCTCCACAACCACAAACCCAACAGTGAACTTTCCTACTCCAACAGACCTGTAGCTGTCTGGGATGACCAACTTCCACAGGGAAACAACAACCTGCTTCAGTACCAATATGGCTTCCCTCAATCCAGTGTCCTGGTGCTGGAGAATGGTGCAAGATTCTTACATAGCTCCATGAAGACCTTTTCCTCATGTGGAAGCTCTGGAGCCACTGCTGCTGCTCTCAAGCCTGCAGGATAACGCGATCCCACCACACCATGCTATTTCTCCTGCACCAGAAATGATGGTACACCAAAGGCAATAGCAGCATTCAGCATATCTGTCCACTGTGCGAAAAATGAATTATTCTTGCACGCGTCGGTCTTTGATTTTGGCAAAAAGTGATGCTGAAATGCCATCCAGCATCTTGCCAAGCACCTACTCCACTACATAAACAATTTGTCCTGCAATAAGGAATAGGAGCAGCTCATCCAAGAGATCCATGACTACAACCCAGTTTTGCAGAAACAGAAGTGAGGGCAACATGATCCAGAAGTGTCATCGGCATGTGTGTGAAGGCAAGGCACAAATGTGTTCCACATATGGGTCCAAGGAGGACTGAAACATAGTACCTACAACACACCAAAAACTGGTTCCTACAGTGTCTGTGCGATTCCAAGAACCCTGGCATATAGTCCCTGAAATAGTAGCACTAAACTTGTGTGCCCAGAGCAGCACTGTGGATGCACATGGGTACACAGCATTATATGAATGTCTAGCAGAGCAAATGTAGACTTTTGGGGTGGGTTTGGCTGGCTCGAGCCTGCATCAACACAACCCATACTAGAGTATGCACACCAGTGCAGACATAACCTTAGTGTGCCCCAATCATAGCATCCTATTTTTAGTATTGCTCTAAAATCTTATTTTTAAGAATTTCTAAGGCAACACACACATGCTGACTACTCAAAATCACTGTATGACAAAATACTCCACGTTACAGGTTTTGTTTTTCCTGCTACCTTGATTCTTTGAGTAAGAGTTTCAGACAAGCAAGGACACTTTAAAAATAAAGTAAAATACTTTGTACTCTCCAGCAAAGTCATCATAGAAATGTTCAGCCAAACAAATGATAAACTACAGTCTCAAGTGCAACTGAATAACTGCTGGCATATAGACTGATGTTGAACCTGTCTCCCTCTCACTGATTACTCATCTATACAACTCTCTTGTATTCAGAGCAACAATCACTGCAGAGTATTACTAACAGGGTCATTTGCAGTCTCTATAATAATGAAAAAGCTTTTGGAATCCCTCCACCTTCCCCTTCCTAACCTGAACAACAAACGTCAGCAGCCACCTGTCTGACATTTAGTTAATTTTGTACAGAGTTTTTAAGAAGCAGCTATCTATCCAGTCTCGGAGTTTTGAAGATTAAAAAAAAAAGCAAAACGCCACTCCTTTATAACTAAGTACCAACATTTTCATCTAATCTAGTCCACCCCTCACCCCCAGCAGCAAATCAGCAAAACTCTCTCACAATTCAACACCTTTGCAATTCTCCCCTTTGAAGAAGGGGGGGAGAGGAGGAGACTGGCTTTGCAGCACACCTTGAGGGTCAGATTTTATAGGATTTTTTTTAAGCAATAGGTTGATTAGGTTTAGGGTTTTTTCTGAAGTGCTCAATTACCATATTGATCAGTACAACATCTGATTTTTACCTTAAAAATACAGTTTGCCAAAATGAATATACATTTGCTAATTAGGACATTAGCAGCTCAAATTAGACTGGCTTATCTCCATGTCAGTTAATGTCCAAGATTTCCTTGGCCTGTATGTCTGCATGTCAACTAATTTAATTTCATGTGCTGATAGTAAAGGTGTCCTAGAATTCCTTTCTTCTGAAAAGTGTGATTACACAGCAAGTTTCCCAGTGTTATAGATTAAAGACATTTGGTCAATTAGATATCTAAATTACTGAAATGAAATGGTTTATAGTCCATAAATGAAGTTTTCCCACACTCCTACAATAAAACTGTGTGGAAGTTTGTTTAAAGCTCTCAAACAGAGAAAGACAAACACTATAGAATTTAGTGGATGGATCCAATGCTGGAGCCGCCCAATGGCAGTGGAGATCACTCACCAATTCACAGGATTGGGCCCAATATAATTGTATGTTCAATCTCACCATTGTATTTTAAAAGTTTTTGCTATTCATATGGTAATTTTGCAAGGGCCCCAAACTACTATTTGGTATTCTGACATCACTGTCATGCCTTGATCCTACAGCTGGTTCAAACCCCAAGAAATAACCTTTCATTACCAGAAAACGAGTTCATCCTGTAAAATAATGAATTTTAAATTCCTTATACCTTTTTTGGCAAGGACAAAATCTATACATGCCAGTGCATGTCTAAGTGGGAGAGAAAAATGTCTTTACCACTGTTGAAAATATCTTAGGCTTCCACAGTTACAGCAAAAAATCTTCAGCTAACAAACAAACTCAATGTCTTAAAAACCAATGGTATTTTATTTATGTTTAGTTCCAACACTATTAGTCTGCTTCGCTCAGCATCAATATTCACTTCAAAATTCAATTTAAAAATAATACCCTCCTTTTGCAATGTAACCCAGCATGTCTTTGGAATTGAACACCATGTACCGAACATTTCTGGTTCAGGTTAATAAGATACTCTGTGAGAAGGAGCAGTAGAAAATTGCTCAGTGTCTCTCACAAAGTTGTACAAAACCAGAAGAATTCACATTTCAAACTCAAATGAGCTTTGTTAAAAGACAGGCATAATGCCTGCAAATCAATTTGTGACATGTTAACAGTAGCATACCACTGAAACACTTTTTTTTGTTTCCAAGCAGATAGAATGTAATCAGGATTACAGAGCTTTAACCAACAGAGCACACACCAACAAGAGAGAATTGTTAGATCAACATAAATTTAAGAAGTGCCTTTCTACTCTCTGCAGCTACAAAAACACCTGACAGGCACCATGCTGCAAACCGTGACACATCTTCAAAACTCTTCTGACAAGTGAATGGTATTATATGTGAACATAATCAAATAATTTGAAACTTACCTTGTTCTATACAACTCTGGGCAAGAGCAAAGAGCTCAGGCGATCGCTCCTCTAGTAACTGCTGGTGAATATTCACATATCGCAAAGTCCACCAAGGCAATGTCTAAAAGGGGGAATAAGGATATTTTAAATGAATGATAAATACAACTGATTTTCTTTTATAAACAGATTTTAAAAATATAATTTCAAAAACACAAATACAGTCGCTTTATAAAAATTCAATACCAAATCTGATCTATTTGAGATTAGATTAAGGTAGGAAGTTTCCTAAAGTGTAGATTCAAATTATATCAAGGCTGAATAAATCTTGAAAGAGTCAAAAGAAATAAATTAACAACAAAACCTTACTATATAGATGGGTGCTCAGTCACTTAACAGTTAATATTTTTTCCCCTCTTGTATTCCCCTCAGATGATGGCTTCAATCAACAATGCTCCTTTCCAAACATCCCATCCTTTCTTCTGAAAAGGGGAGTGCTAAAAGTCTGAAGCTGTCTCACAAATAAGACAATTACTGTATCTTTATGACAGATTTCTAGTTCAATACAAATGCCGCACAGCTTTCCGATATAAAATGGAGAAAAGGTGTCACCCAACAAAAAGGGAGAATTCAATTAGTTGTGATTTGAATTCCCTACAGCCTTGCCTCACTTTCTCCTTGCTATTTTAAGGGTTGTAGTTTAAAATTTCAACCATTTGTCTCTTCGGATGCAGCTCTGCACTGAGGGGTTGAAGACTGGTAGTGAAGGTTTTTCTTCTTCTACACGTTAGAATTTAAAGTACACCTTATCAAGATATCAATTCCTTGACTCAAGGAACATGCACATCGCTCAACATATGTAAAGGAACTGTCAGATTCAGACATTTTAGGATCTCATATTAAGATCTGTCTTCGTGTCTGGTTTAAGTTTTCCCCAAGAATGTGCTCACCACAACCTTCATGTGGGGAGAGAGAATATTTTTGTCTTGGTCTTCATGAACAAGGTCAGCTCCCAGACTACTGCACTGGGCAGCACAGCATGAGGAGGAGGTGACCAGCCCTCCGTGGAGAAAGAAGTGGTTCGGGACTATTTAGAAAAGCTGAACGAGCACAGGCTCATAGGGCCAGATGTACTGTATCCGAGGGTGCTAAAGGAGTTGGTGGATGTGATTACAGAGCCATTGGCCATTATCTTTGAAAACTCATGGTGACTGGGGGAGGTCCCAGATGACTCAAAAAAGGCTAATGTAGTGCCCATCTTTAAAAAAGGGAAGGAGGAGGATCTGGGGAACTACAGGCCAGTCAACCTCACCTCAGTCCCTAGAAAAATTATGGAGCAGGTCCTCAAGGAATCAATTTTGAAGCACTTGGAGGAGAGGAAAGTGATCAGGAACAGTCAGCATGGGCAAGTCATGCCTGACTAACCTAATTTCCTTCTATGCCTAACTATCCCTATTTTATGGGTATCCCCATAAGATTCCCATAAGGGTATCTTATGGATATCCCTATCTTATGCCTTCTATCCCTAATTGCCTTCTATGCCATCCACTGGCTCTGTGGATGAGGGGAAAGCAGTGGACGACAAGCCCCTGGCTCCAGGGAAGGACACACTGCTGCCGAACAGTTCCTGGCCAGGGATGGCTCACACACACACCTGACTGGTGAGTAGGGCCAGTGACACTGGATCCTTGCAGACACAAGGTGTAGGAAAGACCGGAGGAGTCCTGGCCTGGCAGAGCAGAAACCCCCCCCGGCAGAACTGCAATGATTTGTCATCATCATCCCTGGCCGCAGAGGAGGCCACCCCTCTGCTGAATGGCTCCTTTTCCAGCAGGAGCCATTCAGCAATGGAGTGGCTTCCCTCATAGCCAGAATCTTGTCCTCCTCCTCATGGCCCGAGCTAGGAAGGAGTGTGTGTGGGGGGGTCTGCTCTCCCAGGACCCCAGCCTTCCTCTTATCTTGTGCAAGGATTGGGTATCACTGGTCACAATGCACTGCAGCCTCCCTCGCACCTTGTGCCCCAGTGTTTTGGGCCTTTTGGCTGCACAGGGAGCCCACTGCAGCCCCACTGTCAACACTGCCTTAACTCCAACCCTACCCCCCACCCCAACTGAAAAAAATGAAAATACTTACAAATAGAATTTTTTTTAAGTGGATAAAAATGGTTAAAATTAGAAAAAAATAAAAATCAAATTCTGCCAAGCTTATCTATATGTTACATATATTGAAGAATTCTGAAGTCGGAGGCTAGGATCCCTACAGGAGCAGAATTAAGGTTGCTGACTGTGGTGTGCAATAGTGGTAAGGTGTGTCTGTGGGTGGAGGATTAGAGTGTACATATTGATTGTGGCTTAACTTTTAAATTTCCTTGTGTTTGTGATTTGGAGTCAGGTATGTATGTTGTGTGCATAGCATCTTTTTTTAAAAATAAAACTGAGGGTTTTATACACACACAAACATACCACATACATACAAATTCAATTATGGTTTACCATTTATGTAGGGCAGGAAGCAGTTCTCTCTCTCTGAGCTATCCAACTCTCACTGACTTCAACAGAGGCCTTTCCATTGACTTTAATAGAAGCTGGATGAGGCTTTAGGAGCTTTTTGGAAGCTACAGTAAGGAAGCATGAATGGCTTTCTTTATAATAAAAAATATCTGACAATGATGAAGTGTTTGCTTTTGAAACCTAATTGAGGAAAACAAAATTGTAATACTAGGGATGGAAAAGGTTCTACAGCTGTCTCAGACCATAGCTCAAAGGAGAATTATAATTGATTAAGGTTATGCATATACAAGCAATATAAAAATCTACCGCAATTTAACTTACCCCACTCTGCTCGCACTGGGAGAAAGTGCATGCTAGAGTTCACAAGTAGTGTAATTTTGTCAATAAGATATAACACTAAGGTTACTATCCATAAATATACTATGACTCTCTATACAAAATGACACTAAGCCCTTAATGCTTACCAGATTTGTTAATTCCAGTTATTTCACTGTGTGTGTGTGTGTGTGTGTAAACAAGTGTTAAAATATGCTACTGTCTATAAATGCCAAGAAAGTATCTTATATATACACACACTTCTGTTCTTCAGGTAAGTGTACATCAACCTAAAGGACTGCACACACAGCATCT
Source organism: Lepidochelys kempii (assembly GCF_965140285.1). Taxonomy (NCBI): domain Eukaryota; kingdom Metazoa; phylum Chordata; order Testudines; family Cheloniidae; genus Lepidochelys; species Lepidochelys kempii. The sequence goes on along the minus strand of NC_136382.1, from coordinate 147,754,808 downwards.
AGGGGAAAAATCTAAACCAATTTACACGCAGTTGATTATAATCTGCCTAGAGAGGAGCTATCAAAACAGATAAAATATTGTCTATTTTAAACTGCAATGAAATATGACTTGTGATATCAAGCTGAAGAAAGCAGTGGCTCACAAACAGGAGACCTTGTAGAAGAGGTCAAATCCTTTTCCTCCTCCCCACCATCACTTTGTTTAGAAACCCAAAGGCAATTTAAACATGACTGTGTTAGGAAATGAATACTATTCTATTCACAACCCTGTAGCTAAGGATATATCTGGGGTTTATAAGATCAGTGATAAAAATTTCCTCTAGCCTACAGCTTGCCACACAAATGTATCAAAGTAGAAAAGAATATTTTTGGAAAAATTTCAGTTAAGTCAGTTGAGCTCTGCATGGAACTTAATTTTATTAAGTTTAATTTTGTGGGGATGGTTTCAGGATTTTCTTTTGAATGATTTTAAAATTTTTCAAGTATTTAGTCTTTCATGTGGAATAGTATTTGTGAAAAACAGGGCTATATTAATGTTTTAAAAAAGGTAGATCTCTCAGAATTTTATCCAATTCTAAGCTCATTTACATGAATATTACAGAACTGAAATATTGAGAGTTTTTTGTTGGATTTGAACTTACATGAGAAAGAATGGCTGGGTCACATTAGGAAACTTACAGAAAATGAAAAGGAGTACTTGTGGCACCTTAGAGACTAACCAATTTATCTGAGCATAAGCTTTCGTGAGCTACAGCTCACTTCATCGGATGCATACTGTGGAAAATACAGAAGATGTTTGTTTTTATACACACAAATCATGAAAAAATGGGTGTTTATCACTACAAAAGGTTTTCTCTCCCCCCACAAACCCACTCTCCTGCTGGCAATAGCTTATGTAAAGTGATCACTCTCCTTACAATGTGTATGATAATCAAGGTGGGCCATTTCCAATCGTACACATTGTAAGGAGAGTGATCACTTTACATAAGCTATTGCCAGCAGGAGAGTGGGTTTGTGGGGGGAGAGAAAACCTTTTGTAGTGATAAACACCCATTTTTTCATGATTTGTGTGTATAAAAACAAACATCTTCTGTATTTTCCACAGTATGCATCCGATGAAGTGAGCTGTAGCTCACGAAAGCTTATGCTCAAATAAATTGGTTAGTCTCTAAGGTGCCACAAGCACTCCTTTTCTTTTTGCAAATACAGACTAACACGGCTGTTACTCTGAAACTTGCAGAAAATGGTTTTCAGCAGCTGTTGCTCCTGAACTAGCATTAAAACTTGGTGTTATCACTTTTAATAGTGTAAACAAGCCTTTGGACAGGAGGAGGTCCCTCACTATGCCTGTTTATACACCAGGTACATTTTCTCCCCTTCTGACTGACCTGATTGCTGGAGCTGAACAGCATTCATCTGGAGTGAGAGGGGAGAAACAAGGGAGAGCCTGGCTTCCAGAAGTACAAAACAACCAGGAACATCTCCCACACTGTTTAATTCAGCCCCCTATGAAGATGCAGCTGGAAGTAGGGGTTGCCTGCCCAAGCACCAAGATGGACTAAGGAAGCCTTTTGACCTCCTCAACGGCAACGCACTGGAGCGAAGTCACTGCCGTTAAAGGCCTCCCCAGCTCCAGAATCACCCTCTGCCAATCAGACTGCTTCTAAGCTAAAGCAAAGGAGGAAAATAGTCAGAAAACTTTATTTTAAGGAGGAACTCAGTGAAACCTCTCTGTCTTTCATGTGAAATCAGAAAAGGGGGTTCGATAGGGATATGGTCCACATTGTTGTTTAGTACTCCTAATGTGTTGGTATGGTGGGGATCTAGCTGACAATCCAGAACTAAAGGAGAGGAATCTCTTAGCTCCACTTCCATGCATGGGAATAAGGCAGATAAACCCATCCTGTCTAGAATGGGAGCAGCAGGCATCCAGGCCAAAGAATAGTGCTGCAGTGTCTTACAAAGATTAACAGTTTTTAAATAACTTTATAGTATGTAAAAGTTTGTGAAATAGAAAGGTTACAGTATGTAAAAACAAGATTGTCCCAACTGTACGTACTACTGTTCATTTACACTCATGTTATTCTAATTATACATGTAAGAAAAACAGCAAATTCTAACACTGAAATTATCTTCATGAAATAGAGGTGCCTTCATCCCTCACAAGGGAAAAAGCCCTAGTAGACATTTCTCTGGCTTAGCTATTAGAAATTCAATTTACATAACTTATCTTTTAGAAAAGATAACACTTTATTTTAATTCCCTCACTACTGTAGTCACTGCTTTGTTGTGTAGAACTGTTCCTTTAGAGTAAGACATCTCTGAAAGCAGAACAGGATAAAAAAAGGAAGACAAAAAGAAATGGAAGAGAAAGAAAATAGTCAACAAGACAGAATGAGATAGTGGAAGAAAAATGAGAACCAATCCATGGTTGGCAACCACAATAACTATTTCCACATATTTCATACCTGAATAGCGGCAAGTTTATGTCTTGAATGCACAAGAATCACTCTGGCTAACATCAGCAAGATAGGAAGGGAAGTCAGATTATAGACTGATTCACCATCCAGAACCAGCATACTCAGAACAGCTGTACACAATGCTTTGGGCTGAAAGAAGAAAGAATAATAATATCAGCACCAGACAATATTAAAGCACTTAACTAGCAAATAATGTATTGCAGGGCTTCAAAAAGATTACCCAACACCTCACCAGAGGATAAAGTCTGCTCAACAAGCCGACTGGTACCCTCAAGCCACAACCCCACCACAAGGCCTGCCCCTTCTTGCTTCATCTCCTGCAGGTGGGGTATCCCTGCTAGATTGGGCTTAAAGACCCCAGTTCCCTGCTGGGTAAAACCTGCATCTCCAGTTAACAGCAGCCCCAGCACATAAATCGCATGTCAATTAATGATGCTGCCCACTAAACAAATTAACCAAAGCTGCCTCAAATAATTTAATGAAGTCACCTTATAGCCACCCAAAAAAGTCAATTTAGTGTATCCTTCCATTGTCCAAATAAATTAATGCTGGGTGTTCCTCTAATAGTCAGTTAGTGCATGCTATCTCCTCCCTCCCCCAGCACAGAGTCCTCTGATGGGGATAGTGTCAGCACAGTTCCCCCATGTACATGAAGAACCCTCTGCTTGGGAAATTATGCCCCATGGCTCCCACGAAAGGGACTGCCCTCCAGAATGTCTCCTCTGCTTAATGGGGTACGGGTGCCAGCCCCCACAGTGCACCCTGCTCTTAGCCATAGAGTCCATGCATCCCTCCAACTATTTTAACTGTAATGACAGCCTTCTCCCTTTACAAAGGCAGCTGAAGGCGTTTGTCTTCATGTTACTCCATGTCACTTAGCAAACAAAAGTTATGTACTTTTTTTCAAAAGCAACAGCTTAGATTCTCCAGAGATTGAAGGCACTCACCTGAGAAAGATTCTTAGTCATCTTGGGTGAGTGGGGATTGTTCAAGCCCTGATGTAATATTAGCTGAGCAGTATATATATTTGGCTGTTTAAATATTAATTTGTTCCCAAATGAAGTAAGGTTACCTGCATCTAAACAATATTCAGCACCTTGACTGCCAATTTACAGGTCAAGAAAAAACTTGCTAAGTGAAGTTGCTCCTGTAGTTCACTTTTTAGTGGAGGCAAATCTTTGCCAAAGAAAGCTGGCTTTTTTTCCCTACCTGATTTTTCTGGGTAGTACTGTAATTCATTTATATATATTTAGACCTTTCAGCCTTGTATCCTGCAGCCAATGCTGTAGGATATCAAACTGTTTGATACCGAGAGGAATTTTTACTTGACATCAGCATAGTGGTTTCAATTCCATTCATGAAAATGAAGTCTGATGGTCTGAAGAAGCACTTGTGAGTAAAACAGTAAAGGAAATAAATTGTTTAAAAGCTGTACCAAAAACCCAACCCCAGGCCCACTCAAAGGAAGAATTTTACCAACATCTGTAACTGATCTGATTTTATGAAAAATGTAATATGCTAAAACAGAGGTCCCCAAACTTTGGGGCATGCTCCTGTAGGGGGGCACAGAGGATCATTCAGGGGGCACAGCTGAGGCCCCGGGCCAACCCCCCATGAGGGGTAGGGAGGGAGTGCCACCCAGCTCCGCTACAATCCCTGTCTGCCAGCGCCGGGTTCGGGGCTCTGGCTGCCAGCGCTGCTCCCGCCCCCAGCTGTGGCGCCATTCTCTGACCCCTTACCTCTGTCCACGCTCCCCTCCCCATGAAGCCTTGGCCCTGTTCCTGGCCCCAGTTGAGGGACAAGGATAAGGGGGGAGTGCAACCCTTAAAAGTTTGGGGACCACTGTGCTAAAGAGTAGCATCAGGGATTCATTTGGAAAGTAATTTATGCATACATCAACAAATTCAGTGCTGATTTTAAACTGGCTTAGGTTTTTTTCTCACTTAAATAGCATATTTCCAGCAGGAGTGGGTTTCAGAACACACACCAAATATCACAAAAGCCGGTATAAGAACTGCAAGAGTCAACAACACTATGGATAGGACCTTACCAAATTCACAGTCCATTTTGGTCAATTTCACAGTGTTGTAACTATAGGGGTACTGTCCCAAAAAGGAGTTGGGGGGGGGGACAAAAGGGCGGAAGCTATTGTAGGGGAAGTTGCGGTACTGGTACTCTTACTTCTGTGGTGCTGCTGGGGTCAGTGCTGCCTTCAGAGCTGGGCAGCTGGAGAGCGGTGGCTGCTAGCCAGGAGCCTAGCTCTGAAGGCAGAGCCACTGCCAACAGCAGCGCAGAAGTAAGGATGGCGTGGTACGGTATTGCCACTCTTACTTCTGCGCTGCTGCCTGCAGAGCTGGGCCCTCAGTCAGCAGCTACCACTCTCTGGCTGCCCAGATCCAAAGGTAGCAACACAGAAGAGTGGCATGGTATGGTACTGCCACCCCAACTTCTCCGCTGCTGCTGGAGGACAGGGCAGGGGGGGCATGCTGCCTTCAGAGCTGGGCACCTGGCTAACATCTGTCACATTCCGGCCACCCAGTTCTGAAGGCAGCACAGAAGTAAGGATACTCGACCCCTCCTAAAGTAACCTTGTGATCCCCCTGCAACTCCCTTTTAGTTCAGAATGCCCAAAACACTGGTCTCCGCCATGAAATCTGTATAGTATAGGGTAAAAGCACACAAAAGACCAGATTTCAAGGCGGGGAGACCAAATTTCATGGTCTGTGGTATGTTCTTCATGGCTGTGAATTTGGCAGTGCCCTAACTATGGATAATCTACAGTAGATAGGACTAAGGAATATTAAACTTGCAGGCCACAGGGCATACGGCTGCAACTAACTGATGGAGGCTAGCAAGACCCCATAGCAGATTATTGTACAAATGGTCTTCTGCAGTGTTTCTTGCACTTCCTGTAAAGCATCTGGAACTGGCCACTGTTAAATGCAAGATACTGGACTAGATGAAACAAACAGTGGGCTGATGCCATCTGGTAATTCCTATCTCATGTCAGATCCTCACTAGTTCCCTTCCCCAGTCTTTGGAAATGAAGCAAGCAAGCACACACACACACCCCATCATCTCACACACAGAAAAAACTCTTGACTGAGTGACTTTGGGGGGCGGGGGGGCAAGAGAGAGTGTTAAATCCCTCCCAAATATTATAAGTACACTATGATTTTGGTTACAGAACTCAATGCAAAATAGTTTTATTTTATTTTTTTACTACTTAAAAAAAAATTGGGGCAGAAAACAATATGCAGAGGGAAAGCACAAGAGTGTGTTGGTGGGGGAAAAAAAGGGTGAGACGGAGAAAGACACACGCTGCTCTTGCATGATGTCTTTTAGGTCTAATAAATCTAGACTATAGCCTTGAGGATTTTTACTTTCCAATAGACCCGCAATCAAAACCTAAAGGGACTGTACTGATGACAAGCAGTTTTCCTAGAATACAGAAACTGAAATACATACTGGAGAGATTACTTTTAGTGACTGCTCAAAGAACACTCTGCTAAGCACAAAACCTGTACTCACTTCCTACTGATAGCTCTATTCAATAATTTATGAACTCAGAAGTGGAACAACAAAGTATACTTCAGAAGGCATTCTAAATATTATTTAAAAAAAGATCTCTGAAGCACAGCTGATTACGCATTCATTTCTACAAGCCTTAAATCAGTCTTTCCGTAACTAAGATCAACTGCAGGCTGGACACTACTCCCCATGCCTATTGTAGTTCCTGAAAAAAAAAAAAAAAAAAAAAGTTAATTGTATTATAGCACATGCTCCTTGCACTGTGCTCCTCTAGAGCCAAACAACCAGGGTCAGGGAGTCAGAACTGGAGTCTGGGTTACAGCCAGGGAACAGAGGGTAAGCTAAAATTGTACGCTGGTTTGCTGGGCTGCCTCGACCACTTCACATACGGAATTAATATTTTGTCATGTTTTGTAGGAGGCCTGGCTTCACTCTCTAGCTACCCAAGCCTTGTCTGCAACAATATTCTGCAGACAGCCCTCTAAGAAACTCCTTTCTCCTGTATATGCATAGCAAGAAGGGAGCTTGTAGCCAGCTTCAGCAGACCAACATGTCTTGCCTCCTGCAATGCTCTCAAGGCAGCCTGGCTCAACACCTGCTTCCCCACGTCTGCCTGAACAGTTGTTGTAACAGTTTCAGGGGTTCATCTTTCAGGACACTGGGTTCCATGAAATTCTCCAGGCAGCTCAGTTGGCTTGTCCATACTTCTAACTCCCTGCACTTTCTGGATAACTTAGACTAACACAAACCTGATGGATTCAAGAAATGAAGTGCCAATTTGAATGTGAGAGAATAGGGATTCTCAAAGCTTTTACGAAAGTCCCATTAGCTAAAAGAGTTTCTCGTTAATTTAAAAGTGGTCTAAAAAATTAACTGACAGGTGAAAGGTCAGCAGGAATTGTTGTTTGTTTTAAACATCCTAGGGCTTGTCTACAAGAATACTTGTTTCGTGGCAAGTGGAAGTGTAAATCCAAGTGGCCGTATAGACCTTATTGCCACACACTAAAAGTTCTCCAGTGCTCTTTAATATACTTCCATTTCAAAGCAGGCTAGCACCAGGCTAGGCCAGGGTAGATTTACACCTCAGCTTGCTGCAAACTAAGTGTTCATCTAAGCCCCAGGGTGCTTAAAGTAAATAATTCCTGCTAGCCTTTCATCTATGAGCTAATTTTAACTAAATGAACTAACTGCTAATGTGGACTAAGGGCTAGTCTACACTGGAAGTGCTACAGTGGTGCAGCTGCACCAATGTAGCTGTGCCGCTGCAGCACATCTGGTGAAGATGCTCCATGCCGATGGGCAAGAGCTCTCCTGTCAGCATAATAAAACTAACTCTGCGAAAGGCGGTAGTTAGGTCAGTGGGAGAAGCTCTCCCGCCGACACAGCATTGTCCACACTGGTGCTTCGGTCGGTGTAACTTACATCACTCGGGGGGCGGCTTATTCACACCAGCGAGTAACAAATTACACAGATATAGAGCTTTTCTACACGCCAGGTTAAGTCTTCACAGGATCAGGGCCACAGATTGTAAACTTTTTACCACAGAGGCCACTTTGTTTTTTATTTAAAAAAAGGGGGGGGGTTGTGATCTTGCTTATAACCTGGGGTATTATCAGAATACAATTATTTTAAAAAACAAATTTATCCTATTTACCAAGACAATATTAACTTTCCTTAAAGTAACTGTAGCATCCTTACATATTAAATAATTCTCCCATAACCTGATCCCAGCAAGTTCAGTCCAAAAATTGAGATGTACTTTTTTTTAATTCAGAGCCATTATTTGTCAGCTTTCACCATTCCGCATACAAAACCTGAGGCAATGTCAGGTAGACTATTTAAGCAGTCAAGTTCCTTAATGGGTACTGTGCATTCTGAGATCACTTCAGGGAAATAGAACACATACCTACTACTAAACTGTCAGCTGTTCCTCCATTTGGAAGTTATTACACTATCTCAATATCTATACTCATAAGCATCAAAGCATAATTCAATTCTGTTAAAGATCCCACATGAGTATTGTTGAATTTACCTATAGCTTAAGTGGGGATAGGATTAATTCAGAGGGGAAGAATAAATGTATACACCCTTACGAACACATTGCTCGTGCAAGGTGTCTATAAGGACCCTACATGTAGCTAATCTAAAAAACAGTATTCGCAATTTGTTCTTTCACCTGATTTATCCAGGGACAGAAATAATTATGGTCAGACCCAGTTATCAATGCACTCAGAGCACAATTATAATTAGAAATGCCTTCAGAGGTTGCTGCTGCCTACGAGTAGGAGTGCGTGTCTGCTATCAACCCCGGAAGTGAAGCTGTACGAAGGAAGAGAGTAGGCAGAACCAACCAACCAAACGGCATGAAGTTAAGACTAAGCTCATAAAGAACTTTGAAAACAAGAAGGGTAGTTTTGAACATGTTCTTGAAATGAAGGAGATGTAGAGGTGGGGAAAAGGAAGGCCTACTATGGTATTTAAGATAACATAACATAATTGTGTTTCTTTATTATTGAAATAGACAGCAGCTCATTTAAATATGGAAAGTTGGGACTTGAAGTGGTGTAGGAGAAGGCATTGCAGTAGTTATAGTGACAGGTGATGGAAGCATAGGCTAGGGTTTCTTAACAGAGAAAATCAGCAGCATTCTTTATTGATCTCTTTTAGTTCGCATATGCAGGGTGGAGAAACAATGGATTCAGAGAGAGAAACAAAACGTCTCAACTGGACTTTTATTTTGTTAATTGATAGAGTATTTCTTTTGTTTTCCCCCATATTTCTTGATATAATCTATATCAAGACAAGTACTAATATGTAGATGGGTTAGATATTAAGGAAAGAATAGAAATCTGAAGTTTATGTTTTGTATTTAAACTGTCTAGGTTCCGGGAGTGGGAGACATGAACAGGGGTAAGGGGGCCGAGGCTGGGAGCGGGGCTGGCTGGCGCTGCCTCCGCATCCCCCATGGGGCTGGCCCAGAATCGAGCAATGCCCCCTTAGGGGGTGTGCCCCACATTTTGGAGACCTCTGTATTAGCTGATCTATAATACAAATGCTGGACTTTATAATCCTTCCAAGGAAGTTAAAAAAGTACTCTATGAAGTGGACAAAGGCAAATCAATATTAGTTGCTGCTGGATGCTAAATCAGTTGTTAAAATCCATCTTACACAATAATGTCCATATATACTAATGCTTAGAATTTATATTAAGATATTAAATCAAGTTTACTGAAGCTACAAAGTTTAAAAAAAAGAGGAGTTTGTGCCTTCTTTGCTTCTTTTTGATATATAAAGGCAGCCTAAAAAAGTCTATCTTACAAATGGCAGAAATGTCAAAATAAATTAAATAGTTTTAAATCCTTTGAACATCCTTTCCTCTCTCAATGAAGTTTCACGTGCTCAGCTGCCAATATCATAATCCTCCTAATTTCATTGTGGACTCTTGAACCCCAAACAAGATCTGAACTTCTAATGTTAAATACAATAAGGAAATTTCAGGCTCTTTATATATTGGAGACCAGCAAACTGAAAACACCCAAACACACTCAATTTGTTTTTTTTGGTCAGGTCACCTTTAACATACTCCAAAATAATAGGTCTGCTTTTAATATGAAAAATACCATGTCTGAATTTAAATATACTTAGAAATATATACCTGCAGACTACACTATGACAGGCTAACCTCACCATTCAAAAGTAATTAGCTTCCCAGCAGAACATGAATTAAAGAATTATATTTTTAAATTACACAAAACATTGGATGCATATTTTTCTATTATAATATTTTCATTATGCTCATTAAATCATTTCCTTGATACTGTAGTTTTTAATCACAGTCACTTATATTGCTTTAAATCTTTTTCATAATAAAATTCTATATCCAAAGTAAGTCAGGTATGGATGTAAAATTAGCAGATAATACTTAAATAGAAATGGACCTTGTGGTGGTGAAGAGTCCAATTTGATAAATCACTCAATCCACTAATATCAGAGTTTCAATTAAGTCTAATTAAAACCATGGGTAACAGAGAGGATTTGTCAGAAGCAGAGATCATTCCTTCAGAAGATAAGGTTAATTCAATTTTATTCCAGGAGGTTCTCAATGCAGATATTCCATGTTTTAAATTCAGTGAAGTCTTTCTATTTGTTGTTTCATTATTTTCTCAAATAAGTAGCTTAGTACAGCGATTTTCAAACTTTTTCCTGGGAACCCAGTTGAAGAAAATTGTTCATGCCCGCGACCCAACAGAGCTGGGGATGAGGAATTTGGGGTGTGGGAGAGGCTCTGGGCTGGGGCAGGGGGTCGGGGTGCAGGAGGGGGTCAGGGCTCTGGGTTTGGGGCACGGGGTTGAGGTGCAGACTTACCTCCGGTGACTCCCAGTCAGCGGCGCAGCTGGGGTGCAGAGGCAGGCTTCCCACCTGTCCTGGCACCACGGACCGTGCTGTGCCCTGGAAGTGGCCAGCAACAAGTCCAGCTCCTAAGCAGAGGTGCGCAAGTGGCTTCACGCGACTCTCACCCGCAGGCACCGCCCACCTCCTGGCCAATGGGAGTGCAGAGCTGGTGCTTGTGGCAGGGGCTGTGCGCGGAGTCCTGTGGCCCCACTGCCTAGAAGCAGGACCCGGTGCTGGCTGTTTCCGGGGCGCAGCGCAGCCGGAAAGGTACGCACTAGACTGCCTTAGCTGGGCAGCACCACTGATGGGACTTTTAACGTCTTAGTCAGCTGTGCTGGCCAGAGCAAGGCAACCCACTGCCTTACATGCCACGACCCAGTACTGGGTTGTGACCCATGGTGCGAAAAAAACACTGGCTTAGTACATTTATCAGTACTTTCAAGCCATATGTTTTACTCTTAATGTTATTCTTGTATGGTTGTGGCTGCCTGAGTGTACACACTAACTATGATGTCCAGTTTTAGTTCCTTAGTGTCTCAACAAGTTGCTAAACATAAGCTTACAAAATGCACAGTTGTGGCAAAAGCACAAGCAGATATAATATTGTGCTATTACGGTAAAAACTCTGCTAACCCTCTCGGTTACTGAAAGGAATTAGGCCTTGGGGAGAAAAAGTTAGATCACCTACTGTCTAGAAGACAGTTCAAGATGGCAGTGGTTGGTGGGAGCTCTCCAGCTCCGTACAGGCTAAGCTAGAAGTCCAGCACGGATTCCCTTCCTGGCTTTTGGGTCGACTGTGTGCTGAGTTGCCTGACAGCATATGGTCCCCAGACCATTTTTGGGGGAAGGGGAGAAGAGGCAATTTTTAACATTGTTTTTGACTAGTTAGGAGGCTGTCAGTAGTCAGCTTCTCCCTCTTTAGTCTGCCCAGCGCTCTACCCCCACCTTCATTCATTCTCACTCCACTCTAGTCACGTTGTTGAAGGAGGGAAAGGAGCAAATTTAAGCAAAAGCAAACACTTTGCCCCACCTCCAGTCAAGACCATGGGGAGCACTAAGATGTGGATCCTCTAGTCCCTCCCCTGAAGGCCACTGAGAGGGTGAAGAAGTTAGGTTTCTCTGTTGTTTTGATTCCAATATTCTAGGACAGAGTTAATACTAAAGAAATTATGCTGAACCACAGATACAAAAACACTCATCAGTGCTTGCTGCACTGCTCCTTTTTGCTGTGATCCTGCCAGGAGCAAGAGCTAAAAAGATGAGCAGCCAGCACTTGCCCATTCCTATTCACTAGGGACAGACACACACAATGACTCACTAGGGTAAGCGTTCATCACACACTAAGAATAGTATCTACAATTAAACTAGCTATGATACAACTATTCTTGTACAAAGTTCTGTTTTCTCTGTGCAAGAATTGATATCAAAGTGGTGCAAAGAAGCTCCCTGATCTGTTTTAAGGAATGGTTACATCAGCAGCTGCAAGAGCAGCAAAAAACTGATGATGATGATGATGTATACTTTTACTTGTCCAAGATTTAACTAAAGGCATCAGCTATTGTATTCTTGTAAGTAGATATTTGCATCCGCTCTAACTTCTATTAGTACAGGAGATATAGTGAAGTCTTGGTGAGAAAGCGGCAATTACACGTCAGTCTAACTACATACTTCTAAAACATAATACTTCAAAAAGTTATTACTTTGTTGTATATGAAGAAAAAGATTCCAAAGTAAATAGAATTATCCACCAGTTCTAACTTTGAAAATTCCTTTGCTATCTTGTAGGAGTATCATGTGTCTCAGTAATATGAAAATGCTTAATGATAACCCTATTTATTAAGGGTTTGATCCTGAAAAGGTGCTGAGCATCCACAACTCGTATTGAAATCCACCTCAGCTATAGATGCTCAGCATGTTTTGGGATCATCAAGCCTGAAGCTTCCCTTCTATACGACAATCTTGTTGACAGTCCTTGAGAAATAGCTTCTTTGTTAACCATTTTAATTGGATCAAAACATTGTAGGTTAAATACTCTCACAGCAATTATGAATATACAATATTGCAATTAAAGCCTCTGCCACATCCCAAATAAATTAGAGAGATCCCTTAAACCAGGGTGGCCAAACGCGGCTCGCGAGCTGCATGTGGCTCTTTTGCACTAAAAGTACGGCTCATGGAGCCCTCCATCCACCACCTACCAGACTAGGGCAGGGGGAACTTGGGGTGTCAGCCCCACAAGAGGTGCCTGCCAACGCTTGGGGCTTCAGCAGGAGTGGTGCTGGAGCTCTGAGAACTTCTGAAGATTATAGTATGTGGCTCGAAGAGTCAGTAAGTTTGGTCACCGCTGCCCTAGACACTGCCTCTAACTGTTCTGTTGATACTGAATTTTTTTTTTTAAGGTACCATTTCGTTCTGTAGTCTGACCAGGTTGAGATGTTTGGAATAGAATATGACAAATTGGAAAGGGCTGGGGGGGAAATCCCTGTGATTCCAGAATCCTTGCTATTCTATGGTTTCAGAGTAGCAGCCATGTTAGTCTGTACCCGCAAAAAGAAAAGGAGTACTTGTGGCACCTTAGAGACTAACAAATTTATCTGAGCATAACCTTTCGAGAGCTACAGCTCACTTCATCGGATGCACGCAGTGCAAAATACAGTGCGGAGATTTTATAAAAAACTAGTCGGAGAACACTTCAATCTCTCTGGTCACTCAATTACAGACCTAAAAGTTGCAATTCTTCAACAAAAAAACAGACTCCAACAAGAGACTGCTGAATTGGAATTAATTTGCAAACTGGACACCATTACATTAGGCTTGAATAAAGATAGAGTTGATGTGTCATTACACAAAGTAAAACTATTTCCCCATGTTTATCCCCCCCCAACCCCCCCACTGTTCCTCAGACGTTCTTGTCAATTGCTGGAAATGGCCCACCTTCATTATCACTACAAAAGGGTTTTTTTCTCTCCTGCTGGTAATAGCTCACCTTACCTGATCATTCTCATTACAGTGTGTATGGTAACACCCATTGTTTCAGGTTCTCTATGTATATAAATCTCCCCACTATATTTTCCACTGAATGCATCCGATGAAGTGAGCTGTAGCTCATGAAAGCTTATGCTCAAATAAATTTGTTAGTCTCTAAGGTGCCACAAGTACTCCTTTTCTTCTTGCTATTCTATGTGAAAACACCAGATGGCAGCTTTGAAGGTGCTCAAAAGACTTTACAAATATGACATTACCGCCTTCCCAAAGTTTATGACAGCACTTTTGAATCTAGTGCTTTAGTCTAATACATGGCCATGGAAGCCTATTAAAATATGTGCTTGTGGAGAATGGCTGGGATTATCAGGGAGTTAACAAGGCTAAGAAGAATGTTTTAATACAGAAAATAGGAATGCTTTGGATATATATCAGATCTTTGCAAAAAGCCATAATCTCAGAGTCACTGAAGTTTGCTTCTCAGGAGTTTGCAAGACACAAGTTGTCACAGGTTCTTTGAATGCAACATTTCTGTACCTTATGTTTGCTAGACACCAAAAAGTGTCCACTCTGAAATACTCTCGAGACTGTACCTGGAAGAGGTTCATGCAGAGAAATGAGAAAACCCCATGATACTCTTACATTTACCCCAGCTGGAGCAAAAGAATTTGGGGAATCGCTTCAGTTTCAGAAGTCCACTTACAGATAGTAAATGTCTATTAATCCATATTTCCCGCATTTGTTTAGGACACCTGTATATGCTTGTTTCAGGAGACATGTGCTATCAGCGAATAGAAGTGACAGTAATTAACCAAAATGCAGCTTTTTAAAATGTAAGCATACCTCACAGAACTGGTGTAGCAATGAAGATGGCAAAAAGTCCTGAGGCTGTAAGTGAACAGGAGGTCCGGTCCAATTGCTCTGAACAAAGAGCTGCAAACTGCCTACACCCAGCAGAAATATCAACCTTTGTCTGCAAGACAGATAATCAAAGCAATTAACTGATGATTTTTTCATCAAAAAACATTAGAACAGATTTAGTCTCATACCAAGTAAAAAACCCTTACAGCCTTAAAATTTGCTATTTCTTACTGAAAGAACAAAAAAAAAAAAAAAGAAATTCAGTATCCAAGGCTGTAGAGCTGTGGGGGGGAAATAACGAGAGTATGGATATTTATATGGTCATCAAGAACATTCGGAATCATCGTAATTAATAAAGAGTATTTTAGAAGCAATATTAAGTCTCATGCTTCATTGCTTAAGCCAATCTCTATTAGAGATCAGGGTAAGGCCTACCGTGGGGAGCAGATTAATTCACATCTGCATACTACAGGAGTCTTACACCTTCCTCTGTAGGATTTGACACTTGCCAGAAGACTAGACTACATGGACCTTGCGTGTGATCCAGTATGGCCATTCTTATGGTCTGGTCTACACGACAAAGTTATGTTTAACTAGTTGTGCATGTGTCTACACTTAAATGCATTTCCCATTGATAGGTTTCGGAGTAGTAGCCGTGTTAGTCTGTTTTCGCAAAAAGAAAAGGAGTACTAGTGGCACCTTAGAGACTGACCAATTTATTTGAGCATAAGCTTTCGTGAGCTACAGCTCACTTCATCGGATGCATGCATCGGATGCATCCAGTGAAGTGAGCTGTAGCTCACGAAAGCTTATGCTCAGATAAATTGGTCAGTCTCTAAGGTGCCACTAGTACTCCTTTTCTTTTTCCCATTGATGTAAGTGCCCCGTTATGCCAACACAGTAACACCACCTCCCTCAGTGGCACAGAGCCATGGCCAATGTACTTAGGTCAAAGCAGCATGAGTGCAGACACTGTTATTTAAGTCAACCCCAACTATTCTCCAGAAGCTTTCCCACAATGTCCCACGCTGACCACTCTGGTCACCATTCTGTACTCCACTGCCAAGGGGTTATGTAGACCAGTCACTCCTCCTGACCTTTACAATCGCACAAATTTTTGAAATGCCTGTTCCAGATTGCCCCGCTTGACAAGTGCGTTTAGTAGCTCTCCATTGTTGAGCGCAGCTGGCCAGCTGACCATGCCAGCACATGCTCCTAATGTGCTCCTGCCTGGAGGAGACAGATTTTTGCATCTCCTGGGCCTGCAGGGAGAAATGGCTGCGCAGGCACAGCTCTGAATCAGCCTTAGAAATGTCAACATCTATGAACAGATTCCTTGGGGGATGCAGGAGAAGGGGTACAACAGAGACCAGCTGCAGTGCCCTGTGAAAGCCAAGGAGCCGCAGCAGGCATACAAGAATGCCAGGCAGGCTAACAGTCAATCTGGTGTTGAGCTGCAAGCTTGCTGCTTTTGCAATTGGCTGCGTGCCATACTCAGCAGAGACACCCCCCGACACACACACACCATGGATACCTCCAAAAAGCCCAAGTCACAGGCCCCTGCTGTGAACAGCAAGGAGGCGGCCGTGGAAGAGGAACAAGGAGGAGGAGTATGGGGGAACAGATGACCAAGTGATCCAGTTGTGCAGCAAGCCAGGACCTGTTTTTGACTCCATTTCAGGTCAGCTACTCCAACACAGGCAAGCCCAATGCAGGGTAAGTGTGTAGATAAATTTTCAATTACAGGAGTGGCACTCCCAAAATAGCAGGGAACATCTTTTGACTTTTCATTCATTTACTTGTGCTAGAAGAGGAAGTGGTACAACCAAGAGAGGCAGAGTTGCAATCTGCTTTTCATTCCCCTATAGAGTTCGGTGTGAGGATCCATGCAGAGCAATTTGTTTATGTACACAGAGATGTCCCTTGAATCCTCCTGAGAGATCTTGATGACACCTTCATGGAAGTCCCCTGCTGCTACCATCGTGGACTTTAGGGTCTCCCCCTCCACACCCTCAAAATGCTTAAACCAAATAAGGAGGAGAAAGAAGAGGGACTTGGGATGACATGTTCAATAAGATCCTGCAAATCAGTGCTAAACTGGACTGAACACAGGTCCTGGAGGGTGAATATTGCAGACAGCCTGGAGAAGGCAAGTGTGGAGAGAAAAAAGGCCCAGGAGTCCCAGAAGGAAAAGGAGAGGAAGATGCACGAGGGCATAACGGGGCTTCTCAGGCAGCAAACACAGATATTGCAGACTCTGGTGGACCTGTAGGTTTGCCTCCCTCACAGCCCATTGAGAACACAATATCCCACCTCAACACTCCATGTGGCATTGGGGGTCACAGGAGTATCCCTAACACTGTATGCTGAGGGACATTAAGGACTATCACAGCTTCACATACACTAACCTGTGAAAGCCAGGGTTGGTGTATAAGTAGCTGAAATGGACATGAACGTTCTTTCCCTTTAATACCTTCATAGAACAGAACTTAAGTTTTTAATTTTTTTAAAATTACATGGGGGTTTTTTGCACTGATTTTGTTACAGAATAAAATTCTATTATTTAGAACATAATTCATCTTTATTAGTTCACAACATATGTAGCCAACTGCTCAGCAGTTCTGAAAGGAACCAATTACCTGTTACTGCACAATGTCACACAACAAATAAAATCAGTCTCAAACAAAATTAATAGGGGCACTGGCAATATTATATTCTTACACGCACAGCAACCACCACATTTCAACATTACCAACTGTAATCTGCTGGTCGGGAAAGAAAGTCCCTGCTTGCAGCTTTCCAAACAGTCTTGTGTTCTTAAAGATGTGCGTATGATGCACCTTCCCTGACCAGCCCACACTGATGTTGGTAAAGTGTCCCCAGTGATCCATTAACACTTGCATTACCATAGAAAAGTAGGTTTCTGGTGCTAAAATAGGGATATTCATGCCATTTATTGCCACATTGCAGTTTGGGAACCCCATTTGTGCAAAACTATCCACTATGTCCTGCACATTTCCCAGAGTCACAGTCTTGTGTATTAGAAGGCAATTAACAGCCCTGCACACTTGCATTCCAACTATCATGGTGGATTTCCTGACTCCAAATTACCACCAGTCAATCAGAAATCAATCTGGCATCACAAGTTTCTACAGTGCGATCACAACTTGCTTCTCCATTGTCAATGCAGCTCTCACGTTGGTGGCCCTGTGCTGGAGGGCTGAGGCACAGATCCAGGAATGTGGCTTTGCGCATCTGAAAGTTCTGCAGCTACTCCTTATCATCCAAAACCTGCATTATAGTGCAATAACACCAGTCAGTGCTCGTTTCTTGTGCCCAGAAGTGGCACTCTACCATCTCCAGCTGTTCCATGACCATCATCCAACCTTGAATTGGTTCTCACTATGTCCCACAGCAATCAGTCCTCCAAGAAACTGTTGACTCCCCTTACCAGTTGACCAATAATTCCACTGTCTATTGCTTGCTTGTTAAATGTTTTAAACAAGCACCTTCATGCTTTCTTCCATGCACCATCTCTCTCTCAAGGAGAGGAAAGGAGCAGAGGCACAAGTGCTGCTGCTCTTTTAACAGGATGAGAGGTGCCATCGAAGTTATTTTTGAGAGTGGGAGGAAGCAGAGTGGCTTGAGCTGCTTTTTTCCCCCACAGGGAAGATAGGGGACAGGGAGTGGAACAGGCCCAGGGCTGCTCTTCACAGAATGAGAAGTGGGTGGTGAGGGGGGAAAAAGGAGCAGAGATTTGTGAGCTACTGCTCCTTTAAGAAGGGCAAGAGGAGTAACATGTACCAAAGACCTAGGTACGGAAGAAAGAGCAGTTGAGAGGCAGAAGACCTTCTGCACATCAGGAGTACAGCAACAGATGCAATGAAACCCTGTGAAGAGGTAGAGTCCACTGTAAATTCATTGGGGTGTGGGGCACATCATTATTTCAGGGCTTAATTTAAATCAACAAGATGCATCAATGCTGAATACTATTTATTATCAGATGATAATATCTTGAACAGTTAAACTTCAACTTTCAAAAGACTCATTTCTTTAAAGTGCACCACAGTGGGCTAGAGAGGATGTATTTCAGCTTGGCGATTAGGATTAGACCTTAGGCTAGTAGGTATTGGGTACATTTTTCAATCCCTGATTGAGTGTCTTTTTTCTTTATATACTCCGAACAAGATGTTCCAAGAAACAGTTTACAATATTGAGAAAAAGAAGAAGTCAGTCACCATTAAAACTGTTCTGATCCAGAGACCAGTAGCACACCGCACTATAATTCTATTCTCATAGCTCAGAATATCTCTCTGCATATTCTACTTGCTGACCTTTTCTACTTGATAGACTATAAAGAATGCTGTTCTCCACACCTCTACAGATAAACATATCGTTTTGATAGACTATGACCAAAGATCATGGGAGGCCATTATTATTTTCAGCCCAATGCTTTAAAAGAGCCAGTTACATCTATTTTGCCTTCACTGTGTGAAGTTCTGCAGGGACAGGAATAGGGATGTAAAAGTTTAACCGGTTAACCAATAAGCTCGATGCTTATCAGTTTCTGTTAACAATTAAATGCCACCCCCGGCAGCGAGGATCCCCGGCATGCAGCATCCCCGCACCCCGAGTTCCCTGGTTAAATGTTTAACCAATAGAATTTCAATCTGTTACAGAGTTATGGTTTTAAACACTATGTACATCCCTAGACAGGAACCTGGGTCTGTGGGGTGTGAGATAACCAACTCCTTGCCACAACCCTGCAGCCATGGTAGTGCAGTGGAGATAAATACAACCAGAAGTACTGCCTCACAAGGCCAGAATGACAGCTTCCCTCATTGACCCTGCTTGGTCCAGGCAACCTATTTAAGACCAGAAGTTGTTCCAGGAAGGGTCCCTGCCAGCCATAGCGACTGACCTGTGTCTTGGCTTGCTTTTGGACTCCCGACCCCAGCTTGGACTCCTGGATTCTTACCCTTGGCTCTGATCGTCAGTGCTGTTCCTGGCCTCTGACCATCACTGCTCCAACCACTAGACCTGACAGCCCAAGCCCTGGTTGAGACACCGTACCTGACATTCTTGCTAAACTGTTTATTGCTTTTAAGTGTCTCATACTGTATGTAGGCATTTGCAGTTCTTTGCACTTTCTTGGTTATGCTTAATTACTTTACCATCTTGCTCTTTTGTTCTCCTCCAGCCCTTCCCCCAGTGCAATTACTACTGTTAAGGATAAAATTATGTAAGATTAAGTAATTTTAATGATTTCAGCTATTTAAACCTGAAATCTTATGGTATTGTAATTGTAGAGGTCCTGACCCAAAAAGGAATGGTGATTGAGGGGGGGGGTCACAAGGTTATTGTGGGGGGGCTGTGGTACAGCTACCCTTACATCTGCGCTGCTGCTGGCGGTGGCACTGCCTTCAGAACTGGGCAGATGGAGAGTGGCAGCTGCTGGCCAGGAGCCCAGCTCTGAAGGCAGAGTCACCACCAGCAACAGCACAGAAGAAAGGATGGCATGGCATGATATTGCCACTCTTACTTCTGTGCTGCTGCCTGCAGAGCTGGCTCCTAGTCAGCAGATGACACTCTCCGGCCTCCCACCTCTGAAGGCAGCAACACAGAAGTAAGGGTGGCATGGTATAGTATTGCAACCCTTACCTCTGCGCTGCTGCTGGCTGGGCACTGCCTTCAGAGCTGGATGCCCAGCCAACAGCTGCCACTTTCTGGCCATCAAGCTCTGAAGGCAGTTCAGAAGTAAGGATGGCAATACTGCAACCCCCCTAAAATAACCTTATGACACCCTCTTTTGGGCAGGACACCCAATTTGAGAATCGCTGGTCTCCCCTGTGAAATCTGTATAGTACTGGGTAAAAGCACACAAAAGATCAGATTTCACGGTCCATGACATGTTTTTCATGGCCATGAATTTGGTAGGGCCCTACCCAGAGTGGGGCTTGGGCTCTCATACCCACATCCCCCATTATTTTTAGTAGAAGTCACAGACAGGTCATTGGCTTACATACATTTTTGTTTATTGCCCGTGACCTGTCCAAGATTTTTACTAAAAGTAACAGTGACAAAATCTTAACCTTATCTATTGTACACCTTATAAATATCGATGGTTCCTACCCTGTCCCTACTCCCCACCACACCAACTGGGGTGGGTCTGCTCTCCTTGCTACCACTTTCTCTTAAAAAAACAACACAAACCAACAAACCCACTTTCATAACTCCATTCAATTAGGAATCCTTAAACTATATATTATTTATGTGACAAATTGCAAACATTAAATTCAAACATATTAACATCTAGTATTAGAAAGAGGACTTGAATGTATTGTACAGTGGAAGTGCAGTAAATGCTTTATAGAAGGTCAGGAGGAGAAAATAGCTCTTACTCATAGGAAATAGTCCTTCAGTTAAGAGCTGTCATTTTAAAAGGATAAAGATATTTTCACATTGTGACTCACACTGCATAATGTAAACATTGTGTTATGTCATGTTATGTTTTGTGGACAAATACGTAATCTGAGGTTTACAGAGTTACAAACGACAATCAATTGTTTATGGAAGCAGAGAAAAGGGGAAAGGTGAGATTAATTTAAAACCGATTAACTTCTTGATTCCAGAAGCTTCCGACAAACACGCTGCCAACAACAGATGTGACTTCAAAAAACTCCTGAACCCACTATGTTGAAATATAATATAGTGAAAAAGAAAAATCAATACTGAATTAATGTTTCTAAATAGATTTCTTAGGTTTTATCTCTGAGATTTGTCCTCTGAACAAAAATCTTAGAGGTCCCATACTGTCAACTTTTATAGACGATAAAATGACCTCTAATAAAACTAACATAGCCTCTTCTAGCCTCACATATAATAAATCAATGATTTCCACCTTTCCACGTTATCAGCATCTGCAGCAGAACAGTCCAGGTACGCTACTATCAGCTTCTCCAAGTAGGTGTCAATCTTCTCTGTCATTGTGAGTGTAGTGAAAACATCCTGGATCACCTCACTTAATAAAATGGCCTCATAGTTCCCTTCGAAATGCAACTGCAGTAAGGATTCACTTCCTGCAATTAAAAAAAAATAAAAATCAGAGTGCGATGACAACAAGATGTAAAACAACAGATGTGTAAAGGCATACAAGACCAATTCAAACCAAAACATTAAACATTCCCCATTCTTCTTGGAGAAAAAGAATCTCTATTCACCTGACATTAAATGCAAATACACCTTCTTTAAACAGCACAGCATCAGCAGGCTGCGATCTTAATGTTCAAGCTGAATTTTACAAATCACTGCTACCTTTTCCCAATGGAAATATGAATTGCTCCCTGGAGTTCAAGCATAAACAATCATATTTTTCAACACCACGAAGGAAACCTCAAGTTTCAGGGAAAAGACCTGAAAATATTTTACATGTACAGGACGTACACATTAAAACTAAATAGAAAGATTTTAATGGTCTTAAGTGAGAACAGCACTTGTAGTCCAAAAATGTCTTAAATGCTATAGGTAACTCTAAGACACTAGCTCTGTATCACATGCTAGAAGACCTTTTCAGAGATCATGAGACAATTTTATGACAAGGAAAGAGAAAGGATTAGTTCAACACACTCTTATAAAAGGAGTTCAAAAGAATAAATTTCCATTTAACATAGCATATGTCACACACTCCTTCCTGTAGCTGCCAAAGATATTCACAAGGAATGAGCAAGATAAACTCTTATATAGATAAGGAAACTATTTACCATTTATCATCAAGAAGTTTGCACACAGAATGGAATTTTCAGAAATGCTCAAGCTAGGCCTAAATCTATTCCTAGTGAAGCGCTGCAAAAAACTATCATCCTACAGTGCTGAAAAGTTCACACACATTTAGGAAAGCTTCTCAAACAGCATGGGTCTATTTCTTTTATGATGGACAACAAACAGCATGCCTGTTTTCCTGCAGGTCAGTACATTCAATCCTCAAGAAGCACTGGACCTCTGTAAGTACTCAGTCTTGACCCAAGACTTGTGAATTTGACCCATGCTCTTCCTGGCTGAAGAAAGGGTCATGAGCAACTGTTGCCACTCACCAGAACAGCCTATCCCTTGTTCAGGGAAGGAATGTGATAGTGTGACCAACAATAAAGAAACCCACCCTGGATACATTCATTTTAACATAAGCTACTACTGTGAGCACATCAAACCTCTCCTTCATTCTATAAACTGACTTATTAAAGAATATCAAATCAAGTTCAAGATTTTGGACCTTATCTTCAGGATGGTCAATGGACTGGACCCAGTATATCCATAAGATCACATAAAGCTCCAGGTGAAGACCATGGTTGACAACTCAAGTTGCAGTGGGGGAGGTTTAGATTGGATATTAGGAAAAACTTTTTCACTAAGAGGGTGGTGAAACACTGGAATGCGTTACCTAGGGAGGTGGTAGAATCTCCTTCCTTAGAGGTTTTTAAGGTCAGGCTTGACAAAGCCCTGGCTGGGATGATTTAACTGGGAATTGGTCCTGCTTCGAGCAGGGGGTTGGACTAGATGACCTTCTGGGGTCCCTTCCAACCCTGATATTCTATGATTCTAACTCCACTCCTGAAACACAACAGGACTCTCTACTGTAAGGGTGAAGCACAAATGGGAAACAGACAGAGCTTTCTCAATGGATAGTTTGAAGCTAAGAAATGAACTCCCACAGGAACAAAGAACCATCACAAACCTTCCCACCTTCTGTTCCATGTACAAGGTGCACTCCAATGTTGTCGTCTCTACAAAACACACACAGCAGCATTACTCGGCACACACAATTCTCTTACCGGGGAAAGGATAATAGAGAAATTGCATGACAGATGTTAGTCACATCACTGAATAAAAAACTGGAAGGTGCTTGGATATTACTGTGATGGAATTGGTATAAGAGTAGTCTTTGAGTAAAACAGACAAGGGCCATCTGGACATGTGCCATTCTCTTTCAAAATCCACCACTTGCTTAGTCAAAGCTCAGAATTCTCTCTCCCCACTGACACTTAAGTATTTCAATAGGTGGAGAACTGGCTTGAGAGGGCAAATGCTTATTTGTGCTTGACATACAGAAGAGTTAAAGAAGTATGGGCTGGGTGAATGGACCATAAGGTGGATAGAAAGCTGGCTAGATTGTCGGGCTCAACGGGTAGTGATCAATGGCTCCATGTCTAGTTGGCAACCGGTATCAAGTGGAGTGCCCTAAGGGTCGGTTCTGGGGCTGGTTTTGTTCAATATCTTCATTAATGATCTGGAGGATGGCGTGGATTGCACCCTCAGCAAGTTTGCAGATGACACTAAACTGGGAGGAGAGGTAGATACGCTGGAGGGTATGGATAGGATACAGAGGGACCTAGACAAATTGGAGGATTGGGCCAAAAGAAATCTGATGAGGTTCAACAAGGACAAGTGCAGAGTCCTGCACTTAGGACGGAAGAATCCAATGCACCGCTACAGACTAGGGACCGAATGGCTAGGAAGCAGTTCTGCAGAAAAGGACCTAGGGGTTACAGTGGACAAGAAGCTGGATATGAGTCAACGGTGTGCCGTTGTTGCCAAGAAGGCCAATGGCATTTTGGGATGTATAAGTAGGGGCATTGCCAGCAGATCGAGGGACGTGATTGTTCCCCTCTATTCGACATTGGTGAGGCCTCATCTGGAGTACTGTGTCCAGTTTTGGGCCTCACACTACAAGAAGGATGTGGAAAAATTGGAAAGAGTCCAGCAGAGGGCAACAAAAATGATTAGGGGACTGGAACACATGAGTTATGAGGAGAGGCTGAGGGAGCTGGGATTGTTTAGTCTGCAGAAGAGAAGAATGAGGGGGGATTTGATAGCTGCTTTCAACTACCTGAAAGGGGGTTCCAAAGAGGATGGATCTAGACTGTTCTCAATGGTAGCAGATGACGGAACAAGGAGTAATGGTCTCAAGTTGTAGTGGGGGAGATTTAGGTTGGATATTAGGAAAAACTTTTTCACTAGGAGGGTGGTGAAACACTGGAATGCGATACCTAGGGAGGTGGTGGAATCTCCTTCCTTAGAAGTTTTTAAGGTCAGGCTTGACAAAGCCCTGGCTGGGATGATTTAATTGGGGATCGGTCCTGCTTTGAGCAGGGGGTTGGACTAGATGACCTCCTGAGGTCCCTTCCAACCCTGATAGTTTATGATTCTATGATTCTAAGAGGCTCCTCACAAAGAATGAAAGATTGCATTTAAAAAGCCACTAAGAGTGTGTTAGAAGAAAAATGGGCCACTTAACAGCCTCATCAGACCCTCCCAAGGAAAGTACCTTTCATTGTTATTAGTTACATGACTGATAAAAATATGGAATAACTAGCATGTACCAATGTTTTGCTCTCCTTCCCTGCAATAAAAAGTCAGCCCTGGTTGGCACAAGCCAAATTATGCCATTTTGGGCCTCTCCAGTGCATCATCAAGGACCTACAACCTATCCTGAAGGACGATCCCTTACTCTCACAGACCTTGGGAGACAGGCCAGTCCCCACTTACAGACGGCCCTCACAACCTGAAGCAAATACTCACCAGCAACTACACACCGCACAACAAAAACACTAACCCAGAAACCAAACTTTGTAACAAATCCCAGTGCCAACTCTATCTGCATATCTATTCAAGGGACACCATCATAGGGCCTAATCACAACAGCCACACTATCAGGGGCTCGTTCATCTGTACATCTACCAATGTGATATATGCTATCATGTGCCAGCAATGCCCCTCTGCCATGTACACTGGCCAAACCGCACAGTCTCTACGCAAAGGAATGGACACAAATCTGACATCAGGAATTACAACATTCAAAAATCAGTTGGAGAACACTTCAACCTCCCTGGTCACTCAATAACAGACTTAAAAGTGGCAATTCTTCAATAAAAAATCTTCAAAAACAGACTCCAATGTGAAACTGCAGAACTGGAATTAATTTGCAAACTGGACACCATCAAATTAGGCCTGAATAAACACTGGGAGTGGATGAGTCATTACAAAACCTAATTTTACCATACTAATTTTCCCCTACTGTAACTCACACCTTCTTGTCAACATTTTGAAATGGGCCACCCTCATTACCACTACAAAAGTAATTTGTCTTCCTTTGGTATTCTATTGTTAACTGAATTGTCTCCTTAGAGTGACCCCCCACCTGGTAAGGAAACTCCCATCTTTTCATGTACTATGTATAAATATACCTGCTACTGTATTTTCCACTCCATGCATCTGATGAAGTGAGTTCTAACCCACAAAAGCTTATGACCAATAAATTTGTTAGTCTCTAAGACAGGGGTGGCCATCCTGTGGCTCTTCAGAAGTTCATATGAGGCTTCTTGCATAGGCACTGAGTCCGAGGCTGAAACTACAGATGCTAACTTTCCAATGTGCTGTGGGATGCTCACTGCTCAACCCCTGCTCTGCCCCATGTCCTGCCACCACTCTACCCCTTCCCCCAAGCATGCCATGCCCTCACTCCCCCACCCACCCTAGAGCCTCCCGCACACTGCAAAACAGCTGATTGCAGTGGGAGAGAAGCATGGGGAAGGAGAGGGAGATACTGATTGGTGGGGCTGCTGGTGGGCAGGAGGCGCTAGGGGCTGGAAGGGGTTAGCTGATGGGGGTCTGCTGACATATTACTACGGCTCTTCGGTTATGTTCATTGGTAAATTCTGGCTCCTTCTCAGGCTCAGGTTGGCCGCCCCTGGTCTAAGGTGTCACAAGGACGCCTCATTGTTATGGCAAAAAAGGTGTGTTCTAACTCAAGCTACCATACTTGGGTTAAAATAGCAGTGAAGACACTGCAACTCAACTTTTAACTCCAGTTAGCAGTTCGAGTTCAACCTCAAACTCCTTCTAGGGGACATCTATACTGCAAAGTAAAGGTGCGACTGTGGCAGAAACAGACATACCTATGCTAGCTCTAGTCTACTACCGCGTATAACAACAGTAGCACAGCCATACCAGTACAGGCTTCAACCCGGGCTAGCAACCAGCGTACAAGCCCTCCAAGGGTCCCTGGGAACATACTCCGGTTGCTAAGCTGTGCCACCATCCACATCTACGCGGCTATTAGTACCCATGCTAGCTAAATTAAGGCTAAGACAAGTATGTCGGCCCCGGCTACTATCATACTTTCACTTTGCCGTGCAGACGCAGCCCTATAGGCTTAACTACAGCTGTTAACCAACGCTGCTGTGTCTTCACAGCCACTGGACACCGAGCGGAGAACGCGCCCTGCTCGGCAGGAGACTGACCCTGTGAAGCGATGCTACCTGGCCCTTCTGTTCGAGGGCAACAAGGTGCCATTCCCCACCAGCAGCAGAGCCGGTAACGCCCTGCTCAGGTGTATCTTGCGTTGTTACAAGTAATAACCCTGCGCTCTCCTGCGCGGTGCGCTAAGGCGGGGGCCCGGTGAGCGGGGCGGTGACCCTGCCGCGCTTGGGGTTGGGCTCGCTCCGCAGAGCGGGGCATTTATCAGCATCCCCAGCAGGCGGCACCACCTGCACATCCCTCCGGTCCGGCTTCGCCGCAGCCTCGGGGACCCGGGCCCGGCCTCTCACCTGCCGCGGCCAGCTCGCTCTGCTTCCCCCGCCGGGACTCCGCGGCGCTGGGGAAGCCCCTCAGGAGCGCCCGCTCTAGCGCCCACATCCTCCACGCCTCCTGCCGCCGCCTCGCGCTCACTCTTCGGACCCCACCGGCCAGGCTGAGGCGCTGCTCTCTCACTGACCGCAACCGCCGCGCTCCCAACCCATGTGCAGTAACCGGCCTCAGGGAGTCGCCATGACAGCTTCGCGAAACACGTTGGGCGGAGACCGTTAGCGCACGCGCGGTGGAACTAACTGCCTCTGGCTCGCGCGCTGAGCGGGGCCGACGGAGTGCGCGTGCGCGCTCTATTGCTGAGCAGTTGAGCGCGTGCCGGTGTGAGATGAAGGGCGGCACACCGTCTCCCTCCTGCTCCTCCCCCGCGCGGGAAAGTAGCGCATGCGCACCTTGTGTAGAATGCCGTGGGTATCCCTCTGCCCGCGAGCGGAGATCGGGCCGCCTAACCGAGAGGCGCCCGAAGCCTGATTTCCCCCCCGCCCCCACCGCACAGAAATGCCGAGCCCTTCACACCCCCGCCCAGCCCCGCCTCCTGCGTGCGGCCGGGCCAAGCCGCTCAAGCTGCTGTTTAAACGTCGCTCATGAGGGGAGGCGGGGTCAGGGGGCGCCCGGAGCAGCTGGGGGGTTGGCGCCGGCCTCTCGGACTCTCCGCAGGAGCTGCGGCCATGGGGGCTGCCCAAAAACTAGGTACCATTTGGGGGCCGTTTACCAGAATCGCCCATCCCTTGTGACACCGTGTGCCGCACAAACAGCAAAACCAAGGATGGGAGCCTCCCCGCCGTACTGGATGGGCAGCGCCGTGCGCGGCCCCAATCGGGGTGGATCTGGGGAGGTGTTTTCTGCCGCAGCGCTCCCCCCCCCCCCCGCCGCGCTCCGAAACACCCGGTGATGTATCCCCACGGCTGACGGGAGGGTGTGCTTGTGCTGGCACCCCCGAGCAGGCTGAAACGGGAACTACTAGGGGCTGTAGTGCTGGGCTAGTGACTAATGTTCCCTGTGCCTTGCCCCTTGTGCGTGCGATGGGTGTAAAACAACGGTCGTGCGATTTATCATCGTTTCTCATGGCCACCCTGAGCTGGTGCGTTTCCAGTTTTATTTGGAAGGGCCCCGTCCCCACGGTGGCCCTTGCTATCAGTGGAGGATGGGACTGAGAGCACAGCGCGACCTACGCTCAGAGCAACAGTGGAGATGCTACGGCTGCTGACCATCTTCTGGCATTGGGCTCCCTGGAGAGAAACTCTGCAGCAAGCCTTGTGGGGCCTCAGATTGACGAGCAGGGGGGTGAATGGTGGGTGTTCTAGTCTTACACTGCGTACCCCACTCTCTTTCTAATACTTTTATTTAATTTTGGTGAG
Source organism: Lepidochelys kempii (assembly GCF_965140285.1). Taxonomy (NCBI): domain Eukaryota; kingdom Metazoa; phylum Chordata; order Testudines; family Cheloniidae; genus Lepidochelys; species Lepidochelys kempii. The sequence goes on along the minus strand of NC_136382.1, from coordinate 147,726,569 downwards.
GAGGGAGAGGAGTCTTTATTATTTCAGCAGTGTCAGGGGGTTAGTAGGTAGGAGTTGTCTGGTTAGATCGCAGCGGTTCACAAACTGTGGGCCCAGACCCCAAAGTGGGTTACAACCAACCGCCTTTGAATGGGGTTGCCAGGACTGGCTTAGATTTGCTGGGACCCAGGGCTGAAGCCCAAGCCCTACTGCCCAGGACCGAAGCCAAAGCTGGAGGGCTTCTTCAGCCCTGGGTTTTGTGGCTCAGGTTGCAGGCCCCTGCCTGGGGCTGAAGCCCTTGAGCTTCAGCTTTGGCACCCCTGCCCAGAGCAATGAGGCTCAGGCTTTGGCCCCCCCACCCAGGGCAGTGGAACTTGGGCAGGGTCAGGCTTTGGTCCCCCATCCTGGTGTCGTGAAGTAATCTTTGTTATCAGAAGCGGGTCGCGTTGCAATGACGTTTGAGAACCCCTGGGTTAGGGGAATGGAGTCACTAGGCCATGTCTCTGCTATGGGAACTACAGCAGCACAGCAATGGAAAGGATTGGTCTGTCACTGTAGGAACTCCGCCTCCCCCAGGCAGCAGTAGGTAGGTCAACAGAAGCATTCTTTCCTCATCCTGGCTGTGTCTACACTGGGGATTAGGTTGGCATAGACACAATATTCAGGGGTGTGTGGATTTTTCAGACCCTTGAGCACAGTAGATATGTCTACACTAAAGTGGATCTGCTACAGCCCTGCGCCATGCTTCTGTAGTATTATAATGTAGAGTCTTTCTACATGCACAGAAGTGTTTTTTCCCTTGATGTAGTTAATTGATCTTTTCAAGGACACTGCAGCCAGTGCTGGGTTTACAATGGCGCCATGGCGCTGGGCCCACACTCTAAAGGGGCCCTGGTCTGGCCCGCTCTTCTCTGCCCACTGCTTTCTCCTGCGGTGGCAACTGGCAGAAGCTTGGTCCTGCGGGTTCCTGCGGCAGGGCAGGCTCTGCTGGCAGCCAAGCTCCTCCCCTGCCTCTTCCCCCAAGTGTGCCGTGTTCCCACCCCTCCCCCACCACCTAAAAGCTGTTTGCTGGCATGAGGGAGGAGGAGAAGCGGGGCTGCAGTGTGCTTGCGCTAGGGGGAGGAGGTGGAGAAGAGGCGGGGGTGGGGCCTTAGGGAAGGGGATGGAATTGGGGCATACCTCCTTCAGCCACCTGCCATGAGTGGCTCAGGGCTGGGGCTGGGAGCACCCCCATGACCCCAGCCCACACCCCCAGCCATCTGACCTGACTCCTGCACCCCCCTCATACACCCTCAGCCCCCCCATACCCCATGCCTTGACTCCTGCACTCCTGCACCCCCCCCCACATCCTCACCCTGAGCACCAAACAGGAGCTCCTGCACACACACACACACACACACACACACATTCCCACCTGCACCCCTCACACCAAACAGGAGCTACCCCAGGTAAGCGCTCCACACCCCAACCTCCTACCCCACCCCTGAGCCCCCTCCTTCACCCTAACTCCTGGCCAGACCCTTCACCCCCAACCTGCTCCTGCATCTTAACTCCCTCCCAGACCCTGCACCCCCACCCTCAGCTCAGTGCAGAGAGCGACAAAGAGAATGGGCTAGAACTAGGGAGAAGGTAGGTACCTGCTCTATGTGGGCAGGGGCGGGGGGGATCCAGTTTACCCCTGGCCCCTCCCTTGCTCTAGGGACCAACCCTAGCTCCTGCCCTGCTATGCTTTTGCCCCCGGGCCTTGCCTTGCTCCAGTCAGCAGGGACTAATCTGCCCCCCATGCCCTACTGTGCTCATCTTGACCCTGGCCCCTGCCTCGCTCCAGCTGGGGACCAATCCTCTCCCACACATCATGCCTTGCTGTCAGGGTGGATACAAATCAATATTTAAAAAAAAGAAATAAAAAAATTGGATTTTTTAATTTAAATTGGATTTTTGAGGGAAAAGCCTATGTAAAGATAGATACACTATATCTCATCATGGAATAGGGATTATAAATTCTAATTCTATAGTATGAGACAATATATTCATGTAATGTTTAGGAAAAGTTTTGTAAATGAGTTCATGGATTAGGGACCCAATCTGTTGGGTTTCCAGGGGCTCTGTGTAGATTATTTAGGTTAATCTTTCTGTCTACCCAATGGGACTCAGTGCTCAGTCTAGAAGATACCATCAGAGATGCTTAGTTTTGCAGTTCTTAAACTGTGGATTTGTGTCTCCAGAGGTAACATGCTTGTTAACAGCAAAAGTGTTTTTAAATAAATAGTATAGAGAGGTGAAAAATAACAGACCTCAACTCTATTGTCCCTCTGCAAATTTGAGTACATGGAGTCAATCCCTTACCTCTCTCTAGAAGTGCAAAGTTTCAAAAAGTTCAATGACTAGAAGATTGTTGGGGGCAGAATAGATCTGGACAAGGAGAAGAAGTCTGGAGATAAATGTTAGAAGTGAGGGACACATGCTTTTTTGTTAAAATATTGTATGTTTGCTGTTGAAGAAAAAAATCCAGAATACTTCACATTGTTGTTTTAGTTAAATAAAGCAATTTAAATGTCTGTCTGGTGGTGATCTCCTCCTAATACAGCCTGGCAAGAAAATCCTCCAAACATTAATGATTAACCTGTTGAACTGGAGATATTTAAGAAGTCATTGGGAGGTGAACTGTCTGCTTCGGTTATCTTTGGTAAATGAAATAACCAAACAATCATTCATTTTCTGATAGCTGTAAAACTAATCTGAAAAGTTTTCAAAATAAATCACTGTTTAAAAATGTATAATATGTACCTTCTAAAAATGAAACCTACATCTATCTCTGAGTTGTGAAGAATATGTGTTAAGGTTATAATAACCAACAAGAATGCACTTTTATGTAGAAATCTATGATTAAATCGAGTCTTCCTGACTAGTGATTTAAATCAAATCCACCCTACCCGCTGTGGTCTTGCCCCTGGCCCCTTCATTCCCCAGGGGGGCTCACAAATATGTTTGGTACCGGGCCCACAAAAAGTTAATCTGGCCCTGACTACAGCAGTACAGCTGCAGAGCCGTAGCTGTGCCACTTTAGCATAACCATGGCGCTGTAATGTAGATACTTAGGACAGCAGTAGAACAGGATTTTCCATCACTGTAGTAAATCCACCTCCTGAGAAGCAGTAGCCAGCTTGATGGAATAATTCTTCCATTGACCTAGCTGCATCTACAGTGGGCACTAGGTTGACCTAACTATGTCACACAGCATTAAATTTTTCACAGCCCTGAGCCATGTGGTGAGGGTGATCTAAGTTTTAAATGTAGACTAGGCCTTTATCATTGGAAAACCCAGGAGTGCAGAGAGCCATGCAAGTGTAGAAAGGGTTAGGGGCAGGAGGAGTTCCTATCGAGAGTTAAGACTCCTCCTAGAGTTCCATCTACTGGTGTATATGTATGCAGAGGTATATGTTTGACCATAGTGATGGAAAGTGTAGGCCATAGATTGGCTCTCTATTTTATGGATGTGTTTTTTTCATACTTAGTAGCTGGCAGACCCTATGTAACCATAACATCATTCTCTAAGATAGCGTTACACCGCCTGGGAGTAATTTTTCTCACTCTTCTATGCTATTTCTACCCACTGGTGGTTACATTTAAACAGCTCAATCTGGGAAACACTGGGGTAGATTTTCCACTGACTTGTGCCTTGTGTAGGCATTTAAATCTATACAAAATGGATGTAAAATGCTGCTAAATCAGAATAATATTATTTTACATCCACTTTGCACAGGTGCATGGAAGTGGGAAAATTTGTACCTGATCCTTGGACTGTGTCTTAATTGACTCTTGATGCTTCTGAAAAAAGCTTTATCTCCTGTTTGAGTCAGGGAACTTTACAGTTTTTTCTCACTTCAACTAAATGTGTAAAATAGATATGGAAAGATTTCATCTCCATTATGTCCAGATCACTGAATGAAGCAGCACAATGGAAAATGCCTGAGGTGACACACTACCCTGGAACTGTTGATCATTTGAGATGAGGGGACAGCATTTGGGCTGGATAAATTGAAGCTGATGCTGTGGCTTGAATCTCTCCATATGGGCTGTAACAACCCTCTTCACAGCTATATGACTTGTGAAATTTATTAACCTTTATTTCCTGCCATACTATCAGGTTAGAAAGACAGTACCAGGAATTCTATTTCTACTCCTCTTGCTTTTCTTCATAATGTTAGGGTACACATCTCTTTCATTCAAAAGGAAGATCAGACTCCTTTCTCAACACTCTTACAGCACTACCATCTCCTAGCTCTCCATTTAGAAATCTATACTGCTCTCAGAAGGACTGTTTGGTCTTCAATACCCTTCCAATTACTCTTCCTCATGGTAGATGTTGGATTTTAGGAACTTAGTTCTGAAATAATCGTTGGAACTTTTTCAGTTTTTCTGATGTTGCTTCTTTATTGGAATCATGTCCATACATACTATGTAACTAGGACAGGAACATTATGAAGCCCTTTCCTATTTCTTATATCAGTGTAATAAACTCTTCATTTTCAAAGAGGTTTATGCCACTTGCTATGGAATTGCTTTTCCAGTTTTCTGAACTGAGATCACGAGCTCATTTTACGTAGACCACTGAACAGCCGTCAACTGACTACAAGTTCCAGGTACAATAGTTTGTATTTGAATCTACAGATAAAAAGTTCCAGAACTATTTACTAAAACCAAATAATCCAATTCCCATCTCTTGTATTTGTAACCTAGCGTACTGATCACTGTTTTAAAATTTACCAGGAATCAGTAAAACTATCTGGAATCACCATGAAATTACTTTGCTTTTTGTATCCATAGAACATGAGCATATCTTCCTTGTCAATCCTGAAGACTCACATATTGATAAGTGCATTCATGTATCATGCATGTTTTGAGTGACACTTCAAATAGAATCAGATGGTCAAAATGAGTCATTTAGTGACACACTTAATTGTCTATGTTATGCCATGTCACAGTTTTACCCTAACGTTCAGTTGACTTAAATATTCATAAAAATTAGTATTGGGAGCCCTGTTTTAAGATTATCTTCCTTCCTGTCATCTCAGCACATCTGTCTCTCTCTCTCTCTTTTTTTTTTTTTCCCCCTATATCCTCCTGAAATGTTTTTGGGTTTTTGTTTGTTTGTGAGTTGGTTTTTGTTTTGTTTGTTTATAATAAAAGGTGGCAGTCAAGGATTAGGCTTTTTTCCCCCTTGGACTCTGCTGAAAAGTTGCATTGTTCAAAGACCACTAGAAAAATTGTTTTCTTCAACAAATTACAGCACTGCATTTAGTTTAAACTGGAATTTTTCCAAAATCAAACTGACAAATTCTTAAACTTCGTCTAGTTAGTAGAATAAAAAAGAAAAGTTGTTCAGAATTCCCTAATTAAAACAATGCCAAGCAAGTACTAGAAGTTCAGTAGATTGTGGGAGGGTAATACATTTGCATGGTTTGCTGATACAATTTTCAGTGAAATAAAATTAGTTGAAATAAAATTTCCTGTTACAGTAATTTCTGCTTGTAGTTCCCAGTGGTAATGTAGTACAACTGACTTTTTTGAATGGTAATAATTAGTAAATGTTCTTCATTGTGGTTGGATGACTGTTTTAATTCCTGCTTTTCTCTCCCCCTCCCCTTCCCCACCCACCCATTAGATTGTCTAATTGAGCTCCCAGGGGAACTTCAGAAACAGCAGCAAGGAACTGAAAATCCTCCAATAAGTTCATATAAATTACACATTTTACTTAACTCAGTATTAGCTTCACTGACTTCCTAGCCACCAGTGAATTGATTTGAACACTTTATTAGTTGTCCTTTGATTATTATTCATGTAGAGCAGTGGTTCTCAACTTATTTACCATTGTGGGCTGCATATGCAGCTCTGTGTTATGTGGGCTGCATCCAAGCAATACATGTACTACCTGTGTGGCCCTGAGGATGTCACATGGATCGCAGCTGTGTGCTGATTGGCATGTGCAAGCGGGCCACAGGCTGAGATCCACTGATTGAGAAAATGCTCTACATTAATGTGGCTTATTAGCTTCCTTATACTCTTCGTTTTGCCACAGACTTCAAATCTCATCCAACAACCCTGTTTCCCCTATGTGCTTTGAGATTACTGAAGATTGCTTGAGCTCTGTATGTCTTGGGTTCCTCAAAACCTAGAGGCAATAGTTTTTGTTCTCCTCTAAGTCACTACTGTCCATTGCCTCTAGATAAGTAATTAATGCTCCAACAAGACTCTTGGAGCACTCTGTGTAGTAGACACACAAATACTTTAGAATGTTGATTTCCATTAATATTAAAGAGGAAGTGGGTGTCCAAATACCTTACGTAGCTTTAACAATCTCAGCCTACAGGTTTTAACAGAAAAGCCTTCAGTTGTTTGTTTTAGTTAATCTAAATCCTTTATTGCAGGATTTCTCAAGCTTTTGGAGCTGATGAACCTTGGGGGGATTATGAAACATTCCATAATCTGTCCAGACCGCCAATAAACATAACCAGGTAAATATTTGCAATAACAGTATTAAAATAGCAAACCGTTATGAAGTGTGATTACAAATTGCAAAATATTAAAGAAATTCACAATTTAGTGTGGTGGGGAAGCTGGTCTTGCCGAAGAAAGATGTTCTACAGGAGATTGAATTAGGGTAATACACAGTTTAATAATTTTTGATCAACAGTTTGCGATATTTTGTTTTTTTAATCACTATGATCAAGGGAAAACCTACTCACAGCCATACAAGGATGAAAACTTGCAGGGTTCTGGATCAAGAACTACCCAGTTTTACAGAGAAAGCAAACACTTTCTGAGTGCCATGGTAGAGGAAATCAGCTGAGGTCTTGCCACTGGGAAAATCTCTTGGTTTGTCTAACAGTGGCTCAGTCGGTTCAGCTATTTGGCATCTTATGCAAGTTGGTGATCAATCTCTTCCCCCTCTTTACGTCATCATTTGTATGTCCTGGTATTACATCTTCAGTGAAAGCGTCAGAACCATACCTCAAACATACTGGGGGTTAGATTCACAAGTGGGACTTTGTTGTCTAACTGCCAGTTGAAGTGCCTAAGTCCAACATTTCAGCATCACGGGCATTCTTAGTTGCCTGAGTTTCCGTCCCTGAGGCACCTAAATTTTGGTGGCAGGCATGTACTCAGCAGCCTAAATCGCCCTCATCTGGGAGGTGAGACACCTGGGTTTAAGTCCCTGCTCCAACTCAGGCAGAGTGGTGATTTACCCATGTCTTCCATATCCGGTGTGAAAACTAGTGTGAAAATTCTAGCTAGTGGGGCTAAGGGGTAGAGGACTCCGCCTTCTCCTAGTCCAGTCACTAGAGTTTTTCACACAGGATATGGGAGATGAAGGTTCAAATCCCTACTCTGCCTGAGAAATGACTGGTGTTTAAGCCAGGTTAAACTCCAAGAGAGAGGTACATGGTTATGAATCCCAGGTAGAGATAGGTGCCTCCCTCTAGCCTGGACTCAGGCATCTAACTCCTTTTGAGGGGCACGGTGTGGGGCCTACTACTCTCCTCAGCATTTCCTTTTGGCTAGCTTAAGCATTTCATCATTCAACATGCTGGTATTTGTGCATGCATTTAATTCCACTAGGTAGCAGGGTACCCAACTTGCAGTGCTTAAGTTCCCATTGTGAATCTATCCCTGGAAGCTTTGCAGCACCAGGGACATCAGTTGGCTCAGCAAACTGAAGTGTTTTGTAGTGACTTTTCCTGAGTATTGAAGTATTGTTTGACAACGGCGCTATTTTCACAAGTCTCCTCACTCCCTAAAATCAAGGGAGAAAATATGGGTCATGCAGCATGCCCTGAAGGTCAACAAACTTGGCCATTGTTGATCAAGGAAGGGGAACAAAATCCAAACAGAAGGGTCTGTAGCGAATGATGGTGTATCAGCAGCCCTCTCTCATTTATACCAATAGGGCTCCAGCTCAAGTGGCTCCACTGATCTCATTTTTATCAGGGTTTTAAAATAAACGCAGAAATCTAATCCTGAGGAGACAAAGGCATGAATTACAGTTGCAGGGCCCACATGTCAAAGAAGTGGTTCTAGCCTTTTGGTGGTCCAAAGCTGGAAAGAAGCCAATCGGCTCTCACTTCTACCGTACTTGCTTGTCTAGCAGCAGCTGAGGTCTAACCAGCCCTACGGCTTGCATATCTAGTCAACAAGTGGCAGTAGCATCCCTCAGACAGAGGGGCTGGTATTATCCTTACTGTATCTTACAGTTGCTTCACCCAATCAGCCATCACCACCACAGTCTTATTTGGCCTTCAACCAAGTCTCCCAATACTGAGTAATGCAATTGACTGCTCAGGCTCAGTCAGCTCAGATGGAGATATAAAGCTGACTTGGGTGCCAATGTGATACCACATGGTGGAATTTCTGTGGTTTTGGTTTGCTTTTTCTAAAACCTAGAAAATTACACACAAAAAATTGAGTTATAAAGCATTAAGGTTGCAAAGTCAAACACTCAAAAGTTAGGAAATGCCAAAATTAGGTTGCCTCTGCAACCTCAATTCAGCACCCTTGTGCATATAAATTATAATACAGTCTTTGGTAACGTGATCACATAATATTTTTTCACAGGATCCCCATCTTATTTAAGAAGAACTGAAAGTATATTAGTACATAAGCCAGCAGTTCTCAACACACAGGCCACATGCAGCCCAATTAGCACACAGCTGTGGCCCAGCTGTGTGCTAAAGGCCGCACGGCAGGGTCTGCGTGCCTGGCTGCCCAATGTGGCAGGGTCCACGCTACCCAGCAGGGGCAGGGGCAGGGCTGCTGCCTGGGCCCACAGGGTCTGGGATCGGGGCTGCTGGCCCTGCTGCACGGCTGGGTCCAGGATTGGGGAATCTACCCTTTTTCTTCTTTGAGAGGGTTATTTGCCTAGTGGATAGGAGAGAAGCAAGAAACATGACATATCTTGATTTTAGTGAGGATTTTGACAGCCCTACATGGCATTCTCATAAGCAAACTAGGGAAATGTGGTCTAGATGAAATCATTATAAGGTGAGTGCACAACTGGTTGTGGAAGACCTTACTCAAAGACTAGTTATCAGTGGTTTTCTGTCAAATTGTAGGGTATGTCTAGGGGGCTCTGCAGGGGGGACAGTCCTGGGTCTGATACTATTCAGTACTTTCATTAATGACTAGGATAATGGAGTGGAGAGAATGAAATTTGTGGATGATATCAAGCTGGGAGGCATCGCAAGCACTTTGGAGGACAGAATTGGAATTTAAAATGATCTTGGGAAATTGATTTTAGAAATCACCAAGATGAAATTCAAAAGAGACAAGAATTTAACTTCAGAAGGAAAAATCAAATGTACAACTTCAAAATGGGGAGTAACTGGCTAAGTAGTAGTATTGCTGAAAAGGATCTTGGAGTTTTAGTGTATCACAAGTTGAATATAAGTCAACAACGTGATGCAGTTGTGAAAAAGGCTAATATCATTCTATGGTGTATTAACAGAAATGTCATATGTAAAACATGGGAGGTAAATGTCCTGCTCTACTTAGCAATAGTGAGCCCTCAACTGGAGTACTGTGTCAAGTCTGGGCACCTCACTTTAGGAAAGGTGTGGATAAATTGGACAGTCCAGAGGAGAGGAACAAAAATGATAAAAGGTTAGAACAGTGTCTCTCAACCTTTCTGGCCTATACCGCTTACAGGAGTCTGATTTGTCTTGTGTATCCCCAAGTTCACTTAAAAACTACTTGCTTACAAAATCAGACATAAAAATGCAAAAGTGTCACAGTACACTATTACTGAAAAATTGCTTACTTTTTCATTTTTACGATATAACTATAAATCAACTGGAATATAAATATTGTACTTACATTTCAAAGTATAGTATGTAGAGCAGTATAAACAAGTCATTATCTGTATGAAACTTTAGTTTGTACTGACTTTGCTAGTGCTTTTGATGTAGCCTGTTGTAAAACTAGGCAAATATCTAGATGAGTTGATTTACCCCCCGGAAGATCTCTGCTTACCCCCATGGGTACACATACCTCTGGTTGAGAACCACTGGTTTAGAAAACTTTACCTATGAGGAAAAGTTAAAAAACTGGGCATATTTAGTCTTGAGAAAAGAAGACTGGGGCTGTAGGGGGGATAATAGTCTTCCAATATGTTAAGGCCTGTTATAGAAAGGATGGTGATCAATTGTTGATTATATCCTCTGATGGTAGGAAAAGGAGTAATGGGCTTAATCTGGAGCCAGGGAGATTGAGACCATGTCTGCACTATAGAGTTAGGTCAACTTAAGTTACGTCAACGATTATAAACTGCTGTAATTACATTGCTTATGTATGTTCACACAATGCTTCTTGTGTTGGCAGATTGTGTCCACAGTTGGTGCTCTAGCACTGACAGAGAGAGCAGTGTACCATGGGTAGCTAGCCCACTGTGCAAATTGCCACCTTCTTCTGCTAGGAGTTCTGGGAATGGATCGCAATGCATCATGGGGGTGGGATCACTGCTCCATGATGCAGTTTTCTCCGTCCCATAAGTCCAAGGGCTTCGGACTGCGTTGCGCGCTGCTTTTCAGCTGCCCTGTAAACTTTGCCCCTGCCATCTCCGCTTGAAAGCATAGATCCTACATTGCTCCCCACTCTTGTGATAAGCATTATGAACACAACGCAGCTGATCCTGCAGTATTTCGTGAGCTGCAAATCTGAACAGGAATCCATGGTGCTGTCCCTGCTGTGTGGAAAGAAACAATTCAAGATTGATGATGGCATTCACAGAGCAGCTGTACACGGTGGACTGTTGCTATTGGGCTTGGGAAACAAGCACCGAGTGGTGGGATCAGATTGTGATGCAGGTATGGGATGATGAGAGATGGCAGAACTTTCATATGTGCAAAGCCACCTTTCGTGAACTCCGTATGGAGCTCGCCTTCACCTTTTAGCTCAAGGACACCAAAATGAGAGCTGTCCTCATGGTGGAAAAGTGTGGGGTGATCACTGTGTGGAAGCTGGCAACTCCAGACTGCTACCGGTCAGTCATGAATCAGTTTGGAGTTGGGAAGTCCACCATGGGGTTGCAGTGATGCAAGTGTGCAGGGCCATTAATCGCCTCCTGCTACGAAGGACTTCGACTCTGGGTAATGTGTGGGAAATAATGAATGACTTTGCGGCAATGGGATTCCCTAACTGTGGCGGGGCAATAGATTGCACGCATATCCCAATTTTGGCCTCAGACCATCTTGCAATGGAGCACATCAATAGGAAGGGCTACTTTCATATAGTATTGCAGGTGCTGTTGGATCACTGGGGTTGTTTCATTGACATCAACACAGGGTAGCCAGGAAAGGTGCATAACACACCCATCTTCAGGAACACTGCCCTGTATAGAAAACTGCATGCAGGGACTTTCTTTCCAGACCAGATGATTCCAATGTGGGATGTGGAAATTCCCATAGTGATCCGGTGAGACTCAACCTATCCCTTACTCATGTGGCTCATGAAGCCATACACTGGAAACCTTGACAGCAGCAAGGAGCACTTCAACAACAGGCTCAGCAGGTGCAGATTGACCATAGAACGTGTGTTGGGCAGATTAAAGGGTTGCTGGTGGTGCCTTTTAGGAAGGTTAGACTCCATTGAGGAAAATATTCTCATGGTCATAGCAGCCTGCTGTGCTTTGCATAACATTTGTAGAGCCGGGGAGGGAAAGTTATCCCAGGGGCATAGCTTTGAGGTGGATCGCCTGGCAGCTGATTTTGAGCCAGACACCAAGGGTATTAGAAGAACTTAATGTGGGGAAGGGGAGGCTATTCAAATCAGGGAGAGTTGAAGCAGCATTTTGACAATGAGTCCCAGTAATGTGTCCTTCTGTAATGAATTGAGACAGACATTGTTTACTTGCCACATTGAATGACCCCTGTAATAGAATCATAGAATATTAGGGTTGGAAGGGACCTCAGGAGGTCATCTAGTCCAACCCCCTGCTCAAAGCAGGACTAATCTCCCATTTTTGTCCCACATCCCTAAATGGTCCCCTCAAGGATTGAACTCACAACCCTGGGTTTAGCAGGCCAATGCTCAAACCACTGAGCTATCCCTCCCCCCCAATAATTCCTGCCTGAGTGCTAATTGTAGTCTGCAAATGTGATGGTTGCCACTGTGCATGAATTTCTGTTGCAACCACCTGTGTAGGTCACAAATAAAGAATCACTGTCTTTGTAATACTATCTTTTTATTAAATAGCAATACACAGATTAACATTTCTTACAAGGGACATGCCAGTGAGCAGCACTCTCTGAAGTGAGAATCTCACCGCTGTGTGTAAGTCCAGCTGTCGTTATGGAAAAATGTTCCTGGGGTCGAGTGTGATGGGCTGGGAACGTGAGAGGAATGTGTAGGGGTGGTTTGGGGAGGGCAAGGAAGGCAATTCTGTATGGGCAACAGTGCACTCAGGGACCTCAGCATCTCTATTTGGTCCTCCGTGAGCTTTATCATCCGCTCCTGGTCCTCTATTATCTGCTTCTGCCCGTCTCCTTTCCTGGTTATCCATTTCTCGTTTTTTGTTTGTCTCTCTCCATGCTCTGTGCTTGCGATCAGCTTGGTCTGACAATTGCAGGACTTCGTGAAACATGTCCTCCTTACTCCCCCTTTTATGTCTCCTAATCTGATGGAGGCGCTCTGCCAATGTATAGGAGCTGTCCCTCAAGGGCACATCTGCAGAAACAAAAGAAACAATACACAGAGTCAGCATTATGTGTGCACTCTCAGTCTTGAATCATAAAAGTTTCATCCACCTCTTTCTCACCTTCGCTTGGCAAGCACGCAGCACGACCAGAACACTGAATATGGTGCATTCGGCCTCTCGGTGGGGTGCAAGATGGGACAAAGGGTCTGGGTGGTTTCAGAAGGGGATCAATAGAAGCACCTAGGGACAGTATTCTGAGTACTGGCACCGTTTTCCACGGTCAGGGGCGATCAAAGCTGAAATCACTCTACTGAGGGTAACTGAAGATGCAAGGGTGCATCTCCTGCAGTCGTGCATGTTCAGACAGGGTCTGTATGCTGCTTGCCTGTGAGCTACTTTGGTTCCTGCAGAAGTAATTGCCAATTAGCACAGCAAAGTTTACTACAATGGGGGAAGAAACAGAGCAACTTTGCCAAGGAACCTTTGGCAGAGAATTGCAGAGTATCTCCTAGAGATCTCTATGGAGGATTCCTGGGAGATTTTGGTGTGCATTAACAAACTTTTCCGCAGGGCTCTCACTTCGTAGCTGCACAGGGGAATGCAAAGCAGATGCAAACAGTACCTAGTGTCATTAATTTTGATCCCTTCTCCCATGTGCACCATGTAACAAAATAAAGGACATCTCTAACTCATAACCATGCACCATCAAAACAAAAGGAGTACTTACTGGAGCTTCCGTGTCCTGCTTTAGGCACACCAGAGCTGGACTATTGGGACTGGCTAGACCCCTCCAGAGTCCAAAAGAGGTCCTGGCTCACGATGCCACTAGGTGAGCCTGTCGCCTGCCCCACATCTTCCTCCAAATCGTCCACCACTTTGTCCTTGGAGTTGACTCTGCTGGCTGCTGCCTCCAGTCCTCCGAAGTATCCATGAGGCTCTTGGCAGTGGAGGCAGGGTTGCCACCAAGGATGACATGCAGCTCCTTGTAGAAGCTGCATGTTTTTGGCACTGCACCAGAGCATTGGTTGGCCTCCCTTGCCTTTTGGCATGCCTGTCTCAGCTCCTTGGTCTTAGCACAACACTGCTGCATATCTCTTTCATGTCCCTTCTCATCCATGCCATGCAGCAATCTGCTTGGGGAGGTTAAAGTTCCTATGGCTGGATCAGAGCTGCGACTGCACAGTTTCCTCTCCCACAGACCCAACAGATCCAGCAACTCCGGTGTACTCCAGGTGGGAGTGTTTGTGCTGCGGAAAACCAGCATGGTCAGCTGGGAAGATGCAATGTGGGCTGTCCATGTCAAACAAACGAAGCGGAATTTCAAAAATTCCCAGGGTTTAAAGGGGGAGAGGCACGTACCTGTGTTCCTGGCTGCAGGGCAGAAACTGCTTACCAGAGCTGTCATGATAGGTACTGTGGGACACCTCCTGAAGGCTTCTTAGGGTAACATAAGCAAGCATAGTGTCTACCCTGGTACTGTGTTGCTCTAACTTTGTTGCAAAAACTGCTGTGCTGCTCATCTAGATGGTTTTATTATGTCGGTGTAGCAGGAGAGTTAAATCATGGGGAGGAGCATTGTTGTGTATGTACACCTCCACTGTTTCGTTGACAAAACTGTGTAGTATAGACAAGGCCTTTGGTTAGCTATTAGAAAAAAAAATTCTAACTATAAGTGTAGTTAATAGGCTTCCAGTGGAAGCTGTGGAATCCCCGTCATTATAGGTTTAGTAGGAACAGGTTATACAAACACCTGCCAGGGATAGTCTAGGTTTACGTGACCCTGCCCCAGCAAAGGGGGTTGGACTTTAACTTCTTCAGGTCTCTTTCATCCCTACATTTCTGTGATTCAATGCAGAGCATAGACATGCTTAGGTGAAGTATCAAGATTGTCTAGTGAAGGAAGCTGTTGTCTATAGGACTCCCCCCTCATTCGTTGCAGAAGTTGGAAAGTGTATAGTGAATTGAACAATGAGGAATAAACAAAATATTGATGTTCATTGAGAACCTTCCCTCCTGTGCACTAAATGAGTAGGAGGCGTCCTGTGGAAAATATAGTATGTGATCATGGAATTAAATACTGTACTAAATTCATACATGCAAGAGGACTGAATTAAGGTTAAAGAGGCAACCTTAACTCTGGCATTTCCTAACTTTTGAATGCTTGACTTTGCAATCTTAATGTTCTTTTAATGTTATTTTGTGTGTGCAACAGACATAAAGAAGAGTAATGGAAGGGAAAAATTGAGGGACATGACTAATGTAGATGAAATGGGTCAGATTTGCACCATCGTAGTGATGTAAATTCAATTATTTCAATTCAGCTACTCTGGATTTTTACCAATGTATTTATATTCAAAGGCCTTATGCTTAGCTAAGCCCAGTGCCACCATCATCCACAACCTTTGTGATAACCTGATATGTGTCTCAACAAGCATATGCTAATTGTAGCCATTACCCTCCACACTGCTGCTCATTGAATTTTTGTGGCAAGGGCCCTTCAACCATATTTGAGTATTATTGCTGAAGTGGTGGCAGCCCATCTCAATGAAGAGCATACCACCATTCAGTTCTGGCAGGAGTCCTCCAAGGCTTGCTTCTAAAATGGATATTCCTGCCCCAGATTAGGATAGTTCAGGCAAAGGTGGTGTGCCAGTAGTACCCTTTTGGATGAGACCTCCAGGAAATGGCTACTTCCTATCCCCCTTCTATCCTTGTCTTGATTATACTGGCTTTTTCAGATCTTCTCTACCAGTGTTCTGTTTACTTTATAAACCCCATCATCCTTTCACTCTCACCTGTTTTTTGCAGGGTTTCCTCAGGAGTTGGCAGCATATAATTCTCAGATTCAGTGCCAGCCCACCCCCTACATGCAAAGTTGTGGCATATTACTTCTAACTGAAACATACCTAAAGCTCTCTCTTCAAATGCCTACTCTGGTCTGCTTATTTAGATTTCTTGCTACTGGAGCATTGTTACATGTAAGCTCCTGTGGTCCATTCTCCAGTCACTTCTGCTTACAGGAATCCTTTCAAAGCTGTGGATTTGAATTCTCACACACATACTTTACATTGTCTGTTTCTCTTCATTAGAGGGGCCTAGGCATTTGGCCTGTGGCTCCCCTCAATAGTTACTTTTAGTTTTATAGGTACTCATCGGGTCTCCCTTTGAGCCCTTAGGGACAATGGGTTTAAAATTCCTGATCCTTGAGGTCATAATTTTGATGGTTGTGATAATGGCCAAGAGGGTTGGGGAATTATGGAACTTCCATTGACTCTCCTTATCTTTAGTTTTTCTATGTGTCAGCAGTTTTCCATTTACCCCTGATTTCTTTCTAAAGTTCGTGACCATATGTGTCTTCCTGGCTTTTTTTCTGAACCCTGAATCACCTGAGGAATGATGGTTACATTCACACACATATGGGTATGACGCATAAAGCTTTGAAGCTTTATTGGCATAGAACCAACAACTTTTGTCAATGTACACCTTTATCAGTCTGCTTTGATGGACCTACTGGCAATAAAATTGGGAAGGCCTTCCTCTGTAGATGGTTATGATGCTAAACAAGCACATCTGAAGTCCATCTATCTTTTAAACTTTGCTGTAAAGTGTCATGCAACCTTCTAGAAAAAAATCTTGTTTTTAAAAAAAGCAGTCATTTGAGCACGAAGGCAGGTGAACTCTCTCTCCCCCAAATAGTGCTTCAGAAGGGATGACAGGATTTACTGTGGGCATGAGGAGCGCTGTATGACTGTAAAGATACAAGGCCTATGTATGGCATGGTTGGAATCTGCAGCTGCTTTGCCAATATCTTTTGAAAATATATATTATGCAGTCGTAATTGCTGCAGGTATTTCATCTGCTAAAATAATGCTGTATTGCCTTTTAGGAAGCTTAGAAAGGTAATGAACACATTACGCTTCATTTTCCTTCTTTTATATTTTTTATAGTTGAGTTTAGATTGCAAAGAAGACGAGACTTTTTGGCTTGGAGCCAGATTCTAATAGAATCACAGTGTGGAATAGATCAAGACTTAATTTAGTCTGGCCTCTAGTGATGTGAACAGATTCTCCTCTAATGTCATCTCTTTGTTCCCGCGATAGAATAATAGCTATTTCTATTTATATCTCATTTTCAAGGCATAAAATTACTATGTTAATATTAAAAATGTAAAAAATGTGTAGGAGGAAGGTAGTGTCCTTGTTATATTTGACTCCTTTCTGACAGACTTAGATCAGGGATTTGATTATCTTCTGATACTTTTTAAAAAAAGTGCAAGTGAGAGAAGACTCAGGCATGAGGCTTGTACATTGCAAGCTCTAAGAGATTGGAAGAAGCAGTGTTTTTTGTTGAATTTCACAAGGCAAAGGCAGGTTAGCCTAGTGACTTATGCCACTCCATAGTAAATATTACATGTCTTTCTTTAAAAAAAGGGGAAAAAAAGAATGCCAGGTTTTGATGACAAGAGAGACCCACTCTGTCATTGAAATCTACTTAGATACTAGGATCTGATTGTGCCCGCCCTGCTTGTGTACAGGGGTGCAAGGAGCTTCACGGAGAAGTTTAAAAACTTTTTTTCCCCATCTAGGATCATGACTTTGCACTCTGTTTTGTTTATTCACCCCAACAGTAGGTGTTAGCTATTCTTTTCTGTAGTGTCAATGCATCTGCTTCTGGGTTTGTTTTGTGTATGTAATCTGCATTTTAAAGCCTCATAACATCTTGAATCCATTTCAGGAGATGAAAGAGATAACTAAAGTATTTGTGGTAGGCAGATGCTCCTGTATTTTGCATGCAGAGAGCTTCTAAGCACTGTCAACTTGACAAATGAATTTAGTTGTAAATGTATCCCTTGTTTATTTTAACAACTGAGTGTACTAGTATTCCAAACTGTGTGTTCCATTTCTACAGTGAAACATGTAGACTCACTGGGAAGAGGGCTGCATATTTATTCATTGCATATATAGTATATGTCTGTCTTAATGCTCTCAGAAATGATTAGCCTTAAATTTGCTGCCATAAATCAGGGAATAGCTATAGAGCCCTCCTTGCCCTAACCTATGCAACTCATTGCAAATATCCCATTGCTTCAACTTCAGCAAACTTATTTTTAAAAATATCTAGTGCAGGTGTTCTGTCAGCTCTAGTGACATTAGTATTGTTACATACACCCCTCTTGCACTAGAGAGTCCCCAAGTTGGTAAGAGACTTCTACACAGGTGCGGTGTCTTAAGTCTCTGCGATCAAGGCATGAGGTCTTGTGATTCCAGACAAATACTATGCTAAGTGATATGTGTGACATGTTGTCACTCCTGGCGTGCAGTCTGGGAGCTGTGGGAACTGCTGGGCTCCTCTAACCACTG
Source organism: Lepidochelys kempii (assembly GCF_965140285.1). Lineage (NCBI taxonomy): Eukaryota > Metazoa > Chordata > Testudines > Cheloniidae > Lepidochelys > Lepidochelys kempii. The sequence continues at coordinate 147,708,542 of NC_136382.1, read as the reverse complement.
TTGGGTTGGCCCTGCTCACACTGCTTGGGGACACAGTCAGCCTAACCCAAGCCCTGTTATCACCCAACCCAACAACAGATGGTGCCACACACACTAACTGAGCTACCTGAGAGAGTTGACCGATGCCACTCAAATACATGCAGCAGACAGCAGCCAATTTCCCAGCTTTCCAGACTCTCACCCACCACTGGAGTATAAACCCAAAATTATACCGTTTTCTGCTGTACAGGGAACTGTACAGCGTGAGCTCATAAAATTCACCCCCTCCCTCAATGTTGAAAGGAATATGCAATAGCCTTTGCCCTGAGTTATGATTCCCACACACTTCACTCCAACTTACCGGTTTAAACAAAGCAAAAACGAGTTTAACTACAAAAGATAGGTTTTAAGTGATAGCAAACAGATCAAAGCAGATTACCTAGCAAATAAAAAACACAAACTAAGCTTAATATACTAAATTGATTGGATATGAGTAGCAGATTCTCACCCTAAGAGATGATACAAGCAGGCTACAGATTCTTAAGGGGCAAACTTCACTTGCTTTACCACTTGGAATCTCCAGGTGTTTCATTCACAGGCTAGAAGTCCCTTTAGCCTGGGTCCAGCACTTCCCTCAGTTCAGTCTTCGTTCCTCAGTTGTTTCCCGGAGTCTTCTTGGGTGGGGATTGAAGAACCCCAGATAATGTCACTCCCTGGCTTATGTAGCTTTTGCATAGGGCGGGAACTCTTTGTTTCAAAGCTTGGTTCCCAGACCAGTCTGTGGAAGAATACTGACATCCCAAGATGGAGTCCAGCATTATGTGGTCTGATCATATGTCCTTGTAGAGTCATAGCAGCCATTACTTGGAGGCTGCCTGTAGCATTTGCAGAAAGGCTCCCCAGATGGGAGATAAGCTTATCCTAAAGTCTGTTGTTTTTTCCTAATGGACTATTGCCCTGAATAGGCCCTTCCCCACCCACTATCTAGACTGACTTGTCTAGTGGGTGTTACCCAGGTGAAAACTACATTTGAAATACAGATACATAGTCAATATTCATAACTTCAGATACAAAAATGATACATGCATACAAATAGGATAATCATATTCAGCAAATCATAACTTTTCCAATGACACCTCACATTACTTGTCTTGCATAAAATACATTATAATTGTCAATCCTATAATATCACTGCAAAGTGTATGGGGTGCAGTGTCACAATATGTACAGGAGCTTATAGGAGGAGATTTTGAAAGGTGCTATAAAACACATAAACTATGAAAATCAGTATAACATTCCATGCATTAACCACCATAAAAATTTTATTGTCCCTCAATGACTTAATACAGAATGGGGAAAAATCTCTGCCAAGGTACAATTTAGAAAATGTCATTTTATCTCCAGGAAAAGATTTTCTAAAGGACTTGGACTAATGACAGAGTGCAGGCTCACTGCCTAAATAAATAGCCTTCATATTCTATTTGGCTAATAATAATTAAGGCTATGTTTTAGTCACAGGTATTTTTAGTAAAAGTCGTGGACAAGTCATGGGCAGTGAACAAAAATTCACAGCCTGTGACTTGTCCATGACTTTTAGTATATGCCCCAACTAAAACTGCGGGGAGGGTGGTCCCGGACCCCCGCTGGTCCTGGTGGGGGTGGCGGACAGCAGCGCACAGCTGGCATGCCTGCTGGCGCACATGGGGGGGAGTGATTGGCAGGGGTGGCAGGCTTCCTACCGCACGCTACTCCCGCCATAAGCGCCGGCTTCGCAGCTCCCATTGGCCGGGAACCACAGCCAGTGGGAGCTGCGGGGACAGCACCTGCGGGCGCGGGGCCTTCTGGCCCCTCCACCTTGGAACCGCAGGGACATACCAGTGGGAGCCAGGGAACCTCCCTGAGGACAGTACTGCCCTTCATTCCAACCTCCTGCCCCTAGCCTCCTCCCACACCTAAACTGCTGCTGCTGCCTAGCTCGGGCAGTCCCTGAGCCAGCTCCAGCCACTGCAGAAGTCACAGCGGTCAAGTAAAGTCACGGAATCCGTGATTTCCATGACAGACATGCAGCCTTAATAATAATTCATTAAAATATATTGACATCACATTGCTATAACGTATCAACAACTCAGCCTCAGATATGACTAGTAGAAAAGAAACAAAGAACATAAGAAATTTTAGGAAGAGGCCATCCAGACCCAGTATTCCTGCCATTTTTTTTAGTTACTGTAATTATAAATCCTCCTTGCTTTTTTCACCATTCCCCTTAAATCTTTTATTTTCAGGACACAAATTAGTGAATCTTTCACTTCCCCCTGTAACTTTTCCCCATATGTTTATTACTCTTTGCATTAATCAGCTTTTCCCAAATCTATTCTTAGCTTGCTAATGTTTTATTTGTGTATCCTTACAAGCCTGTGGACTTCTTACCATAGAAACCAAGTCAAGCCCAGTTCTGCTGTCAGTGATAACCATCATCAATAATAGCATAATTTGGTTCCATATCTCTATTAACTGTGTCATTTTCTTTTGTAATATGGAATATTTGTAAGAGATCACTTTCAAGTCTTCTCTTTACCAGTAAGAATTAATAGTCTATATTCTTCAAATTTAGGTTCTTGGGACAGAAACCTCAACTGCACCACGCTCACATTTGGTACACGTACGATGGAGGGGGAAGAGGGTGGCTCTAATCCATTGTGGTTCCTTGCTCGCCCCAGGATCTTCACAGTGGAAAGGTGATTTTTTCTGTTGGTTCTCTACTTAAAATTATGCTGCATAATTATAAGTTTGGGTCATTTTGTGTTTCTTGGTGAAGTTTCTCAAATTTTGTTTCAGAAATCGGTGGAACTTGAGACATATTTACTTCAAACTTCTGTTCCTGAAGCTCCTCGCTTTCACTAGGCACTCTTGAAAGCATTATTACTATAAGAAATCCCTTATAGGTTTGGTATTTCCCATTGAACAAATACTTCTGTAATTTCACGATTATTTTTTGAAGCCCTGGTAATATCATGCACAATGATTTCTGAGATCTGGCTTCCACTGATTTACAGTCTAATTTATGACTGGTTTCAGAGTACGAGCCGTCTTAGTCTATATTCGCAAAAAGAAAAGGAGTACTTGTGGCACCTTAGAGACTAACAAATTTATTTGAGCATAAGCTTTCGTGAGCTACAGCTCACTTCATCGGATGCATGTAGCTCATGAAAGCTTATGCTCAAATAAATTTGTTAGTCTCTAAGGTGCCACAAGTACTTCTCTTCTTTTAATCTAATTTATGTCTCAACCACTTTCTGCCTATAAACACATTCACAACCAAAATTGCCAACATTTATTTTTTCAATCTGAGCTTAGTTCTGCTGTGTGTTAGCATATGTCATTGATTGATCTTCTTGTAGATACAAGCTGGGAACTGTCCTATCAAGCTTTTACACTCTGTATTAATCTCAGAATATTTCAGTATTGTGACTTCTGTGACAAACTTTTTAAATTCTCAATGTTTTTCTTGCCAGGTAGCATTGCCATTCTGTTCTGTCTTCAAGCAGCATTCTGAATAGAGAACTTAATTATTAGGAATAATTTTCTTATACATATTAACATGCCCCAAAATCGCTGTTAGACTTTCTTGGTTTTGGATCTTACCTTTTGTGCAATTGCCTCCATCTTTCTTTGATTGCTGCACATGTCCAAAATAATCAGCCTCATTCAGACCAATCTGACCCTGTTCAGTTTAAGGTTTTTTTCCTTTGAATAACTTTACTTGGTTTCTTATTGTGGTGTTGACCATTTTCAGTATGTTTCAGGCCTAAGATTGTCAAGTTGCCTGAGGGTTTCCATGAACTTCAGGCTGTCCATACTGAGCTCCAATCTAGTTGTATTGCTGTCATGGCACTGACCACATTGCTGGCTCTCCTGGGGGAACTGCAGCAGCACCAGTGTAACTGCTTCATAGTGAGACTGTTTTCCTGCTGAGAGGAATGCTGCTGGTTGCTGTCTACTCTTGACCCAGGAAAATAGTCATGACTACCTCACTACTGGTGACGGCCCTGAGGATTCGGCTCTGAGGATAGCTTCCTCATTTTTACCATGTTTAAAAGGCTTGAAATACACAAAAAATCCCCAAAAGTGCTGACAAAGAAGGTAGGATTGGGGATTATAAGAATGAGGCCAGAACTATATTTTGATTTTTAAAAATTCCAGGTGCTGTCAAATATTTTTTTCACCAAAAAGGCTGGAAGATAATTTGCTACAGTTCAGGGCTGATTCAAATCAGTCAAAAATACCAAAACCTTTAAAAAAAGGAGTTTCTTCTGAATGCTCATGTGCAAACTTGTCTTCTGAGCATTGGACTGGTACAGGCAGCCAAGGATTAAGTGTAAAATTATTTCATATGGTGCTTTGCTGTAAACAACAAAGCAGAAAGTAAAACCAAGATTTTATTACTGGTTTACTCATTGCATATAACTTTCAGAATTCCCAGACCAATCTATTGTTGCTTCTCATGTGAACTGAAGAAAGTTGAAAATTTGGCTTGTATATGACATATGCTAAGGTCTTATTTTCCAGAGGAACCTACCTCAGGCACCAGGCCCACTGACCTCATCTCCTTATCTGGAGAACAGCAGCAGTAGGCAGTAAAGAAGGGATACTGTGGAAATCTCCAAACCCTTGAAGATTAATAGAAAGATTTTTTTGCTTAATATGATCAGAAGCTGAGCTAGGTGACAATGTTGTTTAAAAAAAACTATCTACATTCTGGAATTTTTCACTCTATGTTTACTCTGTTTGCAAGTGACTAAAGTGAGATGGATTCATTGCCACAAGTCTATTTGAACACCATCTAAGATGGAAGGATAGTTTGTCACGCAAAATGGATCAGTTCCTACAAATATTAATCTCTATATACTTCCACAAATAGTCTACATAATTTCCCTGGGCATGAGCGAATTCATAACATCTGCACTGTACAGGACTTTTCAAACAAGATGAAGTAAAATTAAATTGAACTTCAAATAAAGCTAATGCTAAGCTTACTGCTTTGTGAGCTAATACAGCAGCAGTCCCTAACTTCTGTCTGGCACACACTCTTCAGTGCTGCAGGAGTCAAATGTGTGTCCTTGGAAAAATCCTGTCATTTCCAATGTGGGTCCCCTACATTTAAAACTTCTGCAAGTATTCTGGAGTTCTTTAACAAAAGCTGTTGCTCAGGTGACTAATTTAAAAGTTAAGGAGAGTTATAATTGGGAAATGGTGAGCAGTGCTGTTCTTAGGGCCAAATTTGATTCTTGCAGCCTGCAGACTTCAGAGCTGGGGAACTTGATGGAGTCTGTATATGAGTGTCTTCAAACTGTGAGTAACTCACAGGATGAAATAAACTGAAATGTCTTATCTTAAACTTGTTTCAGCCATATTTACTGAACAAAAGAAAACACCCTTTCAGATTTTTAGTTCTGTTTTACTCTGATCTTTATACCATTACAATTCAGTGCCATCAGGTATAGTTTTACTTACTCTTCATCTGTATTCATTTAATAAAGCCAACGTCAGTATTTTTAGTCACTGGGGTCTTGTAAATGAGGGACTTCAATGGAGCTAAGCCAGTTCACACAAGCTGAGGATCTGGCCTTTTGTCATATTAGCATTTCTGAAGTTCACCCTAGTTCTCAAACATGCTACAAACAGGCTTAACAGAGGCATATACATCAGATACAGACACGACGGCTCAGTCTTCAATCTTATAAGGCTTAAAGCAAAAACAAAAGTAATAGAACTACTAATAAGAGAAGCACTCTTTGCAGATAATTGTGTCCTCCTAGCACAAACAGAGGGATGTCTCCAGTGCATCATAGATCGCTTCGCTGAAGCATCACAATTATTTGGCCTCAATTTTATTTGGCCTGGAGAAAACTGTGGTGTTGCATCAGTCATCTTCACCACTCCATGCCATATCCCCCCGCATCTCCCTTAGTGGAATCCAACTAAAGCAAGCTGACAGTTTTACTTATCTCGGCAGCGACATCTCCAATGATGGATCTCTTGACAAAGGAATCATGAACAGGATACAGAAAGCTTCTCAGTCATTCGGAAAGCTACATAACAAAGTCCTGAAATCCCACAACGTAACCCTCTTAACAAAAATAAAACTACAATGCTTTTGTGCTCACATCTCTCCTCTATGGCTGTGAGACGTGGACACCATACAAATGGTGCTTTAAAAAGCTAGAGGCCTTCCATATGCGCACCATTATGGGGATCCGCTGGCAAGACAAAGTTACCAACCTGGAGGTTCTCCAAAAGTCAAATACTACAAGCATCGAGGCCATGCTAATAAAAGCTCAAGTACATTGGGTTGGACACATCATTAGGATGCCTGAACAGCAACTTCCCAGAAAACTTTTCTATGGAGAATTGGCACAAGGGCACCAGAATCAATGCCACCCCAGAAAGCACTTCAAGGACAGCATTGAGAACAGCATACACTTTGGTGTAATAAAACCAGTTGATCTTGAGAAAGCTGCATCAAATAGATCAGCATGGTGATACAACACTCAGAGCTTTCCAATCCTTTGAAGAAGCCAGAAATAAACTGTTAGCTGCAAGGGGAAAGAGTCATACCACTGCTATAGCTACCAAGATGCTCACCAATGACTTTGTCTGCCCGACTCATGTGTGTCATGCTTTAGACTTCAGCGTCACTCCAGTTCCACAAAAAGAGATGATGACATTTTCATGCTGTTGAACCGACAGACTACGTGAGAGATTTCTGAAGTTCAGTGGTGGAACATGACTGCCTTTATTCCCCATCATCAAGAACAATTTTCTAATTATCATAATAGATTATTACAGTAGAGCAGGGATGGCCAACCTGTGGCTCCGGAGCCACATGTGGCTCTTCAGAAGTTAATATGCGGCTCCTGGTATAGGCACCGACTTCGGGGATGGAGCTACAGGCGCCAACTTTCCAATGTGCTGGGAGGTCCTCACTGCTCAACCCCTGGCTCTGCCATGGGCCCTGCCCCTACTCCACGACTTCCCGCCCGCTCCCCTGAGCCTGCCGTGCCCTCACTCCTTCCCCTTCCCCCTCAGAGCCTCCTCCATGCCATGAAACAGCTGATTGGAGCTGTGGGGAGGGAGGGGAAGACGCTGATCATCGGGGCTGCTGGTGGGTGGAAGGTGCTGGGAGCGGGAGGGAGCTGATGAGCAGGCTTCTGACATATTACTATGGCTCTTTGGCAATGTACATTGATAAATTCTGGCTCCTTCTCAGGCTCGGGTTGGCCACCCCTGCAGTAGAGTCTAGAAGCCCTAATCAGAATTGACCTGCATTTATGCAGGATCCTGTAGAGCGAGTACAAGGATAGCTCTTGCCATAAAGAGTTTACAACCTAAATTTAGGTCAAGATGCTAGAGTGGATATAACAAACAGTTGGAAGGAACTGGGGAGGGAGGATAAGGTAAGCAGCAGAAAGAGCATGCATCATTCAGAGATCAGCTTTGTGAATAGCTAGAATTTTTTTGTTAAAGGTTTCTTTAATTAAAATATATAAATAATAGCCGAATAACGGAAATCCCTGCAAGTCTACACTAACAGATGATGATTTACATTTGGCATCATGGCAAACACAGGTCTTGAGAGAGGCTTTAAAGGAGTATAGAGAAGTGGCATTACAGACCAGCTCAGGGAGGGTGTTCTATGCATAAGGAGCAGCATGGAAGAAAGTGAGACTGGCAGAGTGAAGGGGGCAGGGGGTGACGAGTTACAAGGGTAGATAAGTAGGAAGGGGCTAGATTACATGTGAACCTTAAAGTAAAGGACTAGAAGCATGTATTTGATGTAGTAAATGAGGGGGAGTCAGTGGAGAGCTGAGGGGACTGACATGATCAGTGGAATTGGCAAGGAAAGTGTTTGTTTTTAATAGCAGCATTTTGTATATGGACCTGAGTGAACAAACTAGTGTCAGGAAGGGCAGTGGTAGGCCAGAAAAGAGATGCTAAGGGCCTGGCAAGAGGTTTCAGTGGTGTGGACCAAGGAAAAGTCAGACTTCGAAAATGTTGTAGAGGATGAAACTGCAGGATTTGAATGTGGTCCAGATGTGCAGGTTTAAAAAAGAGACTGTCCAAAATAACACCTGAGTTATGTGCCTGAGTGACCAGCAGGATTGAGGTGCCATCAGTGGCAGAAGATAGATGGAAAAGGGAGGACTTGGGAGAGAAGATGAGCTTGTTTTTGGCCATCCTAATTTTAAATTTAGGGCAAGATGTCAGGAACACAGGCTGAAATGTGGGACTGGGTGTAGATCAGGAGCAGAGGTAGATTTGTGAGCCATTGGCAAAAGCTAGTAGTTCAGGCTATATGAGTAGATGAGGTAATACCGAGATAGGGTGTAAATAGCAAAGAGGAGTGACTCCTCTGGGATTAGAAGCCCACCAAAAGAGGATGAGGACCCACAGAAATGTGACAACGAAGGAACAACCAGAGAAGAAGGAAGAATACAAGGAGGGGCAAGATTCACAAAAGCCAAAAGAGGGACATTTTTAAAAGGAGGGTATGATTGACCGTGTCAAAGGTCTCTGAGCAATCAAGGAGGAAGAGGCCAGGAAATGGTAATTGGAGACCTTGGTAAGAATAGTTTCAGTAAATTTGAGGGGTCAGGAACCAGGTGAGTGGGGAATCAAGCACAGAGCTGGGAAGGGAGAGCAAGCAGTTGTTAATGGTGCACTCAGTGAGCTGAGAGAGATTGAGGAAAAAGGGAAGGAAAGTGGGGAACAAGGAAGGTCATGAGGCAGAAGGAGTAAGGGTCACTGGAATAGGTGGAGGACTTAGAGGAGAGGAGATGAGAAACCTCAGCATCAGTGATGGGAAAGATAAGATAGACTGGAAGGAGGAAGAGAGAGTAAGAAGGTCACAATGAATTTCTCTGAAATATTTGGCAATATTCTGTATGGAGAGGCAGGAGAGTGCTGGAAGTGTGGTGGGTTTATGGAGGAAGTCAAAGGTGGCAAACAGGTGGCTGGAATTTTTGTCTTGGGAGTCAAAGAGAGTGGAGAATTAGAGCTGTGAGACCAGGAAAATTGCAGAGCTGAAGGAGGAGTGAACCAATATATAGTGGCGGAAGTCCATGTGATCATGAGATTGTCTTTGGAGAAACTCTGAAGCCTGGGAGTAGGAGAGGAGGAAGACAATTATGGGAATGAGCCAGCCTGGAGGATTTGTGAGGCAGACTTTATACTGAGAGAATCTTGTGGTGGTGTTCTGTATATGCCCCAACTGTGACAGAAAATAAATTGTATGATTCATTATTTGAGGAATAGTATGTGATCATGTAGGTGTACATTAAAATACACTCTCTGAATAGCTGCCAGTATATTCTGGTTCTTCTGATCTCTCTCTCTCTCTTTCTGTTTTTAACTGCACATTCTTTCTGTGGAATGCAATAAAATTTTCCAAGCGAGTTCAATTCCTTCCTTCCTGTATACAGATTTATGTGCACTTCTCTAAAGAGCTCTTTTTGTTATCTGCAAAGAAAGTGATACATATCCCTGGTTCTGAGCTAAAGCAGTACAGATGGTGTCCTCACCAAACTCAAATAAGACATCAGCATATCATCTATGACTGATAGATGCAGTGGGTTTGTAGTTAGAAGATTTTTACATTGAGGTGTTCCCTTTACTAACATGACAGTCACAGGGATCAGGAAAATCCTTCTCTGGCAGATGCTGCATACAACAATTCTGCAAGATGGTAATCCCCTTGCTGACTGCAGTGCATCTGACAGAAAATGATTAAGGCAAGATGCACAAAGTACCGAGTTCAAAAAGTCTCATTAGTTCTAGCTTGTAATATGGTGAGAGAAATAGAGGGACATTTCATACAACCATGATTGCTTTAAGAATAATTTTGCAGCTTTAACACTGCTCTGGAAAATAATGGATTTCCATATGAATTTTAAAAGTACACCACATTGTTAAGGAGTACAAAAGTGTGACTAATTCACTTTTCCAAAACAAAAAAATAGAAATGATACAAAGATGTGCAATTGCATATTATCTCAAATGAATTGCATGTGAAGAACATTAAGAGCAAATATGTTTTTTCCTTTTATTTGTGTGGGTCATATGTTACCACCCTTGAGACATTGTTGATTTGAAGTACATTTTTCACAGGTTTGAATTCCATTTAACAATGTCTCTTTAAGAGTGGCAGGGAGGGCAGAAGCATGGGTGATAGTTCAGACTGAGCAGACTTCCTAGCTGTGCTAGTTTAAGATACGTGAAAAGATGTTTTTTGGCAACCTGGAAAGTACTGCAGGAGTTTAAGAGAATAAGGCTTCAAAATAAAAGATAATATCTATTACATGTCCTAAGTGGTCTTGAATTATGGGCATTAGTTACAGAAGAAGAGGACCATTCCTGAAAATATGGGAGGAGTGTGGCAAGACTAAGGGGAATACAGAAAACAATATTGGATGTTAAGAGATTATTTCTGGTGAGATGAAGAGGATGAGTGAATAGAAAATCCATAGCTGATAGAGGGGAAGGTGTCATGTAAGGAGACAGGACACATTCATAAAATAGTTCAACAACAGTCTTCTAAATATCTGAGCAAGGGGAGTTCACACCATCTGTACCTTGAAGTTTCTGGGGCAAATACTGTGTTGTGTCTTCTGAGAGGGAGAGAGAGTGCACAGAAGTCACAGTGTGGGGAAGGGGTGATAAAATGGCTTTACACCATCTGTATACTGACTGACTGCCCCCAAGGGCTGCTCTAAATTAAGGCAGTGTCCCTAGGATGCCTATGGATTTCTCTTTAGCCCAGAATCCTCCGTAGCATTCAGCATTACAGGCACGCCACTTCCCACTCTTATCCTCCCCCTCTCACATACTGCTATGCCACAATCTATTACAAGTTGATTAAGTTCACAAAACTCATCAGGAGATAAGAGACCATGAGTTGCACAATCAGAACTAAAATGCAAATTTAATTTCTGGGATTTAGCATTCCTGAAATAAGTATCTCACTCACATAGAAACCTATAAAGCTATCAAGAAATCTGCTGGGTGGGTGGGAGAGGGAAGAGAAAAAAATGCATTATGATTGTGGTTTGTGAGGTGCTCAGATACAGTGGTGATAGGTGTCATTTTAAACCTTAAAAAGAGAGAAGGGGTTCCCTATAGCATACGGGGCCCTAGAGAGAAAGAGATTACAAACAGGAAATATTCAGAATAGTAGGATAATGGTCACAGTTTTATAACTTTTTTCATACTGTTCCATCTTATCCACTAGGTACTATGTTTCATGGGGGAAGGACACATTAATAATATGCCACATCTACAATATGTGTTTCAGAGGGCTTCTAAAGGACTTTAAAATTAAGGAGTCATATACTATTTGCAAGAAGCCATACTAAAGTAAATTTTAGTAAGCAGTGTTGGTGAAGGGATCGGGCAAAATTCACCAAGAGACTGTTGTGGCTTATTGCTTTACTGAATCAAATAAAACTTTATTGCTATTGGTCTGTAAAATATGTTAAAAATGATTAATAAAAAGCTTTCTACAGAGAAGAAAATTAACAGGTATAGAATGAGTGGGGAAAAAAACAAGAACAAAACAAGTTAAAGTCTGAAGTGACCCACACTAATGACCAAGGAGTTTGTGCAAAAGGTTTAAGAATTATTTAATTAATTGTTTTAGAGAAACAAGCAGCTCCATAGAGCTGATTGTTTTATTAGTTAGGAAGGCAATATAAAGCACACTCAGTCAGAACATCCTAACTGAAAAAATACCATCTATATCAGCAGCTGATGAGTAGAACTTCATACTTGAGAGGAAATGAATGAAACAATTTCATTTTATTTTACCTGGTTTAAGTGTTATTTTCTGTCCTTGAATTAGCAAAACTAAATAAAAACTGTTTCTGGTAAAAGAGGAAAAGAACCATGTACCACTACAGGGGCTGGAACCTGAGGGATCTGATTTCTAAATCGCTTTATTTATCTAGGTATTTATACTAAGCTGATCACTGTAAGCCATTTTGCACTGGCTTCAAGAGGGGTAATTTCAGCAGAATCTGAACTGAAAGGGAAGCGTCGTCTTTATTTTCATAGAGACTGAATATAAAGATAAGCATTCTGGGAAGAAGTAGTTCTGGATAATTACAAAATAGAACATTCTTTTGTAGAATTATCAATTGCTATGCACGCATTTTATTTTCTTTATCTGTTCTCAGTAAAGTTAGTACAAATGGGTGGATGGAGATACCTGTATTCTTGCTAGTCCTTTTAGGGTATGTCTGTGCTGCAATTAAAAACCTGTGGCTGGCCTGTGCCAGCTGACTCAGGCTCACAGGGCTCCGGCTGTGTGTCTCTTTAATTGCATTGTGAACTTCTGGGCTCAGCCTAGAGCCTGGGCTCTGGGACCTTCCCACCTTTCAGGGTCCTAGAGCCCAGGCTCCAGGCTGAGCCAGGAAGTCTATACTGCAATTAAACAGCTGCTTAACTCAAGCCCTCCAAGCCTGAGTCAACTGGCATGAGCCAGCTGCAAATGTCTAAATGTAGCGTAGACATACCCTTAGATAACTGATAACTGTGGTAACAGTTAAAGAATCTGGGAAATTGGAAAAGCAGTTTTGATCATTCTGTTCCTTTAAATTTTATATATATTCCACTTTAATTGTCCATCACATACCTCTCAAAGATCCCAGAGAATTTTGACATGGATTCAAGCTTAGCAGCATCATATTGCATAGCGATATTACCATATGTGTATTATGGGGTTTTTTTCAGAAAGGCACATTAATCTTAAAAATTAATAAAATTAACTTTTAAGCAAGATTAAGTACATCCATTCCATTTAGAGGAAGCAATGCCATCTTATCCAGTTTAGACTACAAAGAAGTTTATTATTCATAATTTGCTTTGGGAGGCAATGTTTCCTAGGAGGTAGAGCACCGGGCTGGGACTCAGGGCACATGAGTTGTCTATTCCCAGCTCTGCCACTGGCCTGCTGGGTCACCTTGGGCAAGATACTTTACCTCCCTGTGCTTCAGTTTCCTCATCTATAAAATGGGGATAGTACTGGCCTCCTTTGTATACAGCTTTGAAATAAATGGATCAAAAGTGCTATGTAAGAGCCAGGCATCATCATTATCATTATTATTTGTTATTCAGTTTGCACTTGATTGAATAACTTGTGAACCAGTGTCAGATTGTCACATGGTTAAAATCTGTATCAAACTTCACATTTTCTGTAGAACAGTACAAAATTACTCCAGTAGCCTCAGACTAGATTTCTCTCTGTCATTTCTTACAGGACTACATAAGCTGTGATCTGCAAGAGCATTTACACCAATTACAAAGCCATTGAGAAATCAGAGCACAAGAAGCTGTTTAAGGTACAATGGAAATATTTTAAAGTAAATAGTATAGTTAATATTTGGAACAAATTGCTAGTATGTAGATTTTAAGTATGTACAAAATGCTCTATTTAATAATAGTAAATGCTAACTGCTTTGTTTGTTCCAGGAGTTTTATAAACATTAGCTAATTAATAAGCTTCTAACTTATTGAACATGGGGTAGATTCTCTGCCTGGCTGTGCTCTCTTTCCAGGCAGAGAAAGAGAGTGCAAAAAGGGAGAACACTTTCAGCAACCCCCAGCTGGAAATCCTCAGTAGATACAAAATTGGTGTAATCTGGATTGGGCTGCAGTCATGGGTGGGGAGGAACATGGCCAGAGCACACTACATACCAGAGGTGAAACCCTGCAAGTTTTGCCTTTAACTTCAGGTGGGCCAGGATTTCATCCCAAGTATCTTGAGCTGATGGACAGTCCTTTGGGACTGGACAGAGAATCAGGGAGTCACTCCTAGTAATCTCACAGTCTCCCTTCTCTCTGCCCTGTCAAACAAAAATTGGTTGAAGTAGAGAATCTGGTCTGGTATGTTTTTAATGTGCATGTTCTTGATTCATTCTGGAGTCACACACACAAGTTACTTAACTATAAACAGGATTATTGAAAAGACAAAACACAAAAGGGGAAGACACCAATTTCCCCTAAAGCCTTGCTGAAAAATCTTCTATGAGGACATTTAGGTTGTATATATGACATTTCACAGCCCTTCTGTTTTCTGTGATGCCAGATGTATATCTATATTGCCAGACTGCTGTAGGAATTCAGTAACTGGCCAATGTTTGGATAAGTGGATAAGGACTTGCTCAGGCTACATCATTTATTTATATGTGAAATAAATTGATGTTTCTATCATATATTATTGCTATATTTAAGCACATCTACGTACATGACCAAATCACATACATAGCCAAGTTTAGGGGGGAAAAGGCATAATATGGAATATGTAGAACCCACTGTGTTTTACATTTGATGTACCTGCATATAATATACCAAAATTGCTTCTCAAAGAAACAGTACTTTAAAAGGTTCAATATATTAATCATCCTTCAGTGTTCATTTTTCTTTAGTTTCAGTCCTGTAAATATCAGGAAACCTTATAAGCAGCTGGAGTTAGGATTTTATTCTAGAAGTGTCCTGGACATTTATTGTTCCAAAGTTACACTATGTCTATGTCCATTCAGACACTGAGGGGCGTGGTGTGTGGAACCCATCTTTATGGTATTCCGATACATTTTTCAGAAATAAAAGCAGACTATTCTTATGAACAGTTGGCACCAATCACACCCACCCCTAGGTAACCTTCATTGCCAAACAATGTTCCAAAAGAGGAAATTTATTACAGCACCTATTTAGGTATTCTAACATCATTCCGTCAAGGCCATAAAGTGATTTACATGGACCAATGTATTACCTCTGCTTTTAGACAAAATGAGTTTATTATGATTAATGATTTTACCATGACTATAAGAGGACATTTACAATAAAATGACCTATATTTTTACATTCTTCCTCCTTATCCTTTTCATTTCATTTATTGAAGAAATAAACTATTTTACAGTAAGATATGCAAAGAATGATTTACCACTGAAACAAGTTTAATATACTGTTACCATAGTTGTACGATGACTGAGTAACCAGTACTATAAGAGAAAAACTTTAGCTTAAATTTCAAAGTTCTGTAAAATCAGGCATAGGCAGAATGGAGCTTATTATATGATGTGATGGTAAGTATGATGAAGCTGTTTAAAAACATTTGGGATTCACAGATGTATTAGAAAGAGAACAAAAAGGAAATAATCCCTTCTGATATATATTTAATATTACACCTGTTACTTTTTAAGTCTTCCAAGTGACTGAATGCTTGGTCTATCTGGCTTTAGAGGTAGAGACGATGAGAAGGGGTCAAAAAGGTCATCTGTTACTTAGGACAGTACTTGTAATAAAGTCCTCACACTCAAGACAATTGGTTTTATTCTACTTTATATGATATTTCCAAATTTACTGCAACAGTAGCAGAGCAAGATGTTTTGTTTCATAAAGGATTATAGCGTCTACTAAGAAACCAGCCAAAGACCTTACAGGCTGAAGATTAAAGTTCCCAAATAAGGACTTATCATTTTGGTTTGGACTGAATCTGGTGGATATAAGAATGTTTGAAAGAAAAACTATTCCAGTATATTTTGGACTAATGGAAGAGTCTAATGGAAGACTATGGAATTGCCAAATGGACTCTGCAGTTTATTGCTATGTAGATTTCTTAACTAATAGAACATTGTACTATGTTTAGAGTCAGACATTGCCTGATTTAGTCAGTTTGTCAATGAGGTGATGAGTTTAGCACAATAAGAATTCAAGAATTCATTTTATTTTATGGTTACACAATTGATTTGTGGTTACTTTTGTGTTGCTACCAATTGTGTTTTAATATCACTCAGAATATATAAAATCAATATCAAAATGGCCCTTTGTAGTTAATAAGTGCTTACACAGAGTCTATAAGTGAAAGCGTGGCTCTGTTGATGTCAACAGCAAAATTTCCATTGACTGCAATGGGACCAAGTTTCACCCTGGATGCATTCTTGGTGTGGACAGGCTATCATAACAGTGCCTGCTTCTTTTTGTTTTTGCTTACCTGTTAGAGCAACTTCCTTTAGATATGAGTTCTGCTTCGATGTGAGCATTTGCAATTACCAGTAGTGTATACAAAGTCTAGGTGCAATGCTTACTTCTTGATACTACAGTTACCAAGAACCATTTTGAGAGTAGTTAGCAGGAGGTGAACATTCATGTCCACATTGTCCATTTTTTTGAAGGCTGACTGGATACGTATGACATCACAGAAACTTGGTGGAATAAATCACATGATTGGAATATTGGTATAGAAGGGTACAGCTTCTTCAGGAAGCACAGGCAGAGAAAAAAGCATGGATGTGTTGCCTTGTATACCAAAGATGATAGTAGGACCTGTTGAAAGTCTCTGGGTAAGGATAAAATGGGGAAGAAGAAAAAAAGGGTGATGTCACATAGGAGTCTACTGTAGACCTCCTGACCAGGAAGAAGAGGTGGATGAGACTTTTTTTTTTTTATACAACTAACAAAATCATCCAAAACACAGGACTTGGTGGTGAGGGGGGACTTCATCTACCCAGACATCTGTTGGGAAAATAATACATCAGGGCACAGATTATCCAACAAGTTCTTGGAATGCGTTGTAGATTATTTTTTATTACAAAAGGTAGAGAAAGCAATTAGGGGATATGTGCTCTTGATTAGGTTCTGACAAATAGAGGAACTAGATAAGACTCTGAAGGTGGAAGGCAGGTTGGGTGAAAGTGATCATGAAATGATAGAGTTCATGATTCCAAGGCAGTGGTTTTCAAACTTTTTTTCTGGGGACCCAGTTGAAGAAAATTGTTGATGCCTGTGACCCAACAGAGCTGGGGATGAGGGGTAGGGAGTGTGGGAGGGGCTCAGGGCTGGGGCAGAGGGTTGGAGTGCGGGCTGTGGGGGTGGGGCCGGGAATGATGGGTGTAGGAGGGGGCTCTGGGTTTGGACAGGGGAGGGTGGGAGGGAGTCAGGGCTCTGGGGTGGGGCCAGGGATGAGGGGTTTGGGGTGCAGGAGGAGCTCTGGGTTTGGGGGGGCTCAGGGCTGCGGTGTGGGAAGGGATCAGGGCTCTGGGTGCAGGCTCTGGGGTGGGGCCAGGGATGAGGGGTGTGGGGTGGATGAGGGGCTCAGGGTTTGGGGGGGCTCAGGGCTGGGGGTGCAGGAGGGGTCAGGGCTCTGGGCTGGGGGTGCAGGCTCTGGGGTGGGGCTAGGGATGAGGGGTTTGGGTGCAGGAAGGGGTTCCAGGTTTGGGAGGGCTCAGGGCTGGGACAGGGGATTGGGGTTGGGGTACGGGCTTACCTCCGGTGGCTCCCGGAGCTGGGGTGCAGAGGCAGGCTTCCCGGAACCAGCCAGCAGCAAGTCTGGCTCCTAGGCGGAGGCATGCAAGTGACTTCGCGTGACTTTCACCTGCAGGCACTGCCCCCTGACCCCAGTGCTTGGTGCGGGGACAGTGTGCGGAGCCACCTAGGAGCTGGAGCTGCTGCTGGCTGCTTCCAGGGTGCAGCGCGGTGTTGGAGCAGGTAGGCACTAGCTGGCCTTAGCTTGGCAGCACTGCCAAGAGGACTTTTAACGTCCCGGTTGGCGTTGCTGATCAGAGACACCCAGTGCCTGACATGCTGCGACCCAGTACTGAGTCACGACCCAAATTTTGAAAAACGCTGTTCTAAGGAATGGTAGGAGGGAAAACAGCAGAATAAAAACAGTGGACTTCAAGAAGGCAGATTTTAGCAAACTCAGAGAACTGGTAGGTAAGATCCCATGTGAAGCAAGTCTAAGGGAAAAAAGAGTTCAGGAGAGCTGACAGTTTTTTAAAGAGACATTATTACAAGTACAAGAACAAACTATCCCAATGCATAGGAAAGATAGAAAGTATGGTAAGAGGCCACCCTGGCTTAACCAGAACTTCAATGACCTGTAACTCAAAAAAGAGACGTACAAGAAGTGGAAACTGGGTCATATTACAATAAATATTAAAAAAAAAAAAAACAACCCAAGCATGCAGGAAAAAATTAGAAAGACCAAGGCACAAAATAAGGTTAAACTAGGTAACAGTATAAAGGGTAACAAGAAAATATTTTACAAATACATAAGATGTGAAAGGAAGACCAGGTACAGTGTAGGCCCATTACTAAATGAGGAGGGAAAGACAATAACAGAAAACATAGCAAATGGCCAAAGTGATAAATGTCTTTATGTTTCCGTTTTCACCAAAAAAGTTAGCAGTGCTTGGATGACAAACATAGCGAACATCAGTGTAGATGGAATAGGGTCTGAGACTAAATAGGAAAAGAACCAGTAAAAAATTACTTAGAAAAGTCAGATGTCTTCAGTTCAGCAGGGCCTGATGAGATACATCCGAGAATACTTAAGGACTAGGCTGAAGAGATCTCTGAGCCATTAGTGATTATCTTTGAGAACTCATGGACAATGGGAGAGAGCCCAGAGGACTGGAAAAGGGCAAATATAGTACTTATCTATAAAAAGGGGAATAAGGACAACCCAGGGAATTATAGACCGGTAAGCTTAACTTTAGTACCCAGAAAGATAATTGATTGCTTATTTGCTCCATCTCTAAGCACCTAGGAAAAAAAAATAAAGAAGTAACCGTCAACATGGATTTGTCAAGAACAAATCATGGCAAACCAAATAGCCTTCTTTGACAGGATAACAAGCTTTGTGGATGGGTGCGGGGAAGCAGTGGATTTCATATATCTCAACTTTAGTAAGGCATTTGATACTGTCTCACATGACCTCATAAACAAACTAGAAAAATATAGTCTAGATCAGGGATTCTCAATCTTTTTCTTTCTGAGGCCTACCTAACATGCTATAAAAACTCCATGGCCCACCTGGGCCACAATAACTGGTTTTCTGCATATAAAAGCCAGGGCTGGTGTTAGTGGGTAGCAAGCAGTGCAGTTGCCAGGAGCCCTATGCCACAGGGGCCCCCACAAAGCTATGTTGGTCAGGCTTTGGTTTCAGCCCTGGGTTGTGGGACTCAGGGCCCTGGGCTTCAGCCCCATGTGGTGAGGATTCAGCTTTCTACCCTGGGTCCCAAACAACTTGGCACTGCTTGGCGGACCCCCTGAAACCTGCTCGTGGCCCCCTCAGGGGGCCCCAGACCCCTGATTGAAAACCACTAGTTTAGATGAACCGTCCAAAAGATGGGTGCACAACTGGCTGGAAAACCTTACTCAGACAGTAGTTATCAATGATTCAAAATCGAGCTGGAAGGGCATATTGACTGGGGTGCCACAGGGATCTGTCTTTGAGCTGGTACTATTCAATATCTTCATAAATGATTTGGATAACGAAATAGAGAGTACACTTATAAAGTTTGCGGATGATACCAAGCTGGGAGGGATTGCAAGCACTTTGGAGGACAGGATTAGAATTTGAAATGGTCTGAGTTAAATGGAAAGAAATTCAGTAACGACAATTACAAAGTACTGCACTTTGGAAGGAATAATCAGTTGCAAACATACAAAACGGGAAATGCCTGCTAGGAAGGAGTACTGCAGAAGAAGATAAAGAGTCACAAACTAAATATGAGTCGTCAATGTAATACTGTTGCAAAAAAAAAAAATGACCATCATTTTGGGATGTATTAGCAGAAGTGTTGTAAGCAAGACTTGAGTAGTAATTCTTCCACTTTACTCAGCACTGATAAGGCCTCAACTGGAGCATTGTTTCCAGTTCTAGGCATCACACTTCAGGAAATATGTGGACAAATTGGATAAAGGCCAGAGGAGAGCAACAAAAATGATAAAAGGCCTAGGAAAACATGACCTAGTAGGAAAGATTTAAAAAAATTGGATTTGTATAGTCTGGAGAAGAGAAGACAGATGGAGTACATGAGAACCGTCTTCAATTAAGTAAAAGGTTGTTATAAAGATGAGTGTGATAAATTGTTCTCCTTATCCACTGAGGACAGGACAAAAAGTAATGGGCTTAAATTGCAGCAAGGGAGATTTTGGTTAGACTGTAATAAAAACTTCCTAACTGGAAGGGTAGTTAAGCGCTTGAACAAATTATCTAGGGTTGTGGAAGCGCTGTCATTGGAGGTTTTTAAGAACAGGTTAGACAAACACCTGTCAGGGATGGTCCATGATATTTAGTCCTGCCTCAGTGTAGGGGACTGAGCTATTGACCTATTGAGTTCCCTTCCAGTCCTACATTTCTAAGATTTCTAAGTGCAGTAGCTCCAAGACAAGAAAGTGACAGTCTGTTTCTGTGAAGGAGTTATCTACTGTAATGTTCTGTGCTGATCGAATTGCACACTATAATTGTATGTCTTGTGGATCTGGACATGGAAATTTTATGGATATCTTGTCAGCCTTGTGGACTTCGTATTGCTCTAGGTTATAGGGGAAAAACAACAGGGTGAATTCTCCTGCAGTAAGACAGTTAGACACATGTCTTATTGTTAAGTTAAAATTAGTGATATTCTTGCCTTTCTTCAGTAAAATCTTTCAGTAAATATTGATTCTAAAAAAATGTTTCCTCCACTGGTATCTTAGGGTACACTGCAAAAAAACACCCATGGCAGAAAGTCTTAGAGCCCAGATCTATAGACTTGGGCTTGCTATAGCACTAAAAGTAGCTGTGTAAATATTCCTGCTCGGTCTGGAGCTCAGGCTCTGAGGCCCAGTGCCCCGGACCACAGAGCCCAAGCAAGAACATCTACACAGCTATTTTCAGTAACGTAGCAGCAGCCCAAGTCTTCAGACCTGAGCTCTGAGACACGTGGCTGCAGGAGGTTTTTTTCAGTTAGAAATATACCCTGGGGTCCCCAGTGATATTCTGAGAGCTGGCAGAGACCTGCTTACTCTGTGTAGTTTCCTAGTGTGCTGACAGACTTCAAATACCTTGAGAGGAATGGGACACAGTGTTGACAGACAGACATTCACATTTTTAGTGCCTTGGCTGTGGGGGCCTCTGCCACATATTATTAGTGCTCTGAATATGGCTTTAGCCAGGGAGACCAAACTTCTCAGACAATCCCATGGGAAGCTCAACAGGTATGTTGGTTTTCTGTTGAAATAAATCTGTTCTTGAAACCTACAACTAACTCAGGGACCAAGCAAGTAAACTTTGAGGGTTATAATAGGGAATTGGAACTTCCAAGAAATACGTAGGAGAAGTTGGGTGAGTTTCTTGAGAGAACATTTATGGAACAAATTAAATCTGATAAAAAGATAAGGCTAGAGTGACCACTTACCTCCACTTGTCAGTGAGACTTCCTGGAATATCTACATCAGCCATGGGTTTAATGCTTAGCTAACACTACAGAATGAATGCTCATTTGCTGGTATACCATGGTGCACCGTGCTAGGATGCTGTGTCATTGGAGTCTGACTTCTGAAAAAACAAGGCTACAATTACATGCAGATGGTGGAGGGTGGGACGCTATGTGCTGTACTGTTGCATTAATGGAGCTTGGGTGCATGGAGGATGACAGCAGTGGGATGTGGAAAAAGTGAGCTGTCAGGAAAAATAGAAAGTCTGTGCACGTTGAGAAGTATGCTCTACCATCAGAGATGCCACTTCTAAAGATGGACAGAACACTGACAAATCTCCTGGCTACCATATTCAGTGCCTGAAAAACCCATCAAGAAGTAGAAACGTCTTTAATCAGAATATAAAAGTTAAACAAGGAAACTACAAGGCAGTATTTAAAGCTGTCAGTGAAAATGTGTTTAAAAGCAACAGTCTAAGTAAAATCTCCAGGAAACGCAACCTGTTTGAAATTAATTTACAAAGGAGTATTTTAAAGGACCACATTACATTTATTCAAATTAAATTTTAATGATTTACCCTATCTTTCCTTACATGAATGTACGCTGGAGCAAGGGAATTTTAACTAATTTACAATTCTATTGCAGTTCTCTATGTGCAAACCAGCAGTGAAATTCCAGAAACTATCCTCACTTGGATCCTGCAGCAATGTAAAGTCTATCAGCAGCACAAGCAAGTATCTGTCTTTCTAGAAATATACAATAGTCAGTCGGGAGTTTTACCATTGTCTCCCATGCTCTGTTGCTATGACATAGCTTCTTCTCTGACATGCAGGTTGTTGCACTTTACAGTTTCCTGCCATGTGCTACCCATTAGCATGACCTTGTTTTCTAATAGTAATTTTTCTGGTCCCCTATTGTTTCTTTAAGGATAAGCACTTTCTGATCCCTTCTATTTCTTTGGGTTACTGAAGCACTGAGTTCAGTCTTTAACAATTTTGTGGCTAAAGGAAGATTAACACAGAATAATTCATTTGGCTGTTTTTTGCCATTCCCAACTGTGACGGGATCCTCGGGGTGCCCCCTGATGGCTCTCCAGCCTGGGCTGTCTCTCACAATGCCTTGCTAGTGACCAGCAGCAAATCCTTCCAGGTGCTGTTATCACTCAGCACAACTGCATGTGGAGACCCACACCCAGCTCGATTGCATGAATGCTCCCAGAGCCACTCATGCATCATACAGAGAGAGGCACCGGAGCCAAATCCCCCCAGCTCCCAGCACTGTATCTCAGGAATATACCATCTTACACTGCTGAAGACGATAAGCACAAATTTATTAATTGGTTCACCACTTCATCAATAGAAAGTGGATATACACCAGCCTTTGCAAACCTGAGCAGTTTTGCCACACCCCATACAAACTCACTGGTAAAGATAAACAGTTAAACAAATGACTACAAAAAGATAGATTTTAAGTAACACGCAAAAAAATCAGAGTTAGTTACCAAAATAAAATAAAATATAAGCACACAATCTAAACTCTCAACCCTGTTAGACTGGGCAACATCTAGATTAAGCAGTTTTTCTAATCGCACTGGATATTGCAGTTCATAGTACAGATTTCACCCTTGAAGCCTGGGCCAGTCTCCTCTGGTGGAGTCTTCAGTCTTCTCAGTGTCCTTGTTGCTTGCAGTATAGGTGGGGGCAGGAGAAAGACAAAGCATGGGCCTGCTGTGTTCTGTTTTATATCCTCAGTCCTATGCGCTTGGAGAATACAAGTCCAGGCATGTCTGCTGGGCATTGCTGAGTCTCCAGGCAAGGTTGAGCAATTCTTCTGGTGTGGCCTCATGCAGGTGAGTCATTGCATTGTAGCTCCCTTGCTGGACAATGGCTACCTCCCTTGTCATTGTTCTGTACAGCTATTATCTGGGTGCCTCCCAAACCCACAGCATATTTAAGGGCTTGGCTACATTTGCGAGTTACAGTGCAATAAAGGAGCCCCAGGCGCCCTAGTTCACTCCCTGTCCACACTGACAAGGCACGTAGAGCGCCCTGTCTCCGCGGCTACAACGCTGCTGGTACTCCACGTTGGCGAGTGGAATAATGTTTGCTGCACCACCACTGGAGTGCTGCGGCGCCAGTGTGGATGCCCTGGTCTGTTATTGCGCTGTGATCGGCCTCCAGAAGTATCCCACAATGCCTGTTCTAGCCACTCTGGTCATCACTTTGAACTCTACTGCCCTGCCCTAAGGTAACCAACAGTCAGACCCACCCTTTAAATTCTCTGGGAATTTTGAAAATCCCCTTCCTGTTTGCTCAGCCAGGCGTGGAGTGCTCTCAGCGAATCTTTCCAGGTGACCATGCCTCCAGGTGACCATGCCTTCACGCGCCAGGAGATCCCCAGTATGGAGCAATGGCGAGGTGCTGGACCTCATCAGTGTTTGGGGGGAGGAAGCTGTCCAGTCCCATCTGTGCTCCAGCCGCAGGAATTACGATATCTTCGGGCACATATCAAGGGCCATGCTGGAAAGGGGCCAGGACCAGGACGCACTGAAGTGCAGGGTTCAAGTGAAGGAGCTGTGGAATGCCTACCTCAAAGCAGAAGAGGCAAACAGCAGCTCCGGTGCTGCCCCTGCGACCTGCCATTTTTACAAAGAACTGGACGTGATACTTGGGAACAACCCCACCTCCATGCTGAGTACCACCATGGACACCTCAGAGGCCAGTGCAACAAGGCAGGAGGAGGAGGAGGAGCAGCAAAGCGGGAGTGAGGGTGCTCTGGTGGAGGAAGACACCCTGGAATCTCTAGATGCATGCAGCCAGGAGCTGTTCTCAATCCAGGAGGAAGGTAGCCAGTCACGGCGGCTGGTGCTTGGGGAAGGACAAACACCAGAGGAGGTTCCTGGTAAGCAGCTTTTATTTTGGGAAGGAAGTTATTCGGTGTAGGCTCTTGGGGTGAGGAGGGTTAGGGCTGCATGCATGCCTAGATGCGGAATAGGGCGTTGACGTGCTCTTTCACATCGCGGTAATCGGCCTCAGTGATCTCTTCAAAGGTCTCAGCCAGAACTTGGGCAACGCTCTTGCACGGGTTTTTCAGGAGAGTCACTGTTGTCCTCATCCCAGTAAGGCTAACTTGTCCACACCACTGTGCCGTGAGGGGCGGGGGGACCATTGCTGCACACAGGCAAGCTACATATGGGCCAGGGCGGAAGCCGCATTGCAGTAAAAGACCCTCCCTTGCTTCCCTGGTCACCCTCAGCAGCGAGATATCTTCCAGGACGAACTCCTGTGGAAAATGTGGGGACAGTGTTCAGTATAGGGGCTCCCTGCCGCTGTTGGCTCTCCTGAAGGTACAGAAACCCAGAGGACAGTACAGCCGTGAAACAATCAGTCATGCTTGACCCTGTGCTTACTCACCATTTTGGGGGTCCCGTGGGTTGTGTGCGCTCGCTTTGGGCCAGGCAAATTATGCTATTCTGTAGACTGTGCTTGCCCTTGAGTACGGGGGAATCATTGCTCTGTCTGGTGTGAACAATGTTGCCTCTGTTAAGTGTTGCATTTTGCCTTTACAGATGCAACCTTGAGATCTCAGCCATCTGTGTTATCAACGGCCGAGAGGCTGCAAAGAATCAGGAAGAAGCCACGTAGAAGCAAAGAGGACATGCTGCATGAAGTCATGCAACATTCAACTAGCCAGGGGGTTGGACTAGATGACCTCCTGAAGTCCCTTCCAACCCTGAGATTCTATGAACTAATGAAAATAAAAAAGTGCAGGAGTGGCAGGAGAGTGAAAGGAGGGTCTGCCAGCAGAATGCGGATCCCTGGCACAAAAGCACAGAGCGGCTGATAAGCATCATGGAGCGCCAAGCGGACTTGATCCAGGCGCTTGTAACCATGCAGGCGGAGCACTACCACCCCACAGCTCTTGCCCCAAAACTCTTTCCTTTGTGCCACCATGTCACCTCCAAACCACTTTCCCCAACATCTGAGTGCTTACCGCCACCTGCTGCCTCCAACACCTGTAGCTTCACCACCCAGTTGTGAAAACTACAACCCTGCGCACTGCACTCAACCCCCATCACCATGCAGTATAGCCATCCTGAAGTGCAGCACGCATTGCACAGCACTCCAGACAGGACATACGCAAAACTGTGATTGTACTGTTCCCCACCCCACCCCATCTCACCTCCTTGCCCTTTGTGTTTCCCAAGCAGTTGTGTTGTGTTTCTTTTCAATAAACTGATTTTTTTGGCTTTGAAAACATTCTTTATTATTGCATAATGTAAAAGAAACCTTAGCCCAGGAAAGCAACAGGCACTGCAAATCAGAGTATCATACATAGCAAACACAGATTCCTACTGCACTTCACTCCCGTGCAGGACACCACACCAGACATAACTGTTGGCTTTCAGCCTCATATTGCTCCCTCAAGGCATCCCTAATCCTTGCAGCCCCTTGCTGGGGCCCTCTAATAGCCCTGCTCTCTGGCTGTTCAAATTCAGCCTCCAGGTGTTGAACCTCCGAGTTCCATGCCTGAGTGAATCTTTCACCCTTCCCTTCACAAATGTTATGGAGGGTACAGCACGCGGATATAACCGTGGAGATGCTGTTATCGGCCAGGTCCAGCTTTCCAAATAGAGTGCACCAGCGACCCTTTAAACGGCCAAAAGCACACTCCACAGTCATTCTGCACCGGCTCAGCCAGTTGTTGAATCACTCCTTGCTGCTGTCAAGGCTCCCTGAGCCACGGCATCAAAGGGTAAGTGGGGTCTCCAAGGATCACAGTGGGCATTTCGACTTCCCCTACGGTGATCTTCTGGTCTGGGAAAAAAGTCCCAGCTTGCCGCTTCCTGAACAGGCCAGTGTTACAAAAGATGTGTGCGTCATGCACCTTTCCCGGCTAGCCTGTGTTAATGTCAATAAAACACCCACGGTGATCCACAAGCGCCTGGAGAACCATAGAGAAATAGCCCTTCCGATTAACGTACTCAGAGGCTAGATGGGCTGGTGCCAGAATTGGAATATGTGTCCCACCTGTTGCCTCTCCACAGTTAGGGAAACCCATTTGTGCAAAGCCAGTCACAATGTCATGCACGTTACCCAGAGTCACGGTTCTTCTGAGCAGGATGTGACTAATGGCCCTGCAAACTTGCATCAACACGATTCCAGCAGTCGACTTCCCCACTCCAAACTGGTTAGCGACTAATTGGTAGCTGTCTGGAGTTGCCAGCTTCCAGATTGCAATAGCCACCTGTGATCCCACCACTCAGTGCTTGTTTCCTGAGCCCAAAAGCGGCGTTCCACAGTAGTGAGCATGTCCGTGAATGCCACAAGCAAACTCATGTCGTTTGCATTACTCGAGTCGATATCATCATCGGAGTCCTCACTGTCACTTTGGATCTTAAGGAATAATTCGACTGCCAAAAGTGATGCGCTGGCAAGACTCATTAGCATATTCCTCAGCAGTTCGGGCTCTGTTCCCGCAGACCAAAAGGGAAGACAGCGCGTAGTACAAAAACTGTTGAAAGATGGTGCCAAATATGGACGGAAGCAAAGGGAAAGCTGGGATGCGAACCGATGCATCACGGGGCATTGGGACAGGACCCAGAATGCCCTGCACTCCCCGCCCCTTCCCACAAGCCACAGCACCAGAATGGGAAGAGGTGCTCTGTGGGATAGCTGCCCACAATGCACCACTCCCAATGCTGCTGCAAGTGCCGCAAAATGACACTGTATACAAGATACTGTCTTTAGCCTCTTTTCCTCCCACTCTCGTTGATAATGGTTTTGTTTCCTCGAGTCTAAAAATGTCAACTGGAGACATTAAAATTATGTTGACTTGTGCTACTGAAAAACTACTGACAGATAGGGGTGTGTTTTCAAAACAACACTGAAGAATTAGCGGAAAGAACAAGGAGTACTTGTTGCCCCTTAGAGACTAACAAATTTATTTGAGCATAAGCTTTTGTGGATTAAAACCCACTTCATCAGATGCATGCAGTGGAAAATACAGTAGGAAGATACTGGTATACACACACAAACACACACACACAGAGAACATGAAAAAAGGGTGTTGCCATACCTACTATAACAAGAGTGATCAGTTAAGGTGTGCTATTATCAGCAGGAAAAAGAAAACTTTTTGTAGCGATAATCAGGATAGCTCATTTCCAACAGTTGACAAGAAGGTGTGAGTAACAGTAGGGGGCAAAAATAAGCATGGGGAAATAGTGAAGAAACAGATTGACAGAGCCAGAAGAGTACCCAGAAGTCACCTACTACAGACCAGGCCCAACAAAGAAAGTAACACAACGCCACTAGCCGTCACCTTCAGCCCCCAACTTAAACCTCTCCAGTGCATCATCAAGGATCTACAACCTATCCTGAAGGACGACCCATCACTCTCACAGATCTTGGGAGACAGGCCAGTCCTTGCTTACAGACAGCCCCCCAACCTGAAGCAAACACTCACCAGCAACCACACACCACACAACAGAACCACTAACCCAGGAACCTATCCTTGCAACAAAGCCCGTTGCCAACTGTGCCCACATATCTATTCAGGGGACACCATCATAGGGCCTAATCACATCAGCCACACTATCAGAGGCTCGTTCACCTGCACATCTACCAATGCGATATATGTCATCATGTGCCAGCAATGCCCCTCTGCCATGTACATTGGCCAAACCGGACAGTCTCTACATAAAAGAATAAATGGACACAAATCAGACGTCAAGAATTATAACATTCAAAAACCAGTTGGCGAACATTTCAATCTCCCTGGTCACTCCATTACAGACCTAAAAGTGGTGGTAATGCAACAAAAAAACATCAAAACCAGACTAATGAGAAACTGCTGAATTGGAATTAATTTGCAAACTAGACACCATTAACTTAGGCTTGAATAAAGACTGGGAGTGGATGGGTCATTACACAAAGTAAAACTATTTCTCCATGCTTATTTTTCCCCCCATACTGTTACTCACACCTTTTTGTTAACTGTTGGAAATGGGCCATCCTGATTATCACTACAAAAGGTTTTTTTTCTGCTCCTGCTAATAGCTCACCTTAACTGATCACTCTCATTATAGTGGGTATGGCAACACCCATTTTTTCATGTCTCTGTGTGTATATATATATCTTCCTACTGTTTTTTCCACTGCATGTATCCGATGAAGCGAGCTGTAGCTCACGAAAGCTTATGCTCAAATAAATTTGTTAGTCTCTAAGGTGCTACACGTACTCCTCGTTCTTTTTGCTGATACAGACTAACACGGCTACCACTCTGAAACCGATTGAAGAATTAATGTCACAGAATAGCATGCTGCAGAGGAGCTCAGAAATTTTACATAGTGTGGACTACCTCCCCATCCACTGGTGAGCATGCAGACCATTTCCTCCCACATTGGTGTTCAAGTTACACCTTTGTGACAACTGCAGCAATTGCTTACATGGGAAAGAAAAATTAGGAAGAATTCAAAATATTTTAAGCTTCTTTTAAAGCAATATAGGACATGCAAAGGAGAAGCTTAACTATGTGTCAGCCCACTTGCTGCCGACCACTACAGAGGGCTGCTGCTGATCCACAGACCAACTTACTATATTGTAATTACACAATTTCACATAGGGAGTTTGCCATGTTTTAAAGATAAAAATCTAGTGTTGCTTAATATATAACTTGTTTATGGTTGCAGTAATGATAGCTGTACAAATAGCTAGCTCTTGTAAAATGTTTTTTATCTGTAGATCTCAAAGCTCTGTCCATACTAGTACTCAGGTTTTACCTGTTCGGAGCAAGGTTTTGGACATGGTAGTAAACATGGCTGAGCCTTATCTGCACCAGTTCTCTCACTGTCAGCAGCTGAAAAACAGGAACTAGTGTAGACCCTGACACAATCAGCATTTTTATGCTTCGCTCAGCTGTTAGTTGCCTCTATGCATCTAAACCTAATGTTGTGAAACAGAGTTTGACCTGTTAAATAATATTGCAAGTATCCACTGTTCCAATATCCAGCTGCTATGGGTTTCCTAGGCTGCTGGCTGTATTTCCAACCTGTATTTTTCTTACTTAAGTTGGCAGCAGTAGAGTGGGTGCAGAAAAGGATGCTCTGCACAGGGATGTGTAACTCTGTACACTGACTGGAATTCAAAAGTGAACTAGTGAGTTCTACAAAGGCATCATCAAAAAGCTGAAGTCACACACATGCTTGAAAACCACCTCATATTTGGCGGAGTATGTTTGTTCCATGCAAAAATCTTAAAAGGAAATTATTGCTCTTATTTTTATGAAGCAAACTCTTTTAGGCTGCTCAACCATTTCTGCTAGTCTTATGGCTACTCTAGGCTGTGCTATTATGAGAAAGCTTGGCATTATGTTTGTGGAAATAGGACATGAAACCTCAGGACATGCCAGTGCTGTGTTGATAAGTAAAGGTAAGATGCTTGGTGCAAACTTTTCGCCTTTTTGCAAGGTGACTGCAGAATTCAAAGAGCACCATAAGAAAGCGCAGGCAATATAGTGTAGATCTGTCAGTAGTGAATGATGGGCAGATTGGCCTAAAAGTAGGACTACAAATTATGGGGGACATTTTCAAAGACACAAATGGGAGTTGGGTACCCTGGGTGATTTTGAAAATCTCCCTCTGTTTTTAATATAGAAGAACCCGCTTCTTTTGGTACAACACTAGCCAGAAGATCTTTTGTGTTAATTTAAGAGAGATTAACATTTTAGGTAACTGTAATGTGAAGACTTTAAGGACCACATTGTTCTATTGTGTCTGTACAACTCAGTGATAAAGAAATGCTTGTTTTGGAAAAGATTTTGACCTCATTGGTTTATGCAGCTGGTATGCTAATGAAAGAGCATGGAGAACTTATTTTTGGGAACTAATTAAAGGAGTTTGACTGCTCCATGGGTATTGCAAAACATGATGATTTTATAGCTTGATAATGCATCGGCTCACTCCCATGTACTGATGCTTAGAAATGTGAAGATGCACTTTTTACTACTTCACACCACCTTCAAGACTAGGTCAAAGAACTCAAAATTAGATAGCGCTGTATCATTGCCAACAGTTGCAATACTGGGCCAAAGTCAAATACAATTTAATTACTGGAATAAAACAGTCATACAATGGTGAGTGCAAAAATAGTGTAATTTCTATTGATTGGATATTCATAGAGGCTTGATTCTGATGTCACATGCACAGGTTTTACACCTATGTAATTTCACTGCATTGATTTCAGTGGCACTACTCCCGATTTACATCAGCATGTGAGATCAGAATTATATCCCCTGTGAAAAAATGTACCCACCAGAAGAGGGTCAGTCATTTTGCCCACCCACTTAAAGTCAAATTGGTGCAAGTTACATATTTAAAATAAATTATGGTTAGTGAGAGTAGGACTTTACATTTTCATTAGATAATTTACCTTCATGAAACAGATCCTCAGGTAGGCTAAGTTTGTGATAGTTTGAGTGGCTTTGCTGGAGCAGTCACAATTCAATCCAACTGAGAATGTGTGTGGAGTTTTGGCCCAAAAGGAATATTTTTTTGGAAAAATTATTTGTATCTGAAAATGGAGATATATAATGGAAACAATTTTACAGACTTAATTAGAGCGTTTGCTTCACGAATATAATACAAAATATAGTTAACTGGATTGTGCAAGCCTAAGGTAATTGCTAGAGATATGGGAAAGTGATGAGGTGTACAAACCTTACACTGGGCAGGCCCAGTAGCCCTGCCTCTCTAGACCTGCAGAGCGTGCTCTAACTAGAGAGGAAGCTTAAATGCACCTCACTCAGGGGGAGGAAGACAGACCTACTGTGAGGGCTCCTGGACAAGGGTGCTGAAGAAGCCTCCCCGAGTGAAACAGGAGTTCATGCTGAACGTTTGGTTATCTTTTCTTTTGTTATTTTGTATTGGACTTAGAGCCATGGAGGAGAGACAGATGGTAGGAAGTGACCCAGGAAAGGTAACTCTGGTGCCAGACATGGTTGACTTTCATAGGGTTCTGGGTCTGAGCCTGCTGGAGGGGCATAAGCCATATTCCAATCTTACTCCCCCTTTGATAAGAAGAGGGTGAGGACATTGCAACCTGAGAAGAAGCTAAACCTCAGGTGAGGAACTGGACTGAAAGGCCTTCCTACTGACAGGTGATATTGTGTGCACTACCCACTAGACCACCTGGCCCTCCATTACATGGAGGATTCCACTAAGCGGGACTCATTTAATTTTGAAGCATGTAAAAAGAATTAACCTCATGCAATAAGAAAAGGTATTGTAAGTAAATACCAATCTTTAGAGAAACTTACACTATGAAGTGGAATGCTAACAAAGGACTAGGAGATGTAAGATAATATCAAGGCAGGAGAATTTTACCAAACTGTTGCAAAATGTAAATATATTCCAGTGTTCACCTGCTTGTTTTGCTTAATATATTTAATTACAAGGATTTCCCTAAGGTAACAAATAGGCCTGCTTAATTTGATACTTTGAAGTCCAGTAAGTATTTTGACAATTATGTACAATCAGGACAGGCCATGGATTAACATAACATCTCTTAAAAAGAAAACCAGGTTGTTTCAGCCAAAAAGTTCTCTGCAGACTTATAACACACAATATTTAACATTTCTGCTGAACACCAGCATAAGGACATGACATCAAGTTGCTGGCATTTTTAATTATTAGAAATGATACATTTTAAAACAAAGAAAAAGTTGAAATAAGTCAAATTTGATATTTATAAACAGTAACAAAAACAAAAACAAAAAGATGAAAGGACTTTGTTTCTTGCCTCATTTAGAATATTGTTAATATTGCCGGTCTCTAATCAATGTAATATTACATATCTTATCTTACTAACTGTGATCTAAGGTAATTCCAGTATGGTTTGATTTGTCCCTTAAGGACTACTGAAAATTAAGAACCAATAGCAGTGCATGTTGTGTTTGAAGCAAGATTTATAATTATTAATCCAGCCAATAACTGATTTTTTTATGATGTATGCGTTCAAGTATAAAATGGAAAATATACCTAAACAGTATGAACTGTACAATGTAGCAGTCCTATATGGCATATCCTTAGCCCTTGTCAATGCTTAATAATAAATTAATACATACGACTTTACTATGTAAAATCAGACAATTCAGTTTAAAAAAAAAATCCTTTACTTCCAGAATAGCCTAAAACAATCAAGACAAATTTTGGAATACCATTAGTTTGCACAAAACAACTAATAAAAGATAAATTCAGAAGTCCAATGTTGGCATGAGGTAAAACCATGTGCATTTATTTAATCTGCATTTTAGAATTAGTAAGCATAAAATTAAATACGTTGACTGTAATAATTCAGTCATACAAGTGCAAGTCTTCAGCTATAACGTATTTTATGGCAGATCATTTAAAAAATGTACCAGTAAATCATAAAAGAGGGAGCATGTCCATTTAACTTTTATTGAAGTATACAGGAGGTTTTCTTTAGAAATCAAATATGAGCATGAAGATATGGCCAAACGTAAAATCTATCAAATTCAGTGAAAATTTTCTGACTTTAAATAGTAGCTGTAAGAATGACCAATATATATTCTTTGTTACATCCGCCCTCACTCTACAAGTAAAAAAAAAAAAAAAAAACATTCAGTAAACATTCTTTCCTAAGGTAGTTTCCCTTATATATCAGTGATTTATCCATTTCTTGTATACATAACTTTTTAAACATACCAATCAGTGGTTCTCACAATTGAAAAATAAAAGCACAAAAAAGTTTACACTGTTGTACAGGTAAATAAAAGATCATCTTGAATTAAACTGTATATCCTTAAGGGCATAGTATAGTTTCAATTTCATTACCTATTACATAATTAGCTTCTTACATACAAATATTGACATATTTGGCTTGTGCTTCAAAGCCTCTGTATCTGTAAAGTCCATGTCAATGCCACTCATAATTTGAAATCACTGGAGATGTCTTTACTGCTGCTAGGTTTAACCTGGTCATGCAATATCGTCTCCTCAGAACTTGTTGTGGCACTGCATTTCTCAGAGGAATCATCAGAATCTGGATCCAAGCCTTCAGGGGAGGGGAGTTTTAAAAGCTCTTCCCGGAGTTGAGCTGTGTGACGCTGTGTGTACAGATATTAAGATATTGATTAAAACATCATTACTTTTCACAATTCTTCTAAGAGAGTAATTTTGATGCATATTATCAATCAAATAATATCCAGGAAAAAATTATTATAAAAATGGTCTCCCACAAGTTGAAAACTATTTCTGTGGCTGTTGACCAGTCCAGCAACAGGTTTCAGAGTAGCACCCATGTTAGTCTGTATCTGCAAAAAGAAGAGTACTGGTGGCACCTTAGACACTATCAAGTCTCTAAGGTGCCACAAGTACTCCTTTTCTTTTAGTCCAGCAACAGTAATGGTTGCAGAAATTCACATATCCGCAGAGTTCTACTGAGAGTGGAGGAAAGGGGACAATGGGATGCCAATCTGCAGCAGCAGGGCATTTGGGGTCAGCAAGGCAGCAGTGGAAGTGTCCTGGCTTGTCCTCCTGTGCATCACAACTGTGTACTATCCATGCTCATAGTTGGTGCTGGGCACAGCAGGAAAAGTTTGGATAATTACAACTCACCATCAATAAAAAGGTTATGATAAAACACATACTACAGAGATATATAATATAAACAGTATGGAAAGGATATTCCTCTAATCCAGGGGTGGGCAAGCTTTTTGGCCTGAGGGCCACATCGGGGTTCCGAAACTGTATGGAGGGCCAGGCAGGGAAGGATGTGCCTCCCCAAACAGCCTGGCCCCTGCCCCATGACTGCCACTCTCAAAAGCCCCAACCCATCCAACCCCCACTGCTCCTTGTCCCCTGACCGCCCCTTCCTGGGACCCCACCCCTATCCAACCCCCCCGCTCTCTATCCCCTGACTGCCCCCCAGGATCCCATGCTCCTTATCCACCCCCCCCCCAGCTCCCCGCCCTCTTACCATGCCTCTCAGAGCGCCAGGACTGGAAACCACGCTGCCTGGCCTGAGCCAGCCAGCCATGCCGCTGCGCAGTCTAGAGCACCGGGGCAGGCCAGTGGCTCTCGCAGCCGCTCTGCCCAGCAGAAACTCGCAGCCCCACCACCCAGAGCGCTGGTGGCACAGCAAGCTGAGGCTGTGGGGGAGAGGGGATAGCAGGGGAGGGGCTGGGGGCTAGCCACCCCGGCTGGGAGCTCAAGGGCCGGGCAGGACAGTCCCGCGGGCCAGATGTGGCCTTCAGGCCATAGTTTGCCCACCTCCACTCTAATCTGTTCACCATAAAAAGCAGTGACCCTCATTTTAAAGCTCAGTTGCATTAAAAGAATGTCATTCTAGCAACAGAAAAAGTGTTCCCCAGCAGTAAAGCCACAAATTCTGCTCTTGTCCAAGCAAAAAACAAAGTTGTTAAGTATTATATATTTTGTTAATGAACACTGTAAAATTGCACTGGAATGTTAGATGTTAAATATACAGTTATTTGCTTATCTATGAAAGGAATTGGTTTTCTGGAAAGTTTCCCTTTAAATCTGTACTGCAGACTGGTTACAGTACAATTTTATCATATCCCATACATCCCAAAGTAACACCAAACTGCTCTAAAAGCCTTCTGAAGAAAATTAAACTCTCACACTTGCATGGGATGGAACAAACTACATAAGAAGGAAATAAATTCCATTTGTAAAATATTTCATAAACAATCGTCAAGAGATGCATTTGTGACGGTCAGTTTTACAGTTTATTTTAAAGCTTCAATCATGTTCAACTTTTTTTTTTTATTAAAGATCGCTATTTTTGCTTGTACTCGTACATGCAGGATAGTTCGTTAAAGTGAACTGTTGCTTCATGTTACCTGTGATTATATTAGCATGCCTCACCTTAAGAGCTGCTGCGTGATGAGACATAGTCCTGCCTACCCGTTTGTCACTGCTGTACTGCTGTATATCTGCTATCCACTCCTCACACTGGGCCATGATTTCCACTCTCTTCAAGTAAAAATGTTTATGTATGACCTGTAAGAAAATATACAATAGAAGAAGAAAAAAATTAATCCCTGGCTTCCAACCACCATATGCTTTTAAGAACAGCAAGGCTGTGAGTTTTGACCTAAAAATGTCAAGTAGATCAGTGGTTCTCAACCCTTTTGGGCTCGGGACTAATTTGCAAATCTTGATAGCCTATCATGACCCCAAGAGAGCCCTACCCCCAGAAGCCCGCAGACCGAGTCCTCACCCCAAACCCTCTGCAGGGTTGCAACAAGGGGGTGGGTGGCCTCAGAACAGACACTGAAGCCAGCTGTGAACAGCAGTGAGCTGAGATATTCCCCCCCAAAATACAGGGCCCCCCCTCCAGTCCATAGGGGGCAAAGTAAGGGGTGAGGTGAGATTTGGGTGCAAAGTGGTCTGGGGGAGAAATTCGGTAATTTGGGGGGTAAAGTGGAGTGGGGCTGGGCAGCAGGATGCAGTACAAAGAGAGGGTATTACATGGCGGAGGATAATTTAAGGGGCCAGTACTTACTAGAGAATCTGCCAGCACTACGATTCATTCCCTCCCAGCTCCTGTCCCATAGGGCTGGTTGGGCTTGGCATCCTGCTCTGGGCATTCTGACCTCCATGGTCACTATGGCACTCAGGTTTGGGCTGGCTGGACCAAATTTCTGAGAGTGGCATTATAACCTGGTGCATAGGGTTGCAATGCCAAGAGGGGAGGTAAGCCAGCCAGCCCCATGACCCTTTTATGCATTCTGGCTACCCAATTTTGGGTCACAGTCCACAGACTGAGAAACCCCAATGCAGATGAGAAGATTGTCATTTAGATATTTTGTGTTATATGGCTGAAGATTAAACAAAAACCTAAATACAAGACTTTCCTGGATGCTAAAATACTGACAGTTAGTAAAATGGTAGCTAAATTCCCTGACCATACAGAAATCCCAGATGTATTTGCAATACAGGGCATACATTTACACACAAATATTTTCTAATCGGGAAAAGAACAGATACAATACATGAGTTTTAAAGCCACTGCCCTTAGAGCAGAATGTGTTTGGGGTCGGATGGAAGGGGAAAGAGTAGCACTTACGTCTCCACTCAGTGCCACTTTCTGCCTGAACAGTACACAGGTAGGCAGAACTTGTATTAGCGAGTGAGTGTCTGGAAGAATGTCAGTTGTGCAGCATGTTCTTCCCCAGAGCTGGCCATGGACCATCAGCTAGTGTGGAAAGGGGCAAGGCCATAGTTACGTCCCCTTGAGGTTACCACCTTTGGTGGTACTAAAACTCCCTATAACGCTCTTGTGATTTTAGAGTTCAAGCATCAGCATTCAGGCTGTCCCCTACACTGGTGGGAGCCAGAATCTGACCCTATACCTATTTTGGTGTTCATGTACAGTTTTAGAGACCACACAAAAGTAGTCCTAACTTTTACTAATGGTATGAGACTCTTAGCACTGACTTTGTCAGAGATTTCTAAACCCTAAGTGGGGTCACAGATACGTAAAACTAGAGAACTACTCTAAAATAATTTCCTAAAGAAGTTTACTAAGCACACTGTCAATTACTTCAAGGCTGAATATTTTTGCAGTACAGCAGACATGGGGCCATATTCTCCACTGCTTGTTTCCTCTTCTCCTTGTTATTCCTCGTGGGGTAAATTAATAAACTCTACCCCGAGGGTTTTTTTCCCCCTCATTTATAGCAGACACCATGAATAAACAGTGTGTAGAGTACTTAATTCCCTCCCCTACTCCTCCCCTTCCCAACTCCTCCCCTCCCCACTAATTGTATAGGCAGCAACCTAGTAGTGCCTATTTTCCTTCTTAGGCTTCAGGTGGAACAGATGCTTGCCTTATCCAAAAGATGCTTGTTTGGTTTGACCAGACTCTAATTTATAGGGATAGCCATACTCCCTCTAAGCTAAGGGGCCAATAAGTCAAACAGTTGTTGATGCTTCTGCACTGAGAAAAACTGTGCCTGACATTTCAGCTATTCAAGAGAAGATTTTAGAAATTCTTTGTCCTTTGGGGACAGCCTGAATGTTAGCTTCTTTAGCGATGACAAAGAGGATTGGGAAAGCTGCCAACATCGTCAACATTCATCCCAATGTCCTCTGAGGGATCAGGCAGTTTTTTAGGCAGTATATATAGGATAGGAGAGGGAGAAGGAACCAACCCAGGGTAGCTAATGGCTTCAGAGATAGAAAGGCTCAGACTACATCCCTAGTAGTAATGAGGTCAACTCCAGAAGTCCTTGGTTCCAAGACTTTTATTCTGAGAAAGCTCTTTGAGACAGTGTGTGTCATTCACTAAATATTTGTACGTTGCCTAAGACAAGGCCCAACCTAGTCGAGGCCTTTAAGCACTACTGAAATATAAATGACAAAATAAGCTCCCATTCAGATTACTTAGTAGGTGTCACAGAAGATAGTGCTTTGCTTAAAACAAATCACAAATAAAAAGAAGGGGTAAAGATTGCACTTCCCAGTGCATTCCCCAGATCCATGGTGATGCTTGGGAAAACTCCATCACAATGGAAGTGGGAGGCAATGAGGCATCGCCTGTGACTACTACTCATTACTGAGGACTCTCTCAAGATGGTTCCCCTTGATAATCAAGGCTCTTAACTTCTTTCTGAAATCAGAGTGGGAGCCAGGGGATAGATGGTACCCCCCTTTTTCATGCTCTCAATACTGCATAGGAAGCAGTCAGATGTGAGCTGCTAGTTCTTAGACTTCGTAAGCTTCCTGGATGCCTTTGCACCTTAAACCTTACAGAAAGAATGATCTAGTGGTTAAGGGTGCTAGCTTGGAATTTGGGACACCCAAGTTCAAGTCGCTCCTTCTATCACAAACATCCAATATGACGATGGACAAATCACTTAGTCTCAGTGTGTCTCACTCCTCATCTGTAAAATGAGGATAAAAGTACTTTCTTACCTTATAGGGGTGTTGTGAGGATAAATACTTTAATGATTGAGGTGCTTAAATACCAGAAGTACAGAACCTACTATACACAGATCAGTCCATCCCTTGCCTTGCCTTTGAGTTGGGCAGTTCAAGAGGAGATTGACACTGACTCAGCTGGAAAGTTTTTCAAAGTCTCTTTCATCAGGAAGAACTGGAATTACAATTAACACACTTTCTTCGACTACAGATTGAAATTAGCACAAACAGTGCACCTCTCAGCTAAGTGCCCAGGCACTTGCTATGTGGATCAGGAATATTTAATTCTCTGAAGAGGGTACCACCTGAATTTAGTCTATTGACTAATATATGCTGGCTAACATACATATATATATTATGTTGATACTACTACCCACAATATATATTCC
This sequence comes from Lepidochelys kempii, assembly GCF_965140285.1. Lineage (NCBI taxonomy): Eukaryota > Metazoa > Chordata > Testudines > Cheloniidae > Lepidochelys > Lepidochelys kempii. Next base: position 147,669,950 of record NC_136382.1, on the reverse strand, counting down.
AAGCATTTGAGTTTACATATTAAGCATTAATATAGCAGTTATATAGCCCAAATTGGCTTGTACTTTTATTACAAGCCTGTTAACTTATGGAAAGTATCCCATAACACCTTGCATTTGCTGAAGCAAGCATTTGGCATAAGCAGATGATAAACTTGTCAAAAGCAAGATACATTCTTTCTGAGTCTTAGTACAAGCTAGGGAAGTACCTTCATGGATCAGTACCTAGAATGCTAATATCCAAAACAAAGATAAGAACAGAACAACAAGTTAGGGAACTGGAACAAACTGATGGGTTGGATTTTAGTGATGTGTAAAGAAATGTGTAACTTGTAAAATCATATAAATCATACCATTTTGGGAAGCTCACCTTCTGCATAAGGTGAATGTAACATTGCTGCACAGGACTCCTCTTCGGATACTGGTATCATACAGAACCTTTTCCCTGTACAATTAATACACCTGACTCACTCTGGTTATTTGGTCTCAAGTATAGTTCATAACTAGTCAATTGTTTGACCACACTTTGGTTTTACAGTATCAACAAGTCGTCTTCCCAGATTGAGCCTTTGGGTTGGACTAAACCGGACCACGACAGTATTCTTGTCAGCAAGTTAAAGAAGTATGGGCTGGATGAATGCACTACAAGGTGGGTAGAAAGTTGACTAGATTGTCGGGCTCAACGGGTAGTGATCAATGGCTCCATGTCTAGTTGGCAGCTGGTGTCAAGTGGAGTGCCCCAGGGGTCGGTCCTGGGGCCGGTTTTGTTCAATATCTTCATAAATGATCTGGAGGATGGTGTGGATTGAACTCTCAGCAAATTTGCGGATGATACTAAACTGGGAGGAGTGGTAGATACGCTGGAGGGCAGGGATAGGATACAGAGGGACCTAGACAAATTGGAGGATTGGGACAAAAGAAATCTGATGAGGTTCAATAAGGATAAGTGCAGAGTCCTGCACTTAGGACGGAAGAAACCAATGCACCGCTACAGATTAGGGACCGAATGGCTGGGCAGCAGTTCTGCGGAAAAGGACCTAGGGGTGACAGTGGCCGAGAAGCTGGATATGAGTCAGCAGTGTGCCCTTGTTGCCAGGAAGGCCAATGGCATTTTGGGATGTATAAGTAGGGGCATAGCGAGCAGATCGAGGGACGTGATCGTCCCCCTCTATTCGACATTGGTGAGGCCTCATCTGGAGTACTGTGTCCAGTTTTGGGCCCCACGCTACAAGAGGGATGTGGATAAATTGGAAAGAGTCCAGCGAAGGGCAACAAAAATGATTAGGGGTCTGGAACACATGACTTATGAGGAGAGGCTGAGGGAACTGGGATTGTTTAGTCTGCAGAAGAGAAGAATGAGGGGGGATTTGATAGCTGCTTTCAACTACCTGAGAGGTGGTTCCAGAGAGGATGGTTCTAGACTATTCTCAGTGGTGGAAGAGGACAGGACAAGGAGTAATGGTCTCAAGTTGCAGTGGGGGAGGTTTAGGTTGGATATTAGGAAAAACTTTTTCACTAGGAGGGTGGTGAAACACTGGAATGCGTTGCCTAGGGAGGTGGTGGAATCTCCTTCCTTAGAAGTTTTTAAGGTCAGGCTTGACAAAGCCCTGGCTGGGATGATTTAATTGGGGATGGGTCCTGCTTTTGAGCAGGGGGTTGGACTAGATGACCTCCTGAGGTTCCTTCCAACCCTGATATTCTATGATTCTGTGATTCTAATTCCAAAGCAGGTAACCCAATGCAACACAGAACCTGATGCAACTGACCCCTTGGAACTGGGCTACAGAGTTAGTTATAATTACTAACTAACCAGAATACAATTATAATAAAATCTGAAAAACAAATGCACTGTTTACACTAAAACTGTACTTACATGGTTGATAAACTGATGCCCCGGGGGGTGGGGGCGCAGGGAGAACCAGGACCAAGGGAGTCATTTATTATGGTGGTTGGAAGAAACCTATGGGACTAGGGAAGCAGCAGTTTATATACTCCTGCACTCAATGTTGGATTTTGCATAGAAGCATGTAAGGCAGCACCAAGGTTACTCTACAGAGGGATCCAACTTTACATAGGCCCACCCAGAAGTGGGGATCTATACAGATAATACTTGGAGAATAAGAACAAAATCTATTTATCATAGTGTCTTTTAAAGGCTTTTTAGTTTAAAGAGAAAAATCTAGTGCTAGGCATGTCCTTGCTGTACTGCAAAGGGACGAAAGACATTTTCAGTGTAATATTAGCTTTTTAGTTATTCTACTGATAAATCAATGATTCAGCTCCCATTGCTCGCTCCAAAAATTATAAAATACCTTAGTCAATGTCACACCTAACATAACAAGTAAAGTGGAAGAAGAGAAAGTCATGAGGGAAAGTCAGGGCGTTCCATATGATTTTGTGAGTAGCAAAATATTTTATTCTTTTGGTGGCCCTTTGACCACAAAAGCCAGATACTTTCAATGTAAAACATATTTTTGTACAATGGTAGGATAATAAAATACTTATTTAATTCCAGAAACAATAAGTGCCCAATTTATCAAAGATAATCTATCTTTATTGTGAGTATTCTTTTCTTAGTCAATGTGTACTATCAGATGTTTCATAGAAGTCTTACAATCAGTTGAAATGTATCATTAAGCCTGCTGTTGTAAAAACCATGCATTATTCCTACCACTTCCAAGTGACAACCAGAAGCTGACATTATGACAAAACTTAGCAATTTCCTTCCTGTTTTACATAAGAAAAAGGTTCAAAGCAGGAAAAAGTAAATGAGCATAAATAATGTGTCATGGGTAGGAGGTCTAGCTGGGAGTTTAACAGAATTTTTTTAAAACCATATTCAAACTGCTAGTATGGCATTAATCACACATTCCACTTTTATTAGAAATTAGGGAAGGGATCAATTTCCACAGTTGCAAGTTACCCTTAATTTGATACACACACTTTCACAGTTTAATAGAGGTGTGAAATTGTCCAAGAAAAATTATGACAAATATCAGATTTCTTGCTTGGCTCCATAGCAAGTTTCTTAGCAAGTTTCTTAGCAACACCAAATATAAATGAAAAAAAGAGGAAGAATATCATCTGATGATACCTTCATTAAAATGTTGAATGAAGATTAAATTAAATGAATTGCCACATGCCATGGACAATGTACATTTCTTCTCATGATGAAAGACTGTCAGTGAAAATCTTATTTCCTAAGACTCTACACTCCCCCCAGATATTAGTATTTCAAGGAAAAAAGAAGCTACATTCTATTATTAAATTAAACAACTGAAACTCCATAGAACCAATTCCTGTGCCATACCATACCTCGCTTAGTTTTTTCATTCTGTATTTGTTTCATGATCAGCCTTTAGATATTGCCTAAGTAGTTTTTTCAGTTTTGAGTTGCACATGAAAGAATTTTATTTAAACTTAAAATAAGAAAATGCAAATGAGAAATGTGTCTTCTTGCAGACATGTGTATCCTTTGCAATGCGTTAAAGTGCAGCTTGCTAATTTGCACCTCACTACTCTGGATATGCAATAATTCAACTCCCCAAAATGGCAGGTTCTCTACAGTTCTTGACAAAGATCAACTAATGTTGCTGTGAAATCTCAAAAAATTCCATTAATTTTACAAAATATATTACAGAATATTACTTGTAAACTATTAAATAATTACAGCTAGCATGAACGAATAGGTACCATTAAGGTTGAAGGAGTTTCCTTTTATAAAGGGCATTTCCATTTAACTACAAGTCTGCACACTGTTCATCTTTCAGGTTCCCCAACCTTGCCAAGCTCAGCATCAGAAACAAGCTCCCTACAGATCAGGACCCACTGACTCAAAGCAGAACTAGTCTCTACCAGAACAACAGATGCAAAATCTCCACTGCTTCAATGATCAACAACTCCTGTAACAGACGTTTCAAGACCCATGAGTCCTACACATGCCTATGACAATGTGCTATACCTCATCCAGTACATCAAACACCACAACAAGAAGTACGTGGATGAAACTAAACCATCACTATGCTCTCGAATGAACTCACCCAAAAAAATGATAAAAGACAAAACACCCCTATCACCAATGGGTGAACACTTCACGAAACTATCACTCCATATCTGACCCCTCAGTCCTCTTCCTCAAAGGAAACCTGCACAACACCTTTGAATAGGGTCACCAGATGTCCTGTTTTTTTATACGGACAGTCCCATTTTGGGGGACTTTTTCTTATATAGGTGCCTATTACCCCCCACCCCCCGTCCCATTTTTTCGAAGTTGCTATCTGGTCACCCTACCTTTGAAAGATGAGCATGGGAACTTAAATTCCTAACTTTGCTAGACACCAAAAATCATGGACTTATTAGAGGCATTACAACAATCTTCAGGTTTCAGAGTAGCAACCGTGTTAGTCTGCATTCACAAAAAGAAAAGGAGTACTTGTAGCACCTTAGAGACTAACAAATTTATTTGAACATAAGCTTTCGTGAGCTACAGCTCACTTCATCAGATGCATTCAGTGGAAAATACAGTGGGGAGAGTTATATACATAGAGAACATGAAACAATGAGTGTTACCCATACACACTGTAAGGCGAGTGATCACTTAAGATGAGCTAATATCAGCAGGAGAGCTGGGGGGTGGTGGTGGTGGTGAGAGAAAACCTTTTGTAGTGATAATCAAGGTGGGCCATTTCCATCAGTTGACAAGAACGTCTGAGGAACAGTAGGGGGTGGGGAAATAGTTTTACTTTGTGTAATGACCCATCCACTCCCAGTCTCTATTCAAGCCTAAATTAACTGTATCCAGTTTGCAAATCAATTCCAATTCAGCAATCTCTCGTTGGAGTCTGTTTTTGAAGTTTTTTTGTTGAAGAATTGTCACTTTTAGGTCTCTAATCGAGTGACCAGAGAGACTGAAGTGTTCTCCAACTGGTTTTTGAATGTTCTAATTCTTGACGTCTGATTTGTGTCCATTTATTCTTTTACGTAGAGACTGTCCAGTTTGACCAATGTACATGGCAGAGGGGCATTGCTGGCACATGATGGCATATATCACATTGGTGGATGTGCAGGTGAACGAGCCTCTGATAGTGTGGCTGATGTGATTAGGCCCTAAGATAGTGTCCCCTGAATAGATATGTGGACACGGTTGGCAACGGGCTTTGTTGCAAGGATAGGTTCCTGGGTTAGTGGTTCTGTTGTGTGGTTGCTGGTGAGTATTTGCTTCAGGCTGGGGAGCTGTCTGTAAGCAAGGACTGGCCTGTCTCCCAAGATCTGTGAGAGTGATGGGTCGTCCTTCAGGATAGGTTGTAGATCCTTGATGATGCGTTGGAGAGGTTTTAGTTAGGGGCTGAAGGTGACGGCTAGTGGCGTTCTGTTATTTTCTTTCTTGGGCCTGTCCTGTAGTAGGTGACTTCTGGCTACTCTTCTGGTTCTGTCAATCTGTTTCTTCACTTCAGCAGGTGGGTATTGTAGTTGTAAGAATGCTTGATAGAAATCTTGTAGGTGTTTGTCTCTGTCTGAGGGGTTGGAGCAAATGCGGTTGTATCATAGAGCTTGACTGTAGACGATGGATCATGTGGTGTGGTCTGGGTGAAAGCTGGAAGCATGTAGGTAGGCATAACGGTCAGTAGGTTTCCGGTATAGGGTGGTGTTTATGTGACCATCGCTTATTAGCACCGTAGTGTCCAGGAAGTGGATCTCTTGTGTGGACTGGTCCAGGCTGAGTTTGATGGTGGGATGGAAATTGTTGAAATCATGGTGGAATTCCTCAAGGGCTTCTTTTCCATGGGTCCAGATGATGAAGATGTCATCAGTGTCGCGCAAGTAGAGTAGGGGCATTAGGGGACGAGAGCTGAGGAAGTGTAATTCTAAGTCAGCCATAAAAATGTTGACATACTGTGGGGCCATGCGGGTACCCATAGCAGTGCCGTTGATTTGAAGGTATACATTGTCCCTAAATGTGCAATAGTTATGGGTGAGGACAAAGTCAAAGTTCAGCCACCAGGTTTGCCGTGACATTATCGGGGATACTGTTCCTGATGGCTTGTAGTCCATCTTTGTGTGGAATGTTGGTGTAGAGGGCGTCTACATCCATAGCGGCCAGGATGGTGTTTTCAGGAAGATCACAGATGGACTGTAGTTTCCTCAGGAAGTCAGTGGTGTCTCGAAGATAGCTGGGAGTGCTGGTAGCGTAGGGCCTGAGGAGGGAGTCTACATAGCCAGACAATCCTGCTGTCAGGGTGCCAATGCCTGAGATGATGGGGCGTCCAGGATTTCCAGGTTTATGGATCTTGGGTAGCAGATAGAATACCCCAGGTCAGGGTTCCAGGGGTGTGTCTGTGCAGATTTGTTCTTGTGCTTTTTCAGGGAGTTTCTTGAGCAAATGCTGTAGTTTCTTTTGGTAACCCTCAGTGGGATCAGAGGGTAATGGCTTGTAGAAAGTGGTGTTGGAGAGCTGCCTAGCAGCCTCTTGTTCATATTCCGACCTATTCATGATGACGACAGCACCTCCTTTGTCAGCCTTCTTGATTATGATGTCAGAGTTGTTTCTGAGGCTGTGGATGGCATTGTATTCTGCACGGCTGAGGTTATGGGGCAAGTGATGCTGCTTTTCCACAATTTCAGCCCGTGCACATCGGCAGAAGCACCGTATGTAGAAGTCTGTTGTTTCAACCTTCAGGAGGAGTCCACCCAGAATCCTTCTTTTTGTAGTCTTGGTAGGAAAGTCTCCGTGGATTAGTATGTTGTTCAGAGGAGTGTTGGAAATATTCCCACTAGCTCTCCTTTCACCTATGACTGCATAGGTGTTAAATGCCCACTTCATTTTGAATGGTTTCTTTCAACACCTCATGCTTAACAATCTGTTCCACCTTGTATTTAGCCTTGACACTGATTACCTTTCCCAGATCTGAAGAGGAGCTCTGTGGAGCTTGAAAGCTTGTCTCTTTCACCAACAGAAGTTGGTCCAATAAAAGATATTACCTCACCCACCTTGTCTCGCTCATCTTTCAGGATGACAGCTTCTAGATCTCCTCTCTCCCCAGCAGTGAAATTTTTGGGAACATTTCAGAATTAATAGTTCAGTTGTTTTAGTGTATGAAGAGGAAAAAGTGACACTTCTGTCACTCTGTCTTTTTCAGATCACTCTAATGCTTTAGTAGGGATGGGTGGAAAGGTGAAATTTGGTGGAAAAGATAGCCTCTGGGTCTGAAATGTACTTTTCAGCTATGTAGTGAAAGCCTGTTTAGATTTGGATGAGTTATGAGGATTTTAAAATGGAACTTGTGTATGCAAAATGTAATGTACGATAAGGCTTGACTTTTTTTCTCCTGCAACCTACTATGGTTTCACAGGCACTGCACACGGTTGTTTTGGTTGAGTAAGGACAACCAACCTAATTCTCAATTATCGAGGGACAATCTCCACTCATTTGATATATTTTGCTTTCCACAACCAAATCTCTGTACAACTTTTCATGAGCGATGAACCCGAGAATTCGGATTCTAATATCTAAACTGTATTGTAAAATCTATTCACCTAAATTTGGGTTATTGCTGATTATGTACTCTATGTATCATATGACTTTTAGAAAACTAACTTTATATTTGTGGGTAATCTAAACACTATACCCAGATGTACAGACACTCTTTTCCCAACCTATCTATTATATAATTTTTTTAACATTAGCTTTAATAAAAATTTTAAATCTGTTTCTCTTTCTATACACTATCCCTAAACATTCTGTTGGCTGGGCACAAACAGCAAGTTATCTCAAGTGCCTATACGCAAATGCAAGAAGCCTGGGAAACAAGCAGGGAGAACTGGAAGTCCTGGCACAGTCAAGGAATTATGATGTGACTGGAGTAACAGAGACTTGGTGGGATAACTCACATGACTGGAGTACTGTCATGGATAGATATAAACTATTCAGGAAGGACAGGCAGGGCAGAAAAGGTGGGAGAGTTGCACTGTATGTAAGGGAGCAGTATGACTGCTCAGAGCTCCGGTATGAAACTGCAGAAAAACCTGAGTCTCTCTGGATTAAGTTTAGAAGTGTGAGCAACAAGGGTGATGTCATGGTGGGAGTCTGCTATAGACCACCAGACCAGGAGGAGGAGGTGGACGAGGCTTTCTTCCGGCAACTACTGGAAGTTACTAGATCGCAGGGCCTGGTTCTCATGGGAGACTTCAATCACCTGGATATCTACTGGGAGAGCAATACAGCGGTGCACAGACAATCCAGGAAGTTTTTGGGAAGTGTAGGGGACAATTTCCTGATGCAAGTGTTGGAGGAACCAACTAGGGGCAGAGCTCTTCCTGACCTGCTGCTCACAAAGAGGGAAGAATTAGTAGGGGAAACAAAAGTGGATGGGAACCTGGGAGTGACCACGAGATGATCGAGTTCAGGATCCTGACACAAGGAAGAAAGGAGAGCAGCAGAATACGGACCCTGGACTTCAGAAAAGCAGACTGACTCCCTCAGGGAACTGATGGGCAGGATCCCCTGGGAGAATAACATGAGGGGGAAAGGAGTCCAGGAGAGCTGGCTGTATTTTAAAGAATCCTTATTGAGGTTACAGGGACAAACCACCCCGATGTATAGAAAAGAAAAGTAAAAGGTGGATAGAAAGCTGGCTAGATTGGGTAGTGATCAATGGCTCCATGTCTAGTTGGTAACTGGTACCAAGTGGAGTGCCCTAAGGGTTGGTCCTGGGGCCGGTTTTGTTCAATATCTTCATTAATGATCTGCACCCTCAGCAAGTTTGCAGATGACACTAAACTGGAAGGAGAGGTAGATACGCTGGTGAGTAGGGATAGGATACAGACGGACCTAGACCAATTAGAGGATTGGACCAAAAGAAATCTGATGAGGTTCAACAAGAACAAGTGCAGAGTCCTGCACTTAGGAAGGAAGAATCCCATGCACCGCTACAGACTAGGGACCGAATGGTTAGGCTGCAGTTCTGCAGAAAAGGACCTAGGGGTTACAGTGGCCGAGAAGCTCTATATGAGTCAACAGTGTGCCCTTGTTGCCAAGAAGGCCAATGGCATTTTGGGGTGTATAAGTAGGAGCATTGCCAGCAGATCGCGGGACGTGATCGTTCCCCTCTATTGGACATTGGTGAGGCCTCATCTGGAGTACTGTGTCCTGTTTGGGCCCCACATTACAAGAAGGATGTGGAAAAATTGGAAAGAGTCCAGCGGAGGGCAACAAAAATGATTAGGAGACTGGAACACATGACTTATGAGGAGAGGCTGAGGGAACTGGGGATGTTTAGTCTACGGAAGAGAAGAATGAGGGGGGATTTGATAGCTGTTTTCAACTACCTGAAAGGGGGTTCCAAAGAGGATGGATCTAGACTGTTCTCAGTGGTAGCACATGACAGAACAAGGAGTAATGGTCTCAAGTGGCAGTGGGGGAGGTTTAGGTTGGATATTAGGAATAACTTTTTCACCAGGAGGGTGGTGAAGCACTGGAATGGGTTACCTAGGGAGGTGGTGGAATCTCCTTCCTTAGAAGTTTTTAAGGTCAGGCTTGACAAAGCCCTGGTTGGGATGATTTAGTTGGGGATCGGTCCTGCTTCGAGCAGGGGGTTGGACTAGATGATCTCCTGAGGTCCCTTCCAACCCTGATATTCTACGTTTCTATGTAGGAAAAATGATTGGAATTTCTCATCTAACATCCTATTCCACATGCATCATCTATGCATGGGTCTGTAAAAGGAATAAGTTCTTCAAATGGATCTCATAATATTTCTAAGGCATCTGGTGCACTGTATTTTGCATACCTTGCAACAAAAACTTTTAAGCCAGTAATACTTTTAACTGCACCGAAAATGTTAGAGCCTTTTTTTTTAAATGACCTTTGAGCACCTCACTTTGAGGTATACCCCAAAGAACCATGCTTAATTCACATTTTGCACACTTTATTGGATGTTTATAGAGATGGGACCTAGAGTCTAGACTATTGGAGACCAGGTTGAGGAAGAGCTGGAGGCTATTGGAGAGTTACAAGAAGAGAAAGGGACAATTGGAGGATCACAGTTTGGAAGATGGGGAGGAAGGAGAAGGGATATCTTATCCAAAACCTGAAAATAACCTTCAATTCAAAGCTCAGGCCATTTCTCTCCATTAAGGTTCAATCCACTGTTAATGAAATTACTGATGGGTGTTTCATATTATACCTCAGACTTTGTTTGCTTTTAGTGGGATGAAATCTGCCCCCAATGTTACTTTTCACTTAGTTGTTTTGTGGTTTAATGTAATTCAGGTCCAGGTACAAATCTCTAGACACTAGAAACAAAATAACAGTAATAAGTCATTATCTTCTCTCATGAATGATTGCGTCTCTACTGGATAAATCCATTTGAATGCACCTTATTCCTTCAACTTCTTAAGAAAGGGACAGGATGTAGGCTTATGTGTATCTCCCTTATAAAAGCCATTAGCAGACTCTGAGCTATACGCAAGTGTATGAAAAATACCAAAATCAAATAGTGGGTGCTTTTAATATAAAAGACAAAAGTACTAAACAGGAATCAAGGTATTTAGGAACTGAACTGAGCTTTACAGTACATCCAAATGTATAGCTTTAATTTAAAAATTATGATGGTGTAGTTTAGTATCCTTAATTTCTAGGCTTCTGTCTTTTTGAAGGGTAAGATTGTGCGTGTCTTGTAGGTTGCAGAGAACTTCACTGAGATATATATGAAAATGACTAACATTCTACCACCTTTAGTTGTTTAATTTAAATAACTACAATTTGATATTTTTCTTGGAAGAGTAAAGTTGTTACAAATACTTATAAAAAAGGATTTATTCCCAAAGATCAGAGTCACAGTGAAGGGCACTATTACCTAAACTATTACATAAAATTTCAAAAGTCAGTTTAGAGGAATATCAGGGGCTCTCTTATTATATTTATGTCTTGATTGACAGGGCCAGAATATTCTGCATATATGTTTCAGAGTAACAGCCGTGTTAGTCTGTATTCGCAAAAAGAAAAGGAGTAGTTGTGGCACCTTAGAGACTAACCAACTTATTTGAGCATGAGCTTTCGTGAGCTACAGCTCACTTCATCGGATGCATACCGTGGAAACAGTTTCCACGGTATGCATCCGATGAAGTGAGCTGTAGCTCACGAAAGCTCATGCTCAGATAAATTGGTTAGTCTCTAAGGTGCCACAACTACTCCTTTTCTTTTTGCATATATGTTGCTATTCAGGTATGGATGTAATACTCTGTCCCCTCTCATGTAAATGGTTGAGTGTCTGGAATATGCACTTGTGTTTGATTACTTCTTCCATATTCATGTGAACATTAAAATTTGTTCCTGAAGACACTCAAGCTCTTTCCATTCTAAGGGTAGAGATCTATTAACATGTACTTTGAAGAAAATGATTAACTCATTCAAAGAGAGGTATAATCTAGCAATGTGAGTAATCCTATAATATGTTGATTTTAACAATATACATTTTTATGACACTTTTCAGCCAGAAAAAACACAAAATACTTTACAAACTCATGTACAAACTGTACGCAGTACTGGGAATCACTTCACCCATCACTATGGTGCAGCCATCTCTGGAATGAAGAGCTGCTGCTGTTTAACTCACAATAAAACACTTCTTTTCTATGGACTCTGGTGATTAGTTGGTCAAACAAACAACTTCACATCTTCCATTAATGTCTGTACTGATTATTTTACTTCTTTCTTTAATTTGTCATCAATTTCTTCAATTGCCACATCTAGTAACAGTGTCAATCCGTCTGAAGGAGTATAACCAGGGAGAAATATTTTCTTTAATACCTCATTCTGCAGTACACTGAAGGCAATATCATTAGCAGAAAATTATCGAGTTCAAGTTAATTGTTTTTATGTCAATTGATCTTTGCCTTTCAAAGACAGACAGTGCTCCTAAACCAAACTGGCGATGTTCAGAGCTGGAAACTGGTTTTCTGTACTTTTTGAAATGAGTACAAATCCTAGGTAGCACATTAATTAACAGCTCAAGAACATTTATAATTTGCTTTTGAATTACCTGTTTTCATTACTCTAGTCCATTCACTCACTCATTTCCTGCCACTTCCTTCGTTTAAGGATCTTGAGTTAGATAAATTAATACACTAATGTTTGGTAATCACTAAACCTTTAGTACCTATTTGCAGTATTGATCAGCAGATTTTGCATGTAATGCAGTTAGAATAAGAAACAATACATCTGATGCTGTGAAAAGTTAAAAATACAAACTAGCTAAGCTTCACAGAACCACATTTTATCATATTTCCCACTCATCTTTTTAGAAGTTTCAAGATTCTAGCAAACTCATCTAATAAACTCAACTTCACCAAAGCATCACATTTCTTGTTGTTTTCGAATAAGTATAGCAAGAACCTTGATATTCCCATCATTTCTCTTTCAACCTTTTTATATAGTTAAAGTTCTCATTCAACAAGAAGAAAATCAGTGGGGAAACATGCTCAACATCTTAGATCTTTATAACACAAATGCAAGGAGTATGGGGAATAAACAGGAAGAAATTTAAGTATTAGTGCATAAGCTAAACATGGTGGCATAAAGCTTATGACTAGAATACTGGTACAGAGGGGACTTTGTTCAGGAAGGGCAAGCAGGGAAAAAAAGCAGAAGATGTTGCATTATACATCAGGCATATAGACACTTGTTCTGAGGTCCAAGAGGTGAGAGGCAAACCACTTGAAAGTCTCTGGATAAAGGGGGAAAATCAGAGGAGTTTTGTCATGCTGCAGTCTACTATAGACCATCAAATCAGGAAGAGGAGGTGAATGAGGCATTTCTAGAACAAACAACAGAAATATCCAAAACGCAAGACCTGATAGTAATGAGGGACTTTAACTACCAAGACTTCTGTGGGAAAAGTAATATGGCAAAACACAAAATCTCCAATATGTTCTTGGAATGTATTGGGCACAACTTTTTGTTTCAGAAAGTGAAGGAAGTAACCAGAGGAACAGCCATTTTAGACTTGATTCTGACCAACAGGTAAGAATTGGATGTGAATCTGAAGGTGGAAGAGAATTTGGGTGAAAGTGATCAAGAAATGATAGATTTCATGATTCTAAGGAAAGGAAGGAGTGAGAGAAGCAGAATGGACTTTAACAAACTCAGAGAATTGATAGATTTTCTTCCCACGGGACCTGACCTAAGGGAAACGGAGTTGAGGAGAGCTGGCAGTTTCTCAAGGGGACAATATTAAAGGCACAACTGCAAACCATCCCAATGGGAAGGAAAAATAAGAAGAATAGCAAGAGGCCAATACGGCTTCCCCCGGAAATCATTAATGACCTGAAAATCAAAAAGGAATCCTACAAAGAGTGGAAACATATACAAATTGCTAAGAAGGAGTACACAAGAATAGCATAGGCATGTAGGGACAAAATCAGAAAGGCTAAGGCAGAAAATGCATTACATCTAACAAGGACATAAAAGATGATAAAAAGCAGTTCTTTAAATACATTAGGAACAAGAGAAAGAAGAAGGAAAGTGTAAGTCTTCTACTTAGCAGGAAAGGAGAGCTAATAACTGATGATATCAAGAAGACTGAGGTGTATAATGCCCATTTTGCTTCAGTCATCACTAAAAAGGTATCTAATTGTGACCAGATACCAAGCCAGGAAGTATTGCGAGCACTTTGGAATACAGGATTAGAATTCAAAATAACTTTGACAAATTAGAGAACTTGTCTGAAATCAGTAAGATAAAATCAATAAAGGAAGGAAAAATTAGATGCCCAACTACAAAATGGGGAATAACTGGCTATGTGGTAGTACTGCTGAAAAGGATCTGAGGGTTATAGTGGATCGTAGGTTGAATATGAGTCAATGATGTGATGCAACTGCGAAAAAGACTAATATTCTGTGGTATATTAACAGGAATGTATGTAAGACATGGGAGGTAACTGTCCCACTTTGCTTGACACTGGTGAGGCCTCAGCTGGAGTAGTGTTTCCAATTCTGGGCACCACAAGTTAGGAAGGATGTGGATAAATTAGAAACTCCAGAGGAGAGCAACAAAAATGATAAAAAGTTTAGAAAACCTGACCTCTGCAGTAAGGTTAAAAAAAACTGGGCACATTTAGTCATGAGTAAAGATGAGTGACTGGGGACCTGATAACAGTCTTTAAATATGTTAAAGGCAAAAGCCAGTGTTTACTTTGTTTCATAATACCTACCTCCTTAAAACATGGTGAAGGGTTTCTGATTTGTTCAAGCATAGCCCACTTGACGGTTGCCTGTCGTATATTTCCATCATATTCTCTGGAACTCTGTGTACCACTAGGAGTACCTCTAGATCTTTCATATCCCGGTTCATTAAAATAGGGTTCTGCTACCAATATGAGGGACTGGACAGACACCAACACCTGTGGAGAGAAGCAGTAAATGAGTAAATGAAAAATAATTCAGTCCATTACATAGTGACCACCACTTGTTTTTAAAATATATTATATATTACAAGCTTTGTCTTCATTGCAAGAAATATTTTATGACAAATTAATTAATGTATGCTGTAAAATATGAATATTTCATACAAGTGGGGAATTGTGTTCCATCTGAAACAATTACCATACTTATACTAAAAACCATCATCCACACAACTGTAAACCTAGTCCAAGAAAAAATAAATTAGAAAACTGTACCATCATAAATATGTAAAGACATATTACTTCCAGAGCTAAACATTTTTTGAATAAATAGGCCTGGCCCCACGTGGATTTTTAAGCCGTTTGAACAAACTAACAATGGTTTCTTTTATTACATTTAAAAACTTAACCATTGTTAGTTTGTTCAAACTGCTTAAACATCCATAATCAATGGAGGTAAAAATTCTAGCTTTCAGGTCCAAGCATAGCACAGATGCAGCACATAAATTTTGAGACTAAAAGCCAAGCACTGTAAGTATAAATTGAATATTTATAAAATGAAAGAGTATAAAAGTTACACAACACACATTAAAATTAAATAGCTGAAGTGCAACTGCTTCACTATTACCAGTCACACCCTGATTCAGGATTCTGTGGTTTTCCTGCCACATCTCCTGATATTGCCAATGCCTAAAGCACCTCTCCCTAAAGTAACTTCGCTATTAGTGCCATGGTTAATTACTACAGAAGAAACTCAGCTCTTCACAGACCAAAAGTAGCTAAAATGAACTTTCAAAGTCGTAAAAAAACCCACAAAAGTTCTATAGGAAATACAAACTCAGTGTTCAGTAAGCTGACTGCACATTCACTATTCATTTTATTGGGATTTATATACACATGAAAGATATCTAACCATATGCACTAGGTAATCCTCAAAAAAACCCTCAGAAGTACCTACATGAAACACAACACTCCAACATACCTAATGTGCAGTAACAACATTCAGTTAGACCCATGGCCAGCAATCAAATAGATATTTAATGCTAAACTCCCTCTCCAAAAATTCACCATCACCACAATTCTCCCTTATTTTCAAATACCTAAATAAATTTTGGCTGAAAAAAATGTAAATTTAACAACCAATCACAGATGCAGGATTACTGAGAAATTTCTGAACACTTTTGGCACAAGAAGCCTACTAAAACAAATTGCTGAAAATTATTACTTTAAAATTACGAAAAACTGATAAACATTTTAATGCAGAAGTGCCTACGAACTGCAACTCTAATTATTTGTTTAAGTATCTAAGTGGCCACAATTTTATCTATAAAATAAAATTGTGCTGAGTGTTTGCCAATCACACTAAGTCAATATTAGCTGCGGGAACTCAGCACCTCTGAAAATTAGACATCTGTTTAGGTGTCCTAATATGGATTTAGGTGTTGAACTTTAGGCATGCAAGTTTAAAACTTCTGATCAATATCTAGTGCAAATTATAAGTGTATGTCTAAGTAAATGGAAGCGAGTTAGTTTCAGTGGAATTCCCTATGTAGCTTACTACCACAAAACATTATACTCCATTTGACATGGGGAAAAAAGCTTTGAAATTTAGATGCAAAGAAACCATTTAAAAGAATAAGTAGATGTCTGATCATTCTCTTTTTAAAAGAAAAAAGTATTATTTCAAAGTTTTTAGATCTACTGATATTATATTGGCTATATAATATAATGTAAATTGGTACTTTAGTTATTTGTTTGTAAAGATTATGGTTAACTGAAAGGGCCCAAATATTCTTCTCAGACACACAAAACAAATATGGGGACAGAATTTGGCCTTGGCTTCCCTCTTTTCACCATCTGAACAAGAAGAAACTCAATTCTTATTTGAAACAGAAGTTTAAACAATCATTTTAAAATATTTTAATGAAGTATCAGGTGAATGAAATTAGATTTTTGTAGACCCATTCTCATGATTGTTACATCTCTGATGATCTGGAGGTCATTCTAGCATTTGATAACACAAGGAGGAGTGGGTAAACCTATTTTGATCAAAACGATTCTTGTTATTGAATTCATTTGCACCACAAAGAAATGAAGAAGGGACAGCATAGTCTAGTGCACTGGTTCCCAAACTTGTTCTGCCGCTTGTGCAGGGAAAGCCCCTGGTGGGCCAGGCCGGTTTGTTTACCTGCCGCGTCTACAGGTTCGTCCGATCGCGGCTCCCAGTGGCCACAGTTCGCTGCTCCAGGCCAATGGGAGCTGCTGGAAGCGGCAGCCAGTATGTCCCTCAGCCCACGCTGCTTCCAGCAGCTCCCATTGGCCTGGAGCAGCGAACCGCGGCCACTGGGAGCCGCGATTGGACGAACCTGCGGACGCGGCAGGTAAACAAACCAGCCCGGCCCACCAGGGGCTTTCCCTGAACAAGCGGCAGAACATGTTTGGGAACCACTGGTCTAGTGGGCTGAGCGGGGGACTGGAATCTCAGAATATCTGAGTTATAGTCTCGTTTGGCCTTTAATTCACTGAGTCATCTTGGTCATACTGCTTAAATCTTTCTGTGACTCAGTTTCTCCATCTCTCCACCTCTAACTCAGTCACGGGCTGTTTATGTATTTAGCAGTTCAAACATGTTAAATGCTATTACAACATACTGTATAATCAGAACTGCTAAACAGAACCTCTACAAAAGTTAGCTGCCATTGCTGCATATGAAATAAATACTTGTGAGCTTCCATTCAGGTACTTTTCTAATGCAGAAAATGTGTTATGTTTTCATCTCCATATCAACATCAAAAGTCATTTCTCTTTAAATAAAAATTCTTGTGCTTGTTGAATATAAGTTAGACTATATTCATCAAAAATGTAGGCTAACAAACATGGATGCCCCTCCCCTCCCCAAGGAATCAAGAGATACCAAAAAAGGGGTGTGTGTTGTTAAGATTTATTATAAGGCTGTTGTCTTGCTATCTAGTTCTTTCAGTATCAGATCTTAAACTGAGTCAGCTTGTGGTTGCCCTACCTAATGGATGTCATGTTTCATATAAAAAAAATTATTTTGGGTTCTTTTTATCTACAAAATAAAATTGTGGTTTTTCTGTTACAATAAAGAGTGGAATTTTCACAAGTGCTTACAGTCAGCCTAATGCTGCTCCCCCTGAAGTCAATGGAAGCTGAGTTTGGTCAATTCTGAAAGCGTTTGAAAAATCCCACTCCAAAATGCTACATGTCAAAACTTGTCATAAAATCAGTGTTGAACTTATAGGATTCACTATATAAAGACGACAAAAACTCTGCCATATATACAGTTCAAACATCTTACATTCCGGGTATTTTAAAATTTAGACATAGTAGACACTGAATAGATATTAGCTATTCATGGCTTTGAACATTATGCACAGTCCTAATTAATAAGCAGATTTGCTGCTGTATAATATGTTTTCAGCTACCTACCTACAATCTCTGAACTGAATTTTCCACTTTCATCTGTGTTAGAAAATGATAAACTCCTGAAACATTCTGGGTGGTCTAACAATAGTTTGATCTTTGAACCAGGAAAACATTTAGTGCCTAATTGTTTCCAAGCAATTTATTTAGTCCTGCAGCTGCTTTCCATTTAATAGCTATAAAGTATTTTTATTCCTCACAGTGAAGAAATTTTACAACAGTGTTCTCTTACTACCTTCAAAATGGAACCCTGATAAAATAAAATAACCAGCAGACCATGGATTTCAATATAAAATTACAAACTATTTCTAAACTAGGTTTCTTTGTAATAATCAAATCTAACATTCTACAGAAACATACTACTAATGATCGCCTCCCCTCTCCCAGATGTAATCTGTAATTACATAAGTGAATAAAGAAAATGTCTGTTGAACTAAATTAATCTAAACCAAACGAGGATAAAAGGCCTCTGGTGAACTCAGGGTTTCTATCATACAAGCCTTTATTCATTAAGTTTTTAGTTAACGTTTTCCAAACAAACATTCAGTTTATCCTATTTTTCGTCAATTAATGTTTACAAAGTAGTTTAAAATGCAAAGAATTATGGCCCAGATGGTCTCTATGTATGAAAAACCTAGTCTGGAGAACAATTTTGTCCAGAAAAAGCTTAAAGTACAAGACTACCTCCGATCTGATCAGGACATAGGAATAAAAGCCAAGGCCTAATGGGAAGGACCTGGGGCAGAAAACCACCCTGTACAAGCGAAAAACCACTTTGAGGTGAGGAAGAAATTAAGTAAGGGCCAGGAAACCCAAACAAGCAATTTGAGTACATGAACGGACTTTGCTATAGTTTTTATTTTGCGTGTGTGTAACAACTGGTGAATTTATACAGGCTTTGTATTAAATTTCCATAATATTCTGCCTAAGTGTCTGTTTTATGTTCGTCAACTGCAAAATCCCATGCTTCCTGGTCATTGCTGGATTATTTTTAATCCCCATTCGTTGCTGTGGCTAACATATGAGCTTTATTCAGTTGATTTATTAGCAGGTTTTGGAAGAGCTTCTTTATAGTTATGGATAGCACATACTTCATTTTCCCATCCATTTCTCACTATTTATGATACTATGAAATTTGGAGGCTGCTTTGCATTCAACATAAACACCATGATATAGATGTTAAATGATTCCTGCAAGATAAGAGCTCAATCTCCCATCTTTTACGTGCCTAGCCAAAATCAGCACTTGGGTGAAAAGCAGCTGTCTAGAGCTGAGCCAAGACAGGCTGAAATAATGTGGGTAGGAAGAGGGAAGCACTTTGAAGAATTTGCCTCCTCTATAATATTTCTCACTAGAGAGAGCAATTGTCTTCAAATAGTTCAGTCAGTTTGCAGTCTGAGTGCCCTTTGGACTCCTCAGTACTACTAGATGTCCAACTACCCCCTGCAGCAACTGCTGCCAACTTTCAGGTGCAGACAAAACCGCAGTGCTCCCTGTAAGATCTCCAGGCTTGATTACTGAAACTCAAATATAGGAGTGAAGCCCCACACCCTAAAAGTTCCAGCTGGTACAAAACATCCATTCTGCTTAGCAACACAACTGATGGCAATCACCCCAGTGCTCTCCTTTCTGTGCCGACTCCCCACAGGGTGCAGAGTCCAGTTCATGGTCTGTCCAAATATGCAAAACCCTCCAATGGAATTGGCTCTCACTACCTGAGAAATTGCTTCTCCCTGAGACCATGAGCTCCCATGACAGCTAAGATGAAACTGTTGACCAACAGGGGGAGGCTTGTGAGTGCAGGAGACAGAACTTTCACAGACTCTGCTCCTTGACTATGGAACTCACCCCTACAAGAAACAAGAATGACCAGTGAGTTACCAGTTTCAGAGCTAAATGTAAAAATTTATTTCTCTGGCTTCACTTTTCCTCAGTAATGTCTTCCCTCACACACTTAGACACAATCAAACAAGCAAGCAAAGCCAACATGTATTTATTCTACAGACTTGGAAGGAAGAAATAAAAAATGCTACTCCTATTTTTTTTCAGAGTAGCAGCCATGTTAGTCTGTATCCGCAAAAAGAAAAGGAGTACTTGTGGCACCTTAGAGAGTAACAAATTTATTTGAGCATAAGCTTTTGTGAGCTACAGCTCACTTCATTGGATGCATTCAGTGGAAAATACAGTGGTGAGATTTATATACACAGAGAACATGAAACAATGGGTGTTACCATACACATTGTAACCAGAGTGACCCTGTAAGGTGAGCTATTACCAGCAGGAGAGCGGGGGGGGGGGGAGGAGGAGGAGAGAAAACCTTTTGTAGTGATAATCAAGGTGGGCCATTTCCAGCAGTTGACAAGAACTTCTGAGGAACAGTGGCGGGGGAGAGAGCGGGAGGAAGGGCGGAAGGGAATAAACATGGGGAAATAGTTTTACTTTGTGTAATGACCCATTCACTCCCAGTCTTTATTCAAGCCTAAGTTAATTGTATCCAGTTTGCAAATTAATTCCAATTCAGCAGTCTCTTGTTGGAGTCTGTTTTTGAAGTTTTTTTGTTGAAGAATTGCCACTTTTAGGTCTGTAATCAAGTGACCAAAGAGGCTGAAGTGTTCTCCAACTGGTTTTTGAATGTTATAATTCTTGACGTCTGATTTGTGTCCATTTATTCTTTTACATAGAGACTGTCCAGTTTGGCCAATGTACATGGTAGAGGGGCATTCACACTGCTATGGGTACCCGCATGGCCCCACAGTATGCCAACATTTTTATGGCTGACTTAGAACAACACTTCCTCAGCTCTCGTCCCCTAATGCCCCTACTCTACTTGCGCTATATTGATGACATCTTCATCATCTGGACCCATGGAAAAGAAGCCCTTGAGGAATTCCACCATGATTTCAACAATTTCCATCCCACCATCAACCTCAGCCTGGACCAGTCCACACAAGAGATCCACTTCCTGGACACTACGGTGCTAATAAGCGATAGTCACATAAACACCACCCTATACTGGAAACCTACTGACCGCTATGCCTACCTACATGCCTCCAGCTTTCATCCAGACCACACCACAGGATCCATCGTCTATAGCCAAGCTCTACGATACAACCGCATTTGCTCCAACCCCTCAGACAGAGACAAACACCTACAAGATCTCTATCAAGCATTCTTACAATTACAATACCCACCTGCTGCAGTGAAGAAACAGATTGACAGAGCCAGAAGAGTACCCAGAAGTCGCCTACTACAGGACAGGCCCAAGAAAGAAAATAACAGAACGCCACTAGCCGTCACCTTCAGCACCCCAACTAAAACCTCTCCAACGCATCATCAGGGATCTACAACCTATCCTGAAGGACAACCCATCACTCTCACAGATCTTGGGAGACAGGCCAGTCCTTGCTTACACACAGCCCCCCAACCTGAAGCAAACACTCACCAGCAACCACACACCACACAACAGAACCACTAACCCAGGAACCTATCCTTGCAACAAAGCCCGCTGCCAACTGTGTCCACATATCTATTCAGGGGACACTATCATAGGGCCTAATCACATCAGCCACACTATCAGAGGCTCGTTCACCTGCACATCCACCAATGTGATATATGCCATCATGTGCCAGCAATGCCCCTCTGCCATGTACATTGGCCAAACTGGACAGTCTCTACGTAAAAGAATAAATGGACACAAATCAGACGTCAAGAATTAGAACATTCAAAAACCAGTTGGAGAACACTTCAATCTCTTTGGTCACTTGATTACAGACCTAAAAGTGGCAATTCTTCAACAAAAATACTTCAGAAACAGACTCCAACGAGAGACTGCTGAATTGGAATTAATTTGCAAACTGGATACAATTAACTTAGGCTTGAATAAAGACTGGGAGTAGATGGGTCATTACACAAAGTAAAACTATTTCGCCATGTTTATTCCCCCCCTCCGCCGCCCCAAGTTCCTCAGAAGTTCTTGTCAACTGCTGGAAATGGCCCACCTTGATTATCACTACAAAAGGTGTTCTCCCTCCCCCCCCACCGCTCTCTTTACCTGATCACTCTCGTTACAGTGTGTATGGTAACACCCATTGTTTCATGTTCTCTATGTATATAAATCTCCCCACTGTATTTTCCATTGAATGCATCCGATGAAGCGAGCTGTAGCTCACGAAAGCTTATGCTCAAATAAATTTGTTAGTCTCTAAGGTGCCACAAGTCCTCCTTTTCTTTTTACTCCTATTTTTGTACAGCTGGGAGGCAATCAGATATTACCAGTGATGGGAGCCATTTAAGTACCTACATAGTGCCTCTTGTTTTGAAAGAAAAAAACAAATGACACACTGAAGAATTTCTTTACATGTAGTATTAAGTTTTACAGGTGTGTTTATTTCCTATCTCCACACTTTACATGAAAAGATTGTTATGCTTATCAGTTACGATAGTCTAGCCTCTGGTCTAGGAGGAAGATAAACTTTAGTGTAGATTTCGCACTTTACTACCAGTCCCCCTTGTGATACTGCCAGATATGTGACAATTATATGTTTTCCCACAATTATTACCATATGTCCAGTCATATTCACTCTTAAGGAGAAGGAATATTGTGAGAATCAGAAATACATTTAAAGTCAGAATGATTTTGTTGAATTACCTCCCCTATAACTTCTTATTCAACAACTACACTCCTCAGGGTGTTGTGTATTCATATTTTGATACTGTCAGAAAGAGAAACTTTCAAAAAGTCGCCATAGAATCTGGATTTCATTGACGCAGATAGTAAAACCCTATGTCTCAATAAAAATATAAACAGATTTTGTAGAATACATGGTACTGCTCTCCTGATGTTTGAGAAGAATCTCAAGCCTTAACTGTTTTAAAAAAAACAAAAAAACCCCAAAAAACTACACCCCCCCCAAACTGGACTTTTCCACTTATATATTTACAGAATGAAATTATTTTCTAAAGTTAATCGTTTATCTACTGTGCTACTTTACTGTCCAATCCCATACTCAGCAAAAAAAAATATGAAATTAAAAAACAGATTCTTGCAGAGAAGAAAATTTCATGTCATTAGCATACCAGGATGCTAAAGAAGGTAATCTGCAGCAAACATGTCCATGTTAAAAAAAACCAAAAACCCTCTTAACTGGTACTATGCTTTGCAGTCATTTCAAAATGAAAATTAGATGGCTCTGTTGAAAACTAAGCTAATCACCAAAATTGAAATTATGTATTTTCCCCCAGAACATTCCTTTTATAGGAAAGTATTTGCAAAAGTATTAAGAAAAACTTATTTACAAGCATTATTGCCCATGAATCTGGTTAACTCCCTATAGTCACAAACCAGTATTCTTTATTAAATGTCCAATTATAACAGCCTTTAGGAGTGTATTAAAATGACTTAACCACGGCTGCCTTTAGCATTCTGAAAACTAGTAACAACTGTGTGTTAGAGCATTGTGCTAATTTTTTTTTAAAACAGGAATTACCTATTCCTGTGAAATCAACCAGCTAAACTTAGATTATCTACACTGTACCAATAACAATTTGTCCTATGTCTTGTATAATTCATTCATCACACAGATTCTGCACGTCTTCCCACAATATACAAAAAAAGAGGGACCTAAACCTTTCGCTATAGATATAAATATAAAATATATGCAGGCTCACACACACATTCTCATAGTTTATGCTGCTTGTAACAGATTTTAGCATACTCATAAGTGAATGTACAATGCATACGCCACCAAAAAATAAAAGTAAAAAACAACAACTAAAAATAGAAACAAGTTCAAGAAAAAATTACCCCATTACCTCTTGGGAAGGAAATAAGTGAGACAAGGCTGGAGATCTAGGCCTTTTTCTACAACATTGAGAAGCCTAATGAGGGAAACAAGGAACCTGCCACAACACCATAGGGTGGTAAGGCACAAGATCATACCATGGGGCTTAGAAGGATTGAGACTAAAAACTCCTATGAGCACAAACCAAGAACCTCAATCCTTGTTCTAGGAGCTGTCTAGAAAGACAGGCTGCAAAGTACATCCCAGATGGCACTGTGCCCAATCAAATTGTCCCTGAAACCAAAAGCCCATAATGGGGGACAAACTAGTTTCTTGATCTATCCAGAGATAAACTGGCCCTCAAAACTGATAAATCTAGGTATTAGCACTAGAGAAGTGAGGTCAGCATCAAGAGAAGAAGCAGATGGTGTCTTCAGCATCTGCATTGGAGAGAGAGAACATTTAGAACCAAAACTTCCAGCAGCAAGGACTGGTCCCATCTCTGATTCATAGAATGATTTTTCTTTTTAGAGCACTGGATTCCCCAGGCATCAAGGAATTTTCATTTATCTGCTTTCTCTTAACTTTATGCTTTACAGCAGAGAACAGAAGTTTCCAGGGCCTCCCCCCCCAGATTTAGAAGGAACTAGAGATGGCTGATGACTTACTGCTGTTCAGAGAGGACTGAACCTCTGTAGCTTTCTCTAGTGCTGCAAGTATAATTGGCACCAACCTTTGAGGTTTCACCAGGCACAGTCACTGAAGAAGGCCCTAGCATTGAAAGAGCAGCACCAGCCAACTCCACCAACTTTGGAGCTGGAGAATGGGTCAAGAAAGGCTTTGGTGCAGCAAGAGCAGAGGACTGAGTCTCCCCTTTCTCAGAATCATAGTAGCTATAATATGCTCTATGGTCACAAAAGGCTCCCAAGGCTTATGGTGTCTCATCACAGTGGGACTATGAAGAGCCCATGCTGAAAATAATATTATTTTCATCCTGTAATCCATTTTGTCAACTCTGTAGCTAATACGCTGGATACAATTTAAGCAGTGGCTGTGTAGAATATTTCAACAGCTTTATGAACAATGCCCTTTTATTTTTTACTGTTCATGTGTTACAAAAAGAATAACGTTTCCCTGTCCTTCCTTCTGAAGTCTGAAACCCCATTTTGTATTCTCAAATCAGGGACTGTATCGGTTTCCAAGATGTGTAAAAAAAGTATTGGTCACTTTCAAATAATTTCTTCTGTCCATTTGTTTACAACTTTTGGATCTATCTTTTCTGGCTCTGCTAATACGTAGTTAATTTTATGAGGTTTTATTGAAACTTTGGCCTCCTCTGAACTGTCACCTGTATTTGCTTGCTCATAATTCCTCTTCCTGATTTTGTTTAGAATTGGAAAGGTAGTTATTTACTACTTCAGCCATCCTGGATTTCTCCATTATTTGTTCCTCTGACTCTTGAAAGAGATCTCAAAGAGAGGTCTTATTTTTAACTTAACTATACTCTAATCCGTAGGTTTCATCTGAAGTCTGTTTTTTGCTTTTGTTTTTTTTCTTTTTTGGATCTCCAAAACAAGCACCACATTTCAGCACTGGATGACCCCTAACAGACCTGTTTAAGTTAAACTTCTCTCTGAAAACTGTTTCTCCACTATTGTGACAAGTAACACTTAACATTATTGTAACTGGAACATTAGTCAGTTTACTTTGCTTTTGACAACACTTTGTACAATCATTTTTACTGGTTTCCCTGTTAATGTGAATGCTTCATATACAATAGAAATAGAAAAAATAAACGATAGGAAAATGCGGCAGGAGGAACTGAAGTACATGAAATTACTTTAGCTTAAGTTTTGAATTTGTCTTGATTTTAAGTTGACAGTTCCCCTGTAACTAGCATAATTTCATTTTTTAAAAATATATACACATACACATACTTACAGTATGTAAATTTAAGCATGTGTGCAAATCTTTGCAGGACTCGGGCCTAATTTCAGACCTCTGATCCCCGGAAGGGAAAATACCTCCATAAATCTACATGGGGGAAGTTGAGCAAATGCTTGAATATAAGTCAGCTTTCTATGCACTGAATCTCAATCATTATCAGAATGACTTTCTCCTCATACAAAAGCATTGTATGTTAAATTGTCAAAATATTCACTATGCTTTTAGCTTCTCTTATGAAGTAAAGTAGGATGTCAAACCAGGTTCCCAGAGACAAAAGCTAGCATATAAACAGTAATATTTCCACTGCCTTCCATGCTTAGTGGACAGGAGTCCTCCCTCTTCCTTTTGGTGTCCAGATATCTCCCCCTATTTCTACCTGATTTCTACCCTTCCACCCTCAAAGGCCATAACTGCCATCCTTCTTTCAGCCAAGAAATGAACTGGGACTGCTTCCAGAACCTGTCAGTAATGGGACAAGGGCTAGCTCGAGTAATAATTTTCCTTGGCTATGCTGTTCTTGCTTCTTCTGAGGCCAGGTCTACACTACAGACCTATATTGGTATAACTATGTCACTCAGAGATGTGAAAAATCCACACTCCCGAGCGACGCAGTTATACCGACCTAACCCCCCAGCCCTCTCACACGTAGACAGCACTATGTCAACGGGAGAGCTTCTCCCATGGACACAGCAACCGCCTCTCAGGGAGGTGGATTAATGATGCCAATGGGAGAAGCTCTCCTGTTGGCATAGCAGCATCTTCACTAAAGTGCTACAGGGGCACAGTCACACACATGAAAACAAGCCCTCGAAGTACACGGAATTAAAAGACTTAACTAGATCAACTAGGTTGCCAGTAATTTACATTTAACTCTTGAGCACAAGAAGTTAGGATTTCCCAAGAGTAACAAACTCTGACTGTCAAGTCCTAAGATTTATAAAACAGATACAGATTTAGATTTTTTCTTTTCCAGAGGTGCTAGCCTCATGAATATTTGAATACACAGGTATTCACATTATTAGTTACAGTGCTGTAATTCAACAAGCTACTTTCTTTTGTTATTTGCAGCTGTTAAGAGATACTAGAACAAAAGTCACAATATGGACAGCTATAAGAAGAGGATTTTAAAATTTAGGTTTTGCTAAATAATACATATTAGTATTTTATTTTGGGGACTGTAGCTGCTAGCTGGAAACTGGCTGGAAATAAGTACATAAAGATTGTTATAGTATCCCATACAGCTTCTGGGGTAATGAGTGAAAGTTTACGTAGAAGAAATCAATGATAAGGAGGTCTCACTCAGTGTGGGACATTTACAGCATATTAATTCCATTCCAAAATAATAAGAAATCTAATTGATGACCAACAGTCGTTAAATTTTCCACAGCACTTTCATTGTTCAGTGAGGGGCTCTTGGTTAGCTACAGGTTCCCACAAGCAAAATGGAAAAGTAACTAAGAAATTTCTTTTGTCCATGGTATTTTATGAAGAAAAAAAGTTGTTTAAAGTTCTAAGGTAGAAAAGCTAAGGAAAGAGCAGACATTTTTCTGATATTTATTGGTTCTTACACAACGTGTTTTGAAGAGGAAGAAGAAATGCTTACTTGCAAAAAACTTGAAGTCTGGGGATTCCACTTCTCTTCTGGTCTTCCATGCCATGTGTTAAGTATGCTTAAACAGACCTGCAGATAAAATTTTTAATAAGGTCGGGCATAAAATGCACAGGGACAAAATCTGCATAGTTAAATTAACATGACGTTTAGACTTAAAACAACATTTTTAAACTAATAGGAATTTGTAGGGCATCAAAATATATTGTGAACTATGACATATTAGATCTTTTTGAATATCAAACTTTGAAATGGTAACCAAATTAAAGTATACAAATTATAGACAAAGTTCAACTAGGACAGTATGCTAGCAAATGAGTGAAACAGAGAAATTAAAAAAAAATAAAAAATCATAGAAAAACGTCACAAACTCTGGAGGTTCCAAAACATATGCCTCACACAAATTCAATATCCCTGAGAATGTAATGACTTCTTCCCTGCCTTCCCTTAAAAATACTTTTTTTTTTTAAAAAAGGAAAAGGAAACTATTTAGCCAAACAGTATAGATGAACACGCTCTAACACACACACACACCTACCTATATCAAGAGAGCATGAACATTCTTGAATGCTTATGACTGATATGGACTCTGTTTTTCAACAGCACTTTTGTATTTAAGACAGGGGAATGTCTGAAACTAGATCTAAGACTGGAACAAAATCAAGGAAAGGGATTGAGTCGGGGTGCATGAGAGTAGGAGTTCAAGGAGATCCTGAGTGTCAGAGGTTCAGCCCAAATGAAGGCCATTCCTTAAATCCCATACACTGAAAAGGGGCCTCCCTCAAAGCGTTCTGAAATATGTCAGGTGCCACCTGAGGTGGCAGGTGACCATTGTCAACAAGGTCCCAGAAGTGTGTCTGCTTTAAGCAGCCTCTTTCAGAGTCCCTGTAGCAGCGGTGGAGGAAATTCAAGTATGACGATTATTAAAAATTACACAAAAGTACTTTATGGAGAACGAACAGTTTGCATTCCTCTTTCACACGCAATCACCACCCTGGGACCTATGCAGAAATCCCACCAGTGAGCATCCCCAGATTATTTTGAGCACCTCTCTTTAAAATTCCCACTGGAGAACGGAAGAATTAGCTGCTTGTTGGTTTCTGAGGAATATTGCTAGAGTTCTTAAGTAATCTATCTATTTACCTACTTTAGGTAATTATGTGGCCTCCATTACCAAAATATTTGAGTGTCTCAACACCCCAGTGAAGCAAAGAAGTACTACTGTCCCTATTTTACAAAATGGGCAACTGAGGCAGAGAGACTAAGGGTAAAATTTCCAAAAGCACCTGACTGACTTGGTCTAAATCCCATTTCAAAAATGACCTGGCAATTTAGGAACACAAGGCCCTTGACTTTTAATAAAGCTTATGTGGTTTTGAAAATTTTACGCAAAGATATTTAGGAGCCTACATCCCATTTTCAAAAGTGACTTGGGCTCTTTGGATACTGATAACATAACACAAGTGCTCAGCCTATGAAATCTGGTGAGGAGGATGGAAAAGATGATGACCTTCTAGTGAGGTTTGCAGTTCTCCCCCTCAGATACGTGGTTGTTTGTTTGTTTGTTTGTTTTGTTTTTTTTAAATATTTCCCAATTGTTGCAATCTGGTCCATACCATAAGGGAAAAAAGCCCCAGGGTAAGTCATCTCTGGCAGTATACAAAGAGGGGGTGAAGTCCATTAGTAATAGGGAAATCAACCCAATTTCCTTTCAGTTTGGAAGGCAAATTTTAACAAGAAGCTTCTGGGAGCCCTTGAGAACCCCCACCAACATATAATCAGTCAAGAACAGCTGATAACCTTGGCTTCTGGGAGGAAAAATAAATTAGCACTTCTGCATATATAGTGCATAAAAGAAAAAAAGAAAGTTATATTAATAATGTATGCATAGCACAATTAATGATAAACTGTACTTTTATTAAAAGTTCTCTCTCGCATGCAAAGGCAGAACACAAATTTTCTGCACAAACCTGCAAATTTCACACTTCCTTTCCTGGTTTGCTCTTCCTCTGTGCAGCTGCTGTGATTTACAGTAGAGAAATTTAAACTAACCTTCACCTCTAAAGTGCAGGTTAACCGTGGTTGAGACAGCATGAGCGAGCACAGGCACAAGCAAGATTCTTGTCCATTTCACTTTGTTCCTAGCACAACACAAAGCAGGGCAGCAGGACAGACTGACCAACTGACCGACCAAGAAGTATACTTGAATACTGAATTTCATCATGAGAACTAAGTTCAATGCACATTACCTTGCCATCATTGTAAAGATTTGGATTAAATCTCACACTATGGCCTCCAGTTGTTTCCAGATTCACAAGTGGAGGTGAATTCGGATAGTCTTGTGGAAAATATACATCAAATTCAAAGCAACCATTTGCATAAGGGGTGTCTGCTGGGCCAGTTATGAGCACCTATCATATAAAAAGAAATGTGACAAATTGCAGTTTTAAACATTTTATAATTGGTATCTTGAGAGGTTACAGGATAAACTTATTTTTCACTTCCAGTTCTACTTTGAAAATAATGCCTACATAAAAATGTCATAGTCTTACAAATCTGTCTAACCTAGTTGCATTAGTGATTAATCTAAGTTGTTAATGCCTCTCTCTCCTGGTAGCACTACCCAGCCAAAGCAGTTTGGAAGCTAAGTCTACTCCTTTTTTGTACGTCATTAATAGATTGTTTACTAAATACCAATTACAGGGTCATTCTGAGTGCGTCTACACTGCAGTTAAACACCCTTGGTTGGTGCATGTCAACTGACTCCGGCTCGCAGGGCTTGGACCACAGAGCGTTTAACTTAGATGCAGATGTTCAGGACTGGACTGGAGCACACGTTCTGGGACCCTGCGAGGGGGAAGGGTCTCAGGGCCAGCCCGAGCCCAAATGTTTACACCTCAGTTAAACAGCTGATAGCCTGAGCCCTGCAAGCCCTAGTCAGCTGACATGAGCCAGCCACAGGTGTTTAACTGCAGTGTAGATATACCCTCAGTTACATCTCTGCAAGCCAACTGAAGGCAGTGCGGTTGAACAGGAGCCACTAATGGTATACTTTGAATGTAATGGGGTTGCACGAGTATATGTAAGGGCAAATTTTGGCCTGCAGAATCTATTTCTAGTGACGAAAAGGAGGAAAGAATCTGGCTTGACTTTCAAATCCTGGGCTAAGTCTCAAGGCTAGTAATTAGAAAAGAGATGGCTTTACTTGTAAATTGAGCTTATTTTACATGGAAGTTATTGAGAAATTGATGTAGAACTGCAAGATACCATGTTTGTATCAACTTTTCAGAGCAGAACCTCACTTTAAAAAAAAATCCAAAAAATAAAATTATGCACCTATTTCTTTCATTAATCTGGCCCTTCTCTCCAGTTTTAACAGGACTTAACACACAGAGAATGGGTATGGAATATACACCAAGTTGCTAGGACTCTCGTCACCTACAGGAAGTTTATAGAAGTTACAACTGGAAACGATTAAAATGGTAAATTGAATAGTCATGTTTCTCATCAGTATTTAAAAATATTCTCCTAAATGTTTGTTCTACTGAGTACAGAGTCAGAAAGCGCCTTTGTTTCTTACCTTCATGATATCAAGCCGTTCCTCATCACAGCGTACAAAGACACTGGATGAAGATGAAAGTGGCAGTGATGTTGAAAGAGTCACAGCTTCTTGAGCAAGACGTCGAGCCCTGGCAGCACTGTTTGCATCACTTGCATTTTTCACCTGAGACATGTAGTGGTAATTTACTTTAAAAACTAGTTTTCCATCATCAACTTCAGAAACCATTTCAAATGTATCTAGAATAGTGAAAATAATATTTTTATTGCATTAGAAAAATAACGTTACTAATTGATTGATGGTGAATAAAGTGTCAAACTGATACCCATTGAAAAGTTACATTCCATGTAATCAAAACATTCTGCCCTTTCACGCCTCTTTTCTAGGCAGTTTTGTGAGTTAATATAGTGACCACAGAAAATGAAGCATAAGCAGTACTGGGTAGAAGAATCAAGTATAGTTCAGCAGGTTTATAAGCTTCCATGCACAACCATGTTAATGTACCTCAATTCTGATCTATAAAACGTCCTGTTATTCCAGACTAAGCACATTGTGGTCCTAAGGAATGAATAACAATAATTCTAGTCATGGCTCTATTTGGAGCAGACTGCCAACTATGTTTAATATGGGAAAATATTCATAAATATTAGAATGAGACCAGATTTTTTGTCATCATTTGTCATTAAATGAAATTTGATACTTGGTGCCAAAGGTGAAAAGATAGCACCAATAACTCTCCCAGCTACATTCTCTGTTTTCATTGGCAATAAGCTGAAAATAAAATTGATACTAACATAAAAGATAATGTAGCCAAAATGACAACAAGACCTCTATTTGTGACATAAACACTACTCTCAAAATAACAAATGATTTGTCAAGCCACCTTCAATCCTAGTCCTGGCTTCTTTTTCTGAACCCCCACCACCCAAACTTGTATGTTGTGTAACAGAGGAATAGCAGTGAATTCCATAATTAAGGTTATGGGAGCCTTTCGACTAGAAGACTGACTTTGATTCACCATTTAAATATTCTGAGAAAGAGAACTCTTCTGTCTGAAATTCTTCATGCTCTGAGGCAAGAGGCAAATTACTGGGGAAATGTTGAGTTTAATTTGAAAAGTGTTTTTTGAGACAAGGGACCTAGAAAGAGTGCTTTTTCACTTCTGCAAGATGTGTTGGGGGGAGGGGGTGTTTGGGGTTTTTTTTGGACAAAGCAACTTGGTCTAAATACTACAGCTTTGTTTTGAACCATGAATTACTGTACTGTTTTCTTAGGGATGGATGAAAAGCTTTGGATTTAGGATGCAAAGTTTTGAATCCTGGGAGCCTCAAGAAGGTTTCTGTGATTATTACAAGCTCCATGAAGGGTCTTGTAAATATTGGATTGGAAATTTTACAAGACCAAATATCCTACATGATTTCTAGTACTTGTTATTTGAAATACTGCAAGAACATTCTCTCATACAGTATTTTGACTCTTGGTCTTAGATGGCCAGATTTTTAGGGTAGTTTTATTTTTTTCTGGAATCACATGTATTTCATGGACCTAGTCCTCCAAACCCTTAGTCACCCATGTGAATAGTCCCCACTGACATCAAATGGGCTACTTCAGATTACTCACGTGAAGATTTATAGGACTGAAACACATTAATTGATCAAATAAAAAAGAATTTTGTGTATGAGCCAGCAAGAGCACCTAGCAATAAATTATATTTAAAAAAATCTTTTTAATGCTACTCATACATTTTTTAGAAATTCAGGAAACATTTTCCCACAAAAAATCTTCACTGAAATGTTCATTAAAGTTAATAAGAATTATCTTTAAAATATTACAGAAATCCACCGAAAAGGTTTGTATGTATTTTCACTGATGAACCATGCTGGGAGACATGGAGGACAAATGCAAAGTTATGGTTGATTTTGCTAACTGAGGGTCGGATCCTGGAATGGGATCCACATGGGCAGACGGCTGTGCTAGAGTGCAGTCCTACCGAAGTCAATATGGGCCTAACCATACTGAGTCAGTTGCAGACTTTGGGACTGAGGTAAGGTTTTTGCAAAGCCTAAGGCTGTGACCTCTGACATGGACCCACGTCCCTAGTGGCTGTTGAAAGCTTGATGTGAGAATGGGATGAACTATCCACAGCCAACAATTTATGAATGCGTTTAGCCCCCTTTTCTGTTTATGAATTATCCTTGAAAGATTGATTTTTTCCCTAGTTTTTCTCTCATTATTATTAGAGTGGCTTATGTAAAAATATCTGAACCTACAGATAGCTCAGAAACTACTCACACAATGACTACTGCTATGACTATTCCCGATTCATAAAAATCGCAGAAATGCAGGACTGGAAAGTACCTCAATATGTCATCAAATCCAATCTGCTGCACTGAGGCAGGACTAAGGCCTGGTCTACACTGAAAAGTTAGGTCGAGCCAGCTACATCGCTCAGGTGTGTGTGAAAAATCCACACACCAGAGCGTTTAGTTAAGCCGACCTAACCCTCAGTGTACACAGCACTAGAGCAACGAAAGAATTCTTCCATCAACCTACCTACCGCCTCTCAGGGAAGTGGATTACTTATGCAGATGGAAGATGACCTCATGCATAGATAGTGTCTACACTGAAGTGCTACAGTAGCATTTCAAGTATAGATAAGCCCTAAGTATTATCTAGACATCCCTGACAGGTGTTAACTAACCCGTTCTTAAAATCTGCCAATGACAGACTCCACAACCTTCCTGGTTAATTTGTTCCAGTGCTTAACTACCCTTACAGTTAGGAAGTTTTTCCTAATGTCTAACCCCCCTCAGTCTTCTCTGCTCCAGACTAAACAAATTCAGTTTTTTCAATCTTTCCTCTTATGTCACGTTTTCTAGACCTTTTATAATTTTTGTTGCTCTCCTTTGGACTTTCTCTAAGTTGTCGACATCTTTCCCAAAGTGTGGTGCCCAGAACTGGACACAGTATTCCAGGTGAGGCCTTAATAGTGGTGTGTAGAGTGGAAGAATTACTTCTCATATCTTGCTTACAACGGTCCTGCTATTATATCCTGGAGTGCTGTTTGTTTTTTGGCAACATCATTACATTGTTGACTCATATTTAATTTGTGATCCCCTGTAATCCTCAGATCCTTTTCTGGAGTACTCCTTCCTACACAGTCATTTCCCGTTTTGTATTTGTGCACTTGATTATTCCATCTTAAGTATAGTACTTTACATTTGTCCTTATTGAATTTCATCCTAATGTATTTCATGCAATTATTAGTCACTTAAGTCCCATGTTATTGCTTCTTCATTCTACCAAACTCAGAGATTTTATAAGAAGGCCCACAAAAATTTCTGGTGTGAATACCCAGTAACATGAGTATTCATGACTAAGGCTGTTGATTTATCGCAGTTAACTCCGGTGCGTAACTAAAAAAAATTAATCACGGTTAATTGCAGTTTTAATTGCACTATTAAACAATAATAGAATACCAATACAAATGTATTATAAATATTTTTGGATGTTTTTCCACATTTTCAAACATATTGATTTAAATTACAACACAGAATACGAAGTGTACAGTGTTCACTTTATATTATTTTTGATTAGCATTTTCACAGTGCAAATATTTGTAAACAAAAGAAATAGTATCTTTCAATTCATCTCAGACAAATACTGTAGTGCAATCTCTTTTTCATGAAAGTGCAATTTACAAACGTAGAATTTTTGTTGTTACATAACTGCACTCAAAAACAAAAAAAAGTAAAACTTTAGAGCCTACAAGTCCACTCAGTCCTACTTCTTGTCTTAGTAATTGGCTGAACAAACACATTTCTTTATATATATATGGGAGACAATGCTACTCGCTTCTTATTTACAATCTCACCTGAAAGTGAGAACAGGCATTCACATGGCCCTTTTGTAGCTGACTTTTCTTAAACATTCACATGCCTCTTCGTGCTTCGGCTACCGTTCCAGAGGACATGGTTTCATGCTGATGACGTGTTAATTAAATAATAATGTGTTCATTAAATTTGTGACTGAACTCCTTGGTGAAGAATTGTATGTCTCTGGCTCCATTTTACCCGCATTCTGCCATATATTTCTTGTTATAGCAGTCTCGGATGATGACTCACGTTGTTTGTTTTAAGAACACTTTCGCTGAAGATCTGACAAAACGCAAAGAAGGTACCAATGTGAGATTTCTAAAGATAGCTACAGCACTCGACCAAAGGTTTAGGAATCAGAAGTACCTTTCAAAATCTGAGAGGGATGGGGTGTGGAGAATGCTTTCAGAAGTCTTAAAAGAGCAACACTCTGATGCGGAAACTACAGAATCCGAACCACCAAAAAAGAAAATCAACCTTCTTCTGGTGGCATCTGACTCAGATGATGAAAATGAACATGCGTCGGTTCGCACTGCTTTGGATCGTTATTGAGCAGAACCCATCATCAGCATAGACACATATGCTCTGCAATGGTGGTTGAAGCATAAAGGGACGTATGAATCTTTAGCACATCTGGCACATAATTATCTTGCGACACTGGCTACAACAGTGCCATGCAAATGCCTGTTCTCACTTTCAGGTGACAATGTAAACAAGAAGCAAGCAGCATTATCTCCTGCAAACGTAAACAAAAACTTGTTTGTCTGACCGATTGGCTGAACAAGAAGTAGGACTGAGTGGACTTGAAGGCTCTAAAGTTTTACATTGTTTTATTTTTGAATGCAGGTTTTTTTGGCACACAAATCTACATTTGTAAGTTCAATTTTCATGATAAAGAAATTGCTCTACAGTACTTGTATTAGGTGAATGGAAAAATACTATTTCTTTTATCTTTTTTACAGTGCAAATATTTGTAATCAAAAATATAAAGTAAGCACCTTACACTTTGTATTCTGTGTTGTAAATGAAATCAACGTATTTGAAAAAGTAGAAAACATCCAAAAATATTTAAATAAATAGTATTCTATTATTAACAGCACGACTAATAGTGATTATTTAATTACTTAACAGCCCTATTCATGACACACTCCAGAAATGTATCTCTGAACAAAATATTGTCTTACAATTATTCATAGAAGCAAATAAGTTGGGTTAAACAGTTGTTTTTGCAGCATTTGTAAACCCCCCCACACCAATATTTGAGAAATGATTATAAATACTATCAAAGCATCTAAGAGCCCGGTGACGGACCAAGACCCCATTATGTTAGGTACTGTACAGACGCAGATCAAAGAGACTGTTCCTGTCCTATATAGTTTACAATTTAAATACAAGACACAAGAAAACAGAAGGATATAGAAAGATAGATGGAGGAACACCAAGGAAACAAGGAGACCATGTTGGTCAGCAGTGGTCTCTGAGAACTAAAACACACACAAAGATCATTTTGTAATTTGCATTTGAAACACCCTGTACTTAATACATTTGAACATAATTTAATGCAACTTACTACAACCTGAAAATGTGGATATGGGTAACTTTCTGTATAAATTTGTTAGTCTCTAAGATGCCACAAGTACTCCTCATTCTTTTTGCTGAAACAGACTAACATGGCTACCCTTCTGAAACCTTTCGCGTGTGAACAGTTTACTGTCTGAAGTTATTCACATGTGCAAATCTTTACTGGACTGAAGCCTCATTGTATGTTTTTAGAATTCTTCTTTTTCCACAACAACATTATACAATATTAATACTTCTTAACTTACCAAACTGGAGTTTTTTCATGACAGCCACATACTTTTCTTCAAGGGACCTTAAAACAGACAAAGGCTTGGGCTTCACAGAAGCCTTTTTGGAGTATTCAGCCAACTTCTTTTCTGTTATATAAATATTTAAAAGTGATATATATTTTTCCACATAAGATTAAAATCTGATGTTCTCTCATTTACTAGTGGCTGGTTTCACAACGATACTGAACACACATTCCCCACAAGTGATAACAAAATCAGCTCTTTATTTCAGATTAAGTTGCGCTTTACAAATAATGTAACTGTAAAGCTCAAACTATCAGCTTGCATTGTGAATTTAAGATAGTTTTCTTAACTTTTTATAAAATTCCATGTTTCCCTACCCTATGGACTTGTAGAAGACCACATATATTGTAAAATCAGTGTTACCATAAGAGCTATTCATTTTTGGTTTCTTTAATTTCTGTATAGACACCAAATGTTATATGAAATTTCTTCCATTTTAATCCTTAATTTAGGTTTTCTTTGTTCTGTATTTAATTTACTAAGAATTAATTTTTTTATTCAAGAAGTTTAATTGCAACAGCAGAGTTATTACTTTGTCAGCTTTTCTCATACTCATTTTCCTCTTAATGTTAGACAAGATGTTACATAATTGTGACAAAAACTGGAAGATACAGCATTGTCCCTTACACTAACCAGTTTTGTATAATCTGACCAAGAATTTTAAAAACAAGTGCCAAAGTTTCCCAGGAAACTGCTGGGTGTTCAGCAGTTTTGAAAATCAAGCCACTTAAATCCAAAATTAAAGACTCAGGGACTAGATTCACAAAGGAACTTATGCATTGCTATGTGAAGTGTTACAGTGCCTAACTTGTAGGCACTTTGATACCAAGTGGAATCTACAGCCCTGAATTAGATACCTAGGCTCCCGATGCAGTGCAGAGGGAGCAAGATAGATGCCTAAGAATGGGATCCACAAAAGCCAGCACACTGAACTGGGAGCTGCCTAAACTAGTCAACAGGAAATTCCAAAGAGGGGGGTGAGTCCTAAGTTGTCCCCTTCAAAGGGACTTGGACATCAATCACTGCTTGGGAATCATTGCGGTGAACCCTCTTCTCGAGGTAGGCGCCTAAGCTGCTGTTGTGGTTTTTGTTTGGGCAGGCAGAGGAATGCCTACTTTGAGGATCCCGCTGGGGCATATGCATGAGATAGGCACCTAGATGCTAGACTGTGGCAGCTCACTGGATAAAACTTAGGGAAGTTTAATGGTGGAACTGCAAGGGACTAAGGACTTTAGACATCTGCAGGGTTACATGGCATCTGAGCAGAGATTTTGAGGATCTCAGTGTTGCCTAAATATTGGACTTAGGCACCTTAAATGGCAGCTGGGCATCTAAGTCCTAGGAGTCTAACTTCTAGCATCCATTTTTTAAAATCTTGGCCTCTGAATTTTATGTCAACAAGCATGCTAAAAATCTTATGTACAGTATTAATCAACATATTGACTATTTTATTTTATTTTACCTTGATTTGCTTGGCGCAAACTGGTGGTAGCAGCATAAACTATCTCAGCAGTCTTCTGGATGTCCGGTACCAAAAGCGTCAGCCCCTCTGGTTCTTGATCAGAAGCATCTGGTTTTACTCCTGCTTTAGCTTTTTCTTTTTTAGACCTGTTTGTTGAAAAGAATTGGGGGGGGGGGGGAAGAGGTTATAGGACTGTAATCAGACACAGTATTCAGAAAGGTTTCAGAGTAGCAGCCGTGTTAGTCTGTATTCGCAAAAAGAAAAGGAGTAGTTGTGGCACCTTAGAGACTAACCAATTTATTTGAGCATAAGCTTTCACGAGCTACAGCTCACTTCATCGGATGCTGTAGCTCATGAAAGCTTATGCTCAAATAAATTTGTTAGTCTCTAAGGTGCCACAACTACTCCTTTTCTTTTTGAGTATTCAGAAAGCTGGCTATTATTGACAATGGGTAAAAACATTAGCACTAAAAACAACAAAGCCTTTTTGAAATGCAATGTGTTGCCACATCTACCATGAAATATGATAAAAACGGAATTGTTTCCTTTAAATATCACAGTCATTAGCATATGATCTTGACTGGACCAGCAAAAATGTGTGTTTTGGGTACAGCAAAATGAAGTTTGAAGAAAGGCAAAGGTAAATGACTGTCATTTTAACAAAACTTTTAATCTTGCCAACCCACCAATAGTTTACATCTGCATATAAATAGGCTCTTGAAGAGAAAGCATGAGACTGACAATGCTAAATTATTTAGTGTGTATATTTTCAAAGTTTATTTGTAAATTAAGTTCTAATATGCATATGCACTGAACCCTATGTAAACCATTACAGATTTTAATGTGGGCATTTCACAAAATCATTTTCATTTAGTTCTAGTGAGTTTTTTGCTTCTCTGTAAATCTTTGTTTTAAAAGCAACAGCTGTTCATTTTAAGACTCAAACAAGATTAACAGACAAACCACCACTTGTTTCCTGTTTTTCTATTATCACAGGCATCAGTATAACAAAAAGATGCTTATGTAAGTAGAAATTAGCAATTTAATGCTTTGATGCTCCAAACTACTACTATTTTTTTTCCTTTTTTGTGTGTGCCATCACTGAATAGTTCAGACGCTCTGTATATTTTAAAACAGGCTGAAATTGTGTTAATACTGTTTCTAAAATATTCAACACTGAGGAAATTATGGTGATATTTAAGGTCTTTGAACCTCATCAAATAAAACTATCCCTAGAGTATGTTAACAACAAAGTTAATTTATTGTAGTAACACTGATTTTTCCTTGTACCAGATTTTTTGCTCAGAATGATGCTGACCTATTGTTTTCTTAGAAGAAACACTGGATTTTCAAGAGTACTCGTGCAGAGAAAGAGGGGAGCTAAGCAACACACTCTATTAACGCCACAGGAAGATATTTTTAAATGCACAAAAGGCAGTTGGGGTGCCTAACTCCCACCATTTGTGCTTTTCAAAATCTCCACCTTCGTCTTTTGCTTGTAGAGATATAGACTAAGATTTTAAAAAATGGGAGCCTAAAGCTAGGTTCCTAAATCTGTATTTTGGTACATAAAAAAGTGGAGAGATTTTCTGAAGTGCTGAGCCTCTAATACAGGGGTGGACAAACTTTTTGGCCCGACGGCCACATCTGGATATGGAAATTGTATGGCAGACCATCAATGCTCATGAAATTGGGGGTTGGGAGGGTGTGAGGGCTGCAGCTGGAGGTGTAGGCTCCGGGGTGTGGCCAGAAATGAGGAGTTCAGGGAGTGGGAGTGGGCTCCAGGCTGGGGTTGCGGTGTGGGGAGGAGTGAGGGTTCTGAGGCGGGGCTGAGGATGAGGGGTTGGGGGTGCAGGAGGGTGCTCCGGGCTGGGACCGAGGGATTCGGAGGGCGGGAGGGGGATCGGAGTGGGGTAGGGGGTTGGGGCGTGGGAGGGAGTCATGGTGCAGGCTCTGGGGTGTGCTTACCTCAAGCAGCTCCCAGAAGCAACAGCATGTCCCTCCTCTGGCTCCTACGCGGAGGCACGGCCAGGCGACTCCACACGCTGCCCCATCCGCAGGTGCCACCCCTGCAGATCCCACTGGCCATGGTTCCTGGCCAATGGGAGCTACGGGGGCGGCACTTGGGGCAGAGGCAGCGTGCGGAGCCCCCTGGCTGCCCCTATGCATAGGAGCCAGAAGGGGGACATGCTGCTGCTTTTGGGAGCTGTGAGGAGTGAGGCAAGGCTCTGACCCCGCTCCCCGGCTGGAGCGGGGCAAGCCCCGGAACCCACTCCCCAGTGG
This sequence comes from Lepidochelys kempii, assembly GCF_965140285.1. Lineage (NCBI taxonomy): Eukaryota > Metazoa > Chordata > Testudines > Cheloniidae > Lepidochelys > Lepidochelys kempii. The sequence goes on along the minus strand of NC_136382.1, from coordinate 147,629,724 downwards.
GAGCTCGAGGGCCGGATTAAAAAATCTGGAGGGCCGGATTCGGCCCCCGGGCCGTAGTTTGCCCACCCCTGCTCTAATAGCACCAAGTGAAGGCCACAGATTGGCTCTTGAATTCAGAATTCTCAAGCTGCTTGCAAGAAACAAAGAGAATGCACCTCAGCTTTTCAAGATTTTCAAAACCCTCGAGATTTACAAGGAAGAAAAATATGCCAAAGGCAAAGAAAATGTGGCTGGTCAAGCTACTGAAAGGGAAATTATTGTCTTAAAAATTATTTCAAAAACCCCTCTTCAAAACAGGTTAGTAGGAGCTCTATTCTCCATAATAAATCTCATATATTTTACTTTAGATTTGGAAAATCTAAACCTCTTCCTCCAATTTTAATTTTAAAGCAAGTTGTAAATAAATGTACAGGCCCTAATTCAGCAAAGCACTTAAGCACATGTTCTAAGACTAAGAAAAAGAACCAAAAACATACAGTGAACTCTAAAAACAGTTCAACACCAGTAATACTTAATTTAGCAAATGCTTTGTTAGCTAGATAATAAGTGTAAGAAAGAAAATTTAAGAAGAGGAATAATTAGACAAACAAATATGAGTTTTTAATATCAACATATTCCCTTTTTCTGCCTCCCTCCCTTTCCTGAGCGTTAAGCATCTTAACATGTAAAACTATTTGTTTCTTCACAAACAAACAATAGTGCCTTGTGATGTGGGGCTTTTATTCTGCTCAGGTGGGATAAAGGGATCTTTAAAAAATAGAAACAGACACACTGGAGAATCTTTCCACAGAACAGAATTTCCCATGTGGGTTAGGGTTGGCAGAATGACCCTATTCTGCCACCCTCAACACCACCACCCCACAACCTCTAGCTCTTCACAACTGGTGTAATGTTCATACAGGGCTGTTACAAGTTGATACATCTTAGAGCAGCTCCAAGGCTGCTGTAACTAGTGTGCCAGGGGCCAGAATTCAGGATGTGCAAAGAGCCACCTCTCACACGCTCTCCTCCTCCACCTAAATGTTTAATAAAGGTATTGATAAATGACCAGGTTGCTGCCCTGCAGATTTCCTCAGTTGAAGCATAACCTTTCTGCCCAGGATGTCACCAGAGATCTTGCAGAGTGTGCTTTGATTCCTTCAGGAATAGGTTTGCTGAATGCCTTGTATAGTTTGAAGAGGTTTGCACAATGCCTAACAATCCATCTGGTCAGGGATTGTTTGCATGCCCAAAGACTGTGGCATTTTGGGAAAAACAAAACAAACAAGGAGCACGACTGCAAGATCTTTAGAGCTATAGATATATCCAGATTGTGCGACAGCAGAATGCTGTGGATTTGGACAGAACGATTGGAGGATCACTGCCATGTGAAGCATGGAAAGATGAATTCAAATTTATGAATCTATACAAGTCTGACATATTGTTATGGGGACCAAACCGTTCACTCAGTCAGCCGGTGTGTATATATGCACAACGACATCTAACTTTAACTTTTGGCCAAGTTCAGTTTTTACTTTATCACTCTGTGATAATAGAGCTTTATATGGTGCATGTAATTTTTGGAAGTATCTCAGTTTATCCTTAATGCGTCCCAGTCTGTTAAATCTCCCAAATTCTTTTAAAATCTCTTCTGTATTCTGTTCAAAAGGAAAGTTATATATACATTTGGCAATCTGCATTTTCCAGCTGCTATTCTCCCCCAGCACATTCTCCATTATTTCAAAACTCTACTGTAGTGGTTCTCAACTGGGGGTCTGCATCCCCAAGGGGCCTCAAGCAGGAAACCAGAGCCCAAGCCTCACCACCCCACGCGGCTAAAACCCCGAGCCCTGGCACCCGCCACCATGGGCCTGAAGCTAGGAGCCCCAGCAGCCCCCACCACAGCGGTGAAGCCGGGAGCCCTTGGGGAGCAGTAACCACAGGGGACTTCTCCTGGCGCACAGCCTCTAGGTATTGCCTCCCTACACCATGAGCTACCCTCCTGCCTGCACACAGTCCCCAGCTATCCCCTCCCTGCACCCTGAGCTACCCACTGCCCGCACACAGTCCCCAGCTATCCCCTCCCTGCACCCTGAGCTACCCCATTGCCCGCACACAGCCCTGAACCATCATGTCATAAGCGAAGACTGACCTGCCCTGGAGCGGGGAGTGGAAGGCTGAAATAGAGGCCAAGTGGTCCTTAATCAATGGAGGGATAACCCTTGGAGCTTGAGGGTCAGAAGGATCGCCTGCAGCGAGGCCCGTTCAGCCCAGATACCTTGGTGTGAGGACCAGCATGTGAACCTTTTCCATTTGGCCAGATAGGTCACTTTGGTGGAAGGCTCTCTGCTACCCAACAAGACATGTTGGACCCAGGCCAAACATTCCTGCTCTTCCACATTCAGTCATGCAGTAACCAGGCTGTCAAGTGCAGCACCACCAGGTTTGGGTGCAGAAGACTGCCGTGGTTCTGGGACAGCAGATTCGGCTAACGAGACCAGCTGCAGTGGGGCGGCTACCGAAAAAATCCAGCTGTGTGCTGAACCAGTGCTGGTAAGGCCAAGCCGGGCTATCAGGATCACCTTCGCTTTGTTGTGTTTGATCTTCATAAGGACTCTGTTGATCAAGGCACTGGGGGGAAGCCATACATCAGAGCCCCCGATCATAGGAGCAAAAAGGAGTCCGACAGAGAGCCCCTGTTCACCCACCCCGAATCGAGCACCTGGGGAGTTTCCCACCTCCGGAAGATTACACCCACCACCTCCAGATGGAGCGACCACTCGTGGCAAGAAGAGAAGGTCAAGCTGAGGCCCCAGGCACTCCAATAGGGCCACTGTACCAGCCACTGGCCCTGCTGCCAGAACAGCATCATGTAGATCGACGTAGCCTCAGGTGCCCAATTGTGCTGGTGCTGCCTCGGCAAGGGGCTGAACTCCCTTTCCATGCCAAAGGAATCCCATTCCTGTGACCACCGTTGGGCCGTTGATTCCTGAGCGTGGCAACTAACCGTCACTGTGGGTGAACAATGCCTCGAATAGGTAGATGGGTGCTGAGAGCAGGGGGATCGGTACCACATCAGAGAACATTCCCACGGTGTAGGTGACGATCATCGACATTGTGCAGACAGTTGGCAGGAGAGTGACTAGTGCTGGCCATATGATGACCGATGTCTCCCTCTGGGAAAATCTCGTCAAGAGGGAGGAGACCAGAAGCGCCATGCCAGAAATCTTAAATGTCGAACCAGTGACCTGAGCTGTTGTAGAGACCTGGGGCATGGCGACGGAGAGCATTGCCTCAGCTCCGGGGACCGGCAGCATTCACTCACCTCTGGGGTGTTATTACGACTGGCTTGCCCTCGTAGGGAGCCTTTGCTGGGTCCATCGCAGTGCACAGTGCTGGCTGTGTTTGGAGAGTCCTTTGCTCTCTGGGAAGGCATCGGCCCCACTATGGGTCTGGGTTCCCTACCACTCATGGTATCAGTGGCGGATCCCTCGTGGGGGTTAGGGGCCCCCTCAGGGGTGATGGGGGGGCGTCTCCATGGAGCTCTGGGGTGGATCGGTGGCCGAAACTGGGTCCTTTACCCGATACCCCTTGGCCTTTCTTGCCTGGAACTGGGGAGTCACACTTCGACTTCTTCTTGGGCACTGGAGAAGGGGAGCGGTACTGGATAGAGCCCAGTGCCGAGGATGCACCACTCACCAAGGACGAAGTACTGGGAGTCGAGTATGGTTGGGAAGGCTCAGAGGCTGGGCGGAGAGCACCCTCCATGTGGATGGCCCTCAAAAGGATGTCGCACTCTTTGTGTGTTCTGGGACGAAAGTTCTTACAGATGCAATACTTCTTCACATGTGATTCCCCCAAGCACTTCAGGCAGCTGCTATGGAACAGGGCTTAAAACCCAGAGACTGGGGCAAAGTCCCTACCATGACTCTAACTTACCAACTACAGTACTTAACACCTACTCCACTAACTGCTTTAAACAAACTATTTACAAGACACTAAAACTCAAAGAAAAGGAGAGAACCACTGAGCACTTGCTAGACAAGGGAAAAAAGGCGCTCTGACCAACCACCACAGATGGTAAGAAGGAACTGAGAGGGCCTAGGGCCGGCGGCGCCTAATATACCAATGCATAAGCACAGCACTCCAGAGGGCATCACAGCCAACCCCACAGATACCACACTAAGGGAAAAAAGTCTCTGACAATTGTGCACATGGGTACACACACACTAGAATAGAATCAACATGAGCAAGCACTCAAAGAAGAACTCAATATTCTTCCTTTCCCACCCTCAGCTTAGAAAGCTGGATATCAGCAGGCTTTAGCTTCCTGTCATATTACATTTGCAGTCTTACAAAGACTGCGACATTCTATGGCTACTATTTCTGAAGTAAAAGAGGAGCAGAAAAAAAGCTTGAAGGCTGTCTTTATAAAGGTACAGAGAAGGGTACAAAAGGTGTAAGGAGTTATAATTCTGATATTGGAATACCACGGCAAGGTAAATAAATGTACTCGGGAAACAGGCTTTTGGAAAAGTGAAAAACTTTTCACTTCTTAAATCATATTTCAGAATAGCTTGTCCAACTATCCCCAAAACGTTGAAGAAGAAAAAAAACAAAACAAAAACAAAACTTTCCTCATGCAGAATGCCACACAAGAAAATTTAGTACAATTTCTTCAGCTTTGGTTAAGTTTGAGGAAGGGATCAAAAGCAATCTTATAATGGAAATAGAGTTATACTCTTAATTTGGCTAAACTATTTTCTCTCAAAACGGAAGCAAAGCCTGGAAACCTTTTAAACTTTACTTGGCCAGTTCTATGAAGTACCGTAAAGAGTCCTTGCAAACCACCTTAAGTCTGCAGGTGCCTCTAAAAACCTTTATGTCCTAGGACTTGATCAGTTCCACTATACTTCTAATGAAGCCACTTATGTCCATGAGTTTCTCCAGGTTGAATCCATATTATGTATTATACAGTATCTCTCCTGGGTACATGTAAGTATCAAAACTATAAAGTCAGGTAAGCCAAACCTCACTTGAATCAGGGAGTTGGTTGAGGAAATGGAATAAGCTCCAATATAAAACTTTCCAAAACAGTAAACCACCACCAACTAAAAGAAACAAGACAGTCTGTTATTTTGCCTCATCACGTGGCCTGGGACCTTGTCTCCTGGAGACATTTTCTCTTCCCCAAAATGAAGGAGCAATAAAAAAAGGGGAAGCATACCTTTTGCCAGATAAACTAAAGGATTAGATATGCACTAATAACCACACTGAGATGTAACCCAAGATCATACTATGCTAGCTTTCACTCATTTACAGGATTTGTGGCTGTTACTAAAAAGAAATCTAAACAAAGCCTCTATCCTTGGACCTGGCAACGTATCCCACTAAAGCATGGAACACACACTCCTGACTTGTTTATCTGAAATTAAGGCAGACCCAAACAGAATTACAATTAATCTTGCTTTTGGTCCTCCACGAAAAGAGAAACCCCCAGCCTTTAGGGCAGCATTTCTCAATGTGGAGCACAGATGGTGTGGAAGATGTATAAATTAAGACGACGGGGCCTTTCACACTACATGGTGAGACTGAAGGAGGTTGTGATTGAGCCTCATTTCAGGAAAATGAAATCAACTTTTAAAAATTTGGCAAAAGCTGCTTTAAATTATTCCAAAACTGGGGTCTATTAATTTTCACAAAGGCAAGGTATGACAGCTCAGCAAATTATCACAAAGCTAATACCCATAACTGCTCTGCAGCTAGATTCCTTGAAGAGGAAAATTATTTAGGTGTCAAGTATTAACATGATAACCCAAAACAAACTATATTTTGGGTTTACAAGTTTTGCTAGTAATGACTAACTGCTAAATAATTAGCTCTAGCAATGTTAGATTTCTTGGTTCTGGTGATATGTGGGAAATCCAAAGCTAAAATTTAGGTCTACAGTTTAATGGATGCAGGGGATTTAGGGCCAGATCCTCAAAGGCCAAAGGGGACATAGGCCATAGATCCTTAACTGAAATAAAAGGGAATTATGCACCTAAATACCTTTTCAGGATCTGGACCTTAATATCTGCTGCTACTTCAGTAGCTAGACACTGACTGGGTACAGATGGCTAAATTTTCAATAGCGGTCTCTAATTCTGAGTGCTTTATTTTCGAAGGGTCTAATGTTAGTGGATTTTCAGAGGCATTGTGCTCAACTGTGACAATTGACAGGGCACTATAAGTGATTTTTGGGAGAGCAACAGGCGTTGGGGCAAGTACCTCAAGGAGGTACCTTTGTCTTTACTTTAATAATTTGACATTCAAATTTGGTTTACCTTCTCCATAAGAATGCCTTGCAGTAGTTATATCAAAGCAATAACCTTTTTAACCTTAAGTAAAATAATGGTTGGAGAGACTGGAGAGGAAACCACAGTTGCAGGTTAATTTATATCTCATCTAAGATCTAGGTAACAGTCCTGCTAAATATGGTATCTTGTAGTTATTGTAGATTAGGATTCAGTTTTACATTCTCATACTTTGTGTCCCCTTGCCCTCTTGCTGTAAGATACAAGTATCTTTGCTCATGTTATCTATTATTTTGTGTATCATGCCCTTCTCAGTGAAGCCTTCCTATTGTTTCTCCCTCCTTTGGGCTTATTACTCATTTAAATGCCTCAGAAATCTGTCTACATGTGGATGCCATCATCATTACAAACATGATGCAAACCTTTGGATCACTGTACAATCAATGACATCTTTCAGTTACACTACCTTTGATTAAGCTTTATTGTCTTGCCTCCTTGTCTATGTACTTAGCATTATATCCAATTTTACTGATAATCTTTCAGTTTCTTTCCAATCAACATGTGGTACTTGAAATAATTCCTTTGAACTAGATGGGGAAGGGATCTGCCTCAAGGGATTCATTTCCATGGCCTGTCTTTGATCAAACATTTCTTTTGGCCTGAAATCTATTACAATTTAGAAATCTCTTCATCCCAGGACACTTCTGTCTTCCTGACTATATTGCTAGCCACTCTGAGACAGAATTTAATTCCCTTTTAGTCATTAGTTATTACATTTTGTTTTACATTTAACAAATCCACTTAATAGATGATCACAGCTTCAATCATCACACAGCCCTTTCTAAATAACCAGACCCAACTCTACCTATGGCAGGAGTCTTTGCCCATTCCCAAACACTGGCAAAAGTACACAGTTTTAAAAACAGATTCTTGCAAACTGAAGAGATCAAAGCTCTTTTGAAGGAGACCTTTGGAATCACTGACCGAAGTCTCAAACCAGTCTACGCCACATGTATCCCAAGCAACAATGGGAAGTCTCACACACATTGTGAAATTCAAACTCCTATCCCCATGCTAAAGTGGTTATTGGAAGGGCTAAAACAATACTTTGGTTCAAACCCAGTGAAAGATAAACTTAGACTTCAAATGGAGTTGGGTCACAGAAAAAATAAACACCAAAATAAGCAGGGAGGCAAGGGAGAGCAAAGGTTACAGGTTAGAATTAGGCCTCCTTGAAATCCTTTGGTCCAGCTTGGGTCCATGAAATAGGACCTTTCTAGCAATGTGAATGACATGCTGTCAATATAGAAACTTCTGCTGGTAGTTCCCTTGTAGGCAGAAAAGACTGCATATCTGAAGAAGGTTCCATTCACCAGGCTTTTATAAACACGTCAGCAGCTTTCTTTTGAGCCCAAAACTTAACTTCATGCACCTGATGTAAATTCAAAGGTAAGACAATAACCCATGTTTGAAAGAAGTGTGGTTTTACTCCACCATTTGTAAATGCACATGCCACTGGTAAGTCAAATTCATAATTGTGGAACTCCAGGTCTGCCTTTTTGTGTATGAACACTGTTTCCACACAAAGTCTGAATTCCTTTTCTCTGGATTTAGATTAGGGGGAAAATGATCTGAGAATCTCTCTAAACTCCCTCTGATACATGTGTACTTCTAGAAAAAAGGGAGGAGAAGGCCCAGCTGAAGACTGTACCACACCTATGTGGGAGAGAGGAAGCTGCTGAGAGACCTCATAAGCCCTTCTGGAGAGCCAGAGAAAGGCACATGAAGTTCTAAAATTGAAGCGGGAAAGAGAATAGATTCCCCACATTTCCACAGCCAGAGTATAAGTCTGCAGGTGGGTGCCTGCACATGCACACACTAGCAGTGATGATCAGTTTTTGAGCACTGATTATGGAGATTTAAATAGGATCATTCCATTGAAATCACCTAAAAATCAACAAGCCCAGTAACAAAATACACCAAGAATAAATTGTCATAATACTTGCAATGGGAATAAGTAATCCATATTAACATTCTCCCATTCTTTTTCTCTACTTTTACCTGGATGCTTTAAAAAACAACCACCACTAAAAAACTACACAAACAAAATCTTTATTGCTCTAAAACTCTGTTCCAAAATTCTGTTTTTAATGTGAGACAAAAATTATACTCTACCAAAGTTAGCAGATACAGTGCATGTTGTAATTTATCAAATTTTTGAGTAGATGAAAGTGCTAGAATGGCAAGGAGATGAAACTAAAAATTTAATGTAGTCTCTCAAGCTTACATTTAGAGTTACACAAATGTTGGAAAAAAAGATGACAAAATCATCTCAGCTCACATTTAAAGTACTGACAGCCGATGGAAAACTGAGCAATATTTCAATGATATATGCGCTAGACAAGATAGAGTACATGCTAATAATTTAAATTTTTAATTTAGCTTGTGCTAAAAAATGACATCCTTACCTTTCACACTGTGCTAAATGAATAATGAGTGATGATACATTCTGGAGACAACTTCAATTTTTAAAATCAATACGGAGACTTATCCAAACTGAAAATTTCAGAGACAAATTTGATCACACTGAATGGTAAATTTATCAAAAGTGTTGATACAATAAAGCCACTGCACCTTTCAGCTCTTCGGTTACAGAGTTACTAGTAATGGTAATTCTTGGAGAGAATTATATCAATATTCACATTATTGGAATAAATTTGTCCTAGGCTTGCAAGCTTGGAATCTTCCAGAGAACAATATTTGGGCCATTCACCCTCTCATGCCTCCTCGCCTTATGTATGTCTCCAAGGGTGTAAAAAGGACGTGTGGTCCCAACTGTCCTTCAGAAGATACAGGTAGGGAGTGTGACTATGTAGAAGCAACACTTTTGAAGAACTACAATAACTTGTAAGTACTTTCTCTTTCTCCCTTCGGGTGCCTCTGGTCTTAAAGTCTATGAGTTTGTGAGTCAGGGAGGAGACAGAACGGGGTCTCTTTCCATATGTTCTCTGAGCCCAACCACCAAGTTAGCCCTCCTAAGACTTGTAAACCACCTGTAAAAAGGACTGTGACCTTTTTTGTCCATGGAGTATCTGGCTACTGTATACACGAACTTCAGCCACAGTTGTAAGGGCTGAAGATTAAATCTGGCAAATGGTGTCACATACCTACATGCCAACACATGGCATAAAAGACGCATATATGTATGCACGGGAGCACAAGGCAGCATAGGGCGCATGTGTGGCCCCAATCACCACTGCTACTCAAAAAGTTCCAGTCTTGTGCACATGAAGTGCATGTACAAGTATAGCAGAATCCACAGTAACACAAATGTGCAAAAAAAAAAAATCATAATTCCCTCGATCTCACCCTGACAAGCTCCAAAGGCATTTCTTCAGTAGTGAAACTTCTGGGGAGAGCCCACTTTTAAGGTGGGTCTTTCACCTATAAGCAGCAGGCAAGGCAAGCATGTCATCTTTCTTTCAAAAGCTATTTTGAGCCAGGGGAGTTGCCCTCATTTGCTCTGTCTCTGACTGCTCCACTCCCACTTCTGAGGGACTGAGCTTATTCAGCTTGGCAGCAGGACATGCATAGACCTGTAAAAGTTAGGTTTGTCTTGTTGCAGCCCAGCAAGAATAAAGTTAGGGAAAATGGAAGGTTTAAGTCTCCAAACACTTGGTTACCACCAATCTTTCCAACCGGTGAGTAACTACTTACTAAAGCAGAACAATATCCAAACACACCAAATTATTTTGGAAATTTCAAATTTATTATTGAACTTCTGGTAAGAGGAATGTATGGTAAAACAAAATACATAAAAATAAAACCTAAATCTCAATTAAACTGATAGATTGCAGTCCATAAACCATGCTGCTAATTGGTAAAAATCAATTTAATTGAATAATGACATAAGATGTTATGAAGAGTGACGTTAAAACCTAGCAGAGGCAATAAAATGGTATATGGTTTTATCACTTTGGACTGTGGCACAGAGATATTTATCTACGCATCTTCTGTTTTTTCTAAAATTAATAACAAATGCACCAGAAAGCTCAGGAGAGATTAAAATGTTTACTGTACCTCAATCGGTTGGTGTAGGTATCCACACATGTCTTCATTTTAGCCAATAAAGTGCCAACAGAAGCTTGAGATTCCAACTGCTCTTCCTCCTCCTCTCCATTTTCTCCAGACAGAGGCAGCAACAGTGGCACCATAGAGGTGCAGGAGGCAATAGCACGGAGCAACTCTAGCAGAGCTCTGTAAAGAGGAACATGCCTGGCCATATCCAAAACTATAAGAGAGAAAATAAATATTTTATAAAGTCAACAAAAAGGTAAAAATAATATACCTTCCAATCGGACCTCAAATGGCTGAAAACAATAGTTTGATTTTTCCCCTTAGAATAGAATAGAATAATATCAGGGTTGGAAGGGACCTCAGGAGGTCATCTAGTCCAACCCCCTGCGCAAAGCAGGATCAATCCCCAGTTTTTGCCTCAGATCCCTAAATGGCCCCCTCAAGGATTGAACTCAAAACTCTGGGTTTAGCAGGCCTATCCTCTCATTCAGTGAGAGTCAACCTTTTAGATGTGTCACACTGCAAAAGAGCAGAGAGAAAGTAGGGGAAAAATCTCAAAGTAACACACAGGGCCCAAAACGGTAGACAAAGCTAAACCCCAATACAATGACTGAAAAAAGTGAACAGGAAAAAACTGTAACTAAACTATGTTTTAAAATTGCATATTACATTAGACTTCACTTACTAGTATATTTTACCAAAGCTGGCATTGTATATGATGTAAGTTTCAGTGCATGCATTTATTATAAGAGCAACTGTAGGTAGAAATAAATATTTCATTAAAAACCAAGCACTTCCAAATAATTCAAATAAATGCACACACTTTAAAAGATCTCTCCCCTCATGATATTTATTTTTCTTTTCCATTCATAAGTTCAAATATCTCATGAATGTCCTTTCTCAACTGAATTTCATATCATTATAGAAATCCTCAAAATGTAGCAATACTCAGATACTTTACTCAGCTGTTTCCTCTGTCCCCAGGACATACTATTTTTAACAACACTGAAAAGGAAAACTATGGCTCTAGTTCAGAGTATTCACAAATGAATGCGTTTATGATAAAATAAATTTCTGCTTTCTCTAGCAAAAAAAATTAACTGACAACTTGCATTAGTAAAAGGTTGAACCATATAGGAGCACTTTTATGTTTCATTTAGCACACCTTACCCTTGAAGCTAAGGCATACTACAAGTTTTCATTTCTTATTACCAGTTCCTTAACTCTAAATAGAAGATGAGACAACTAACATCCATCCAAAATCATAGAATTTTAAGTCTGAAAGGGACCCCAAGTGATTATCTAGTCCATCTCTGAGGCAGGATTAAATATACCTAGGCCATCCCTGAAAGATATTTAACCTCTTCTTTAAAATCTCCAACGATGGTGTCACGTTTTGGGGTGCAATCCATTCCAGTGAGAGGTGGGAGTGCTTTCTGAAAACCAAGCTTTTGTCTCAAAATGGGCCCCCAGAATTGGAGAATCACATACAATCACTAGTCAGTTCTGAAACTCATGGTCTTCACATTTGATTTTAGAGATCTGTACACAAATGCAAGGAGTTTGGGGAATAAACAGGGAGAACTGGAAGTATTAGTATTAGTGGTGGGGGGAAGGGAGGAGGTGTTGCCTTATATATTAAAAATGTATAGACTTGGATTGAGGTTGAGATGGAAATAGGAGACAGAATTGTTGAAAGTCTCTGGGTAAGGACAAAAGGGGTAAAACACAAGAGGGATGTAAGGGTCTACTACAGACCACCTCACCAGGAAGAAGAGGTGGATGAGGCTTTTTTTAAACAGCTAACAAAATCATCCAAAGCACAGGACTTGGTGATGGGTAACTTCAACTACCCAGACATCCGTTGGGAAAATAACACAGCAGAGCACAGATTATCCAACAAGTTCTTGGAATGTATTGGAGACAAATTTTTATTTCAGAAGGTGGAGAAAGCTACTAGGGGAGAGGCTGTTCTAGATTTGCTTTTGACAAATAGGGAGGAACTGGCTGAGAATTTGAAAGTGGAAGGCAGCTTGGGGGAAAGTGATCATGAAATGGTGGAGTTCATGATTCTAAGGAATGTTAGGAGGGAGAACAGCAAAATAAAGAATGGATTTCAAGAAAGCAGACTTTAGCAAACTCAGGGAGTTGGTAGGTAAGATCCCCTGGGAAGCAAGTCTAAGGGGAAAAACAATTGAAGACAATTGGCAGTTTTTCAAAGACACATTATTAAGGGCACAAGAGCACACTATCCCACTGTGTAGGAAAGATAGGAAGTATGGCAAGAGACCACGGTGGCTTAACCAGGATATCTTCAATGATCTAAAAATCAAGTCTCCTACAAAAAGTGGAAACTAGGTCAAATTACAAAGGATGAACAAATAACACAAGTATGTAGGGATAAAATTAGGAATGCCAAGGCACAAAACAAGATCAAACTAGTTAGAGACAAAGAGTAACAAGAAAACATTCTACAAATACATTAGAAGCAAGAGGAAGACCAAGGACAGGGTAGGACTGTTACACAATGTGGGGTGGGAGAGAAATAACAAAAAATGTGGAAATGGCAGAGGTGCTTCTTTGTTTCGGTTGTCACCAAGAAGATTGGTGGTGATTGGACGTCTAACATAGTGAATGCCAGTGAAAATGAGGTAAGATCAGAGGCTAAAATACGAATATAACAAGTTAAAAATTACTCAGACAAGTTAGATGTCTTCAAGTCACCAGGGCTTGCTGAAATGCATCCTAGAGTACTCAAGGAGCTGACTGAGCCAATATCTGAGCCATTAGCAATCTTTAAAAAGTCATGGAAGACGGGAGAGATTCCAGAAGATTGGAAAAGGGCAAATATAGTGCCAGTCTATACAAAGGGAAATAAGGACATCTCGGGAAATTACAGACCAGTCAGCTCAACTTCTGTACTCGGAAAGATAATGGAGCAAATAATTAAGCAATCAATTTGCAAACATCTAGAAAATAGTAACTTGGTAAGTAACGGTCAGTTACAGTCTCGCATGACCTTCTCATAAAAAAGCTAGGAAAATACAACCTAGATGGAGCTACTATAAGGTGGGTGCAAAACTGGTTGGAAAACTGTTCCCAGAGAGTAGTTATCAGTGGTTCACAGTCATGCTGGAAGGGCATAACGAGTGGGGTCCTGCAGGGATCGGATCCGGGTCCGGTTCCGTTCAATATCTTCATTAATGATTTAGATAATGGCATAGAGAGTACACTTATAAGGTTTGTGGACAATACCAAGCTGGGAGGGGTTGCAAGTGCTTTGGAGGACAGGATTAAAATTCAAAATGATCTGTTCAAACTGGAGAAATGGTCTGAAGTAAATAGGATGAAATTCAATATGGACAAATGCAAAGTACTCCATTTAGGAAGGAACAAATCAGTTGCACACATACAAAATGGGAAATGACTGCCTAGGAAGGAGTATTGCGGAAAGGGATCTGGGGGTCATAGTGGACCACAAGCTAACTATAAGTCAACAGTTTAACACTGTTGCAAAAAAAAAAAAAAAAAAGCCATCATCATTCTGGGATGTATAAGCAGGAGTGTTGTAATGAAGACACCATGCTGATTAGGTCTCAACTGGAGTATTGTGTCCAGTTCTGGTCGCCACATTTCACACAAGATGTGGACAAACTGGAGAAAGTACAGAGAAGAGCAACAAAAATGATTAAAGGTCTAGAAAACATGATCTATGAGGGAAGATTGAAAAAACTGGGTTTGTTTAGTCTGGAAAAGAAAAGACAGAGGGGACAGTTTTCAAGCACATAAAAGGTTGTTATAAGGAGGAGGGAGAAGAATTGTTCTTTTTAACCACTGAGGATTAGGACAAGAAAAAATGGGTTTAAATTGCAGCAAGGGGGGGGGGGGGGTTTGGGTTGGACATTAGGAAAAACTTCCTGTCAGGGTGGTTAAGCACTGAAATAAACTGTCTTGGGAGGCTGCTGAATCTCCATCATTGTCTAACCTGCTCTGTAGAATCTTCAAACACCATTCAGGGATGGTCCAAATAATACTTAGTCCTGCCACGATGGTCCAAATAATACTTAGGTACTGGACTAGATGACCCCTCAAGGTCCCTTCCACTCCTATGATTCTATGTCTCCACCCCTTACTTCTTGGGGTAAGGCTCAAGAAACTGCAGTTCAAGAAGTGACTGAACTATAAAAGTGAGGGGCAAAATCAACCCACGTTCTTTTTCCTTAGCCATTTATCTCTTCCACAAGACGATGAAAGAAACAGCCTATGGACTTTGGGAGTAGATCCTGACCTGAAATTTGGTCAGCTCTGTTGCTGGGAGCATGTGGTAAGAATTTCACCTTAAACCAAGTCTAGTATGTAAAGTTTAGAACATGTTTTGTCTTTATTTTTCTTGAGACAATTTCTGACTTCAATGCCTTATATCTGTACTCATTTAAACCTATCTCCTTGTAGTTAAATAAACTTGTTATATTCTTTAATTAAAACAAATCCACTATTGTGAATTATTTGGGTAACTTCATTTAAGGCAGTCCATTGTATGTCAATCCCCTTAGAGAGGAAATGGACTAATACACCTAGACTGTTCAGGAAAGTGCTGGACAGCACAGAATACATGTTTTTGGGGGGAAATCTGGGACTGGAGTGTATTGGGGTTACTCTGCAAGTAGTAATCAAAACTGCTGGAAGTAACCAAGGCTGGTGGGGGTCAGAGTGGCTGGACCAGGGCTGTGGCTATACAAAGACACTCAAGCGTGTAACCTGCATGCTGTCTGGATATTTGTAAGGAGCCCAGGTTGGGAGCTACAGCAGCAAACCATTGTGAGGCATCCCAGGCTGCTGAGAAAAAAGAAACACTTGGATGATTAAAAAATCCAAGCGCTCTTGGACTGAAAGAGGGAGTTCCAAAACCAAGGACTCCTCATACAATGCCTAGCTAGCAGTTTCCTTTTATTTATATGGAGGGAACCAATTTCACATGATCTCTCACATAACCAAATTACTTTGTTTCCAGACTATACTATATTTTCTAATACTGACTTTAAATTTTCAAAAAGCCAAAAGAAACTATAATAATCACTAAGTCCTTTGAATGCCTGCTTGTTTTCTTCTCTGCTGCATGGCTGTCACTGATAGGACGTTTAACTTCTGGGTGATTGCTCTGTGTAGATCATTGTGCCATACCATCTTTCACAGGATAGTACTTTCCATTTCAAAAAGACTTACATGATTGTTATGTTGCGTTGTGGTTTCTTCTATGAAGTAAGCGCTATACCAAATTAGGTTCATTAAGATTTATATTAATCTTAATATTTTAATAATCTAGTCTTAATTTGGACCATGGAAGATCGTGTAGGGTATGACAACTGATTTCTTTTACCTCATATGTTGTCATATTTTTCTTTAGAGCAGGGAGCTACTCTGGAGTAAGTATCCCAACTGGTTTTGTTGATTAGAGTGTTTGTCTTGTTTTCATACAGAGTTTTTTTTCTTGTATATTCAGGGTTATGACCTGTACAAGTATCAACTTATCATCAAGTGAGCTAGTTAAAAATAAATAGTTTTGTGCCAAAAGCTCAGGTTCAATGTTACATCTCTCAGAAAAATTAGTTCAAGTATCTGCACTGGCTTTATACCTAGGTCAGCTGCTATATAGGATAGAAAATTAGCCAAACCTCTCTCATTCTGTTAGTATAGCTCCATCCATAACCATTACAGAACATCTCTATTTGGCCCCAGGAAACATACTTCAAATTTTCTCCCCCACCTCTACCCCGTGGACTTCAAGGGTATGACATACTGTATTCACATTAATGAATACAAATAATCCAATTACATCCATCCAGTAGGAAGTAACTATTAGAAAGCCTTAGGTTATTTTACCTACCTATAAGCATCTTGCGTCACAAATGAAAACAATCACATTATGCATTAAGGCCTATATCCAGCAACACAAATTTAGTTTAAAGTTCAGCAAAGCATGCTTAACCTTAAGCATGCGATCAAGTGCTTTGTGGAACAGGGTCCTAAATAATTGTTAAAAATCAGCTACATACATGTAGCCTTTGGATTTTAATAGCAAAATATGTTTTCCCATTGTCAAAAGTGGTTTACTTTCAATGTTAGCTCAATGAACACTTATGATGAAATCCTCACCCTATTAAAGTCAATGCGAGTTTTGCCATTGACTTAGGGAGAGCCAGGAGTTGCCCTTAAAATGCAAGTTTGACAGGCTATGAGGTAAAATGTGACCCACAGACTTTCGCTTTTTCACAAATTCTGTAGCTACTGCATGACTTCCAAGTATGAAATTCTGTGGATTTCCATATATAGTATGTTTTTAAAATTTAATAATATGGAAGAATAGGGTACAGGGATAAAGTTACCAGAAAACATTTTCTACCCCTTTCCTTTATTTACACCATAAATATACACATACATACATGACAACAGATTCCCATTAAAAATATATACAGTTGGACATATGACTATTCTCTATTTAGGGACCCTTATTTTGCCATCATTCTTAAGTACAAAGCGACAACAAAATATATATTTGATGTTGAACTATTACTGGATCATCTTTTGAGTTTCTCAAGTGTTTAAAATTCATACATTAAAGGGCAACACTCAGAAAAAGCTGGCAGTCTTGATGCACACAGCAGTGTTCAGAGAAATGACTACAGGACCGTGGATCAAAAAATTGAGGTAATCATTGCCAATGCTATGATAAGTGGTATGAGTCATCAATTGTGTTACTGGAGAACACACCCTGAACTTCCAAACTTCTCCTTGTTTCACCACAGGAGGCGGTAAAACCAGCACAAGTTCACAGTCAGATGCATGTTCTGAGACTTTATTTTGAAACCCACCTAAAAAGTGGTCTATTATGATGAAAGGTAAGTTTCTCTACAAAGGGCCAAACAGAAACAAATGTGTTTACATATTTCATACAAATGAGTACTACAACTTGAGTGATAATACTGCCTCTTAATTATGTTGGAGCACTCTTTCCTAGGTGAATATTTTAAGGTATATCAACGGCACCTCAAGCACATGGATAGGTGCGTGTACACACATGCAAATAAACAAACAAAGCATTCCTTTTAAGAAAATGGCATATCGAAAGTATCTAGCTTAATAGGGAACGATACTAACATTATTCATTATTCAGAATTGTTGGTTATTAACCAGATAGTCAAAACCTGAAATTAAATAATTACAAATGTCTGCACCAGTGAGCTGTCTCCAGCTGTTTTAACACTACTGCAATGAGTCCAAGCCTTCATGCACTGTGTGTTATTTATTTATACAAACAGCATGATTATTGCTTTTACTGACATTTGGCTCTCTCTAAAGTGTGTCTCATTTTAAAAAGGGAAAAAACATATAATCTTTAATAATACATAACAAACAACTGACATCACATCTGCTGAAAATGAAAGGCATAGCTGGTAGATAAATATAATTCTTGGAAACAGTTATCATAACTGCAGTGGCATAACGTCTCAAAGTCTTTTTTCACATCTGTACAATGTGAACTTTGAATAGTGTTGATTCAGGAAAAAAGCTTAAAGAGTTTAAAGCTTAAAGTGTTTTTATTCCATTGCTGCAATATTAGCAATTAAAACAAATTCTGATAGGAGAACTCTTCATAGACCACAAGTTTCAGAACTGACTAGTGATTGTGTCTCTCTCCAATTCTGGGAGCCCATTTTGATACCAAGACTTGATTTTCAGAAAGCACTAAGCATCCATGCTGAAAATTAGGCCCTTTTAAAGTGGTCTAAAGCAGAACAATCAAAAATTAATGCACCCAAAATCACAAGTCACTTTTAAAAATTTGGATCCTGGTTAACAGTCCCTGGATACCAAGAGTTGATTTAAAAAAAAAGGATAGTCTGAATAATTTAGAACTTATTTATGGTCTTGCAACATACCTAATTTGCATTACCAACATAGTAGTTTTTAAGTAGATCCAAAACAACGCATATATGATAGTAACCTAAATTCAAAGACCTGTGAAAAATATATTAATGGCAAGCAGTTTCTTAGAATAAAAACATCACTTTAAATGATATAAAGAAATAATATCACAAAGCTCAATAATCTAATGATTCTTTTGATTTCCTTTAATATTCTAAGATACTCAAACCAAGAACAGACAGGCCTAATGGCCCACTAAATAGATAATACTGAGCAGCACTAAATTATTTTTCCAAATCATTTAACATTCTGAATGCAGCTTAATTGGATAAGGATGAGAATACAGGACTTATATTTTACTTTTCAGTGGCAATGTATTTTAAAAATACTGCACAAAGAGAGCACATGCAAACATAATTTAAAAGACAGAAACAAAAAATATGCTGCAGTAACACCAATTCCAAAATATTCACGCCTAAAAACAAGTTAAGAAGAAACTGTCAAGAGAAAGGATGGAATATTAAATCTGAAACTATGTTGCAAGACCCCAAGGAAAGCTCTATCTTGCAAACCTTGAGGTCCACAGAAGGGAGCCTCTATCCTGCAAGCTTTAGAAGCCATGCAGCTTTTACATTATGACATATGCAGTGAGTAAACCAAAAGTTTCTTGCAGAGCCCTTGCAATATTCACTATGCTTCTTCACAAAAAGTTTATCTACATATCATTTTTGTACCAATTTAACTAGATTTTTTAACATGACATAGTTAAATCAGTGTAACACACTAGTATGGAGGCAGCTGTACTGATCCAGGGAGAACTGCCATACTAAATCAGA
The DNA here is from genome assembly GCF_965140285.1 of Lepidochelys kempii. NCBI lineage: Eukaryota > Metazoa > Chordata > Testudines > Cheloniidae > Lepidochelys > Lepidochelys kempii. Next base: position 147,610,613 of record NC_136382.1, on the reverse strand, counting down.
CCCACACCTCCCACTAGTCCAGTATCTTGTCCATGGCAGTGCTAACAGCAGCTACTTCAGAGGAAGATTCAAGAAATCCTGCAGAAGGGATTTATGAAGTAAATGGCCCACAATTCCCCAAAAATTAACAAACTGGTTTATGTACGAACTCATGACATTTATAGAACTTCTGAAACTTTGTTTAAAAAAATCTTTTATATCGACTCTGGATTTTCTTCTTATCCATAAGTGTCCAATCTTTTTCTGTATCCTGCTAATCTCTTGACTCCAATGATATCTTGTGGCAATGAATTTCACAGGCTAATTGTGCATTATGTGAAAAAACATTTCCTTTTTTGTAAGTTTTAAATTTGCCACATCTCAATTTTAATTCTCCTTGCTTTTGTATAACAAAGGGTGAACAGAAGTTCCCAGTCTACCATCTGTACACCATTAACCAGACTGTACATTTTTTATCACATTGCCTCTTATTCGTCAATTTTCAAGTAAGCAGCTCCAGTGTTTTGATAGGAGATTTTTCCCATGCCCCTAACTCATTCTCATTGACTATCTCTGAACCACTTAGTTTTTTGAGGGGTGGAGTTTTACCTCTAGATTGGGTAACCAGAACTAAACAGTATTCCAGGTGAGTGCATATCATTCATTTACCTCCCCACTGCCTCTCTCTCTCTCACACACACACACACACACAACATTCCACAATAATGGTTGCTTTGTCTCGGAGCAGATAAGCAGCCGGCTGTCAGAAATGGAGATTTCAAAGGGCATATCCGCTTTCCTACAGCGAGTTCAAAACAATGAGAAGAGCGGCCACTTCACTTAAGGGGATTATGGGACGTTTCCGGAGGCTGATCAGAGCGCTGTAATGCAACACCTTGTTCACACTGATGCCTAGGCGTTTCAGCCGAGGCGCAACGAACGTTAATCTTCTCACCGAGGTGGAGTACCAGGAGCGCTCTAGCCATGGAGTCAGAGCGCTCTACATGCCTTGCCAGTGTGGACAGGTAGTGAGCTAAGGCGCCCGGGGCTGCTTTAATGCACTCTAACTCGCAAGTGTAGCCAAGCCCTTTGAGTACAGTCTTTCAACCAGTTGTGCACCCACCGCTTATTAATTTCACTAAGTTGTTCACTTATTTTTTTTTTTTACATCTTGTCTTAAATTCTGGGAAGGACTATGTTTTTGTTTGTGTATGTACAACAGCTAGTACAACTGCCCTCCATCCTGACTGGGACCTTTTGAGGCTACCATAAAACAATCTTCAGCTGACATTAGAAAAACCAATCCAACCACACACACTTCCTCAAGATTTACTGCAGCAATTCCAGCTCAACAACTGTATGTCAAGAATTAGTTTAAAGATATAAGGATATTAATTTTTGTTAATACAAACGTATTCATTTCGGGGGAAAAGGGTACTGTGCAGGTTTCATCAATGAGACAGTAAAACTTGAAGCATTAAAATGTAATATATCCTCACTGTCCTTTTGCTTATTAAACAGTTCAAATTCAATGTTTACTATCTCACTACTGCAATATGAACACACTTCCTAGTGGTTTTAACACCAGATCATTGTAAAACAGATCTTCAAAGCTCTCTCAAAATCAATTTTTACAGTATTTGTGGTATCTATAGAATATGTAATAACCTTAGTAATTATTGACAGGTTTCAGAGTAACAGCCGTGTTAGTCTGTATTCACAAAAAGAAAAGAAGTAAAAGGAGTATAATATAGTAATTATTGAGGGCTTCTAATTCTGATGCCATGGCATAATACTGTTCACAAGCCTGAAACCCTAAGGGTATTCAAGTTCAGAACAATTTCAAGAATCTCATTAGCACTCGGAAGAGTTTTAGAACAGCTAAGCACAGCACTGTTACAAGGAGAAAAACAGAACAAAATATTACACAGTTTTATCTGTTTCTAATTAAAATCTTTAAACTCGTTCTTGTTGCCATAGACACTGCCAAACATTTAATGGCTTAGGAGAGTTTCCTAAAGGGCTGAGCTTTTGTTCCCACTGTTTCTAAATAATTTACAGCTGTAGGCTTTCCCCAGACCAGCTTCTTGACTGCACCTTTCCAAACATATGATCTATGAATACAGTCCATGCTGCAGGCTATAGTGTCAGTTCCAAATACTTCATGCTCTACAGATTTTTGATTTTCTATTTCAGAAACAACCTGAAGCAAGCCTCCTTTATAATATGTCTAATTAACACTCTAAATTCTGTTAAGTTTTGCGGCCAGTGTTCATCCAAAGAACACTTTACATTCAAAAGCCTGTAGGAAAATCACCTAGCCTTAAGCAAAAGTGAACTATAATGCTAGCATACCATAGTCTTTATAGTTAGCCTGATTTTTCAGTTTTTCCTTATAAGGATGAACATGAGTGCTCTCGCAGTAGCGTTTTGAATATCAAAATAAAATGCATCAGAAAAGACTGTGCTCATAATTAGAATAAATGGCTCTCAAATGGCTCCGAGATTACTTGACAAGATGCTGCTGCTATTACACTCCTTAGGTTTTAGAAAATACATTTACAAAAATATAGGTTTTTTTCAGGTTAAATCTATATGGAGTTGGATTACTAAAAAGGCACCAAAAGCTACCTGCAGTGGTATATTAGGATTTTAAACTGTTAGAGTAGACGCTTAAATGAAAACAAGGACATTTATGAAAAATAGATAATCAGCTTTTGTATTTGATGTCTGAAAGGCTCTGAACATCTTAAGTTGTGGTATATGAAAAATGTAGACTACAGTACACTTGCAACATTAATTTTCTATTATGTGCTATGGGTAGGAACTCGTGCTTTCAGGGACACAAGGCTTGGGCTTAGAAAACTACCAGAGAACTCATCTTCCAATAACAAGGGACAGTCACGCGATTTTAGTGTATAAACCTGAGGCTCTTATTGTGAGCATTTTAAATTTCAGTAATGGACAATATCTCAACATTATCAGTATCTTAGATTAAAGTTAATATCTTATAATAAATCCCAATTTCCAACACCTGCCTAACTTTCCCGAAAGTAAAACCAATCCCATGTCACACCACAGCCTATGGCAGGATTTTTCAGAGAAGTCTGGAAAAAAAACCAAAGTTTAAATATATAATTGCAATGTTATACATCCAAAAGCACATTTCAATTATAGCAAAAAACAAGGATGCATAGGTAAGACTAGCTGAGCAGCGTGGTAGTGAATTAACAAGATTATATGGCAGCATGCGTCTGCTATTCTTCATTTCCAGACAATGTTTTTAAAAATGTGTCAGAATTTTTGTAAAATCAGCATACTTTTGGGGAGTTCCCTGGACTGCAATAAAACATACACACAACATTAACGCTTTAGCAAAGTTTTTTTGTTTCTCAATAACATAACTCAAACTGTACATCAATGATTGAAATGATCATTTCAATGTTTTAGTCATAAAACCTTAAATCAGAACAATGTGTCAGGAAAAGCATGAGTTCTTTATGGGATGGGAAAGTCAAATTATACAGGGAGGAAACAACAAGAGTAGGAGAACTGGAAGCACAAGCCAATAAAAATAAAAAACCACAAACTATTAGTGAGTGATAATAGTACCACTACCACTATATTCCAGACCTGGTGTATCCCGTGGTCATGGAACTTCTGCAAAAAGTCATGCCTTGCCACAGAATTGCATTGTGGCTTTTGTTTAGGAAACAAATTTAAATTTATAGTTTTTATGCTTGTAAAGACAATGAAAATGTTATCTGAGTGTAAACTGATGGCCGCAAATGTCTACAAAGAAACAATGGGTCTGAGAGGAGTGAACTGCCTCAGTCGTCTCACTAGGAGCCCTGTGAACACACTGATTGTGCCGCCATGGAATTTGACATTTTTCTAAAGTATCACACAATTAATAGTTTTTGCTACAGAATTTGTTGTTTTACTGCAGCCATCTGCCCAACATATGTTTCTTTTCCCTGACCTGCTGGTATCTGCCTGCAATTGCCTCTTACTCTGCACTTTTCCCCACAAGGGGCAATAAACTGAATTATTGTGCACGTTCTCTTCACTGTTCTATAAAACCAAGCAGGGTGGGGTAAGGGAGCCCAAAATGCAGGTAGACCAACTAGGCTACCTAGAGAACACAGTAGTAAGTGAGGCTGGGGTAGCCCAAGCCCCGTGCACCCAAATCAGCTGGCATGGACAGCCATTGGTTGTTAATTGCGATGTAGACATACCCTCAGTCCTCACTTTGAGGGCTCTTAATGCTCTGGGCATGGAGTATTTAAGATGAAACTGAATTTTAAGATTAAGACTGCTGTAGTGAACTTGGCTTTTTTGGAACAATATAATTGTCTGCTGCAAAGATAAAGCTTGCCAGGGCAGAGGAAAACTTTCTCAGGCCTTGTTCAAGACTGAAATTCACTCATTAAACGAACAGTCATGAAATAAAAAGTACACCACGCCTCATTACACACACACACAAATTCATAGTCGGTTCCGCTCCACCCCTTGGATGGAAGAGGAATAGAGAAGACACTGTTCACAACAGATAACACTCACATCACTTAATTTATTTCTGGAATGTGCTCAGATAGGATGGTGAAGGTAAGAACTTGATAGAATAGAATATAAATCAGTATTTTTTCAAGAAAATGTAAATATGTCACTCATGCCACATAATGTGTTTGCCAATTCCTGTAATTTTTATATTTATGAGGAATTTTTTTTTATTTAAAGGGGAAAATAATACATATTCTTGTCCCCCTTTACTGCTCTTTTCTTTGAGCAGATGCACACCTGATACATGAGGATTTAAGATAAGCTAAAGGTGAACATTTCTGTGGGGAAAAACTTGGTATAATTTTGGCAAGTGCCTTTTTAGAGTCTTAGCAGGAATAGAGGATTGATCTTCCACTTGTATACTGGTTGATAAAGGTTGTGGTTTATCAATGAAAACAAGTTTGGCAAGGAAAACAAGATTAGAGTCACATAGCCAAGGATCAGAAGGTATTTTGGTTGCTGTCAGGGTTCCTTCCCCACTCTGAACTCTAGGGTACAGATGTGGGGACCCGCATGAAAGACCCCCTAAGCTTATTCTTACCAGCTTAGGTTAAAAACTTCCCCAAGGTACAAACTTTGCCTTGTCCTTGAACAGCATGCTGCCACCACCAAGCGTTTTAAACAAAGAACCGGGAAAGAGACCACTTGGAGACGTCTTCCCCCAAAATATCCCCCCAAGCTCTACACACCCCCTTTCCTGGGGAGGCTTGAAAATAATATCCTAACCAATTTGTTACAAAATCATCAAAGACCCAAACCTCTGGATCTTGGAACAATGGAAAAATCAGTCAGGTTCTTAAAAGAAGGGGTTTATTTAAAAAAGAAAGGTAAAAGTCATCTCTGTAAAATCGGGATGGAAAATACTTTACAGGGTATTCAGATTCAAAACACAGAGGATCCCTCTCTGGGCAAAACCTTAAAGTTACAGAAAACAGGAATAAACCTCCCTCTTAACACGGGGAAAATTCACATAAAACGAAAGATAAACTAATCCGCCTTGCCTGGCTTACCTATACTGGTTGCAATATTGGAGACTTAGATTAGGATGGGTTGGAGAAGATGGATTTCTGTCTGGCCTCTCTCAGTCCCAAGAGAGAACAACCACATAAACAAAGAACACAAACAAAAGCCTTTCCCCTGCCCAAGATTTGAAAGTATCTTGTCCCCTTATTGGTCCTTTGGGTCAGGTGCCAGCCAGGTTAGCTGAGCTTCTTAACCCTTTACAGGTAACAGGATGTTGCCTCTGGCCAGGAGGGATTTTATAGCACTGTATACAGAAAGGCAGTTACCCTTCCCTTTATATTTATGACAGTTACACAGAGTGATTCTTGCTGGAGGCAACTGTGGCTGAGGAGAGCCTGGATGCAGTGATGAGCTGCCAAAACCTTAATAACCTGTTCCCTCCTCACCCCACAAGGGGGTCGTGGCCCACTCCCGCCCCCCGCGACTCCTGCCCCATCTAACCCCCCGCGTTCCTTGACACCACCCACCCCTGGACCTCTGCTCCATTCACCCCCCCTCCCCTGTCCCCTGACTACCCCCAGAACCGGACAGGAGGGTCTTGTGGGCCACCACAGTGGATGCCCACTGCCCCCTGCCCCTAAGAGCCAGAGGGACCTGCTGGGGGGTGAGGTGGTGAGTCCCAGCGGTGCTTACCTGGGGCGGCTCCCAGGAAACATCCAGGAGATCCCTCTGGCTCCTAGAGGCGGGGTAGCATAGCTGGGGGGGGGAGCAGGGGGAGCGGCTGCTCCCTCCACCGATCACATCAAAAGTGGCGCCTTAGGCACTGACTCCCTGGGTGCTCCGGAGCTGGAGCACCCACGGGGAAAATTTGGTGGGTGCAGAGCACCCACCGGCAGCTCCCCACCCTGCGCCTGGCGCCAGCTCACCTCCACTCCGCCTCCTCCCCTGAACGTGCTGCTTCTCCACCCCCCACCCCCGGCTTCCCGTGGATCAGCTGTTCATGCAGGAATCCGGGGAGGGCTGAGAAGTAAGCGGCACCTTCGCACTCAGGCCCAGGTGAGCTGGGGCAGGGAGCGGTTCCCCTATGCCCCCCTCCCCTGGGTTACCTGCTGCAGCGTGGGCAGCCCTCCTCGAGCCCCCCCCCGCCCCAGCTCACCTCTGCTCTGCCTCCGCAGGCCTGAGCACGAAGCTGCCGCCTGCTTCTCAGCCCTCCCAGGGTTCCCACGCGAACAGCTGATTTATGGGAAGCTGGGTGTGTGTGTGGGGGGGGAAGCAGAGTGGGGCGGCGTGTTCAGGGGAGAAGGCGGAGGCAGAGCAGAGGTGAGGTGAGCTGGGGCTCGGTGAGGACCTGCCCGTGGGTGCTCTGCACCCACCAAATTTTCCCCATGGGTGCTCCAGCCACGGAGCACCCATGGAGGTGGTGCCTAAGGCGCCACTTTTGGCTGGTTGTTAAATTTAGAAGCCCTTTTAGAACTGGTTGTCCCTCGGGCTTCTAAATTTAACAACCGGCTCCAGCTCTCCACTGCCTGGATGTGCTAGAGTCATCAAAACAGGTGTGAAGGACAAGTGAAATATTTAACGTGGCAGGCAACCGGAGATTAGAAGCATATCCCAACAGGTCACAAAAAAGAGTATTTCAGCACTCTGTGGTCTAAGGGGAAGGAAGAGAGGTCGTCGGAGGGTAGTATTGCCTCAGGTCCACTCCCAATACACTACTAATGTTGATCTATAATCAACAAGATTTGCAAGGCTCTTAGGATCAACCCCTGTTGAACTGTCTACGTTTTACTTAGAGGCTTTTAACTTTGTTTATATGGAAAGAACAGACGAATTACATTTTGGATACCTGCATCATAAAATGTGTACAACTGCATAACCTGTGCACTTAAAATAGTGATTTTTATTCTTGTTCCCTACAAAACATTCCTAAATTCACTGTCATTATTACATATACAATTTCATAACATTTTTTCTCTTGTTCTAAATGCCAGCAAATGTAAACGTATAAATCCAAACTAAATTTACGTTGCTCCTCTTTCCAGTCACATTTCAGAATTCACAAAGACACAGTCTCAGTTTCAGCACAAATGGTAAAAAGTAAAAGAACTGCTGAGAGAGCTTGTACATGGTAACAAACATACTAAGGAATTATGAGGCTCTCAAAAACTGTGGTCCGTGGACCACTAGTGGTCCGCAAGCTCCATTCAGGTGGTCCGCGGATAGTTCCTTCTAAGGTAAGAGCCTGGGCAGCCGCACACAGGAGAATAAAGGGCCACCCACCTAATTAGTGGAGCCATGCAGGTGTGGCTCCACTAATTAGGTGCCTGGACCCCGAAGATGCACATGTAAGGTGAGGTGGTGGCCTTGGGGGAATAGGTGATAGGGGGCAGTGAGGTGAGATGGGGGAAATAGTAGATAGGTGAGGGGGCAGTGGGGTGAGAAGAGGGGGTAGGGGAAATTTGGGACAGGCAGGGCTGCAGCAGCCAGAGAAAGAGGCAACTTTCTCCAGCTCCAGGGCTGTGGCTGCCGGGGAGAGAACCCCGCTCCTTCCCAGCCCCAGCTCAGGGGCTGCTGTGGCAGGGGAGAGAGAGACATCCCCCCTCCTTCCCAGCCCGGTGTGGGAGAGACTACTGATATTAAAATATGAGTTGTGTGCTTTTATTTGTAGAACAAAAAAAGGTTAATTATTATTAAGTTTTTTTTATATACCACTTTTATCTGAAGTGCTTTACAATAGTTAGCAATGGTATAAATAACATTTGGAAAGATCATTAAGTGGTCTGCCAAGACCCTCAGCAATTTTCAAGTGGTCCATGAAAAAAAAATTGAGAACCACTGTGCTAGTCATTTGCTGCTCTCTGTTGATACATCCTAATTAGCTGGTTATTTGCTCAGTAGCTGATGGATTTACTTGTCTGTCATGGTTTATACTTGGCAGTATTGCATAAAGTTCTGCTGCTGACCTTGAATCTTTTATATGGACTATGTTAAATCAGCACCGTGACTTTTTTTTAAATCCTTCCTTAACTCTAAATAAGATCTGCATATTAAAACAATTTCACTCCCCTCCACCATTGAAAAGCAAAAAAATCAACTTCTACCAGGTAAGGACAAATGTTTATACAGGCCTTTGAAAATGAAGTATTATAGGTATCCTCAAGTAGCTTGGATGATCAGAAAGCAGCATTGCACAGGTTAATCAACGTACTTCCCCTCTATCCTAGCTCTAATGTTTCAAAGGGCTTCATGATGGATGGAGAGTCTCAGGACATACAAGAGGAAAGAAACTGGAAAAAAGGGTCCTAATCTGTCAGAAGCACTTTGAGGATAAAGAAACAAGTGAAAAAGAAAAGTTATTACATAGCAGCAAAGGAACGTCTGGCCTATACTAAAAGAGAGAGCTTAGAGGCCTAACCATCAGGTGTGAAATACTGGCTTCTTCTGGAGTCACATGCTCATGTTTCGGTAGTGATGTTTTAGCCCTTTATCCTGAAAGTAAATACCATAAGTACTATGCAGTTAGTCAAAACACTGAACTAGTGGAAGTCACTGGCAAGCATCTGGAAGCAGAGTTTGTTGAAATACTAAACTAGCTTTAGATAGCAGCAGCCTCTTCTGCAGGTGCAGGGAGAATATTTTTCTTTACTTCGTTTTATTCAGTTAGTTCAGTTAAATGACTAGTTCATTCAAAATTAAACATATTGGGAAATAAGAAAGCAGCAGTTTGTTTTCTTCTTCCAATCTATACATAAAAACTAGGTGAGAGAGGATGAAATTTACTAGATCTGAAGGATAGGACCACCAGAAACAACACATTCAATTCACAAGTATTGCTTTTGCTTAAAAAAAGAGTTTTAAATACATAAGGAAACAAGTTTATCAAAACATATTTTGTATCTTGAATATGTAAAGTAGGTTTAACTAATATAAACAATTTAAAAATGCTGTTTGTGCATTTACTTGAATTCCAGTTTCCATCCAAAGAGTGATACAAATCATCACTAAAAATGTATTCTCTAGTAAATCAGAAATGTATCATTCATCATTTTCTAACGTATAAACAAATGTAAAAATTAAAAATCTGAGTAAATGTATGTTCGCTATATAATTGCTTCAATGAATATATATAGATATAGTGTATCTTCCTGGTTAGGAAAAAAAGTATCAAGTTTAGTATAAAGGCTACATTTAGGGCATAGCAACATTTTAATGGTTACCAACCAATCAGCTTCTTTTTAGGCAAATAACTAAAAAGAACAAATGTAAACCCAATTATTTAAGCCACTGATTTAAGTCAGCCAATCTCCACTGGATGCTAACGAGCCTACACTGCATTTTTCTAGAATGAAGTCTTGTCCTGGTGTCAAGGTACAATGTGTCTCAAGCACACATTTTCGTACAGCATCCTGTGTGTCTTCTGACAGCTGTACTCCACAGTGGAAGTATCTCCAGTTCTGTGTTATAATATGTATAATTTGTAAAATAGTTAAGAATGAAAAATCCTGTATTAATTACAACATCTTGAACTGGGATTTCTCTTTTATTGGGATGCCTCCCAAGAACATTATTTTGGCACAATTATAGTGAAGGATAGGTGACTACTTCTTAAAAAAAGAATAGCATTAACATGTACACTGCTTAATGGGGATTCATTTAACCGCTACCAAGTAGTTTGGTGGTATATCATCATGTGTGGGAATTCTAATTTCTAACTTTTTGATACACACATTTCCAAATAAATATCAAGCATTTTCTTGGATACTTAGGAATCAGCAGTCTTCAGTCAAGGACAGCAATGGTGAGGCATCATCAGGATAAACTTAACATGCATTAACAAAACTTTAGGATTGAGAAGTCAAGCACTCAAGTCACAAATGCAAAGTTTAAACCTTAAGTCAGCAAGCTGACACCTCTTCATTCAGTTTATTGTCTTTTTAATCACATTTGTTGATAGTTCTTTAATGTAAAAATTTCAAGAACTACTGGATATGCGCTTATTATATATCAAAATAAATGAAAATCTTATTAGAACATTTGGACTTACTAGAAGAATTAATTACAGAGGTTTGTGATTTTAACAAATCCATACCATACCATACACAAAGACTGGGGACTAGTAATGAACTCCACAAAGTACATTATAACTGGTCAGTAACCTAAAAAAGGGGGGAGCGTTTAATTCACTGGGCATTTTGTAAAATTGTTTGAAACTGTTTTAATGCAACTTCAGATTAAGGTTTATAATCAGCTAAGTTATAAATACCGTGGGGGTTTTTGTTTTGTTAAACACTCATATGGGGGGAAGGGGAGGCAAGAGGGATGTCTCCTGTTTTAATGTTCCAAAATTGCTATAGGCAAAGAACAAAAGATTGAAAATTAAGGCCCTGATCCTACATACACTTAAGCAATTTGTAATTTTGCATAGATACACTGTACACTGACTTCACTGGGACTCCTCAGGCTTAAACATATGCACCCACATGTTTGCTGAATTAGGGGATAAAATTTTGTTTTTTATTAAATACTTGCCTAAATGGCATACAGTCTTTGGCATCTTCTACACTAGGAAAATAGGTTGGTATAACTATGTCACTCTGGGGTGTGAAAAATCCACACCCCGAGCGATGCAGTTACACTGACCTAACCCCGGTGCAGACAGTGCTAGGTTGATGGGGAGATGGAGCATCTAGGCTGATGGGAGAAGCCCTCCAGTTGGCACAGGTAGTGTTTTCAACTGAAGCACAAGTGTGGCTGAGAGTATGTGTGAGACAGAATGTGTGTGCGCACACACGCCAAAATTTTCAAGGTTAGAAGCCTAAAGTTAGACATTTAAATATGGCTGTAGGAGCCTTAGGTTGGGATTTTCAGAATCACCTACATGATTTAGGAGCGTAAGTCCCACTGACATCAAACTGCAAATCCTGCTGAAGCCTGGTTAAAGCATGTTTCTGACCTGTGGAAATTCAATACTGGAACCTGGTGTTGGCTACAAATTTATCCTGGCTATTTGCTTATCAATTTTGTATCTGAGTTTGTGTTTTCTCACAGAAAGGCTACCAGTGAGGCCCTAGACTTACTTTTTTTTCCAGCCTTGATGAGCAATTATAGTGTGAAATTTCTAAGAAAAAAATCTCTATGTAAAATCTGACACAATGAGAAATTAAAGAAACAAGTAAACATGTTAGCATTTTAAGATTACAAAATGGAAAGAAAGTAAACTACCAGCAACATGTGTTTTAAATAAAAATTGATTTAAAAAAGTCAAGAGTAAAATAAAAATTACCATGCAAATGCAAGGAATGCAAATGAAAACTGGAGAAGGATAAATGCTTTTTCAGGAATTTCTATAACATGTTGCTTTAGATCAGGGAAACTCAAGTATACTGAGATTTCTAGTCACATTATTCCCACAGTATTATGATATTTACCCTTAAATTAGAATTATTTTCTTTGTATGCTGCATAAGCCTTCTGATTTTATCTATATATTTTAGTCCACAAATCAAGCTTTGTGAAAATGAACCATTTTAAAGAATTTGTTTTGGGAGAAACCTTCAAACAAATGATATTCACAGTAAAGATAAATTTGTATCCAGTCACGGAAATAGATAAACAACATCATACAAGCCAAAACACATTTACTTGGATAATCTCCTCCACATAACATGTAAGTGAATAATCAAATATTTCTGAACAGTGGCCTCTTGCAAAAAAACCAAAAATTATTGAGGTTTTTTTCTGAATTTGTGGCAATAAGACTTCAAAGTGCTCCTAAAATGGAGCAAGCAAAAGTCACATAAGAACAGCCATACTGGGTCAGACCAGAGGTCCGTCTAATCCAGTATTCTGTCTTCCAACAGTGGCCAATGCCAGATGTTTCAGAGGGAATGAACAGAGCAGGTAATCAAGTGATCCATCCCTTTTGCCCATTCCCAGCTTCTGGCAAACAAAGGGTAGGGACACCAACCCTGCCCATCATGGCTAATAGCCATTGATGGACCTTTCTTTTTTGAACCGTGTTATAGTCTTGGCCTTCACAACACCCTCTGCCAAAGAGTTCCACAGGTTGACTGTGCATTGTGTGAATAAATACTTCCTTTTGTTTGTTTCAAACCTGCTGCCTACTAATTTCATTTGGTGATCCCTAGTTCTTAAATAACAATTCCTTATTTACTTTCTCCACACCAGTCATGATTTTAAAGACCTCTATCACATCCCACCCTCATTATATCTTTTCCAAGCTGGAAAGTGCCAGACAATTAATACATGTCTAATTCATACACCGGGATTCTAATGATTGCTTCCCATAAAAAGCTGAACAGGAACATTTTTCCACTAAACAGTCTTGATGACATACACATTGTGACCTGAATTCTTTGGGTGGGGAATAAAAAGGGGAGAGCATTAAAAGTAGTAATTACTGTTTGAAACTATAGCCTGTCAAAGCAAGCATCAAAACACAAAAGGCAGAAACACTGTTTCAGCTCGAATGCCTTAATGCAACTGTGTCATGAAGCACTTCATCAGAAAACCCTGAAGTACAGCTAACTCTTTTCCCCTCTGTACAGCAGCACAATTTCACTGTTACAGGAGTAAAATGTGCCTGGCCTGACAATGAAACAGCAGAGCCATCACATTGTTATGCAACGCACTGTCTGCAAGGGTGGTTTGTAGTTCCTTCTTTATTCAGCAAGTGCCAAGTGCATGTTTAATCAATGTCACAGCTCACTACAGTATGCAACCAAAGCCACTGTCTATCCACTTCTCAGAGCTGACTGGCTGCTAAGTTATGCAATGCTTTGAAGAATATCTTGGAATTATTTTCAGAGGCTTTGAGTGCAGGTCTATGACAGTCCGAACACTACTGCCAATAAAACAGATATTTTTCATCCTTTTTCGAAGTCTGGACTAAAATTACATAGTGTAATTGAATATACAGTTTACTGAATTTGGAGTTCTTGCGTGTCAACGTGAAAAAGCGTCTTCAGAGGGCTGGTGAGAAGCAGAGCAGATTAAAGGCTCATTTTTGAAGTGAAAGTCAAGAAAACTACATATACCTAAACAAAAGCAGGAGCTTATCTAATTTTTTTTTAATTAAACCCAAATGGCATGTATTACTTGCTTGTGAATAAAATATATATCATCTAAGGAAAAGCTCAAATTTAATTAAGATAATAATGTACAGTTTGTGTCAATATTGAAAGGGTTGTTTGTTTGTTTTAAACTATGTTTAGCTTCAATGGATTACAGAAAGATAAAGCCAGTCAATATTTTTGGAAGATCTTGTAATACCATCACTTCCACAGCTTTAACTTCTTTATCAAAAATTGTTCATGTTCATATAGGATCTCTCTCTTTCTCTCTCTCTTTAAATGAAAAGAGCAGCCCTCCATGAAGATAAAAGGTTGGTTTGTCACTGAATCGAGGACTAAAAAGCATGTCTGATGACATTTTATTCCTGATGCAATGTAGGGTAAGGAACATTTTCTTTTTTACTGTTATCTAAGCAATGTTATGTTATGGGTTGATGACTTAATTTAATTTGATTCTCAGCAGCAATGTGTTTATCTTTAATGAATAAAAACATCTTCAGAGGTAAATGTAATTATACTCTAAAATGTTATTCTGAATCTTAAGTAAGTAAATAAGGGTCATTTGGACTACTAGAAAGATTAAATCCACATTTTAGTAAGAGCAGAAATTCTTCATCAGGAATGCTAGAACATAGCAGATAAACAGCATCCAGTACCTAATCCAAAAAGGAAAGTAATCTTTTAGAAAAATGCTTGAAGAAGGTACTTGTTTGCACATACATTAAGAACATAAACAGAACTACACAGCGGGGGTTACCGGTGCCTTATATTTTACAACAAAAAATGGAAAGATTGTACATTATCATATGTAAGAAATCCTCAAATTCTTAATATTTTACAACATTATCAAAAGTATGATCTCTGGGCATAGTATAGTAAGAATATCATCTTTGAAAACTGAATCTGCATTTTTTGTTCAATATTTACTGCTGCACAAATGGCCAAAAGCTGGTAGATTAAAAAATGCCTTACCTGTAACTGCTATTTGTACGCATAGCTATAAAGGCTGCAGAATTATATTATGACATTTCTACACTACAAATCACTAAACAAATAAGTGTATCTTCAGTTGTTATTGTACCGTGACATTCAATGTTCAACAATAGCTAAGAAATCACAAATGCTATTTCAGTCATTTTCAATTATATGACCATTACTTGCTTGTGTTCAATTTTTATTTCACAAGGAATAAGATAAATAGGCTAAGGCCAAATTAAAAACAGCTTTTATGACAAAACATTAAATTGGCATGCAACAACAAACCCGAGCCATTTTACATCATGCCTAATTCCACAGCTACAAAACAAATACTACTTAAAATAAGAATATAGCCACACAAAGAAAACAAAAAATGAGCCAGACATAACAGAGCATTAAGAAAACAAAAGATCTTTAGTATACAGCTGCAGTGCACAATTTTTTTTGAAAATGTCAAAACTATTTGATCAAAAAGGGCTAGATTTATCATTTTTTCTTTTTCTAGCTAGCTGTCAGAATACCAGTGAAGATAACTGCAGAAAAAATGGGGACCTCTGCCATCACAACACTAGAAGATGTAAAAAAGCAAGAGGAGAATGAAGAAAAAGAAGAATCTATTTTAGCCATGTTGGGGATAATTGGAACAGTGCTCAATCTCTTTGTGATTGTTTTTGTGTATGTCTACACTACACTTTGATGACATTTTCCAGCATCAATTGTACAGTATACAGTGCGAAGACCTGAGATGGCAAGAATGATTTCTAAATGCAAAGCAATAGGAAACACTGCCTCAAAAGATTATCAAACACATTCCAGAGCAAAGTATCTGGCTAAGGGTTCTGCATCAATGACTGTGAAATGCATCAGTAAGCCCAGTTAGGAGTACTAAATTATGTAAATGCAGACTGACAATATTAAACTTCTCATTCATGAAGGATGAAGCTCGAACACTGGAAATACAGATAGTATTGTTTTATTACCAATGAACATTCAGGAAACAATCAGTGTAAACAAATTAAAATCCAGAGGACAATCGCACCATAGAAGTCTTCATGAAGAATGTAGATTACATATATATTTTATTTATTTCAATCCCATGCTTTCTATAGATTTGTGATGATACACCTCTGTATAGGTAAGACCAGAAAACAAAAAGTCAAGTAGGGTTTTTATTTTAAAAGCACCATTGTATGTTAAGATTTATACCAATGTATAATGAGTGTGGGGGGAAAAAGCACTGTTATACCAAAACTACCGTAAAATTATAAATAAAATTTTAACTATTGACTAAATTCTGCAACTTTTGTTATAATGTTTAGTATTTTTTTTTTAAGATTTATTAGAAGAATGATAGCAATACACATTACTAGATTTTTCCCTCCACAGTGTCATTTTGAGAATGTGTGTGACAGGAACAAAATCACTTTTGGCATTTTTATATTGATGCTTAGTTTAAAATAAAATAAAAAGCATCATCACACAAGGGTAAAGAATTAACAATTAATTGAACATTTCTTACTAGCTGGATACTGACAGATTTCTAAACCGTTTGCTCTAAAGCCTCACGATCAAATTTAAGGGGTTTTTGCAGAGTTCCGGTGGGCACTGTGTTGTACAGAGGAAGACTTAATCCTTGCCTTGAGAAGTTTACTACCTAAGGCCCGGATCCCACATGGATCTTCGACTTTTTATACCACAGATATTTAATTGTACGGTTTATTATTTAGGCCCAATACTACACATATGTTTAACTTTTAAGTATGTGACCAGTCCCACTGAAATCCATGGAACTTGCACACATTTAAAGGTATGCATGTGTGTGAATCTTTGAAGGACTGGCTCTAAATCTAAGTTCAAACATATGTACACTTTTATATAAGTACACATACACACATTTTCCTATTCCATAAAGAAAACTACTTTGAGAACATTAAAGTTACAAGGTTAAGCATTCAAGGTGGGAAATGTGAAAGCTACAAGGGACACGGCACAATTAACTTTAGTTTTTATATAAAAGAGAAGTGAGATTTTAATCACCTAGTATTGCTAAAAATACCCCTGAAAATTACTACCTTCCAGGAGAAAGGGGGACAAGGAAGTAATTGTGTCTCTGACAGTGACGAGCACAATTTCTTTCCCGGGCTACTCTGGGGCAGTTTTGCAACATCCCATTCCTTAATCAAGGCTACCTGTAAATTGACAATCTAGTGCTTTTAGATAATCTACTACTGTGTACTATACTCTGTGGTGAGAAAGAAACAGAGCCCATGAAAGCCATTTAGAAATAAAATGTTCAGCAAATAAAGTAAGGACTCCACAATATCCACAGTGAATTAGGCAAAGGCTTCTGCATCTTTTCTCCAGCATATTAAACCATGAGATATTATATATTAATTTGAGAAGGATTGGGGGGGGAAGATGTTAAATTCTCATTTTTACTATTTTGAGCTTGATGTAAAGGGATGTCAAAAAAGTAAACAGAAATGAGACTACACTGGGGGTAGATATAACAGAGGTAGAGAAAAGATTTAGGTGTCATCCATATAGTACAGAAAATATTTAATCTTATGACATCACCATAGATATAGGAAGTAATATACTGTTTGGTAAAAAAATAACTGGAATCCACAAAGTATGTGTATGTGAAGAATAATATCAACATATTCATGCTGATTGAAGAAACTGTAGCATAGATTGGGATTTTTCTGTATATTTATAGTATTTACATATTGCACATGTATATACATATTACAGCACTGATTAACTTTATTTATAAAATTATCCTTTGGGTGAAGTTTTGGGAGAAATTACTCATACTCACATCAAAGATTAATGTGGTAATCTTGTTAAGCATTCTCTGCCTTAAGGAAATAGTTCAGATATATTTTAGTGTTTGTACAATGCAAAGTAAAATGCAGGGGGTAGCAGGATGCTGTTTTGATTCAACAGACAGCACTCTATCCTTTGAAATATTATTGAACCAGTGCACCAATATGATATTGATGCACTGTGCTGTCATTTTTACATTTCAGATAAGTCTGCTTTCCCAAGGCTATGACCAACTATGGTAAAGATCCCATGGCACCATTTATAAGAGTGAGGATGTTAATGCTGGTGTCCTGGTAAAATTCTTCATTTGTGTAATTACATTCTCTCTCAGTTCCCACTGCAGTTTCAGTTTACACAATGTTTTTTCACCGGCTGCCCTAAGTTATAAAGTACCATCACTGTAGGACAGTGACCCCAGTCTTATAAATTTTGTTTTAAGAAAAAGTCTATCAACTGCACCAGAGAACTATTGAACTCAACATGCCCATCTGAGACCACAGAGGCAGTTCACTAGGCAAAGAGTTTTGGAGACATAGATGCACAAACTTCAATAGATTGTTTAGAGTTTAAGCACTGGAAACTATCAAATATATTTGTGTACAGATCTCTAAAGTCAAGTGTGAAGACCAACCACCACTCAGGAACTTAGGGTAGGTTTTGATAGTTCTAATGCCAATTAGCTTCTATGTTCAGATCACCAACACTCACACACTTCCCCCACTGTCAGCTGCGGAATAAGACTCAGAACAAGTAAGACACTGTCTCCTCCAAGGGGAGAAGGAATTCTTGTTAGAAGACATTCATAAGGAGTCTCTTCTTCAGGTAAAGAAAGCCAAGGAAGACAGTAGTGCCATGTCATCAGAAGCTGTGCTGACCACAAACTTCCCCCTCACTGAGTTCTGTGGGTCTGAAACTAATGTGCAAGGAAGAAAGCAGAAAGGAAAAGCTGCCTGAAAAACACAAGGGTCCCAAAACTTTCCAGCAGCCAGCATTATGTCAGCTTCTTCTAGTAAACACAAAGACAGAATATTGTAGCTTGTGATGCAGTTACCAGCCTTTATTATAAAGAGAGACAGAGGCACCCAAACTCTTCCCCTTGTGGGCTCAGACCGGTGTAGTCAGCCTACAGTTCTCCAGACTGGTAGATCTACTGTGTTGTGTATGAGAACCAATTCACAGAGAAACCAGTACTGCTAAATTTAATTTTAAAAGTATTTTTAAACAGTGGTAATTTTAGGTAGAGCTTTCCTGTCTCAGTCCCATTGTGCTATGCACTGTATAAATACGTAACAAAAGACAGCTCATTTTCTTTTCCTTTCCTTTATGTCTTCTGTTCCCTTACTCAACTGATTCTACATAGACTCTGAGCTGCTTGGACTAAAAGGGATAATCGCTTTCTCTCTCTTTTCTGCCTTCCCTTACCTAACCTAAAAATTTTGGTTGGTACTATTTATTTCTTCACACATCTCAGAGGTCCTCTGGATCAAATAAAATACCTTTACTATTTAAATATAAAATATAAGAAACACTCAACCAGATGATGACTCTCACAAGAACTAGATGGTGACTCAAACTAGTTGCCATTCACAGCTGGGAACTACTGATGTAACAAACCAACTGTTTCACGGCAGATGTGGCTGCATTTCATCAGTAGATGAAGTCACTCCTGTATTTGAAAAATGATTAGGATTGATCTTTCTGGATGAAAGGTTCTATGTAAAAATTATGAAACAACAGTAAAAAAACGTCACTTGAAACTACGAAGATGAGATATACCTAAGTCCTCATTAAGAAAAAAATGTTCTGTTAGGTTTTTAAAAACATAAGAAAAAGTTATCAAATGAAAATAGCAGAATACAAATGTTAATGTGTATCGTGTTCTAATTCAGACATGAACAAGACATACGTATATTAAAATCTCATCATGCACTGAAGTGATGAGTTTCCTTCAATATTCTTTTATAAAAAATATTAATTGTAAATGCCATGGTAATTCTACACAAAGAATACAAATATAAATAAAAGTCGCTCAGAGTAATAGTTTCAGTAGTATTGTAACTCTGACCCTTATGAATAATGTCTGAATACCTTCGCCCTGTTCATGAAGGACTTTTCCTTCTCTGTATTACAGGGAAAAACGCAATTAGGGAAATTAATGAAAAGTGTCCAATTTACAATTTCAAGGATATCTGGATCACTTTGCTCCTCCCCAGAAAATGATGCAGGACATGACTGAGTGATCTGCTTGGGTTGCAAAGACCTGTTTCAAGATGAGGTTTCTAAATGATTAAGTGATATTTAAGTGGTCATCTGCTTATTTATTAAACATTTCACTTTTATCGGGAACACGTGATCTTCTGCGATATAGATTTTTAAAATTTTTTTTTTAAGAGCCAGTTAATCTAGAATGAACCTGCCAGAACATATTTAAACCTCAGGAAAACTTAAGATAAATTTCTAGTTGAAAGAGTTGTCATTAAATCAATACCACATGCAGCTTAATATTTGGCTATTTCACAAACAGAGGTGCCTATTAACAAGCTTTGCCAAAAAGAGACTTTACAGGCAAGACACATGCGGTACTTGTAGCTAACTGTGCTTAAGATGAGTCTACAAATAAAACATAAAATTGCAGTCATCACCAAAACACTGAAAGACTATTCTAACATCATAACAGCAGCAGCAACCTATATAATATTAATTGTAGAGGGAGCAATAGCAACTCTATATTTTCCATTATAAAAAAACCTTCCCATTATTTCCCCCTCCCCCCACCTTTTTGAAAAAGATCTCTGGATTCACCATGGTTTGCAGCAGTGGGAGAGTCCTGAGGTAAAGGTAAGCGTTGGCTGACCCCATGGCCATTCCTTCTGCTGTGGGTAAGTTATGGAGCTGCTGAAAACTGCTATTTTCTGGTAGTGTGTTGCTCAATACAACTTATTCCTGGGTGGATGTGAAAACCCCTGAACATTTTATGTGTGATTTCTAGTGTGACTAGAAGAAAGGACTTGAATTCATGGTCTCCTGGCTTCTAATCCAAACTGAGAAACTAGGGCACATGGAGCGCCCTAGTTTCTCAGTTTGGATTAGAAGCCAGGAGACCATGAATTCAAGTCCTTTCTTCTAGTCACACTGACTGGTGTTAATACTTTTGTGCCCTTTACAAACCTTATTGGATAAGGTATCTTACCCCACTGAGAGGTTACACAAGCTTGGAATAAAACCAAGATCTCTAATAGGGCAGATTCAAGTCTCATCTATTTAGATTTGGCAGATTATTTCTGAGGGGCAGTGCTGTTGAGTATGCCGCTGTCTTGTCTGTAAAATGGGGCTACTCAAACATATATAATACACTCAGTGTATTATGCATGTTTCTCTATTCACATGTCTACAAAGGATAACAGTCTACTTGCGCTCCCTACTAGGGCAATTCACCTTTTAGGTCAAGTGCTAGTGTTTGTGTTGCAGAGACTCTGGGGTTCAAGCCCTGCTGATGGAGTGGTGTGGTGGGAGGGTGTAACAGTTGCACAATATTTGTCTTTTCAAAAACCCTAGAGAAGAACTTACAAGTTACAACATTAAACATGCTAATACTGCAAATTCAAGCACTCAAATTTGGAAATACCAGATTTAGGGATTTCCATGAAACCTTTATTCTGCCTCCTAATGCAGGATGGATGGTACTCAGAAAATGAATCAAGGCGGTGTGGCGAATGAGGCTGTTTGTAGGACCTTTCCTTTTTAAAGTTGGTAGGTGTGTAGTAAATGAAGCAGGAAGAAAAAAATCTGGTTAGCACAGTTTGATACCAGGAAGAACTGGGTTCTATCCCTGGCCCCTGTGGTGCTGGGTAAAGTCACCTAAATTCAAATTTTCATAGACTACTACTAACTGTGTGCTACTCATATTCTGGGTGTGCACACTTGAGATCCCTCGGCCTTCATCTCCAGAGATGCTGAGCATTCACATTTGCAACTAAAATCAATGGAAGTGGTGAACGCTCAACACTTCTGGCAATAAGGTAGCGTGGTCTTGAAGAATGAGTACAGGATTGAGAGTTAGAAAGACCTGAGAATCCTGACTCTGCCACAGACTCACTGTGTGGCCTTGAGAAAGTCACTTTTCTTTTAGGATACTTAGTTAAGAAATACACTGTGCTTTGAGCATACCACAGGCAGGAACTGCCACCACAGCAGGGAGTCCAGCACATCCCTTGGGGCTGTCACTACCAAGTCCAGGGAGTCCCTGCCTGGGCGGTACACCTCAGTGAGCCAGGCCTGCAGAATTCTGAATCTCAGTCTGGCATGCCTGATCACATGCGTGCATGCATGCTGTCATGTGGCCCAGCAACCGCAGGCAGCACCTGGCCATTGTCATTGGAAACTGGCGCAGGGAGGCCACCGCTTGTTGGATAGCCCGGTATCGGGATACTGGAAGGCTTGCCCTGGCCTGCACCGCATCCAGGACCGCCCCTATGAATTCCACTCTCTGCATGGGCACAAGCGTGGACATGGGGACGTTGACCAGGAGCCCCACCTTGCTGAACAATCTCAGGGCCACCTCCACATGGCCCTTCACTTCCGCCTTGGATCGGCCCACCAGGAGTCAGTCGTCGAGATATGGGTACACCCGGATTCTCTGCCTCCGTAAGAAGGCCGCCACCACCGCCAAGCACTTCGTGAACACCCTTGGGGCCACGGCTAGACCAAATGGGAGAACCACAAACTGGTAATGTTCTTGGCCCACGGTGAAGCGTAGGAACCGCCGACGTGCTGGGTGGATGGTGATATGAAAGTACGCGTCCTTCATGTCAAGGGCAGCGTACCAGTCCCCCTGATCCAGGGAAGGGATGATAGTGCCCAGAGAGACCATGCGGAACATGGCCTTGACCAGGAACTTGTTGAGCCTGCGCAGGTCTAGGATGGGGCGAAGGCCCCCTTTGGCCTTGGGGATGAGGAGTACCGGGAGTTGAACCCCTTCCCCCTTAGGCTGTGCGGCACCGCCTCTATCAGTGAGCAGACTTCCTTCTCTAGGAGATGCTCGTGAGAGGGGTCCCTGAAGAGGGATGGCAAAGAGGGAGTGAAAGAGGGGGGAGGAAGGCGAATTGCAGCGAGTACCCGTTCTTGTGTGAGACCCAAGAGTCTGACATAATGGTGGACTATGCACAGGAGAAACGGGAAGGGCGGTTCAGGAAACCAAGGGACGGATCCGGTGACTGGTCTAGTACGCTGTCCTCGAGCACACCTTCAAAAGCCTGGCTTAGTGCCCGGCTAGGGTTTGTTCTGGCCCAGTGCATTATTGTTACTATTGTTGTTGCACCATAGCCAGTTATCCCTGCCTCGCCTACGGTAAGGCTCATGCCTATGGTGAGGCTGGAAGTGGCGTTGAGGGGGAGGCTGCGGCTTAAAGGGATTCCTCTGGGTCACCGGGGTGTGCATACCCATCGACTTAAACCTAACTCGCGAGTCCTTGAGGCTGTGCAGCTTTGTGTCTGTCTGGTCCAAGAAGAGCCCAGACCCTTCGAAGGGGAGGTCCTGGAGTGTATTCTGTACCTCAGGCTGCAGGCCTGACTCGTGGAGCCACGCCAACTGCCTCATGACCACCCCGACGCAATTGTTCTAGCCGCCGTATCTGCCGAATCGAGGAAAGCCTGGAGAGAGGTCTTGGCTACTGCCTTGCCCTCCCCTCGTCCACCAGGGCCGTGAACTCCTGTTGGGAGCCTTGTGGGAGGTTGTCCTTAAACTTCCCCACCGCTGCCCAGGAGTTGAAATTGTGCCTGTTGAGAATGGCCTGCTGGTTCGCAATCCTCAGCTGAAGACCCCCAGATGAGTACACCTTTCTACCAAAAAGGTCCAGGCGTTTCGCCTCCTTGGCCTTAGGAGCCAGGGCCTGCTGTTCATAGTGCTCCCTTTCATTTACTGCTGAAACCACTAGGCAGCATGGACTCGGGTGGCAGAACAGGAACTCATAGTCCTTAGAAGGGCAAAGTATTTACGTTCCACTCCCTCGGCCGCTGGAGGCCAGGGTCTGCCATATAGGCTTATAGTTGGACTGAATGGTCTTAATGAGTGGTAGCACTATTCTGGATGGAACTTGAGGCTCAAAATGTGCACCATGGGATCCTCCTGCTCAACTATCTCCTCAGCCTGCAACCCCAAGTTCTGGATGACCCTGTGCAGCAATTCCTGGTGGGCTCTATGATCTATCGGTGGAGGGCCGGACACCTCTGTACCTGCCACTGCCTCATCCGGGGAAGACGAGGAGGTTAGCTGCTGCTCGACCCCCTCTGGTTGGTCCTCCTGCTTCCCTTCTCCCATGGGAGGGGCTTCCGGCTCAGGCCAGAAGTCCATGGGATGGCACCGGATTCAGTGCCAGTCTCTCCCGTTTATCCTGGGGGAATGCTGGAGGCCTGGAAACTGTAGGCTCCAGCACCATCTGGCGTCAGTGCGGGGACCAGGACCGCTGTACCGAGTAACTTGCCTTGGACGGGGCCCCTTGGCGCTCCTGATAGGCCCAGGGGGTCCAGAAGGGCCAATGGCCTGGCGGCCCCCATTGGGATTGCCAGCCCACCTGAGGGTCCCTGCTGTCCAGGGCCCGGTGCAGGTAGCTATAGCAGCCAGAGTAGAAGTCGGCGCCGGACTGCGGCGATGCGGATCGTGAAGGCCATGGCAGTGCCAACGATCTGTGCCGGCGGGAGAACAAGTGGCTCCTGGCTGAGCGGGAGCAGTACCAGTATCCCCAGGACGAGGACCAGCACCTGGACCCCGACCAGGACCTGTGCCAGCGTTCCCTTGACCAGGACCATCTGCGGGAGTCTTCTGGCGAGGGCCGTCTCAACTCCTCCCAGTGCTGGTCTCTGGGTGGTGCCGGAGAGCGGCGTGCCCTTTCTGGTGCTTCCTCATGCCGACCCACTGCCGGTGTCGCAACCTCCTTCTGAGCCGCTGGCAAGTGTGAGTCCGCGGAGTTGGAGCTCGACCAGGACCAACTCCGGGAGCGGAGCCAGGACGGTGTCCGCGAGTTGCACACCGTTGCCAGCTTAGCCCTCGACGGCACCCAAAGCATGGGTGCCAGAGGGTTCTCCCCATATGGGAGGGGGCTCGCTGCCAATAGCTCGATGAGGTCCTTTGCAGCCTCAAAGGTACCAGGTGTAGAGGGCTGATCCGTTATGCCCTCAAGCCCATCGTCTGCACCGAGCTCACTTAGGTCTGGGCTCGTGCTGCTGGGACTGACTGTGTCAGCACCGGTACCGCGGCCTTCCCGCTCTTATCAGTGCTCGGTGCCTTGGGAAGCGCCAGCCTCCTGTGTGTGGAATGACTGCGCCTTCCTTCCGGCTGCGCTGAGGGCCGCACCAGGGAGGACGAGCGGTGCCAGGGCCTAGCAGGGCACTCTGGGGCCGACAGTTTACAGTGCTTAGCTGGTGCCGGGTCTCTCGACAGCTCTGGGGCACTACGTACCAAGGAAGCCTGAGCAGGCGTCGGGCACTCTGGGCCTGGCGTCTGCAATACAGCCTCCATCAACAGCTGCTTTAGACGAAAGTCTCTTTCTTTCCCTGTTCTTGGCTTAAATGCCTTGCAAATCCTACACCATTCAGTCTGATGTCTGTCCCCCAGGCAATGTAGACACGAGTCATGGGGGTCACTAACTGGCATAGGTTTGCGGCACGTGGCGCAAGCCTTGAAGCCGTGAGCGGGTGCTGGAAGCCTCCAAGCAGCTAATGACTTAAGTGTCCGCAATAGGTATGTTAACGAACTGATAACAGCTACTCTAAAGGCTAAGGGACTGCTCTTCTACCGGCGGGAGTGGGTGCGGGGGTGGTTGTTGTTGTTCCAACGCCGCCATGGATGGTAAGAAGGAACTGGACAGGTTTGGGCCGGCAGGGGTATATATGCATGGCGCAGTGGGGGCCCTGCCGGGAACTGCTAAGGGAAAAAGTTTCCAATGCTAGTGCATGCAGCGTGCGCACACCTAATGTGGAATGGACATGAACAAGCACTCAAAGAAGAACACCTTATACTGAATAAAAATTACAATTAAAAGTTTGTTACAAGTAGGATTCTTAACTTCTTTTTAAATTGTTAACAGTACTAAGTGCCACTCAGCAAAACTGACATTTGGACACAGGGATGGTAACTTTGCTCTAGACCACAGGAAATTTTAAAATTCATTTCCACCAGAGATACAGAGCCCTGCAAGAAATTAGACAAAGATTTTTCAAAAATGGGTGTCAAAAGCAGACACCTATATAGGGATGTAGGACCCTAACTTTAGGCACCTATTTTTGAAAATCTTGATCTGAATTATTAAATTCTAACTTAAGTCTATTCAAATAACTTATGCATAGATTCAGAAAAAAAATCTAATATGCTGTATATTACAAGAGTTAATTTACAGAAGGAATAAACCATTTTTAAAATAAGTCATTTACGGATAACATGGCCCACAGCCACAATTAACAAAACAACTTGTTCTATCAGGCAAAAATAAGTAAGTTGTTTCCATGGAACATAAAACTAGTCGGCACCATTTTAGATAAGAAGATTAACACCACAACAGGACTTCAATTAGCCACAGTGTTTGAAATTAGCTACTCTGATTTATCTTAAATTTTTCAGCTGCAAGTTTGTAAATACTTGACCAAAATGTTCTTGAAAATGAGATAATCCCATAGTGATGTGTCAAATACTCAAATATCCAGAGAAACATTCTTCACATTGTTCAAAATTTTTGTTGATTGAGGTTCTCTGAAGACATTTTTAGATTGCTTCAGCACAAAATAACACAATGCTCCACCTACCACAGAGTAGTTACAGAGAGCCAGCTAAACAGCCTTTATTTCATTCTATATGCATGGTTTTGAAAAAACACTTGTTAAAAGGTAACTCTGATCCCAAATGGTTTGTCTTATGCCTCAAGGAATGAAATACTAACATGACGCCCTGCAAGCCATTTTCAAGCTCCGGTGGGAATCCATAGAATCATGGAATATCAGGGTTGGAAGGGACCTCAGGAGGTCATCTAGTCCAACCCCCTGCTCAAAGCAGGACCGACCCCCAATTAAATCATCCCAGCCAGAGCTTTGTCAAGCCTGACTTTAAAAACTTCTAAGGAAGGAGATTCCACCACCTCCCTAGGTAACATATTCCAGTGTTTCACCACCCTCCTAGTGAAAAAGTTTTTCCTAATATCCAACCTAAATCTCCCCCACTGCAACTTGAGACCATTACTCCTTGTTCTGTCATCTGCTACCACTGAGAACAGTCTAGAGCCATCCTCTTTGGAACCCCCTTTCAGGTAGTTGAAAACAGTTATCAAATCCCCCCTCATTCTTCTCTTCCGTAGACTAAACATCCCCAGTTCCCTCAGCCTCTCCTCATAAGTCATGTGTTCCAGTCTCCTAATCATTTTTGTTGCCCTCCACTGGACTCTTTCCAATTTTTCCACATCCTTCTTGTAGTGTGGGGCCCAAAACTGGACACAGTACTCCAGATGAGGCCTCACCAGTGTCGAATAGAGGGGAACGATCACGTCCCTCGATCTGCTGGCAATGCCCCTACTTATACAGCCCAAAATGCCATTGGCCTTCTTGGTAACAAGGGCACACTGTTGACTCATATCCAGCTTCTCGTCCATTGTAACCCCTAGGTCCTTTTCTGCAGAACTGCTGCCTAACCATTCGGTCCCTAGTCTGTAGCGGTGCGTTGGATTCTTCCGTCCTAAGTGCAGGACTCTGCACTTGTCCTTGTTGAACCTCATCAGATTTCTTTTGGCCCAATCCTCCAATTTGTCTAGGTCCCTCTGTATCTTATCCTTACCCTCCAGCGTATCTACCTCTCCTCCCAGTTTAGTGTCATCTGCAAACTTGCTGAGGGTGCAATCCACACCATCCTCCAGATCATTTATGAAGATATTGAACAAAACCAGCCCCAGGACCGACCCTTGGGGCACTCCACTTGCTACCGGCTGCCAACTAGATATGGAGCCATTGATCACTACCCGTTGAGCCCGACAATCTAGCCAACTTTCTATCCACCTTATAGTCCATTCATCCAGCCCATACTACTTTAACTTGCTGGCAAGAATACTGTGAGAGACTGTGTCAAAAGCTTTGCTAAAGTCAAGGAACAACACATCCACTGCTTTCCCCTCATCCACAGAACTAGTTATCTTGTCATAGAAGGCAATTAGATTAGTCAGGCATGACTTGCCCTTAGTGAATCCATGCTGACTGTTCCTGATCACTTTCCTCTCCTCTAAGTGCTTCAGAATTGATCCCTTGAGGATCTGCTCCATGATTTTTCCAAGACATCTGTGACATCACAACTGAGAGGGAGCCAGCTATTGTAGCTTCAGGAGAACTAAACCAGAATTTTTTAAACAGTACAGAATCATCCATGGCTGAATACCCACCTCAGTTCCACTTTTAGAGAGTTCAGAAGTAATGGCAGGGCTCACGCATGCCTATACACAACTGGCATGTGTATGCACACTAACATTAAGTCAACTATAAATTTCTCATTAACACCACACACTTAGGACAGAAAGATTAACTGTAGACCAAAAATCCACACTGCCACTTAAACCCTTGGTTCACAGCATGAGGAGGCACAGTGGGCAGGGGTGAACCAACAGACACTGCTACAGAACAATTTCCACTCCCAGGAGCACATGTGCACCCATAATGAATATCTTTGGGACTAGCTCTTGAAGAATAGTAAAATACAAAATTGTCAGACAGAAATGTGATTTTTCAAGGTGATAGCATCTGTAAACAGAATTTTTTTTAAAATAGTTTTAAATTTTTTAAAAAAGGATAATTTTAAACTGTGCAAGAGTTTAAAACTCTACAAAATAAAGAGAGATCACATCAACAGCCACAGCAAACAAATTTCATCTTATAAGACTTAAGTAAATCTACTATAAAGGAGTAATAATATGTCAAAAGTAACCCTGATGGAAATTTGCAGGTGCTGTCTATTTTGTTCAAGTAGCATGAAATTCTCTTGCAAATGAATCTTTACATTTACCCTGATTTTGTCAATAGCAGTTCTGCTTTTCCACCAGGCTCATTTCAGAGAAAAGTGCAATATGCTTTAAATAAATAATTAAAAAAAAAGAGAGAGAGAGAACAGCAGCACTTTACCTGAATCGTTACGGAGGTATGACGACATTGCTGGAATGAGACAAGACTGACTGAGTAGCTCTAACAGAACTGATGGAAGAGCATTGCTGTTTTGTCCTCTACCCTCGTGGCTAGTCTGGGTCTCTCCATTTGATATGCTCCCTGCAGGATTTATGTAACTAGCAAGAACCTGAAAATTAAAATATATTGAGACACTTAGTCAAAATCTGATGCATTTTAGAGGCAATAACTCAAACTGTCCATATCTACTTAATGGCTGGCTTGTTATTTTGCCTATTAAATGTCAGAAGTTACTCCTGTGAGCTCAAAGATTATTTAGATAGAATCCTATACAGAAATTACCAGATCACAGTTTATTACTATTTTTGTTAAGATCAGAATGTAAACTAAGCATTAAATAAAGCCACTTCAAATAATTACACAAAAGTTTAGATTTAAAAAACCCATTGAAAGCACTAAATTGCTAGACATATCTTTGTTATGTGACACTGGGGGAGATCGGAAACTCCTATCAGAATAGCTACCTTCTAAATACATCCTATCTCCAGTTTAATCCCATGATAAATCTAATTTGTAAATCATATGGCAAACAGTGAAGACAGTGAGAGGTATCTGCCCTCTCAATAATAAGATGCATAACCTGTTGGGTCCCTCTTGGATCTTAGATGGTCAACAACAAAGAATACCTTAATCATCAACATCTGGCAAAGAGACTGCAACTTTTACGGTTAAATGTGGACCTATCCAGTTATCCATGCTTCGGCCACTTCTGATGAGATTACTCCCTGCATGGGAATATAACTGAACACCGCCTTTGATCTTCAGTCAGTGAATAACACAGCTGTCTTCTTCCTTGTTTGTGTAGTGAATTGTCTTGCAGGGAGTATGAAGCTTGTGTTCTAATCATCACAATGACTTCAATTAGTTTCTTGGAAACTAACTGGAAACTATCATTTTTTTACCTATTACATTTTATGTGGCTCAGGCCTGAGCCACCTTAAAAATGGCCTCTCCCCTGTGCTCTATCCCAGCAGTAAAGATTAGTGAATATAGGCATATGAATAGGCATATGAGCTGACAACTCCATGAGTTAAATTTGTACTGATTGCAGATAGGATTTCTTATAAAAAGGGCCCTTGGCTCTGGAATTCACTCCCTATGTTTGTTAGCATGAGCTTGTTGAATTTCATGCCTTGCTACTAGGCTTATTTACATAGTTTGTTTTCTTTTGTTTTTTTCCCTATAAATGATGTTTGATAGGAGACAGATTCTTTTGCATATGCATGTATAATAATGGTGATCTAACAGAGTTCTTTAACTGACAATGTGGCTCTTTATGTATTTAAATTATGCGTCTTTCTTTTTCAGTACTTAAGAGTATAAATACATTTTATAAATGAAAAAAAGGCAATATTTATATCAGTTGTTAAACTATATACTTCTTTGTCAGAATATGCCATAGCCTCAGGACATTTAAACTTTTGTTCAGCTCTGAAGTAGCAATAAGCTCATTTCAGACAATCATAAATAAAACGTACATGGCTCAAGTTCAGTGGTATGCTGAACAAGCCCAGAGAATAGAGATGTGCCTGGGGGAAGATTGAATCAAGCCTTTTGAGACAACTCTCCTGTGTCTGAAAACATAACCTTCTTGGAAAATTTGGGGAAATAAGAAGGGACTTAAACAAACCAGTTACCCTTGCTAGTGATGAAAAAAGGGGAAAATCACAAAGAAGCCTATTTGGCAAACTAGAAATTAGTCTGTTCCTAGTCTCCCAGGTCTGCTTCTCTGATCAGCTGCCTTTGCTTTTGCCTAGATGCCAATAGGTCTACATGGAAGTATAAAAGCACCACAGAAATCTCCTAGAATATTCTTGGTTCAGTGAACATTCAGAGCTGTCCATGTGCTGACAGCTAAGCACATCCGCTTTTCTGTTCTGTTCTTTTTATGGATCACCATGATAGGGGTTATAAACTTATAGGTGATCCTTCTCCTAGGGGGGAAAAAAAATCTGTGTTTATCATTTAAACTTGAGCTTCTTGTGATCTCTTGCTAATTTCTGTTTGCTACATTCACTGTATTACCTGGTTGAACAGAGACATGCTCTATATACTCTCAAGTGATTCTGAAGGTCCTAAAGCATCAAACTCAGTCTATAGAAGGCAATGCTCTGCAACCTTCCTGACCTTGATAAAGTAACTGGTGTATTAAGGTAACACAGAAATACTCCACAGCCTGAAAGGCTGGCATGTGTTCTCATTTCTGGTGGTCAGGAACAAACCCCTCTCCCAATCATATAATCACAGGGGCATCCACCTTTGCTACAAAGCTATTATGCACATCAAGCTTACAACCTCCTGTTTTCAGCAGCTTAGCTTGCAAATGTCTAACAAAACAGCTGCACAATTAATTACTTGAGGTCACAGGTGTATTGCATCTGTATTTAAGCAAATAGCTTATTGGGATTTTCTGCTCCATCTGGTTCAGTCCCACATTTTCAAA
This sequence comes from Lepidochelys kempii, assembly GCF_965140285.1. NCBI lineage: Eukaryota > Metazoa > Chordata > Testudines > Cheloniidae > Lepidochelys > Lepidochelys kempii. The sequence goes on along the minus strand of NC_136382.1, from coordinate 147,579,568 downwards.
CATTCACATTTGTTATAAGAAAAAAGCTAGACTTTTTTTAGCCAAACAGGAAAAATGATATTTTTTTTTAAACTATAGGCTCACAAATGGCTGATAGGTGTTTCAGCCTAATAAGTAAAACACTTTAGATACTTGAGTGAAAAAGAGGTTAAAAATACAAACTTTTTTACAGGCTTAACTATATTACCACCACATGCATAAATCCCTACACATATTATTTATACTTCACCATTCCATACCTGCAGAAGACAGGTGACATGTTCTTCTTCCAGCCTTTGTTTAGTCAAAGCTTGTTCTACATCCCATCCAGAAGCCGTGGAGCCAGTTCCAAAGCCAGTACCCTTAGCCCAGTAGAGTTGCTGTTCTTCTGTTGATGCACTGTTGTGCGTGCTCGACACCTGTGGCTAACAAAAACAAAAAGTGATTCTACATCATATTGTCCAGGTCCTTCAAAATTCTTTCTGTCCTTCAGGAAAAGGTTTTTTGTTGCTTATTTACTTATCAAAACAAACTCATGCACACTGACACTGCACCCCATATTCTTCATAGTAATTATTATGTTAGTGATTATTATGATATTATGACATAATTATGATGTATTTTGTGCAAGATAAACCATGTAAGGTGTCATTGGAAAAGTTATGATTTGCTGAACATGATTATCCTATTTGTATGCATGTAATATTTTTGTATCTGAAGTTATGAATATTGACTATGTATCTGTATTTCAAATGTAGTTACACCTGGGTAACACCCACTAGACAAGATGCTTTAAGTTTAGACAGTGGGTGGGGAAGGGCCCATTCAGGGCAACAGGCCATTAAGAAAAAACAATAGGCATTAGGAGAAGTTTATCTCCCACCTGGGGAGTCTTCCTGAAAAGGCTACAGACAGCCTCCAAGTAATGGCTGCTGTGACTCTACAAGGACATGTGATGAGATCACACATCTCCAGACTTCATCTTGGGATGTCAGTATTTTTCCAGAGATTGGTCTGGGAAATAAGCTTTGAAACAAAGGGTTCCTGGCCTATGCAAAAGCTATGCAAGTCAGGTAGTGATCATCTAAGGTTCTTCGCTCCACACACAAGACAACTCCTGGGAACACCCGAGGAACAAAGACTGAACTGGGGGAAGTGCTAGACCCAGACTAAAGGGATTTCTAGTCTGTGAATGAAACACCTAGGGATTCCAAGCTGTAAAGCAAGTGCAACTTGCCCCTTGAGAATCTGCAGCCTGCTTGTATCATCTCTTTGGATATGAATAGCAGATTCTCACCCTATTTAGCACGTTAAGTTTAGTTTGCATTTTTTGTGTATTTGCTAGGTAATCTATTTTGATCCATTTGCTATCACTTAAAATCTATCTTTTGTAGTTAATAAACTTGTTTTTGCTTTACCTAAACCAGTGAGTTGGAGTAAAGTGTATGGGAATCTTATCTCAGGGGCAAAAGGCTGTTGCATATTCCTCTCCACATTGAGGAGGGGGCGAATTTTATGAGCTTATGCTATACAGTTCCCTGTGCAGCGCAACATGGTATAATTTGGTGTTTATACTCTAGATTCGGTGCGTGTCTGTGGAGCTGGGAGTTGCCTTAACTGTAGCCTTCCTATGCAGGGGCTGGTCAGAGAGCCTGCATGTAACTGCTGCTGGGTGTGTCCCTACCTGTATGTATGCTAGTGAAAGTGCAGGCTGGAAGGCTTGACAGTTTGTCACAGCAGTACAGCGTGAGAGGAAGCCCAGGCAGGTGGGTCGGGGGGGCTCAGGGAAACCCCAGCATCCCGGGGGGAACCCATCACAGACATCCATTGGAATTCAAACGCCGGCACAGGAAAAACTCTGCAACGCATGTGGATTTCTAGTACATAACCAGGACTGTAAATCATCCCATGTGATTTTCAGCTTGCATGGGACAGTAAATCATGTTTCTGTTTACTGTAATCACATTGGCAATAATAATATTTTATAATGTACACTAATGAAGGCTAATTAGGATCATGTTAAATGATGCAGCTCTACAACTAGCACTAAAATATAGCCAAGTTTAATGAAAATTATAATTATTAGACAAATTTGGATGGAAGATAAAATGTCATTTCAAACCTTTCTGCAGGCTGCTAAGACTTGATTATGAAACTACATGGATTAACTGTGAATAAACTTGCTAAAGTAGTAAAAGAAGAATGGAATTGTTAAGGCATAAGCCTACATATCAGGGAGAAAGGTTATATTCCCAGCTCTGCCACACAATTCATATGTGGCCCAAGTCACTTAAACTCAATGGCATCTCAGTTTCTACTCCAGTAAAATGGGGATAATACTTCCTGACCTTGGAGTGTCATGAGATTTATTTCACTAACTTTTTTGAGGTGTCCAGATTGCTGATGCTTATGGTGCTCATTACTGCATTTAAATAATAAAATAAATTTAATAGCAAAATAGCATTAGATTAGCAAACTGTTTTAACATGTATTAAAATATTCTGGTGCCTATGTTAAATTTAAAAGATAGCTACCAGATCTTAGATGTGCCTAAAGTTGTGCACCTAAGCATATATTCAGCACATAAATAAGTGACCTGCTTTTCAGAAATACTGAGCACTCACAGCTCCCATTAGAATTACTGAGAGCTTTGGGTAATGAGCACTTCTGAAAAGCAGGTCACTTATGTAGGTGCCTAACATCAGGCACCCCATACTGAAAATTTTGGCCTATGCCAAAAACTGGAGAGGACTTCATTTTCTCTTCTGATTTTCACCTTTTGTGTTGTTTCAAGTACAGTAAAGAGAATGAGGAAATAAAGTTGTTAAAATTATTTGTAATAAAAAGCAAATACCACTCATGTAACATTAAAATATATAAACAGATTGAATTATAAATTAACAAATTTTGAATTGGAAAAAACCATAGAAGTCAAATAAAAATATATTTACTATGCATCTTGGAAAATCAGTAACATTTGAAATTATAACATTGTTACACTACATAAATATATCATTATGGCCTTTGCAGTAATATATTGGCAATACTTTGCATTCATGATTTTAGTTTTAAATTGGAGCCTAAAGCCACTTTAATAGTAAAACTACAACATGCCCAAATTCATGGAGATGTTACTACAGATGAATATGCTGTCTCTTTGGACTTGAGCACTTCAGGAGAGTCCTCACCTCAAGAATATAGGCTTCAGTACAGGCTCGGTGAATCTCTCATTTTTTAAAAAGTTATCTTCATTATCACAGGGAGGGGTGGGAAAGCATATGGCACATCATCTGTGTGAGGGCATCTGCGCCTACTGAAAGAGAATCCACTTCGCTGATGAAACAGTGATCTAGTTTCACATTTCTGTGATTTCCGAGAGAGATCTACTTCCAGGTGTCTGAATTGCTTGGTCACTAGTTTAAAGATTTCCTAATTCAGATGCCGTACAGATTTGTTGGTAAGATAGCTACTCAGCCAATCCTATTCATGGATTCAGGGTATGCTGTATGTGCACTGTTCTGAGTGATAAGATACTCTTCTCTGCCCAGAACAATTTCCCTTGCTTCTGAGAGGAGCTGTGAGCTTCTGATTCCACCAATTGTTCAGATACGTGACCATGGTGTTCAAATCAGACTGAAACAAAACACGCTCGCCTCCAAGGTAGTGGTGATAAAAACTTTGTAGTGCATTCATTTCTGTGAACTCTAGGAAGCGGATACTTTCTCTTTTCCATGTGGCATTCTCTACATGTGACCGTCTTGTTTTCCAGGTGTGCTCCCCACCCAGCAAGACATGTATTTGTTGCAAAAGTGGAAGGTGAAATGGTTGGACTTTCAATATGTTTTCTTGTCCTCAACACCATGCTCTGAGCATCTCTAGCCTCTGTGTGCCAGTAGCTTGAAGTGGACGACAGGGGATGATCACTTGATGATTACCTGTTCTGTTCATTCCTTCTGAAGAACCTGGCATTGGCCATTGTCATATGACAGGATGCTGGGCTAGATGAACCACTGGTCTCACCCAGCAAGTCTGTTCTTATGTTTGGTTCACCAACATTCAGAGGGAAATAAAAACACTGTCCCATTCAGTATTAGTACATGATTTTGCATTGTATCTGGTGTGTGGATTTAGAACCTAAGCAGTAATTTTTGGAGAATTCATTTACTTAGCTGCTGCTCTGGATGAAGGTTTGATAAAGATATCATCGAGAAATGGGGAGTACTTTTGGACCAGAGACTTGCTAGGATTATTACTGGATCACTGTGAAAACCCTGGTAGCTGAAGATGGATCAAAAAGACATGGTCTTGTGCTAGATGTGCAAGGTTATGCATTTCAGAAAGCTACTATGACAAGATCGTAGGTTAATGTGGAGATAGACTTCCATGTGTGTTGAGCTGGCAGATGTCTCCTGGATATAGAGCAACTACAGTTGATCCTAGGGTTACCATCCAGAATCTTGCTTTCCTTAACCATTTATTTAGTTGCTTCACATCAATGATCACTCTGATACCGTCTATGAATTTTGGATTATAAAGACTATGAAGTATACACTGGTGTACATTTATTCTGACGGAACTGGTTCTACTGCTCTCAACTCCAGGAGGTGAGCTCCCATTTTCAATATTACTTGTGCTATACCATATCTTGACACTGGTGAGTGTATTAAAACGGATGAGGTGGAGCCTTGTGTGCCAGCCAGTTGTAATGGCCAGGCTGCATTATGCACTTCTGAAGTTGTGTGGAGACTTACCGCTAAAATATTCTGCTCTCTGGTCTGATATTGGGCTTATGGCCCATAACTAATGTGAGCTGGGATATTTTTGGGAGAAGGCTAATGTTAACTCTACCTGATTCATAAACATCAATTCTACTATTTCTCTCTAGAATAGGTTGTGTCCCTTCATTACTACTTCTGATTGGTGCAGAAATGGAAGAACATCTGTGCCTGTTAGGTGCCTCAGTCTCATCTCAGAATCACAAAGGGAAGGAGGGGCAGGAAGACTTAACAGACTTTTAAACTGTAGTGATTCTTGACCGTCGCCTCCACTTTTGTTTCCTTCCATACAACAGAAAACCCATGAACATGTAGGTTCAACTTTAATTTGGTCCCTTTGCGTGTATGCATGATGATACAGTCTGACTACATGATCACATACTAGTTTTCTTCCCACAGGATGCCTGCCTCATTCAAAGCACAGAATGGACAGTACTCAGGGAATTAATTGGGATTGTGCAGTGAATGAGTTAGATACTCCCCTCACCTACCTCACTTGTCCAAAGTTGGAAGGTGTGTAGTAAATACAGCCAGGGATTAGAGAAAGGATGCTTTTGTGGTTACAGTAGTTGAATACCACCCTGAAAAACTGCATTTTATCCAGACCTCTATCACAGCATTCCTGTGTGATGCTGGACAAGTCACTTTGAACTTTTTACAGATGGTCCTTAACTGTGTGTGACTCATTTTCTATTCGCCAAATTTGGGATACCTGGGCATGATTTGTGGGAGTGCTGAGCTCTCATAATTGCAACTTAAGTCAATGGGAGCTGTGCTTTGAACATATTAACTACTATAAAATACTAAATTTTCTGAAAATTCCGGCTCTAGGCCCTTTGGCTTTAATCTCACTGTGCCTCACTTCCCCATCTGTAAAACGGGGATAAAATAGCACTTTACCCTATTGAAAAGTTATGAAGATGAATTCACTAAGGTTTGTGAACCACTTATTGAAGAATGAAAACCACTTAATGAATAATTCTGCATTCAGTGTAGGGTTGGATGGTGTGGAGTATATAAGACAGAGGCACACATTGACTAGTGAGGATAAAAATATTGACCATCTTGAGCACTGAATGAGGTAGGAGTCCTGTGGAAAAAATAGTATGAGATCATGTAATTAAAGACTGCATCATAATACAGATACACAAGCAGCCCAAATTAAAGGTTACATGGAGAACTTAACTTTTTCGTGCCTGACTTTGCAATCTTTACATTCTGTTAAAGTAATTTATTTTTAAATGTAGTAAGTCTTTTAAGGTCATCACAGAGCACTGAAATATGTAAGCAACAGTAGTTTAGCAAGGACTTTCAAATTACTTTTGCAATTCCCCTGAATTCAAGTTCTCAAGAATTCATTTTAAAGAACTACAGGACATTAGATTAAGGAAGATGTGTGATGCTACCCCAGCAACAAGACTTTCATAGTTACTCGGTCACTGGAGCTTACTGCAGCTAAGTCAGTCACTAACCAGAAGCTAAGCTTACCTCTGACTGGTTGGGACTAGAGTTGGGCACTCTCGGGGCATGGTGGCTCAGAGCAGATAAACAAGCAAGTATAAGATGCACTGCCCCAATTTCCAGTGCCATGCGCCTAAGGAGCACTCCATCATCAGTAGTCAATGGTGTGGTGCTGAACAAACTGCGCAGCACATGAAATGGAAGAGTTGGAAGCACGTTAGCCGAAGGTGACTGCAGGATATGACCTAGGTTGAGAAAGTATAAAAATATTAAATATTTCCTTTTAACGGTTCAGCACATAATGTTCAACTTTGCAATGATTTATTGAAAATATTCAGCTATATTTCTGACAATATTAAGTCTTCAGCAGAATGTATTATTTTTTGCCAGGCTTCTTTTTAGCCAAAATTCTGGTGGGAAACATGGGCAAGAGATATGAACTGGTTTCCTTTATGGACTAGGCTGAGACCAATAAATGCATATAATTTGTTATTAAAAACAAGATTTAAACCCTTATCTCCAAGGGTGAAAAGCTAGTTTATTAACAACTCTCTCACTACACTAAATTACATACTTGGTCATGTTTTTGATTGTAAGACTGGATTACTCTGTAAAGTTTAGAGAAAGTTTATACAAACAGCTGCCCTACCAGGAAGCCACTGAGAAAAACCTCTCCACTTTAAAAATATGTTGATAAATGCTAGGATAAACTTTGCTGTGACACAAACTGTAATGCTCATGAGGTGAGTACACAATGAAACAGTGTAGCGATTCAATACATTTTCACTACAGGACATTAAAACTAAAATTATGTTTTACTAGATACCCATTGTTTGAGTTTTGTACTATAATTTTATTTTTAAAGTTAGCCCTATTTTATCAAGGGTGGAGAGGAGGAGAATGATTTGTAAAATCACAGTGTAACAATATTCTTGCCTGTTAATGCGATGTACATAGTTAAAACTGTCCAATTTTATGGACTCTTCTGCCCTATTTGACTCAAAATATTTCAAAAGAAAAAAGTAGACATACTGTTTACAAGAATGAGAGAGACACTGCTAGCTCAAGTCCTGGAAATATTTTAAACATCTAACTGTCCAATAACTTTGTTTTCTCTGTGTAATAAGTAACTTGTGACTATTTGTTAATAAGTAGATTTATTCACAGTAAAGTGATTCTTGAGATTTTTACTTTAAAAAAAATCACAAAATACACAAACTTATCAAAACATCTAACTTCTTTTATTTTATTTATTTATTTTTTTAGGAACAAAACAGACTGTTGTCTAAAAGAAGGTTTTATTACTCCATAAGAGCAAGAAGTCCCATGACCGCTGTCTATATGACAAGAAATATAAAGTATTTATTCTCATTCTCTATAGGCTCCCTAACTCTATTCATCAGCCATACCACAAGAGGATGGTAGAAAAACCAACTGAGAGAACATTGATACACTATTTGCCTCAGAGGTGTATTGAATGGTAATTATTTTGGGCCATATCAGGGATTTGTAGATATAGATCTTTACATTATATAAAAGAAGCAGGCTAAGCATGAGATTTGGATGGTCCTTCAGTCAGTTTACTACCCAAATTTGAAGGAAAATACCCAGATATCAAATTTCATTTATTTGGCTCACTTTGTCTCCCACAGTGTGCACAATCTTACCGAAAAAGCAACACAAAATTAAGAGGCAAACAAAAGCCAAAGTTCATGGGACTAGCTGAGCAAACTGGGAAGTTTATTGCCCCTCCCTCTTTTGTTTTTTGCAGAGGTTCTAAACTAGGATGGATGTTCTAGGGAGCACAGATACTCCCTTGGGGCATTTAACCAATTTATGAATGGAGGAACAGGTTCTTGTTTTGATACTAGAGGTATCTAGGGGCTTAGCCTTTGCAAAGGGATAAATGTCTGGTTAATTAAACATGGAAGGATCATGTTTCCTTCAGAAAAAAGGTGGCCAAGGTATCTGAGCTGAGAAATTTGTTTATTTGTTTTCATCAGGCTACCAGTGGGTGAAGGAGATCCAGAAAAACATTTGCTACCTCTTCTATTAATGGTTTTAAGGCCAATTTTATTAGTACTGACCACGTCCATTGTGTTACCAAAACAAACAACAAAAAAACCCTCACTGGTCTGGCCCTACACAAAATGCATAGAGTTTAAGTCCAGAATGGCCCATTAGATCACTATTATACCTTTAGATAATCTAGTCTGACCGTCTGTATATCACAGGCCCTTAAATTTTACCCAGTTCCTCCTATGTTATGCTTTAGCCAAACACAAGTTATTGGGCTCATCTTTTAGAAAGGCACTCAGTCTTGCTATACAGAATTCAAAAGATGGAGAAACTACCACTTAAATTGGTAGTATGTTCCAATGGTTAATCACCCTCAAAGTTAAAATGTTAAAAGCGTGCCTTATTTCCAGTTTGAATGTGTCAGGCTTCAGCTTCCAGCCATTGGTTTTTATTATGCATGTCTCAGCTAGACTGAAAACCCTTTTAGTACCCAGTATTTTCTCCCTGTGAAAGTATTTACGCATTGTAATCAGGTCACCTCTCAATCTTTTCTGATAAACTAAACAGACTGAACTCTAATTCTCTCACTGTAAGGCATTTTCTCCAGGCCTTGAATCATTTTTGTCTCTCTTCTGCCTCCTCTCTGATTTTTCAACATCCTTTTCGAACTGTGGACACCATAACTGTATGCAGTATTCCAGTATTGGTCTCACCAACATTGCATAGAAGTAAAAATCGCTTTTCTAACTTACTCACTATTCCCCCATACATTTTATACATAATACATTATACATTTATAGTTTATACATCCAAGCATCGCATTAGTCCTTTATGCTACAGAAGTGTATAGGGAGCTCATGCTAAGCTGCTTGTCCACTCTGACCCCAAATTCTTTTCAGAGCTACTCCTTCCCAAGATAGAGCCCTCCAGTCTGTAGTATGGCCTGAATTCCTTGCTCCTAGACATATAACTTTGCATTTGTCTGTATAAAAAATGCCCCCCTTTTTTTTTTTAAAAATGGGCCCAGTTTACGAAGTGCTCCAGATTGCTGTGTCTGACTGACCTGTCTTCATCATTATACACCATTCTGCCAATATTTGTGTTATCCACAAAGTTTAATTAGCAGTTATTTTATATTTACTTCCAGATCATGGATGAAAATGTTGAGTAGTTTTGGGCCTGGTACTGATCCTCATGGAACCCCACTAGAAACACCCTCATTCGATGAGGATTCCCTATGACAACTATTTTAAAATCTGTCACCCCGTTTTTAAATTTTCTTATATGATCCAGGATGTGGGTAAGATTGAGTTCTTCACAAACTACACAAAGCAATTCCAACCTCCTTCTAAAGGAGGGGTGGGGGAACTATGGCCTGGGACCACATCCGGCCCTTCGGACATTTTAATCCAGCCCTCAAGCACCCACTGGGGAGCAGGGTCTGGGGTTTGACCTGCTCCGGCGCTCTAGTCAGGGAGCAGGGTCTGGGGGCTTGCCCCACTCGGCTCCTAGAAGCAGTGGCATGTTCCCGCTCCAGCTCCTACATGTAGGGGCAGCCAAGGGGATCTGCATGCTGCCCCCACCCCAAGTGCCACCCCCACAGGTCCCATTGGAACCACGGCCAATGGGAGCTGCAGGGGCGGCGCCTGTGGACAGGGCAACAACTCCGCATAGAAGACGGAAGAGGGACATGATGCTGTTTCTGGGAGCTGCTTGAGATAAGCCCCACCCCGAGCCTGCACCCGACCCCCTCCCATGTTCCAACCCCCTGCCCCAGCCCTGATCCCACTCCTGCCGTCTGAACCCCTTGGTCCCAGCCTGGAGCACACTCCTGCACCCCAAACTCTCATCCCCAGAACCCCCACCCCCAGCTGGAGCCCTCATGCCCCCCACCCCCCTCAGTCCAGAGCTCCTTCCCACACACTGAACTCCTCTTTTCTGGACCCACCATAGAGCCCACACCCCCAGTCGCAGCCCTCACCCCCTTCTGCACCCCAACGCCCAATTTTGCGAGCATTCATGGCCCGCCATACCATTTCCATACCCAGAAGTGGCCCTCGAGCCAAAAAGTTTGCCCACCCCTGTTCTAAAGCATCACATTGTAAATACACTTAAATGTAAGTTAGAACAATTTAGCAGAGTTTTACAAATAAATGTAGTAGTTACAGTACATACTTCCTTCGCCATCATCTGTAACCCCCAACACCAATCTAAGCAGACACTGGGCATGTTTCCTCTCTTTTAACAGCACCTCTGCATAGCCAGGGAGACGAAGAAATAATCCAAAGGCAGCCAAAGAATGAGCTGGTATGGGAGACATAGTTTGCACTGCTGATTTGATTGGTGGAGGCTCTGCAGCAATTGTTTCTGGGGCTTCGTAAACTAGTTCTCCTGATTGCTCAATGGTAACCCATTCAAACTGATCACTGTCCTTCTGTTTCTCTTGTGTAGTGGATGTAACTACTGGAGCACTCACCTTCAAAAACAACAAAAAAGTTAACACAATCCTTGGAAGTAGTCATCATTTAGAGTCAATTCTTGCAGCACACAATTTCATTCCAGTCAGGGGTGAAAATAAGCCGGTACAGCATACCGGTAAAAAGTGGCTGCCAGTACCGGCCCGTATCCAGCTGACTTTAAAGCGCTGACACAGCAGAGCTTTAACATCACTGCCCCTTTTGCGCCCCCCTGTTGGCGGCCCTGCCCTACTGCGGCAAAGGACCCTGGTTAAAGTGCTGCCATGACAGCGCTTTAATGTTGTTGCCCCTTTTGCTCCTGCCCCACCCCAGCCACTGATTGAGGGGGGGAGGGCAAAAGGAGCAGCTGCCCCGGGGCCAGCGATTTAAAAGGGCCTGGGGCTCTGGCTGCCGATGCATAGATCACCTGCGGCATGAAGATGAAACACGATAAAAGAATTCATTTATTATTATTTATTAGAGAGAAGCTGTTCACACACCTGTTCAAAAAAGGAAATGAACTGGCTTTATTTTAACTCTTAAAACAAGACAACCACAGCACAATGTGGAATTTTCCCCCCATTTCCTTCCTTGTACTAAGACCAGATCACGAGCAGCTGAGCCAACTGATATTACAGGTGGCAATAAATCAATGTTCACACAAAGTAGAATGTCTCAATGGTAGTGAGAGGTTAGGTCGTTTTATGGCCACACACAGTAGCCAAGAGAAATTTATAAATTAGGCAGTAGGATACTAAAAGCAATTATTCTCCACCATCAAAAAGGCTCTGCAAAGTGCTGAAAGCACCCAATACCTAAAAAGGGATGCCAGCACTTTGCAGAATCAGGCCTTGGGAAGCCGTAGCAAACATATTTCAAAGCATCATTAGGATAGAGCTAGCATGTTTCCATGTACAAACTTAAATTTTCCAGAGCACTAATTACATGAAAAGAGAAAACGTTCGCATGAAGACAAAGCAACACACTTCATTTGGAAGTCTGTATGAACAAAAATATAAAAGAAATGTGAGGTGCACATTTCCATTCCTCTACTTGCAAAGACGGGAAGGTGCCACCTCTTTAGGGGTAGAGTTAACATAGTTTCAGTGCCCTATTTAAGCACAGCCTTAACTCTGCATTTCATGGGTTTCAACTTTTTTTTAAAAAACACTAACATTCTTAAAAGGTAACTCATGCTCAAACCCCTAATTTTTGCCTGCAACTGTAACTTTACCTAAAAATTTGTTTGGAAAGTTGCTTAGGGTTTGTGTTTTTTTGTGGTGGGGGAGGAGTTTGTTTGTATATTTGTTTTTAATGGTTCCAAATTTTTCCTGTTCCTGTGAAACCCGAGAGTCTACAAATGGAGAGACCTGATTCAGCAGACAACAGAAGGCTGCAACAAAAGGACTGCCTCCTTGGTAAACTGGCTGAAAAATTGCCCGATAACCACAGTTCTCAACCACCATCCTGACTGTGTAACCTGATGCTTCAGATGTCTCAGGTTTGTAAAAATGGAGTTCTACTTCTGAAATCTCTATAGGTCTGCAGAATCATGACTCTTTGCCTATAGAAAACAAGACTCTGCTTCTGCATCAACTTCCTGAAGTCTGAAAGTCTTTATTAGGCTCCCCAGGAATCCTTCCACATCTTTAGAAGGCTCCTCTCGGCCCTAAGGGAGTCAAAAGAGGCTCTTCAGTGATTAAAGTCTTATTTAGGATCATAGGGGGAAAGGCAGGGTAGTCAGAATAGCCTTAATTAACCTAAGACTCATAGGGATGGTGGGCCTCCAATAAGCACGAGGCTCAGCAGTGTACTGCCAAAACATTCATAACCCAGAAGATCTATACAAGCACATATATGCATATACAGCACAAATCACTAGTTTCAATCCTGCACCCATTGTAGTCAATGGCAAAAGTTCCACTGACTTCAGTTGTGGCAGGATTGGGCCCCTCTGTTATACCAGCAACTATTTAAATTCTAGTTTTAGACATACAGGCCCAGATTCATGCCTGTTGTAACTACTGTGGATGTAAAAGCTTCTTGCTGTAGCTTACAATATCTTCTTATTGAAATTCTGAAGTACAGCTATTTGGAAGGAAGAGTACTACTTACTGAATCAGAATCTCAGATACCAGAGTAGCTGCCTACTATCTCCTTGGAAGATTCCCATCTGAGCAACGACAAGGTCTTACCCTGCTTAAATTATGAAATCTGAGGATATTATAGCCTGATGTAGTACTGGCCATGGGCAATATATGTAGTACAATATACTACAAAGAAACTGATTACTTGCATAGGTTTTACATAATTTTCTTACATTAGAGGAAATTTGTAAGGTTTCAAGTTTAACCCTCTCATCCCTCAGAAAGGCGCTGAACAGTTTTCCTTTCACTCTCCTTTGGTCTGATTAGGCATTTCTAATACCACTTAGGTTGGAGACCTAATCAGAAAAAAATACTAAGCTAGCATGTCCCATGCTCCTACAAATTACTACATTACCCCTTCTATATAGATTCTGTGAAGCTCATGCCTTGCTGTAGAGGTAAAATGACCCACTGTCAGCTGCTTTACAGAGAATCGTTCTTTATCACAGTTTGAGGGAAACAGTAACTCTTTCAAAAACTTTTAATAAAACTAAGTTAGACAAACTAAGGTGGTCCAGAGGGTAACGCGACTTCTTACGAAAACGTGTTACATACTTTTTCCCTATTAAAATCTTTGAGTCTATGAGCATTCCTCTCTCTATTAATTTCACCTTTACTACTGATGTCTATGGGTAAGACTTTTCTTTTCCATTATGGTTTATGAAGATTCCATTTTCTGCAGTCAAACACTTTCTTCCATTTCTTGACTGAAGTCAATGAACATTCAAAATATTCTGATATTCCTTTTAGAATGTCACACCAATGATTGCTCATGACTGTTGAAGTGTGAAGTACACAAAAATTCTCCCAAAGAGATGTTCACCTTATTCATGAGTAACAAAATAGCAAATATTTTATATTACTTCTTCAGTATGATTTAAAGGGGACTTTCAGAGGATTTTTTTAAAATGGGGTTGTGCTTTTTTTAAATGACTGAAGGCTTGTACGTTTTTATTTTTGCATTTTTTAAAACTTTTGAAATAAGGAATATCAAGTGTGTGTTTTCTTTGGCTTTGCTGGAAAAACTGTTAAAGGTGTTAGAGCACATTTATTATAAGCTCTTGCTCCTTAAACATTGGGATATTTAAGAAAACATTCAATATTTAAGAAAAATTTCCTTTCTCCAGTGTGTCAGTCATTAGTTAATAGATCAAGTCCCAGATATATTAAATAGTGAATTTTGATCTATGAACTATTGAGACAGCTTCACTCTTCTAAGACAATGCAAATCACAGAGCCCAGGACCAAGCATGAGAGAGCTGAGAACAATGCATTATCAGTCAAGGGGATCCAGCTACAGAATAAACTTCCAGAAAGACTGGGAAAAAGAAAAGGAGTACTTGTGGCACCTTAGAGACTAACCAATTTATTTGAGCATAAGACTGGGTGAATCCAGAGTCCAACCATCTTTAGGAAAATGCTAGAAAGCTTGTAGCAAAAATGACAACTTCCTACACACACACATGCATCTACCCAAACACGCTTCCCGCTTTCTCCCCCAAAAGAAACCCTGCAACAAACAAGTCAACCAAACAAAAAACAATGTTAAGACAGCAGAGTTAACTATTAGAAATAATGCAAAAGTTAAAGGTTCCTATAAGCAGTATTAGTGTAGCCACACTGTATATTCTGTAAAAGCTACAGATTAAAAACAAAAGTTTCATGAGTTAACATGAATGCTTATATTTTTTGTTAACTAAAAGATTACACTTCTACAGCGCTCAACACCCAACGGTCCCCGGTGATACAGGACCAAGCACTGAGGAAGTGGGAAAGGTGGTTTGCAAACAAAGGAAAAACAGAGTATGGCATCATGGCAACTGGTACAGTGTCCTCGAGCATCCCATCAGAATGCCTGCTTAGAACCACCTGGATGTCTAGGTTGGGTAGGCTTTGATGCAGAGACAGAAGGGGGAAGTGATCTATGCCTTTAACCCCTGTACCTTTTTGCTCTGCAGGCTCTGACTGCTAGCTGGGGCACAGTAGCGGAGGGGTTGCTGAGGCCTACAGCACTTCCTGGAAGAGGCTGGGGTGTACATCCCAAGGGACTTTAGGGTCACCCATGACTCCTTTAGCCCATGGAGCTTCATGTCTGTCTGCTCGGAAAAGACCAAGGATCCCCAAAGGGCAGGACTTGTACAGTCGGTTGGACCTCATGCAGAAGCCCAGAATACTGCAACCAGGAACTCCTACACATAGCCACTGCTGAACCTATGGACCTGGCAGTTGAGTCAGCTACATCCACAGCAGCTTGTAATGAGACCTTTGCCACCGATTTTCCCTCATCCACTAGCAAGGAGAACTCTGCATCACACAAACTGCATTTGGATCCCCAATGAGTAATTTACCATTGTATGTCCTATTCAGAACTTCTCACTCAGAAAAAAATTCCTAACTTCAAAGGGAGTAGATTTTAATGAGGATATTTAATTAGCAAAGCTGGAGAAAATGTGTCAACATTTGATCAATCAAATGCAAGGTATAATTAATAGAATAGAATCATAGAATATCAGGGTTGGAAGGGACCTCAGGAGGTCATCTAGTCCAACCCCCTGCTCAGGCCAATGCTCAAACCACTGAGCTATCCCTCATAGGATGATTTTTAACTCTTAGAAAACAAACCATACAGAAAATATTTGGAAATGACTATAGTAAGAAAAAAGCTAGCACATACTACTAGACAATCAAACTCTTTGACTTACTTGTTGAATTACATCTGGATAAAGCATAGGAAGTCTTTCTGCAATGAGGGCCAACCCACCCATTCCTGCAAACACTTGTAATGGAGACTGAATGGGACATGTTTCAAGAAAAGATTCATCTAGCACTGCATCCATACACTCGTCACCTGGAGTGACTGCTTCCTCTTCAGGACAGGACCCCAGTAAGTCTGCATGTTCTATTTAAAAAAAAAAAAAACAGAAAAAGAAAAAGAAAGGAAGACCCAAACCATTAAATGAAGTGGTATCTTAAAACATGAGAATGTTTACTTTTTCTCCTCCACTCAGAATATAAGAACATTATACTTATTTCTTCAGCAAATATTGAAGTCTTTAAGGGGGTTAAACATGTCAGTACAAGAATAGCAACAGAAAATCTAACTTTTCTTTTGGTAAAACCAAAAGAATATATTGCCAAGTCAAATCAGGTTATTTGACTGCTAGCAAAAATGATGTGGACTCATAAGATATGAACCTAAGGAAAAAGAAATTTAGCTTGTTTAGTAAGTGTTATGATCTTCCAGTCAAATGATGATCTTGGTGGTGCTGCTCCAAACTGCAAACTTCAAAAATTTCAGAATTAATCTTGGACTTATGACCTGAGCTCAAGTAATCAGGTAAAAAATCATTTATATCTTAGAAAGAGTTAAGATGCTTGCTAAATTAGTGCAAATGAAACTACAGCTATGACGCAAATAGCAGTAAGGCAAGAAACAATTATTTTACAATAGGCTATTCAGTGAGCCCGAGGCATAATACTTAGCTTGAGGCCTAGTCATAATAATAATTAGCATAAGACCTGCTATAAGTTAGCATAAGTCAGAAGATTTAGCAGTATCTTCTGATAGACTGTTAGACTTCAAAGTCTTTATTTAGCTAGACATTCTTAACCACATTATATATATAGCGAGAGAACCAACTACCTGCGTAAATGCTTACAATAGTCAGAACCCAAAAAATGGATAGCAGGAATGACAAATATGGACAAGGGGCCAAGACTTAATAAAATATGATCTTGAAGATAAGCAGGTGTAAGAAATAGTTGCACAAAAAGGAATCAACCCTGCCACTCAAGATGGCAGGACCGTGGCGACCTAAACAACACTCATCTCACCGCCCCATGGATTCGTGAGTATGTGTCATGTTGATTCTGCTGTTATCTTTGTTTATTTTGTTCTGTGATTTTTCTTATCCTGACGATGTTACTAATAAAACTCAAAGCCTTTGTGTGTCTGTCTCACCAATCGTCATCATAATTGATCTCTAGGTAGTCACCAAAGGACAAACCTATTAGTAATGAGTGCATTTTGCACACCAAAATAATCATAAGGCTAACCATGTGTTAGGAAATGAGGGCAAATTCAACCAATATCAACTCTGTGGATGGCCTGTAGTACCACAATTATAGGTGACGGTGCACAGGTTACCAGAACTGCAAAATAGTTGGATTTCTACAATCCTTGGGCTTTGTTTACAGGACAAAGTCCTTCTTGGTTTGACCTCAGGTGCAAATTTAAGCCAATTTACTAAAACCATTGCAAAACTCTGCATGGACTCCTATTTTAAGAGTGGCTTTTTTCATTTAGCTTAAGTACATTATGAACAAGTTAAACTAAACAGATAGAAGCCACTCTTTGGGCTTATCTACATGGAGAATTAGTGCACTGTACAGCACTCCAGCATGCCATGCACTAAGTCTCCATATAGACAAGGCCTTAAGCAAAATAAGTATAAAACCTTGTATGGACATGATTTAAACAAAATCTTCTTAAATTCATTCCTTAGGTTAAACCTATCCATAGTTCTCACACAGACAAGCCCTTAGATCAGTAGGTTTACCCAATTCCACAGTAGACTCCTCCAAGCATGAGGAGCAGCATGGGAGACATCATGAAGGTGTTTGTTTGAAAATTTAACATGAGGGTGATGGAGGTATGAATTGTTGGCCAATCAATGGTGAGAGCTGATATCTTGACAGTGAACAAGAAATGACAGGTAAGGAAGGGATAGGCTGTGAAATGTCTTGAAATTGAAAACACACCACTTACATTTGATGTGATAGGAAAGGGTAGCCAGTAGAGGGCTGCAAAGAGAGGGATGACATGGACAAAAATAACAAAAAAAAATTTTTTAAGTACATCGGAAACAGAAAGCCCGCTAAACAACCACTGGGGCCTCTGGACCATAGAGATGCTAAAGGAGCACTCAAGGACGATAAAGCCATTGCGGAGAAACTAAATCAATTTTTTGCATCAATCTTCACAGCTAAGGATGAGAGGGAGATTCCCATACTCTTTAGGTAACAAATCTGAGAAACTGTCCTAGATTAAGGTGTCATTAGAGGTGGTTTTGGAACAAATTTATAAACTAAACAGTAAAAATTCACCAGGACCAGATGGTATTCACCCAAGAGTTTTGAAGAAACTCAAATGTGAAATTGCAGGACTAACTGTGGTATGTAACCTATCCTTTAAATCAGCTTCTCTCCCAGATAACTGGAGGATAGCTAACATGACGCCAATTTTTAAAAAAGGATCCAGCGGCGATCCCAGCAATTACAAGCCGATAAGCCCAACTTCAATACCGGGAACACTGGTTGAAACTACAGTAAAGAACAGGACTGTCAGACAGATAGATGAATATGATTTGTTGGGAAAGAATCAACATGGTTTTAGTAAAAGAAATATCACGCATCACCAATCTACCAGAATTCTTTGAGGAGGTCAACAAGCGTGTGGACAAGGATGATCCAGTGGATATAGTGTATTTAGATTTTCAGAAAGCCTTTGACAAGGTCCCTCACCAAAGGCTCTTAAGCAAAATAAGCTGTCATGGGATAAGAGGGAAGATTCTGGTAACTGGTTAAAAGATAGGAAACAAAGGGTAGGAATAAATGGTCAGTTTTCAGAATGGTCTGTACTGGGACCCGTACTATTCAACATATTCACAAATGATCTGGAAAAAGCGGTAAACAGTGAGGTGGCAAAATTTGCAGATGATACAAAACTAATCAAGATAGTTAAGTCCCAGGCAGACTGCGAAGAGTTACAAAAGGGATCTCACAAAACTGGGAGACTGGGCAATGAAATGGCAGATGAAATTCAATGTTAATAAATGCTAAGTAAGGCACATTGGAAAACAATCTTAACTATACATATAAAATGATCTGGTCAAAATTTGCTGTTACCTCTCAAGAAAGAGATCTTGGAGTCATTGTGGATAGTTCTCTGAAAACATCCACTCAATGTGCAGCAGCAGTCAAAAAAGCTAACGGAATGTTGGGAATCATTAAGAAAAAGGGATTGATAAGAAGACAGAAAGTATCATTTGCCTCTATATAAATCCATGGTATGCCTACATCTTGAATACTGTGTACAGATATGGTCATCCCAACTCAAAAAAGATACACTGGAATTGGAAAAGGTTGAGAGAAAGGATTAAAAAATTATTAGGGATATGGAACAGCTTCCATATGAGGAGAGATTAATAAGACTGGGACTTTGCAGCTTGGAAAAGAGATGACAAAGGGGGGATATGATAGAGCTCTATAAAATCATGACTGGTGTGGAGAAAGTAAATAAGGAAGTGTTATTTAGTCCCTCTAATAACACAAGAACTAGGAGTCACCACATGAAATTAATAGGCAGCAGGTTTAAAACAAACAGAAGGAAGTATTTCTTCACACAACGCAGAGTCAACCTGTGGAACTCTTTGCCAGAGGATGTTGTGAAGGCCAATACAATAATAGGGTTAAAAAAAGAACTAGATAAATTAATGGAGAATATATCTACCAATGGCTATTAGCCAGGATGGGTAGAGATGGTGTCCCTAGCCTCTACTTGCCAGAAGCTTGGAATAGGCGACAGAAGATGGATCATTTGATGATTACCTGCTCTGTTCATTCCCTCTGAAGCATCTGGCATTGGCCACCGTTGGAAGACAGGATACTGGGCTAGATGAACCTTTGGTCTGACTCAGTATGGTCGTTCTTATGACAAACTGATGGGCTAGGAAAGCGACCACTGCAGCTGCATTCTGAATGGATATGAGCAGGGCAAGACTGCATTTGTCAAGGCCAGAGAGAGGGATGTTGCAGTAATTGAGATGCAAGATGAAATTGGAACACGAGTTTTAGTTGTGTGGTGCAGAGGAAAGGCAGTCTCTTACAGATATTATGCAGAAAGAATCAGCAAAATTTAAGCATAGCCTGGATGCAAGGACATAGAAAGAGGGCCTAGTTGAAGATGATGCCCAAGACTGGCCACCCAGGACATTACAGACCTGAGCAACGGGCAAGATGTTGGTGTTGTCCACAGTGATCTAGAAAGGAGATAGCAAGAAGAGCCTGTGGTGGAAGAGATTAAGGGGTCAGTTTTAGCCATGTTTAGATTCATCTGAAAGCTAGACATCCACAAGGAGATGTCAGAGAGGCTGACCAAGATTTTCATTTGGGCAGAACGAGACAGGTCAGTAGTAGAGAAGCAGAGTTGAAAGTTGTCAGCATAGAAATAAATGGTAGCTGAATTTGTTTGAAGATCAGATTACCCAGAGATGAGGTGTAGAGGGAGAAGAGAAGGGGACCAGGGAGAGAACCCCGAGTAAACCTTACAGAAAAATGGAGGATGGATGAGGAGGATCTACTTCAGGACACACAAAAAGAGTGGTTAGAGATAGTAGGAGAACCAAGAAAGGATAGAAACAAAGGAGGACAGGATTTCAGAAACAGCATAATGGATGGTGTCAAAGGTGGCTGACAGGTCAATGAAGAGGATGAAGTATTGGTTCTGAACTTTAGCTAGGAAGAGGTCAATAGAAACTTTGGCAAGAGTAGTGTCAGTGGAGTGCAAGCGACAGCAGCTGGACTGGAGAGGACCTAGGATGGAATTGGAGAAGACAAACTCCTCGACAGCAACTGCAGACAGCACATTAAAGAAGCTTAGAGATGAAAGGGAGAAGTGACAGTAGTTGAAGAGGCACGTGAGGTGACGAGTGGGTGTTTTTAGATGGAAGAGACTACAGAAAGCTTGTATTGTGATGGGAAAGAGCTAGGGAAGATAGAGTGGTTTAGGAGATGAGTAAGAAAGGGGATAAATAGGTGCAAAGGAGATGGGATGGAGCCACTGGGACAAGTGGAGAGTTTAGAGGAGGTGAGCAGACAAGAAACTTCCTTTGTGACAGGGAGACAGAGGAGGGAATTGTAGTGAAGGTGATGATGTACTTGTCAATTTTGTCTTGACAGAAAATCAGTGAGATCTTGTGTGGAGAAATAAGTGGAGACAGGAAGAAGGGAGGGTTTCAGGACTAAGTCAAATGTGGCAAAAAGGCAGCAGGGAGTGAAGGTATAGAATTCAACTAAACTCAGTAAGTACAAAATTTAGTAGTAGAGTTGCTTTAATTTAATTTCTGTTGTTCTCTGTATCTTATACCGTATATCTTTGGAAGTAATTTCAAAATGTTTAGTATTAAAGACCCTATGCACTATAAATCTCACCACTTCTCTCAAGCGGCATGATTTAGGCATACCAGCAAGGGAGAAATGTGAAACAGCCTGAAGTTAGGCATGTCTTGCTAAAAATAAAAAGCTGAAAATACAGCAACAGAAGTTAAACACTTACCTTTTTCTGTGTGGAGACGTTTAAAGGAGTCTGTCTTTGACAGGCTTGGGTCTGAGATCACTTTGGAGCCAAGCTTAACTGTCAAGTCTATTGATCGGTAGCCTTGAGGGAGTTTACGGTCATATAGTAGAGTCAAAAGCTGGGCAAGTGTCATTTCAGCTGGCAACGGCTGGCCTACACAATAATATAACCAGATCATTTTCCAGACAAATTTATGAAAATTATTTATGATTAGGTTACTTTATTACACCACCATAATCTTGCTCCTTCACTTATGCCACAGCTACAAAGGAGAATTTAACATCCTTGGGTCCTAACAAGCCTTTTACTTCCTGACCACTTCAGTAAAATTTGACAGTGAAGTCCGTAAATTTAAACTCATCCTGTCATTGCACAGATTCCATCAGTCTGGAATAGACTACTGGATACCCACAGACACAGCTCACTGGACAGATTAGTGCCCCAATGCTCTCCATGTATTATGGAATCACCGCTTCAGGTTCCATAATTAATACTAAGTTTTGCACTTTATTCTGTATGAAAAACAGCATATCCTCGCCCAGTTACAGCACTTGTTCTGAATAAAGAATGAATTTTATGAGAATTTACCATTAATTAGATGGTTAAAATTTTAAAATGAGTCCCTTAAGAAATTTAGCATACATAATGCCAGACCTTGTGTCCTGAATTATTTTAACAGAATAATACAGACTAAAACTGCAAAGCAACAGGATTCTTAGGAGCAATTGCTCGTTCAGAGATTGGTCTAGTCTTTCTAGCCAGAAACAAAAATTTTTAGAGGCCACTTCAGAGAGAAAGTTTGACCCCTTGTGTTTAGGAATTTGACATAATTTAAGGTAAGCGTTTGCGCTCTCATCTTTTCTTACTGGGAGGCAGCCAGTATAAGCCCACAATAATCTCCAGTTTTACGAATAAAAAAAGAATGGTCCTGTTGATCTTTTTCAGTGGAAAGAGGGTCTGAAGATCTCTTAAAGTAGAATTACTATGTAATTTATAAGCTGATTGCTAAAGTTGCAGAAAGGTACAAGGCATAAACATCTAATCTCTGTGCAACTGAGAACTCCTTTCCCCTGCCAGATGTAAAATCCCATGAGCAGACATACTAAGTGGAGACTGGTAATGGGACCACCGGGGTGAGCGTAACCAGATTGACTGAGATAGGTAACCAAATTGATAGCTTTGATTGTTACTAAGAAATTTACTCCACGAATCTCACAGAGAAGAAGCACTGTATTTGATTACATGCCCCATATATCTTACACGTTTTTTCAAGCAGGTAGTTGTCTTGTGTCAAAGCTGCTTCCACTTAAGAAGCAAGCTTTCTTTCAATGGCTTAAATTGTTTCTCCACAGGCTGCCAGGGGACCCAATGCATCTCCTTAAAGAGTAAATGAAAGGTCTCTGCTCCCTTAGACAAGAGATACGCCGCAAAATGAAGTGACAGAAAACCAAGCTTGCTGCATCTGCGAGACAGAGGCAAAGCCCTGGACTTGTAGGGCAGGTTCTGACCATACAGACAAGTCGCCATCTGGGTACCAAAAATTTAGCCAGTAAGCTGCCTCAAGTAGCAGCTGTGGGTGTAGTTGCTCAACAGTCCACTTCTGGCTGACAAACTGTCTGTGCATGAAAATATGTATTCAGTTTACTGGTAATAAAATTCTCAGGTTTTAAAAATAAGGAAGCATGGTCAAATGGTTAGAGAGGTAGCCTGGGACTTGGAGACCTGGATCCCTGCTTTGCCACAGGCTTCCTTTGTGTGGCCTTGAGCAAGTCACTTGTCCCTCTGTTCCCCAAGTCCTTTTCAAGGCAGTGCTTTCCAGAATACACCTCTAATCCTGTCAGTATCACATTTTTTCCTAGTGGGATGACCTGGCATTTGGCTGTATTAACATGCATGTTTGAATAAACCCAGTTTATCAAGCAATCCAGATCGCTTTGCCTAAATATTTTAGCATTGACTGTAACTCTGGATATTCTTGTTTGACCTCAATACCTAATCCCACTTTGAATCTTGACCTCAGCAACATCCCATGCAAGGTTCCAGTCTAATTACAAATTGTGTAAAAAAGTATTTTATTTTACCTGTTGTGAATTTGCCACCTTTCAATTTAAGTGAACATCCCCCGACCACCCTCATTCTTGTTTTAGATGGGGAGAACAGACGCTCTTCTCGAAACCATTTATAACTCTATATATTATCACAGCCCCTCTTACTTGTCTCCTTACCTAAGATAAATAATCTCTTTTCAATCTCTCTTCATATTAGAGTTTTCTGTACCTCTAATGATTCTCATTACTCTTCTCTGAACCCTTCATTCTGCAATAAGGTGACCTGTCATCTTAATTAATTTACCACTCCACCAGTCAGAGTCATCTACAAACATTCAAAATATTGAATAGCACATGGCTGCTTTACATATTTTTCATATGAAAATTTGGATAAGACATGCTATTTTAGGAAGCATAAATATTGTGGCATTCACTCAAGGACACAGATACTGGCAAATGAACTTCTCTAAAGCCCTAAAAGTTGCTATCCACTTGAATTTATCCTTCAGAGGCCAAAAACAGTGAGGAAGTTTACAAAAACTCTTGTTGCTGGGCTGCAGGGGAATCTTTTTTTAATTAAATTTGCCACTTTAAGAGCTAGAGAATGATTTTCAAGGGAAGCCAGCATGTTCATACCTCAGTCTTTACAGCCAAGCTTCATAGACACATGAGCTGCTAGAGCCTCACTTTCATTTGAAAGGCAAATCAGTGATAAAATGGTTATAACCCTGCAGTAGGTAGAGGTGAAAAAAGGAATGCAGATATCCATCAGCATTATACTTACTATTTAATATTGCATGTGTACATCATGGTTTGTTTGTTTTTTTTAACTGAAAGGAAAGTTAATTATTTCAACAATTTAAAAACAGTTCTTGAAGTTACCTGGTAGAAGTTTATGGTATAGATGAAAAACTGGAACACTAATGGTCTTGCTGGAAGATTCCCCTCCTGAGGAAGAGCTACCTACTTTATCTGCCATCATTCTGCCTCGTCTTGACGGTGGACGAGGAGGAGTCGATGAAACAGCTCTTTTTGACTGAGATTTCAAACCTAGTAAAAGAAATGAAATGTTCAAAGTAATTTTGGTTTCAAAAACCTCTCCAATTAACTCTTTAATGCAAGACATTCTCATTACTAGCAGTGCTAATAGTGGGAATGATTGCTTACTTCCTCTGTGCAGAAAAGTTATGCTAGAATTGCATATACTCCTCTACCCCAATATCACGCGGCCCTCGGGAGCCAAAAAATCTTACCGCGTTATAGATGAAACCGCGTTATATCAAACTTGCTTTGGCCTCGAGCATTTCCATTATTAATAATCACTTCCTGCCCCCTGACTGATCCCTCAGACCTCCCGACCCATCCAACCCCTCCCCACCCCCACCCCCTGTCCCCTATCCACACCCCCGCCCCCTGACAGGCCCCCCAGGACTCCCACGCCCTATCCAACGCCCCCGTTCCCCGTCCCCTAACCGCCCTGCCCCGGAACCTCTGAACAATCCAACCCCCCCCGCTCCCTGACTGCCCCCCTTTCCCCCGAGACCCTCTGCCCCTTATCCAACCCCTCGGCCCCGGCCTGGCACCCTTAACACGATGCTAAGGGCAGCGTGTCGGAGCCAGACACTGACGCGCTGATCCGCCGAAGCATGCAGCCCCACCCCCCAGAGCGCTGCTTTACCACGTTATATCCGAATTCATGTTATATCGGTTCGCGTTATATTGGGATAGAGGTGTAGGTATTTGAGATTTACGTATTTGGATTTAGAGCTGCTATTCTATAAAAGTTCTGAGGCACCTTTGATTTAATTACCAGGCTATCCATCCCCCTGAGCCAAAAAACAGAAGATATAATCACCATTTAAAATACGAAGCCAAATTGCATTATCCTAACATCACCGACAAACACCAGCTCTTATCGTTTCATTCCTACCCTTAAAGCCTGAATAAAGAGAATGGTCTAGCAGCATGCTCTGCTGTAAAAATATTCAGGTTACGTCAAATCAAAAGTGAATGGGAAAAATGTGAGGCAGCTTACAAAATATCTTGCTGTTGGGCTGGAAGGGAAACTTTTCTTAAAGTTTAAGGGCTAGAGAATGAACTTCAAGGGAAGTCAGTACACCCGTGCTGCAGTCTAGCTGCAAGATTTATAGATACATGGGCTGCTGTGAAGTTTCACTTTCAGCTGACACGGTGGATCAGTAATTCCTAACTTGAGGGTCCCACTTTACAGAACAGCCTGCCAGTAACTCCCTCTCTTTCACAGTGACAACCACATAACATCTTACTTAGTATTTATTTTGATTTCTAAAATTATACAAAACGGGTGCCTGTATCACATTTTTAATAGCGCTGGAAACCAGTCAAGAAGGACATGGGACCAAAGCGCAGTTTATGACACACAGTATTAACAACTTTAGTACCCCAGTTAATGACAAACGTCTGAATTCAAGCAAATACCACACAGCTTTTGTGCCCTCCTGATATTGCCCTGCATCCAGAGACACTTTAGTGACACTACCTGATTTTATCAGCAAGGAATATGAAACTTCTACTCAATAGCAGGGAATAATATCAGACAACATATAAAGACATCTCAGATTAACCAGGCTGTCCAGTACGCTAACAAAGTCTGCTGACAGATTTAGACAAAAATTTTTGCTTTCTGCACAGCCATTGTAAAAGGTTCCAAGAAATTCCTAACACAAATGATCCGATTCGGCATGCAGCTTCTGTCACTGGCACATGGTCTTCCTACCACTTCAGTTGTCATAGGTTATCAGGAGACCATTGTTGATCCAGGGGGACAAAGCTACAGAACAAGACACTTTGGAGCCACTTCACTGGTAGCAAGAGATTATCAAGTCCTACCATCCACATTACAACTACAGTGGTCTGTCAGAGAAACAATATTCTCTCTTGGAGCCCTCTGGAAATGCTCAGGTTCTGTGAACCTCAGAGGGCAGACCATCAAAACAGGTCCCTTGACCAAACCTCAAATCATAGCAGACAATCATTAGCCCACGACATGCGTAAAATAGCCTTCTATCCCCCACGCCAATCCCAGCAAAACACTAGATAAGAATGTGTCCAACTATGAATTCGGTCATGTAAAACAGTCCCATGGTTTATCACAGTGGCCATGAAATCCTGAGAGTTCTCCGAAAAATCAAAATATGGAAAAAAGAAAAGGAGTACTTGTGGCACCTTAGAGACTAACCAATTTATTTGAGCATAAGCTTTCGTGAGCTCCAGCCCACTTCATCGGATGCATACTGTGGAAAGTGTAGAAGATGTTTGTTTTTATACACACAAATCATGAAAAAATGGGTGTTTATCACTACAAAAGGTTTTCTCTCCTACCCACCCCACTCTCCTGCTGGTAATAGCTTATGTAAAGTGATCACTCTCCTTACAATGTGTATGATAATCAAGGTGATGTGTATGATAATCAAGGTGGGCCATTTCCAGCACAAAGGAGAGTGATCACTTTACATAAGCTATTACCAGCAGGAGAGTGGGGTGGGGGGAGAGAAAACCTTTTGTAGTGATAAACACCCATTTTTTCATTTGTGTGTATAAAAACAAACATCTTCTACACTTTCCACAGTATGCATCTGATGAAGCGAGCTGTAGCTCACGAAAGCTTATGCTCAGATAAATTGGTTAGTCTCTAAGGTGCCACAAGTACTCCTTTTCTTTTTGCGAATATAGACTAACACAGCTGTTACTCTGAAACCTGTCAAAATATGGAAGGCATCAAGAACTATGATCATCACCGACTCTAACAGCATTCCAGTTGTGAAATTTAACAGTTAGTGCAGGAGGTTCAGCAGTGCAGCAGGGTGACATGGATGCTAACACCAGCTGCATCTTAACTCCACGCTGGGACTTGTATACAAGATGCACATACACTATTCAATCCAATTTTGTGATGGAAAACCTGCCCTTAATGTTGGATGCAAATAGCACAGATTATTGACCATCTGCATGCTGCTAAAATATTTTTATACATGGGATTCACTGTATACACAAGAACCCAGTTTCACAAGGTTGTGGAGACAGCTTCGAAGAAGTGGAGTGAGTGTAATCTCATTAGTATTATCTTCTTGAGCGTGTGAATTGATCTATTTAGTAGTAGCAAATTCTGAAATGTACACATCATCTGGTTTATTGAAGCAAAACGTGGGAAGAACATACAATAATGAACAGAGAAACAGAGGTACTCTATTGATTGAATTTATTTACATGTTTACTTAATTCTACAAAACGTTTCTTTAAAAAGTTATCTGAAGCTGCAACAGTTTCAAGTTTCCACCAGAGTCCTACAGATTCTGAGGACTTTGTAGCAGAACTGCAGCCTAGCTTGCCGTAAAGAACACCGGACCTTGCATATACTTACACAACAAGCTGCAGTTTAAATAACTTTTCATGTACACAGTATTTAAAGGTGCATTTGTGTATCTATTGTAGTGTCTGAGAAATAGTGTGTCCATGTAAGAATAAGTTACTTACCCTGAACAAAAACTAGTTTTCTTCAAGATTTGTAGTCCCTATCTGTATTTCATTGTGGGGTATACATGCACCCCAGGAGCCTCAGAGAGGAAGATTTTTGCTTGTTGGTCCTTGCCTCTGCCCTTCTCCTCCTCATGCTCTGAACCAAGCATATAAGGGATCATGTGAATTGACTGCCTCTCCAGTTCCTTCTTTACTGTAAACCATACATCAGGATCCGGAACAGAGGGAAAGGAGGGCAGGTAGTGGAATACATATAGGGACCACACATCAAGAACTCCAGTTAATATACAAGCTAAGTAACTTCTCTTTCTTCAAGTGATGGTCCCTATGGGTATTCCACTGAGTGTGGATGACAAGCAGTATTCATTGAAAAGTCGGGTGTGACGACCTCTGTGGTACTGATGACTGGGAGGCTGCAGTGCTGAAAAGATGCGTCAGCTACAGAATCTTGCACTAGGGTGCAATGTCTTGTGAAGGTATGGATCGAACTCCATCTTGCTGCTTTACAGATTTCAGTATGAGCAACATGTTGAGGAAAGACTACTAAAGCATTCTTGGCCATAGTTGAGTGGGCTCTCACACCTTGTGAAGGAGTATGCCAACTCCTAACACAGCAGAATGCAGTGTGTCATACACTTCAAAAATCTCTGGGAAGAGATAGCTTCCCCTCTCATTCATTCAGCAACAGATATTTTAAAAAAGTTTAAGTGATTTCCTAAAAGATTTTGTCCTTTGCAGGTAAAATGCCAAAGCTCGACAGACACTGAGAGGATGAAGTCTCTTGTCCTCACGGGAGACGTGTGGTTTTGGGAAGAAGACAGGTATGCGAATTGTTTGATTCAGACGGAAATCTGAAATTACTCTAGAGTAAATTTGGGGTGAAGTCTTAAAAGAAATTTTGTCCTCATAGAAGATAGTGTATGATGTATCAGTTATAGGGGCCGCTACCTCACTTACCTATCTAACTGAGGTGATGGTAACCAGAAAGGGAACCTTCATCGATAGAAAGTTAAACAGCATGAGGCCAGAGGTCTGCTTGGAGACTTTGTTAATGCTGAGAGGACCAGACTGAGGCCCCATGGTAGAGCAGACTTTGTCACAGGAGGGAAGTTTCTGATTAGACCTTTCAGAAATTATTACAGTCACAGGGTGGATGAAGATGGAATGGTTGTAAATCGAAGAATGACAGGCTGTGACAGTTGCTAAGTGTAACCATAAGGAGCTAAGGGAAAGCCCTGAAGTCTTCAAGGAAATATACTCTAACATAGTGGGGAAATCAGAACCATCTGGGGTTATCAGATGATGTTGACACCCGACAAAATATTTTCCACTTAGTTATGTAGCATTTTCTAGTAGACTCTTTCCTCCTAATGTTAAGGGTTTGAACCACTTCCAAACATGTCCTTTCTAGGTTCGATGCTCATCAAAATATTAGGCTGTCAGATGAAAAGAAATTGGATTAGGATGCCTGATCTTGCCCCATCCTTGGTCAATAGGTTAGGGAAGGACTCGATATAATGATGTATAGGAGTGCTGACATCTGAAGAATAATGGGCCCCAGAATTGCCTGGTCCACCTGAAAGAAGCCAGGAGAACCACCACTTCCCCAGAATCTGAGGTGATAATGGAATGGAAGATGTACATTAAGTGCCCTGACCAATGGATTAAAAGTGCACCTCCTCTGGAGCCCTGACCCTGAGCCCTCCTGGAACTGTACCTCATCTATTTCATGCTCTTGGGACACAAACAGGGCCTCAAATGGAGACTCACTCACCCTCTCCCCTCCCGCCCCAGCCCATCAACAAAACCTGCTCTGAACCACTGAATTGTGAAATTCCCATTCGTTGTCCTTGGAGAAGTACCTGCTGAGGCTGTCTGCTAGTGTATTGTGTATCTGCTGGAGGTGTACTGCTGATAGAGTAATCTGGCATCAAATACACCAGTTCCACAGATTGATAGCTTCTATGCAAAGAGGGATGGATCTTGCTCCCCATCCTTGACGTAGAAAACTGTCAATATGCTGTTCATCATCACTTTAGTGTTGGGATTGTATAAATGGTAGGAACTGCTTGCAGGCCTTGTGGACAGCTTGTAATTCAAGGAGGTTTATGTGCATCCTGGATTCTTGGGGAGTCCATGTCCCCCCTTGAGCTGTATGCTCTTTCAGATGGTTGTCCCAGCTTAGCAAGGAGGCATCCATGAACAAAATTCTCTTGGGTGGGGAAGGAGTGAAGGGGACCCCCCCACACACATACAGTAACTCCTCACTTAACATCGTCCTGGTTAATGTTGTTTTGTCGCTGATCAATTAGAGAACATGCTTGTATAAAGTTGTGCAATGCTCCCTTATAACGTTTGGCAGCCACCTGCTTTGTCCACTGCTTGCAGGAAGAGCAGCCCGTTGGAGCTAGGAACTAGGGTGGACCGGCAGCCCTGCAACAGCTCCCCTAAGTTCCTTGTGTGGTAGCTGCCCAGCAGGC
This sequence comes from Lepidochelys kempii, assembly GCF_965140285.1. Classification (NCBI taxonomy): domain Eukaryota; kingdom Metazoa; phylum Chordata; order Testudines; family Cheloniidae; genus Lepidochelys; species Lepidochelys kempii. The sequence goes on along the minus strand of NC_136382.1, from coordinate 147,549,332 downwards.
TATCAACTGCCAGACAGTTCAGCTGTCCCTCCCCTGACTGCCTTGGAGCTGCTCCTGGGAGCCTCCTGCTCGCCGGGGGGTAGGTGGGGGGAGGAGGGGTGCTAACGTCAGGGTATCACCCTTCCCCCTTCTCCTGTACCCCATCTTCCCAGAGTAGGGGGACACACGACAGGACTCAAGACGGAGGGAGTTTGCTGGCAGCAGCTGCTGTCTCAACTTGCTGATCTACTTAAAAAGGCAGCGTACTTAGAGTGGGGTCAGCTACTTAAACGGGCAATGCACATCTCTCCCTCTGCCATGCTGCGTCTCCTCCCTCCATTCCTGCTGCCTTGTAGAGTGTGAGGCTACATTAACAACGTGTTAACCCTTGAGGTCTCAGCCGAGTGCTGGTTCATCACTTAGCAGTAAGGCATTCCCTGGGAAATATCCCACTCTCTTCCACCCTTTGACTCCACCACCTCAACCAAGCTTCACAATCATCATTGCTGTGTTTAAAGTAGCATTTTTCAGGAAAATAACTACAAAGTTAAGCGAGGAGTTACTGTACTCTCTGCTCTTCCACCAAGCTCTCCTACTCTCTGGGAGGGAGCAAGACTAATTTATCCATATTATCTTTGCTTGACTCCACCACCTCAACCAAGCTTCACAATCATCATTGCTGTGTTTAAAGTAGCATTTTTCAGGAAAATAACTACAAAGTTAAGCGAGGAGTTACTGTACTCTCTGCTCTTCCACCAAGCTCTCCTACTCTCTGGGAGGGAGCAAGACTAATTTATCCATATTATCTTTGCTTGCCAAGTACACTGGTGGTAAGCAATGAAGGTGAAGTCTTGCAAATGGTGTCATATAGGCACTAGACGCGACATGACCTAGGAAGATGAGACATGAGCAGATCAGTGTCTGTCTGTGGTCTCAGTCTGATTTGCTTGACAAGGTTCTTTATGGACTGGAATCAGACAGAAGTGATGAATAGGGATGAGAAGTGATGAATAGGGATGTTTTGCCTGAGAGAGCAGGAGCAAGGTACAAGGGGAGGTAACAAGCAGATGTCATGAAACATGTAAGGTGGTATGTAAATTGTTTGTCTCAGTCTATAAATGTCAAGGTCCCCTTAACCCACTGTGTGGCTGAGGGGACAGCAGATACTCCCACTGCTGACTGAGCCATTCACTGCCACTGTGCACTCGTGTTAGTGTATCTGTAACCACGGAGCCAGGACACTACAACTGCATCTTGAGGACAATAAACCTAACCAATGGCCTTTGTTACCGAACCGAGCCTGTGGTCTTTCTTATGAGTAACACTGAGGTCTGCTGAATTAGCAGGCAGCATTATCTGCTAGTGCTGATAACACTGGAGCCTCAAGAACAGAAGTACTTAGCAGCTGTAACAGCTTAGCAGCCTGGACAACATTACTGTGGCAATGACATTTCAGCCTTCTACACTTAACATGTGCTAGTTGACTTTTTGGAAGACATCAGCAAAAAGTCCCATATAGAATAGTACTGTGAAGAGACTGCAAGTATGACTGGAATGTATGACGTGTTTGCACATTTCATTGATTTTGATGGGAAGACGAGTGTGTGAGAGAGATTTTGGATGATGAGTCAGGAGGGAGAAAGATTTTGTGGATGAGGAGATGGTATATGTGTATTTTTGTGAGGGGAGATGAATGTGTGTGTGTGCGCATGTGTCGAAAGAAGAAGATAGGTACAAGTACAGAAATTTTAGAAGCAGGGAACACGAGAGAAGAAAGATTGTAAATTTGGGGAAGAGGAAGATAACCCAACACAGGAGAAGAAAGATGAAAAAGAAGGAGAGTACATAACATAGTAACTACTATTTAAGAGAAAAATTGAGAAAGACAAAGAGATAGATACAGAATAGTGAAAAGGAAGAGAGAAGAACACACAACTATGATAAAGAAAATTTTTAAAAGGTTTCACTTAATAGGAAGGATGAATTAAAATGATGCAATAAAGAACCAGACTTTTAAAGTCTATTTAAAAAAGGGACGGGAGATATAACATGGTGCTTGTGAGATCAGAAATGTGCTTAGGGTCAGCCCTGGCTGGCTATGCTGCCTCTCTCATAATTTTAACTTTTTAAATGTTGACCAAAACGTGTTAGGTTTTCTTGTCCACTGGTACATATGAAAGCCCGGGTTTTTGATTTTGAAAATATAGTAACACTAAGTATTAGTCACACCCATCTGTTCCTCCATCCCCACTACCTCTCCCACTGAAGCTGTTGCACTTTGTAGTCAGCTGAGTTGCAATAAACATATTTTGAGTCGTGAAACAGTGGCCCAGTTCAGCATTTTAAACACAATTTAAGAGGTTCATCTATACCTTGAAGTCCTGATAGGGGAGACAGTTTGAGAAATACCGGTTACAAAAATCAAAAGAAACCAGTGTCCCTCCCTGAGCTCATTTTCACGCCCAGGTGAAACTATGGTAGATCAGTCATCTTCAAAAGATGGTCAGCTGAAGTGTTAAGAAAATTCCATGAGATCCTTAGAAGTTCAGTCCTCAGCTCTTAAACAGCAGAACTTCAGAGCAAGATACTGCAATACCTCCTGCAGCCACCTGTTCAACTTTAAATCCCTTCTACCACTGCCAACTTCTCATGTTCCAGCTACAGAGTGTACACTCCATTCCAATTTTGCAAGAGATAAGCTTACATGACAGATTTTAGAAGGATATGAATGAGTTTTCAGAAGGTCTAGGATTTTGGAAAAATCCTCTATCTTCATGTGGAATAAAGAGTATTGGTTTTATATATACATATCTCCATCATGACACCTTTTGCCACTACAGTGCCATTTGTATTTACCATGCAAATGGTGTAAATGAAGGATCTGGGTTTAGGTGATCTTTATAAATACAACAGCTATGTGTTTTTGGACACATGCAGGAGAAACATGAACTTTTACAAATAGGACTCTTTACCACAGCATAACTCATTAGCAGTCGGAGTTGTACCAGGACCCATCCCTTGTTGCTAAAGGTCAGTAAGGTTAATTAAGGAATATCATTGTCAAACATTTTCAGTAGTACACCTTTGGTAATAACAATGGTGGGTTTATATGAGCTGACATAATTATTCTCATTTTATGTTCAGAGGGATTGATTTTACAAAACAAGTGAAAGGGGGGGAGAAAACCAAACCATACATACCAGAGGCAACAACAACACTGTAATTGTCCTGAAATCCATTTTCTGCTTTAACTTTTTCCTTCTCTTCGTAGTTCTTTTTTTCTTTATCTTCTTTCTGTTCATTAATTAGTTTAGCTGTGATACTTGGTGTATCTGCAAGAGAAAAAAAGTACGCACATATTTTATAGGTATTAATATGTCATGCTAATTTAATTACTACTTTATAATTTCTCACCCACTCACCAGATATTCATTTGGTCTCACTCAATTACCTTGCTGGCTTGGAGCCTTGAGTTCCATTCTAACTTCCATAATTATGTTAAGCTTCTTTAATAACAAAAGACCAGGCACTGACAGAGTACTGACAAGACGTCTTGCAACTAATTTCCTTGGACCATTTAAAGAAACAATACTTTGAAAACCCAGGCAGAAGTTCAAGTATTTAGTTGTTTGTATTCGGGTGATATAATTAGCAGAGTTAGAAAATATCACTGCTACCAACAGAAAAGAGGAGATTAAACAAAGAGAAATTACTATGTTTAATTGTTGACAACTGTAGATTTAGATGATTAAGACAAAATACTTGAACTTGGATATCGTGTTGTGCACTTCAGCTGCTAAGTACTCATTGTTTCCATTGAAGGCAACAGAAGCTGCTAGCACCCAGAACCTCTGAAAAATCAGACCACTTATTTTAGGTGCAGAACATTAGATATCCGTATTAATCTACTAATAGCAGTAATTAAACAATTGTTGTCATTTTTCCTCTTGGTTGCAGTGGATGATCTCACATTGGTAATGGATGTCATAGTGCATAAATGGCCAAATAGACTCCTTGTCTCTTCTTCCGATTGGGAAGGTGATCGAGAAAATATCAAAAGGGACCACATGTGATCATCCTCATCTCCCACTAGCCAAAGGAAACATGGGCCTAGGACTTAGGTGAGCAAGGAATCGCCACGTACTTACTGCAAGGACCCCTTTTATACCACAACCCAGATCATATACAGTTAAGGCACTGAAAGAGAAACAGTTTGCCTGGGGTTCTTCTCCAGACTAATGAAGCATTTTCCTTGCTTGAAGATACAAATTGGTCGATGACACCTACTCTTCCATCTGAACCAAATTCCACTTTTGATATGGAGAGAATTACAAGACCCCTGAAATGCAGAAAATCCCAGCTATTCTACAGCTCCTCCAGCATGACAGGGAGCTGGGTCTCCATCCCATTACTAACACTGGGCAAATTGTGGACACCAGCTGCATTTTATAAATCAGGATCCTTAGGTTCTCTGAATGTGCATCATTGGGTTTCTCAGAGCCAACAGGCATATTAGAAACCCCATCTGGGAGGTGTACTTGTAAAGCAAAATTTGAGACTGACTTATGTTGGTATATTCTAGGATGCACTTATATTGGGTCAGTATTATAATCCTCCTAGTTGCTGGTGTTTTAAGTGTTGAGCTGAATGTCATTTCAATCACTTAACGAGAAGGGAGTGATCAGCTGCACACACTGATTATTTTAGCAGATGCTGCTTCCCTATCTGCAGACGCTGCCAGAAGTAGACTGAGTCACTCTGAAATGGCCCAGTCCCCTCCTTTTCCAGAGAGATCCCACTGCCTCTGGCATCATAATCAATACTCTTCACAATTATGACGACTTTTGACTACTTGAAATATGAATAACCATATAGTTACTGCTAATTAGCTCCACTGTATATATAATGGTATGGTTTTACCCTTCTACAAAAACTATTCCCCTCCCCTTCAGTTCAGATGGAAGGACTCTTAAAACTGGCAGGCCAAACAACATATTTCTTACCTTCCCTTTGGTCTAAATGGGATAGAAGAATTAATTTAAAAGGCAAATGCAAAGAGAAAGAATTGAGCTCCTGCCATTTTTAACCTCTCTGTGATGCATAAAGGTAACCAAAGAGGTATTGGATATCATTATTAAAAACAAACACACACATGCTTCTGCTTCTTTATCATTAGATATTTAAACCTTGTCTACCCCAGTGTGCTAAAATACATGGTAAATAGGGAAATTATGATTTCATAAGAGATGGCAATTTGAGATGAATAGGCAGCAGGTTTAAAACAAACAAACGGAAGTACTTCTTCACACAACACATAAGCAAAGTTCAAATGTTCCGTAGGATGCATTGCATTTTTAATCACAAAGCTCCAGTGAACAAGACATTTGATTTACTGAAATTTGTCTGGTAATAGAAGTGTCACATACCAGTAATTTCATGTATTTTTCCTCCATTTATTTTAAACTGCTATACTCTGATGAAAGATGTTACATTAGTGCAATATGTTACTGGTCATCAGTATGTAAAAAGACTTTGGAAAAAATCAATTATGAAACAGTGTCAGTGCAGCACTGGCTGATCACAGAAACTGAGAAGACCAGATTCTCAGCAGATGTAAACAAGTATAGCCCCTCTGAAATGCACAAAGGCAATATAGCTACACCAGAGGATCTGACACAAAAAGTTAGAAAATATAGATGTTCCCAGAGATATTTTAACGGAGACACTCTTATATACTGTCAAAATTACAGCTAAGTATTTGCAAATTCATACAATGAGTATATATGAAAATATGTATTTGGTATGGACTCACTTATGTGCAATGTGGCACAGTTGCAACTGTTGTAGCAACTATAACTTTGAATTTCCTTTGACTCCTCTAAAATGTCGACCACAGTTTAGCAATACAGACAACCTACTAAAGATTTTGTTTTTAAAACACTGTGGTGAACTTTGTATTGTGAACGCTAACCTTAATTTCCTGAGCAAGGTCATTGAGTCTTTATTAAAGTTGCACTTCTCCAAAATGTTGAACTGGTCCTGGCAGTTAAATGGATATTTAATACAGAAAAGACTAATAGTCTGACTGAAAATCTTGGATTTTTGGATAAAATAAATGCCTCAGTCATGACCATCTTGTTTGTTTTTGTTTTTCAACGTTACTCATAACTTTCAAAATTAGTTCTCAATTTCCATTTTATAGATAGAGTATTATTTATATTGCAGGTAAATATGCATGAGCGTAAATTAGATTGAAAAGGACAGTGTAAACACTCAATGTGGACATCAGTTCTGTGATCTTTAACTTGCAATAAACGTTAGGCAAATGATCTATGTAAGGAATTATTTTTAATTGAGCATAGACAGTTAAAGGGAACTTTGAATACTGAACTCAAATATTCTAAGTTTTTGGAAGTATCTCAGGAGAAAATTTGAAAATATTTTAAATATTGAGAGACTTTAAGCATAGTATTACATTTTGTGGCCTGGCAGTTCAAGATGAACTGTTAAGTATATCTAAGATTGCCTCCTCTAAATCGATTATGTAAAGTTGAAAGAACAGTATGGCCAATCTAAAACTGCAACAGTTAGAGGAAAGCCTGTGTTATATAGTCCCAAAAAAGTAAAAAAGTTTAATCTTTGATTACTGTCTATTTTGAAACTTTTTGTTACAAGTATGCAGATGTCACACATAATAGATATGTTTCTAGCAGACACAAGTTTTCCTTAACACATTCTAGAATGAAACACACAGTACTGAAACTTGCCTGACACACGGTCAAGAACCTCTGCCAATGTTGTTGAGACAGGTAAGTGAAGAGTACGGAACTTGTGTCCTGCGCCATACATTGGATGTTGGATTACATGGCTGGTAGCATTAATTCTACCTTTGTACAGCTAAAAAGAAATGAAAACCACTTACTTTCAAGTATTCAGAAATAAGGCCAACAATCATGACAAGTTGTTAAACTATATTAAGTAAAATCACAATATTAAGCCATTCACACTCCAGATCAAAAGAAAATTGTTTGAAAGTATGACAACTTGATACGATGGTAAAATTATTCAACAAAAATTAAAACAACAAAAGAAAAACAAACCTTTTTACACAAAGAAAACTGCTGCAAAAATCTATTTTTGTTTAGCACTCAGAAAAAAAATGGTTTAAGTTCAGTACAAGACCCTCTCTTGTCGTCTTCAGTGTGCACGCACGTAACGTGTTAGGTACTTTGGGCTTTAATTTCTTTTATTTCTTAAAGTAAAAGGAAATCCCCCGCCCACTCCAATAAACTTCGCCCAGATGAGGAGGTGGTTACTACTCTTGATAAATCAATAGAAAAAAAGTTGAAGATCACATACCATTTATGAGTAAACAGAAATATAGTAGGCAAAGTAATTCTAGATTTAGCAATAGGTACTTTGCTTTTATAATACAAGAACCATTAAAGTTATTTTACTATAACTGAAAATAGCACCTCTCAACCCAGATTACCTCCCCCATTTAAATTCAGTCTTATCCGATTTCTTTAGTTAAAAAATTTTAATTGCTTTTTACCCCTCCGAGCTTTCCAAAATCCTCCCTGCCCTGCACAGGAAGAAAGGTATGATTCTGTTACTTCTTGCTCATCAACAGAATTGTTTACTAAATCCCAAATGCAGGGCCAGTTTATTCCTGTGCAATCCAATCAAAAGAAGGGTCACTGGGGCAAAATTTAGTCAGAACTCATTTTTTATGAAATCTGAGAACTCTGTAGTGTTTGAAGGGTGTGTTGCTATAGAATACTTGCTGTTCTGAAGATCTACTCTTTACAGCAAATGCCATTTCTGACCAGATTACTCCACCCACCAAGTTAGAGCTAATTTACACCCTGTTCTAGATAGTTTAGGTGAAAAGATATAAACGTGCAATCCAATCTTTTAAAAGAGTCCGTATGTTGCAAATATATTTTAACTGTTCTGTGCACATCCACATTATGTTAGGATTTTTTCTTCAGATGTTTCAGATTGAGCAAAAAGAAATAACTATGGAGTCCAAGCCAAGTGCCAAGAATGACTTGAGTTTGGATAATCATTTTGTCACCATGGAAAGGCAGGATCCTGGTTCCTGTAAGGAAGCTGAGCCCTTTCCCCTTTGAGGTTTTAGGCTTCTGAAGCATGTTGATAAAAACCTTCACGATCCAATGTCTGCCATCATTCAATGGGTAACTAGTGAGGAAACACAAAGGAACATCCACAAGAGAGCCCAAATCTTACTCCAGGGATGTATGGGAGACAGAGATAGACTCCCCATCAAGGGACCTCATTAACCTCTTGAGGGCCTAAGACGTGGAAATGTTTCTCTTAGAGGTGGATGGAATAGTCTTACGAGTAAATATTTGGAGTTATCTTGATGGGTCTCAGACTGAAGACAACTGACTTGCCCATTTGGTCCTGGACATTGAGGAGAACTGACCTACCTATGCAGTTATCTCCAGAGGAATCTTGCGCAGGTTAGGATAGGTGTGTGAGAGAAGTTCCAATAAGTCATCCAGACCCTGATCCCCTTCTTGTGGGGGAACTGAGGGTTCAGGGGCTGGGGACAACTGTGGTAGAGCACCCCTTCTGTGGCTCCTGAGAGGGTGGTCCCTCTAAGAGAGGCACCATCATCACAATTTTTGCTTCCTCTTTTTATCCAGATCCACTATACTGAGTAAAGCACGGTGGGTTGGTGGGAGAACAAAGCCAAGGTGAGAAGTTTAGTAAATAGTACCATTTTGGACAAAATTATTTTTTCTTTTTAAAAATCTCCAAATTTTGCTTAAGAGAAGGAAAAAGGAAGTGGGGAACGGCTGTGAAAATTGGCTTTAAAAGCCAAAAAATAAAGGAAAGGAAGGATAACTGAGCAACTGCTCTGTTCAGCCATATAGACACAAGAGTCTGAAGAACCATACTTTGGTTTGTGGCCAAGCCCTATGGACACTGTAAAGGCATTTGAGATGCCTCTGGCATGCTAGAAGAGATGTAACAGAATGTACCACTATGGGTGATAAATAATGGTCCAGAAACACAGATGCTGAGCTGACTATAAAACCTAGCAAAATTCTGAATTGAACTGAGGTCAATTCAGATTCTCTGAATCATTTTTCAAATTTGTTTTTGTATGCTTCCAGGTCTTTGCTATTGAGACCCAAATCATATTACCACACATTGAGACAGTAGGTGCAGCCTGTTAGGTCACATTCCTTTGAAGTCTTTTTCAATAGCTTTTGCTAAGTTAGTAACTCTCTGCAGAGTCTCTTGCTGTGTAAAATGCGTGCTTTTTATGAAGGGATCAAATTTCATACGTTTGGTAGTTGGATGGAAATGTAAACACGCACTCTTCTGATGCTCCACAAAAAGTACCTTAGGAAACTTGAGCATCAGTCCTCCTTTTAAAAAAAAGTAAATAAAATGCCATGGTGACTAGGCAAGAACCTCCGAACTTCCTCAACATACCTTAGGACTGTGTTAGATGCCCCTTTCTCAACAGGTTTAACTACAGTGTTTAACATTATGTGTTAGCAGTTTCAGATGGTTGCATTTAAGAAGCTGCTCTTCTTTATTTTCGTTTTTGTTGTTCAAACTAGTAGCAAAGATGGTCTTAATTTTTCCCTTACTTCTTCACCTGTAGCATTAAGCAGTGGACTTGCAAATTTAAATCTGTCTTAATGAGTGTATCCTGGGTGCAGTGCTTCAATTGTTTCTTTAAATTGCTAATTTTGTATTATATCAAAGAGGATGTTGGCATAAAAGAAAGCTGCAACTCTAACTAGTTCAAGTCTTTTTTTGGCAAAACATTTTTCTTGTAAATAAATTCTCTTACTAAACTCTTAATGTCTATATTTTTCTTTAGAAAAATGTATGTTTTCATTACTATCTATTGGCAGTCTCAATTGCCACCACTTCCTTCAGTATCAGGCAACCAAAATTAAATTTCTACAATGACGTTTGGTAATCAATAAACATCAATCATTTATTGACCAGGAGCTTTCAATTTACTACAGTTAGAATCTGTGAGAACCAGCTAATGAATTCAATACTCAACATTGAAAATTAAGAGCTAAATAAATTCATAAGACATGTTATCAGAAAACCCTCAAGAGGTTTTAGATTCTAGTGAACAGACCCTCTAAAAGTTTGTAACTCCACTCACTTCTCTCTCTCCAGTGATAACTGATTCAACCCACAAACGTCATCCTCCAATCAACAATGATTCCACCAATTCCCCTTCCATCCCAGGCATTCTATAACTTGTGTCAGATAGGAGTAGAATTACTTGTGGCTCTTTTAAAGGTTATTTGTAAATATATCAGAGTGATATACAGCAAATTAATAATCTAGAAAAAGCCGCTTAACCCTCTCCCCACATCCACCAAAAAAGTAGTTATCACTATACTCTGCAATAAATATAATAAAGTTGTCATTTTGTTTGCAAAAAAAGCAGAATCAACTGTGAGAATGTACAAATAAATAGTGTGCAGTCAGATCGAATTGACATTCATAATGCAGATACACAAAAAACCTACTGGACATGGGGACTGAAGAAACATTGTCACTTTTTCATCCTCCAGCATCAACTGCAAAAATAACCTTCTAATAAACCCTGAAATGTTTCCAGATGTTGGGAGGTTCCCTCGTTGAGGGGATGACTGGAACAATTCACAGAGAACCTGAAAATGCAAGATTAGATAAAAATCTTAGATTATGACTGTGCACAAACGTATAAAATAAAGCTCTGCATTACTATTAATAGCGCAGCATGGCCATTAACTTTTAAGATTTGCCGCCACTTATTTTTCAAATTAGGATTTAAATGATCTCATCTTCAATTTATCACCAGAGAGAATAAATGGTTACCTATGAACAGGTAACCAACAGCAAAACAAGTTAAAAATTAATTAGGAGTAAAAAACAAAAAAGCATGAGTCATCAATATAATAATTCAAGTTTATTTTTAAGGCAATATTCTGAAAAACAAAGGCTAGTTGACAAAAATACAGAGCGGGAAAGTCAATTTTGACTAGGTGTTGCATCAAGAATGTGAAAAGTAATTTTTCTGCTTTATGAGGAATTTCGCTACACTGGGGTGATGTTCTTCTCTGAAAATGGCCTCTTCTTACTCAGTTTATCTGATCCTAGTATGCATTCACTCTTAATTTACAGATAAAAATTAAGGCTTTTTTTTTTTTTAATGTTTTCCTTCTGTTGGCACTGCAGAGCTAACAGCTAAGAGGAAGTGAACTACAGTAGATGCTTGTTTGCAGCATCACCTTGTAAGAGCAACCACTGCTTAGGATCAACATTTCCCCTGGGAACACTTTCCCTACTGTGAATTGTCAACACTCCCCATAACATCAACAGCCACTTAGGAGCAAGATAGCAAAAGGGCACCAGTATGTTGCTACTAAAAAGCATCTGCTGCAATTCCATTCTTCTCAATATGTTAACTGAATTCCAAATGCAAGGCCACATTATGCTTTCTGTTACCTGTGCAGCAATCAACTTCACTGAAAGCAATAAAGTTGCTCAACCATGTCTGTAAGCAAAGTGTTTTTATTAATGAGAGACAAAACCCACCCAGCTTTATCTTCAGATTCCAGATTAAGAGTGCACAATTTGGCAAATTTGATCTGCAAACACAGCACCAAAGTGCCATTTTTATAGTAAGTTAGCAAAACAGAAATGCACTTTAATGTAAGTGACAAAACAGAGCCCCATGCGCCATAATGAATATTGTACTAGCGGGCAGAAGAATTAATTTCTTCCATCAAACAAAGCCCAATGTGCTAATATTTCATGATGTAAAACCGTCTCTGTTAAATGGTATATTAAAGAATCAAATCTACAAATAAAAAAAATATATACTACAGAATCTACATTCACATCCCTTGATCATCCAATAAGCTATTTTTTCCTATGCAAAACTTAAGCCACGAAAGCTTAGGTTCTCAAATCTTGTACCAACTAAATTTTCACTTAAAAATAAGAAGAGTTACAGATTAAGGTTTTGCTCTTTTACCTGTGCCATCAGCCTCTGGTTATTAGGATGGCAGGAGATGCACTGTAAGAAGAATGCAACTGTTGCATTTTCAATTGCGGTCCTTTGCTGAGTGGTAAGTCCTGTTCCTGCAGTTGAAGAAAGCAAAGTAGATCTTGCACTGGTCTGTTGTGTTACCACACTGTGTCCTCCAGAAGTAGCACCAGAATGGCACAACAGAAATAAAAGTGCTGTCCACAGTGGATTGACTTCAGAACCACCCAACCAATCCTTCATGATGTGGCTGTTACCAACTTCTGTCAGAAACCTGAGTACAGGAGCAACTAGGTCTGCCGTGATGGGCATTTTATTAAAGTGCTGTGGAACATGATGTCTCCTGAGTCTATCCTGGGTAATATCCACAGATTGAGAAGTGCAGTCAGAGCTGGAAGTATGGTTAAAGCAGAAACTAGCAAGGCTTCTTACAAGGAGAGAGGGCAAACCTGAGTCCAATAATTGCTTGATAGCTTCAGGAGACTGAGATGAGGCAGCAAGGGTAGCCAAGTGAGACTCTGTTAGTGCAAGAGGTGCTTGTGCGTTTTTAGAGTCATCTGTTAAAGAAGAACTAAGGTCCTGTTTTTTGCTGTCATCCGTCATAGACAGTCTATGTTGACACTGCATTGGAGGAGGGGTAATACCCATCCAGCCCATGAGTAAGGAAAAATAATTCGGGTGGATGTGGCACATTGAGCAAAGCAAACTGTCAACTGCTTTCTTCAAAACCATGTTGCAGGGAAGAGACATAGACCAGTTAAAGAGTGACCTAGAGGAGAAGGGGAAAAAAGAAAAGAAAAAAAGTCACACCAAAACAAAAATTTGTCACTCATTTTCCCTTTTACCTTGTTAGTCAAAAGTTCATAAAAATGCTTTCCAAAGATATTATAAATGAGTTTAATTATGATACAATATTCAGAGGTTTGTAGAACTTTTTTTTAATTAACACAAATATCTGAGAATATTAGCCTACTTGAGATCACAGCATAATCTGGACACTGCATAAAAATAACTATATTTGAATTTATTTCATTAGGATATATTTAATACCGCTATTATCTAGTAGATTGAAGACGAGGTCTGTAAATCAAGAGACCCTGGTCATACAACTGTACCATTTACTTCATGCAACCTTGAACAAACTGTGACCTCAATAACTCAACGTGTAAAGATGGGGATAAGGTAACCCACCTTTGTGAAGAACTTTGCAATTAAGCGGTTTAAACATCCCAAAGTATTTTAGTAAGTTTCCAGGGCATTTTATAACTTTCTCTATTCAAGCAGCATCTAAACAACTTCTACGATAGAAGAATGAAAAATAGCGTAACGTAGACTTAGCGTAATGAAGTTCTTCTATGTACCCCTACTCTCAGTGCTCTTCTGAAGAAAATTACAACTGAAGATAGGGTACAATTTAATAAAATTAAACCTATGTAATTGCTCGGCTTAGGCGTGGTTGAATCAGATTTCTCTGAAGTGGACTTAGAGGATGACGTGCTCTTACGTTTATGAGAGTGCTCCACATCATCCCAACAAGACCCTGATTTTGGATCTGTGGGAGTAGATTCCCTTGCTCCTAAACCGGACTTTGTGGCAGGAGGCACACTCTTTGCTGAGTCAGGCTGATGTACGGGAAGAGGTGGGGCCTGGCCTGAGTCTGACTGCTGCTTCATGACGGGCTCTCTCTACGAGGTGCTTTTTGAGACAAAATTTGTGCTCTTCAAAGGTACAACTGGGCAAAAAAGATACTGCACCTTGCCGAGATACAAGCTTCATTGAGGAAGTTCAGGCAAGCATTGATGGTTTTTGCTGACTGAGAAGGAGTGTGGGCAAGCACAGATTTCGAAGGCTGGAGTCCAATACCCATAACAGGATACCAGGAAGGAGAGAGTGGGGATGGACGACTAACCCTAAAACTTAACTAAAACTATAGAGTGAAATTCTAAACTATTCACAATCTATACATACCACATATATGCAGATTGAACAATAAAGAGGAAGATGAAGCTCCGGACACTATAGAGGTTCTGACCCAGGCTTTGCAGCTGTAAGAAGGAACTCGAAAGGCGGTTGCTCTGCTCTATCTCCTCAGTTGGAGGCATGAGGAGACTGAAGGCTCATGGACAGACCAACTACTTTCAAGAATTCTCTGACTCTGTGCGCATGGAGAAAATATGCGCCCATAGTCGAATACATATATGGACCAGCACTCAAAGAATTTGTAGTTTAGAATTATTCATATATGTACCCAAAGACATACACAAATACAGATGCATTTTAAAGTCTATGAATAAGGTGTACTCATGTTCTGAGACTTATTACAGTCTCCAGAATATTAACCAATGCACTAAACCTGGCAACAAGACAGACTTTTCAGTTACTCAGTTTAAATTTTTCAAAATGTAACTTTAATTCTTTGTTTTCAAGTTCTTACGGCTGTAATTACCTAGAGCAGTGTTTCTAAACGACCAGTCCGTGGACCGGTGCTGATCCCTGAGATCTCCCTGACAAAGTTGAGGAAGGCAGCAAGGCGGTCCCTGGTATCAAAAAGGTTGAGATATACTGACCTAGAGGATAACCCCTGTGTTCTTATAAGGACCCGATTGACTAAACACGGCTACATCTATTTCCTTACATTGACTCCGTATGAAATTCTGTATTATTTCAAAAGTTTAAATAGCTACTTTTTAGCCAATAGGTGGGGTCTGGGGAAGCAGGGGGAAAACAGTATGTGGCCATGTAATTAAAGAATATCAGAGAGCATATGAACAAGGCGGCCAAATTAAACTGCACAGGCAATCATAAATCTAGCATATCCTAACTTTTGAGTACTTGACTTTGCAGCTATTTTAACATAGGGTTTTTTGTTTGGTTTTGTTTTTTTAAAGGAAAGCAGTAAACAGAATTATATGCAGCTAACACCTCCACACCCAAAATTGTGATCATCTGTAGTGCTTAAACACTGAGCCTTCAACACTGCAGGATAGCTTGAGCTACATGACTAGCTACATTACCTGGCATCTGCAGAAGGAAGAGGAGAAGATAACTGCTGGAGCCATGTGCTGGGTCTGGAGAAACCTAGTCAGGTTCTCTCTTCCTGCCTCCCATCCTAGCCATTTATTCCTCATTTTGTATTTGTACATTTGATTTTTCCTTCCTTAGTGTAGAACTTTACGCTTGTCTTATTGAATTTAACCTTACTGATTTCAGACCAATTCTCTAATTTGTCAGGGTGGTTTTGAATTGTAATCATGTCCTTCGAAGTGCATGCAATACCTCCCCAGTTTGGTGTCATCCACAAATTTTATAAGCATACTCTCCACTCCATTATCCTACTCATTAATGAAAATGATCAATACTACAAGACCGAGGACAGACCCCTGCAGGACCCCATTACATACATTTCCTCCTACTTTGACAGTGAACCACTGAGAACTACTTGGAGTATGCTTTTTCAACCAATTGTGCATCCACATTACAGTAATTTCATCTAGATTACATTTTTCTAGTTTGCTTATGAAAATGTCATATGGGACTGTGTCAGAAGCCTTACTAAAATCAAGATATGTCACATCTGCTGCTTCCCCCAAATTTACTAGGACAGTAAACCAACCAAAGGAGGAAATTAGGTTGTTTTGGAATAATTTGTTCTTGACAAATCCATGCTGGCTACTATTTATCACCCTATTATTCTGTTCAGGTATGAAAATAATAGATCATGCAAACAACCTTAACTCTGCCCTACAGAGAACTTTGGGCGGGGGGGGAGGGGGAGGGGGGAGAGAATAAGAAAAATTAATGTGCATTTAAAAATTAGTTTAATCTAATCTGGGACCAAATAAACTAAAAATCCTGAATCTTAATGGTATGGTTACTGCATGGCATCACTACAGGGCAGTTAAAGTTGTTTGACTGCCTTAACTGGGCATTTAGATACCTTAACATGTTTGCAGCAATGATTTTTTTTACCCTTAAACTACAGATATATATCCTCAGCTATAACTCCATCATAAAGTAGTTTTTAATCTGAGAATTTTATCTGAGTAATGTAAAGGTGCCAGAGTGTACTGGTGAGTTTGGCCCTTAATTTGCATGCTAGGTCATGCTGTTCAGAGGACGAAATCATTATTGCTTGAGCTCAGGCTCCTCTTTCTTTATAGATTCTGTACTAGAGAACATGTACAGATTTCCCATGAAAACTTTATTTTTACCACTCTGCATTTGAAAATTACTCAGTATTTGGTTAGTTGCCCAAATACAGTTTCCCAGATGTACTCCTGTCAGGCTGGGTCCAGTCCATGCATATGGGATAGACACACTTAGTAATTATGTTCCTCAACTGAGAAACTTCATTGCATCCAGTCCTGTTACAGCTTTTCAAACTATTGTGGCTTGCTTTCTGCTTGTACATTAACCAACATACTGTGGTTGCTAGCAGAGGTTATAACACTTATTATTTTTTAAAATTCTGATCATATTAATTAGGTTTTTAAATTTGAAGATAATCCTGAAATAAATGGTTATTGTAATCAGCAACTCAGGCATGGTCTGGCTAAACAGGTATGCTGAATTCCAACTTGATTACTTGGGCTGTCCACAAAAGAACATTTTCTAGTTTTTCCGTTTTAAAATTTCAACTATAGCAAAAATTTAGTTCACTAATCAAAAAGTAAAACTTCATTTGTTGTTTTAAATATAAGGATATGGTTCCTTGAGAAATTGAATCTTCTTAATATTGGAGATTTATTATACTGCAGTTGCACTAAAATATTTCTTCACT
Source organism: Lepidochelys kempii (assembly GCF_965140285.1). Lineage (NCBI taxonomy): Eukaryota > Metazoa > Chordata > Testudines > Cheloniidae > Lepidochelys > Lepidochelys kempii. The sequence continues at coordinate 147,532,524 of NC_136382.1, read as the reverse complement.
GTTTTACATGAACTGTGACCAGAGCAAGGGTGGTAGCTCCAGAAATGAAAACAAATGTTGGATCTTGATAATAGCTATAAAAACATATGAATAGTTTAATAAGTTTCAGAAATGCTGTATATTAAAAATAAGGCCACAAAGGCCATTTAATGATGTCATACATACTGAAAGAAAAGTAAATGGGATAAATGAATAATTTGGTCCCCTATTACAGTTACTATCAAAATATTTTAGAATATGTTATTTATAGCCATCTCTCTGGTCCTCTCTGTAATACAGTACCTCTTCATTAACCATAGTATATTAAGCACCGAATAAATTCGTATTCCACTATTACTGCACACGGAAAAAGCAAAATGCCTATCATCTTTTAATAAATGAAAAACAGAAGTTATAAACTGCATATAGTGAAATATTTTACTTGCACTACTTACTCAAAGAGCTCTCTGTTCAGCAATGCTGGTAAGTCATATTCTACAAGGAGCTCATAGCTATGCCACAAAATTGCTGCTACACAGTGCAAATGGGAAGGAGATGGCATCAAGAGACCATACTCTCTTGTTGAGCTGTTTGGGCAAATGTAACTGATCCGGACATTTTTTTTCATGGCAGCTGCTCTTGCAGAATCACTGACCCACTTCAGTAGGGCTTGAATTCTAGAAGGCAAAAGCACATAGCATATTATAACAGAAGATCAATCAGCAGTAGGAACCTATAAAACAGATCAACTAGCTGCCCCAAAATAATTTACACTAATCTATTTCTTTAAACCAATATTAAAGGTAAACTACAAATCTTATAACATTTCCCAAGGTTCATTAACTGTAGAACTTGCTTTTTTAAGTTGGGATCTCATACTGATCTGCCACAAATTGAATCCATGTTGCACTTGCTCAAATTTCACATTTCCTGCACCATTTGTAAAGCTTGGGATGTCACTAACCATTGCAGGAGAAGCAAAGACGACTTAATTCACGACTTGGCAATAATTAAAAGAACAAGTGATTTTAAAATGTATGTTTTAAATTGTAAATATTTGTAATTTTATAACACAGTGTACAGGGAAAAACCATTAAACTTTGGGAGCAGAATGTAGGGGAAGCAACAGAGCTATTGCATCCATAGCAGTATGGAAGAACAATTACCTAAAGTCCTGTAAGTAATAGCTAATATAAGCAGAAGGAAAAAAGAGGTTTCACAGATTCATAGATTCCAAGACCAGCAGAGACCACTGATCATCTAGTCTGACCTACTGAATAACACAGGCCATAGAACTTCCCCAAAATTATTCCTACAGCAGATCTTTCAGAAAAAACATTCAATCCTGGATTTAAAAAGTGTCAGTGATGGAGAATCCATCACAACCTTCGTAAAATTGTTCCAATTATTAATTACTTTCACTGTTAAAAATGTACACCTTATTTCCAGTCTGAATTTGTCTAGCTTGAACTTCAAGCTACTGGATGTGTTACACCTTTATTTGGTAGACTGAAGAGCCTATTATTACATATTTATCCCTCATGTAGATACTCAGACAGTAATCAAGTCACTTCTTAGCCTTCTCTTTGTTAAGCTAAACAGAATGAGCTCTGAGTCCATCACTATAGGGCATCTTAAATGGTTGGCACCAGAAATGGACAATGTATTCCAGCAGCAGCAGCACGAGTGCCAAATACAAAGGTAAAATAAACTCTCTAGTCCTATTCGAGATTTCACTGCATCCAAGGGTCGCATTAGTTCTTTGGCCACATCATCACGATGGGAGCTCATGTTCAGCTTATTATCCACCACGACCCCCAAATCTTTTTCCATGTCACTGCCTCCCAGGATAGAGTCTCCCATCCTATAAGTATGGCTTATATTCTTTGTTCCAAGATACATACGTTTAGCCATATTAAAAAGTATATTTTCTTGTGCCCAGTTTACTAAGCTTTCTTTGAAGAGAATGCAAAGATAGGTAAAATGCAAAACTAGAAGTTTCTTTATAGTTCTGTGCTCACAGGATATTTCAAACTGGATCTAAGAAAAGTATGTTTTAGCATAATGAGAAAACACTAAGCAATCCATTTTTAAACAATTATTTTAATACTTAAAGACATTAACAATTCAAATAATTATTTTACCTGTCCTTTGTTCCAGGGTCCTGAGTTGTTCCCAGCTGATAGAGAATGTCTATTGTAGAGTCAGAAGACAGGCCATTCAGTCTTCCAAAAAGTAAAGGGCTATTCAAATCTTGCCACACACACAAAAGGAAAAAAGTAACAGCAGAAGTACTCATTTAATTCTTTTTGTTTTTAAAAGCGCACGTGGGACACAATTACGGAGGCAAGTGTATTATAACTCGATACTAGGATTGAGTTGAGTTTTGCATTTAAAGCAAGGATTCAATCTCAATATATAAAGAATGCCACATGTCCTCCCCCATACCACCTGTGAGTATTCAGAAAACGGTTCTGAGAATTTACAAGTAAATTCATTAATTTCTCTATTAAAAATTGGTTCTTTACAATGTAGTCAGACTTTGTTCTAAGTTACCCCAAAGTGGAATACCATTCTTTAAACTTTCCCATATAGTTAAAACTCATCAAAATCTTGTGCATATCTCATATTTAATGATTTTTTAAGTAGTGATGGTAATTTCTTGTTTTTCTTCATAACAGAGTTTCTTCAGCAAATTTAATGAAGATATTCCCTCTTCCAAAATGGCTGACACATCCTATTGCTCTCAGTAATACTGAGACCACTTGCAGTCCTCAGTTAGGTACCCATTTTGAGAATATTGCTCTCCATGAGACTGAGGCCACAGGATATTCTCAGAAGAACTGCCCACCACCATAACCTGCTCCTCACAGTGCTTTTCTTCACTTCCTGACAGGATAGGTTTCAGAGTAACAGCCGTGTTAGTCTGTATTCGCAAAAAGAAAAGGAGTACTTGTGGCACCTTAGAGACTAACCAATTTATTTGAGCATGAGCTTTCGTGAGCTACAGCTCACTTCATCGATGAAGTGAGCTGTAGCTCACGAAAGCTCATGCTCAGATAAAATGGTTAGTCTCTAAGGTGCCACAAGTACTCCTTTTCTTTTTGACAGGATAGGGAACTCTGTCCTATTACCTTAAAGAAGCTTAGCTTAGCTTCACTTCTACTGGGAACAATGAGAGTTGGTGGCTATTTTGAAACAGGGCATGTTCATGAGGACAGGCTGTGACTTAAGTCCTATTCAGGATAGGAGATGGCAGCCATTTTTAAAGCAGGCTACTCCTCATGAGTTTCTCTGAAGAAAAGAAATCTATACACTAGCCTCTGCTGACAGAAACATTCAGCTAAAATATAAACAGCAAAAGTGACCATTAATACTTTTTTTTTTTTTTTTTTTAACTCTCTCTCCCACCAGACCTATTTACTTGGGGGCAAGAGGAGGAAAAAAAAAAAGACGGTTACTCACCTTTGTAACTGTTGTTCTGAGATGTGTTGCTCATATCCATTCCAATTATGTGGTGTGCGTGCACCGCGTGCATGGCCGTTGGAGAATTTTTACCCTAGCAACACCCGGTGGGTCGGCCGTGGAGCCCCCTGGAGCGGCGCCTTCATGGAGCTGGATATATACCCCAGCCGACCCAGTACCCCCTCAGTTCCTTTTTGCCGGCTACTCCAACGGAGGGGAAGGAGGGCGGGTTTGGAATGGACATGAGCAACACATCTCAAAGAACAACAGTTACAAAGGTGAGTAACCATCTTTTCTTCAAGTGCTTGCTCATATCAATTCCAATTAGGTGACTCCCAAGCTTTACCTAGGCGGTGGGGTCAGAGTGAAATACCGTGGATTGTAGGACCACTCTAACAAACATGCATAATCTCTGGCTTGTCGGACGATGGCATAGTGAGAGGTAAAAGTATGTACTGAAGACCAAGTAGCGGCTCTGCAGATCTCCTGGACTGGGACCTGGGCCAGGAAAGCCGACGACGAGGCCGCGGCCCTTGTAGAATGAGCAGTGAGGGGCAGGGTCGGAACACTGGCCAGATCACAGCAAGCACGGTTACAGGAAGTGATCCAAGAGAAGATCTGCTGGGATGAGACCGGGAGGCCCTTCATCCGTTCCGCCATCGCAACAAAGAGCTAGGCCATTTTCCTGAATGGCTTTGTATGCTCAGTGTAGAAAGCCAGGGCCCTATGAACATCTAGGGAGTATAGCTGTTGTGGCTGACGAGTAGCGTGCAGTTTGGGGTAAAAAACCGGGAGGAAAATGTCCGGGAAGAAAGGCCGGGTGAGGTCGTAGCCGCACCTTGTCCTTATAGAAGATCATGTATGGTGGTTCCGAGGTAAGAGCTCTGAGCTCGGATACATACGTGATAACAACGAGGAAAGCCGTTTTCCAAGAGAGGTATAGGAGGGAACAGGTGGCCAACGGCTCGAACGGAGCTCCCATAAGCCTGGAGAGGACCAGCTTCAGGTCCCACGTGGGGACTGGCTGTCGTACCTCTGGGTAGAGATGGTCCAGGCCCTTAAGGAACCTACTGACCAGGGGTTGGCGAAGACAGATCGGCCATTCGCTCCCGGGTGGAAAGCCAAAATGGCTGCCAGGTGAACCTTGATGGATGATATTGCCAGGCCCTGCTGTTTCAGGCTCAGGAGATAGTCCAAAATAAGAGGCACGGACACCAGGAGGTGGGGCATGCTGCAGTGAGTGCACCAGCATGAGATTCGCTTCCATTTAGCCATATATGTGGCCAGAGTGGAAGGCTTCCTGCGACCCAACAAAACCTGCTGTACCAAATGAGAACAGAGTAGCTCAGAGTGACTCACCCATGCAGCATCCACGCTGTGAGGTGGAGGGATCGTAGGTCGGGGTGACAGAGGCAGCCGTGATCCTGAGTGATCAGGTCAGGAAAAAGAGGCAGTGGAACCAGGGCGTCCACCGAGATCTCCAACAGCGTGGTGTACCACTGCTGTCTGCGCCACGCCAGGGCGACCAGAATCAGTCGTGATCTGTCCCTGCGCACCTTGAGCAGGACCTTGTGTACAAGGGGAAACAGTGGGAAGGCATAAAACTCGTCCATGGGAGTAGGAAGGCATCTGTGAGAGTGCCCAGGGAGTGGCCCTAGAGGGAGCAAAACGCTGGGCATTTCCAGTTGCTGTGTGAGGCAAACAGTCAACCTGGGGAAGATGGAGTGGATGACATTGGGATGGAGCGACAACTCGTGGGATTGGAAGGACCTGCTGAGGTGGTCCGCCAACATGTTCTGGACCCCTGGGAGAAACTATGCCAACAGGTGAATGGAGTGGGCTATGCAGAATTCCCACAGTCGAATGGCCTCTTGACGGAGAGGAGAGGAACAACCCCCGCCTTGCTTCTTGACATAGAACATGGCCATGGTGTTGTCTGTGAGGACCGCCAGGCAACGACCATGCAACCACCCCCGGAAGGCTTGGTGCGCAAGACGCACCGCCATCAGCTCCAGTACGTTGATATGGAGAGAGAGATCGGACGGGGCCCATAGACCTTGCATCTGGATGTCCCTGAGATGGGCGCCCCATCCCAGGGCTGACGTGTCCGTGACGAGGGACAAGGAAGGCTGAGGGATGTGGAAGGGGACCCCTCCGCATATTGCCCTTGGGTCTAACCACCACTGGAGGGAGGCCAGGACCCCATCCGGAATGGCAACCACCAGGTTCAGGCTGTCTCGAGCTGGGCGGTAGACTGATGCCATCCAGGCTTGAAGAAGGTGGAGCCGTAGTCTGGCATGTCTGGTCATGTATGTGCAGCAAACTATGTGCCCTAGAAGACGCAAGCACATTCTTTCCATCGAGGTTGGGAAGCTTTGAAGGCTCCTGATGAGGCCTGACAAGGCTTGGAAGCAAGCATGTGGAAGGAGGGCTCAAGCCCGCACAGAGTCTAGGACTGCCCCAATAAATTCTATCCTCTGGGTCGGCTCTAGCATCGACTTCGCCATGTTGAGCAGGAGGCCTAACCGTTGAAACGTGTCTGCGATGAATTGACGGTGAGCCTGCACCTGCTCTTTGGTGCGCTCTCGGATGAGCCAGTTGCCGAGATACGGGTATACCTGTATCCATCGTTGATGAAGGAAGACTGCTACTACCACCATACATTTGGTTAACACTCAGGGGGCTGTGGAGAGGCCAAAGGGAAGGACTGTGAACTGATAACATTTGCAGTTGACAACAAAGCGGAGGAAGCATCTGAGATCTGGATGAATCATGATGTGGAAATACACGTCCTTCATGTGGAGGGTGGCATACCAGTCTCCAGGGAATGTATAATGGTGTCCAAGGAGACCATGCAGAACTTCAACTTTACCATGAATTTGTTGAGTCCGCGCAAGCCCAGGATAGGCCGAAGCCCACCCTTTGCCTTGGGGATTAGGAAGTAACGGGAGTAGAACCCCCCACCCCTCAGCTCCCTTGGAACCTCCTCGACCGCCCCCATGGCAAGGAGCAACTACATCTCCTGGATAGGGAGTTGCTCGTGAGAGGGGTCCCTGAAGAAGGACGGAGAGGGAGGGTGGGAAGAACGAAAATTGGAGAGAGTATCCCCTTTCCACCGTGCGAAGAACCCAACGGTCTGTGGTTATGAGGGACCAGGCACGGTGGAGATGGAATAAATTATTCAAGAATGGGGTAGGATCCTGAGTGAGGTCCGGTACACCGTCCTCAGGCGTCCCCTCAAAAGTTTTGTTTGGGACCCACCAAGGACTTGGAAGGACCTTGGGTCTGGCCGGATTGGTGGTTGGAGGGTTTTCTCCTGCCACAGCACCCCCGTCTTCTATAGAAGTCCTGCCTCAGCCGAGGAAGAGGGTAGGAGCATTGAGGCTGCAGTTTAAATGGTTTCCGCAGTGTATATGGTGTGCGAATCCCCAGCAAATGCATTATAGCCCTAGAGTCTTTGAAGCCTCAAGTCTGTCTTGTCTGAGAACAGGCCCTCTCCATCAAAGGGGAGATCCTGCAAAGTTTGCTGAAGCTCTGGTGGTAAGCAGCCAAGAAATGCACCTCATTGCTATCCCTGAAGAGAGGGTCCGAGCAGCAGAGTCCACGGTGTCCAATGAGGTCTGCAAAGTGGTTTGCGTGACCACATTGCCCTCCTCTACCAGAGCCCCAAACTTCCAAGAGTTAAAACTGTATCAGCTCAGGAGAGCTTGCTGGTTCGCAATCCGGAGCTGGAGCCCTCCGAGGAGTAGACTTTGTGCCCAAATAAATCGAGGTACTTGGCCTCTTTCGATTTAGGTGCTGGGGCTTGCTGACCATGACACTCCTTCTCATTCACTGAGGGCACCACCAGTGAATGTGGCTGTGGGTGAGTGTCAAGAAGTCATATCCCTTGGAGGGAAAGAAATACTTCTGCTCCACCCCCTTAGCAGTTGGGGGAATAGAGGCGGGTGTTTGCCAGATTGTTCTGGCCTTGGTTTGAATGGTCCAGATAATTGGTAAGGCCACCCTGGAAGGAGCCTCCACAGATAAAATGTCAACCACAGGGTCCTCCATCTCAACCACCTCCTCTGTTTGCAGGTTCATGTTCCACGCCACTCTGCGCAAGTGTTCCTGGTGGGCACGGAGGTCTATCGGGGGAGAGACCTGATATAGCAGTCCCCGCCACAGCCTCATCGGGTGAAGATGAGGAGGATGCCACAGGAGGGAGAGGATCATCCGGGACCTCTTGCTGAGCTGTGCCCCACTGCTCTGGTCCAGCGACCTCAGTGTTCAGGCCGGGAGCTGGAGTTGAAGGAAGAGGAGCTGCCGCCTGTAAGGGCGATGCCACCATCTCCATGCCTCCGGGAGCAGGACAGCTGGCAGAGGCCTCAAGCACTCATGACTCGGACAGTGCCGAGCGAGAAGCCCCAGAAGGAGCACCCTGGGCCTGGTGGTACATTCAGGGTATCCAAAAGGGCCACTGGGTGGACCCTTGAGCAGGCCCCTGTTCTTGTGCCTGCCACTGATCTGCCCCTGAGCCCAGGCAGCCATGATCCGAGTGGTGGCAGTCTGAGAAGCGTGACCCTGCCTCAAACCCTGATGAGTGAGAGGTGGAATGCGATGGCCACGGTGGTGCCAAGTGGGTCTGCGCCAAATCACGTTGACGAGACAAAGTTGATTGGTACTGCGAAGCTGGAGATCGGTGCTGAGATGGAGAAGAACGGTGCCGCGACACTGGGGAGTGGTGTCTGGACCTAGATCAGTGCCAGGACCTGGACCGGCGCCTGGATCTGGACCAGGGTCTCGACGACTATGACCAGCGTCGGGAGCAGCATCGGGACCGGGATCTACTCCTGGATGGTGACCAGAGCGGTGTCGAGACCGGTGCCGGGAGTCAGAGTGGTGCCGCAAGTACGACCGGCACCACAATGGAGAGCAGTGCCGGGACTGTGAACAGAGTCGGGAACAGCGCAGAGAGCAGGATCGGTACCAAGACTCAACTGACAGTGACGGGAGATGAATAAGAGTCGGCTTTCCCCTGGATGGTGCCATGCAGACAAGTGGCGGTGCCTTGGTCTGTTGAGAGGATGCCAATACAGTTAAGGCAATCAGATCCCTTGCCGCCACAAAGGTATCTGGTGTAAATGGCAACTGGACCTCAACCACGCTGTGAGACGGGGAGTCCAGTCGCACCGGACTCAACGGCTCCATCCTCAGTGCCGGAGTCAACAGTGCCGAGGCCATCACCTGTGTCCCTGGGCGCTCTGCTGCAGGACGAGGTTCTAAAGGTGGATCCAGAAAGGGTGGTGCCTGCTGAGGTGGGCCAGCCTTTTCCAGCTTCCAGTACCGTTTCTGACCAGGTGAGTGAGAGCGGTGCCAGACTGAAGATGTTGGTTGTAGTGCTGGGGAACCTCTGTACCGCGGTTCTCTATCCGAGTCCAACCGCAGTACCGCTCCTGTAGCTGAAGCCAGGGCACTGAGTACCGAAGCGCTCGGCACCGGGTCTTGCTGTGCCACTGGAGGCTGAGGACTAAGAGCCGCCTCCATAAGGAGCTGTCTCAAACAGAAGTCCCGCTCCTTCTTAGTCCGGGGACGAAAGCTCTTGCAAATCCTGCACTTCTCCACCTGGTGAGATTCCCCCAGACACTTCTGGCAAGAGTCGTGGGGGTCACCCGTTGGCATGGGCTTGGAGCAGGATTTGCAGGGCTTAAAGCCCGGAGCTTTGGGCATGAGCCCAATCAAGTATGGGGAGGAGGGGAAGCCCTCTTCTCCCCCACTAACATAAACTACTATTACTATAACTAGAACTACAACTATTAATCTATAACAAATACTATAACAACAAGCTATGAACAAACTGTAGAGTGAACGCTAGGGAGAGTGGAGAGTAGCAAAGCCAAGCTCCACACTTCCAACGACCATCACGGGCAGTAAGAAGGAACTGAGGGGGCGCTGGGTCGGCTGGGGTATATATCCAGCGCCATGAAGGTGCCACTCCAGGGGGCTCCACAGCCAACCCACTGGGTGTTGCTCGGTTAAAAATTCTCCGATGGCCGTGCACACGGCGCACACACACCACCTAATTGGAATCAATATGAGCAAGCACTCAAAGAACTGGGTGTACATTCTAGCTATTCTGGGTTGCTCGATCAATGCCAAGTAACTGTAAATCCAGGTTTACCAGCCCGTATACTCTCGCTGTTTTACAAGAGTGGCATAAAACAACCACAGTGTATAGGTGATTGTGACCCTGAAAGCTGATATTAAAAACTGATTTCAAGTTGATACTAAATCTTCTAACAATTAGAAATATCATGTGATAACCATCTCTTTAGGTTTATTTAACATTCATGTACATTAATGAATGAGTAATTTAAGGTAAAAACGTAAAAGGAATGTTGCAATAATTCCATAATCAAGTTTTAAATGCAGGCAATTGAGAATTAGGTTAAATTAAAAAAAAAATCCAAACATGTTAAATTAAAAAAAATCATTTCCATAAATTTAGCCATAACTCTTAATTTCCTAAGTTTAACAAGGCTTAATTATGTAATAATCACAACATTCCTGAAATTTACCTTAAATTACTCAGACATACTCTCAGCCTTAACTATTCCTTAACACAGTTTGCAACTGGGAATTTATGTACACCTGTTCTATAGCACAGTTCCTGTATCCTGAAGGATTCCAAGCGTATTTATCTGATTATTTGCTGAAATTGATGTTTAATCTGATTACATTCTTTTATTTATAATCTGGGTGTGTTTGTGCTGGTAATGCTGCTGTACCACTGAAGGATATTAAGCACTAGAGCAGTGGTTTCAAACTTTTTGTATTGGTCACCCCTTTCACACAGCAAGTTTGAGTGTGAACCCCCTTATAAATTAAAAGGGGGGGGGTTAATTTAATATAATGCGGGCTTGGGGCAGTCAGCCCCATGGAGCCTACAGCTCGCGACCGCTATGTAACTACCTTAACCCCTTGGGGGGGGTCGCAATCCCCAGTTTGAGAACCCCTGTAGTAGAGCTTCCTCATTGGCACTCAGACACACAGCACTGTATATCACAAAATTATGGTGTGATGTGCAATTTTAAAGTGCAGAATCAAAATCTTTATTTGTAAATTTCAACCAACTACCTACACATTTACATGAACCACAAAAGAAGTTGCAAGATTTAGAATGACGAATATTTTAAAAAACTAAGCAAAGCAATACATTCTCACCTGCAGGATCACTCCCAGACGCGGAACAATTTCTTAGAAGAATGTCAATCAGTTTTAGGCCTATTCTAGTGGACTGCAGCCCAATTTTTACAAGCACAGCCTCTATGTTTGGAGAATGCATACCACAGTATGGTGACATCAGTAAGGCAGCACATGTTTGCAACAGATTGGCAGTGGGTGCTGCAGCACTAGCCATCATTCCTTCTAAATCGCTTATGTGAGTGAGGCAGTGATGCAATAATCTTAACCATCCAATACTGAAATAATAAACAAAAAAGCTAGAATGAATTAATGTATGCCATAATTATGATGTATCTCAACCTTATTAAGTCAAGTAAACACCTTTATAGATGGGAAGTACAACAGGAAGAGAAGTATAAATATCTGTGATTAGACAGTACTGTAATAGGCACTGTAAAGTGAAATGAAGGATATTGTATTAGAGCAACAGTATATAAACATTATTAAAGACTGCATTGTTACAGAGTTAAAGGTATGCCCGCAACTTAATTTTTGCACTTTAAAAAAAATTCTTTTGAGTGCTTACGTGTCCAAATTTTATCATTCTCCTAATATAGTTAGCCAGAACCAGGAGGAAGTAAATTCTGAAATTTGACTGGGGAAATCTATAATAAATTAAGATAACAAGTACTATCATAGATTACAATGTGCCTTAACAGATCTGGAGCCCTACCTCATTTGCTGTACATTTTGTAACACATATTGTTTATATTTAGCCTGTTTCTTCTATTATTTTTCTTTTAAAAATATACAATGTAACATCCTATATTAAAACTGTTACAAGAATTTTTATCTTGAACAAATAACCAATTCCATTTAAAGCAATGAACTTGAAAAAGATGAGGTTGCAGACACAACTTAACTCGGCACCCTTGTTTTTTATATATATATATATATATCAGTTTTTAATTGCATTAACAGTACATGATGAACTAAAGTCACACAAAATATAACAGTAATAGCAAAATTTGGCTAGCATATTTAGCTTTTCTAAATTTACAAAAATTGCTTCACAGTTAACTGAATCACCCTTTGAACTTCGGTTATGGAAGGCTTCTCTATGAATCTAATTTAAATATAGTTTTCCTGTTTCTTCACCTAAGTCACTCTAAAATTTGAAAGACAATTCAAATCAAAACTGTATTAGAAAAAAATCCCAAGTTTCCTGGGATCATAGAGCCAATTCCTAGTTATTCATAGCCACAATGAATAGTAAGTGAGCGAGAGAAAGAGTAAGAATAACTCTATAGCCTGGTAGGTAGAACACTCACCTAGGATGAGACATCCAAGTTCAAGTACTCTTGCATCAATGCCTGACTATTTATAAAAAGTGGAACAACTTTAACAGGAGAGAATGAGATAGACCCATAAGAGAATACTTCCTAGTCCAGGGGCTGGGGCATTCTCTTGCAAGGTGGGAGACCCAAGCTCCACATCAGGTAGAGGGGGAACTGAACCCAAGTCTTCCCAGGTGAGTTCCCTAACTATTGGGCTAAAGGTTATACACCTCTTGTCATCCATGCCATTTTGTGAATCTAGTCCTCCACTGCTTTTTGACAATACACCCTAAATTTTATCAAAATAGAAAAGAAATGCTATATTTTGACCAAACAAAAAAAATTTAGACTTTTTGATTCACTAAAAATTTCAAAAACTGTCATTTTCAGTTCAAACCAAAATTAAAATTTTCCATTTTTTTTTAAATTTCCACCAAACCAAAAATTCTATTATGATGTCTCACTAATGCAGCTTAAATTTTCCAATAGAAATGATCAATCCTTTTTTCTAAAGGTTAGTAAATTCCTTATTACCAATTGACTTTAAAATGCAATACATTTAATTTCTTAAATTTAATTTTTAATCCTTGCTTGTATTAAGTTAAAACCCAAATTTTCTAAAAGAGTTAACATGAACACTATTGATGCTGATTATAGAGAAATGCTGAAAATCTGATAATTCAGTTCACTACCTGGGATTTCTGCTTTAGAGACATAAAAGACTTCATAAAGGAAGGATGAAAAGCATGGATAGCTCTCATTTCTTGCAACTATTGATAAACATACCTTGTTTTAGACACTTGATCTTCAGAAGGAAGGAACGGATTGTTAACTGTTGCAGATGATGTGTTTCCAAAGGCTGTGAGGCCTAACAATTTAATTTGAGAGAGGCCTAATGTGCTAGCATCTCGGGGGCGATGGAGTCGAAGGCAAACTGCTGAGGCCACTTCAGCTTTTACAAGCTGGATTTTTATATACGTGAGACCACTTGTGAGAACAGGAGTTGACAAAGGTAACATATTCACCCCATCTGCACTTACTTCAACAGATACTGATGAAGGGCAAGCTACAGAGAAATAAAGCAGGGTTTAACACTTTATTTAGGGCTGTAAAATGATTGAAAAAATAATCATGATGAAAAAATTAAAAATAGTCATAATTAATCATAGTTCTAATCACACTGTTAAACAATAGAATACCATTTATTTAAATATTTTTGATTCGTGGGGGGAAGTGTGTGAGAGAGAGTGTTGAGGGATGAATAGGCGTGCCAGCGCACTGTCTCTTTAAGCAGACACCCCCAACATCAGCCCCCCACTCTGTGCAGCGGAGTAGCTTGGCTAGGGGTGGCTCCATTGGGGGAGCAGGCGGCCCAGGATCAGCAGTGGAGCAGGAGGAGGGGCACCTCTGCCCTGGAGGTGCACAAACACACACCCCTCTCCCCTCCAAGCATGGCACCTGATGTGTGATTAACACTCATTTTTAAAAAAAACTAGTTAATTTGTTTTGAGTTAATAGCATGGATTAACTGCAATTAACAGCCTACTTTATTTAAAAACCATCTATCAGTTTGAGTACCCAGTTTTTAACAGACAAACCAGAATATTTTTCCCAACTTAGGCTATGTCTACACTACACTTCCGTCATTGAAACTTTTGTCGCTTGGGGGTGTGAAAAACACACCCCGCTGAATGACAAAACTTTTAACAAAAGCACCAGAGTGGACGGTGCTTTGTCAGCGGGAGATGCTCTCCCTATTATGAAGCTACTGCCCCTCACTGGGGATGGTTTTATTTTGTCGCCGGGAGAGCCCTCTCTCTGCCACAAGGAGTGGCTACACAGCTTGCTTTACAACAGCATGGCTGTAGCAGCACAGCTGCTGTGTTGCAAGGTATGCAGTGTCGCCATAGTCTAAAAGAGAGAGTTCAGAATCATTAAAATGAACAGTGTAGGCTGAGACACAGAATACGACCATAAGTTTCACATTAATTTCATATTTTTATCTATATCCAGAGTGTGATTTGGGCACTTGATTTCAAAGGTTGGGGGTTAAACGAATTAAGAATGCATAGGGTGCCCTGCCTATTCAGGCTAGGTCTACGCCAGGAGCACCTTGCTGGTATAGCTATACCTGTATTCTACAATCACAAGTGTGTATGAAGCTTGTGCTGGCAAAACTGCTTCTGCTGGTATACCTTATTCCAGCCCCACTGAGCAAATAAGCTATACTGGCAAAAAAAAATGCAGTTTTACCAGTATAAATGAATCAATATTAGGGACCTAGGGGAGAGACAGTCATCAGGTCAGTGATTATAATGCCTTAAAACTGAATGTGTCTAACATCACAAACAATAAAGCAGCCATCACGAGGGCTTTAATAGGCCCTGTAGGATGCTCCAGAGAAACCAGTCTGATGCATCAGGAGAATTAAGACTTGGGGCCAGAAACTAAGAAAATAAGCAATATGTAAACGGATTCCTTATGAAATGCAAGGACCTCTCCTACTTAACACCATCTCTCATCACAGACAAGGGAGGTAAAACTAGAAGAGCAGCAAGACATGCACTCAGGCTTTGTCTACACTACAGACTTATGTTGGTGTAACTACATTGCTCAGGGTGGGGTGTGGAAAATTGCAGTTATATCGACCTAACCCCCGGTGCAAACAGTAGGGCTTCTCCCGTTGACATAGCTACTGTCTCTCATGGAGGTGGATTAACTATGCCAATGGGAGAAGCTCTCCTATCGGCATAGTAGCATCTTCACTAAAACGCTACAGCCGTGAAGCTCCACCAGTGCAACTTTTTAAGTGCAGACCTGCCCTTAATTCAAACAGCACAAAATACAGAAAACTAAGAAATTATATGGCATTTGATTCTCAATAAGAAAAGAAAAATAAACTGCTGGGCTTTTGTTAGTGTTCTTAAATCTGTTTTTTTATGGTCAAAGAAAACGTTTTTTTTCTAAAATTATATCCTCTAAGTTTTTCAGTTCAGCACAATTGTTAATAAATCTACTCACTTGCAAGGGATGCAAGATGAGGCTGGATGTGTATCTCTTTTAGCAGCACTGCAGCAGGAAGGTGAATTGTGAGGTCACACCAGGCTTCCTCAGGTAGAAAGATGTAAGACCATGCAGCAGATCGAGCTCTTCTATGGGGAGGCGTAGCCTGAAGCAGTACTTCAGCAGGTTGGGCAGTAGGACTGCTTGATGTGATTGAACCTTCAAAGAACAATTATTATATTAATTGTTAATACCACATTCTAAACTCAGATTACTAATATTCAAATTACCAGTCACTAAAGAGTAAAATGTTTCTATTATTCATTTGTTGTAGGTTACAACACTGCAACCTGTGTAATCATTGCAATTACTAAAATTAATTTGTTGTCTTTCCATTAAAATATATTATACTTAACTTTTTTATAAAAAAGAGTTTATCAATGCACACACAACTAATGCAATTTTGCTTGTAAATATGCTAGACATCTGCTAGTCAAAAACCTCAACCTACTAGAGCCACAGACAAAATAAAAAGATGTGAGGGGAGCCTGCTAGCAAAGTCCAGGCCCAATGATCTTGTTAGATGCCAACCTCCCACCCCAGCTGCTGAGAATGGAGAAGATGCTGCGCTGAATCCAGCTTGGTATCTCTGTGTTTATCATGTCCTCCCTCTTGCCAGGGAAACCTCACCTATCAAGCACTACACATGCACAACATTTCTGTGTACACATGACTTAAAAGCAGTCTTGCACGTCTACTTCAAAATACTACAGCTTGTTCTGTGTGTCCATCTTAAGCTACTGGTAGGGTCACAAATGTTTCAAAATAGCTCCCCTCTCTCTCTCTCTCTCTCTCTCACATTATGGACATTGAAAGGACGTTTGGACGTATGGACGTTTCACAAAGGTTGTTGCCCTGGCCTTTCAGAGAGTACTGGAAACTAATATTAAGATTGTTGCGTGCGAGGTTTTGAACCTGGCAAGGTAGTTTTCAACCTTCGTTTGCAAGTCCCCACTCTCTGCTCCCAGCAGACTAAGAATATAGTAACGATTACTCTCCTATCTCTGCCTGGTTTAAGAATAGAGTAGGAAGAGTTGTTTGAGTGCCAAACACTACCACGTATAGCATCAGGTTGCTGCTGACAGTGAGCAGTTTGTAACAGATGTGGAGGTGATCTGTAGCATATATTACGTGCTTAGAGCAAGATCTCAGCCACTTACAAGCTCTCTGTAGTGTGAGTTTGAAGACAACTGTTCATGTCTATTCTTAAGGTAATTACTGAAAATACTAAAGTAGAAGATACATAACGGACATTCATTCTATCAACTACGCACTGTTTTGTGGGTTTTTTTTGTAATTTTAGCACCATTTTGTAATAGTTTCTTCTGATACTGTCACTCAAATTTGGAGGGACCTTTTGCCACTTCCCCACAATATCTGCAATCCTGCCCCAGTCAATATACTCATTTTAATCAAAATGGGCTTTTTCACTCTCCAATCTTGTTGGTACTCAGACTCTGGATGAGTCACCTTCTGGCGACTCTAGGCCAGCAGACAAATCATTATCACTTGATCAGCATATTCAGATTTTAAGAATAGCCTGGTATAAAGTTTATGGACTATCCTACCTCACTGACATTTTTAAAAATGTGCGTCTTGTGCAATCTAGTGTCTCCCAAAGGCCCCCCCCCAAAAAAAAATAAATAAAAAAATTTACAAACCTAATGGTGCAAAATTGTGGATTCCTTCCGCATTATCAGGCTCAGAAGCTAGTACTCTTGCTTTCAAACTGCTATCTGTTGCCTTGCTAGGACCAGAGTCAAGAAATTTCATAATAGTTGAAACCATGCTTCTTGCTGTGTTGACAATGGCTCTTGTACTGGTTACCATGTTGTTGCAAATGAGTTGAACACCTCCTAAGTAAAGTGAAGCAAGTCAAATGTACATTAAAGGTAAGTATGGAACTAAAAGAAACCAAAAGCTAGGATTTCTACTTAACACGAAGAAAGCAAAGGCATATTTGACCTACTTACATTTGCTTACCTAACATTGTTCTACTAAGCACATTTAAATGAGGGAAATCCCGCTCTCTTACCCATATCATGGAATGCTTTCAGTGCTTCGCTGGTATCCAACACTCTCAGAATGAACCATAACAGTGGCTCAGATAATTGGCAAGTAGCAAGAGAACCCTAGAAGAAATATATGAACTTCTTAGTCATGATGTATAGTGCACAGCTAAATTTCACGCAAGATTATTTAAACACAATTTATTTATTACCTGATTATTTCTTTTCTGGAATTGACCTCTCTTCCCCACCCCCAAGTGAGGATAAGTCCAAGATAAGACAGCACTTCCCAACACCTAACACAAGTGCTCAGTTCACTTTTCTACCATGAAATAGCATTAATATATTTCCCCTGGCTCCCCATCTCAGGGAAAATCTTCTTTGCCTAGGAACAGGGAAAGCTGCTCAATTAAGAGTGGGGCTAAAAATACTGAATATCCAAAACAGACAACTGCCAGTGACTTTTTTTTTTCTTTTGGTCACAGTAGAACCAGACTAGATGGAAAAGAAACCATTTCAGCCATCCTTCAAGAAGGCTGACAGCCATCAAGATCAGCAACAATTCACTGATAATTTGTGAGGACAGGGATACAAATGGATGATTTCTGCCTTGAATGCTGGCCGGCCAGTAAGGTATTCTTAATGCCTGAGGAACCAAAGGGATGAAATGCAACCCCTAAGGGAAAGGAAAGATGGAGAAAAGCCACTTCATTTCCTTGATGAGGCAGCTGAAAAGTTTGCCAACATTAGCTTCCTTAAAGAATATAATTAGGGTCTCCTCAAACAGCATGATTACACTGAAGGGATCCTGAATTAAATGCAACTACAATATAGAATTAGTATGGTCACCTGAAGCATACGAAAAAATGCAGAAAGAACTGAAGTCCTTTCAAAGGAATTCACAAGATATTGGTGTTCTCGCTTTTAGTACCAACTAAGGCAAAGGCATGGCAAACCCAGAAGAATGTAGCCTTAAACATGGCTGCACAGATGAAAGAGGCTCTAAGGCATGTTGGAGACTTCATAATCCTGTTTTAACATTTTATCTATATGCTTGTCCACTAGATTATGGGTGACAGCTCCCCTACATAAAAGTAACAGTTTCATTGAGCTGGGATACTGCTTAAGTACCTAAGCACATTTTTCATATCTGTTCTTGTATATTCTGTAATGCTTCAGCCTGTGCAGTGGGGAATCTGTTTCCAACAGGGAGAAAGGAGATTCCAAGGAAGATCTATTAAAGAGGAGAAGCTTTGGAGGTGGATGTTGACAAGCACCTCAGCCCAGGTGAAAGGCTAATGCCTAAAGGCCAGAACATTATTCAGATACATGAATACCTAAAAGTCTGATGAGAAAACAAGGAAAAGAAGAAGATCTGGACACCATGACAGTGCCCTGAAGGGTAAAGCCTGATCACACAGAGAGCTAAATAGGTGTGAGTTCATTATATAGGGGAAGGATGCAGTCCCTGAGAAGCTGGTGTGGCCCACCCCTATGTTTCACTGGAAGGGAACCAGTTACATAGGACATCTCCGAGATCTGGTCACAAATGGACAAGCTAGGCTCAAAAGAGCGGAGCAAAAAAAGCCTGGCGTGACAAAAACACTAGCAGGGCCACACTCATCAAGGGACAGGCAGCCTTGTAGGACTCCAGATCAGCAATTAGGCTAAGACAGTGGTTCTCAAACTGTTATACTGGTGACCCCTTTCACACAGCAAGCCTCTGAGTGTGACCCCTCCCCCCTTAAATACATAAACAAGTGTTTTTAATTTACAACACCATTATAAATGCTGGAGGCAAAGCAGGGTTTGGAACGGAGGCTGACTGCTCACGACCCCCTGAGAGGTCCCGACCCCCAGTTTGAGAACCCCTGGGCTAAGACATACAACTATAGTGCTCCTGACACTTTGGTAAAGTGGAGGTCCACATGGGCAAAGCTGCAAAGTACTGAGGTGATGCGTGCATATACCCATGCACACGCACACTCTGCCCCGCCACTGCGCTGTGGAGAACTGCTAGGTCTGCAATCTCCAGTCTGAAATACCTCAGGAACTTGGGTACTGCAGACAGAAAACAAGCAGATGAACCAAAGGGGAAAAAAATAAGAGGGCTAGAGCTCCTACTGCACAGGAAATAGACTGGGATGAGAGAAATCTCTCACTGCTAGCATTTGAAAGCCAGAAGCTTGATATGGATTCCATCCACTTTTGACTTGTATATGGATAAATCCAGCAGCTATAGGATTGGCATGTGTCTATTCTTTGGTGAATAAAATGTAACTCTTTACATAACCAGCATTAACTGTAATCAAAAAGGCCCTGTGACAACCCCATGCAGGGAAAATGTTGAGTTCCTCATAATTCAGGCTAGCAGAAAGAGAAATAGTCAAGATTGGAAATTTTAGAGTCTCTACTCCAGAATGTTAGACCAAAGCAGCATGTGCATATGGCCCTAACAATTACAAGCATTTCAGGACATGCAACATCTTCAATGTTGAGTCTACAGAGGCAGAGCCATGAAGGAGAAAACAAGATCCAAAGAAATAGCTGTGTCATCGCTACAAATATGTATCACTTGAAATGAATCTAATTTAATTTGTACTTAAAGCAGTGAAACTACTTGGAAACAATTTTAATGAGACTAACCACCACTAAAATTACATGTACTTTGGTAACTCAATTATGGAGTGAACTATTATTTGTGAGGACTTCCATGTTTATTAGAAAGGCTTTGAAATCTAAAAGGTTTTTTATAGGATTAATTCAGAAAATATTTAAAGCAGACTGAAGTCTCAGATACAAAACTGTAAGATTTCTATTAAAAAAACATTTCAAACTGTAACTGAATAGACTTAAGAGAACTTACTTGTCTTCCCATGTACCCACAGGCCATGTAGGTAAGAATTGGTTGAAGCATCACCTGCACTGTAGTGGCTTTTTTACTAAGTGTTGTCAATATAGTGAACAATCCATCTCCAACCGATATTGCATCTAATCCACCATGAAAGTTTTCATGTTTTGTGAGATGCAAACCACTTGCACCTAGTAAAAACAGATGAAACACACATTTTAAGGCCAAGAATATGAGGCTTAGCAGACAAACACTACCAGTTAGTGCATAAACAGAACCTAATGCTATTTAAATCTCCATTAAATTAGTATTCCCATAGCTACTGCAAAATATGAATTGGCATGTAATTAACAATGAAGTTTGCAATGAAGGGTAAATTATTATTACAGAGCCCAGACATGTGTCAGGCGCTTTATAGTACAAATAGGAAGGAATGATCCCTGGCCAAGAGAACTTACTTTAATGTTAGGTGAGACACTACAGGGGAGGTTAATTAACCAAGGGAATGGGACAGGAAGTTCAAGGGTCACAGCTGGCTCCTTCTAGCCAAAAGCAACTAAAATGTTTTTAGGATTCTTTTCAGAGGGCAATATCAATGTATGTTATAGAATATTCACAGCTCACTGTATGTCTGGTGCAGATGTATGTTACACAAGAGTTCTAAATTTATTCCCTGGCTAAATGGCAGCTCTGCTGTCACAGTACTACTCAGCTTGCTTACCTATTTATAATAGGGATAAACCTCCTAGAAAATGATCTGACCTCTGCATATACCTGGTAGTCAGAATACACAATTAGCGTTCACTGAGACCAACAGAAATGAGACAGGAGGGATGGTTCTTATGCTCTGTGCAAGGGCCAACGCCAAGATATCCTTTTGGAAGCAGTGATGAAGTCAAGAAATAATGCTGTTTCAATTGTTCATAATTCAAGTTGATCTACTCTATTAAAAAATTATTTTAAGCAACTTCCAAAAAGTTAGATTGGAATCTCCAAAATAAAGTATGTGTTTGGTATTACTCTCTCCCTCCTTTTATCTGTACACTATATTTTTCTCTTATGGGGAGAAAATGAATTAAGTCTTTACATTCTGAAAGAGCCGTTCCTTGCTTTTTATTTAAATGAATACTATCTACTTGCAAATACATACCGATTATCATTGCCATAGCACTGCTGTTACACTGGCCCAGAGCAGACAAAATCTGGCTCATAATTTGTTGGTTGGCTAACACCAAGTCTGCCACATATGCAGTTGATCCTTGAGTATTAGAGCTGTTTCCATTGCCATCTTTGCCTCCTGAAACTTTTTCTTCATCAGAAACACTGTCTGTAGTACTGCTAGCCACTGGAACCCGAGCACTATATTCTCGGTTACTCGAAAGTGGCAGCTGCACTAAGATATTAACCAGCTTTAACAAATCAAACATGAGTTGATCCCTTGTCATTTCTCCACAAACTGCTTTGGCATCACCTGGGCGGATAATATTGGCAAAGAGCCCTCCAAAACATGCTCGAGCACCCACTGAGCTGTCTGACCCACTGCGAGACATCACTTTGTCTGAGCATGTAATGTAATGGTGCACCAAAAAGGTGATGGACTCAATTACTGCAGAAATGGTGCTAACTGATACTACTTCAAAATTCTGTTCCAGGGTAAATTCCAAGAGCTTCACTTGTGCATCCAGAGGTCCCTGGCCTGTTTGGAAAGCACCCCTAAAAGAGAGAATCAAACAGAATATATTTAACAGGTGACAACGATTTATATATCTTTTGAAAGTTAGTCCTCTTCAAAGGACTTACTGTATTTCACTAACCAATATACTCTGAAAACCTAGCAATTTTCAAAAAAATGCATGTTGATAGCACACAGGTAATTAGTTTTCTGTTCCTCTAACAGAGGGGATAGGCATTTATTTTTCATGGAAATTTTTATAATTACATGGGGCACTACATGCCGTTTCTGGGAAGTCTCCCTTTTACCACTGTGCTGGTATCATCAGGAAGGTAAACACCTCCCATTGAAAGAGTCTGAGAACTACTGTTTCTTTGGCTATGCAGTTACTTTAGAGATATTTTTGAAATGCAGGCATCAACAATTTTGATAAAATTACTGAGTGGGAAATTCTGTAAACTTGCAGAAAGTTTTTGTATGGGGGAAAGCCCCCCAATCTTTTACCACCATTGGTGAATTTCCACTTGTTTTCTGGCAAAAAGGAATTCTTTACTCCCCATCATCAAATTTTCTGGGTTTTTAATCCTTAATGGTTTGGCTGGGTAATTATGCATCAACATCACAGGAAAGAAGTATCAAATAATTCCACTGATGACTATCACAAACACGTCAGAGTAAGTATTTGCAGGCCAATAAGCCACATGCAAAATAGATTCTAATTTAGACCGTACTCTTACTGGAGGTCTGAAAAATGGATATTTGGTGCTACTTTTGAAGTTTTACCAATGTGCACTGAATTATTTAAAAGTCTGATTTAGCTAAAAAAAATTAAATTTCAAAACTAGCAATCTGCTACTGATTTAGAACTGAATCTTTCTGTAATTTTCAACGTTACAGAATGCAAAATGAATTAGTGTTTCAGTACACGGTCTTAAGAGTGCAATTTAGAAGACAGTGAGGTTTTAGGTTGAAAGAGAAGAGAATTAAAAATAAAAGTAATGCTTCCTTCACAATCAGTCTAGTGCGTTGATGAACGATAATAGTATTTGAAGGTATATTGAAAACAATATTAAATATCTGAACCCATTTTGATGCTTTTGCTGTGTTTTGGGAGATTTAAATCCTACTTGTTTGAAAATATTTAAGACATACTTAAATGAGGCTTTAATATCAGAGGAAGAATCAACTCCTTTTTCAAAAGCTGTTTTATTTCAACTCTGAGTTTGTGTGTTGCTCAACATAAGTCAAATGTGGCATGCATACAGTAATATCCTGTAATATATAGACAAAGTGAATTAAAGTTGGAATGATTATGCCAATAAAAACATTTATTTCTCATCATGAATGTATTTAAATGTTACTATACAGCATTCTAATAATTCAAATTGCAGCTATCATCCAAGGTAAAATTATTTTTCCTTGTTGCAGTCTTCTCTACTTCCAGCCTATGATTAAGGGACAGACAATATTATGGTGCCATCTCTGGGAAGTGAGGAAGCAGAATTGAAAAAGCTCACCCCCAATTATATAAACCCTTGTCAGGACCTTCCCATCCCAGTTAAAGAACTACCAGAACTGTACAGAAAGCAACTGAATACAAGAGAAATAGGAAGCAAGAGGCAGCACACCAACCACTGAGAAGAAAGGCATGCTGCAGAATGAGAGGAGACAAGAAATGGAATTACCAGCAAGTAATTTTCTCTTTTTCAGTCTCTTCTCCTATCCTACAAAGGTAGATTAAAAGGACATGCAATGGCTCTAAGAAGCAGCAACCTCAGAAGCCAAACAGCAACAATTAAGATGTTTGTACACTAATGTGAGGAGCCTAGGTAACAAAATGGAGGAACTAGAGCTACTGGTGCAGGAAGTGAAACCAGATATTCTAGGGATACAGAACCATGGTGGAATAGTCGTCATGACTGGACTACAGCTATTGAAGGGTACGTGCTGTTTAGGAAAGACAGAAATAAAGGCAAAAGTAGTGGGGTAGCATTGTATATCAATGATGAGGTAGACTGTAAAGAAATAAGAAGTGATGGAATGGATAAGACAGAGTCTGGGCAAAAATAACATTTGGGAAGAAAGCTACCAGAGCCTCCCCTGGGATAGTGCTTGGGGTGTGCTATAGACCCCTGGGATCCGATTTGGATATGGATAGAGACCTCTTTAATGTTTTTAATGAAGTAAATACTAATGGGAATTGTGTGATCATGGGAGACTAACTTCCTAGATATAGATTGGCAGACAAGTGCTAGTAATAATAATAGGGCTCAGATTTTCCTGGATGTGATAGCTTCCTTCACCAAGTAGTTGCTGAACCAACAAGAGGGGATACCATTTTAGATTTGGTTTTGGTGAGTAGTGAGGACCTCATAGAAGACATGGTTGTAGGGGACAACCTTGGTTTGGGCGATCATGAGCTAATTCAGTTCAAACTAAATGGAAGAATAAACAAAAATAGTCTGTGACTAGGGTTTTTGATTTCAAAAGGGCTAACTTTAAAAAATTAAGGAAATTAGTTAAGGAAGTGGATTGGACTGAAGAACTTGTGGATCTAAAAGCGGAGGAGATCTTGAATTACTTCAAGTCAAAGTTGCAGAAACTATCAGAAGCCTGCATCCCAAGAAAGGGGAAAAAATTCATAGGCAGAAGGTGTAGACCAAGCTGGATGAGCAAGCATGTCAGAGAGGTCATTAGGAAAAAGCAGAAAGCCTACAAGGAGTGGAAGATGGGAGGGATTAGCAAGCAAAGCTACCTTAATGAGGTTAGAACATGTAGGGATAAAGTGAGAAAGGCCAAAAGCCATGTAGAGTTGGACCTTGCAAAGGGAATTAAAACCAATAGTAAAAGATTCTATAGCCATATAAATAAGAAGAAAACAAAGAAAGAAGAAGTGGGACAGCTAGACACTGAGGATGGAGTGGCGGTTAAGGATAATCTAGGCATGGCCCAATATCTAAACAAATACTTTGCCTCAGTCTTTAATGAGGCTAATGAGGACCTTAGGGATAATGGCAGAATGACAAATGGGAATGAGGATATGGAGGTAGATATTACCATATCCGAGGTAGAAGCCAAACTCAAACAGTTTAATGGGACTAAATTGGGGGTCCCAGATAATCTTCATCCAAGAACATTAAAGGAACTGGCACAAGAAATTGCAAGCCCATTAGCAAGAATTTTTAATGAATCTGTAAACTCAGGGGTTGTACCGTATGACTGAAGAATTGCTAACATAGTTCCTATTTTTAAGAAAGGAAAAAAAAGTGATCCGGGTAACCACAGGCCTGTTAGTTTGACATCTGTAGTATGCAAGGTCTTCAAAAAATGTTGAAGGAGAAAGTAGTTAAGGACATTGAGGTCAATGGTAACTGGGACAAAATACAACATGGTTTTACAAAAGGTAGATCATGCCGAACCAACATGATCTCCTTCTTTGAGAAAGTAACAGATTTTTTAGACAAAGGAAACACAGTGGATTTAATTTACCTTGATTTCAGTAAGGCATTTGATACGGTTCCACATGGGGAACGATAAGATAAAATTGGAAAAGATGGGGATCTATATGAAAATTGAAAGGCGGATAAGGAACTGGTTAAAGGGGAGACTACAATGGGTCATACTGAAAGGTGAACTGTGAGGCGGGAAGGAGGTTACTAGTGGAGTTCCTCAGGGATTGGTTTTCAGACCAATCTTATTTAATCTTTTTATTACTGACCTTGCCACAAAAAGTGGGAGTGTGCTAATAAAGTTTGCAGATAACACAAAGCTTGTAGGTATTGCCAATACAGAGAAGGACCGGGATATCATACAGGAAGATCTGGATGACCTCGTAAACTGGAGTAATAGTAATAGGATGAAATTTAATAGTGAAAAGTGCAAGGTCATGCATTTAGGGATTAATAACAATAATTTTTGTTATAGGCTGGGAACTCATCAGTTGGAAGTAACAGAGGAGGAGAAGGACCTCGGAGTACTGGTTGATCACAGGATGCCTATGAGCCGCCAATGTGATATGGCAGCGAAAAAAGCTAATGCGGTCTTGGGGTGCATCAGGCAAGGTGTTTCCAGTAGAGATAAGCAGGTGTTAGTACCGTTATACAAGGCACTGGGGAGATCTCATCTGGAATAGTGTGTACAGTTCTGGTCTCCCATGTTTAAGAAGGATGAATTCCAACTGTAACAGGTACTGAGGATGATCCGAGGAATGGAAAACCTGTCTTATGAAAGGAGACTCGAAGAGCTTGGCTTGTTTAGCCTAACCAAAAGAAGGCTGAAGGGAGATATGATTGCTCTCTATAAATATATCAGAGGGATAAATACCAGGGAGGGAGAGGAATTATTTAAGCTCAGTACCAATGTGAACACAAGAACAAATGGATCTAAACTGGCCATCAGGAAGTTTAGACTAGAAATTAGACGAAGGTTTTTAACCATCAGAGGAGTGAAGTTCTGGAACAGCCTTCCAAGTGGAGCAGTGGGGGCAAAAGACATATCTGGCTTCGAGACTAAGCTTGATAAGTTTATGGAGGGGATGGTAAGATGGGATAGCCTAATTGTGGCAATTAATTTATCTTTGACTATTAGCGGTAAACATGCTCAATGGCCTGTGATGGGATGTTAGATGGGGTGGGATCTGAGTTACTACAGAGAATTCTTTCCTGGGTGTCTGGCTGGTGAGTCTTGCCCACATGCTCAGGGTTTAGCTGACTGTCAAATTTGGGGTCAGGAAGAAATTTTCCTCCAGGGCACATTGGAAGAGGGCCTGGGGGGTTTTCGCCTTCCTCTGCAGCGTGGGTCACTTGCTGGAAGATTTTCTGTACCTTGAAGTCTTTAAACCACGATTTGAGGACTTCAGTAGCTCAGACATAGGTTAGGGGTTTATTACAGAAGTGGGTGGGTGAGATTCTGTGGCCTGCGTTGCGCAGGATGATCATAGTGGTCCCTTCTAACCTTAAAGTCTATGATTCTATGATAGGTGAGCTTACCTTAATTCTGCTGCTAGCTGGACCCTGCAGCCAAATGAGTCATCCAGGAAAGTGAACAGGTCCAGCTGATCGTAAAGGGAGTGAGGATCAAGCCTGCTACCTTATACACTTGGGGAAAAATACCTCACTGGAAGTGAGCACTGAAGTGGAGACTTCAAGCCCTATGGCATTTGACAAGCTCAGCACACAAGGTTTACCAGCCAGACCACATGAGAATGCAGCCTCACACCTATCTAACAGCAGCAGCCTTGCTCTTGTTGCAACGTTCAAAACTTGAGTGATTTTTTTGACTTTTGAAATTCTTGAAAATGAGAAATATAAAAGCTTAAGAACATGCTCAACATACAATAAAGGCAGCCTCTTGTCACTGATGGGGAAGATACTGGACTTGTCCCAGAGGAATTTGGTATTAACTGCAGAAACAAATTCCAGGAGAAAACAAAACAAAACTCTTCTGAAGAGAATTGAAAGCACACAGAAGGGAGGAGAGAGTTAATCTCTCTCACTTGTCTGGCCAAGGTCACTATAATAAACGAAGATCTTAAAGGAAAGAAGTTAGAAATAAGTTTGCTCTTATGTCTCAAATAGGGGTCTTGTCAGAACCTGCAGGATGAGGGTCACTAAATGAAGTGCCTCTTGAATTTCAACAGAAGAAAATCCAAAACCTTCTGGTGCAAAAAAATACAGGACAGTACTATCCCAATGATACATCAGGCCATGAAGATCTCAGAGATTAAAATAAATGCAAGAAGCTAGAGACATTCTATTGCTGGTCAGACGGTCTGCCTCTGCCAACAGAGGGCTTCTGTTAAGAAACCAATGCAGCAAGCTGGAGATAGTGGTTGCAGAACACAAGCCCTTGAAGAGCTGCTCCAAGATCTCAAGAAGCATCCACAGGCGGTTCAGTGCTAGACTCTTCACATCTAAAAAACAGCAGTGGCAGGATTGTCAAGGAGTCAGTAAAAATCACAACTGTGTTGTCCTGTCTGAACCTCCTCAGAACCTTGGGCAGCAAAAGGAAGCAGAGAGAAGCATGATCCCAGGTCCCCTCTCCAAATCAAAGTGAAGCATCACAAAGGGATTAGGAGTGTAAACAGATTCTGGGAAGCTTAGCTGATACTGTTCCAGAAAACCAAACCAAGATGAGGCACATTCCCAACTTTGGTAAGTATGCTTGAATCCACATAGCTCTGCTCTCGCCAAAACGTATGTGGCTGAGCTAGTGTCAGATTGCTGCTGCAATCCCCCAGATAAAGGTCCATCAGGAAGAAAAGCTGGATTCCTGTCCACATTCCCAGCAGCAGCACTTCCAAAAATGAAAGGTATGATGTGCATACCCACCCTCTTAGGAGGTGGCATAAGCCACTCATGTTCCAATTGTCACAGTGGGCAAAGATGGGGGAAATCAAGGCCCATTTGGCTCCCTTTCCTGTCTCAGTTTGAGCAAAGTCCTGAGTATTAAGAGGATTAGATGGGAAAGCAAAGAGCAGGAGTTGGGGTTAAGATATCTCCCACGCAATTGTGGCCACATCCTTCTTTGGAGCAGAAGCAGCAACATTTCACACTGGGCAAAACTGCAAAGAAATCTACCTTCAGAACTGGCAGATGGTGTGGAAAACAGAGACACTGGGCTCCCATTCATGGTCCTGATGGAAGTTCCTGCTCAGGGAGCCCGCCATTGCATTCTGAAGGCCCGGTAGGTAAATCTCACAGATTTTTGTGTGATGGGAGATGCACTGGTTCCACGGTTTTAGCGATTCTGCACATAAAGAGTGAGATCATGCTACCCCATGTAGGTTTAGATAATACACAGCTTCCCTGTTGCCTAACGTTCGTTATCTTGACAGACTGGCAACCTGTAGATGTGACCCCAATCCAAGAGAGAGACATCCGTGGAAAGGATTTCCAAAGGTGGCAGACATGAGAAAAGGGTTCATGTGAACACCTTTACTGGCTCTTTCCACCACCTGAGACGTTTACTGGTTCTTTACACTTGCGAAGGTACAGTGATTTGTTTGGAAAGACAGTCTCTTCAGAGCATATGTAAGTCCTTAGCCATGCCTGAACACATCTGAGATGCAGCCTCTCTTAAGAGAAGGGTCCCTGAAGAGGTATGGGGAACAGAAGTGAGTATATGTGGGGAGAATGGAAATTAATGGAGTACCCCATAGTGGCCACCTTAGGGTCCACTTGTCTGAGATGATGAGCTCACAGGCAGGTAGTAAGTGGGATAGGTGGTCTCCAAAAGAAGGTTGGATAGCAAAATTTTTGCAGCAGAAGATCCAGAGAAAGAGGCTGTTTGAGGCCCGTGACTAAGTTGTCAAAACGGTTGCTTAGAGAAAAGTGTAGACTGGGTGGTTGTGGGAGGATGGTGGTCCCCTTTTCTGTGGGGGCTTCGTAGATCCATTGCGGATGGAACTGAAATGATCAGGAACATTATACTGTTTGAGACTTACGGAAGACTTCTTTTTGTTGCAGGCACAAACAGTCCCAGTGACTGAAAGGGAGTGGTGGGAGGAGTCCGTGTAAAAACTAAAGACCTTGAGCCCTTCAAAATGGAAGTCTTTCGCGATATTCTGCATCTCCCTCAGGAAGCCAGAAGATTGGAACCAGGATGTTGTATAACTACTGAGGTAGCTAAGGACTGTGAAGCCACATTAGCGTTATCAAGAGCAGATTGCAGGGAAGCTCTAGTGATCAGCTGATCTTCCAAAATGCGGGCTTGAAATTGTTCCCTGTGATCTCATGGGAGTTGTTCAATAAATTGAACAAACTCTGAGTAGGAGTTAAAATCATATTTTGACATCAAGGCCTAGTAATTTGTGATTCAAAATTGAAAAGCAGCCAACAAATAGCTTTTCTTACCCAGGAGATTAATGCATTAAGATGCCTTCTCGGAAGGAGAGGGTGTGGAGCGTGCTTGACAGTTCTCTTTGTTGACTATGTCTACCACTAGGGAACTGGGGGTGGGATGGGAGTAGTAGTACTCCATTCCCTTGGGCAGAATGTTATATTTTTTATCTGATGTTTGCAAGCGGGTGGAATAATGGTCGGTGTTTTTACCATAGAGTTCATGCAGGTGAGAACAGTGCCTCATTGATGGGTAGGGCGACCTTACACTGGGAGGAGACATGTAAAATGTCACCAGACAATGCTGAGACTACTAGACCTTCCTCCAAAGCAGTGTGGAGAGATTCAGTTAGACCCTTCATTAAGTCCTGGAAGGCCCTAAAGTCATCTGCATAAGAGGGTGAGGGCGGCATTACCACCTCATCAGATGAGAACTTCTCCAAAGTTGACCCTTCTTTGTTTGGTTGGTCTTGCTCATCTTGGGTTGCCTCAGGTTCCAAAAGAACATAAAATACCAGCAAGCAGCCTTGTGGAGCCAGTGGCTGTTCAGTGAATCTAGGGCATCTGCTGGGCTGCAAAGTCCTCATCAGGGTACATTCCTAGAGGCGTGTGCTGGTACGATGCTGTGACACAGCCCTGTACAGAAACCTTAGAGTCAGAGGATATGTTATCCCTGGAGTTGAAAGGGTGGGGGACTTTGTGCATCAATGCCAGAGCCAGTAGATCAGATCCAGTTCTAGAGAGAAAGGCTTCAGACACAAGTTGTTGAAGCAGTACTGGGGAAAGGCAGTAGGAACTTAAGGCAGTACTGGGGCCTGGAACAGGGATTGATGTAGGAAAGGGATGCTTCATGTGGTACCAGAGGGGCCAACAAGATAACTGTGTGCTCAGAGAGCTGATGTCCTGAGGATGACAGTACCTGAGAGGGAGCTGGGTATCACTCTGAACCATTTCTATTGCTCTAACCAGATGACACTACTACAGCCCTCAAGTTCCTGCTTTTAGATGCATCTTGATGCCTAGAGGTATCAGGTATTACCAAGGAAAGGGCCTCTTGGTGCTGTTTAACTGAAGACCTCTCCAATTGGACTTCTTAGGCAGTACTGATGCTTTGCTACTGGCACCAGCTGGAGCCTCAGCTGTACCTATTGTGGGATAATAGTAGTCTCCCAAAAGTCAGCTCTATGTGGTGACTTAGTCATCTTTCTAGAGTCTCTGCTAGGAAATGGGGGAGCAGGGGGCTTCATCTCTAGAGCTGCACCTGAAGTCACTGGTATGGCCTGAGACTGACCTAGAGGGACAAACACAGACCCCATCGGAACTAAGGAGCATTCTATTAAGAGGAGCTTTAGCCTACCTTCTTTTACCTTTGTGGGACCTGCTTCTACTAAACCTTATGCAGACTTTACACTTCGATGGGACAGAAGTTTCTCTGAGAGACTGAAGACAGCCAGAGTGACCGTCACTACAGGGAAAAGGTTTCTGGCAGATCTGGCAAGGCCTGAACCCCAGAATCTTAAGCATAACTCAGGGGAGTATCGCAGACCACAAAGAGCAAGGCACCAATTTCAGAGGGGAGGAATCCCCAAACATAAGCTGTGCTACAACTAATAAAAATAATTAGGTAAAATAAAAACCTAACTAAATGAAATAAACAAGGGAGGTAAATAAGAAAGGCAGGAAGTAGCTGAAAGCAGTGGACACCACAGCTACTTCATCTCAAGCCACAGGCAGCTGAGAAGGAACTGGAGCGGTGGTGGGCCCATGCCTCTTTATAGGCCCTCACCTGGGAGCATGAGGCACTGCTCTACGCAAGTGTGGGTCCACAGACACCGCTATATACAATCTCCAGTTGCAAGTGCACAGGCGCGCACACATCCTGCAATGGTGCACCCAAGAAGAAGAAACAAATCTCGCAGCCACACCACTTCTTAGTTCCCAACACACCACCTCCTCATCTGCAAAATGGAGCCAATACTTTCCTAGCTCACAGTCTCATTGTGATGCCTAATTAACATTAGAAGAGTTCTCTCTGAGCCTCCAAGTCACAGTGAAAATGCAAAGCCCTATACAGATATTGTCCATAGCTAGTAGAGAAGATGCATCACAAATAAAAGCATGTAGGTCTCCAATTCTCTAGATTTGCCCTGGAAAATACTAAAAGAGAGGTTTAGGGTCAGCAAGAGTACCCCGTTACTGGTACAGAAGTTTAGGTGCCCTCCCAAAACTATGTACCCCAGATTCTGACTGTAGAACCCCAACCCTGAAGGTGGCCAGCAATTGAGAGTTTACAGAATCCAGTGGTTCTGAATAGGAAGGTGGTTCATTTATGATCTCTCCTCAATATCATATTCCCATTGACAAACGGTAGCAGGTTCTAGTAGGTGCAGAGGGATGAGAGCACTTCTAAAACTGAACTGAACTTGGCAGCAGAGGGTAGAAAGAAGCTAGAATATGCAAGACCAGGCTGTTTGTTCAGAGGCTAGACCAGCCGGCATTGAAAAGCACTAAGAGAGTTAAGGGGCCCTGAGAGGTCTCCATAGTGTTGAAACAAGGGAAAACCCCTAACACAGAAGCTAAAATGGGAGTACTATGGCAGGCAGGCCACTGAGAGCACTGCAGAAATCTCTCTGCTGAGAGAGGAAGAGTGCAATACAAAGGAAATTAGAGGTAAACCTTGCAAGGCTGAGACAAAAGCGAAGTTTCTAATGAACCAACAGAAAGCCTGAGCTCCCTAGCCAACACGGGGAAAATGAAGGGGAAAAAAAAAGTCACTCAGGAGGTAGAAGAGATTAACCCCATCCAGAGAAAACCAGAAGCTGTAGTTCCTGCAGATTACAGGTTAGCGAAGGGAGGCTAAGACCACAGAGCTATTGCAAAAGAATACGTACCTAAACAACACTAGGTATGTCTGCACTGCAGCCAAGCATGTGATTTGCAGCTTATGTACATATACCTGCACTAGCTTTAATCTTACTAGTCTGCTAAAAACAGAAGTTAAGATACGGCAGAGCAAGCTTCAGTGCAGGCTTCACAAGCCTGCCTGACCCCATTGGGCTTACACTTGCTTGTTCAGCCTGTGCCACCGCAGCTTTAAGTTTCTGTCGTTAGTGAGCTACCTAGATTAAAGCTAGTGTGGGTACGTCTACCCAAGCTGCAAATCACACCCCAGGGGCTGTGTAGGTGTACCCTATATGTAAAACCAGGTCCTTAGTTTTACATGTCATCTGAGAGACCCAGACACAGTGAACTGCAAGACATTCAGTTTAACTTCAACACTGAGTGAGCCTGGGCTGAGTTTGAACCTCTGTAGCTAGAAAGTGTAGTGATTTCAAATTTTATGCTTAAACCCTGAGTCATCTGTGCACCCAAATCTTGAAAGAAAGCCTGAGGGAGCATGGAGGCCAAAGCTGTTTATAAAAGCTTCCAGCTGAGCTTAACTAAGGCTACATCTACACTACAAGCTTGTGGTGTGATTCCTCTGCTTGTGTATAAATAGTGTAGCCGTGGTGGCACTGGTAGCAGCAAAGGAAGCACAGCTGAGCCATTCTGAATATAAATCATCATCATCATGTTCCTATTTCCTCTGGCATTTAGAGCAATGACGAAGCTCCTCCACTCCTGTCTACTTCTGGCAAGTCTTTCAACGGTTCCCCAGCTGTACCCCAGGTTTTCCAGCTCAGCTTCCACAGCTCTTCACCATGTCGTTTTCAGGCAACCTCGTTTTCACTTGCCTTCAGGTGTCTATCTTAAGTGCTACTCTGGTGATGGAATCAGTTTCCATCCAAAGCACATGACCAATCCATCTCCAGCACCTCCTGGCAATGATTGGTGTTCAGATCCTCTTGGCTCCACTGTGTCAGCAGATCTTGGTTTGAGATTGTTCTGAGCCAAAAGATAGAGGATTTTTCTGAGGCAGGTTGTATGGAATAAGGACAGTTTGGACATGTCATACTTTCTCAATCCCCAGCATTCTGCACTATAAAACAGTGTTGAAAATACGCAGTTCTGATAAATCTTGAGTTTGGTTTTGGTGTTGTATTTTGATGATTTCCAGACTGTATTTAAGCTCCTGAAGGTGTTCCTGGCTTTACTGATTTTGTTCCGGATGTCCTGGCTTGTTCCACCATCCTGGCTGATTACGTTCTCACCAATGTAGAAACATTCACATACTTGGGCAGCACAATCCTTTATCCGTACAGGTGATGGTGAGGCAATATTAAAGGTCATGATATTTGTCTTATTGCAGTTGATTTTCCAGTCCAATTTGCTGGCTGAATGCATTGAGTCGAATTGTTTTTTCTTGTATACGGTGTTGGGTATGTGTTAGGAGAGCGACAGCATCTGCGAATACAAACCACCTGAAAATGGTAGATATGCATTCAGCTTGGCTCAGCCATGCCTTTGCTATCACTGCTAGTGCTACCCCAGCCACACTGCTATTTAAACTTGCACTAGCTCAAGAGCTAGTGTGAGAGCTAGTGTGAATGTTTGCACACAAGCAAGACAATCGCACTCCCGGCTCATAATGTATACATAGCCCAGGAAAAAGAACCACTGTTGTGAGCCCTGTGTAGGAAAGGAGCCAGAAAAGTACCGGTAAGAGCAGGGCTTACCAGGGGCCAGCAGAGAAACCTCAGGCCTAGGCACCCTGATAGAACATGGCTAAGCTGAACAAGCAGCCCAATTGCTCAGGCAGTGGGTCTCTGGAGAGATGAAAGCCTGTTTCCTGCTTGGAGGTGGGGTGAAGACTAAGCTCTCTAGTATCAGACCAAGAGATAATAAATCTGTTCTTCATATTGTGGGTGGAACTACAGGAGGATGAAGGAGCACCACACAGAGGCTGAAGAGACAAAAATTTCTCCAGGAGCTGAAAGAAAAGCAAGCTGAAAGGTACTGCTTGTGGGACAGAGAGGCTGATAGGAGTCTATACAAAGGAGGGACAGAAGGAATGCCTGTTAAAGTGAGACTTACTAAAACTAGGACCATTTGAGAGACATCCAGATCCAAGATCTCCTGGACCTTACAAAGGCAGTGAAATTGCTGAAGAACTGGATAAGCCAGAGAGCAGGTACCAAGCTGTGGCACAGTTCAGATAGCAGTCAGTCAGGCAGGCAGGTAGAGTGCTAGGACCTCTTGTGCACCAGTGAAACTGCCACTCCCGGCTTGAAGATGACGTACATTTGGGCATTCTGGCATCCCCAGGAGAGTTTGGAATAGTGTCTGATTGAATGGTATGTTCTGACCAAGGATCCCACACACCTAAAAGGATGAAGTGCTGTCGCAGAACTTGGCACTCTTTCTTACATCCTCTGTCTTCCTTTGTGTCCATACCACAGAGAGACACAACGATGCATACGCACAAGGAAGGAGAGAGCAGGAAAGCAGAGGCAACCAATCTCTGCTGCTGAGGCCAGGAAGCAAAGAAAACTTGAAGGTGGTCAAAATTAGGCTTATAAAATAGGGGTGGGAGTTTCTCAAATCCTTGCATCCCAGTAAGTGGCATCATAAGACTGATGTACAGTAAAATACTTGTAGTAGCAGGGAAGAATTAAGTCTTTAACAACAGAATTTAAACACTTAAATGAGGAATTCAACCTTTTACATCTTGGCCATAGCAAGTTGCTATTTAATTTTCCACTCTGATCAACTGATTATATTTTTGATCTGAATAAAGTCAATATGATCTTTCTCTGTGGGCTAAAAAACAAATGTATTGGAAAGAAATTAGTTACCAGGTTAAACAAAAAATATTGTTGTTTGGTGATGAGATCTATTCTACAATTAACTATATTTACAAATAACCATTACAGTCAGGTTTTCTTTATACATTTTTTTAAATGATTACTAGGGAAGATATAGGGAGCGTTTAGCATTCATTTATATATAGACTATTTGAAAACATTTTTAGAGATATGAGAATTAAGTATATTATTAATTTCTATTGGTAAGACTGAAGACCTTAAAACACGCATGTTTAATAATATATTTTTGAAGGACAAGTAGCTGCAGCTGATGGCAAGGATATTATATGAAACCATGCTTCGTAAATCCCATTCTAGCCTCCTTTACCAATCCAGGTGAAATACTTTCAGAATCTACCAGCAATCCTCTTAACCCACTCCTCATGCCACACTCCAGATTATTTTATCCCCTTAGACTAGAGTCCCCGAGCAGACCTTCCTCTGGCTAATGAAAATATTAGAGGGTTTTTTGGAGGGCCTCCCAAATCAGCATCACATTAGAGTTGCTCCAACAAAGAACAAGTTCCCCAATCAAGTCCAGGAGGAGGTTGTGTCATCCAATCATCTACCACTCAATATAGTCTTCCTATTTGCAGTCCCTCATGCAAGGACTTGTGGAGAGTCCTGAGTGCACTGTTCCACTTGCTGCCAATGCAGATTTGTGGGCATGTAACTCCAGGCATTCTAGCACCTGAAGGAGGTACCACATAGGTACTGCTAAGAATTCCCCAAAATTAACTCATTTAAATATGGTTAGGTAGTATAGTATGTGTAGAGGTGCAAAATCTTTTCAGCCATGATTCATTCACAATTGGATAAATATGGAAGCGTCACATCCTAGTTACAGAAACACTTATTTGTAGTATAGACAGCCTAAAGCTATTTCTGGAAGTAAAAAAATTAACGTGGGTATTAAAGATAAAATTCAATCTTTACCTCTCTGTTGAAAGTATATGTATTAACTTTAATAAAAATTCACTGAACATCTGAGGACAAGTTGAAGAAAGGTGCACTTGTAATCGAGTAAGAAATTCTTGCATAGCTTGTGTAGCTGTTGGCCCAACCTGAAAAGAGATTTCAAAAGTTGTTTATGCTACGAGGAAGCTTTTGTTTAAAATACAATTACTGTAAAATGTTTTATAAGAAAAGCATTATGGAAACTAAGCTTGCATTCCGGAATAATTTCTGTGGAATTTCCATTGAGTGGATACAAGTCTTAACTTTTCTTATTTGCATTCTACCACCAGCGATGGGTAGTAACACCACAAAAGTTCAGTTCTTGGATGAAAACAAATAGATTATTCCCTTCATAACAGTTACCTTTTTAAGAAAATTTCTAATCTTTAATGAGTAATGTAGCCTATCCAACACAAAACCCATTAATCTGAACTGATTTTCACATAGAAACATATACATTAGAAGTAGTCAGTAAATAAATATGTAATATAGGCTGGTTAACAATATGAGGATCTTAATTTTCATATTTCCTCACTTACTTAACTACATAATCTTAAAATGGTTCATTAACAGTTCTCCTCCTAACCAATTTGATTTCAGTTAATGGGGTTTACTTGCATTATTTTACTGTATCTAAAAACAAAATTGCTATTAGGAAATCCCTCACATGGAATATCAAGTCATTGGTATACTGTGTAGTGTTTGATTCTACCATAATGCTCCAGAATAGTTCAGAAAAGAAAAAAACATATCCATGAGTTATGCTATTAAATAAAGAAACTAGCAGCATGAACAAAGGAAAAGGTTATTTACCTTACCAATAACTTGAAAAGAAAGCATAAACTCTGGCAAGTCAGGTGTAAAAGTATAATTAGGAAGGCCAAAAAATAATATGAAGAGCAACTAGCACATACAGACAAAAACAAACAGTCAGAATTTTTCTAAGTACATCAGAAGCAAGAAGCCTACCAAACAATTAGTGGGGCTACTGGATGATCGAGGTGCTAAAGGAGCACTCAAAAAAGACAAGGCCATTGCAGAGAACTTAAACAAATTCTTTGCATTGGTTTTCACTGCAGAGGATGTGAGGGAGATTCCCACACCTGAGCCATTCTTTTTAGGTGACAAATCTGAGGAACTGTCCTGGAGTGAGGTGTTAACAGAGGAAGTTTGGGGATAAATTAAACAGTAATAAGTCACCAGGACCAGATGGTATTCCCCAAGAATTGTGAAGGAACTAAAATATGAAATTGAGGAAATACTAACTGTGGTATACAACCTTTCGTTTAAATCAGCCTCTACAACAGATGACGAAGGATCGCTATTGTAACACCACTTTTTTAAAAAGGCTCCAGAGGCAATCCTGGCAATTACAGGCTGGTAAACCTAACTTCAGTACGAGGCAAATTGGTTGAAACTATAGTAAAGAAAGGAATTATCAGACACATCAATGAACATAATATGTTGGAGAAGACTCAGTGCAGTTCTTGTAAACGGAAACTATGACTTGCCAATCTGCGAGAATTCTTTGAAAAGTCAGCAAACATGTGGACACGGGGGACCCAGTGGATAGAGTATACTTGGACTTTAAAAAACAACAAACTAACAACAAAAACCTTTGACAGGGTTCCTCACAAAAGGCTCTTAAGCAAAGGCAGCAGGCACAGGATAAGAGGGAAGGTTCACACATGGATCAGTAACTGGTTAAAACATAGGTAACAAAGAGAAGGAATAAATGGTCAATTTTCACAGTGGAAAGAGGTAAATATTGAGGTCCCCCAAAGATCTGTACCAGAACCTGTGCTGTTCAATTTATTCATAAATGATCTGGAAACAGCGATAAACAGTGAGGTGACGAAGTTTGCAGATGACACAAAATTACTCAAGATAGTTAAGTTGAAAGCTGACTGTGAAGAGTTACAAAGGGACCTCACAAAACTGGCTCACTGGGCAAGCAAATGGCAGATGAAATTCAACGTTGATAAGTGCAAAGTAATGCACATTGGAAAACAAATTCCTAACTGAAAAGGAGTACTTGTGGCACCTTAGAGACTAACCAATTTATTTGAGCATGAGCTTTCGTGAGCTACAGCTCACTTCATCGGATGCATGCCGTGGAAACTGTAGCAGACTTTATATATACACAGAGAATATGAAAAAATACCTCCTCCCACCCCACTGTCCAGCTGGTAATAGCTTATCTAAAGTGATCATCAGGTGGGCCATTTCCAGCACAAATCCAGGTTTTCTCACCCTCCACCCCCCCACACAGATTCACTATCCTGCTGGTGATAGCCCATCCAAAGTGACAACTCTTTACACAATGTGCATGATAATCAAGTTGGGCCATTTCCTGCACAAATCCAGGTTCTCTCACCCCCTCACCCCCCTCCCAAAAACCACACACACAAACTCACTATCCTGCTGGTAATAGCTCATCCAAAGTGACCATTCTCCCTACAATGTGCGTAATTAAGGTGGGCCATTTCCAGCACAAATCCAGGTTTTCTCACATCCCCC
This sequence comes from Lepidochelys kempii, assembly GCF_965140285.1. NCBI lineage: Eukaryota > Metazoa > Chordata > Testudines > Cheloniidae > Lepidochelys > Lepidochelys kempii. Next base: position 147,493,925 of record NC_136382.1, on the reverse strand, counting down.
CCACCCCCATACACACACAAACTCTCCTGCTGGTAAAACCCCAGTTTCCACGGCATGCATCCGATGAAGTGAGCTGTAGCTCACGAAAGCTCATGCTCAAATAAATTGGTTAGTCTCTAAGGTGCCACAAGTACTCCTTTTCTTTTTGCGAATACAGACTAACACGGCTGTTACTCTGAAACCTGTCAAAAATTCCTAACTATACATCTAAAATGATGGGGTTTAAATTAACTGCTAAAACTCAAGAAAGATCTTGGAATCACCATGAATAGTTCTCTGAAAACATCTGTTCAATATGCAGTGGCAGTCCAAAAAGCTAACAACGTTAGGAACCAATAGGAAAGGGATAGATAAGACAACAAAAGGTTTCATGCCGCCATGATATGAATCCATGGTACTACCACATCTTGAATATTGTGTGCAGTTCTGGTCACCCCAGCTCAAAAGAGATGTATTAGAATTAAAAAAATACTACAGAGAAGGGCAACAAAATTATGCAAAAAAGCCAGCTTCTATAAGAGGAGAAATTAAAAAGACTGGCATTGTTCAGTTTGAAAAGAGATGAGTAAGGGGGTGGATATGGTAGAGGTCTGTAGCATCATGAAAAGCGTGGAAAAAGTGAATAAGGATGTGTTATGTACCCCTTTACATACACACAAACCAGGGATCACCCAATAAAATTAAGAGGCAGCAGGTTTAAAACAAACATCAGGAAGTACTTTTTCCACACAATGCACAATCAGCCAGTGGAACTTGTTGCCAGAGGAGGCTGCAAAGGCCAAAAGTATAACAGGTTTCAAGAAAAGAATTAGATAAGTTCATGGAGGATAGTTCCATCAGTGGCTATTAGCCAAGATGATCAGAGATGCTACCCCATGCTCTGGGTATCCCTAAACCTCTGATTGCCAGAAGCTGGGACTAGGGATGGACCACTCGATAAATTGCCCTCTTCTGTTCACTCCCTCTGAAGCATCTGGAATCAGCCACAGTCAGAAGACAGGATACTGGGCTAGATGAACCACTGGTTTGACCCAGCATGGATGGTCTCATGTTCTTATGAGTTCTTAGAGATATTTGTCCCTGCAGGTGCTCAACCATAGGATGTGTGAGTGCCCACACACTCTTGATTGAAGACTGCAAAGTAGTGTTTGTATGCTGGTGCCTCATGCTCTGAATGAGTGCATATAGGGAAATGCAAGCCCATCACCACTCAGTTCCTTCTTAACCATGAAGCAGAACTCCAAAGGAAAGGAGAAGGAGCACCTACAGAGACAAAACATTCTGGAGAACTCAAGTTACGGTAAGATAAGTACCCTCTCCCTCTTCAAGTATATGTCCCTATAGGTACGCCACCAAAGGAGACTCCCAAGCTGTAACTCAGTGAGGAAATAAGCTGCTGATGAGGTAAGTCCAGGACAACTGGAAGGACTGCATCACCAAAGAGCCATCTCTGGAAACATGTAAGATAGTGTAACGTTTGGCTAAGATATGGAGAGAAGACTAAAACAATCCAGAAGAGTTCTGTTACGGGCTTGTTCTTCAGTAGAGCTACAAATGTGGACTCAGCTCTAGTGGAATGTGCTATTACTCAGCGAGAAGGCTGCACCCCCATATTTTCATAGCAGGTCAAGATGCAACCCCACTTCGCCTTTATGTGAAAACTGGCTGGCTCTTCATCCCATCTATAACTGATACAAATAGCCTGAGAGAGACCTAGAATGGCTTAGTCTTGTCCAGATAGAACGCAGGGGCCTTTCGGACATCCAGTGAACGAAGGCTTGATTTCTCTCTGAAGAAACGAGGTTTTGGGTAGAAAACTGGTTGGTGAATTTCCTGGTTAACGTTATGCTCCAGGAGACCTTTGGAAGGAAGTGAGGATGGGGATGTAGCATAACCTTGTTTTTGTAGAAGGTGATGTATGCTGCATTAGCCCAGCTCCCCCATTCTCCTTCCTAAGGTGATGGCAATTAGGAACAAGATGTTCAGGGAGAGGTGGAAGAGGGACTAGATTGTCATTGGTTTGAAGGTTTTCCATTAGGTATTTAAAACAAGATTGAGATCCTGCTGGGGGGCCAGGTGTCAAACAAGAGAGAACAATTCTAAGAAATCTGGTTGCTGTAGGATAGGCAAAGACTGAAGCCTTGGATGGGTGAGTGGAAGGCTGTGATGACAGCCTGATGTACTGTAATAGGTAGTAGTCCAGGATCTTGGAAAGCAGAACTTCCAAGGCTTGAGAAGGACACCAGAATTGGAAGCATTTCCATTTTTGGAGGTAAGTCTTGTGAGTAGTGGACTTTCCACTGGATAACAAAACTGACTGAAATCTATCTGAAAAGACCAGCTTCATGTCTGAGAGTGATTTAGAAGCCATGCTCTCAGATTCGGGGGCGGGGGGTTAGGATGGATGATGGTCCCTGAGTTCTGTGTCAATAGGTCCTTTGTGAAAGGCAAGCTAGGGGACATTAACTCCAAGACATGGATGAGGTTTGGGGTTACCACACCTGTCTCAGCCAAACAGGTGCTATGAGCATAGCTCTTGCTCCTTCTCAGCACAGCCTGAAAGGGTCTTAAGGATTAACAGAATAGGTGGGAAAGCATAAAGAAGGCTATTGGGCCTTGGTGTTATCAGGCATCCCCCTGATACTTGTGGCTTTAGCCTCCCTTGGAGCAGAACAGGCAATATTTCATGTTGTTTGGGGTGGCCTAGAAGTCTACCCTGGCATCCCCTAGGGGTATATACTCACGCCTCCCTATATACCCTCATGTAGAGCACTTTGCACTGCTCAGACAAGGGCTGACAGACACAACTTTGCAGTCTCTGATCGAGACTACACAAGCATACATACAGCTTATGGTAGAGCACTCATAGGGACATATACTTGAAGAAGAACAATAATTACACAGAAAAAATTATCACAATCATCTAACACCATAAAAGTGATGATGGTGCAAGCCATGGACATAATGAGGTTTTACAGCACTAGGTAAAATAATTACCTATAATTCTGAGTTACTTCTGTTTTTGTAATTAGCAGTATTACCTGTTGACTGTGTTGATTTGTTCCATGAGGATTAGTGCCTGAAAGAAATTTCACTAAAACATGAATGAGGTTGGGATCTGACACCAACAGTTGGGCAGTACTTTCCTGAGCTCCGATGGCACTGCTTGAACCAGCTAAAAACAAAAACATAAAAACAGAATTTGAACTGCAAGTACTAACAAAATTAATAAAATTTATACTTGGTACACACAATGCATTATTCATAATACATCATTATTCAAAATGGAGTAGGCTACTATAAGTTATTTACCATTCACTGAGGTTCCGAGTATACCATTTTTCCCCACCACCAAATCTAACAGATCCCCAACTGTTTAAAAAAACCACATAGATTCCAAAACCAGAAGGGGTTGTGATCATCTAGTCCAGAGGTTCTCAAACTGTGGTCCGCAAGCTCCTTTCAGGTGGTTCGTGGATAGTTCTCTCTAAGGTGGCCGCACACAAGAGAATAAAGGGCCACCCACCTAAATTAGTGGAGCTGCGCATGTGTGGCTCCACTAATTAGGTGCCTGGACAAGACACATATGTAAGGTGAGGTGGTAGCCTGGGGGGGGGGGGGGGAGGGGATAGGGAGTGAGTGGGAGGGGGCAGTGGGATGAGAAGAGGGGGTAGGGGGAATTTGGGATGTGCAGGGCTGCAGCAACCAGAGAAAGAGGTGACTTTCCCCAGCTCCAGGGTTGTGGCTGCTGGGAAGAGACAGGCCTCCTTCCCAGCCCCAGCTCAGGGGCTGCCACGGCAAGGGAGACCCGCCCCCACCTCCTTCCCAGCCCCAGCTCGGGGGCTGCCACGACAGGGGAGAGAGGGCACATCCATCACATTAGAAAGGTAATACTACTGATATTAAAATAGGAGTTGTGTGCTTTTATTTGTAGAACAAAAAATGTGAATTATGATTGGGGTTTTTTATATAGCGTTTTTATCCAAAACACTTTACTATAGTTAGCTCATGGTACAAACAACATTTGGAAAGATCATTAAGTGGTCCACAGAGACCCTCAGCAATTTGCAAGTGGTCCGCAAAAAAGAAAAGTTTGAGAACCACTGATCTAGCCTGCTCTCCTGTATAACACAGGCCATAGAACTTCTCCAAAATAATTCCTAGAGCATAACTTTTAGAAAAACATCCAGTCTTGATTTAAAAATGGTTGGTGATGAAGAATCCACCACAACCCTAGGTAAATTGTTCCAGTGGTTAATTACTCTCACCGTTAAAAATTTACACCTATTTCAAGTCTGAATTTCTCTGGCTTCAACTTCCAGCTACTGGATGTGTTATACCTTTCTTTGCAAGACTGAAGAGCCCATCATCAACTATTTGTTCCCCAGATAGGAACTTATAGACTGTAATCAAGTCACCTCTTATCTTTTTCTTTGTTAACTAAATAAATTGAGCTCTTTGAGTCCCTAACTATAAGGCATATTTTCTTATCTTTTAATCATTCTTGTGGCTTTTCTCTGAATCCCCTCCAATTTATCAACAGTCTTCTTGAACTGGTAACACCAGAACTGGACACAGTATTCCGGCAGCAGTTGCACCTGTGTCAAATACCTAGGTAAAATAACTTCACTACTCCTACTCAAGATTCCTCTGTTTATGCATCCAAAAATTGCACTCGCTCTCATCATCACACTGCGAGCTCAGGTTCTAATTATCCACCATGACCACCATATCTTTTTCAGAGTCACTGCTTCCCAGGAAAGAGTCCCTCATATGGTCAATATGGTCTACACTCTCTGTTCCTAGATGTATATGCTTACATTTAGCTGTATTAAAATGCATAATATTTATTTGCACCCAGTTTACCAAGCGATACAGACTGCTCTATATCAGTGATCTGTTCTCTTCGTCATTTACTACTCCCCCCTCCCCCCAATTTGTGTGTCCTCTGCAAACTTAATCAGGGAGGATTTTATTTTTTCTTCCAGATCATTACTAAAAATGTTAAATAGCATAGGTCCAAGAACCAATCCATGTGAGAGCTCACTGGAAACACACCCGCTTGATGACGATTCCCCATTTACAATTTCACTGAGATCTATCAGTTAGCCAATTTTTAATCCATTTAATGTGTGCCATGTTAAATTTGTATCATTCTATTTTTTAGTCAAAATGTCATGCAGTACCCAGCCAAACGTCTTACAGAAGTCGAAGTATATTAAGTCAACACTTTTACCTTTATCAACCAAGCTTGTAATCACGTTTAAAAAAAAGATATCAAGTTAGTTTAACAGGATACGGGTTCCATAAACCCATGCTGACTGGCATTAATTACAGTACTCTCTTAATTCTTCATTAATCAAGTCCCACAGTCAGTCCACTCCCTCAATTTCTGAATTTGCCCATAAAATATTCTTTAGATAGAAGCAAGTTTTAGTTTTGTGGAGGCAATATGTTCCGAGAACTCTATTTATTCTAACTTTTGATCTTCCTCAGCCCAGGTCTTTTCTATTGTTTTTTAACTGCACTCTAAGGTCTCTCAGGCAAGGACTATGTCTTCTATCTGCTCTTTAAAGCACACTTTCGGCAACTACTGTATATACTTGGAGATTTGTCAATAGGAATAAACCCTCCAAGTTTGGGGGTGAGTGCGATATTGAAATACAGGTAAAATGAGAATAGATCAGATAATCAAAATAAAGCTTAATGAATACATAGCAAACTTACTCACGTGCCTGACATATGATTAAGAAAACTCAACTACAACAAGACTTGGGAAAGTGTAGAAGCCCTACTGGAATAGATACATTTACTTACTTTCACCAAACTGCATGGCTTGAACATCTATTTAGATAGATACAGACTTCATCCCATAGATGAGATGAGGAAAAAAATATGGAGAAGTTTTACTTTCTTTGTATTTGAGAGTTTCCTTGGCATCTATTTTATCAATAACTTATCCCTTGGAAAGGATGTAGATGAGTGAAAAAGGAAAACTACTTACGAGTAATTCTGTCTTTCAGAGACTTCCTCTTCATTATACAATAGTTTCCTTATACTAACTAATCAGTCTCCACCCACCAGGAGGCAAAGTACTGTCGGTCAAGATCAGTATTAAATCCTGACAACTTCTATCTCAACTGAAAAGCTTTCAAAGCAGTGAAATAAAGTTATAATGTTGGAGAGGCTTGCCATGAAAAGAAATCCCTCGAGGGAAACAGGATGGAAGGAAAAACAATGAGGAGTCCTTGGGGCACCTTAGAGACTAACAAATGTATTTGGGCATAAGCTTTCGTGGGCTAGAACCCCCTTCATCAGACGCATGGAGTGGAAAATACAGGAGCAGGTATAAATACATGAAAAGATGGGAATTGCCTTACGAAGTGTGAGGTCAGTCTAACGAGACAATTCAGTTAACAACAGGATACCAAGGGAGGAAAAATAACTTTTGTAGTGGTAATGATAGTGGCCCATTTCAAAGAGTTGACAAGAAGGTGTGAGTAGCAGCAGGGGGAAATTAGTATGGGGGAAATTAGGTTTAGGTTTTGTAATGACCCAACCACTCCCAGTCTTTATTCAGGCCTAATTTGAGGGTGTCCAGTTTGCCAATTAATTCCAGTTCTTCAGTTTCACATTGAAGTTTTTTTGTTGAAGAATTGCCACTTTTAGGTCTGTTATTGAGTGACCAGGGAGAAGAGGAAGACAAAAAGATAAGAATTTTCACTGAGTAGTTTTCCTTTGTCATAAGTTGCCTGTCTACAACCTATAACAGATTTTTCATATTAAGTAGATATAGCAAACACATGCTGAAAAAGATTCTTACAGAGGTACAAGGAGCATATGCTTCACACTGATTTGCTAATATTGTTTTGAGTCCAATTAATTAAGCCAAGACTGATGAAGAAAACTAAACTGGGCCTCAATAAAGTAAAAAACAGGCTGAAGCAGCCTTCTCGACCTCAGAGGTAGGCAGCATCAGGCCCATGAAACAGTAAAGAAGGGATGTGCTGTAGTCCACATTTGACTATCCTAGAGGAAGGAAAGCCAGCCTTGCTTTGGTGGGAGACAAATCTGAAACAGCAGGGTAGGTGTGCAAATTGTTGAAGAGGACCAAGCTGGGAAAAATGGAACCTCTGAAAACAAACATGGTTTGCTACTCTAGGGCTCACTTTGGCAGCAACCAATACTATCATTCTGGACAAGTTTATGATTTTCTTTAACCACACACGCATCCAAAATATTTAATTAAATGAAAAAACACATTGATATTCTTCATAAACATATTTATACCAAGCATAAAAAAGGCACATTGTCCAAAATAAAGTTTAACGCTGCAAATAAAAAAATACTACAATCTCTAACTAGTTAGACTCATGACTTTTGTATCTGCTGCAAGATACATCAACTTTTTTCTTTTTAGTATGTAACCTATTATGAAGTTTCAACTAATCCAACCTGAATGTGATAAAGTCATGCTCATCTGATGCTCAGCTGCCTGCACAGCTTTTAAAAGTTCATCTGAATTCAGATGCTGTGTTGCATGATTTTATTTCTACTACTTTTCACCATTTTAATACAATGAACTGCAACAACCTCCTTTAAATGTAGATTCAGAGTAGAAACTGGTCTCCTCCTTTTTAATGCTGGAAGAGGATGAAGCAGCTCAGGATTATGCACCCATTAGCCAAATTTCAGCCTCATTCTGTTCTGGGCTCAATTTATGACCTTTATATTTAAAATCGGTCTTATTAGTTAAGTAATGGCAATGCCCCTAACTTCAATTTTTTATTTTTATTTTTTGGTTCTCTTGTGTTTTCCCCTCACTTTTTTGCTAATTATATCAAGAGAGATGTCCATGGAAAGTGACAGCAGTGTCAGCCAGTAACCTATCAAGTATCTCCAAAAAACTCATTCAATTGTTTTTGTAAATTCTGTACCTCCTTATAGAATATATTGTTGTGCTATGTTTTGATCTAAGTGTGCAATAATCAATACTTTTATAGTAGTCAGATGCAAACAGACATATAATCTTCCTGAAACATCCACTGAATGCTATTGGGAAGATTGGTCATATCACATTCAACCACCCATCTTGTAGTAATGTTAGTGGTGATTCTTTTGTTCTTCCTTAATTTTTTTCTCTTTTTCCACTTGCAACATTTAGTAGTGAAACTGCAAGTTAACTTTTTATGGAGGACTGTATTCAGGGTACAGTGTTTTAAATTGCTCATTGTGCATTACCTGGAGTTGAAGTTAGAAAAAAAGAAAACCTGCAATTTTTTTTAGTAAGCTCATCTTCATCTTTCAATATTTCTGTGACCCAAGGGCCTATAACATTCTAGGGCTCAAGGCTTACAGATGCCAAACATGTTAATTGGAGGGCAGTGCTGACCAACCACCTGTATACTGAAATTCCCAGTGGTGCTCTGCCTGAAGGGAGCAAAGACAGTTTTCAGATCTTCTTACGTTTGCTGAAGAACAGCTTCAAGTTGATCATGTCTTCATTTGCTTCCACAAGAACAGAGATGAGAGCTCCATTGCTCCGTACTTTCAGCTTTTTGGTCTTTGAAATTGTGAGACCAGGGCATCCCTTTGTCTCCAAGAGACCAGATGCTTGCTTCATGGCCTATATGTTTGAGAGAGACCCTTGAGAAGAAGCACACTCTTGCAGTCGTCTGGCCTGACTTTGTCACAGGGGCATGTTGAAGACTACGATACAGCTCCTGAAGGAAGCTGATGTAGTGCTTCTGGAAAACCTGAAACAGTGACTTAAGTTATCATTGAGGCTACATTTTGAGGCTGATAGCATAAAGTCTCACTTTCAAGATCAAAACTTGACGAACTGCTCTTTTAGTTCAACAGACAGCTTTATTCAAGGAAACATTTTATCTTAGAGTATCCAAAGAAACATTTTTTCTGCATTTTGAGATGAACAAGAATCCTTTCTATCTTGCTATTTAACAACTCCTAACAATATTCACATTTTGTTTTAGGAAAATTATTTGTTTTTCATTGTGTCAGTCCTCTTCATTTCCTACCACTTCCTTCATCTTTTGCCATATTGACACAGATATATTCATACATGTCTAGTAATCACTAACAGTCATTCGCAGTATTGATCAGCAGCTTTCCCAGTTACTAATCAGAATGTGAATCAATCCTCTAATCAGTTCAATAATGAAGGTTAATGGTGCAAATATCTGTAAGGTGCAGGTGCAGCCCCAAAGACACTGCTATTCAAAGACACTGATCTTGTACGCAATGTCAAGTGCACAGAGTGGGAGGCACATGGACAACTACTCAAAGAAGAAAGTTTTCCTGCTGGTTCTTTTGAGGATTCTCTCCTGTCTGCCTAGAGGCACTATAAGCTGGTTTTGTCATCTTTACAGCAAAGGATCTGTCCTGGCTGCCTTTCTCCTCCTCTCATGGATATACCCCCCAGCCTTTTTTCCCCTCTCATATAGGGTCTTGAAGGGCAAGTCTTCTGCAGTGTTCTGGACCTCCCTGGGAAACCCAGAAGAGAGAGCCCTGAATCCTGGCGTATCATGATAGCAGTTGCCATTGACCTTGATCCAACGTCAGCTGCATCAACCACAGACACTAGTGCAGTTCTGACCACCAGCTTGTCTTCGCTGATAAAGGCCTGAAATTAAGCCCTGTTGTGCTGGGATAATTAGTCCCAAGGAACATTGAATAATTTAGATCATACTTAGCTAACACTGCTTGATGGTTCAGTATTCAAAATTGGAGGCTAGTAGATGTAAACACCTTCCTGCCCAGCATGTTTGGCCTCCTTATCAGTGGTGACTGTTGGGTATTGCTGCCTACATCTTTCTGTGGCAGTCTAAGCAACCAGGCAGTTTGGAGGGAAGTGGGAAAAAAAACCTCTGCTTTCTCTGCCAGGACAAAGTCACATTTCTCAGATCTGTTGGGGGTAGGAGGTTGCCAGTGTATGCCATTTAACTCATGCCTCTTCCAGTATGGCTTCATTCACCAGAAGTCCTATCTGGCTGAATCCTGTGGGTTTCAGGATGTCCCAGAACTTATGCTGTGTATTCTGGACTTCATCTAAGGAGAGTTGGAGTTCTTCCACCACCGTTCATAGCAGCTCCTGGAACTGCCTGTGGCTTAACTCTCAGTGGAATACACACACGGATCAAAATGCAAAGAAGAAAGTGACTTTCCACACACTAATTGAAATGCTGTGCAACAGAATACAGAATCTTTCCTCCAGTCTGTTGGAACCGATTCAAAGAAACTGACACGCTCAGAGGTTATTCAATAACATATAAGAATGAAATGAAGTCCTCATGTTTGAGCAACCAGACCATTTGAACTCTCCAACTTGCATCAGTGTCAAACCTTAGATCATTTCTCCCTCTCTAAATGCACTGAAAAGTATACTCAGAGCCAAGACTAAATTTCCTCATTGCAATTACAAAACAAATCAAGAGGCGATCCAAAAAAGGGATAATCTCATGTTATTTCTCAAAGTTTAAATCTTTACAAGATTTGACATGACAAGCTCATATAGCCCTATAAATTTCCAGAGTATTGCTAAAACAATAGATAGAGTGTTTACAAAATTTAACATAAAAAGGATTGTGTTCCCCTAACAAGGTTTGAAATGTGTATGTCTGGTATACCCTGGATTGACTTGTGTACAGGCAAGATCTGGCCTCTTGCCTTCGTACAGAAAACAGGTACTAGCTTTCCAAACTCAAATTATGTTTATCATGAAAAGACACTCATGCTCTCCATCTGAAAAGAAAGATAGTTTGTTGTGGCTAAAAGAAAGAAAAACAAGTAAAAAGAATTTCTTCTCTTCCTATTCCATAAAAAGATGAAAAATTGAGACACTAGAAGCCTGTAGGATTGCAGGGTGAGGCCTACTCTATGGATTCCCTCTCACAAATTGTTCCAGATGCAGCACCATGAACAAAAAAAATATAACTCCATAGCTAGAGAAGTTAGGGTACTAACATCATTTTGGTCAAAAAGGAGGGAGGAAAGAGTAAAAGCCGAAAAAAAAAAGAACTAGAAGTGGAAGAACTCCATAACAGTTTGGTGTAGTGGATTTGGCACGGGACTGAGTTTGGCAGCTTGGGTTATAGTCTCAAAACAGCCATTTACTCATGAGGTACTCTCGGGAAAGTTACTTAGCCTCTTGGTTTCTCCATCCGTAAAATGGGAACAACAATGTTTACCTGCCTCAAAGAAAGAGGACTCGGTGTAAGATAGTATGGCAGGAGACCCTGAGGAAAGCCGAGAAAGCAATGGATGGATTGTATCAGAGAAGAAGGTAAGCAGGTGGACCTTAATATCACCTCAAATAGAGGAAAATGGCAGATCCTGGAACAATTACTCTACACCAGATGAAGGGATAAGGGGAAGAAGATAGCTTACATACCTCAAAGGGATGTTGCGTGGGCTCATAGGTTAATTAAAAGTTTGTAAAGAACTTCGAAAATATCAAGTGTTTTAGAAGAGATTTATTAGTGTGACATTTAGACAGGACAGCAATGGATGTCCTAGAAATACTTAATTATAGTTTCTCAATCAGCACTAACACTTTCAACAAGGGACTGACAACAAATTTATTGGAATTCCCTGTCTGCGTTTGCTGTTAAATGATGTCACCAGATATTCAGAATGACCTAAGGGATTGTCAAAAAATGGTTACAAAAATATTTATATCTTAAAGGGTTATTTTATCAAGTAGATTTAACTGCATGTGTGCTGATGAAGTATAGCTTTATGAATTAAGTTGCATTCCACTCGGCAACATCTGAATAAAAGTACATTTTGGTTCAAGCCCTACTTCATTGTAAAAATTTAGAAGAGCATACAAGGGTGTCTATTCACATGAAAGAAAAAAAAGTCAGAAATGTTAACCAAAAAAACCAGTAAGTTAAAAGCAGTTAACAAAAACAGAGGATTTACACTGAAGGTTATAGATTGATAGAAATGTAACAATTAAACTTTTTTAAAGTTCTTGTTATGCCACTGTAGTGAGGTATTATGGATATATACTATGTTGGGGGGAAAAAATCTAGCTAAATTACCTTGCATGGTTTTCTTTTCTCCCTATTTTTAATGGACAGCTCAAGGGAGTGAAAGTCAAGCTAAGTTTTCCCTTCCATCACCAGTTATAAAAATGTTGCCATCATTAAGAACCTACTGTTTACAGGGGGACATGAACAGCATAAATGATTTAGTATGCCATTCTGATGATGTACAAGAAGGAACAGAATTCAGCCCCTCTCTTTGTGCTGTTAACTCTGCAGTATTAACAGGAATAAAAAATGGAGCAAAAATGTGTGTCACTGAAGACAGTAGGTAAGCTTGAAAGGAGCAGATATGCTCAGTAAGAATATCCTCTTTTAAATAGAAGCTTGTTAGATGAACTATACTTGAAATCATCTATTTATTCCACACATGACATCACCCATAGTATGGATTAATAGTAAGTCACTACATATCCTGTGTAAAAGTCAGACACCCTGCAGGTGAATGGCACCAAATTCACTATCTGTTCCCTGAAAAAAACCCTGCATTTATTAAGAACCTTTTTATTTTACTTTATTTCATTTGTAATTTAGTTTTCAAGCATCATAACAACAACAACGTTCAGAGAAAACTTACAGTTAAGCTGCATGTTCGTCATAAGAGTTAGGCTATGAAGCACAAGGCACCATGTCCGCAGTAAGGTATTAGGATACCAGGCCAGGACTGTCAGAAAGCTAGTTACTGATGCTGTAAAGAAGAACATACTGTATTTTTTCAAAATACTGAGCCCTTAACAAAAGGTAATAATCAGGAACTTATATTAGGAATGAAAGTTCATTACATTTCTTTTGATAATAATCCTGTGCATTTAAAAGAAACTGTACATGAATTAACACAAGTAGAATTTTTCATAATGTCAATGTAAAATCCTTCCATCTTATAAACAAAGGTAGCACATGAAAAAAAATGATTTTTTCGTTTTCAAGAAATACATTATAGCATTCTACAGCTATGAAGTATGCAACTTCATTAATGTAGGCTTTAATGTTTTGAATCTTTGCTGAAGAATACTGTAGTTTTTTTAAATAAAGAAAGGCTAACCACAATTATTGACAAAAATTTGAGGTATGTCTTCATACCAGGCTGCCACTAAACTAGAGCCCCAAATTACAGAATGGAAAAAATGAGACAGTGACTGATCTGTTTCAGTGCTTCAGGAGCTAGCACGGTTAAGACTTTTCTACAACAAGGCCGCTTTTCCTGTGTGGCTCAAAATCCACTCCTCGGGATATGCTGTGGGGTTGTCATTTCAGCAGCAAAATCCCCAATAACATGTTCACTGCAGATTTCAGGTCACATGGAGGATTCACTAGTGAACGTGGCAGGAAGCAGTTACAGGCTGAATGAAGGATGCTTTGCTTATTTCTAGGGCTGTCGATTAATCGCAGTTACCTCACATGATTAACTCAAAAAAATTAACCACGATTAATAACAGTTAAACAATAGAATACCAATTCAAATGTATTAAATATTTTTGGATATTTTTCTACATTTTCAAATATATTGATTTCAACTACTACACAGAATACAAAGTGTACAGTGCTCACTTTATATTATTTTTTATTACAAATATTTGCACTGTAAAAATGATTAAATAGCATTTTCAGTTTACCTCATACAAGTACTGTAGTGCAATCTCTATCACAAAAGTGCAACTTACAAATATGTAATGCAGTGTACATAACTGCACTCAAAAGCAAAAAAAATGTAAAACTTTAGAGTCTACAAGTCCAGTGAATCCTACCTTCTTGTTCAGCCAATTGCTAAGAGAAACCAAGTTTGCTTACATTTACGGGGAGATAATGCTGCCCACTTCTAAATTACAAAAAGAAAAGGAGTACTTGTGGCACCTTAGAGACTAACCAATTACAATGTCACCTGAAAGTGAGAACTGGGGTTAGTATGGCACTGTTGTAGCTGGCATCGCAAGATATTTATGTGCCAGATGCGCTAAAGATTCATATGTCCCTTCATGCTTCAACCACCATTCCAGAGGACATGCTTCCATGCTGATGACGCTCATTAAAAAAAATAATGCATTAAATAAATTTGTGACTGAATTCCTTAGGGGAGAATTGGATGTCTGCTGCTCTGTTTTACCCACATTCTGCCAAGGTTTTACCCAAGGTTTAAGAATCTGAAGTGCCTTCCAAAATCTGAGAGGAATGAGGTGTGGAGCATGCTTTCAGGAGTCTTAAAAGAGCAACACCCTGATGCAGAAACTCCAGAACCCAAACCACCAAAAAAAGAAAATCAACCTTCTGCTGATGGCATCTGACTCAGATAATGAAAATGAACATGTGTTGGTCCACACTGCTTTGGATTGTTATTGAGCAGAACCCGTAATCAGCTACAGCAGTGCCATGCAAACATCTGTTCTCACTTTCAGGTGACATTATAAACAAGAAGCAGGCAGCATTATCTTCTGCAAATGTAAACAAACTTGTCTGTCTGAGCGATTGGCTGAACAAGGAGTAGGACTGATTGAACTTGTAGGCTCTAAAGCAGAGGTGGCCAATCTGTGGCTCTGGAGCCACATGCGGCTCTTCAGAGGTTAATATGTGGCTCCTTGCATAGGTGCCAACTCCGGGGCTGAAGCTGCAGGCGCCAACTTTCCCATGTGGTACAGGTGCTCACTGCTCAATCTCTGGCTCTGCCCAAGGCCCCTGCCCCACTCCACTCCTTCCCCCAAGGTCCCCGCTCCTTCCCCGAGTCTGTTGTGCCCTTGCGGCTCCTCCTCCTCCCCTCCCCCGCAAGGGTCCTGCACACCACAAAACAGCTGATCGCAGCGGGTGGGAGGCACAGGGATGGAGAGTTAGGTGCTGATCGGCGGTGCTGCTGGCGGGTGGGAGACACTGGGGGCGGGGGGAGCTGATAGGAGGCTGCTGACATGTTACTGTGGCTCTTTGGCAATGCACATTGGTAAATTCTGGATCCTTCTCAGGCTCGGGTTGGCCACCCCTGCTCTAAAATTTTACATTGTTTTGTTTTTGAATGCAGGTTTTTTTGTACATAATTCCACATTTGTAAGTTCAACTTTCATGATAAAGAGCTAGTACTTGTATAAAGGGAATTGAAAAATAGTATTTCTTTTGTTTTTTACAGTGCAAATATTTGTAATCAAACATATAAAGTGAGCACTGAGCACTTGAAACAGCAGAAAAAAGTTCCCGTCTCCACCTTCTTTGGACTAACCAGTTCAAAGACCTTATTTTCTCCCATGTCCTTTGATTGGAGTGAGTGGGGCAGAAGAAGGTGCCACAGAATCATATTGACTAGAGAAGGATGTCAGATATATCTCCTGCTTCTGGCAAGCAGAGCATTCCAAATAAAGTCCTCACAGAACAAACAGAAGTGATAGAACGGCAACATATTAACCACTGAAATTTAATAATACTAATTCTGAGCAGTATCCTGTGATGGTTTCTTCCACCCTTCCAGAAAAGGCCAAACTGGTAGAATGCTCTGATAAATTTTTTGAATGCTATTCAGAGGTTATGTTAAGGAAAACAAAGTCAGAGGATTCTCTGGAAAACAAGATGCAGAGAGTTTTACCATGGATTTCAATGGGAGCATTAAGCCAACACTAGCTACTTGTGAAAATCATATTCTAGCTGTTTACACACCTATTATCCCATTCTAGAATATTTTTACCTTGATTCAGAGAAATTACAGGTATCCGATTAGCATTATAAAGGAAAACGTCAGCACCATTATCTTTACTCCCAGAGGAGCTGGAATTCAGGCTTAATGTGAGCCATAACTGTAGAAGCGACTCAAGCTGAAAATAATAAAAAAAGATAAATAGCTGATATAAAATAACAAATCAGCAAAAACAGAACTGTACTTCTACACCTTGAAGTGTGAAAAACAGACTATTTTGATTTTTAAAATGTCATTTATCTTATCTACATTCTCTGCTATCACACTCTGGTGACAAGCATAACTAAGCACAATCTTCTTCAGAAGAGCTTTGAAACTTCGAATAGATGTACAGCAATTTCAATAAAATTAAACCTCACTTAACATAGTACATGAGTACTTTTACTCTAGTCTGGCAATGGCTTTTTTATTTCTATATTTTAAACACAATTAAGAATTATCTATGCTCCAAGTTTCTCTTAGAAAAGAATGGTTTACATATAGCCTGACAATCTCAATATTTAAGATATCTCAGCAGAAGTTCAGCATATAACTTTTGGAATGCGCAAAGCCAGTGACTTTCATTACTCAAAAGCAATGATGGGACTATGTTATTCAAAATCTGCTAGTGCAATAGACTTTCGATTAAATATTTAAACTGATGTGGGGAGGCACACAAATGTGCTCAGTAACTACAAATGTGCATATAAATTGAAAGGTAGGCCCCGAAGTATCCATGGGCATACTGTTGAATTTGCATGTGTGCGCGCACATGCAAGGGCAAAACATGTAAACGGGCCTCCACTTTTCCATCGTGTGGCCCTTACATAATCAGGACCATTAAATGTTAAGTAATTTTAACCTTTAGTGAAATTCATCACTAGTTGAGGTATCCAGTGTCCTACAGTGAAAGATCCAATACTGTTTTTAATTACAGAAGTGTTAAAAAAAGTTATGTTCTGTAGACAAGTATTTAGGATACCTAATAATTTATTTTATCTCTATTTGTACATGAGAACTTAAAAAGTCATCTACTTAACAGGTACTTTTCCCATTCCATTTTCAATAGTTTAAAACTTTGAATATGGGGAAATGTAACACTCCTCTCTCAATATTAGCAATAAGTACTGTATTAACCAAAGTTCTGAAAGTTCATAATTCCATACCTGAACATGATGGACTTGTAGCATGGAAAAGAGTTTGTTGAAGCACACACTCAGCATAGGTATGGAGGACAACTGTATGATCAGCTGGTTGGTCTGGTTAGCAGCATGTAATCCCCTTAGCAATGAATCATCTGTTCCACTAGGAGACTGAGTTACTAAAAAAATTAAATCAAGTTTTTTCATGAATTCTTTTGTAGGAAAAAAGTTACACTAGGCAAAAAATATTTATATTTTCTTATCCAGTACTGATTGAGTGACAGGTATAAAGCTCTTTACATTCACTATTTGGGGCATGACCCCACTGGAATGGACTTTCAAAGCTATTGGCCAACAGAAGCTCTATGGTTCTGCTGTGCACTACAGTCAAACAGACTACTGGGAATTCCCTTTGAAGCATTCCACACAGTCCCATTCCAAAGGGGAGTATTCCACTTTGTTTAATCACAGCCAACAATCAAGCTCTTGAAAACAAATGTAAAGACTTCACTGAACACGTCTTTATTCAACTAGAGTCTCCGAATGAAACCCATTCCTCTTCTTTATAGTGTTTCGCTTACAGCAGTAGAAAATGGTATATATTTCACAACTTTGTAAAATGACTCACTTATTTTTTAGTATCCCCACTTGAATGATCAATTTACAAAATTATTTGAGAATCCTGAAGTTAACCCTAACAAGAAAACAAGTTTTAAGTGAAATTCATGGTCAGTAAGTGAAGAGAAAGATTTAGCAATATATAGTTACATGTAGGCGACGTGTTTGTTAATGCTTGCAAAATGGAATCAGCCTCTAGAGTAGACATCATTTTCAGCATCAGCTCTGCTTGCTGTTCCAGTCCAACTTCTAGACGGGCATCCAAAGCTATAGAAAGCAGCATACAAGGTAACATTTGAATATCAAACAAACGTGGATTATAATGTACTTAAAGATTGAACAAAAAGACACTGCTTGATCTACTGTGAGATCAACACAGCTACACATCCAACATTAGCAACTGGCAAAACATATTTTTTTTTATTATAATTGGTGAATAGGTTCACTGCTCCTTATCATGGCGGCGAGTGTTAGACATGTATACTCAGAACAGCAGTATCAAAAATTTTGAAGTAATCTGTAAATGTGTGTTCTCAGGTAGTGATTAACAGAACACTGAAGTGCAAAAAAGTATACTTCACTTCTCACTTGGCTGCCCCTTCCACAATTACTCATGTACCGAGCATGTGTGCAAGCACCATTTTTCAGTGGGTCATAATTCTGGAATCAGAACCAGTTTCCAAAATAACAAGTGAGGTACTTCTTACTGAAGGCTCTTTTCCCTGCAACACTGTCCGCTTCTTATCTCTGGTTCAGTAAAGCACCTTTGAAAAAATTATGCCTTTTTTTTTTTTTTTAAATGTAGCAGGGATTGAGTAGGAGAGTGAAAAAAACAACTTCAGAACAGCTAGACCATTTTTGTTCAAACCTCCAAAACAAATGCATCATTCTTTGCAAATGTCAACCCAGTAGATGAAAGTTTTAGACAGTCAAAAGTGACCGAAAAAGAGTTAGAAATTGAAGTTTTTATGTTCTTAACTACAGCATGCACTTTCACTCTTTTTCTAATACACTAATTCCATCTATAATGTAAAATCTGTATAATCTTTTCTAGTTTACTGCATGAACCTCTGGTTTGCCAGCAAAAGAAACTTTGTTTATACTTCTGTGAATCTTAAAATTCTGGTGTATGAACTTTCAAACTGTGCACCTCAAAGTTAAATCACTTAATGATTTCACAAGCAGAAGGCACGTGCCAACTTCAGCATTATATTAGCCATTAATTACTATTCAGCAAAGCAAATACTTTAGAAAAATATCTAAAGATTCCACAACAGAATTGAAGTGAACCTACTGCTTGCTTACCTTGAGAGACTGACACACTCACAGTCTGTGATCCATTCTTCTCTGTGGATACTTGCGGTTTTGCAACAGGAATTCCAACACCTCCGATATACGGGTTGTAGTTGTAAGTGCCATAGTCAGCACCCCAGTAATCATACCACGTGCTGCTTATAGGCTTTACCAAATGAGAGAATAAAATGTAAATTATTCATCTTTAAGCTGTACAAATAGAAACCATCTCAGATTTTCTCCTAAATATATTTCTGATATTGGATCAGTACACAGGAAATGTAAATAGTATATTTTATCCAACATAAACTGAAAAGCTGCATTAAGATTCAAGCAAAGGTTTTCAAAGATTCATCCAATGAGAGCTACCAGGTCATCCAATGAGAGCTACCAGGTGCTTAACTTATTTGACAATCAGGCCACTTATTTCAATGCCTAAACAAAGATTAAAAAACCTAGCTTTAGGCACCCATCTTTCAGAATCTTGGCATCAACTTTTACTTTTAAGTAATAAATCTTGCAATAATTAATTAATAAGTAATTAATCTTGCACATATCTATTATACCATGCCTTCATTTTCAAATTTACAGTTTTGCACAAGAGACTCTAAAATATGATTTCTTAAAAATACAGTGCAATATCAACATTAATTTATTTGTACAACAGTATTGCCTCGAGGCTTCAGTGTAAAAGGCACTGTACAAAATAGACAAAAACCACGTCTGCCCCCTAAGAGCTTCCTATCTAATTTACGACAATAAGCAATGGTTTGTATAATAAGCAAAAGGAAGGAGGATGAGGATATAAAAATAAAAGCATGTATTAACGTAGCCGAGTTGTGCGTGTGTATAGTTTTTTTAAATCAGAAGTCCCCATAGATCATCTACCCAGGTTTTCAGCTGGCAATTTATTGTAGCTGCATAGTAGAAGTGGGTCTTGAGGATGGATATGAACAGGATGAGCTTGGAAATGTTATGGAAGAAAAAGCAGCAAGATGTAATTGTCTATTTCAACTATATTTAAAAATACACTGATTTTATACTCCAGCTAAAAAAACAAAAAAGACTTTTAGTGCATCAAATATAAACATGTTTAGCTTCCCACACTGTTACTCTGAAATAAGGTATAGTGTTTAACACTTCAGCAGCCAAACAGATTGACACAGCAACTGGTTCATTTAATACTCCAAGTAGGCAACTGTGGAATTCTAAGTAGTGCTAATGCATTTTACAGTAGGGCGAGTACATCAAATGTATATCCTAACTTTTCACGCCAATGAGGGATAAGGTTACAAATGAATTGCAAGAAGCAATCAGGAGTAGGTTTTGTTTTTTAATACTACAATCTAGAATGTGTGGGGAGATTAATTACTACCCTTCTATTGTCTTTACGACTTGTAACATAGATAATCGTGGAATATTTTGCTTTTATAACCTTATATTATGATTATATTCAGTGTTTATGCTCTTGCCTGTCAAAGCCTGCCTCAACTTCAAAATATTGTTCTTTACAGCATACAGCTAAAGCAGGTCTAATGCCATGAAATATCACTAGACATACACCAGAAAGGTAAGAGATTATATTGTTTCACACGTAGAAGTTATTATGAAAACTCACGTGGGCCATACCTTGAAGACTTTGGCTGCAAGGGGATCTTTCTCCAGATCAATATCTAAAGGATCAATATCAACTTCCATCAGGTCCTGTAGTAATTCTAGGTCAATGTCCTTATCTTTTTCCAAAGATGATAGAGGTGGAGCACCTTTGGATGATTAAAACTGCTTTAATATTGTCAAGTAACAGAGCTAAAACTATAAGACCAGGCTAAAACATGCTTACTGGCCAATTTTAGGGCTGTATATACTTAAAATATTTTGTAAAAGCAAAGATTGTTGAATGAGATCACAGTTTGCTTTGTTTTCAACACTGTAATTAGTAACAATTCATCTTTTTTGAAAACGCTATAAATCAAATAGCAATTTGACTCATGTCTCAGTGAGTGCCTTATGTAAATTCAATATCTATCACCAAAAAAACCTTTACCAATCTTTTAGTTGAAAAAACCCAAAATGCTGCCATTAGGATAGAGTAATTTTTTCACCCAGAAGTTTTTTTTAAAATTGAAAATTCTATAATTATTGGGAAGTAAGATACGCGGAGCAAGACATAGCAAGTATAGAATGTTAACGTGCAACAAATATCTCTAATACGCCTGAATCTAGAATTCATTTCTATTCCAGACATAGATAATTCCCACAGTCATGAGCCAAATTACAAGGAGAAACATTTTTGCAAACACTCTTTTTGCGTCTTTATGATGTGCCAAGAAGACCACAAAAAAATTAATTAATTTCAAAAACACTAAAGGCTATAATGCTCTTTTTAAAAAAAAAAAAAAAAAAAAAAAAAATTCAAGTTCTGGTCCAATCTGGAAGACTTATTAATCACCAGGGTGCGTCTGTGGTGGGTAGAGGGAGATATGGCGGCACTAACCCTTTTTTTTTTTTTTTCTTTGCCATTCACCTTTCATGCCACCTCAATTCAGTTGGAGGTGCAAAATTTGGATAAATTATGTGCAATAAATAGTTTCACAATACCTATTTAATTTGTTATTAGTGCAACATTCTGAAATTTTTGTTGAATAGAGAAATACGTAGTTGAAGTTCTCTTCATAAAAGATTTTTCACTGCCATATTTTTAGAGGAGTAATACAGTATTGAGTTTACACAGGAGTACTAATTCTCTACAGAGAAATTAAACCTTTTCAAGAAGAGGTGCATGAAGCAG
The DNA here is from genome assembly GCF_965140285.1 of Lepidochelys kempii. Taxonomy (NCBI): domain Eukaryota; kingdom Metazoa; phylum Chordata; order Testudines; family Cheloniidae; genus Lepidochelys; species Lepidochelys kempii. Next base: position 147,472,373 of record NC_136382.1, on the reverse strand, counting down.
CTTGAAAGTCAGGCTAAGCCAAATTTTTAGCTCATCCTATAAAGGCCATGATGATGCTTTGGGCAGTGCTATATTTTACTCCAATGAATATTATTGGTCTCTCTGCTTCATGGAGACCTTTAGAGTTGCTGTGTTCCTCTTGTTTCCAAGAGTCTAGAAAGAGTAAAATGTGATACCAAACTGAAGTAATGTTCTACCTCAACATCTGTTCAAAGTGTAGCACTTCCAGAGGAAGCGGCTTCTGCAACAGGGGTGGGCAAACTTTTTGGCCTGAGGGCCACATTGGGGAATAAAAATTGTACAGCGGGCCATGAATGCTCACAAAATTGGAGTTGGAGTACGGGAGGGGGTGAGGGCTCTGGGGTGGGGCTGGGGATGAGGAGTTTGGGGTGTAAGAGGGTGCTCTGGGCTGGGACCAAGGGGTTCGGAGGGGGATCGGGGCTGGTGCAGGTTCCAGCTGGTGGTACAGGCTCTGGGGTGGGGTGGGGATGAGAGGTTCGGAGTGCAGGAGGGTGCTCTGTGTTGGGATTGAGGGGTTTGGAGAGTGGGAGGGGGATCAGGGCTGGGGCAGGGGAGAGGCTCAGGGGTGCAGACTCCGAGCGGCACTTACCTCAAGCAGCTCAGAAGCAGTGGCATGTCCTTTCTCGAGCTCCTAGGCATGGAGCAGCACGTGATCCTCGGAGTGGGCCATGCTGCTGCTTCCAGTAGCCACATGATGCAGCTCCTGACCCAGTGCCCCGGCTTGAGTGGGGCCAAGCCGCATGGTGCAGGCCCGACCCAGCAGGAGCTCGCGGGCCAGCTTAAAATGGCTCACAGGCTGGATCTCGCCCATGGGCTGTAGTTTGTCCACCCCTGTGCTAGAAGCTGTTTAGACTGCCGTTTTGTTCTATAGCTCTCTAAATTCCTAGTGTATTTAGTAAGAATTAATCATTGTGTTAATGAATTCCTCGCAGGAACAGATTATTCTTCAAAATACAATGTGCTCCCCAAGTTTACAGACCTACTTACAATGAAATAGACACCACCAAGAAAGAGCGTAGACATTTAGGATGTTAAATTTCTAGTTTATCAGCTCACTATCAACGAACCACACTCCTGAATCCACATACTATACTGTCATGATTGCTATTCAAGTGAACTCAGTGAGGAAACAACATTGAGTGTGAGCTCTCAGTAGTGTGTCAACAAGTGCAGCTGAAAATATTGAGCGGCCAAGTTGAAATATTATGCTTAAGAATTAGTAAGTGCTAAAGTTAACGGATACCTCTTGCTAACTGCAACCTTTGGGACCCTGATAAATGACAACTCAAAACTCGAATGCCTTGCTAAAATTCACACAAAAGTACTTATCTAAACTACAAAGTTACCGTGCATTACACAGTGAAAGGCTTGTGAGAGTTCAGGATTAAGCAAGCTTCAGAATGACTCAAGTACATCAAGCATTTAAAAATGTTAACTGACTAAACAGAATTTAACGTTCTATTTCCTAAACATCATTTCAATATAAATAGTACCTGAATGTTCACCTGCGATGTCATGTGTCAAAGGCTCATCTATCGTTTCCACTAACTGAACTGTAGACTGCTGAAGAGAGTCATCAGAGTCTGCAGCAGAAGCTCCTGCATCTTCTCCCATGGCTCCTTCCTCTATAGCTTCAGCTGCTATTGTTGCCAATAGTTCTCCTATACGTTACAGTAAGCAGACAACTCCTTTAGCAGTTCAGCCTGTACTCTGGCTGCAAGACTAATTAACATCTGAGCATACTCATCCAAATTTTCAAAACTGAACTGCAATTTTGGGTGCTTAATTTGAAATACCCCCATCTGAAAATCATGCCCCAAGGATATGCCCAACATCTTCTGAAAGCGAGAGCTCTGTCAAAAGTTTCAAACTGGGTATGCAAAATTTTTGAAAATGAAGGCCACAGTGTTTAAAATTATAATATCTCAATTAAATGTTTCATTTTATACTAATATCTTCAATTTGTTTCTTTGTAAAACCTACATGCTTTCATTATCATAATCACATTAGCAGACTTTTCCATGTTTCACATCAGAGAATCAAATAACGGGGGTGGGGGGAATTCCAGCTTAATGCATTTTGTTGTAAACCCACCACACCACACACCCTGAATTTTAACACACCTGCTAGAATATCTTGCAGCATACAACTCAGAGAATACTGAGCCCATGCTCCTCCCCAAGAGATATCTCCTCTATTAAAGTCAGTCCCAACCAAAAGCAGCAATAGCCTTTCTAGTTGAGTTTCATTCACAATCTCACACAAATGAATTGTTGGTCTTGTAGCATTTGCAATTCTAGCAAGAACCTGTAAAAGAATTTCAGAAATATACAATTTAACTGATTTTCCAAAAAATAAAACCCAACCAAAAAACAAAACAAACAACATGCACACAACACCCCAACAAAGTTAAATTTGTAAATGTAATGTCAAGATTTATTGTTCCAAGTTCGGGATGACAGTCATGAGTAACTATGTCTCAAATAATGAGTCTTCCCAAAAAAGTGGCAATAAACTCTATATTGCATATATCCCACTTTATTTATACCATTCATATTTCCATTTTATTGTTTGATGCATCAGATTTAGTAGTACTTCACTTTTTCACCACCATCTCCAACACACAGAGTGAAATGTTGACTAATTCTGGAAAGTCACAGTTCCCCCATTGACTATGACTTTGTTTACCCATTAATACAATGGGTTTATATACTTATCTCACAGGATGTTAGATGAAAGGTATGTAAGTGTGAGGTACTAAAAATAGATGCTACAGAAAGGGAAATGTGTTTAATGATTTCCTTTCACCTGAGTTAGACACATTTGTGCTAATGCCTTCATTCCTATAAATGCCAGAAGCAGTTCAGACTTGTTCAAGTGGCTCCAGGGTGTGGCCATGCACCTTATACTTTCAAACCAGGTGAGTACATCCAAAGTTTTATGGAAACACTCAATTCTCATTATTAGGCTCAGTATTGTTTAACAGTATTCAACTGTTTTAACTTCAGACATGGACCCAGAAGAAGCCATAGTACAAGAAATTCAAAAGAAATTTTAGGTGGAGTAGGCATGGGGAAGAGGTCCATTTATGAGAAAAAGATTTCAAAGACTCCTTGCAGGTGTGAATATAACAGAAAAGAAAAAAAAAGGATTTAGATGTTATTGAGTTAGAAAATTTTCCATTCTAGTATGCCACATCTAATGAACGCAAAGTAATGAATACACAAACATAAGGAAGGAAAGGCTAAAGTAGAATAATTGTCATTTATATTCAAATAGAATAGTACACAAATTTAAATTCCATCCATATAAAGAAAATGTTTGGTATTTTAAGAAGTTTATTGGCAATCACATGGGAAGAACCTTCTAACTTTAGATTGATCTTAAGAGAAATGGAAACCTGTTTTGCAGAAACTCATAAGTATAATGAAGGGCAGCCATGATGCTGCTCTGCCAAGTTACTCAGGTGACAAAGGTCTTTTCTGTCTATAATGCCACAAATCACATAGTAGCGAGTCCTGATTCCCTCAAGAAATCATTTCCTGAGACACTAGGCAAATTAGTATGTAACCATCTTAGCATCAGCTATTTTAAGGCTCTATGGACCTGGCCATTTTGGATGTAACAAGACAGAAAAGGTAAATGAGTGGTATCTACATGCTATATTATAGGCTGACAAGGTGGGTGAGGAAAGAAGGAGAATCCAGGGAACTACAGACTGGATCAGCCTCACCTCAGTCCCTGGAAAAATCATGGAGCAGATCCTCAATGAATCAATTTTGTAGCACTTGGAGGAGAGGAAGGTGATCAGGAACAGTCAACATGGTTTCACCAAGGGCAAGTCATGCCTGACCAACCTGACTGCCTTCTATGATGAGATAACTGGCTCTGTGGATATGGGGAAAGCGGTGGACGCGATAGATCTTGCCTTTAGCAAAGCTTTAGATACGGTCTCCCACAGTATTCTTCTCAGCAAGTTAAAGAAGTATGGATTGGATGAATGGACTATAAGGTGGATAGAAAGATGGCTAGATCATCAGGCTAATGGGTAGCGATCAACAGCTCGATGTCTAGTTGGCAGCCAGTATCAAGCGGAGTGCATCAGGGGGTCAGTCCTGGGGCCGGTTTTGTTCAACATCTTCATTAAATGATCTGGATGATGGGATGGATTGCACCTCAGCAAGTTTGACACTAAGTTGGGGGGAGAGGTAGATATGCTGGAGGGTAGGGATAGGGTCCAGAGTGACCTAGACAAATTGGAGGATTGGGTCAAAAGAAATCTGATGAGGTTCAACAAGGACAAGTGCAGAGTACTGCACTTAGGACGGAAGAATCCCATGCACTGTTATGGGCTGGGGGACTGACTGGCTAAGCAGGAGTTCTGCCAAAAAGGACCTGGGGATTACAGCGGTTGAGAAGCTGGATATGAGTCAACAATGTGCCCTTGTTGCCAAGAAGGCTAACGGCATATTGGACTGCATTAGTAGAAGCACTGCCAGCAGATCGAGGGAAGTGATTATTTCCCTCTATTCAGCACTGGTCAGGCGACATCTGGAGTATTGCATCCAGTTTTGGGGCCGCCGCCACTACAGAAAGGATGCAGACAAATTGGAGAGCGTCCAGCAGACGACAACAAAAATTATGAGGGGGCTGGGGCACATGACTTATGAGGAGAGACTGAGGGACCTGGGCTTATTTAGTCTGCAGAGGAGAAGAGTGAGGGGGGATTTGACAGCAGCCTTCAACTACCTGAAAGGGAGGGGCGGAGGGGTTCCAAAGAGGATGGAGCTAGGCTGTTCTCAGTGGTGGCTGATGACAGAACAAGGAGTAATAGTCTCAAGTTGCAGTGGGGGAGGTCTAGGTTGGATATTAGGAAACACTTTCACTAGGAGGGTGGTGAAGCACTAGGAATGGGATACCTAGGGAGGTGGTGGAATCTCCATCCTTAGAGGTTTTTAAGGCCTGGCTTGACAAAGCCCTAGCTGGGATGATTTAGTTGGGATTGGTCCTGCTTTGAGCAGGGGGTTGGACTAGATGACCTCCTGAGGTCTCTTCCAATCCTAATCTTCTATGAAATATCTTTTATTGGACCAAATTCTCTCATATCCTAGGACCAACATGACTACAACAATGCTGCATACATATTATAGGCAGAACTAGCAGAACTACCCATAGTTAAGGTTGCCTACTACTTTACATTATAATAGACATCCTGTTTTCCATTGCTTGTAACGTTGTCAAACTAACAGTTTGGAATAAAATTTTCAATGCTAGACTGAGTTTTAAGAAAATTTCAACAAAAGCTGTTGGGCTATTTATGAGAAAAAGGTTACTGAAAAATGTTTTCCAGTGTTAAGTTCTTAACGTTGCTCAATGAAACAATTATAGCACTTCCAGGCTTTAAAGAAGGGATTGAAGTTTGCCAGGGGATCCCGTCAAAGACATGCCTTGTGCTGAAATATAAAAATCCACCCAAATATGGCTTAACTGTAAGAGTGTTATTACTTGACCAATGAAAGAATCAGAGGTCCTGTGGAAAAAATAGTATGTGAACCTGTAATTAAAGACTTTCATAATGAACATGCACTACAGTTACCTGTGAATCCTTAACAGAGCCTCCTAGATCAGTGATTCCCTAATTTTTAGGTGCTTGACTTTGCAACCTAAATATTCCTTAGTTTTTGTATGCAACACTTAATATAAAACTTTAGAGCTTTATGAATATCTAGTTACACCAGAATCTCTCCAGAGCACACTGAAGACTTGGACAAAGTGTCAGGAGAATTCTCTCCTAAGTAGTACAGAAAGGGGAGTTTAAGTTGGAAAGAATAACTTGGGACCTTATGTCACCATCAAAAATAAGTGTACGCAAAACCCTCTATTTAGTTGTGTTTGGAGAGAATACACCTTCCAGTGCTTTGGCTGGTTAAGATTATTTGCCTAATGGCTAGAGCACTGACTTATTCAGGTAGAACACCTTTTCCCAAGTATTTGGTTCTATTGTAAAAACTGGAGTCTAGTAAATAGCACAGGACTCAATTTATATATCTCACGAGAATTAAGGGCTCAGTGTCACCTTCTGTGATTTGAAAGAGTGGGTCCAGGCAATCTAACCATTGCATCTTTAATCATTGGGTCCCCTCTTTGGCTGGTGAGATGGTTGGATACAAATAAGCCATGCTCAATAACATTACTTATGCTGGAGAAAAAAGCATTACAGAGCCACTTCTGTCCATATGCCTATTTCTGGATGAAAACACACCTGGCGGGAGTTACTCTAACTGTTCATACTAGGGTTTGGACCTATTACCTGATCTGGGTTTCCCTGTAGCATCCCAAGTCTAGTTCTTGCCCCAGAAATAAAAGGAGATTCTTTCCCATACCATTTATAAAGAGGAAGAATGGCCTTGTTGCTACAGCACTGAGTTTAAGGACATACCTACACTACAACAGCTGCTACAGCAGCACAGTTATGGCGCTGCAGCTGTGCCGCTCTAGTGTGAGACAGGGTTGGGCCAGATGGCTATAGGAGAGTAATAGAAGGCAGATATATTAGCCCCAGGCTAAGTATGTCCCTTTTCCCTGGGTAAGGTAACAGGGAAGGTTCCAGAACAATCAGGAACCTTCTGGAGACAATTAAGACAGGCTGATTAAGACACCTGCAGCCAATTAAGAAGCTGCTAGAATCAATTAAGGCAGGCTAATCAGGGCACCTGGGTTTTAAAAAGGAGCTCACTTCAGTTTGTGGTGTGCAGGTGGGGAGCAAGAGGCACTAAGAGCTGAGAGTGAGAACACGAACTGTTGGAGGACTGAGGTGTACAAGCATTATCAGACACGAGGAGGAAGGTCCTATGGGGAGGATAAAGAAGGAGTTGGGAGGAGGCCATGGGGAAGTAGCCCAGGGAGTTGTAGCTGTTCCACAGCTGTTCCAGGAGGCACTCTAGACAGCTGCATTCCACAGGGCCCTGGGCTGGAACCCGAAGTAGAGGGCGGGCCCGGGTTCCCCCCAAATCCTTCCAACTCCTGGTCAGACACAGGAGGAGTCGACTTGAACTGTGAGCTCAGGAAAACAGCCAAGCTGAGGGCTGCCGTGAAGCTCCAAGGCAAGCAAATCCGCCAATAAGCACAAGACCCACCAAGGTAGAGCAGGAACTTTGTCACAAGTGTCATAGTGTAGATGACTTCCTACATTGATGGAAAGGATTTTTCTGTCAATGTAGGTAATCCACTTCTCTGAGAGGCAGTAAATTTTTCACAGCCCTGAGCAATGTAGCTAGGTCATCCTAAGTTTTAGGTGCAAGATCAGGCCTAAAAGAGATTTGGAATAAATACCAATCTCTAACAAAAACTCTCTTCTTTCATTTGGAAAGTCACTTAACCTTTATATATTCCTATACCCCATTTGCAAATTGAAGTTTATCCTTTTAACAACCCTGAGAAACAGGGATGCATTTGGTCTCTGAGTTAACCGGTTCTTACTGTTACACCTCCAGATTCCACGGATTCATAATGTTACAAATGATGTCGTTAGATTCTTTTGGCATTGATTTGACTTCATTGTTGTCCTGAGGGCCATGACTTTCTAGGTTGTTGCATCAGGACACTATGGTTATGGCAAAGTACACTGTTGCCAGTGAGGCTCCAAGAGCTGCTGAAGATTTTTCAAAACCTTTTAAGGATGGCTCCTATCTTCTTGCCCATGGGGTCTCATTGAAAGAAATCATCCTCAATAGGAATTGCCATGGATGCCTCTGCTTCATCAGTCTTACAGAAGATGGGGAGGGAGAAAGAGAATTTCGGATGGCTCTATGATTCTGTACTTCTTCAGAACTTGCCAAAAATGCTCTTTGTAAGAATTTTCCCACTTTTCTAGTGGTTTCTCTGAAGAAGAAACAGAAGGGAAGAGCAAACCCTTAGTTTCTGATTGGAGTTATTCTCCTTGGCTTTAGCCTGCTCAGCCTCTGTTTGCCTGGAGCTCTCTCATTAAATGTGAAGCTAAAGGTCTTGGAAAGGAGGTTAGGGTCTGGAGCAGTTTGGGGCTTTTTTCTGTGCCACTTGGGTTTCTTTTGCCTTTTAATGGGAAACTGGTCCCACAGGGACCAGCTTCTTCTTATCTAGTGTGCCCTTTTGGATCTTAGCCTATGTAGATATAGGATCCCTGAATCCCCACATTCCTCATCCCCTGAAAGTCAGCTGGAGAGAAAATACAGGTGAACATTCCAAAAGCAGCACAGATGCTCCTCTTAAGTGGAGTAAGAAGAAACCAGGACTCTGCCAATTACATTTAATTTCAAAACTCCACCTCAGGTTCTTGATTTATCCATGAGGAGTCCATGTTTGGGGAATCAGTTTGCTGAATCTCATGATCTGCCCTTGTAGAGGCAACTAGGGGACTTTGGCCTGCTGGTAGGAAGGATAGTTGGGGGCCACCTACAAGCTGTTTTGACTGAGCCTCTTTTCATTGCAGAGAAGGTGGTCCATAGGCTGGAGCAGTCACAGCAGAGCTCTCCTTCTGTTGCTCCTGAGAAGGGCTTCTTGCTCTTCCGCTTCCTCCATTTGGCCTGATCCATGATAATGAAGGAGAAGGAAACAAAGAATGGGCTTGGCAGGTAATCCCTTTCAAGGAACAAAGCACCCAATATTTCAATTTTCTTGAGTCAGGGGAAGAAAAAAGAAATATTTTGTTTACAACTACTCTAAAATCAGATTTGAAGGTTAGGATCACAATGAAGACAGCAGCACTGGATTGCTATTCTCTTTGCACATCTGCTGGCTGAGAATCTGACACAAGAACGGAAAGAGCCTGGTCAAGTCCTGGAGCCTGTGGACAAAACTAAACTGGATCTGGTATCTAAACAAACTGAGGTGCAGTCCAAAAGTTTCCAAAGGGTGGGAAGGTCAGTTTTAATTATGCAATTCTAAAAAAGTTTCAGAAAGCCTCAAGGAACAACCACAAACAGATACAATAGATTGCATCCAAGTTCTGGTTGTAAAACTGAAACAATATGCTTAACAAAAGCTAAAATGAGGCATCTGAAAGCTTCAAAAGCTCCTGGTTACTTTTGTCTGCAGTTAAAATGAAATGAGTATGTTCTTTATATGAAATCTTTATTTTAAGCCAAAACATGACCCACCTAACTGATTTTGTATGGAGAACTTTCCTACTGCAAGTGACAGTGCTCTAAAGTAGGTTATTTTAAAGGAAAATAGGCTATAACTTACTGTAATAATGTTACTAGTTGTTAATATACTAGTTAGTTATGTGTATTTGATAATACAGTTTGAAAAAAAAAAGTAACAGCTTTCTCCTTTATTATTAGTATGAACAAAGTATACCATCCATAAAGTTGTGTAGAGCTAAAATAAGTAGATAAATTGTTCCCGTCTTAGGTTTACTTGCACCAATTTATTCTAGCTAAACTGTACTAATGTAAAAGTATCTTTTAAAATGGTGCTCTGTAGGAGATACTTTGCAAACATAATTCCATTATGTAACATTCAAAAACTGGAAAACATGGGAAACAGACTACTAGGGATCACTACAAATTCAATAATAAGTATTTTTAATGTATCCTCAAGAAAAAGCTAAAAGTAGCATCTGAGAGATATTTTCATCAATACTACGCTGAAAGAATACATGCTCATACCACATACTTTAGGATAATTCTTGATAAAAAATGAACTTCACTTTAACAACCCCACTGCCTACTTTTGTAGCATTCTGTTTACCTTACAAACAAACAGCAGTAGATCTGCGTGGCAAGTGAAGTCCATTGACAAAAGAAAGAGCGCCAGCTTCTGCACTACTGAGATACAACGTTCATGTGCCAGAGTAAATGGAAGTGGCTCAATTTCTGGAGTTTCCTTTGTCGTCGATACTTCTGTGTCTAAAGTAGAACGAGGCCACTCTGCAGTCCGACGTAAGCGTATTAAATCCTTGAAATGCTGCATAATTACAAACCAATATAAAACAAGTGTTAAATTTTAAACTAAAATGCCCATTTTCTGAATGTAAGCATATCAGGAGTTGGAAAAATGTAACAGTACCTCTAGAACTTTTTAATAATAATGGAGAATCCCACACTCTCATATTGGACCTATATTAAGATTATATGGGAACGTGGCATAAATTTGGGTTGGTTGCATTGCTTTCAAGTGACAAAACCATAAGTGTGTAATGCAGTTAATCTTACACAAGGGTCAATCAACTTTCATACTATGGCATAGCTTTTTAAAAATTTATTTAGATTGAATTTAGTAATATTGTATTAAACTACCATGGGTTCAGTTCCTTTTGCTACAGTTTCAGCCTAAACAGAACCAAGCAATGACTAAGACTGTAGTCATACTCACATCCTCAAAGATATTCTAGAGTCTGACAGAGCTCTCAACACCATTGTGTATTCTGTATACTTACTTTACAGAAAAAGTGTTTTAGAAACTTGACTCTTAATTGATACTATTTTTTCATATTCCTACACCTGTTCATGGATACTTAGCTACCACAAATTCAAATGTATAGTACTCAGACACAGTAGTAATTTATAACTGAAATTTATAACCCATCAAGAATACTGACTTCTCAGTTCTTTGTTAAACCCTGGATTTGTGCTGGAAATGGCCCAACTTGATTATCATACACATTGTAAGGAGAATGATCACTTTAGATAAGCTATTACCAGCAGGAGAGTGGGGTGGGAGGAGGTATTTTTTCATGCTTTGTGTGTATATAAAAAGATCTTCTACACTTTCCACAGTATGCATCCGATGAAGTGAGCTGTAGCTCATGAAAGCTTATGCTCAAATAGATTGGTTAGTCTCTAAAGTGCCACAAGTACTCCTTTTCTTTTTTAGTTCTTTCCTAGTGGCTAAAGAATTGGAACTGCAGAGATACAGGGCCTCAACTACCCTGCACAAAGAGAAGTAAACATGTGCACGCTGGTGGCAGACAAAATACTGAAGACTCAAGCTATTTGAAAACCTACAGACATTTCTTCTTGACACGTACAATCAAGGATTCTTTGTTACACTGTATAAATCTTGTGTCACACACTTTGTACACCCTGTGGACCACCCTTCCATTGCTTAATTCCTGCCTCTCTCTTTGGGATTGATTATATGGTAATCAACAGTCTGCAGTTGTCATTTCTAGTACTAAAAAATTGCAAGTTGGATACCTTCAATTTGCCACTGTTTGGGCAGAATCCTGTGCTATTTTAACAGTACCACCCCTCATCCCCCCATCTTTTTTTCCAGAGTGAGCAAGGGTCACTGTCTTTTGGCTGCAGGGGTTTTTTTGTTTTTGTTTTTTGCGGGAGTGGAGACAGAAGGAAATCTTTGTCTGGACAGGGTTTTGTTTATTTTTAAAATAAGCATGGCAGCTGTTTGAAGCTACTACCAAGTTTGGAATGCCTTAAGTTGTCACTGATAAGCAGGTGATGTGGTCAAAATTGCATAATTTTGTAATTTATCATATACATGGTATGTACATACACACAATCGATAGGTATTAATAAAGATCATAGTAAATGTGGAAGGTTTTAATGCAACATATTTTCTACACAAGCAGGACTGCTGTAAAGTGAATCCCACACAGCTTTAACCAACAGCATATTTCAGCCAGTGCAGTAGTGCAGGTGTTTAAAACTGTGCCACTGACTTATAAAACCTGCTGCACTCCACTGTTGAGTCTTCAATTCCAGGATTGGCCAACCAGTTCACTTACCTGCTTCACAGTTGGCTCAGTGGCTGAGTTCCTTCAGCCTTTGTAAGAGTTTGCTAGCAGGCCTACTATTCCCCTCCCCTGATCACCTATGGAGTTCCTTCTGTTCCAACTGCAAAATCTTTCTGGCCCTTCCATTACTGTGCAAGGGAAAAGTGACTACATGGTAACCACTGCAAGGAGGGAAGTGGTTTATCGTTGCTGCTATAGAAGAGTCTATTTCATTTAAGAGACAACTCAAGAATAGAGCAGGAAAGTGAAATTCATGACAAAAGAGGCGTGTTAGTGAAAATGCAGCACTTGATAAAATTTGCTAGTGTTTCTTTAACCCTACTTTTTCCAATGGTAATTATAAAGTGGCATGCTTATTTCTCTTTATAACCTCTATGCATCTATGATCCCTTAAAGACTTTCAGAAGTCCTAATAGGTAACAAGATTTCCAAAGCCTAAAGATTTCCAAAGGTAAAAATCTAAATGGATATCCAAGTCTGGTATCTATGAAGTGAGTCCTAATTGTTTTATGCTCACAGGAATGTCCATACTGCCTGCGCCATTTCTGTTGGCAGACAAGGCATTGAAGTTTAACTAGACTGTTCTCCGAGCATGCCTGGGTTTGTTTTCATCCCCAGTATCCAGAGCTCATAACAAGAAGCAAGGATTTATATGTTGCAACCATACTTGTGGAAAGCTAAACTTCCTAAAAATAAGCACAAGTGTTTTCAATACAGCATTTGTTTGCTTTGGGAGGAGGAGGACTGGCATGCTTACTTTTTGGCTACTCATCCAAGACAATTTCCTTTTAAAAAAAACACCACACTCATAAGTTAGCCATATGAAGCACACTTTCAATTCTTTATAGACAAGTGCTGTCAGGTGCTTATTGTGTTTTATAGACTAGTTTGACACTACAAACGCTTCTAGGTTATTGATGATTTTGGCTATGATCAGCTAAAAGGTGGCTGGAGCAGAATCAACCAAAACATTTTTCCCAAGCCAGACATTTACAGATGGCTGCTGAATTCGACAAACAGAACAGCCTTGATAAGAGCCAGAATGAAACACTTTTTTGTATAAAGTCAACCCAGGACAAAAATGATTTTGCAGGAACAGGTCTTTTCACACAAAAGACAACAAGTGAACTGCAGTTTCAGAACATCATACCTTTGAAGTAGCCTGCTTTAGTTTTGCCTGTTCTACTAAAAGTTTGTATGATGATCCTTTGTTGCTTTGTATTTTCTCTTTTTCCATCTGTTCCACCAAAGCCTTCTGTTTTGCTTTTAATAAGTTAAGTTGCTAAAAGAAAATGTTAATAGGAAAAACAAAAAAATTAAGCAATAAGATGTGAAAAGGATCAGTATTTTCATATGATAGTAAACTTCAATTCAAATTGCAACTTGAGCCTTTTTTAGTTTAGTTTTTGTACAACTTTAAATTATACAACTTCAGTGGGCTGCCAGCAGAGTCAGAGCAGATTAGGTTTAAGAACCATCAATATTAAGAGAATTTTTAGATACGAACACAGGGTCACAGAACCTGTACAGATGTATTTCAAAGTGAACACAGTCTTATAAATGATATACTGTTGAATTACAGCTGGTCAGCCTCCAGAAGCTTGCACTCAGATGTTTGCTGATTCACCAAAAATGCAAAGTAAGTTTTACTATCAAATACGGACCACAGGGAAATATATAACAATATGCTCCACAAGACTAGAATGATTTCAGCAGATCCCATGCCCTGCAGTTTGAGATACATGTCAAGAGAGACAGACAGCTTTTAGCTACAGAACCAGGCCTTTGAGAAAGCAAGATTGAATGAGCTCCAGGCCCAAAGCTAGAATTTTAAGAAATAAGGTACATTACTATAAGCATCTTACATTAAAAGTGCCAGTACACACTGAAAGTTACCTGTTTATGATGAACAAGTTGCTTTCTGATCTTTCTGGAGTACAATCTATCTAGGCTACTATTGCCTTTAGAAGATCTGCTCAGGCTCTGGGTATGTAGGCTATTATTAATAAAACTCCATTGGTTGCCTAATGGGAAGAAACATATATCAAAATTTGAGGCTTACTTTTAACAGTTCCTAAAATAGTTGAGAGCAACAATAAGAAGTCATTCTATAAACTAAATATAAAAATGGAGCATTAAATTTAAGGCTTCTACTTAACTATCTGTCACGCAATCCTCACTTTAGGTGGCAGCATTACTGCACAGCATGAAAAGGTCAACAGTACAATTTTGCATTTACTATTTTCAAGTTCTTAAGTATGAAAGGAAAAAACAAGACTAGTTTAACTTATACAAACCAAAAGCACCCATAATGTGAGCACTTATCACTCACATTTCTCCTCTTGAAAGATACTACTTAAAAAAAAAAAACCCAAAAAAACCCACACAAACAAACAAAAAAAGACCAACCTGCAACAAAGCTAGAAATTGAAATACACTTACTCAAACACACCATTCTCCTCACACGTTAGCTACAAACAGTCACACAAACGTCAGGTTGACCACACCACACCTTAAGTACGGGCACCATTGTCCAGCTTGCTAGGGGAAGGAGTATAGCACTTTACAGGTGTGGTGTGAGAGAGACGCACAGAAGCTGCTGAAAACGTAGTGTGGGTTAGCGTGGTAATGTTGACTCATCCCCCAGGTACTGGAAGGGCCGGAGAGTTGACCAAGAGCAAGCCTGGTGGGAAAAGTCCCTTTTCTCAGGACTAGGAAGAGCAGCACTCACCCTCCTTCCCCTTGGAAATGGCAAAATACTAGGTTTGGTCTGGACCCATTGTGGGCATTGCACTAGCTACTCCTTTCTCAGGGGGCTGAGAAGGAATTTTTCCCTCACCACCAGATTGACCAAGATGATGCAGTGGGGTTTTTGCTTTCCCCATAGCAGGTTCATGGAGGCTTTGTTATGGTGAACAGGGAAAGGAGTTAAGTAATGAGTTGTGACATCACAGCCTAAGTGTGGGGTGGATGTCCAGTGCAGGTACTCCACAGGGAAGGGATACAGTGACCAGATAAATGGTTTGGTAAAGGACTTAAAAGGAGGTGTTTGTTAAGGAAGAGGAAAGGGGGTCCTATGACTGGCATGGCAGGGAGTCAACCCCCCCTTTCCTTTATAATCTATTCAGTGGGAGAGGGGCGAGAGAATACGATCAAGTCCCAGCAATGGGTTGGCTGGGGACCAGGATGGAAAAAGGGGGCTGGCAGAAACCCCTCGGTAGATACTGAAATGATCATGGAGTTATTTGAACTGTACACTTTCATCTGCCAGGTAGCCCCAGACATCTAATAATAAAGTTGCAGCTAATTAAACTATATCCAGTGTCTCCTGTCCTTTTTTTGGTTTAACAACTCTCACAATATTATTGACAGTGTCAAAATATTTTGTGTTTCTTAAAGCTCTAGCCCCTGGTATCATGGGATAACGTATCTCAACTCTTTTTTTATTATTATTTTAAGTTTATACCCATCATGGCTGTGAAAGAGTTTAAAAATGTAAACCATAAATGGTTCAAAAATCAGAAGGCTAATAAATAGATCCCAAGTTGTATTTTTAAAATCTCATGATTCTGACTCATTTTTGAACATGAGCTGGCAGTACTGAACATTTTACAAAGATCTCTAAAATCTAGACTTGAATTAGAAATATTGTAAGTGTTCCATACCTGTCAGGAATCTCTCCCTCTCTTTTCCATTCAAAGGCTTCTTGGCTGTTGCTGCTTCATCTTCAACAGTTGCCACGTAGTCTAAGAGTCTGGATACCAGCATTACAACCCAGCTGATCATGGGAATGTCCAATACCCCTTAAACAAGTAGGTTTTAGGTGACATTTGAGTGATTTAGTAAATTTTTGAAATTATAACAATCAGAAAAGCAATGCTTAAAGAATTCCCACGCGGACATTTTATGGTGTTCTAGGTAATAAGGGTTCCCATGTTTCCCTCCACAAACAGAGGAAAGGACTTGCACTCAAGAATCACTGTGTGGGGGCTCGGAGAGCACAGAAAGAAGTTGGGAGGAAGGGAATCATGAAGAGCTGAAGTAAGGTCCAAAAGCAAAGATCACAATTCTTCTTGTCAGATGAAAAAGGAAACAGAAGGATTCTCCCTCACCATTAATGTCCCCTTGATTATGAACCTTGGTAACAAAAGGCAAACAAGGCCCCACAAACAAAGGGGCAGTTATTCTTCTCAACCCGCTAACATTCCCCTGTTTTCCACAGATTGGCTCCTCAGCAAGCTAGCTCTCATTCTAAGTGAAATCTCAGCCAGTTGCTGGGAAAGCTGAGACCCTCACATTGAGGCAAGATCTAGACCTCCTGCAAATCGATAACACTAATATCATTCGCAAAAAGAAAAGGAGTACTTGTGGCACCTTAGAGACTAACAAATTTATTTGAGCATAAGCTTTCGTGAGCTACAGCTCACTGAAGTGGTACACACTGAAGTGGTACTGTAGCTCATGAAAGCTTATGCTCAAATAAATTGGTTAGTCTCTAAGGTGCCACAAGTACTCCTTTTCTTTTTGCGAATACAGACTAACACGGCTGCTACTCTGAAACTAATATCATTAGTGCCTACATTGGCCTCACACACACTAACAGGGTGGGTGGGGATTTTTGCATGCGAGTCACACAAAACCTACTTGTACATCACACAAGAAAACCTTTTGAATCAATGAGTCATTCTTCTGTCCTCAAAACAGTTATAAAACACACTAATTAGTGTGTATCAATGGCCATCAGCCTACAAAAGCAAACAGGTCACTCAATCAATGTCTTTAATTAAATTGCGTGCTTATATAGACACAACAGGCACCAACAGGCCAAAGATTATTGTGTACCACATTGCAGGCTAAAATCACATTTTCATATCTATGTGAAAGTACTATATTTAAGCAGCACATTTAATAACTGCTTAGTTTTTATACAGGACATTTTGTCCATTTATCTCAAAATGCTCTGTAAACTCACGTATCATTATTTCCAATTTACAGATAAGAAAACCAAGGCACAGAAGCGACTTGCCCAAGGTCACACACCCAGTCACTGGCAGAGCAAGCAACAGAATCCAGGCATTTTGACTTCCCCACCCGGTACTCTGTCCATTGGAACATACTGCCCCATCCTAAATAGGAACAGAAGAGACTTAATGGTAGGGCCTGGAACTGGCAATGCAGACTAGAGGGATAAGAGGTAGGATGGCTAATCTGGGTGACTCTTGTTGCAAATTAGTCCAGGTTTCAGACTTAAAAAAACAAGGAGTCTGATCTACAGTATAGGAGTCCGGTCCACAAAAAGATGCATGAAAGTTGTTTGAGTTTGGGGGGTTTTTTTGTTTTAAATGATCATACTAAGTCTTTTCCCCCTATCCAGATCAATATCTCTGTTCTTCACTCTCTCTTAATAGCTAAGTAGTTCTTAAACTCTCCTCCTTTTTTTCCCTCCATCCCAAATTTTAGCACTCCCCCTCACTTTCACTCCAAACACCTGCTTTTTCTCCCCTACTGTTGTGTCTTGTTTATTTTCTGACTCTTAGCTGAAGGACTAATGAGAGAGATCCATTAGTTTCTCACTCCTTTTCTTGCTCCCTACATTTGATGCTTCTTCTCACCCTTTCCCCTCTACTGGGAATTCTGTCACACTTGGCACTCATCACACACTTGGTAATTCCCTAGTGTTCACCTGTGCTGCCCAAGGGGAAGAAAGCTGGAAAACCAACAGAGATGAAGCTCTGAAGTCCTCAGTGAACAGGAAAAGTGATGCAAGATAAGGAAGAAATTGGCAACTGTGGGAAGAGGGCAGAAGGGGTGGAGGAATTGCAGAGGCAGATCATAAGAACTTATGCCAACCAAGTGTGAGGGTATGGCAGTGCTAGCCTTTGGTACACTGATGGGGAGCAATAAGTCTACTCCCCTCCGTCACTTACAAATCTTTGTTTGGGGGATTCAGGATAGCAGGGAGGAAGAGAGCACCAGCTGGCATTTACCAAGCTTGCAAACTCATAAATCCAAGCTGATGAGCCTTGTATAACTTTGTAAGTGTACATGAGTTAAGGGATGTTCCATGATTTAATATTTTCACAAATTTCAAAGATAATTAACTGATTTTCTTCAATTTTGTCATGATTTTAAGAAGATGTACAAAGCGAGTCTAGTTTGGAGAATATCAATTCAGTATTTTTAGAGAGCTATGAACATTTAAAGTCAGAAAATTTAGAAAAACACATATTTAGCAAGTCATGAGTTAAGGGCACTTTAGCTATGCACTTAACACAATGTTATATTCTGCAGGCTCTATTAATTTTCAAACAGCCATAATTTGGTCAAATTAAATCCAACGATATTTGGTAAACAAGCAAAGACTAGTTCCCAAAGAGAACTGTATCTGTGCCTAATTCTGAAATTCAGCTATTTTTGCTACAGCTGTCCGAAACCACAGTGGGATAATCTTTTAAACATGTAAAGGTCCTTTTCATCCTAACTGAACAAGAACAGTGAGGCAGATTTTGCTCAAAACTTCAAGGAAAAAAAGTCATGTTTGGGCAAAGACCAAGAATGTGAAATTTTAACACCCCACAAAAAAAAATCAATGTTTCCAAATAAGCAAAAAAGGGGATTTTAACTTAATCTGCTTTGATAGTAGGTGCAATCAGGCTCCTGTTATGAAAATTAGAATAAAGATCTAATCTGAAAATATAGCTCCTAAAATGAAGAACTACCTTCAGTACGCCTGTGCATAGGTAAATGAGGTTGCAGAGGTGACAGCAGGTTATCCAAGAGATTAAGCAAACTTTCTAAGACACCACTGTTGCTAAGTGACCTTTGGCCAATGCAGGAAAGCAACACGAAGACCCTAAAGATAAAATTAAAAATGTTTAACACACTGAACAGTTCTCTTCAGTTATAATTCTTATAAAAAAGCATTTAAAGCAGTAATACTTCTTGGAAAATACATCAAACAACATTTTCACATGTTCAAATCAAAGATCAAGGAAGGTAAGGGTAAAAAACGAACGCTGTAGTTCAAAAAGGTAGGCAGGGTTCTATTTGTACTATCAGAGGGACAATGTAATATTATAAAATCTGCAGTTTCTCATTTTAACTGTAAGTCATCAGCAGTAACTTACCATTAGAAGCCTGCAGAGTTCCCAATCTATGCATTTTCTTCACTGAGAATTGACCAGTTTCATTTCCTATTCTACTTGTCCCTACTTTTATATTATAATTCTGTGTATTGTAAAACAATGAACATTTGAAAGCATACACAGACTAAATTCCCCATCCACCACAATACCCATACCACATTATTCCAGTGTGGGTGCACTCCTTTTGCCTGAAGTGTAAGGTTTTTTGTAACCTTCATTTTAATAATTTACCATCATGTTTTCCCAAAGGAACAAACTCTTCTATTTAACTGACAGCAGGTCATCAGGAGGGAATAAGATGATTACTTCTTGAGGGCACCAGGCTCAAAAACAAAGTTCCGAAATAGCACTGCTTTGAGTTTGCTGGAACACCTATTCGAGCAAGAGAATTTTCCCACCTTTGACTCAAAGAATCCAGGAGGACAAGGGAGAGTTGAAGTGGCAGCAGAAGTTTTTCCTATTTGAGATAAAGTGAACAGGCTGGCCCATGTGTTATAAGCCTACAAAAGCCTGCACACCCCAATACAGCAGCCAAATATTTATGGCTGATGTTCCGAAAATTTTTATCATCTTTTTAAAGAACAGTATCAAATCTGAATAATCAAGATGACTAATGGCTAGCCTTGAGACCACGCAAGTAAGTTCATTACACTTAAGACCTGGGTTTGATTCTAAGCCCGTCTTTTGCTCTTACTCCAAAGAGGTTGGACCTGTGTTCCAGATGCTGCTGATTTTATATTTCTATGGAGCTGCTTTCAAATCACCATCTTACTTCCTAAACCACTAGTAACTGAGATCTCTGTGATGAAAACCCATCTAAGCCTTGCAAAGAAGAAAGTGGCTCATGTTGCTGTGAAGCAACCCCTGCAAATGTGGAAAGAGCATCTCCAGGAGTCCCTATCCAGTCCCTCCAAAGCACAGATATGTTGCTAGATCACTAACACCACCACCGAAAAACAAGAAAGAACTGTGATTCACACTTATATTTTGCTGTTGTATTTCCTTGTAGCCATCTTTGAAGCGAGCAGAAGGAAAGACAGACATAATGGGTACAATTCAACCACACTGGGTAAGAAAGAGACAATGTTTTTGTTAGGACAAGTGACTGAAAAAGTTTAATACTAGCATTTGAAGTGTCATCATTAAGTTTCAGAGTTAACAGTGAACTGCAAAAACCTCATCAAAACCAATCCCAATAGCCTTTGTGAGATCCCAGAAGAGATAAGCCCTATATAACTATTAAATGTAATTAGCAATGTTTGTGTAGAATTTGATACACTTGTTGCCTATTAATAATCCAAGAAATCTGAACTGCAGATCTCCTGATATGCCTGCTCATAGTATTTAATACGATGAACAGAAATGTTAAAGAATCATTACATTCCTTTCATTCATTACCATAAGGTATTAAATCCAAGGGATTAGTAATATTCAAAAAAGAAGATTATGGATAAGAATATCCATAGTTGCAGTAAGCAGAATAAAAGTGGACAATGGGATATAAACCACAATCACTCAGAAAACAGGACTACCACTAACTTGTTTGGTATTGAGGAAGCAACTTCCTTTATGGGAGTTATTTTATAAATTATGTATTATGGGGTTTGTCTAAAGCACCTATTCCAGCTAGAGCTGCATGACATTTTTGTGTCAAAAAATGTACATGCTGAAAAATTAAGTTTTGCTCAACCCAAAACTATTCATGAAATTGGGTCAAGTTTGTCAAGTAGTTACTGAACTGAAAAATTGAAATGTCTTGGAAATGCTGAAATGAAATTGTTCATTTTGACATTTTATTTTTTGGGCTGGCAGAGGAGTGGTGGTGTGGTGGCGATGGCACTACCCTCTTTATAACTTTTAGCCCAGTGGCTAGGGCACTCAGCTGGAATTTGACACACCCAGGCTCAATTCCTCCTCTGTCTGATGTGAACAAGGAAGGTGAACTACAATCTCCCGCATTATAGGTGAGCTCTCTAGCCAATGGACTATGGGATAGCCTGGTGTGGGTCACACAATTTCTCCTATTGAAGCTGTTCTACTTTTTTATAAAAATTTAAGTCATTGGACCAGGGACTTGAACTTGGGTCTCACATATCCTAGGTGAGTGCACTAACCTATGCAATAATTCTCATTTTTCCCCCCCGGCGCAATAACTGTTCATCGTCATTATGAACGTCTATGAATCGCCATTACTGCTCCCTTTTTTTTTTTTAAATGCCCAAAAATGAAATGAAAAATGTCAGGTCTCGTTGAACGAAGCATATTATTCAATCCAACGTGATTTATTTTCTGAGTTTTTTGTTTCAAAACAGAAGGTAGCAAACAAACAAACAAAAAAACCAGTATTCACCAAGCTCTAGTTCTGACAACAGCAGGGAGAGGAAACCTGATTAGTGGTCTCTCTTATGCTCATGTTGTACTTATGAAGTTATTCTGCAAAGAAAAAAAGGATTTTTATCTGCTCCAGTTACTCAGAATTCTGAGGTATTTGTTAAAATACAGCTGTAATTAGTCATCCTCCTTGGCCTCACTTCAACAACTCATGTATACTTTTTAGTCATGGGTATTTTTCGTAAAAAAAAAGTCATGGATAGGTCACATGCAATAAAAAAAAATTCACAGCCCGTGACCGGTCCATGACTTTTACTATATATCCCTAACTAAAACTTGGGAAGAAGGCCACAGGTGCTCGGGGGGCTCTGCATGTCCCTGCAGCTCCTAGGCAGCGGAGGGGCCAGAGGGCTCCACGCACTACTCCCGCCACAAGCGCTGACTGTGCAGCTCCCATTGGCCTGGAACCGCAGTAAATGGGAGCTGCGAGGTGGGACCTGCGGGCGCAGGCAGCGCACAGACACCCCCCCCCCCCCCAGGCCTCTCCATCTAGTAAGAGCTGCAAGGCCATGCCAGTGGGAGCCGGGGAGCCCTGCACCCTGAGCTAAGAGCCCCCCAATCCCCTGACTCTAGCCCTGAGCCCCCTCCCACACACCGAAACTGCTGCCGCTAGCCCAGGGGTTGCCCGGTTCAGGCAACCCCTGAGCCAGCACCAGCCGCTGCAGAAGTCATGGAATCCATGACCTCCCTGACAGACTTGCAGCCTTACTGTAGTAATTACTGCAGTTACTCACTACTGTTACTCACACCTTCTTGTCAACTGTTTGAAATGGGCCACCCTTATTACCGCTACAAAAAAAGTGATTTTTCCTCCCTTGATATTCTACTGTTAATTGAATTGTCTCATTAGCACTGATCCCCCACTTGGTAAGGCAACTTCCATCTTTTCATGTACTGTATATACATACCTGCTACTGTATTTTCCACTCCATGCATCTGATGAAGTGGGTTTTAGCCCACAAAATCTTATGCCCAGATAAATTTGTTAGTCTGTAAGGTGCCACAAGGACTTCTCGTTGTTTTTGCTGATACAGACTAACACGGCTACCACTCTGAAACCTGTGACTAGCTAGGAATTTAAGGTCAGCCACTATGACACTCCCTCACCAACCCAGGCAGGGGGCCCAGTTTAGGAGGGGTCTGGCCAGAGTAGGGACACCCTAACCTCCACATTGAACTCTAACCCTGAGGTCACTGCCTCACTCCTGTATGTAGCGTGACCCTGCTCCCCTGCGAAGGCCTCTGAGATCATTGCTTTTCCCCTCCTATATAATCATAATATTTACATATGTGGACATCAGGTTTTTCACCGTTTTTTAATCAAAATCAACAGGATCCTGAACAGATGATGTTTTCAAAAAACATCATGTTACTGAGGGGTAGACATTCCATTGAATTGAGTGTAAGGCCTCACTTTGCTTGGCCCACTAGATTTCCCTGATTTTATTTGGGCTAAAGAATGACTACAGAGCTGGACAATGGTCGAGTTTAGATGAATTCACACTCCTGCTGTGGGACCTGAAAATGTCAATCACTATTTTAGAGATAAGTATGGATGTCGAGGTCAACCAGAGATCCCAGTAGGCTTTTTATCATTGATGGGAAGGGCTACTCATCTAGTTGTCTAAGTCCCTTATACTAAGGGACAGAACCATGGTTTCCCAATGCACAGACATCCACTGCGGAGATGCGAGACAAAGACACCCAAGACAAAGGAAGGTAACAGTGCACTAATGAGGCTCCTGATACAGAGAATGTCTTGCACAATGATACTGGCCCATAGTTATAGATCAAGAATTACTGAGTCATGGCACCACTTTGACCAGAAAAGTCACAGTACTTGGGAAGAGAGTTCTTCAAAGACCTGCTACATAAACATGCCAGCAAAGTGAACGTGGTACTCGACAGCTGAACTGACTCCTGACTTCTAGTGCAAGGTGTCAGGGAATAAAACTAAATCAGAGATCCTCAAGAGCAGCGTGATATGGTCCTTGACATCCAAGCTTGCATAGCATGATAACACTGTCAAGTTTCAAAGACAATGAACTTCCAAGAGGCACAAAACCTATATACCTGGCACTGACACCTCCAAACATTAGTCCCAACAGGTGGAGTTTCAGGAGACTCAAGTTTTGACATGTGCAGTTACTGGACGCACAGCACATAGCATGAATGCAACTGTAAATCTCTTAAAGGGAAAAATAGGTACAAAGTGTTCTTGGCCACCACAGAAATGACAGAAGGGCACAGCTTAAAGCGGATAAGTTATGAGAAAGATAAATTCTCTCAAGAGAAAAGACAGAGGCAGTGACTGCCATCACTGAATACCTGCTCACTGCCTCTTGAATTCACAGCAACAAGCCGGTGGATGGAGCCATGCCCTTTTGTAAATTTTCATATCAAGATCAGCACACAATGAAAGAGGCAGAGTACTCATGTATCCCCAGACACCGCTAACCCAAAAGTTCTGAGCGTGTTCACTTATGTAGCAGAAACCCATGCAAGTAATGCTCTTAAGAACTTACAAGTGTATATACTTCCTTTACAACTCAGAAATGCTGTACTTTGACTCTGCTTTTCCATCAGAAAGCATCGGACTCACTTTTAAGTTGCATCAGACTGCCAAAATGGAGATTTCCTGTTAAGAAATTGTTCTTTAAATATAATTTTAGTGGTTGTTTTGTAATTAAATGTAGTGATCAGATCATCAGTTTATTACAAGGAACTTCTCATCTTTGTGGTGAGTTGGGTAAGTCCATTTGGCTCCAGACACACGACAACACTTCACCTCTAATTTAGGTAATCTTTTCAATAACTGCTTAAATCAAAAAGGGACCTTTTTAAAATGAAAAGCTTACCTTATATTGAAAACCAGAATCCACAGGAAATATAAAATCAGAACTAGCATTTTTTTCAAGCCTCTGGACTTCTATTGTTAGTGCTAGTAGGAAAAAAAACGCATCTGCCATCTTCCTAAATACTAGGTTAAAAACCTAACATTTTGCAACAAAATTATGTAAAATCATTCATACACAGTAAACATTACAATGTATCTCTATGCCAAAGCAAACTTACCTGTCTTGTGGGAAAATAAGAAGTTGTTCTGAGTTGTACAGTTCCTGCAAAACGTTAGAGAGAAACTGCCCCCACCATCTTTCACCTCCACACAGCTGAACAAGTAGAAGGCCAGTGTGCAACCGTATTTTTGGGGTCCCACTGATACACAGATGTTTAAATAACTCTTCACAAGCCTGAGCATGAAACGTACTTTGCAGAACCACAGGAACAGAATGCCCTTATAAGAGAAGGAAATCAAATGAAATGCATATGGACATTTAAGAGAAGAGGTGTTTGTCTTCAGATTTTAAAGAGTAGCAAGTTACTACATTCATAAGGAATGCTATAAATTGGATAAAAAAAATTTCCAATCCATGAATGCAAGTTAAAAATAAACAGTCAAATGGTATCCATATAAAAACATTATAAAAGCTTTACATTTATTTTTTGTATGCTTCATTATGTATGGCTCGTTTAAAAATTAAAAAAAAAAAAAGCATGCTCGGTTCTCCAGATTGCTAGTGAAGTAAGCTCAAAGTTACAAGGATTTTTCCTATATTGATAATTTTATGTTAGAAATTTCTAACAGTCAAAAATGTGACTATTAAAGGCGAAGACTAAAATTTTCAAAAATGCTGAAGTGACATAGGAGCTTAAGTCCCATTTCAGTGACTTTTAGCGAGACTTCAGCTCCAAAGAACTACAAGGGGATTTAACTGCTTAACTGCTACTTTAGGCATCTAAATCCAAAATTATCATAATCAAAACCTTCACTCAGCTGTCACCTAACTTTATAGTCACCTAAATTTCCGCTGATTAAGTCCCTAGGGTGCCTAAAAATCTGCTGGTGGGCATGTGCCTATTCACCTACTAAGTCCTGACACCCAACATCTAATTTATGCCTAAACCCTGGAGGGATCCTAAAACTAGGCTTTCCCCTTTGAGGCCCAATCCAGTAGGTGTACTCAGAGGCCACCTTGGAACACACCTACCTGAGTGTGCCCTGCACAAAATATGTGGTGGTGCCCCCCTTTTTACTCAGTGGCCCAGCAGTTAGATCACTCACCCAGAATGTGGGAGACCCAGATTCAAATCCCCTGGGAGCAGCAGGGATTTGAACCTAACCACCGGGCTATGGAGTATTCTAGGGTGGGTCTAAATCTCTCCTGTTGCAGCTGTTCCATTTTGTATAAAATACTCATTAGGCCAGAGACAGAGGAAAAAATGCTCTATAGGTCAGTGGTTAGAGCACTCCCTGGGAAATGGGAGATTCAGGTCCATATCTCTGATCCAATGAATTTTTAAGTATTTTATGCAAAGTGATTGCTAAATTATGTTACCCAATTTAAAGCAGGATGGACTGATTTAATTTACCAATTATAATTATGACCTAATTAAGGAAGCAAGGAGCTTGCATTACAATCAATTATTTTAAACTTGTTTTACATTCGTACGTTTTAGTTATTTTCCTAAAGAAAGGTTCAACCTCATTGGTTGGTATAACCATTACAACATGTTGATGTGCAACCAAAAACAGACTTTATACTAAATTCAGTGGTACCTTTTGCTAACCAGAAAGCTACACTAAAATCAGATGTAAGCATTTATATAGTTTAACATACATTTATTCAGATTCCTAATTTTTACTTATTATGTTAAATGAATGATGCATTTCTTATTTATTAGATAAGAAAAATTAACACTGCCTTTGGACAGAAACTTGGATTGAAATCAATGGGAAGTCGATACCTTTTTGAATGCCTGCTTAGGTGCTTTTGAAAATCCCATTCAGCACCTACCTGCATCTTTAGGTGCCTATATACTTTTGAAAATCTGGCCTCAGGCCTTTGAAGTTTTTAGAATTAGTAGACCTCACTCTCCCACTGGGTTTTTATTCATAAGTTGGAAGAGACAAGCAAACTTCCCTGCTCATTTCAACTCTCAATAGCTTTATCCACTTTGAATGCGCTAGTCCAAATCAAGAAAATATTCTGCTAGCTAAATCTGAAACCAAAAAGGAATTAAGGCAAAAGCATCCCTACATAACAAAAATGAAGTACTTACAGTTGGAAAAATGTAAATACGAGCATTCGCAGCAGTATGAAGACTTAAGACATGTTTAATGCAGTACCTGATATTGTGATATTTATAAAGCTTGAGTTATCCTCAGAAATTAAAATTTTCCCCCAATTCTGTAGATAATTAAAAAAGCAGCACCCTTTATCTCATTAAAAGTTGACGAGAGCAAATCGATGCAGCATATTTTCATTTAAATGATTTTTTAAATTATAGAAATTTAGGCCTTAATGTAGGTTGTCAACTTCAAATTTAATTTTAAACAAGTCTATTTTTAAAAGGGAAATTTAAATAAAATAATCCATTTTTTACATTTCTTTTTTTTTTTAAAATCATTTATTTTTGTCCTTCCTGATTTTATAGTAAATGTGACCTCAATACAATATAAAAAGCTTTCTATGTATTGTGTGGGTCAATAAACATGACCACTTCTAGCATATCTTCTTGCTCAAAAAGCTAACTGAAGAAATTAGCAAATTAAGCTTTTCAACGTTTCTGGAACACTGGTAAAAGTGTTATTGAATATTTTAACTGATCTATTTGCAAACATTAAAAAAACCACTAACCATTGGAGGAATGAAGTAAGCTAAGTAAAGTATCCAGTAAGTATCTGATGATGGTGCGTAACTGCTCTGTGGAGGACATCTGAATCAGCTCTTTTGGGTCAGGTTGTTCTTTTAGTGTCTTCCTGCTTGCACCTAAAGCTACTTTGAGCCTCTGTACAGCATGATGGGCCAAATTGAGTTGAAGCTGTAGCTGAATGCAGTCCTGGTAAGCAGAAAACACTCTACTGTCCTCCTCTACTGCCTTATCTGGCTTTCGCAAAAAATACTGAGCATTGTTAGCACTGTTGAGTGGAGGCAGGTCAATGCTTTGCAAAAGGATTTCCAGTCTATGGCATGCCAAGTTGTACCTATAGGGGGAAAATTCCAGCACACCTTTCAACTGAAATTCACATATAGCAACACATATTTAAGATTTAAATTGCTAGAAACTGAATATTTGTTACTTTATATACACTATTAAATAAAATACTGAAAATGGAGGGAAAGAGGATATCTAT
This sequence comes from Lepidochelys kempii, assembly GCF_965140285.1. NCBI lineage: Eukaryota > Metazoa > Chordata > Testudines > Cheloniidae > Lepidochelys > Lepidochelys kempii. The sequence continues at coordinate 147,444,886 of NC_136382.1, read as the reverse complement.
TTACTTTTTTTTAAAATCACCACTATGGAGCTTATAGCGTAACATCTGTACTACATTACAAGGCCAAGTTACACTGTCTGATATTTTTAAACAAGTCCTGGAAAGTAGCAATACAAAATTACTGACATGGTCTTTCCAGTGTTTATTTAAAACAAGTTTAACTGCATATTTGTGTACACATTTCTTCCCACCTGCACTGTATGTCTTCTTGCAATGCAATCATCATTGTTAAGTGTTGGTCAATTTCTGGCTGGTTTGCAGCTTCACCTTCTCCTCTTAGAGGATCATGCATTAACTTCAGTTCACTTTCCAATGGCAAGATATAGGTATGACCATAGTAAAACCCTAATGGGATTTTGGCTCTAGCATTTGTACTACCATATCGACCAATTACGGTGATCTGTAATGAAAGGTAATGTAACCTTTATTGTTGCATAAAGAAAATTTAACACAAATCACTTCCATTTGAAAGAGTTTAAAAGAACAAGAAATTCAAGAATCAGTATTTGTGGGAAAGCATTTTCATTTTTAGCTTATTTTTTTTTACCTTCATGAACCTGCAAACAGGTGGTGGTATTAAGTCATGTAGAATGAGTGAATGTGTGCTAATATCAGTAGCTACTACCAAACGTCTTCCATCCACCTCTTCTCCTAAAGTCCAAATGTCAATTGACAAGGAAGCCAAGTCTCCACAAGTGGGAATCAATACATCTGTCAACAGTACAGGTCTCCCAAAATCTAAGGTCACAAATCTTCTTGCTCCTATGAAAAAAGTTAGATGGGCTGAAAGCATCAGTACCATTCCAATTAACCAAAATACAAAGTCCGAAAATAGTGGTTTGATATATTGATTCAGTATAGTTCAGAAAGACTATATTTGTGAAAATTTTCAGTTTTACTGAACAAAGTAGTTTGTTAACTTGCAAACTGACTGAAGATGATCTGAATCATAGACATAACTTCACTTGCAAATAATAGTAAAAAGAGTCCAAAATATTTGACTTGGATCCACTGTACTGGTAATCAATTTATGCAGCAAAGTGTACACACACGTATGTACACATACACACAAAACTTAAATGCATAAAGGTATAAGAATAGGTGGTATACGTATACAAACTATTCTAAATCTTTTAGAAACCTATGAAGTGCTGGAAAACCTATTTGTTGCCCCTTCTTCACATGCTATACGGGCAAAACAGTTGCCTGCTTTCTCCTTAATTTCACCATTTCTATCACTAGAGTTTCATAACTTCTGCTTGCTCTAGAATAGGCAGCCATAGAGGGTAAATAAATAGCTAATATAAAGCTAGATATTTGTGCCCTTTGGCAAAAGTATTTCATTAAAGTACCTGTCTAGAGATCCCAACATACTTTCCTCTGCAGTATTTTTTCAGCAAGTGTCCTTGTACATTCAGCTTTCTTGGCATACGATGGTAACAAAGTCACACACGTTTATTTACAAAGCCAAATAGGACTGCAGCTACACTATTAATCAAAGTGTCCTAGAAAATATTCAACCTCCATCAGAAAATCCCATTACGCATAACCAAGATGTTAAGAAAGAGTTCTAGTTTTACCTGAGTGCATTCGTTCTATAATGATGGACTGATGAGGTGGAGGCTGAAGAAAATGTGAAGCATGAGATATTGCAAGAGCAAGTCCAGATCCAAGTGGATTCTGAGGAGGAAGAAACACTAGTAAAATTAAGGTCATTAAAATGTATACTATTTTGTATGTATATGAAGGTCTTGTTCATGTAAGTGTAAGAATGAAAAAAAATTCAGTCCCTTCTATTTACAAGTTTGATATTCTTGACATCACTTACACTATATTTTGCACTAGTATGCACCATGAGGAAATACTAATACTAATCAATGGATTCAAACCCACTGAATCCTTGTTCAAAGGATTAATATTACAGCTACATGGTTATGTTACCTCCTATATAAGGAATCTATTTTCTTTTAATAGAATATCTTATTATAGATATTCTTATCTTATAGATATATCTTATTTAATAGAATATCTTGCCCTGCTATAATAGGCCATATGAAAAGGAAATTTTATCTAGTAGTTAAATATTTACATCTCAACCAAAGTCGATAAACAGAATTGTTACTCATCAGTCAAGTAAAAAGTAAAACAGATAGTTAAATCCTGATTGTCTCATTTCTATTAGAAAAGTAATTACCGTTCTGGACTTGTTTGCATTTTTGTTATGTGCAGCAAGATTAACTGTTGGAGGATCAATGACTGAGCCAGGGAAAAGCTGAGCAAGCTCTGCACTGATAACAGCAGAAACTGCCTCATTTGGCGGAGTCAAAGGTGGAGTCATAAACAGAGGTGTTGTTTTTGGAGTGGGTGGAATGACATCTGAAGGATGAATGAAGAACCCTGGTGCGGCTACTGGGTTGGAAGGCACAGAGTTGTGAACAGGACCAACTGCTGATGCTGCTGCAGCTGCTGCTGCTGTTGTCTGATGTAGTTTTGCTTCCAGCTTAGCTTTCTGTAAGAAAATAAAAGCAGAGTATGTAGAGTAGACCAACACTGCCTGTAAACGTATTAGTAATATGCACTATGGACGGAGTATAAAACCTCAACCTTCATTTAAACTATGTAAAAATGTATGTTATCCAACTATCACCATTATGGTTCTATTAATTACCTAACACAAGCTGGAAAAATGGAACACTATTTAATCTGATAATGTTTATTTTATATGCCGTATTGTCGTAGCCCTATCTGTCCCAATTAGAGAGATCCAGTGGATGACATAATATTTTTTATTGGACCAACTACTGTTGTGTCTCTCACCAACATTCACTTTCAGATTTGTGTAATTATCCCAAAAATAAAATGGAGATTTATAATGCAAGAAGATTTCATTAAGGAAAAAGTAAAATTGCATACAAATCATCACTACCATATAAAATTTTTATTTTGTGTAAACTGGTACCATTATTAATGGCAACATCTCTTTCCTTTAATTCCAGTGTGGTTCCTTGACTATATTGTTCTTCTGCTTGTTAATCAAAACGATACTCTTTATGAAAGTGAATGACACTGATCAAACTCCCCACCCTCAAAACCTCACATGTACAAAAATAGAATTTGAAAGGCCAAAAAAAAAAAAAAAAAAAAATCGCATGGTAAACATTTTCATCATTTTGTTTAACGAATGTGATCCTCAGCCCAGAGCTGTTCCCTCCTCACAGGATACACTATGAAAATGGGGGAGGAAAAAAAAAGTATAGCTCTGTAACTACTTTCTCAGCTTTTGAAGTTTAGAGACAGCATGAAAAAATAGCCAAATAGCCTCCAACCTGTTGCTGAAGCTTCAAAAGCTGCTGCTGTTTCTCTTGCAGCACCTGGAGCTGTTGCTCGGCTGAGGCCATTGCATGAGAGAGAGACTGCAAAGCTACCTGGGCTGCTGAACTCAGTGCTGTCGAGGCTTCCCCAACCGTCCCAGATGAGAGGCCACCAACTGCTGGGGTAACCCCAAAGGTACTCACTGGCATGAAACAAAAGAAAAAAAAACAAACATGTATGTAGAAAAGAAGCACAAAAAGCACTTCTAAATGGCATCCTTAATTCCTTTATAGGTTAACAATAAAAGAGCAAGCTAAAAGCAAGAGAGAGAGAAAGTATCAAGTCGTAATTGTCTCACACAGCAAACTGGACAAAGTAATATTTTCTTGTGTGTTACAGAAGTTGCAGTTTATGCACTCTGTCTAAAATGTACATTCAACACATACCTAAATAAAGGTGTTACACTGGTTACCGTAACCGATTTCTTTTGCCATGTGGGGTTGTAATGCAAACACACGCTAATGTGCTATACACATTAGTTAAATTCAAACTTCTAAATTTACGTTTGAAATCTGGTTTCCTTCAGTTGTTTGTCAAATCTCTAAGAAAGTGTATGTTGCCATTTAACAACTTAAAATTTTAAACATTTACTCAACTTCTGAAATTGTTTGGGGGGGGGGAAAAACGTGTTGGATAAGTGGCATTCAAAAATCTAGAACACACTGATTTTTGTGTTTTAACTAAGTAGAAATAATAAAAGGTTGTATATACCAGTAAACGTACTTGCATCGTCCCTTTCTATCCTAGTCCCATCACTAGTTGAAACACAGGTAAAGTGCAGAGGCTCAACCTCCAGGAGTCCAGTAAGGGAGGTAAAACTACCCTCAGCTGCTGTACCACCACTAATCTTCCCATTCCCTGTAAGAAAAAAAAATATTTTGTTCATCATTTAGTGTTCTTTTGATAGTGGTCATGAGATTTTTCAAGTATGGACTGTGTCAGCAGTTAAATATAATCTGTGCACATTCTCATCTAACATTTCAGGAGGAAACAATTTAATAAAGATACTATAATATATACATTAATTTTTATAGAAATGTGTCTTTAGGTATAGGATTTTGAACATTCTAATTGTAGCTCTAAGTGCTATCTGGTCAGAGGATCAGGAACAAACAGCAGAAATAAGCTAAGAATGAAGGCTACACTCTTTGTTTGTGGAAGGATTGGCAAAATTTTGACTTGCAAAAAGTACATTCATCAACCCTAAGTAACATTTACTGTTAAGATCCACCCACACTCATGGATGCGTTTGGGGCAAGTTCAAAGATTTTTCTAGACCACGAAAGCTCAGTATTAGAATCCTTTACATTGGCCAGGAAGCCTAAGGAGAGTACTTCCAAAATTAACACTATAACCAGCAACATTTAACAGTCATGACTTCCATCAGATTATCTTCTGGCATTTCAAACATTAAGCCACAAGCCTAACTACCGTGATTTAAAAACTCTAAGATACAGAGGAAAGAACAAGTCTGAGAAGAGGCAAGAATGCATTTTAAAAGTATAATGTATTAGATTCAGAAGTTAATCAGCAGCTAACATCTCATTAAATATGTAGTATCTGGAGTGAAGAGAAAACCAGGTGGCAGCTTTGCAAGTTTTGGAGATAGATTTCTCTGTCCAGGAGATAGGTTGTGTCTACACTACCGCAGGATCGACGCTCCTACGATTGATGCACCCAGGGTCGATTTAGTGGGTCTAGTGAAGACCCACTACATCAATGGCAGAGCACTCTCCGGTCTACCCTGGTAGTCCACCAGGAATGAGACACATAAGGTAAGTCAACTGGAGAGCGTCTCCAGTCAACCCAGTGCGGTGAAGACACCGCACGCAGTAAATTGGCCTAAGCTACATCAACTCCAGCTGCGTTATTCACATAGCTGGAGTTGCATAACTTAGGTAGACTTACTGCAGTAGTGTAGACATAGCCATAGTTACCGACCTTGTTGAATGGTCAGAGATACCTTGGGGAAATTGCTTGTTAGAAAAGATACACGCTTTCTTGGATGGTGACTCTGACCCAATGAGCAATGGCAGCTCTAATGGGTTTAACCCTGCCCTTTCTTAGGACTTCCATAGAGTAAGCAAAGATTACCAAGATTTCTAGAAAAGACTGTTTTATCTTGGAAGAACTTTAGGACTGAGGGAGGTTCAAGTTATGAAGGAGAATTCCCTTGTGATGCATAGTTATCAGACAGATGGAAAGTAACACGATGTGTCTTAACTAAAATGAAGAGTGTGACGCAAAGACAAACTACTTAGTTTAAGTAAAGCTTGAGGAATAGTTCTGCTAAAAAAGGATTAATTTTGCTTACCCTTCTGACTGTGGCAACTATGAAAAAAAGACAAATCAGATTAACAGAAAATTGGGGATCAAGCAGGAACTCACATTAAGATTGAGCTTCGGTTTGGGGGCTATAATCTGCCACCTATATCAAGACAGCCCAAATAACTAAATATTACGCGAGTGAGTCATGATAGTGCCTTGTCTTCCACTGGTTTAAGACAGCTTTGAATGCAATGATCTAGCCTTAAAAGGTAAAGTTGATCTGACATTCAAATCAGGCTACTGTGAAAAAAAAGAGAAATCCCATAAGAAACAGAGAATGGTTCAATGGCTGGAGCACTTCAACTAATTATGGTAGGGTCACTAAAATGAGGTATTACCTATGTAGTTATACATAAGTGAAGACGACCACTTGATTGGTGTCCCTAGCCTCTGTTTGCCAGAAGCTGCAATTGGGTGACAAGGCATGGATCACTTGATGATAACCTGTCTGTTCATTCCCTTTTGGGGCACCTGCCATTGGCCACTGTCAGAGAACAGGATACTGGGCTTGATGGACCTTTTGTCTGACCCAGTATGGCCATTCTTATGATTCCCTTGGTAATTTTTTCTGACATGTTTATCCTTCAACTTAAGAACAGAGGAAAGTTTATTAACTCAATGAAGAGAGGTATGAGCAGATACTATTATCAGACATGGAAGTGGTCCAATACTGCAAAGAAAATAGATTTTATAGTTCTTAGTCACTATTACTTCTTTTGGGGAACTCAAAAATAGCATCCTCAACTAAAAATATTTTTAATCAGCTGAAAAATTGAGCTATTGAGTAAAGTAAAATTCTCAGTTTCATTAAGTTTATGGCAGACTGCTGATTGATCCCCTTGCTATGTTGATTGATCAAGGATTGATCCCCTTGCTATGTTGCAGGCAAAGTAACTTTTTCAAGTTCATGAGAAACAAGAAAAGATAATCCCACTTCAATCCCTAACTTCCTTCTAGGCTGAGGGGTGAAAGACCTCTAACTGGAGTAAAATTAGCTTCCTCCAAGAATAATTTATTCCAGTGATGGGGACAAATAATGTTAATCAACTTTCCAGAGTAGTTGGAGACAAAAATAGGAAGGGGTGGGCGGGAAGGATGTCAATTCATCATCTTCAGGACTGCTATCCATTAAGTGTCTTGACTTGATTTAGTCCAACCCCCTGCTCAAAGCAGGACCAACTCCAACTAAATCATCCCAGCCAGGCCTTTGTCAAGCCAGGCCTTAAACACCTCTAAGGATGGAGATTCCACCACCTCCCTTGGTAACCTATTCCAGTATTCCTTCCTTGGAGACTGTGCTTTTTGGCAGAGTTGTCAAAAATTAAGCCTCTTGGGGTTTTTTAACTCATCTAAATATCTCTTGATGCTTGACCTCCTTACTTGTCTTTTGGGGGAAGGGGGTTTAAGAGGGAACTCAGGCTTAGTCAAGTCAGATTCTTCTGTCTTTAGGGAATTGCATGACTGATGACAGTTAAACAGGGTGTGGATGACCAGCACCAGAGTTGTAATATTGAGCTGAGAGGCAGCTCTAAAAGCTCGTGACGCCAAGATGGATTTCTTCTGGATTGGTGAATGCACTTTTAATGACAACAGTGCCATACTGTGAAACAACTCATTGCTAGAAGCATAGGAAGCATAAAAATCAGTTTTGAGATGAAAGGGGAAAAGGAAACAGAGTTGAGTGGGAAGGAAATACCAACCACAAATGTATGGGTGAAACAAACAAATTAAAAAATTAATGCCTGAACAATAGAGAGAGGGTTTTCATAATGATGCATCACACAAATTAATTAGTATCATGTAATGCCTGGGCTCCACATTTGAAAAAGCATCAAAACAAGTGTCTACTTTAAAACCATAGGAGTCATGAACATCTATGTCACCAGACTCTATGCATGGAAGCAATTATCTTTAAAAAATCATGCAAACAAGTTGAGGCAAGTCACTTTCAGAGACAGATATGTGCTCTTCAGTTCTCAGAAGAGAATGTTTTACACTTTCACAAATCTACTCAAAGGTTAAAATACAGTCACTTAAATACTACAATACTAAATGCTTATTAAACCAATAAAAGAGAGGAAGAGATATTATTCTTAAGAGTTACTATTTTAAAAAGTTTTAGATCAAGTATCATTTTTTAAAGTGTGCATACCTGAAAGAACATCAGATAAATCAATTTCATCCGATTGTACACCAATGCTGCTGTTGTATACATTCTTACAGGAAGAGCCACTCATTTCCAAATCAAAAAGAACTGGATCAAAAGGTGAACTATATAATCCATATCTGCAAACAGAATAAGACAGTTGAACACTTCTTCAAACACCAAGCTATAAATTATTGAGAATGCATAGAGACTCAAAAAGAGACAAAAAGCCAAGTAGTTCATTTAGGATATTGGTTGTATTATTTCAGTGGACTAAAACTCACATACCTGTCATTTAATCAATGTATCTTTGAGGTTACCAATTATTCATATTTCACTAAAATCCTCTAAACTGGCACACATTGGTGGACAGCCTACTATCTTGATTAAGCAACTGTCATTAGAACAGTCACGAAGACTTAATACAATATTGTCTTGAAAGTATTCTTAAACATAAGAAAGCCATAGTCCCTTAGGAATTACAATTCATATGCCCAATAGCCACCCAGCAGCACAGCAGTATACGAACACCCACACATTACTAGCTGGCTGAGTTAAAGCAATAATTTAAAGATATACCACTTTTCTCCCAAAGCTCAAAGCCATTCAATCTTCCACAAAGATGGTGTTTTCAGCATGCCCTGCATCACTCTGGCAAAGAGAGGTGGTTGGAAACGTTCTGATGGAGCATATTTTCATCAGAAAAATGGCAATTCACTGAAAGCTAAACGTTGTGCAGAAACACGTAGATTTTGACTAATCTTCCAACAGTACCTAGGCGAGATTTCAAAACTTGCCTGCCAGCTTGCCTGCCTAGCTCCTCAGCAGCCCACTTAAAGGTTTACCTTTGAGCCTGAACCCCAGAGTCCACAATTTTGGGACAGTGCTGCCATACAGACTGTAAAGGAGCTACGGACCCTCAGGCTTCCCAACTCTCACAGCCCATTACCCCAAGAGTTGGGCAAACTCAGGGAATCAGCTGGCCTGGGAGTCTGGAAATCCTGGGACAGGCTTCAAGGGTCCACAGCTGTAAGGCACCCCATCACAGGGATTGCCCCAAGTCTGGGGACCCTCAAGACTTTCAGCCTCCACGGACTGCCCATGAATCCTGGAAGCACCAGCATCCCTGATTCCAAGGCAATCAGCACAGCATCTCTGCCATGCCAGAAACTCTGGAACCCTGGCAACTGTTGACTGAAATTGACATGATTCTTACAAGTTTCATCCCTGCCCATTACTGAATATCAGTGGTGAAACTGACCAGTCTGTGCTCTGAGAGCTTCACCACATGAAGTAGGTGGTAGTGAAGGAGATATCCATACTAAACATGTTGAACTGGCTATGATCATCATACGGTCATCCACGGTCTCTACATGTACTGTTCCACATAGCCCCAAAAGTCAGACCACCATACTTTTGCATGGACAGATGTCCGCTATCAAAGAGGACATCATGAGGTCCTTTTACAATGGCACAAGTCTTTCTCCTTTGGGATGACGCTAGCATTGATAAAGTCATTGCACTGATTTGCCTAATGGAAAAAGTAGTCATCAACAGGTGTAGCATGGGAACAAAAAAAGCTGCATCTCCTGACAAGAACATTATGTTGTGGCTACATATGTGAAATGTTTTAAAATATCATTTGGTACTTTCTAATGCTTGGGAAAAGGAGACACCCCAGAAGCTAAGACCACATGATATTTAACTCTGATCTAATGCTAGGCAATGTTGAGTCATTCAGAGGATCAAAACAGCAGTGATAGTGGAGAGAGTCTGGAGTACTTTGGAGATATTGGAGAGGTTTAACAGCTCATGCAAGGTTCAGCTGAAGTAGGGTTGAGGAGATAGTTGATGGCTACCTATGTGATACAGTCATTTCTCTCCCCCATCCCCCCATACATTCTTCAGCAGCTCAAGAGAGATATGTAACATCCACACTTCATCTATCCCTTCTCAAGCATTTACTCATGCGGCTTTTTCCCATGGCAGTAGCTAGTCACCAAAAGTGTATCTGCTCACTCAGAGACAATAGGAAGCTAGCATTAATTTAAATGAACACCTGCTTCTACATGATTATCAAGTATTATGCCATCTGATGGCAGTGATGAGAAAAAACAGAGCACAGAAGTTGTAGAGACTGAATACTATCGAACATATACTCCATAAAATGCTCCTTAGTGAAAAATTTACCAGTGGTTGTCATCTTATTTATAAAAAAAAAGCATGTGGCTACACATCACACATTTTTCCTGATGATTTGACTTCAATTATTTAAGAGTGTGGGAGAGAAGGGGAGACCATGCAAACACATTAACCTCAATAATTTGAAGGGACTCCTAGAAGACTACAAAGACGACATTTCATATTTTGTTCAATTTAAATACATACCATTACACTCACCTTTACCTTTGTAAACATGCAGCATTCTACAAATAAGTCAGTAGGAAAAACCTTTTTCTAATTTTTAAATATAGAAGCAGTTATGTTTTATACACATTTCATAACATGTGAACTGTACATGATGGGTGTGAAATCTCAAAAGGAGAAAAAGGCAGGAAGTTTGCCTTGATTAATAGATAAAGTCACACAGGGAATGCCAAGGAGCAGAGTAATCAGCTCATAACAAAGGCTGTGATATCTGTACACGTGATGAGAAAGATGCTTCTGCTGTTGTTCCTTAGCTCATCTCAACTGCAGAGGTATTGGAAAGGAAGAGAGATGGTCTCAGGTAACAGGGTCCCTGGACATCTAAGGCTTTTAGGTTAAAACTAGTACCTTAAACAAACACTTATTAGAAACTAACAGGCAGCATGCACAGATCACAGAGCATCACTAGCATGGTGTTAGAAAGCTGTGTAATGACTTGTGTTAATCAAATATATATATATACTCAATAATGTTAAAGAAATGAATATTCTAGTTAAGAAAACATGAAGGAATTTTTGCTTTTGTATGTGTTTCTGCTAATACAGCATTTCAGAATTTAGCTGAAACCGTTTCAGAGTTGTGTAAACCAGGAAACATGGTCTGTGCAATTTATTTGCAAAAAACCTTGGTCTGACTAAAGAGCAGGGTAAAGCAGAGTGTCATGAAATAATTTTTAACAACTTCAGGTGCCCACGAGCCCCTCCTAAGAAAACAAGCTAAGCAATAAAAACTCAAAGCCACAAAAACAGAGTCATAAGATAAAAACAACCAGATTAAGCCAGAGATGATGACAGCAGAAAACAGATGACATAAGTAGACAGATGAAAGTAAGTTTTAGTGGGATAAGCAAAAACATATTAGTTTAGGTTAGTTACTGGGGTTTATGCATGAGAATGTTTTAGTTGGGGGGGTGGGTTAGAATAGATAGGTACACAGATGAGGTTACTGGATAAGCTGAGTCTTTGCAAAATTATGGAATAAGAGATAAAAAATAGGTGATTTACAAGAAAGCGGAGAAGACAGAGGGGAAGAACACAGCAGCGATCAGAGATTTGACAAGAGTTGCCCTGTCCCCAGGAGAGGTAACTTGATCAATTCTCTTTCTTGCCTTAGCTGTTTTTCGTATATATGTAATTCATTGGTGATAACAGCATTGTCTTAAAACATACCAAATGAAGGCTAAAAGACACTGTTTAAACCTACATTGAAGTGGATCTTGTTTTTCACCCAACAACGAGCTCTCTTCATGAAGCTCTGCCTGACATGCAGTCAGTCATGTTCTTCTCTAACTTTAATCTCCAGATGCAGCCCCAAGTATCATACATTACAGTAGTTTGATGTTGAGATGACAAGAAAAGAGAACTGATGTTTCAATGCCCCCTCCCAGTTCCTGTTAAACCACAGTAATAGAATGCTTGTAAGCACTGAGTAAGAACAGCGCCTACTTCTAAGGAACAGCTCAACTACCAGATTGAATGAGAGTCTGGAACCTTAAAGTGACAGTGTCAAACTAAAGAAGTCATTGTATTTATATTTTATCTCCTTTTGTTACAAGTTAATATCTAATATTGAAAAAAATATTTTTCTGATTTTCCAATTTACTTTCTTTGACAAAATACTGTCTAGAGAGACAAGGTGGGTGAGGTAACATCTTTTACTGGTAAAGGAGACAAGCTTTTGAAGAACACAGAGCTCTTCTTCAGCTCTGGGTAGCTTGAAAGCTAGTCTCTCACCAACAGAGACTGGTCCAATAAAAGATATTACCTCACCCACCTTGTGTGTCTAATATCCTGAGACTGACATGGCTACAACTACACTACATATGAAATACTGGTCAATTTCATTCGGGGGGGGGGGGGGGGGAAGAGTTGGTGAGGACCCAGATGTAGGTATAATGCCTGAAACTAATTCTGTCTTAACTGACCAGATTTCAAGGTTATATCCCTTTAAGTGCCAGCCTGGGGGATTTACAGATTTCCATCTAGAGACTCAGGATCCTCTGTAATTCCTCCTCTATTCAAACCCTTCACGTTTTTAATAAGCTTTACTAACATAGTGGTAAAACAAACCACAATTTTCACAGTCTGCAAGAAGTACCTCCAACAGTACAGGGCTCCATAGCACCAGAATGGGGTAAAGGAAAGTGCAACTTATGGAATTGCCAACACCAGTTTCCTTGATATCCCTCCCACGCTCTCCAGAAGTTGACCAGATTGGTCTGTTTAGTTCAAGAGATCGATCACTACCACAGCCTGGAATAGTATTTCTGTTTAATTTATACATGGACCCATTTTTCCAGGGAGTCAGTCCAGGAATTTGTCCTTTGGTACCAGCACTTTAAAAATATGGTGGACTCAGGAATAAATTGCAAGAGTTTGCAGGGTCCTGTGGCACTCCCCAATTTATAGCAGTATACACAGGCTGGAAGGATTCCATTTTTTAAATCGGTAAATGTCCATAAACATTGATTTCACCTTACACACATAGAAACAGATCAAAAAATATTTCCATCAATAATTGAAATTTACAGATCGGAAAAGGGGTGGGGGGAAATGATGCTTGGGAACTTAGAGTTTAAAGGGATTGACTCTGCATATTTTGACAAGCAATGATGACAATTTGCGTAAACAATTATAAAGTTTTAACTTTTTGAATCTGAATGACTACTAATTGTTGTCTGACCCCACTCTAATTTCCCCCAACTGTGAAAATGTAAATAGGTAAAAATCTTTTAAAATGCTTTAAAATAAACAAATTGATATTATCTGTTGAAATTAGAAAAATTAAAAGTCGAATTCTGTAAAGCCGAAGTATGGCTTACTTTCACACACTCAAAATAGGAAATCCTTTGGTCCGTATTGAGTTTGAGAGTTGCTGGTGAACAGATGCATTGCATAAAATATCACACAACATGTATTTGTATTTGCACACTTTAAACAGACACAATTACCTAATTCCCGTCTTGTCTCTGCACCAGTTAAATAACATTTCCCAGAACTGTGTTAATCAATGCTTGCTCATAAAACAAAATATTGCAAAATGAATCTGTTGAACAGCCATGTTCATTTCAACTTTTCAAAAACACACACAAAAATTAAGATCAGAAGAAAAAAGCCAGATCATACTTGTACCAATACTACAAATCATGGAAAGAAACAAATTTTAAAAAGTTACTTGACAGTGTCTAAGATCATTCAAAATACCATAAACTTTTTTTTTTAATTTGAGTAAACAGCATGCTTACAAGAAAATGTTCATACAAGTACATATTTTCCTCTCAATACCTTGTTTGAAGTAAAGCTTCCATAGGTGTTAGCCGGTCCTGTAACTGTCTGGACACAGCAGTTAGCAAGGATGCACAAGCTGTACTGCATCCAGCCAAATCTTCATCCTTCACATAATTCAGCAATACAAAATACCAATACACAGATCCTAAAGATGGGAACAGGAATTTCAATTCAACAGAAATATGGCTAACGTTGCATTCAAAAAAAGCTCAAAATTAATTAACAAAAATGGCAAAAATTTAAGTATCATAATATAGATAATGAAATGTAAAAACAGTCACTTCCTAAAAAATTCTAGCATTTTGTATTATTCAAGTATTTTAACCTCCAACAGAATTTTACATCAGCTCAACTTTAGAATTCAAGAAAAGGAAGTTCCCAGGAAAATGTTTGTATTAAAGTAGTTCAGTTAACATAGTAGAGTCAAAGTAATACTCATTAAATTTATAGTGTAAGTGTGTAACTATCTGTTAAACAATCCCTTTAGAAACATTCCCATACTAAAAGAAGTTAACTTTAAAAATAAGATTGCTACAGCAAGTAACATTAGTATATACAAAACACCAGTATTGCCTTAGTTAGAAACAATAACCATTAAAAAGAAATAGTATATTAAAGTTATATTACTGTTCATTAATTCACAGACATAGAAAATTAACATTTGATATAACTGACCCTTTTCTCTTTTTTGTATAACAGTTGCTCAGTTTTTCTAATTATGCCATATATATATATATATAATATATATATTACCTCGTCTCATATGTTGTATATATTATATACTATATATATTGTCTCATGATTAGTTGTATAGTATGCCATAATTAGAAAAACTATATATTCAGGACATCAGGAGAGAGAAACATACAACCATGTTTTATTTACATAGCAACACTATATATCAATGTTGTCTCTTTCTAATGCGTACATGATTTATGCTCGTGTTCTGCAACTAGGTGTGTACGATTCTTCCTTAAGAGTACTGTTTACACTGTAGAGAGAGTAAGCCAGCCACAGTTATTAAAGATAATGCTGTTTCAGCACACAAAGCATTAAGTTGTTGGGTTTTTGGTTTTTGTTGTTTTTTTGGGGGGGGAGGGGGTTGTTTCGTTTTTTACCTTAAGAACTATGTTTCTTGACAATTAACTTGGTCAAGGAGGTTAAGTTATTAGAAAATCAAATGTTAGATTTTGGTTTTTGGAACAATGTTTCATGGAATTTTATGTACATTACATTAACTTAATTCCATTCATTCCAATGCATTTTTCTTACATTAGCTATCCTCATACCTATATTTTCAAAATGTCTTTTACCTCAGCAACTAGAACAGTTACAGTTGCCAAGCTGTATGACATGGGTATGAAAAAAAGCAAAGGAAAATCTAAATTAGTTAACACATGATGAAGACTTTGACATTTTAATCTTATACACTTGGACAGAAGTAACCTTTAAGGCTTCGATTTTGTTACAAATAAATAGTTACAGTTACTGCAGTAATTCTATTTTGCCACTTAAGATATATGGCTAAAAAGCAAAAATTCAAACACATGCTTTATTTGCTAGTTATGTAATTTTAACTAAATTATTTAGTGTTAGACAGACAGGAGCAGCTAACAGGGGAGTTTTGTGAGGGACTTCTCCAGGTGAGGAGGAGAGGTTATGTGACCCTTGGGGTAAGTTTGTTGTCTGTTGTGTGAGTGTTTGTGTTTGTTGTGGTGTGCTTGCTGATGAACTGAAATACACCATGTGGTCTGTTTGTTTGGGGGACCGTGTGCTGACTGTGTGGGTGCTGAGCCTAGCGGCCTGCTAGGCAAGGCTGAGAGCTTCTTAACAAGACTTTGATCCCTAAGCCATTTAGCACCCATCAACCCTTAACCAGTGGGCGGGGCTACTCAGAAAGACCAGGGCTTTAAAAAGCCCGCTCCTAAGCAAGCAGAGGAGCTAGTGAACAGGAACGGCTAATGGGAGTTTTGCAAGGGAGTTGTGAGGGCGGTGGGGGGGTGTTACATACACTTAACATTCCTTAAACATCTTTAAACTGAAGCTAAAAAACATTCCCCGATAACAAAAAAACAACAAAGGAACCAGCTGCAGAAGTAAGAAGAGAATGCAGCAGAAGTCGAGCAATAGAGCGGGGGCTACCCAGTTTATTACACCCAATGTAGCATGGAGGATTACCTGCCCTATGGGCAGGTGGCATGTGTGTGCATTCAGTGCAAGGAGCTCCTGGCCCTCAGAGATCATGTACAGGCTTTGGAGACCAGGGTGGCTGAACTAAAGGAGCTAAGGGAGACAGAGAGGTACACAGATGAGACTTTCCAGGACACAGTAGAATGGTCCCACCCCCGGACTGACAGCCTCTCTGCTGTTGAGGAGGATGAAAGCCTCAGGGAAAGAGAACATCCAACTGGAGCAGAGGGAAATGATCCCATAGTTGGGACCCTCCTTCCAGATGATGATGTGGTATCCTCTCGTACTGAGGATACCTCTCCAGGGGAGGGAACTCCAGTTATTAGGAAGAGACAGGTATTAGTAATGGGCAATTCGATCATTAGAAACAGATAGCTGGGTTTGTGATGACCAGGAGAATCGCATGGTGACTTGCCTGTCTGGTGCAAAGGTTGCAGGTAGTAATTCCATGCTTGAAGAAGAAGAAGAAGAATATAGCAGTAGGGATATATTACTGACCACCTGACCAGGATGGTGATAGTGAAGGTGAAATGCTCCGGGAGATTAGAAAGGCTATTAAAATAAAAAGTTCAATAATAATGGGGGATTTCAACTTCTCATATTGACTGGGTACATATCACCTCAGGACAGGATGCAGAGATAAAGTTTCTCGACACCGTAAATGACTGCTTCTTGGAGCAGCTAGTCCTGGAACCCACAAGAGGAGAGGCAATTCTTGATTTAGTCCTAAGTGGAGCAGAGGATCAGGTCCAAGAGGTGAATATAGCTGGACCACTTGGTAACAGTGACCTAACAATTAAATTTAACACCCAGGTGGCGGGAAAAACACCACAGCAGCCCAACACTGTAGCATTTAATTTCAGAAAGGGGAACTACACAAAAATGAGGAGTTTAGTTAAACAGAAATCAAAAAGGTACAGCACCAAAAGTAAAATCCCTGTAAGCTGCATGGAAACTTTTTAAAGACACCATAATAAAAGCTCAACTTAAACGTATACCCCAAATTAAAAAACATAGTAAGAGAACCAAAAAAGAGCCACCGTGGCTAAACAATAAAGTAAAAGAAGCAGTGAGGGGCAAAAAGGAATCCTTTAAAAAGTGGAAGTTAAATCCTAGTGAGGAAAATAGAAAGGAGCGTAAACTCTGGCAAATGAAGTGTAAAAATATAATTAGTCTCCAGAACCTGATGGTATTCACCCAAGAGTTCTGAAGGAACTCAAATGTGAAATTGCAGGACTACTAACTGTAGTCTGTAACCTATCATTTAAATCAGCTTCTGTACCAAATGACTGGAGGATAGCTAATGTGATGCCAGTTTTTAAAAAGGGCTCCAGAGGTGACCCCAGCAATTACAGGCCTGCAAGCCAAACGTCAGTACCCGGCAAACTGGTTGAAACTATCATAAAGAACAAAATTGTCCGACACATAGATGAACATAAATTGTTGGGGAATAGTCAACATAGTTTTTGTAAAGGGAAATCATGCCTCACCAATCTACTAGAATTCTTTGAGGGGGCCAACAAGCATATGGACAAGGGGGAATCCAGTGGACCCTCACCAAAGACTCTTAAGCAAAGTAAGCTGTCATGGTTCTCTCATGTATTGGTAACTGATTAAAATTTAGGAACCAAAGGTTAGGAATAAATGGTCCGTTTTCAGAATGGAGAGAGGTAAATAGTGGTGTCCTCCAGAGGTCTGTTCTTGGCCCAGTCCTATTTAACATATTCATAAATGATCTGGAAAAAGGGATAAACAGTGAGGTGGCAAAATCTGCAGATGATACAAAACTACTCAAGATAGTTAAGTCCCAGGCAGACCATGAAGAACTATAAAAGGATCTCTCAAAACTGGGTGACTGGGCAACTAAATGGCAGATGAAATTCAAGGTTGATAAATGCTAAGTAATGCACACTGGAAAACATAATCCTAACTATACATATAAAATGATGGGGTCTAAATTAACTGTTACCTCTCAAGAAAGATCTTGGAGTCATTGAGGACAGTTGTCGAAAACATCCACTCAATATGCAGCGGCAGTCAAAAAAGCTAACAGAATGTTGGAAATCATTAAGAAAGGGATAGATAATAAGACAGAAAATATCATATTGCCTCTACAGAAATCCATGGTACACCCACATCTTGAATACTACGTGGAGATGTGGTCACCCCATCTCAAAAAAAGATATACTGGATGTGGAAAAGGTTCAGAAAAGGGCAACAAATATTATTAGGGGTACGGCACGGATGCCATATGAGGAGAGATTAATAAGACTGGGACTTTTCATCTTGGAAAAGAGACTACTAAGGGGGGATATGATAGAGGTCCATAAAATCATGACTGGTGTGGTGAAAGTAAAGTATTATTTACTCCTTCTCATAACACAAGAAAAAGGAGCCACCAAATTAAATTAATAGGCAACAGGTTTAAAAAAAACACAAGGAAATATTTATTCACACAATGCACAATCAACCTGTAGAACTCCTTGCCAGAGGATGTTATGAAGGCCAAGACTATAACAGGGTTCAAAAAAGAATTAGATAAATTAATGGAGGATAGGTTCATCAATGGCTATTAGCCAGGATGGGCAGGGATGGTGTCCCTAGCCTCTGTTTGCCAGAACCAAGGAATGGGGGACAGGGGATGGATCACTTGATGATTACCTGTTCTGTTCATTCCCTCAGGAGCACCTGGCATTGGCCACTGTCGAAAGACGGGATTCTGGGCTAGATGGACCTTTGGTCTGACCCAGCATGGCCATTCTTCTACTTTGCTTACAGCTTTTTTGCTTGTAATTACATGAGTGTCATTAAAATTAATTTTACAGTTACAAGGGGAGCCTGTTGACCCATGAACCAACCAAAGAGTGCAAGCAACTTGTCACTGGATCTAGGACTGGTTCTCAGACTGTGGTAACTACACTCTTATGGGCTGTCTAATTAACTAGTTATCTAAATAAATCAAATCAAGCTAAGTGATCCTGAGATCTCTCTAATTATTAAATCAAACACTTGTTGGTAACACTAGGCATTCTGCTTTAGAAAACAACTTCATAAAAATCAGTCTCTAAACTAATTTAAATAGAAGAGGCATGCTTATGAAATGGAACATTAATACATGGGTATTTCACAGGCTTGGCAAAAAGCAATCGATACTAATCAAATAGAACTTGTTCTTCTATCAAACAGGAGTGAGGGAAAACATATCTAGTATAAGTATACAATATGCCTATGACAGCAAAAATATTTTATACATACCACCAGTTGCAGCAGCAGGTAGAAAAGATATATTGCCAAGCAAAGCCTTCAGAAGAACAGATCCAAATCCCTGCTGACTTGGGTCACATTTGCCATTACTATCAAAGAAAACAAACAAACAAACAAACGATCTATGAAAGTTCATATTTCATTCTTCTTGTAGTCCCTAAGCATTATGATACCACTGCATTAAATGTTCTAAGGAGTTAGTGATCAATCATAGAATCATAGAATATCAGGGTTGGAAGGGACCTCAGGAACCTCTAGTCCACCCCCCTGCTCAAAGCAGGACCAATCCCCAATTTTTGCCCCAGATCCCTAAATGGCCCCCTCAACGACTGAACTTACAACCCTGGGTTTAGCAGGCCAATGCTCAAACCACTGAGCTATCCCTCCCCCCAGTTGTAAACATGTTTCCACTAGGGGAAAATAAAATTAGTTGAGAGAGGCTTACTTCCCTTGTAAACATACCTGAGCATATGTATTCCCATGTGAATGGCTAGTATATTAACTTTTCTAACTCCCACCACATAAAATTATTTTGCACATTTAACTACAAGGAATAACAAGTAAACTCTAAATAGAATTAGCCTCAGAACATGTGTTTCACCAACCTTATGCATAGTGCTAGAAACCGTGCACATTTGTGGGCTATGCTCCGACCTGCTTCAAAGAAGCACACACGTACTATATCAGAAAGACATTTACGTGTTTTAGAAAGTAGGCTCTCATTCCCATCCTTTGAGCTGTTAAAAAAAAAAAAGTACTTTGGAGAATTATATAAGCTTTTATATTTAGAAAATTTGATACTGAAGAATAACTACATGCATTTAATTGAAATCTCTCTTCTACCTGCCAGGTCCATTTGACTGCACTCCTGCCAGCCAACACAAGGTGTCTAACACAAGGCTTTGAGCGTGTTCTGTGGTCAGACCATCATCTGTCTTTTTGCAAAGTGTGCTAAGAAGTTTTTCATGGAACTCTGAAAACTGTAACATGGCACAGCGTTGAACTCTAAAGAAGAAGAGATTAGTAACAGAAAAAAAGTTCAACTGTTCAAGTAAAACTGATACTCTTAGTGCCAATGCTAAGTTTTGTTTAAAAACTGGGCAACCTATGAGCTAAGAATGGGGAAAGATTTTTCCTCAAAAAGTGAAGTCTGATTCATTTCAATCATCTAGTTTACAGCACTGCAACACAAATCCCTGCTAGTTACATTTGCATTTGAAGGCCAGAAAAATTTCTCACTACCAGAATATGTTTAAGCATACACATTTATGGTATTCTTTAAGTGAAAATATCAATTTTTGATATCCATTACAATTTACACAGTATGAAGATTTAAGACCCATATATGACCATTTTAAATTTTTTAATCATTTTCCTGTCAACTAAATTTAGCAACAAATACCAACTTTCAGATTATAATTTGCCATAAATAATGAAGTTAAAAACCTAAACATTTAAGTAAAACATGTTTACAGAGAGACAGGACTAACCTTTCCTTTGAAACAGAAGTTTTTTTAAATCTTCGAATAGTTACAGAGACCTCTTGAAGTAAGTCGCAGCCTCTCAGATTGTCTGATTTTCTTGAAGAATTGCTGGCTTCAATTTTATTGGATGACTTTTCCTGACAGGTCAGAAAAAAACCAAAAACATTGGTTTCAAGAGTTACAGCACTCATGATTCTTTCATTTATGCATCTTGTTCAGATGAAAGTGCTGGGTAATCTAAATTCTGAAATATCTATTACTTGTTAATGGTACTGTATAGACAATAAGTGTATTCTAGCTTTATTTTTAAGCTAATAACTAAGCTAAACAAGTTTCATTTGTGCCCTAAAGATCCCTAGACTCAAAGTGTGACAGACTATAAAGAGGAGTAAGTTCCAAAAGTAAAAACCCTCAGTTGAAAAAGCTCTGGCTTTTCGGTGATTGTGGAATGTTTCAGTTTGGGAACCAAAGGAAGGAGATTCCTAGCTTATTTTAACTGCTGTATTGGGGTAAAAGTTGAGGGGTAATTTCAAGTAGCTTATTTACTGAGGGCCATGCATGTCATTGGCACTGTAAGATTGACAATGGCCCCCCTGCCCAAAAAAAAAAAATCTAAGCTAGACAACAGTTCAGACAGACTGAATACTTGAACAACGTATGAGAATCTGGTCAGATCTCAGAGCAATTTGATTATATATTATAGGTGGAGCTGACAGCCTTGCTTATTATTAAATCTGCCTGAAATTTCCCATTGTGAGACACCACTGCCAACTGCTTATAACTGCCAAACTTTAATCATCTGTGTTAAAGTTTTCCATGTTAGGTGTTTGCTTCAGGGTGCGTTTTTTTGAAAAAATTCAGCCAAGACTAATCAGCTGTTTCCTGAGAATGAGATGAGGGAAGAATATGTTGCTTTGCCCATGTTAAATTCTAGCATCATCAACTTTTTCAAGCTCTAGTGCCCTCATGCTTTGGAGCAGGGGCTTGAAATTCGACAAGAGATGGCCTTCTGACTCTTGCTGTCCCTGTGAAAACCCCACTTCATCCAGGGGCTAAGGCAGACTTTCCCTGCAACTGCAGCTCTGGACTTGGGCTGGCTGTGCCAGGTCTGGGCACCTGAACTGACAGCATGCAGATCTGTCTCTCCTGTGCTCTCCATGGCCTGGCAGCATGGACGATGAAGCTACCTAATTCAAACACAGAGGAATCAAGAGCCAGACCTGCAAAGGGGTAAAGACAGAATAAGCTGGGACAAAAAGCCATGAGGAAAAGGAATTGATGCTGTGACAGGAAAAGGAGGAGGAGAAGGAGGAAATGGGACTGGGATTTGCAGTTAGGAGAGAAAGACTGTCTGGGCAAGGAGACTGGGAACCAGAAAGAATGACTTTAACCTGACAAAAACTGGGATAAGGAGCAGGGGTTTCCGGGGGGGGGGGGGGGGGGGGGGGGGGGGGGGAGAAACACCACACTAGAAAGTGGCCCAGGAGCACATGGGAACCCGGAATGTGGGCAGGGTGGAGGAGAAACCAACAGATCAGTTAAGGAGTCATAGGGAGAGGAACTGGGATTATATGGGCAAGTAGACTGGGAAGAGAAACCTGAGGACTAGAAATTGGGGCTGGCTAGGTGAAGACAATAGGACTAGGACAAGGCACCAGGGATGGGGAAGATAGGAACAAGCTAGAGGGATGGAACAGAAAGGGGCGATGTTTGGAGCGGAATGGGCAGAAGAATCTGTGCCCCCTATAGAACACTCCCCTACAAAGCCTGGAATGGGCTCCAAGATTCCTCCAAGACTCACCAGACCTCTGCTTTCAGGAAATACCTGTGAAACCCACTGGTTTATCCCTATCCCTCTCTCGTGCTGATCTAAATGAAGGATGACAACCTATCAGTTACTCCATCACCGTGTGGTGGATCTAAAGGTTCCTACCCTAATGATGCCCTTGTGAGGGTGAACATGGGTCAACATGATGAAATTTTTTTTAATCTAGGCAATTAAACAAAAATCCTACATTAAAACAACCTTAAAGGTTGCAAAGTCAAGTTAGGAAAATATAGCATGTGGTCATATAACTAAAGACTATCATAATGCCGGTACAAGGGAGCTCAAAAAAGGTTGTGCAGGCAACCTAAATTCTGGTATTTCTTATCTTTTTAGTGCTTGAGGTTGTAGCCTTAATAACCATCTTTTAATGTAGGACTTTTTTTTTTTATACCTAAACTACAGTTCTGGTAGGTATAAAGCTTAGATAGTTAATCAAAATTTCACTAGGATTTGTTTTAACTCTCTTATGGAACTGTAGAGAGAGACCTTTCATTTCCAAAATGGGGGTTTATACAACTGATTCTGAAGCTTTAATATATATAAAATGTAGCTGCAACTATGTTAATTATTCAATACCTTGCCTGCTGCAACTTTGGCCAACAGTGACGCAAGAGAATTCCCTTTACTACTTTGAGGTTTTAGAGATGGTATTCTTACAACAGGCCGGATTCCACCATTACAAATTTCTTCTGTTCCTCTGTCATTCACTGCTTTAACATGGATTAAAAATGAACGGTACTTGCCCCCAGCCATACCTAGAAAAAAACAAAAAGGAGGAAAGAGCTTTTACACCTGTACTATATCAAACTGAAGAGATTTTAATTTGATGGCTAACATTCACAACCATCTGAGTTAAGTAAGTATTTTTTTGGTAATTCAGTATAAATTCTAGGCATTAAAGAACAATCATTTAAACATATAGTAACTCCTCACTTAAAGTTGTTCAAGTTAATGTTGTTACATTGCAGATCAATTAGAGAACATGCTCATTTAAAGTTGTGCAAGACTCCCCTATAACTTTGTTTGGCAGCCGCCTGCTTTGTCCATTGCTTGCAGAAAGAGCAGCCCATTGGATCTAGCTGGTGGGGGCTTGGAACCATGGTGGACCAGCCTATATCAGCTCCCTGATCCCCTAAATTCCCTGTACAGCAGCCACCCAGCAGGCTATCAACTGCTGGGCAGTTCAGGTGTCCCTCCCCTGACTGCCATGTGCTGCTCCTGCCCTCTGCTTTGGAGCTGCTCCCGGGAGGCTCCTGCTCACTGTGCAGGGGCAGTAGAGGGGGGCAAATGTCAGGATAATCCCCTCCCCCCACTTCTGTACAGCAGCTTCTGTCTCAGCTTGCTGATCTACTTGAAAAGGCAGGTCACTTAGAGTGGGGTCAGCATACTTAAAGGGGCAATACACATCTCTCTCTTCCCCCTCCCTCCCTGCTGCCTTGTAGAGTGTTAGGCTACATTAACAATGTGTTAACCCTTGAGGGCTCAACCAAGTGCTAGTTCATCATTTAGCAGTAAGGCATTCCCTGGGAAATATCCCACCCTCTAACTTCACCACCTCAACCAAGCTTCACAATCATCATCATTGCTGTGTACAGTATTGTTTGTTTAGAACTTCGTGTATGTGTAGTCTTTTGTCTAGCAAAAAAAATTTCCCTGGAACCTAACCCCCCCTATTTACATTAATTCTTATGGGGAAATTGGACTTGCTTAACATTTTTTCACTTAAAGTTGCATTTTTCAGGAACATAACTACGTTAAATGAGGAGTTACTGTAGATTTATATTATGTAAGTGTTCCATAATTAACATGGTCTTATGGGAAATTAATCTGATAAATCCTAACCAAGATTGCTCAACTCAGAATTATTGGGTATACTCTAGTAATTCACATTTTAGAGAGACAATGTAATACATTAATTTACCTTTAACAAGCTTTGGACTTGTTAATGTCAACATTCCAGCATGTCCTGACAGATCCAGTCCAGTAGCCAGCCATACTGGACCACATAGTATGTCTTCTTTATGATCCTCTAAAAATGGACACAACCTAAGACCTTAAAAACACAACATAATTTAAGTAGAATTGATATGGACTCATCAAATAAGACAAGGTTACAAAGTAAGTTATTAATTTTCATAAATTAAATGGATATATATTAAACTTCAATTTAGACTGTAGAAGTTAGGTGAGCTGACACCTTTTAAGAAATAACTAAGCCATGTTCTAGTCAAATTATGTACTTTTAATTTTCAGAAAGTTCTTAAAGTACAGTTTTCAGATATACTGTACATGTAACACAGCTGATGCTCTGGAAAGATCAATATTCTGCACAAGTTTATGGCCTGTAGAATGGTGAACTGATATAGTTGTTTGAGCCACAACTATCACAGGTCCTAGTTAAAAAAAAACAAGCTCATGTTAGATTTCATTGGCAGCAGATGAAAATGTCAATTTAAATAAGCCAAAATGAGGGAGATGGGATCACTCCAATGCAAATACTTAGAGCCCTGCGCAGATACCAAATTTATATCTGCCGAGGAGCTGCAGGGCTCTATTGGGAATGGCAGCAGTGAAAGCAGCGGCATTTCCATCCGCTGTTCACAGGAGCCAGCACCCCACGCAGACAGCTCCTCCAGCATGGCTGCACCGTCCCTACTCCCACCCACTGGGGCAGGCACCAGGCTCAGCAGCAGCTGTCCCTGGGCACACAAGTCTGAGAGCATGCAAGCTGCTGAGCCTGGTGCGCACCCCAGTGGGTGGGACTGGGGGCTGTTCAGCCATGCTGGAATTGCTGCCTGTGCAGAGCGCTGGCTCCTGCAAGCAGCTGCCAGACATGCAGCTACTTTCGCCACTGCTTGTTCCTGGTAGACCCTTGCAGCTCCTCGGATACTCACTTTATATCCATGGATATAAATGTGGTATCCACGCAGGGCTCTAAAAATACTAAAACCATTATTGACGTTAGAGTCAGTCAACATCCGCACTGCAAATCCTCATTTTTCAGTTGTCATATTACAAACAACAAACTTTGGAAAAAGAAGAACAAAAGGTGATATTAGCAGTGAGACAACAGAAGAGCTTCAGAGAAGAATGACGTAAGCACTTTTATACAATGAAGTTGAGAGACTCAATTCTTAGGGAGGAAAAAAATCACGTTTGTATGCATTTGCATAGCACCTAGCACAATAGGGCACTTTGAACCTTATTAGGACGTTCAAGTGGAATCTCAGTATAAATAGTATTGCAGTTACTAAACTTTTTACACACATTACCACCACCTGAAGTATAAAACGGTTTTAAAAGAGGTAATCATGGAATAAGCATATGTAATCTAAGTTGTATTCTAATTGCTGCCTCATATAAGAGTATAGAATATTTATTTTATTTTTACCAGTTGAGGCGGAAAATACCAGTGTCAGCCACAAGCGAGGCCAAAAAAAACCCTGATATTTATTGAAACAATCAGATCACGGGTGACAAGAATACTTGAGACCATTACTCCTTGTTCTGTCATCAGCTACCACTGAGAACAATCTAGAGCCATCCTCTTTGGAACCCCCTTTCAGGTAGTTGAAAGCAGCTATCAAATCCCCCCTCATTCTTCTCTTCCGCAGACTAAACAATCCCAGTTCCCTCAGACTCTCCTCATAAGTCATGTGTTCCAGTCCCCTAATCATTTTTGTTGCCCTCCGCTGGACTCTCTCCAATTTTTCCACATCCTTCTTGTAGTGTGGGGCCCAAAACTGGACACAGTACTCCAGATGAGGCCTCACCAATGTCAAATAGAGGGGAACGATCACGTCCCTCGATCTGCTGGCAATGCCCCTACTTATACAGCCCAAAATGCCATTGGCCTTCTTGGTAACAAGGGCACACTGTTGACTCATATCCAGCTTCTTGTCCACTGTTACCCCTAGGTCCTTTTCTGCAGAACTGCTGCCGAGCCATTCGGTCCCTAGTCTGTAGCAGTGCATGGGATTCTTCCATCGTAAGTGCAGGACTCTGCACTTGTCCTTGTTGAACCTCATCAGATTTCTTTTGGCCCAATCCTCTAATTTGTCTAGGTCCCTCTGTATCCTATCCATACCCTCCAGCGTATCTACCTCTCCTCCCAGTTTAGTGTCATCTGCAAACTTGCTGAGGGTGCAATCCACACCATCCTCCAGATCATTTATGAAGATATTGAACAAAACCGGCCTGAGGACCGACCCTTGGGGCCCTCCACTTGATACCAGCTGCCAACTAGACATGGAGCCTTTGATCGCTACCCGTTGAGCCTGACAATCTAACGAACTTTCTATCCATCAATGAATGAGAGGTGATTGAAAAATTGAAGCGGGGCATTAGAATTAACACAGAAAATAGAATGACGGGCTGGGATAAATAGCAAGGACACAAGTACAGAGGTAAATATTTTTTCCCATCCTGATTTAACAAACAAACCTCAATTTTCAAAAGGAGGGGGCAGCAGGAAAAGGGTAAGAGGGGTGGGTAGTTGGATAAGAAGAGAATAGGACAAACTTCGGAATCTTTTTCTCTCCTTCCATGTACTGAAATTCTCATCTGCTCACCTCTGTGCGTGCCTCCTCCCCACCACCCAAACTCTCCTCTCCAAAACTTTCCCCTTATCTCAAACACACCTTGCAATAGTATCCTGGTTTTCTCTTTGAAAACCTGGTCACCAAATGAAGCAAAGAAAGAAGGAAAGTAAGACTTAGCTTGAAGGAGTAAGTGACAGAAGTTTGGAGTTTTTGATATTTATTCAGCCGCAACACTTACTTTTAGGCACTAGTCACTCCTACACAGATATAATTTGATACCTTTCTAGACACTTTCTCTCACATGTTTTGAGGGGAAAGCTGCTGTAATGAGCTAGATGAGGAAAGGACTGAGTGAGTTTGATAAGGCTGTAAAGTTAGTGTGCTAGTTAAAAGAACGAGGAGATTATATATATATATCTTCCTACTGTATTTTCCACTGCATACATCTGATGGAGTGGGCTTTAGCCCATGAAAGCTTATGCTCAAATAAATGTGTTAGTCTCTAAGGTGCCACAAGTACTCCTTGTTCTTTCTGCTGATACAGACTAACACAGCTAGCACTCTGAAACCTGTGACTAGCTAGGAATTTTGAACTGGATATTTTAAGTTTTGAAGGTATTGATGCTAAAACTAAGGAAAATTAGATATGCAGTGAAAAAAAAGTCAGTTTCCTTGAAAACTAGCTAACTCAAGCAACACTTAAAACCATGTTGCAGTGGAAGACATGACAGACCAGCTTGAGAGCTGCTAAAATGACCTATAGCTCCATTTCTAAATTAAAATAAAACCTTGATTTAACAATACCAAAAATCAAAGTCCCCAACAGTTAATTTTTGCTTTCAACAGCAAAGTATAGTCTCCACTGAAAGGAACAACTGCCAAATGTACTGAATAGGGTTGACCAGCATAAACGTAAAGAATGTGCTTTTTTTTTAATTTTAATTACTTGAAAATATTTACATAGAAGTTCCAATGTGATCTCTGAAGATTTTTCATATCATAGTTTCTCCATAGGGAAATAACCATATTAAACTCACATTGCGATTCCTCTACATCCATGTTCTGCATTTCTTCATTCAACTCAACCAGTGTTGGTTTTCCATTTCTTTCCATTTCAATACTATGAGCTGGAGATAAAGGAAAGGTGATCTGTCTATCTACTGCTGCTTCTGGAAAATAAAAAAATATTAGCAATGTTTGGTAAACATTGTGTAGTATTAATGAAAACCAGAAACATTAACTTCCATAGCAGATTTATTATTTAAGTTTTTGCTCAAAATTCACTGAAACCATTATCTCTACTAAAAAATCCTACAGCTGCTGACAAACTCCCTCATACTAAAATTAGAATAGAACTCAATTTATTAAATGAAGTTAGCCTTTGTCCTCAGCTTGTTTGTGAGCAGTTTATCAGTCTGAGTGTTATTTTTGAAAAATAATTTCTACCAATAATACATTGCTCTCAAGCAATTATTTGTTTTTGAGATTGAAAATCAGAGCTGCGTTTGTTAGTTTGATTGGACATACAGGTATTGTTTCTGTTCCCTAAGTATAACTCTTAAAAAATGGTTTCCATTGCAGATATTCTATTTCATAAACTCAAATTTTTACTGCTGCAAATATTCTGTAGCATGAGCTTCTGACCCAGTTTAAAAAAAAGAAACACACATAGAATACTAGCACAAAAGAGTAACACAACTGAATCTAATTCAATTTTTTATTTAAATAAACGTTATTGTAACATTGAGTTATTTGCCCAGCTCTAGTTAAACCCTATTTAGCTCTCCAGTTTTACTATTTGTATAACAAATTAAAAAAAAAAAAAGCCACAGAAGATGGCCCACAAGTAATAAGACCTAAACTTGCTGGGATAAATGAGACTGAATTATAAGGTCAAAGAGTAGCTTCATTTTCAGCCAAACCAGCAAAGAGTGGGGAATTTTCCCCATCTCTGGATGTGGTCACCAAGCATGCTTCAGTATCTTATAACTAATACTTCATATTGAGTCTTAAAGAACACAGGTCAAATGTAGGAGCATTTGTTTCCCTCTGTCCTGTGTCCATAGTTAAGCTGTATGTTGAAATTCTTAGTCATATTGTACTCTTAGAAAATATATTTTCCCCACTGAGACACTGCTACTCAAATACTGTTCCCTTGGATACACAGCAGCTTTTATGTGCTATTCTGAAAAATTAAATAAAAGACTCAGCAGTACTTCTTTATACCATTATTGAAAGCTATGACATAAGGAGTGGGATTTTTCTGAGAATGACTCTAAATTTGTTTTCTCTTAAATTCACAGTCATGCAACCTTTATTTCAATGGAATTCTAGTTTCTAGATTTTTTCTTCTCATAAGGGCACTCAGATGCCCTATAGCAGGGGCAGGCAAACTTTTTGGCCTGAGGGCCACATCGGGTTTCCGAAATTGTACAGAGTCCCAGCCCCCACCCCCTGACAGCTCCCCCCAGAACTCCCACCCCATCCAAACCCCCTTCCCCAAAGGCCCCCATAGGACTCCTGCCCCATCCAACCCCCTGCTCCCGGTCTCCTGACTGCCCCCCACCGTCCCATCCAACCCCTCCTTTCATTCCTGACTGCACCCCTGGGACCCCTGCCCCATCCACCCCCGCTCCCTGTCCCCTGACCACCTCCAAAACCCCCTGCCCCTGACTACCCCCCTCTGCTTCCTGTCTGCCCCCATTCAACCCCCCGTTCCCTGCCCTCTGACCGCCCCGCCCCTTAGCCACACCTCCACCTTCTGAGCACCTCCCTGAACTCCCCTGCCCTCTATCCAACCCTGCCCTGCTCCTTGCTCCCTTACTGCACTGCCCGGAGCAGCGGTGGCTACTGGCGCTACAGCCGCGCAGCCCAGAGCCCCGGGTCAGGCAGCCACGCCACCGCGCAGCCCAGAGCCCCGGGTCAGGCAGCCACGCCACCGCGCAGCCCAGAGCCCCGGGTCAGGCAGCCACGCCACCGCGCAGCCCAGAGCCCCGGGTCAGGCAGCCACGCCACCGCGCAGCCCAGAGCCCCGGGTCAGGCTGCGGCTCTGCAGCTGCACTGCCGCCCAGAGCACTGCACTGCCAGTGGTGCAGTGAGCTGCAGGGGAGGGGGAACAGTTGAGGAGGGACCGGGGGGGGCTAGCCTCCCGGGCCAGGAGCTCAGGGGCCGGGCAGGAGGGTCCCAGATGTGGCCTGCAGGCCGTAGTTTGCCCACCTCTGCTCTATAGTCATGGACACCTGCAAACTGAATTTCTAAATATGACTTGGAAGAATTATCTATTTTTTTTTAAATCCTTTGATTTAGAAAATAAAAATGTTATACACCTCAGAAGCTCTGTCATTTATGTCTGACACTGCAACTTTCTTTGAATGCATCATCAGATTCTAGTAGTAGGACAACATGCAAGTTCAGCTCAAACTGTTGTTGCTTTAGCTATACTTCTTTATAGAATACTGAGGTTTTAAAATCTGTGCTTATCTTTGACTATTTTAATGTTTCTCTCATTTTTGCTCCCCAATCTTTAATAAATGTTCATGTGTGCAAAGAAAGTTAAAATGCAAGATATTACTAAGTAAATGTAAAGTTGAGATATCTACAAATCTTTACTTCATCGCTAATTAAATCAGTAAAATACCAGACCTAAAAAGTAACAAGTCTGAGAAAAGAAGATGATCTCCTTTCTTACCGTTGACTTTTCCTAGCCCTGGAGCTTTATTTTTCAGTAAAGTCACTTGAAGCTGTGGAATGTTTGTTATGTTTGAGTTCAAAACAAATTTGAAATCCACGTGTCCAACCATACAGGCTTTTGGCAAAACCAGTTCAAAGACATGTTCATCCCAGCTGTTGCTGTTGGGGAAAAAATATTAGGTATTTAGTAACACCATGTCTACAAGTACACTACAGCCAAACAAGCAGCAGCATCCAGTTTATTTTCTGCATATACTTCTCTAGTGTACTGAGAAAAGATGTAGTTTTACATTAGTTAGTCTAAGCTTTCTTCATAGTCCCTCAATATCCACATGAATCTCTGAAGCAAAAATCAAGTATTTTAAACTGCAGTTAACCATGTCCATTTTATGTAGAAAACATTGAAAGCCAACTGATAAGATGCTGAATCAATGTGTTTGGCAATAAGTAACGGCGAAAAAGCACAGAACCGCCTACTACCTGCATTACAATACTGCCTCCATAAAACTTAAAATTTCTTTTGAGGCTTAAGTCAGTATTTAAAACAATGAAAATACTTTCTTAAACATCAATTGTCTTCCAATGGTTAAACGGTACCAAAGCACGATAGGATCTGGTTGGCATTCTTCACTGATGGTGTCAAACATTGTCACTTTTCAACAGTACCATGGCCACCTGCAGGAGGCTCAAAATACTAATTTCAATTCAAAATTTTGAAATACATTTGACAATTTATACAGGACGAGAAGTGCTTCTTACCAGGTGCACACTCAGAAGCCTGCACTGAGCAAAATGGGTGCAGCTTTCTTTTAATGAGTCATATTTTTCCTTTTGAGGCCAACTTGTTTTATACTGGAAGTGTAAACTTGAGACAATAAGTACCCCTCAAATGATTAAAGTTTCATAGTTTGACACACTAAGGTTTGCAAAAGTAGCTCAAATTGAAGAAAAAGCAATTAACATAAAATTAATCATGTTTCCAAGTGTTACATTACACACATTTTTAAAAGTAAGAGGAGGTTACTTACCTATAACTGGAGGTTCTTCAAGATGAATGGCTCCTATCTGTATTCTACTGAGGGGTTATGCACATGCTCCATATGCCTGGAGCCAGAACTTTTAAAAGTAGTAGTGTCCGTTGGTCCGCGCATGTGCCCTGCCACCGTCTTATGGTTTTGACTGAGGCAATAAAGGGCAGGGCAGACTAACTGCACCCTCAATTCCTTCTCCACCACAAATCTACCAGATCCGCAGCCGAAAGGAAAGGAGGGTGGGACCGGAATACAGATAGGGACCACACATCTCGAAGAGCCTCCACTTCTTCGAATGATGGTCCCTATTGTATTTCACCGAGGGTGATTAACAAGCAGCACCTACTGAGGAGCAGGGTACAAGAAAGATGGCACCATGGAACAGAGGACCACTATACAGAACAAGGCATCCGTTGCAGAGTCATGCACCAGTGCATAATAGGAAGAGAAGATGTGTACCGAACTCCACATGGCTGACTTACATATGTCCATAAGAGACACATTGTGAAGTGCAGTCGTAGTTAATGCTTGCAGTGTCGTGGTGTGGGCCCATATCCCACAGGATGGAGACAGCCCTGATAAAGCATAATGCACCCAAAAACCCACTTTGAAACTCTGAGTGGAGATGGCCTGCGCCTTAATTTTTTCCACGATGGCAACAAATAGCCTCAGAGGCTTCCGGAACAGCCTCTTCCTCTGCAGATAAAAGGCTAGGACACTGAGGGAGTGAAAACATCATTCCTCCTCTGAAGCATGTGGCTTTGGAAAGAAGGCAGATAAATGTATGGGGTGGTTGAGGTGAAAGCAGGAAGACACTTTCAGAAGAAATCTAGGATGTAAATGCAGGGAAACTTTGTCCTTATGGAACATGGTGAAAGGGCGGTTTGTCAGTTCAGGAGACTCGGGGGAAGATTCGTGCCTCCCCAGAGTCAACGGCGCACAGTACATGGACAGAACTGGAAGTTGCCTCAGAATCAATGATTAACAGGACTTTGGCAGAACCGGTGCAGAAGGGGCATGCCGCTCAGGAGATGGGCCAGCAGATTCAGCGTGCAGTGCAACATTTTGTCATGCTTGTGGGCTTTGGAACATCACTTCTCTATGGCTGGAACTTATGGCCAATGCAGTGTCTTTCTTGGTCCTTGAGGAAGACTTACTGCCATGCTTATGCACATACTTCAGGGGTGGGCCAACTTTTTGGCCTGAGGGCCACATCTGGGTACGGAAATTGTATGGCGGGCCATGAATGCTCACAAAATTGGGGGTTGGGGTGCAGAAGAGTATGAGGGCTCCAGCTGGGGATGCAGGCTCTGGGGTAGGGCCAGAAATTAGGCTTTCAGGGTGCAGGAGGGGACTCCGGGATGGGGTAGGGGGTTGGAGATGAGGGGTTGGGGGTGCAGGAGGGTCTTCAGGTTGGGACCGAGGTGTTTGGTGGGTGGGAGGGGAATCAGGGCTGGGGCGGGGGTGGGTTCAGGCTCCAGGCAGCACTTACCACAAGCAGCTCCCAGAAGCAGTGGCATGTACCCCTCTGGCTCCTACGTGGTGGTGTGGCCTGTTCGCAGGCACCGCCCCTGCAGCTCCCATTGGCTGTGGTTCCCAGACAATGGGAATTATAGGGGCAGCGGCAATGTGCAGAGCCCCTTAGCTGCCCCTACACATAGGAGCAGCACAGAGGAGGGCAAGCTGCCAACCCTGCTTCCCAGTTGGAGTGCCAGAGCGGGGCAAGCCCCAGATCCTGCTCCCTGGCGGAAGTTCGAGGGCCAAATTAAAATATCTGGAGGGCCAGATGTGGCCCCCAGGCCGTAGTTTGCCCACCTGACATGCTTCCTTGTCTCATGGCTAGGGCCCAGCACAGGGTCCGTAGCGCTGGTACTGGCGTAACCAGACTTGAGCTCCATGGCAAGAGGTGCACACTTGGATTACTCAGGGCAATGTCCGGGGGCAAAGGGAGTTCCCCAGCCTGGATCCAACTGTGTCCTCATGGTGACCTCCATGAGGTATTTCTAAGGCTAAGATCTTGAACCCCAGCATCTTTGGCATAATCCAGTCCCCAGGCATGGGTGCAAGGGAGAGAGAAGGGTTGGCAAGAAAACTGCCAAAACGGCACCCCAAAGTCCTTAAATCCTAAGAAAACTAACAACAATAAAATGCTAACTATGTACAAGAATAAATCAGGCTCTCTCACTACATTTGAAAGTGCGTCACAAGGGATGAGAGAACAGCAGAAGCTCCAACTCTGACCAGGCAACAGTGAGAAGGAACTGAGGGCGCGGTCGGTCCGCCTGCCTGCCCTTTATCACCTCAGTCAAAATCATGAGGCAGTACAAGGGCACATGCGTGAATCAATGGACACTACTACTTTTAAAAGCTCCAGCTCTAGGTGCATGTGCATAACCCCTCAGTGGAATACAATAAGGATCATCACTTGAAGAAGAAATGCACTTCCTAACTGTTTTCAGTCCATGTGTAAGGGACATTTATAAATATATTATTTAGAACTAAGCTTTTTTCACTATACTATATATCACTGTCTTCTGCACAATTTCTTCGCAATTTATTAAGTGTTAATATAACTATTTTCTAACATATCTTTTTATTAAATTTTTGAAGTATTAAACTTCAGGGTCAGATCTCTCTCGGGCAGTGGTAATGCACCATTAAACTGCAGAACCTAGGAATATATAACCAGTAGTTAAGGTTCATTGCTTGTTGTCTATTTGACCATTAGCTCTGTTCCTCGCATGGGTGGAAGTCTTTTGTGCAGCATTTTCCATTGACAAGGAAAAAAAAATTTTTTTTGTAAAGCACCCATATTCCCATTGGCTGTCAAATGAGCAGTAACTTGTGATAGACAAAGAAAAAGGATCTAAATAATAAAATTACTTTATGTTCGCTCCTTGTTATAATAAAAAAAATAGGAAAAAACATCTCCTTGAAGAAACTTTTTCAGCTGACCTCAAAGCATTTTTCATCTTTTCTTTTAATTCTACCATAAGTATCTAACTTTCAGTACTGTCTCCCTTTTCTTCTCGTTAACAGTGTTTAAACCAAGAACAAACAAAGAAGCTCTCTTGGAAAATTATCTGGGGATGAAAAAAGAACCTGTTTCCTTTCAGAGAAGCAAAGAAGTTCCTAAAGCAAATCTACACAGTACGATAGCAAAGAATTTTGTGGAAGCCTATTAAGAGACACTCCAGGATGTCAGATAGGTAAAAAAATCTAGACCTTTCCTGCTACAGCAAACTAAGCCAGCCTTCCAAGATCTTCTTGACTGCTATGGAATTTAGGATTACTTACACAGTTTCAGAAAGCAGTCCACAATCTCTCTA
Source organism: Lepidochelys kempii (assembly GCF_965140285.1). Taxonomy (NCBI): domain Eukaryota; kingdom Metazoa; phylum Chordata; order Testudines; family Cheloniidae; genus Lepidochelys; species Lepidochelys kempii. The sequence goes on along the minus strand of NC_136382.1, from coordinate 147,409,969 downwards.
CAACAAACTGAACAAAATTACAACCTGATGGGGGGGGAAGATGACTAGACACCACAGGATTGGCAAGCAAGTGAGTGATTATCATTATAATGGTGCTACCACTAAGGCTAAAAGGCTAACCATGGAAAATGTTAGGCCAAGAAGAATTGAGGAAGTTATGAGCAAAGGAAGACTGGAGTCTTTAAAACAGCATTCCAAACTCAGCTTTAGCACACAGGTAGTTAATACACTCATGAAGGATCCTAAAGTTCTTTACAAACTGAACACACAGAAATGCCATTTCTGGGACTGAATATGGCAGCTATTCAGCCTCAGAAATACTGCACAACTGATTTTGTTTCAGGATTTGGGGAAAAGAAGGGGGAAGAAAGATTATTTTGGTTTAGATTTGTTTAAGGACGCACAGTGAAAAATTCTTTACAACTGAAAAATAGAACAGGGATGTAAGTATGCAAAATATAATTCCTCATGATGAAAGTTTGCCCAGGACACCATGGTTCCTGAAGAACTACTGAATATTTAGTCTAAGCTTAGACGAAGGATCACAGTTCTCTGTCCTATATAGCACCTAACACACTTCTGGCCCTATATAAATGAAGAAGATGCTGCTATGACATGGACATATAACTATTAATCATTCAAAACATTATATACCGTGGATGAGGCCAATCCATTCTAAAAGGGCCAGTGTGCTGAAGTATTAAGGACTGACCAGCTCAGAGGTTCAAGTTACTGACCTGACAGGAGGAGAGTGAGTTTGTGTGTGTATGGGGGTGGGGGAGGGGGTGAGAAAACCTGGATTTGTGCTGGAAATGGCCCACCTTGATTATCATGCACATTGTAGGGAGAGTGGTCACTTTGGATGAGCTATTACCAGCAGGATAGTGAGTTTGTGTGTGTGGTTTTTGGGAGGGGGGTGAGGGGGTGAGAGAACCTGGATTTGTGCAGGAAATGGCCCAACTTGATTATCATGCACACTGTGTAAAGAGTTGTCACTTTGGATGGGCTATCACCAGCAGGAGAGTGAATTTGTGTGGGGGGTGGAGGGTGAGAAAACCTGGATTTGTGCTGGAAATGGCCCAACCTGATGATCACTTTAGATAAGCTATTACCAGCAGGACAGTGGGGTGGGAGGAGGTATTGTTTCATATTCTCTGTGTGTATATAAAGTCTGCTGCAGTTTCCACGGTATGCATCCGATGAAGTGAGCTGTAGCTCACGAAAGCTCATGCTCAAATAAATTGGTTAGTCTCTAAGGTGCCACGAGTACTCCTTTTCTTTTTGCGAATACAGACTAACACGGCTGTTACTCTGAAACCTGACCTGACACAGATACAGAGGTAAGCAGTAAACCAGCTTGTGCACAGTAGCGTATTACATAGGAGCACTGGAATTGTCACACTGAATCAGACCCCTGATTCATCTAGCTCAGTGGTTTACAAACCATGGGTCGCGACCCAGAACTAGGCTGCGGAATGGAAGGGACTGGGCCGCGCAGCTCTGGTCAGCACCGTCAACCGGGCTGTTAGAAGTCCTGTTGGTGGTACTGCCCAGCTAAGGCAGGCTAGTCCCTTCCCGTTCCGACACCACGCTGCGCCCCAGTAGCGGCCAGCAGCAGATCTGGCTCGTAGACAGGGGGTGAGGGCAGTCACAAGGCTCTGCCCTGAACATCAACTCCTCACTCCCATTGGTCGGAAACTGGACAATGGGAGCGCGGGGGGGGGGGGGGGGGGGGGGTTTGTCGGTGCCTGCGGGCGAGAGCCATGCTTGCATGCCTCTGCCTAGGAGCCGGACCTGCTGCTGGCCACTTCCGGGGTGCAGCGCAGTCTGCGGTGCCAGAACAGGCAGGAAGCCTGCCTTTGCACTCCAGCTCCACCACTGACCGGGAGCTGCCAGAGGTAAGCCTTGCACCCCAATCCCCTGCCCCAGCCCTGAGCCCCCCCAAAACCAGAGCCCCTTCCTGCACCCCAAATCCCTCATCCCCAGCCCCACCCCAGAGCCCTGACCCCCTCATTCCCAGACCCACCCCACAGCCCGCACTCCAACCCTGAGTCCCCCCTCATCCCCAGCTCCGCTGGGTGGCGGGCATCAACAATTTTCTTCAACTGGGTTGCCAGAAAAAAGTTTGAAAACCACTGAACTAGCTGACAGTGGCTAGTAGCAGATGCCTCAGAGGAAGGTTTAAGAATCCCACAACAGAAAAGTGAGATCTGCCTTCATGAAGGTCTTATACTAGTCCTACAGAGAGGTTTGCTTAAACCCTGAAGCATGAGGGTTTTGTTTTGTTTTGTTTGGGGCGGGGGGTTAAATCTCTTCCAAAACTTTGTTTGCATCAACAGGTCATACATAACTCTGGATATTCTTAAGTGCACAGTCTGCTAGTTTTGATTACTAGGTAAATTGTTGGCTTCAGTGACATAATGGAGAAGTAAGTTCCACCGTTTGATTAAGGAAAATAAATACCTTTTCATTCAACATGTAATCAATTTCAACACTCCCACCTTGCCGTTTCTTTGAACATCCCTCTTGTTCTTGTGTTATGACATTCGTATAACAAACTCCCAATCTATTTTCTCTATACCATTTGTTCTTTTATATACACATGTCCTTTCTATTCATCATCTTTTTAAGGTAAAAAAATCCAAGTCTTTTCAGTTTCTCTTCACATGAGTTTTTCCCATGCCCACAATCATTTTCATTATCCTTCTCTGATGCTCCTCTAATTCTGTAATATTGTATTTATTTATATGACTACATATTTTCCATACTATTCTGCATTCCATTCCTTGTGCCTCCTATGACCTTTTTTGTTTTTTTTTCCCCACCATAGCTGCACATTGAGCTGTCCACAGCAATTCGCAGGTCATTTTCCCAAGTTGATTCAGAACTGGGCAAGATGTATGAACAGTGCAAAGTTTTCTCCCAGCACTTTTCATATATCTTATGCATGCATGGAGAATTTTTTTTTTCCCCCTCCATTTAAACTAGCTAAATTTAAGTTTGAGAAAAGCTTGGAGTAGAGAAGTCAGGGAAACTAGACTCTTCAAGCAATGAGCTAACAAGAAGCCACATGTAGAATATCTGGTTGGTCCAGTAAATTTACATGATATGAGATTTTGGAAAATCTATGCGATTTAGAGAACATAAGAACATCAGAGCTGCCTTACCGAGTCACACCAGAGTCTAGTTTACCCAGTAACCTGTCTCCAGCTGTGGTCCTTGCTAGAACTTCAAGGGGAGTGTAGGGAACAGAGCAATTATGGAGTGATCCAGCCCTGTCTTCCACTCCCGCTCTGGTAGTCAGAGGTTTAGGGTCGCTCAGAGTATGGTGCTGCCATCTTGGCTAAGAGCCATTGAACTTATCCTATTCTTTTTTGAACCCACTTATACTTTTGTCCATCACAACATCCCATGCCAATGAGTCTCTCAGGTTATTTGTGCACTGTGAAAAAAAGTACTTCCTCTTGTTTGTATTAAGACTGCTGCCTATTAATTTCACTGGGTGACGAAGTGTTTTTGTCTTTTTCCATACATTCATGATTTCATCGACATATATATCATATCTCCCCTTACTAGTCTTTTTTTGAGATGACTAGTCCTAATCTTTTTAGTGTCTCCTCACATGGAAGTTATTCTGTACCCTTGATCATCTTTGTTGCTCTTCTCTGAACCTTTTCCAGTTCCACTATATCCTTTTTGAGATGGGGCAACCAGAACTGGACTCAGTATTCAAGGTGTGGGAGTACCATGGATTTATATAGTGGCATTATGATATTTTCCGGTCTTATTTTCTATCCCTTTCCTAATAATTCTTCACATACCTTTCATCTTTTTGCCTACAGCTGTGCACGTAGCAGAAGTTTTCAGAGAACTATTCATGTTGACTCTTTCTTAGGTGGTAACAGCTAATTTAGGACCTATCATTTTGTATGCATAGTTGGGATTTTTCCCTACGTGTAGATTACTTTGCACTTATAAACAAACAATTAATTTCATCTGTCATTTTCTTGCCCAGTCACCCAGTTTTGTGAGATCCCTCCAACTGCCCACAGTCAGCTTTGGACTTAACCATCTTAAATAGTTTTGTACCACCTTCAAACTTTGCCACTTCACTGTTCAAGCCCCTTTTCCGGGTCATTAATGAATATGCTGAACAGTACAGATCCTTAGAGGATCCTGATGCTGTTCACCTCTGTCCACTGTGAAAACTGACCATTTATTTATTCCTACCCTTTGTTTCCCATCTTCAACCAGCTCCTGATCCAAGACCTTCCCTCTTAACCCCTGGCTACTTAGGCCTAGTCTACACTAGGAAATTAAGTCAGTATAACTACAGTATGACTATGTCACTGAAGGATTTAAAAAATCCACACCCTTGAGCAATGCAGTTAAACCTACCTAACCCCCAGTGTAGACAGCACTAGTAGACAGGAAAATTCTCCCGGCCGCATAGTGACTGCCTCTCTGGGAGATGGATTGTCTACACCAACAGGACAAGCACTCCCATCGGAGTAGGCAGCATCTTCACTGAAGACACTGTGCTGCTGAAGCATTTTAAGTGTAGACAAGCCCTCTGTTTCCTTAAGAGCCTTTGGTGAGGGACCCTGTCAAAAGCTTTCTGAAAAATGCAAGTACACTACATCAACTAGATCACTCTTAACCACATGCATATGACTCCCACAAAGCACTGTAATAGGTTGATGAGGCACCTGACTCTTCCCCAACAAATCAAATAGTTTCCAGGTCCACTGAGACAAATACGGAAACCTCAAGCAGGGGAGTCAATGCAAAAGATCAAGAATGAAGAGTTATATTAACATTTTAGTTTTTTGTTTTTAATTCACACACTTGTCTTTGCAACTATTTAAAAAATAAATTAGAAGCAAGCTTATACTACTACACCAACTGCATCATAAATTAGTCACACACACACCCACCCCCGTCCTTTTTGGACTATTACTCTACTTACCTATCTGTCTGCAGCTTCCAAGTCCGAGTATGCTGAGCTGCATCTCCATGGTGTTGCTGATGTAAATGTTGAGGATGCCGCCTTTGCTGCTGCTCCTGTTGGACTTCCACCCAGCATGGAGGTACAGTGGCTGAAAATCGTGGGGTCAAAGTCTCAAAACGGGTTAATTCCACCAAGGATGTCAATGTTTCAAGGGAAAATGGTTGGTCCACCAAAAGATCGACTCCTAATATTTGTTGAAGGAGACAAAAACCAACAGGTTTACTACATATACTTTCCTCTCCAAAACATCCTAGACCAAATTTCAAAATTATCCAAGCTATTCTAACACTAGAAATGTTTGTATGAAGATTTTTTTGAAAAAGGCATGGAAAAAAAATAGCTAGTTTTGAAGTCAGCATACCTAAAAGCAAACTTGCTCAAAAACTTTGATTTTTGCACTTCAGAACGTTTCTTTTTAATATCTATTGACCCACTTCATGACAAAAATCTTTCCATTCAGAGAAAACTGTTGTGATGGATGTGGAATTGCTATGTAATAATCTAAAGACACTGAGGTATAATAATTTTAACACTGTTCTCTACATGAAATACCCCAGCTGCAGTCTCTCGATGATCTAAAGCTATTGTTAAGTAGAACTAGTTTGTATAGTGTAATCTTGATGAGACCAAGCAATGGATAATCATAGCAAGGTCAGCTTCCATGAAAAAACTGAATACACCCATTTCACCAAGCACAGAATAAAAAAAGGCTAATTCACACATCACCTGATGATGCAGGGTTACCCTAGTTCTAAAAAGCTCCCTAAGATGCAAACGTGCGTGTACGGTGGCTCTACTCTGAAAAGTGATTATTCAGAGATTTCAATTTACATCACAGATCTGCTTCTTGTATACTCAGTCTTTGTTTTGTGACGAAAGTTATTTTAACTCGTTAGCACTACAGAGCCAACATAGGGGAGAGTAGAATTCTATTCCTTCTTGTGTATAAGAAATCGTTTTAGTAAAACGATCATTTACACCTGTGTCAACCCCAGTTATGGCAGTGAGATACACAAGTGTAATTTGACCTGCTAAACATTTAATAATTGATAAGGATATATGAAAAGGTAAAAATCCAGGTAGTTGTCAACTTACACAGCTGACCACAAACTATAGGCTTGTCTTCACTGTATTAGCTTAAAGTGAAAAATGAGGGGTGCCCCCTAACCGGACTCCCATCCACACACAACAGCCTCTAGTTTGAGTTAAGGTGGAGGTTTAAACTCAAGCTAAGTGATCTGTTCAGAGTATATGGTTTGACATATGTGAGATTCAGATGCTTAAGCTCCTAATGCAGTAGAGATGTAGATATGGCCTACAGCTGAAGCTAGCTCATTTCAGATGCTAATCTGATCACATTACCAGTGTAGTTATGCTGTGCAGTTTATCAAATCACTGTGCATCTCCAGTGTTTCACAGTCCAGATGCTCACTCAAGCTAAGCTACAGTGAAGTAAGTCAACTGTATTATCTTGAACTAACTGCTGCAGTGAAAACAAGCCTTAGATATGATGTTTGAGGTGAACTGGATATTGGAGAGGTAGAGCCAGCTGCTTCCTTCGGTCTGGGGAAAGGAGTAAACCTTTCCAGCTAGCAACCCAATATCTGAATGAAGCTGCAGCTTGGAACAAGGTTAAATCCCAATAAAGTTGGGAGAAAAACTTACAGGAAGAGGGAAACAATCAGAAGAGTTTGCAGAGGCTATACTAATAACCCTAGCTGAGGGAACGCACCTACCATTTGTTAAAGTCCAGGTCTGTTCTGAAAAAATGACTAAAAATGACATTGAATTCATTGTTTAGCAGATCAATAATTCTACATGAAAACATCTTCAGTTTACAATTAAAAATACTTTAAAAACTCCCAGAGAGATGACCATAACTTTATTCTAGAAAGCCAGGAATCTGTACAGAATAAATAATCTCCATTCTCTTTTTTGCCTAATAAATTTCATAATTTGAAATATTTTCACACCACAAAAAGGCTTCTAAAATACACTAGAAACTCTAGGACCTGAAGAATACCAAGTCAACTCCAGTATTCAGGCTGCTATATATGATTTGTCTACCCAATTTTATTTTTAAAATGTTATGTTTATGTTAGACTGAAGTATTATATAGCATCTGTATCATAAATTCTGCCATGACAACAGTTAGAGATTGAACAGATGATATTAATTCGACATAATGAGCTTACAGGCTTATTTAAGGGGTGTAGAAAGTTTAGCTTCGGCAGTGATAAAACACTGTCACTTCCACATTTATCCCCCACCCCACTTCAAAGAACAAGCAAAGATAAAATTAACTGGGAAAAATACTGAGTTAGGGTATTTTTGCAGCCAGCATTATGAAACCGTGAACAAGACTAGACTACTGATGACTACTTGACATGCTTAAAAAAAAAAAAAAAAAACCACACACCACAATATATTTTGTTATGTTTAAATGTGAATGGTTTACCTGTAATGCCTGGACTAGAAGGATTAGATAAGGGCTTCATGCCTTCCGATGATTGCTCTACCCCTTTAGAAAGGGATCCATCCACAAGTATATCAGCTTCATCTATATCATCACAGGTTCCTCCAATTTGAAGGAAATGAAGCTCTCCACCTAAAATGTGGTTGACATTAACAGAAATAGTTTGAAACAAGTTTATGTCAAACAAGCATATATTTCCTCAAACTCACTTTTAGTTAATGAGTACATTATTTGGTCATTACATACAGTAGTTGCGAAGCATCTCAAGGCTCTTTGTATATTTAACTTTACCAGAAAAAGTAAAGCAACATAACCATGCAAATGTTCATTCCATCTGCTAATGGTTATGAATGAAAGATCAGCCAGAGAAGTTCCTTCAACACCCAAAAAGACAGCTCAGTACCCATGAAAAAAGCCAAAAACTCTTCAGATTAGCCTTTTCGTAAGTATCATACAATTCAAATCTTGCCATAATACATTGATACAACAACATTTCAACTGGAAACCCATTCAAAACAACTCAATATATTCTCTATAAAATACCACTTCCTCAACTTCTTATAGTCAGGGCTATAATCCAGGAAAAATCCACTTGTCCACTAAATTCTAGGTGTGTAGTAATCTTGCCTTGGCAAGAAGAACCTAGAGATGAGTTTCTGCAGATTTTTAAGCTTTTATTAATAAACTTAAATGCCCAACAGCTATAGGATCTCTCTGCTAAGTACCAGAAAAGTTAACATAATTCCCATTGGTTTGCTGCTGGTATTTGGAACTTTTGGGTAGCTCTTGCGAACCACGTATTTCTCACTGTTCTTTCTTTGGAAAATATAAAGTTACCTTCCTTATCTGTAGTTTTATGTTCTCTTAAGTCAGAATTTAAGATGTGAGAAGAAATTTCTTTCTTACTCCCATGCCATGGAGAAAGTTTCCCCCAATCCCAACACACCTTGCTTCTATCTGCTCCCTCAACAGGCACATATGGAACACTGCACCAATATCCATCTCTACCAGCCTAAAAATTTCTCATCCAGGGACGCTGGAACAATTTGTATAGTGGGGGTGGTTCAATGGCTCACAGCAAGCTGTAAACCCTGTATATGATGGAAACCACTTCAAGCCAGGGGGTGCAGCAGTACCCCCAGTACCACTAGTTCCAGTACCTATGTTCTCATCTGTGGCAGCAGGCAAGAGTGCCACCCATTAAGATTGCCTGACACTTCCCACTGTAAGATCCTGTTTTCAGCTGCTTAGAATTTTAGCAAAGCTTAGCTGCTTGGTCTGAAATGATCTATACTGGATGTCTGCCTCAGGATGAAGTCCTTAGACATTTTCATCCTTTTTGTTCAGGCCTATAGGTACACCTGACTTGTTCCAGAGTAGAGCTCATACAACAAAAGTTTCACTGCCCAGACCACATCTAAGCTGAGTAGGTCTCTTCCAGATGCAGAGGTTTATAGTTCAGAAAAGGGTAAGAACAGACCGATTCAAATGAAAAACATTATTCCATTTGGGGCCAAGTTCTGAAAACTTCATGGGCACCGCTTTAACTGGAAAATTGTATATGCAAGTTTCTTGTCATCTCCAGCTCCCCAATGCCCCTACCTAATGCGATTGCTGAAAAGGAAAGCCTTTTTATAACATAGGAAGTATGTGATGATGCCCCTTCCCATTGGTTCAAAACAAGGGGGTTGGTAAGAACTTGTAGAATCAACTTAAGGGATCATTGTTAATTTGGCCTTTGAACCAGTTGTCCTTCACACATCCCTGTATATTATCAGAAAGTCTATACATTATGCCTTGTTTGAAGGTTTTTTCATTCCCATCTTTAAGTTTCCACCACTTAGGTCGCTCCGGTACTCAGATGCTTCCGAGACCTCTGTGTTCTGAAGTTCAACAAGAAGTCTGTGCCATCACACAGTGCATTCATCAGGTATTACCTTACAATTGATTATTCGTGATCTCTTATCCTTAAGAAAGGAAAGATTTTGGGACTTGTTTCCTCCACTGGTTTAAGTTATGAGAGAGCTTTCTCTTTTCTAAAGCCATGTGTTCACAATCACCAAATTCAGTGCCAGACAAGTCTGTATCCCCATTGAAGTTTCTGGTTCCAACATTATAGCCTTCCTGCACTGTTTCATATCCAGCCTTCACATGTCCAACATGTGCATTTAGATTTTGTAACCCTTCACCAGCACCTTGACTTTGCAAGCTTTCCATTTGGTCTCTTATACATGTACCACATTTACTCTGCTCTAAGTATCTGGCATGGCTCCAAACTTCTTCCAGTCAGCGTTCCTATATCGCAACTTGCAGATCTCAGCTTACTCGCTCATTTCCGTAACTTTAGCTACCCTTGCTCCCCTCCCCTAACACCATTCCTAGTCAATTTTCAATGCCACTTCACTCCCCCACTATTGACTTTGTCCCCCAGCCCAAACATACAAACTCTGGGCTCTTGCCCAATGATGAGTTCTGTGCTCCTTTCACTACTCTGTCAATTAATTCAAGCTCTGGTATAATGTTTGAACAATGTGAGTGTAATGGGAAACACAGCCTTCCTGTGAACACTGGTGTGAAATTGGATGACATCCTAGAAGCCCCTGAAGTTAAGACCTAAACCCAAAAGAATGCTTTAATTTGTTACCGAGTTACTGAATTTAACTGCACTACTGTTCATTACTAACACAGTTAATATTATTTGCCACCACTAAGAAAGGTTAATCATCAGGGTTTGTCTTCACTACCTGCCAGATCAATCCAGCGGGGGTCCATTTATTGCGTCTAGTCGAGACACAATAAATCGACCGCCAAGCGCTTTCCTGTCGACTCTAGTACTCCACCAGAGCAAGAGGCACAGGCGGAGTCGACGGGGGAGTGTCAACTGTCAACTCATTGCACCTCGGTGAGTGAAGACACCTCGGTGAGTAGATCTAAGTACGTCAGCTTCAGCTACGTTATTCACGTAGCTGAAGTTGTGTAACTTTGATGGATCCCTCCAGTGTAGGCCAGGCCTCAATTTACTGTAAGCTTGCAGGATTCCGTTTGGTCACTATCATAAAAATACGTCTCATTCATAAGCAGGATATATGGCTTGAGCACAAGGCACAGAATAATGGAGACAGATGCAAACACTTAACTTCTCACACATGTAACTACAATGGGATGCATACATTCTAATTATGAATGCAAATTAACAGACTATTTCTGTACTTACTGGCAGTTTTGAAATGGAATAAAGAAAATTAGCTTTTACCCTGTTGTTCTGTTGGCTCTTGGCAAGTTGACCTGACAATTTCGACAGCTTGCCACCTGGGAGTTTGAAAGTTTCACAATTCATGAGTTATCCATATTTAGGAAAGGTTCTGGGTTTTTGAATATGAAACTTGTAATTTCCTCCCTCATTACTCAAAAAAATCAGGGAACTGATCTTGATCAAGTTTCCCCCAAAAAATATTCATTTTTGAGCTTAGGCCAAGTCAAAATTGAGTTTTCCATACAAAAGGAGTAAACAAAACAAAAAAAAACATTAAATGAAATTTCCAATAAAACATTAGAATAATATTTACCAACAATCCAACACTAATATATGGTTACAGAAATCATTACAAACCATTTCTGAAACCACAGAGTATCACGAATTTTACACTCTATATGGACTACTAATGCATTCTGCTCAATCTAGATTAATAGCATTAAATCTGTTAGCAGTTTTCAAAACAGTCAACATTTTCAAAATGCATTCTACCACAAAAAAACTTCAATCATTTTCCTCCACCTATGCATTCTGTATTAAGTAAGTAGCTTTATTTTCAGGTTTCAGATGGATTCCTCCAGCCTCCCTGCTTTCTAGCCTGGTGGAGAGCGCATCTGCAAGCTTTGTCATCTGTTCAATGTGCCAGGAAGAAGGTTTCTAAGCTACCTTTCAGCTACATATTACAAGTAGAAACATTAAAAATAGTACCAGTGCGACTGGAAGCACCAATTATTATTGGATAGCTCAGTTAAGATCAGCATCAACTTGGTATCATGGTGACCCCAGAGAACAACAGAACTTAAATAGCAATTTAATGCATTGATTTTTTTTTTACCTGAAAGATTTAGACCAACACAAGAGGGAAACAACACTTCAGATACAGAATTTGATACAAACACAAGACCCCCCCCCCCCCCGACTTCCCTTACCACTCACATGTGTCAGAAACAATCCAGAAATTCAACTAGGGCTATCTAATCCAAAATATGTAACGTATGGGAGTGGAAATTTAAAAAAATAAAAACAACAACACACTTCGTTCCACAATGACAAAATTATGTAAACTAACACCAAATAACTCAATTCTTAGTTGTGATTTCCTTGCAAGTAAACCATTTCATCAAAATCTTTTGCAAGACCCTTAATGAAGACAGAAACACTAATTATGGCAAAGGCCACCTGAAAGGGCCTACTCTCCTCATGGTATAATGAATTGTTACTAATAAATTTAGGCAATAAGACTGTCACCACTTTGGAACAACAGGAAAAATATATGAAGAAAAGCCAAAAACCTCATCAATAACTTTAATCAGTCGGATCTCTCTCCACTTAAGGAAAATATAAAAAGGGGAGTCAAGCATTGGAGAGTATGTAGAGGAACAGGGACCTCTCTGCATATATACTGGGAATGATCTGTTTTGAAGGAAAACAGAATTTTTCAGATAAATAAAGTTAGGTGACCGACCCGAAGAACTCAGTGATTCTATTAGTTTACAGTCCAAAGGAGGTTACTGACTCAGGAAAATGACATAACACAATTACTATTAGCAGCCAGATGTGCAACAGCTCATTTTTGGAAAAGGACAGCTCTCCCAACATTAATGGCATAAAGAAGTAGAGCAGAGTATGAGAAATTCTTTCAATGAAAAATGTGTCAGACTTTACACATCCAGATCAGGTACATTTTGTAATGGTTGCTATTTCTGGAATTTGAACAGAATACATGGACAAGAAGTTGACCAAACACAAGCGGGTATTTTTAAAGGTAATAAATACAGATTATGAATAAAATTCCTTAATACTGGTATGGTAAACTCATGTATATTAAGAATGACAAAATAAAGTTTAAAGAACTGTAAAAAAAAAAAAAGTGATTATCCAGACTTACAATCTGGCCAGAATATTGTGGTTAATAACCCTAACTCTTAAAAAACTGGCATGGAATCTTTAACCACAACACTTCTGTTATATCCTTCAAAAAGACAGCACCAATATCAGCAAAATATATCCTAACATCATGCAGAGGCACAGATTTAGTGCCAATTCAGAGACTGAAACAAAATACTTTCTCCTCAGAATGACAGATTTTCTTGAAACGCCCATCTACAAATTGACCAAAACCAATCCCTTTTAGATTTCATGATATCAAGATCATTGCCAGACATGCTTATGAACAGGAAGCCATCAAGGCCTTATTCACAAAATGCATTTTTTCCCTTTATAAAATGTTTTGAGACAAAGTTAAGAACTATTTGTAAATGTTAAATGAATTCAGTCTTAATGAAGCTTCAAAAGGACTCATTTCACAAAGCTTAGGAAAGTTATGAGAAAAATCTACCAAGAAAAAAAATGGAGAGAGAAAAATGTAAATAAAATAGAGTACTTAAAGCATAGATGGTCAAAAAGCCATGATTCCACAATCAAGAAAGAGGATAACTTTGCCTAAAAGCCAACCCTGATTCAGTGGCAAAGTGAAAGCAGCAATTAGAAATAACAAAACAATGGGAAAAAAGGGAAACTGATAGCAAATCAAAATAAATTAGAAGTTATGAAATACAGAAAATTGATATGGGAAGCTAAAGACATAGGGGGAAACCCATGGCTAGCAGAGCTAAGGACAATATGGATATTAGCAACAAAAGAAATTCTAGCAATTGTATAAGCCTAGATGGAGGTGGTAAAATTATTGTTAATGATGAAGAAAAAGCAGGAGTTGTCAATAATTATTTATGTTCCGTGTTTGGAAAGATGCATGATATCCTTTTATTACATGAGGATGTGTATTACTTTCTAGTACATTAGCAACTGAGGAGGATGTTAAACAATGCCTGCAAGGGATAAACATTTTTAAATCAACAGACTCAGATACCTTGCACCCAAAGAGTCCTAAAATAGCTGGCTGAAGAGATCTATGGCCTGCTGTGTTTTGTTTATAAATCTTGGAGTACAGGGAAAATCCAGAAGACTAGGACAACAGAATTATCAATACACTGCGTGCACCTAAAAAAATACATTCCAGTTTTAGAGATATCACCTAAACTTTAAATGTGGAATAGTGCTAGAACCAGGGGTGAACTTGAGAACATCCTCAATATATGACCCTCAAGACCACTTTTGTAGTTCTGAAACACAGTCAACATTCTACCACATTTAACATTTGTCATTTTATTATAGCGTTTATCACTTTTTGAAAAAGTTTCTTACCTTTGGTGCAAGCACACAGTCTGTCTGTGCCCGAGCAGTATATCACAGAGACAAACATATCTGGTTCCTCATTGCCCTCCTTTTTAGGTGGCTCCACTTTGGCCAGAATTTCAAAGTTCGAAAGATCTAAAATTTTTACAAATCCTCCCTGAGTAGTTATTACCAGGTGCCCAAGAGTAGAGATCTCAGATTTTTTCTCTCTCCCATTACCATTCTTAGGAGTTACATGTATTTCTTCTACAGGCTCCTCACACTCATCATCTCGATTATCCAGTATATCTGGTGGGAGCAAAATTAGTGAGGTAATTGTGTCCTGTGGGTCTTTGATATGCTGGATTTTTATTGGTTCCTCCTCTAGAGTCACTATTCTAGTGGCATAGTTCATTTTGTAAAGCACTAGATATCCACCACTAACATTTCTCTGCTCAGGCTGAATTATTAAAGGAGTTTGTACATCTGCTGGTGACTCGTGCTGGATCACACTGATATTTGTGCCATTCACAACAGCAAGACTCGACTCTAATTCACTCTTCCTTCTGTTACATAGTGCCGAATTTAATTTATTTAAATTATTCAAGGCCTCTACTTGATTTATTGCACTCAGGGATTCAACAGGGCATGTCCGTAGTCCTACTAACAAATGAACTCCATCTGCACAAGGAGTGATTGAATCTACACAAAGGTTCTCCTCCTCTGCAAACTTAGGCAGTCGCAGGCACTGAACCAATGTCCCAGGCTTTGGAACCACAGAGTTCCACTTATCAGAGTCCGGAGAAGTTAGATTGGCTGCTGCATCTGCGAATTGTTGAATGTAAGTCACAGGTGGATCCTGCAACAGCAACTGTTCCTGACTGTCCAGCTCCATCTCAATGATCTGTGGAACTGTAAAACCATCATCATGTAAACTTTTACTCATAATATTGTTCATCTGTGAAAAGATTTTTCCTGCTTTTTCATCAGACTCCTTAATGCTGTAAAGAAGCAATATTGGTAAAGTCCTCCTTACCAGAGGGGAATTCAGTTCTGAATTAGTGCAGGATTCGTTGTCAGTTGATCCCTGCTCTGATACACTCTCACCTCGAGTCCTGCTTAAACCATCCAGTGATCTCTGAGAGTTAATACTAACGGGGGAGGTAGCAGGTGATTTGTATGTTAATAAACCCCCAGCTAATAAACAAGGAAAGGGAATGTTGTGTTGTTCCAGATGCTTTTCCTTCATCTTTTCACTCTTACAGTTAGCTAGACAGGGATTTGCCCCAAGTTCTTCTAGATCCTTAACTGTGTCTTCAAGCACATTTGCAACGATTTCCCACTGAAGTTTCTCAGGCTGCTGAAGAATGCTCAGGGCTGTTACATCAAGGCTCACCTCCATGGTTTCTTTTTGTGATGTATGCCCTTTAGAACAAACAATGCATTAGTAGATATCTATATAGCTATACAGAGAGATATTCACCATAACCTAAACCAAATAAATATACATTATAGACTAATTCTATTAACTAACCATTTAGTCATTTCTCTACGTACCTTCAAATACAGAGGATACAAAAATGTGACATTTCCATACCCGGGAAAAACCTAGAAACATTTATTCCCTAAAAGTTAACCACTGTCCTTTAAATAATTAACAAAATTCAAATCAGAATGATAGAGGAAAAGAAACTGAAGACTTTCCCAACAAGCCAAACTTACCTTCCTTAGTGGCTGTCCATACTTAAACTCATAAGCCACTCAAGTGGCTCTGCTGTACACACACCAATACCCTCTCCGGCTACCTAGACAGCCCAGTATGACCCCCTCAGAAGGGCAGATTCAACTCCCACTCCTAGCTGATAAACCCAGCTACACTACCGCCATATTTTACAGTTCGCATCAGCTGACAAACCATCCAGCAAAACACCCCTGCAGTATTCCTAACGACCAATCATAAAATATGAAAGAACCACCACCAACACTGAAATATGACCTGGTCTAATTAAACTGGAACAATGCAAGGATAAAATTTAAAAAGGGACTCCGAGAAGTCACAGAATCTTTGCATTATTTAGTAAACATGAATGATTGCAAACAAAGGTCCTAGGTTGATACCAAACCAGGAAGAAGAGCTGAAGGAAAATAAATCCTGAGCGTCTTCTTTTCCAGCATTTAAACTTGAAGATCCAGATTTCTTCACCTCAAGTCTACTCCCTTGTACTTATGCATTATGATATATTTAATTACATGATCACAGTTTTCCTGCAAGAACCCTATCTCATTCAGAGTGCAAACTGGAGAATGTAGAGCGAGTGAGGCAGTTCTAATCTCCCTCCCCACCCCATCCTTTGACATTTCAGTGAGGACCCCAACCTTATTCCCTTTGCACAGAAAATGAAGAGGTCTTGCAAAGAGCAGCTGTGATCATGTCATTAGCTAGCAAAATACATCTATACAAGCAAATAGAATTAAGATTTAGGGGACTATCTTTGTCACTTCCTGACTTTCAAGTGTTTCCCTTCTAAAGCTTTAAACAAGTTTTATTTAATATAAAAAACTGATAATTTTTTTTTTTTGCAAGATTTCTACTTCTCAACAGTACAAACCTTGTTAGAAATAAGCTGAAGCTTTCCTTTGCCTCAGTTTGAGAGGTTATTTTATTGATAGTCATGTAATCAATTTGTGGTATCCAATAAAGATTATATTAGATAACTAAGTCAGATAAACAAAAAGGAATATTCAAGTCACATTTTTGTAAAGTTGAATTTAACTACTGGTATTCCCCTTAACTACAAAAATTCAGCTGCAGTAAGTTGATCATGGCACCCTTTTTGCTGCTCACCCCACTACTCTGCTTCAGACGGATACCATTCCCAGATATTACAATTATACATTTAGTTCACCTCTCAGTCTTAAAAGGTGGTCCCTCTAGAATGAAATCAGGTTTAAACTGCAGTTTTTATATACTCCTTTTTAAGGACAGAGAAATTTAGCCTTCAGAGATATGAATGTGGTACATTTCACAAACACTGTTCAATCCAAAAACTCTTGGAAATTCAAGGTTGCTGTGAGTATCTCACTTCTGAATTTCCTGACTTTAGACTTTTTAAGTTTGCTCCTCACTCCCGTCCTACTTATTCTCAATTTACCAACACAACTGAGAATGAGCACAGCAGTGAGTTTACTCGTCCCCTCTTCTCTACCTCCTTCCTTGCTTTGTCTATAAAACATCATGCAAAATGGCATGATATAAATAAGTCAAAATCTGAAAGACAGCAAAGTTATCTCACTGTATTTTATTCTTTTCAAATAAAAGGCACTAAAGAGTATTTTTTAAAAGGTATAGTTTTACATCTCAATCTTCACTGTTGCAATACCACAGGGGGGAAGAAATGTCAACTACAGTCAATAGTCTTTTCAAATTCCTGTTGTCCTTGTCCAGCAACTGTTCATTTAACCAGTGATGTGTAAAAGTTATAATAAAATTAAATGAAAACAGATAATGCAGACAAGCATGACAAGAATAAAAACAACAAATCCTGTACAGACTCCAGTTAGGTAAATAAACATGAAGGTTTATACCTACTGGTGAGAAACAGCAAAAAACAAACCCAAGAATCTTTATAATTCAATATAGCATTTGGGTCCTTAGTAATTTTGTCACTACGGAAAAAGATTTACACAACTGAAAGTTATTGTACAACTGCTAAAGTTGACTTCTCACATTTTTATTTTAAGTCTCCCACAGAACTATGTATTTCCTCAGTTCCAGAAATGGGACAATCCAGACCCAAACGCAAACTATCAATATTTTGCTTTCTTTTTTACTTTAGCTTTGAACTTTATGTGCTTTTTTGGTTACATGAGCTATTCAGATACTGCATTAAACACTTTTCAGACACTACTTTCATACAGGACTGCACATTCTTCCCCAATGACAATTTTTCCCCCCATTAACACAGTTTGAGAAGAACTTGAATGCTATTTTGAAATTTAACATCCTTCTAGTATCATCTAACATACAATTTCACTAGCTGAATGATAATTTCTAATTTTCAAATGCCTATATCTAACTTCATTTACTTTTACATTACTTCATGGTCATAAACCCCAGTTGATTATGCTGCAGTTCTAATGCTTCATGCTATTTAAAATGCAAACACATTTGTATGCCACTATTACTTTTACTATTAGTTCTTTCCACTACAAAAGGTATGTAATGTGATTTTAACCCCTTGCCGTGGGATTTTAAGTAAGTAAAGTGTATTTTGCCATTTTACATTTTCCCAAAAAGCTTTAGCTTGTCACAGACTAAAGTGTGGGCATGTAGCGTAGCTGTAAATGTGATCCAAGACTATCTTTTCATATGTACATGCAAGAAAGCAGAGTTCAAATTAACTTCATTTCCTAACCCACAAATACTTAAATTCCTAACAGATTTTTGCATATAGTGTTCAAAAAATATACCCACCTGTCACAGATTCTGATCTGGAATGCTCTTCACTGTCTGAATCCTCCAGCAGATCATCACTAAAAGCGCAACACAGCTCAGTGAGATTCTAAAACATGGCAACTGCAACATTTTCAATCATGGATTACATACTTTGCATTTACTCAGCCTCTATCCATCAAAGATTGTACAAAACAATGTTTGAGATACAATAGGTTTTATGCCTATTTTAAAAACAGAAACTGGGGAATGAGCAGGCTGACAAACTTGCCCAATGTCATGGGCTAGAATTAGAATTCAGCGTTCTCAATTCCTAATCTTATACAGACTATACACTCCCTTCAGAGTAACAGAAGTCATTCAATGACATTTAGGTAGCAAAGTGTTCATACTACCTCCCTATTAACTAAGTATTACGCTGTACCATGTCCAGAGGGCAAGACTGGGATGCTCTTATCTGAATTCTCTTAGAGATCTCTCCTAGTACTGATGGAGTGGCCTCTGAGGAGCCAGTCATCCAAATACGGAAAGATTGCAATACTCGACTGATGCCGCTACTGCTGACAGGGCCTTAATAAAGGCCCTTCGAGCCACAGAGATTCCCAAAGAGGACGACACTGTATTGGTAATGCTCTGAGCCTATGACAGACCACAGAAGACTCTTGAGGGAGGGATGAACAATGACATGAAAGCAGGTATCTTGGAAGTCAAGAGCAAAAAGCCAGTCCTCTGGATCTAGGGATAGGATTATGGTAGCTTGAAGTGCTGCAATAGGACATAGGTGTTCTAGTTCCTGAGATCAAATATCGGCCTCCAACCACCAGGGAACATTAAGACTCCTCGACTTGCTCTAATGGAATCTGGAGGGATTCTGCCAGATGCTTTCTGAAGTCCTGGAAAGCCCTAAAGTTATCTATATCAGAGAGCAGTTGTGGCATCACTGGCTCAGCAGGGGAGGAAGAGGACTTGACCAAAAGGGGCAACACTTCATTTTGTGGCTCTTCCTCCTTGTGGATCTCCTCACATACCAGAGAATCATACAGTATGGGTGAGCGGTCTTGTGGTGCCAGTGGCTGTTGTGTTGGTGGTGTTTCTTGCAGGCTGATATCCTATAAAATTGGTCACTAAAGCATCCAGGGGTTCCAGCAAGCCCAACAGTATTCGTGCCCAAGGAACACAGGGCCATGTGCTGGACTCTGGAAAGTCCTCTTCAGGGTGCGTACCTAGAAGTGCAGGGTGGTACAGAGCTGAGACAGAGCCTGGACGGAAATCTGTCTGAGGAGGTGTCATCGCCCACGCTGAATGGGAGGCTTTTGGGCACTGGTGCTAGTACCAGAGATGGCATGTCAAGTCCTGTTCAGATGAGTAAGGGTTCAATCATGAACTGCCAAAGTGGCACCTAGGAACAGCTCTTACAGTGCTCCTTAGGAAAAGGGACTCTGGTTCCTCCAAGATGTGGAAATTCTCAAATGAAAGAAATCTGGACGGTGCTGGAGGACTATGACAGTGAGAGCTGGAGGGCTAGAATGGTACCAGGGCCCATAATGGGGATGGCTGCAGGTCTGGAGATGCAGGCGGTATCTCAGATTGTTTCTGTCCAGAGGAGGATGGTACCAGGGATGGAGTAAGTTGTTGGTTTGAGATGTCTCTGTAGCTCTGAAAGGATGTCAGTATCGATGTCCTTGAGGTGGTCTTCGATGCATCTTAGTACCTAGAAGTGTCAGACATTGAGGAAGGTGCCTCTCAGTATTGAGAAAGGTGCCTCTCGGTGATGCTTAGTTGAGGATTTCTCCAATTGAGACTTCATCTTAGGTGGTACCAAAACCTTGGTACCAGTGTCAGCTGGAGCCTTGACTGTACCCATTGTGGGATGCAAGATCTCTAGAGAGTCAGC
This sequence comes from Lepidochelys kempii, assembly GCF_965140285.1. NCBI lineage: Eukaryota > Metazoa > Chordata > Testudines > Cheloniidae > Lepidochelys > Lepidochelys kempii. The sequence continues at coordinate 147,389,708 of NC_136382.1, read as the reverse complement.
TTTAAGAGATGATTTACCCTTCTTTCAAGAGTTGCTGACAAGGAAAAAGTGTTTTCTTCTCTTAGAAGGTTTCATCTCTGAAATCACCCCTGGAGCGCTGGAAGTCACCGGTACAACCTAAGAGGTTAAGGACAACGTATGGAGGGGGGAAAATCTGACCCTGCCAGTGCTAAGGAGTATTCCAGGAGGAGAAACTCTCACGTAGCTTCTCTATCTTTGCAGGACATGCCCTTAAACCCAGTACAGACTTTGCACTTGGACAGGACGTGAGATGGGGAATAAAGTGGACCTGGGAAATTATAGACTAGTGCATTTAATTTTGATACCCAGAAAGATACTGGAACAAATTAACAATCAATTTGTAAATACCTAGAGGATAACAGGGTGATAAGTAATAACCAACGCAGATTTGTCAAGAACAAATCATGTCAAAACAACCTAATTTCCTTCTTTGACAGGGTTACTAGCCTACTGGATAGGGGGAAAGCTGCAGACATGATAACTTGAGTTTAGTAAGGTTTCTGACAGTCCCAACATGACATTTTCACAAGCAAACTAGGGGAATATGATCCAGACAAAATTACTATAAAGTGAGTGTTTAACTGGTTGAAAGACCATATTCAAAGAGTAGTTTTCAATAGTTTGCTGTCAAACTGGGGGAGCATATCTAGTGGGGTCCCACAGGGGACTGGTACCTACTCTGTATTTTCATTTATGATTTGGGTAAAGGAGTGGAGAGTGCTTATAAAATTCACAGATGACACCAAGCTGGGAGAGGTGGTTAGCACTTTGGAAGACAGTATTAGAATACAAAAATGACAATCCTGACAAATTGTAGAACTGGTCTGAAATTAACAAGATGAAATTCAATAAAGACAAGTATTATACTTAGGAAGGAAAAACCAAATGCACAACTACAAAATGGGGAATAACCGGAGAGGCAGTAGCACTGAAGAAAAGAAACTGGGTGCTATAATGGATCACATATGATTGACTTATATTCAATGTACTCCAGTTGCCAAAAAAGCTACTATCATTCTGGGGTGTATTAACGGGAGTGCTGTATTTAAGACATAGGAGATAACTATCCTGCTCTACTCAGCACTGGTGAGGCTTCAGCTGGGAACTAATTCTGGGCACAACACTTCAGAAAAGAGGTGGACAAACGGGAGAGAGTCCAGAAGAGAGCAACAAAAATGATAAAAGGTTTAGAAAATCTGACCTCTGGTCACGTTTAGTCTTGAGGGGAAAAAAGCCTGAAGGGGTGGGGGGGCTGATAACAGTCATCCAATATGTTAAGGGCTGTTAAATTGTTCTCCATATCCACTTAATATAGGACAAGTAGTGATGGGTATAATCTGCAGCAAGGGAGATTTAGATTAGGTAAGAGGAAAAACCTTGTAAGTATAAGGATAATTAAAAGCACTGCAATAGGCTTCCAAAGGAGGTTCTCCATCATTGGAGGTTTTTAAGAATAGATTAGATAAGCACCTGTCAAAGATGGTCTTGGTATACTTGGCCCTACCTTAGCGTAGGGGACTGAACTAGATGACCTCCTGAGGTCCCTTTCAGCCCTACACTTCCAAGATGCTTCAAGGCACCGGAGACAGCTGGAGTGCCCACTGCCACAGGGAAGAGACCTGTGGCAAGTCTGGCAGGGTTTAAACCTGAGGACTTGGGAAAAGCCATAGACCACAAAAGTTGAGGAGTTAAATTCAATAGGGGGGACCCCTCCATGCACAAAATGAACTAAAAAAAACATACTAAATAGAGTAAATAAAGCTAAAAAGTAAGAAAGGTGGGGAAACAGCTAGGAAGCAGTGGACACTGCAGCTGCTCCATGTCAAGCTTCAGGCAGTAGAGAAGGAACTTAAGCAGTGGCAGGTCTGTGCCTCCCTACTGCGACACCTGGGAGCACACAGTGCTGCACTGGGCAGCCACAGACACAGTTGTTTATAATCTGCTGTTGAGAGTACACAGGCACACACACATATCCTATGGTGGAACACCAACAGGGATGTATACTTGAAGATGAATTTCAGTTAAAAAGAAAAATAAATTTCTGCTTCCATGCAGACTAGCTATTACTTTCTGGATCCCCTGAAGTTTAGTAAAAATGTTTAGAAAGGAGACAGAAAATTTTGTCACATCACCCTTCAACACTGACTTCCCCAGGAGTTTTCCATCAATGATTGTTTTATGGGCATGAGAGAAAGAAAATCTACATTAAATTTATTATGCTCAGATATAGTAATAAGATCTCACAGAATACAGAGACGTATTCGTTGTGAATATACACACGGTGTTTTTTGGCAACTGCCATCCTTCCCTTTGCCTGATATCATCTCTTCAGTCTGCATCAAGTCATAGCTAACAGATTGAAATGCCTCAGGACAGGGTTTGTATTCTCTTTGTAAAAGGCCTTGCAAACATACGATTCTATAAACACACATTTCATAACCAAGGTAAGCAGTAAGGAAAGAATTATAGTTCTTAGTACTTCCATAGTAATTTGTACTTTAAAAGCAGTGTACAAACAACCAATTAATAAGACATGGAAAAGACAAGATCTGGCAACTCTTAAATAATTTTACTTGATTTCAAAAGCATAATGATTAGAAACTACACTTTCCAAAAGCTTTAGAACACTTGCATTTAACTACTATCCCGTGTGATTAAAATGAAGATCTATTCTTGACACTTAAGTTCCCCTACATTATTTCTAGCTTCCTGCATCACAATATTTCAAGCAAACTCTGATAATGTATCCCTTCTACCTGCAAGTTGAAAACTGCACACATTAAGACAGATGAGGAAAGTATTTTTAAATATAGCTGGGGTAAAACAGAAGCTTTGAAAGAAAAATGATCATCATTCACCAGACGGGACTTCAGTGACATTTTTACATCACGTAGTAGTACATAAGCATCACCACTCCACATTCCACTCCCATCTCCATGAATAAGCAAATGATGAATTTCTGCTTTCTAACTAAGTGTGAATAAGTTTAATGGCATTTCTAATACATTATCCAAGATGGATCATTTTAAAAAGATATTTTTAAATCTGGAAGGTTAGCATACCTGTCTCCTTCCAATTTTGGTATATCTGAGCAGCTAGAGGAATCTTCTAGCCATGCTAATGTTGGTCTCCTTGAGTCAACCCCTGAGCTCTGTTCTCCTGACAACACAAGCTGTTGAACAATTGCTGGATCATATGCATTGATCTCAAACTTTAAGTGAACCTGAACAAATAAAAATGTAGAGGTGTACATTGATTTAAATTGACAAAAAAAACAATTACTACTGAATTCTTAAATAAGATGTACCTTCATAAGTTTGGAAACATCCCATATGCAGATCTTTCCTCGTTTTGTTGCTGCAGCTAGAAAGTGAGGGCAGCTTCCTGATCCAAAGCAGGCTATCCTGTCAGTGCCATCTGTGCAGGGAAACTGTGCTGGACTTGTTGCAAGTGTGACTGAGAGGGGTACGTTCTGTGTGTGCTCACCTTTGACAAATGGGCAGTTTGGGGAATGTCTCTCATGTTCAGACCTTTGTGCATTAAAAAAAATATATATATCAAAACACTGGCTTCTCAGAGCAGCAATTTTGTATTAGAATACCCTCTACTAACTATTAAGATCAATTTCCATGTTTGTGAAGACACTACATACATAATGCAGAAGTAATATCTCAACCTGTAATAGAGTTGAATCATACAATGAAATTGTTTTAACCAGAGTATAAGAATACCATACTGTTATTGATCCTTAGTTTGTGGTTATTTCTCAATAACCATATTGTATGAAATGCTTAAAGGACTTCCACATATCCAACTGCAGGGGATTTGCATACACCATTAAGAGAAATAACCATGAAGTTATCATGACAACTGCTGGGCTCCGACTGGCTACTAATGTCAAAAGAGCAAGCAGTAAGATGCTGTAACAAGAGAGAAAATTTAACTCAAGAGTATATACAGTATCATCACTTGTAATACCAGACTTCATCTTTAATGTAGCTTTAGTAATAAGTGAAGTACTGTTTAGATCTACATTTCTCCCTACAGAAAGGGACACTGAGATATGTAGAGTCTTAACCAATAAAAATAAAAAAAAACTAGTAAGACAAGTGTGAAAGATTTCTGAATTAAATTTGTGCAGTCGGTGGAGATACTGAAAAGAATCATAATTCTTTACTAACACCTGAAGGATAGTATCAAAGAAGAGAAAATCATCAAATGTAGTAAAAGGGGTAAAGAAGAAGCAAAGGGCTAAAATTAAAAGAAAAAAAAAAATTCAGGCCAGCCAGAATGTAATTTAGCAAATGTTCAATTTAAGACATGTATTTAAGACAAAGTTAGATCAGGCACCTAGAAGCAGGTAAAGAAATGCACTCATGCATACATTTAACAAGTCATTTGAAAACTAGTGATCCCTTTATTTAAAGGAGGTAAGATCCAAATCCGTTTCTCTTTTCACACTTTATATCAGTAACCTCATCAACTGTCACACCTAAAACAGAATCCTGAACTCAAGTATTTACAAGTGAAGAGATTTTAGGTAAACCTAGCATGTCAGAAGACAGACCATTAAAATTTAAAATTATTCCAAATGAGAGAGAGAGAGAGAGAGAGAGAGAGAGAGAGAGAGAGAGAGAGAGAGAGAGAGAGAGAGAGAGAGAGAGAGAGAGAAAAACACCAAGAGCTTTCACCAAGTGCAGTTTCATTCTTTTCCTGTTTTATAGGTAGTGCAATATTGTGCTACTTAAAATGGCAGGACAGTTTGCATTTAACACTGGTATTTTTGGAAATCCATTGCTTCAAAACTTTCTAAATACAAATGCGTAAGAAGAACTCAGGGAAGGTATGTCTACCAAAGTGCTCCACTTAATTTTTTTCACCTAATATATTTTTATATTATACAGAAAGCAAAATAGGTCTCACATTCCACAAACACTTAGGGCATGTCTACACTTACCTCCAGAGCAATCGAGCCAGCAAGGGCCAATTTATCGCATCTAGTGAAGACGCGATAAATCGATCGCCAAGCACTCTCCAGTCGACTCCGGTACTTCACTGGAGCGAGAAACGTAGGTGGAGTCGACGGGGGAGAGTCAACAATCGACCTACTGCAGTGAAGACACCGCGGTAAGTAGATCTAAGTATGTCAACTTCAGCTACGTTATTCACGTAGCTGAAGTTGAGTAACTTAGATTGATCCCCGCGCAGTGTAGACCAGGCCTTAGACTCACCAAGGTTCATCTGTAGGCTCCCAGCATACCAAACACACACTGCAGGTAAAACACATGGCTCTGTCATCTCCTGATGAAGCAGGCTATAAAAAGAGAAGGAAGTAGCTGTGCATCAATGATGTCAACATATCAGTTTTAAAAGAAACAATTTAACTAATTATTTTATTCTTTTTTTTATACTGTATACTTTATTTCTGACAGCAAGATTTAAGCATTACATCCATATGCTGCACATAAGTTTAGACAGCAAGAGGCAGTATTTTAAGTTGAAAAAGTACAACACTACGCTACTACGTAAAAGACAGACGGAGCACTGAAAACTTCTCTGGCCAAGCCACTGGAGATGAAGGAATATCAGAGGTCTCAAACAAGAAAGAAGAGTAATTACTTTAAGTAATTTTTGTTGAAAAAAGTCACACAACTGTATGATACAAAACAGCTGATAAATAATGCTCAGATTTTGTTAACATATCTGCAAATTTTTAAATACCACCTAAAAGATTGAAGAATGCTAAACTATCTGCTAATCTGTTAGAGTGCAAATATTCCATTCCATTTTGTCTCTCATACAAGAGCTTAACATCCATACTTAGCATTTTTCCCTTTGTTCCCCAAGTCATTAAAGTACAGTATATCTAGGAAACATTTAAATGCAACTCTGATATTTCTCATGATACTGCATTTGTTCTTGGTTGAAAATTGCTAGCAAGCATGTAGGGTCTAACAAAAAAAATTCTTTACTAAGTATCACTAGTTATTTTTAGGCTGCCTTGCAAAAAAGGCTCACCTTTTAAATGCATTTAACAGGCTTAGCAGTTGGCAAATAATGCTGATTTCAGTGGATGTAAGCTAGCCTTACAATAAACTAAAAGACCTACTGTACCATATATGGATTTACATAGTGAAGGCTAACTTAAGGGAGCTAATGAAAAGCATGGGGAAACAACATTAGAAAAAGATTTGTGATTATATTTAACTGATTATTCAACTAGCCCTAGATGTGTTTTGAACCTTCACCACATTAAGGACAATTTAAAATGTTATTTCAATAAGTCCCATTAAGTCAGTCTAATTTAGTGAACAAAGAATTCAGATCAAACTTTTTGCTTTTTCTGCCTTATGTAAGCTCTCTCTTCATAAAGGAGAAAGCTTTCAGTTACACAGAAATTGTTCAGTAATCTAGTGAGGTGAAAATAAATTAATGTAATGTTGATGATTAACAGAATCGGAGTAATTATTTTTGGTCAGAAATACAGATTTAAAAAAGAGTGCTACATATATGGGAACTCAAATCATTATCCTCCACTGACCATGGTCAAAAAAGAACTGACCTTGGAATTATTCTGGGGATAGCCTCAATGCACTTAAAGCACGAGACATCTCCTAGCTAGAAAGGGCTCAGTTACTTCAGAATTCTTGAGTTAAGAATTTCTGCCTGATCTTGTGCTACAAACAGATAGGAACCCATTGAGAAGTTTATCTTTGAAGAGCATTCATACGCTTTCCTCTGTATCTCTTTTAGTGTAAAATACGGCAATAATGTATTTATATCTAAAACTCATCATCTTTTTACCTGATGATAGAACCCAGCTTGAGCCATGGGATCTGGCTGCGCCCATCTATACCCTACATGAGGCCATGAGGTGAATGTCTCCCGTCTGTTAGCCTCACTATACATCAAGGACCTATAAAGAGACATTTTATGTTATCCAAAGTGTCATTTAGAAGAATATTAAATGACTACAGGCTGCACAAACATCTAAGAAAGCAAATGCCATCAGTAAACAGATAAAATTAAAATCAAACTAAAATTAGCCATTTTTGCAACTATCAGGAAAACTATGGGAAAGAATGGTTTATCAACACTTGGATTTCAGAAAATTTCTTCAAATAATTTAAATATAAGGCAATAAATACGTGATCAATTTCACATGCAGGAATAAAGTTTGAATGTACTGTAATCCACTATGCACTCTTCAGCCAGATGGAAAAGAATAAGCATTAAACACTATCAAAATTATTCTCCTTGTCTGATATTCAAAACCTATCTAACCCCTAAAAATGAGGCATACAACTATCTGAAAATCCCACTGAATAATCTTTGCTACCAAAACCAGACTAGGATGCCAGAGATGGAGATACATACTTTGCTGTATCCAAAAGGTCATTATTTTAGCGCAAACTTAACTGAAATTATGCCAAGTCCATGTAAGACAATATGCTACATCATAAATACATTGTAAGCTAAATTCTGAATTATGCAGCTGAGGTTACATAAACCTTTATTAATGTTAAAGTAATGAAGCCTGTATCTTTTCTAGTTTCCACAACTGTTTATCTTTTCAGTATGTTCCACACATGGGTCTTAGGGGATTGAGAACTGTATAAAACAGTGGTCCTAAACTTTTTGGACCACTCACTAAGTGACCCAATCTCATCCCATAGTGCATCATATCCCAGACACCTTTGCAGGTGAAAAGAATTGTACTATGGTGGGAGCTGGTGCTGTTGAACAGAGGAATGCCCCCACCTCATCACCTCTCATTCTTTAGAGTTTCAGGTGAGAAAACACAGCACTTCTGAACAAAGTTTCAGCTCCCCACTGCCTCTCCCCTGACAGTCTATTCTGCTGCCAGAGCCTTTCACTGCAGCAGGGAAAAGCTCTGGCAGTGGAACACAATACTGCTAACAATATCAGTGTAGATGTTGGAGGCACTGCTTGGGCAGGTAGTGAGCCTGTGTAAGGTACATATTGGGGGTTCAGGCATGTAGGGCACTATACTCACCTAAGCAGTGCCTCATTGTCTACACTGCTGTTTATACCCATGCTAAATAGGTGTGCAGTGTCGGTACTGTAAATGTAGATGTACCCTTTTGCTTAACATGCTTGAAAGAAGTAATTATGAAACTGGGAATTCAAGGTAGTTTTATTCCCCATCTCCAAGATCAGTCCAAGGAGTTTTCTGCTGCCAAGTGAAGACACTGTAAATAGCTCTTTATTTGGGACACTGTAGTATAAAAACAGTGTTGCACTATTGTTGTGCATAAGAATTAAGTTTGGTGGTCTATACTAGGTATATGAGTGAATGTATGTGTTATGATGTCTATCAAAACAGACATAAATGACTCTCACAACACACCGACAGCCACTACATCAAATTGTGGTCATATCAACTCAAGCTGTGAACTTGGGAGATCCAACATTAAAAGCAGGGCCTGGGTAAGTTAAACCTTGCAGAGAAGTCTAAGGAAAAATATGTGTGCTGCAGGAAGTGGTTTTGACACTTTGCTCCAAATAAATATCAGTACAGAAACATGCCAAAAGTTATTAAGCAATGGCCTAAAAATATACAACTATAGCAACCTAACTAGCAAGCAGGTATCATTTATTATCTTAACCTTAACAAGGTATTGCTGGAATCAGGAAAAGATCAAGCAATAGCAAGACAAGTGCAGTTTTCTCCTTTTGCTGCTGAAAAGGAAGTGATTGAAAGGAAGCATTTATACTCTGCAGAGGATGGCACAAATTTAAGAGGTAGGGGAATTCAACCAGTCTTCCACTAAGGAAGTAACACCCAGGAGTTATAAATCCACAGAGGTAGTATCTTTGGAGAAACAGTAGTTTTATTTAATAATGCCAAAATTTGTAAAAATCATTTACACTAAACCTTTACACATTAACCAGTTTCTGAACTCCCCATTTTCTTTTCCCGCAGATGGATAAATCCAATTTCTCCTTATTGAAGAAATCAGAATGATCCACAATCTACTTTGATCCAGACAAAAGGTAAAATTCACCATTAACATTTTTTTAATATACCTGTCCACAGATCGACCAGGTCCCACGCCAAGTTCTGGTCGCGCACTGGGTAAGAGGTAAGATAACCTATCCATCACAGAGGAGGCTACAGGTAAGGCAGCAATATTTTGATTTATCTTCTTAAGTTCATTTACAATGGCGTTGGCGACAGACTTCAATACATGATGAGGAAGATGGAACGTAACTGTTGCCCACTGAATTAAGAAAAAACATTCAATTTGATATTCAAAAAGTTATTACAAGAAATTACAATACAAATATTTCACCTGGAAATCAGAAACAAGAATCAAGAAATACTAATGTCCAGTCTTGTGTTTAATAAGTGTGTCATTGATGCTAGCATCAGAATACTAATACAACACAAACATTTGTTCAATTTTTTAAAACTGCAGCTCATGAAAACTGAGTGCATTTATTACAGTTAGTAATCTCATTTGATTATACCACTCAATGCTGCACATGGCGGCCAAATTCAGCAATGTGAGCTCTAAAAATGCCTCAATTAAGATTTTTTTTTTGGTGAATTATAGTAAAAAAGTTGAGTCATTTGAGTTATAAAAGCAGGAAAAACATGAGATACCTTAAAACTTAATAGCCTTTTTTTATATCCCAATTTAGTTCTCAATCAGAAGTGTCTTTAATGTCTGAAGAAATTTTTTTTTTTTTTTTTACAAATAAAAGTCCTGAAGTCATACCGTTGCTCTGTAGAGTTTTAGTGGGGATTTTTAAATAACCACTTGTTTGCAAGTCTTTGGAGGTTAAGTTTGATGCCTACTCAGAAAAGAGTTTGGAAATAGAGATCTGATATTTAAACGTTTTATAAACTTTTTTTTTTAAAAAGTTAAAGAGGCAGATCATTCTTTATTCAAAACTTCAGCATTTCATACAGTATTCCATTTTGCAGAGAAATCAGAAAGGTTGTTAGAGGACTAAACATGTGTCCACTTTTAAATGGAAATTGGTATGCAAAACAATATGGTTTCTGGTATTATGATTTATTATGAATTTCAGCAAAAGTAACTAACAGGTACACCGAGTTTCCATAAATTCAAAGATTACTCAAAATGCATCAATTTTAGGAGAGTCCAGAGGTCCTTTGGACACTTCACTTTTAAATGTACTCTTGTGCTACTTTACCTAGTTGCCGTGTGCGCCACATACTTGCAATTAAGTGTAAATTAACCAATCAGGGTCTTTTTACTATGTTATTAAACAATTAAGTTAACAACTTGCACTGAAGTATTAACTTATTTCTTGTGAGGATACACACACACACAAATATTTACCCTGTCATTCTGTTTTAATATGAATATATAGTACTATAGCCAGCTATTACTGTAGCTCTTTTGGGTAATGTTGATTGCTAATTTGGCTCCTCAACCACGGAGGTCTGAGTATCACTGCAATAGAGCATTTCATACTGAAGCAATAGCCCCACCAGTCAATCCCTGAGAATAGCATGTTAATGGCCACAAATCCCCAGATTAAGAGTGAAACACACTACAGACCAGCCCCTTGTCAAAACAACTTAGGCAAAAGCATTTAAATTACATTTTAAAAGTTGAAAAGTGTTGCATTGCTTTACCCATTCTGTTATCTGTATGTTCTGTATTTTGACTGTAAACTTTGGGGTCTTTCTTACTGCTCGTAAAGAGCCTAACCTATGGATGCTACATAAATATTTATTTTATGTTGATGCGAAGAGTTAGGCAAAGATTTTAAAGTTGGTTAACTGTTTTCAATTACATTTTGTTGCTGAGGAATTGGAGGGTTTTTTTCTTTTAGGCCAAATCCTGTTACACTGTAGACAAGGAAGTTTACAATTCAAACTCATGTCTCACAGGAACAGAAAGAACGAATTTTATACTTGTTAGGAAAGGTAAGCCATTCTAGGAAGACTAGTGAAGCTGCTCAGACCAACTGTACTATTAGATTAGAATAGATTTACAGTAACTCCTCGCTTAATGTTGTCGTTATGTTCCTGAAAAATGCTACATTAAGCGAAATGATGTTAAGTGAATCCAATTTCCCCATAAGAATTAATGTAAATGGGTGGGGTTATATTTCAGGGAAATTTTTTTCACCAGACAAAAGACTATATTACATACGTATACACATACACACACACTGCAAGTTTTAAAAACAAACAATTTAATACTGTACACAGCAATGATGATTGTGAAGCTTGGTTGAGGTGGTGAAGTTATAGGATGGAAGAGGGTGGGATAGTTCCCAGGGAATGCCTTGCTCCTAAACGATGAACTAGCACTCAGCTGAGCCCTCAAGTGTTAACATATTGTTGTTAATGTAGTCTCACACTCTACAAGGCAGCACAAATGGAGGGAGGAGACACAACATGGCAGTGGCTGCAAAATATTCCCTGGGGAAACTGAAGGTGATGATGAACCCACTCTATCACACTGGAGCGCACCACTCCCTCCACTTTCCAAAGTGCAGAAAGGGGGGATGTGCATGAGTGAGTGACACACCCTCACACAGTGCAGGGTGGGTGTGTGGGTGTGTGTGTGTGTGTGTGTGTGTGTGTGTGTGTGTGTGTGTGTGTGTGTGTGTGTGTGTGTGTGAGAGAGAGAGAGACACGTGCATTGCCCCTTTAAATACGCTGACCCCACTCTAAGTATACTGCCTTTTTAAGCAGATCAGCAAGTTGAGACAGCAGGTGTGACAGGAAGCTCCCTCTATCTTGAGCCCTGTCCTGTCCCCCCCTGTTCTGTGGAGATGGGTTACAGGAGCAGGGGGGCAGGCAGACACCCTGACATCAGCACCCCTCTTCCCCCCCATCCCCTGCACAGCAAGCAGGAGGCTCCTGGGAGCGGCTCCAAAGCAGAGGGCAGGAGCAGCACACGGCAGTCGGGGGAGGGATACCTGAACTGCCCAGCAATTGATAGCCTCCTGGGCGGCTGCTGCACAGGGAACTTAGGGCAGCTGACAGGGGGCTGCTGGTCCACCCTGGTTCCAAGCCCCCACCAGCTTGCTCCAATGGGCTGCTCTTTCTGCAAGCAGTGGACAAAGCAGACAGCTACCAAACAACGTTATAAGGGAGCATTGTGTAACTTTAAACGAGCGTGTTCTCTAACTGATCAGCGACGTAACAACGAGAAAACGTTAAGTTAGGAGTTACTGTACTATGTGTACAGAACTAAGGAATGATGAATAAACTAAAACTGGTCAAGGCTATGTTTAACCCCCGGAAATACTCTATATCCACACACTAGAAAAAGTTGCCAATGTTTAGCTGCATTATTCATCGTGGCTTTCAATGAGGTTAAATTAATGTTACCAAGAATTCTTGAACTCAATTCATATAGCAATTCAAAAATGACCTACAAAACCCTTAAAACATACAATGGAAATGAACTTTTTTTTTTTTTAAAGAAAAAAAGAAAAAAGTGTTAGAGAATTTTGGAGACACTTTCTTCACCTTTGCAACTTTATGGTTTGCTGCTGTCTCATGTGAGGTATTTTTTAAGCCGTCTTTCAGTTGTGTGATGAACAAGTCATATCCCTCTGTGCTGGAGACATCTACCTTCTCTATGCAAGCACATAACAGTTGCTGAGCCTAAAAACATGTGGAAAGAAACAAAATTAGTGTCTAGACACAGAAGCTACTATCCTGGAAAATTTAAGACCTGATGGATTCAGCAGCTAGATTGACTTCCGCAAAGATTTTAAGAAGTGATCCAGGTGGCATATACGGTTATTTCTGTACTTTTTTTTTTTAAATAAACTGCTGTGTGCTGAATGTCCCAAATAACTCGAGATAAGAATGAGATAGCAAATGTGTATTTCACTTGATTCTAAGGTCACACTAAAATCAGATCCAAATGACAACTTACATGATGCATTATGTATTCTGATGAAAACTAAAGATGAGCAATGATTAGCAACCTGATCCCAGTCACTTTTCCTTAGCAGCCCATTCCATGGATAAATCTCTACAGTAAAGCTTTTGCTGGAAGTAACCAGTTGCAAGCTGCCTGAGGAAGTATGACTGAAGACTAACAACATGTGGCGGACTAGCCACAAAAATAATTACAGCAACATGGCGCACCCAAAGTGGAAAGTTTTTGAAGACTAGCTCAATCACACCAGTCCTATCACCTGGATCTCCAGCCATATTCACCATCACCCCCCAAGCTTGAATCAGAAGTGCAAAAGGCAGCAGCCAAGAGCAGGCAACTATGTGCCTTTACAGCCATAGAAGCTTCTTTAGCCTTTGAGATCAGTGACAAACTGAACTGCTAATTTGGAGACGGAAGGGTAAATTAGTCACAAAAAAAAATCAATGATATTTTGAGAAGAAATAGACAAAGTGCTGGGCAATATGAGGCTCAAAACAATATGCTAGAAAGACTGCTCATGATTAACATTGCAATATTTTAAGAGTAGCAATACCACCAAGAAATGCACACAAATTTGAACAGCATAACCTTATTTTATCTCATTCTCCCTTGCTCCTAGTTCTCACCATTGTTACCTGCAGGTCTACAACTAGGTTTCCAGATATCAGAGGCAGGAAATGTATTTTTATTTGCAAAGCACATTGCACAATTCCTACAGTATGCTAACAGGCCACCTTCTGAGGAAGCGATTTTGTCAGATCTTTCATAGTTTGGAATTGGGAAAAACAAATATACTTCCCAATGCCATGTGCTAGCTTGCAGGCTGGTAGGTAACTGAAGATGATCATTTAAAAGGCGCACTCGTTCCCAATGGCACACACTGTGCCACCCACCTGGGGTGACTCCTGAGTTGCTGCCTACCAACCATTATTATGTACATTGTTTTCACTCCCCATAGAGCAGTAGACAACGGAAGCAAACCAATAAGAGTCTCCCAAGCTAAGGCTGCTCCTCAGAGGAAGAGCAAATTAAAATCCGCATGGCTCCTCACACTTCCTGAATCCTTCAGGAGACGAAAACTTAGTGTATTTCTCTAAACTCATCACAATGATGAGTTTAGAGAAAGAATATTTGGGAGAAAAGAAAGAGCAAAAAGCCTCATAATGTTGTCACATGCCTATTAGAGATGGGTACAAGATATAGAACCTGATTTGTAGACGTATCATACCAAAAGTTAATAAATGTAGAGTGCGAGACTGGTGAAAGTCTTGGACAACAATGGAATACGGAGCCAGGCATGGATGAAGGGACTCTTCCACCTGATCCAGTGCACTCTTCGGAACACCTGTTTAAAATTTCCTGGGACTCTCGGGGGATGGTGTTACCACCTCTAATAATGAAAGGTAACTATACCAGACTGTTGTTGCATTAAAATAGCATTCCCTGCTTTTTTCCTAGCAATAAGGCCCTAGACTACCTGAAGCTGTTCCTCCTGATCTCCAATTCCTTCCCAGACAATAGTCTTTAAAGAGAAGAGTCACTATCCAGACCAAAGAAAAGTATCCACTACCCACTGTTTTAGGTACAGGGATCTTCTTGCTGAAACTGACATGGCCATGGAACTGAATACTGTTTGTATCACATCATAGGTGACACAGCAAACAAGCAGAACCCAGGAAAGTAAGTGTGTTGGGCTAGTTAGAGTCCTCATATGTGGCCTTGACACCCGCCAACCTTTTGTAGTCACCCAGAAGGCATATAAGCTGCATATAATTGGCAATGGTAGCGGTAAGCCTGAAGACTTGGAAAGCTCTTTTCAGAGCTAACTATCAGCATGGGCTTTTTCCTGAGTAAAAATTATGGTCTTATGTTAACATGTTATCTAACATGTGCTAACATATTTTGCAAGAGTCTGGCTTTCCTCAACCAGCTTAGTATATGTTAGAAGTACACTGCATTGTCTACAATGGACTCTCTTAAAATAGGTTAGCTAACATGCAAACATCACACCTTAACTCCTAGTCTAGACAAGACCCCAGGAATCATACTTCCATCATGAGCTAGATGGGCAAGCTTCCTTCAAGTGATATGCAATTACCAGGTGGTGTTTACAACCACCTCTCAGGTAGGGAAAAATTAGTTGATTAATGGAGGCAACATGTTAGCCATTCATCCCTCTTTCCTTGTTTTTGAAATCCTAGAAGGCACATGATCTAAGGGCTCCATAGTCTGGGCAGTGGTTTCTGGAACGGGTAGCAGGAGCTGCTGCTTGGTTGACTACAACAGAGCAGGAAATGAGTCCCATTGTCTAGTGATTGGTGGACAGGTTTCTCTTCTGAAATGCCTCAGCTGGATAGCAGAAGCAGGACTGGCTATGTGCCCTTTTTGTTCCCAGATTTTAGCTTGGACTATACCCCATCAAGTTCTGGTGGAGGGTAATTACTGCTTTATGGTGATTTACATGATCCCATTAGGCATACAATCCTTTAATATTAAATTAACAACTCAGGACGGTTTCATTATCTCTAGTGTAGAGTCAGTATATACTAACAATTTAGAACTTACCTCTGTAACCGGCAATTCAAGTTGAACCACATCATCTTGCTTTGAAACAGGTGTTTGCAGAGCTGTGTCTAGCAGCAAGATGCCATTGAGGTCTTTCCTACATCCAACTGCATAATCATCCACAAAGATAACTTTATCCACAGCAGAAATATATTGACATTTCACCCGTCCACCTGGTTTAGCTGCATGGGAAAATACAGAAGAAAATGCTATTAAAAGAAGTAGAATTATTTATCACAATCCAGTCAAATGTTTTTTGGGACATGAGATAACTTACTGATTATTTAGCTAATTTTTTAATGTTGAAGGGGCAGTCCAGGACTAGTTTTTTTAATAGTTATATGATCAGATATCTTGAAGGCTATTGTGCCTTCTGGCAAAAGTCACTTTAAGATTAATGACATTGTTCATGTATTCTTGCCAAACAATTATCTATGACCATTTTAAGAGCTATAGTAAAAGCAGTCAATCAAGTCCGACTTTCAGTAAAAGTCTTAGTTTAGTTTTGCATGTATGTGGCAAACAGTTTGCATTCATTCCTTTAAGATGATGAGTACCTCTTCTTAACTGCAGGTCAAGTTAATAGTAGGAATTAAGCTGTATAGTGAACAGATAGATCAAGCTAAAAACCCAACAGCTGCTCAGTACTGCGGAGATGGGTGAAGCCTCTCCAAGGCCAAAGGGGACCACCAGATCACTAGTCTAACCTCTTGTATATCACACTTCACCAACAAAACCCAGCACCTGTACACCAAACTGAACAACCAAAATATGACTGCACACAGGAGACTACACTATTATGTTCCACAGGCACAGAATAGGTGCACCAATGCCTGAGGCCCCTGCAATGGCAGGGAATTAATTGAGATACACCCAGAAAATCCTAACTAGTGACCTACAGTCCATGCTGCAGAGAAAGGTGGAAAAAAAAAACCCACAGTCACTGCCAGCCTGACCTGGGGGAAATTTCCTTCCTGACCCCACATATGGTGATCAGTTAGATTTTGAGCAAGAACCAGCCAGCTAAGCACATGAGAGAGAATGCTCCATGCCCCCTCAGAGACCTGGTCCTCAATGTCCCATCTCCAGCTGTGGCCATCCCTGATGCGTTAGAGGAAGGAGACAAAAAATACAGTAGGGGGGACCCCTTCCTGACCCCCTCCTTTCCATCTAGAAGGAAAGGCAAGGGACTAAAGCCAATCTAATTAGTCCCAGTTAGACAAGATACCATAATCTGTACTCATGTATAGTCATCCTGATATTTTCTTCCAAGAGAGGAAAAATTTCAAATGAGGACTTAAACGTACCACTTCTAAAACATTTAAAGACATTTCAACAACAAAGGTGTGCAAGACAGTAAAACTGCCATCTCTACAGCGCTCTCTTTTCATGTGTAACAGAACAATTAGAAGCCATTCAGCCTCAGCAGAACTTGATAGTCCAGATCCCATCAACTTCTGAGTAGTTTCAATTATTTTTACCAATACGTATCATTTTACATTTATGCAAGGTAACGTATATTGCCCCCATCTTCTTACACTTCAGATTAATTTTAAATATCTCACAGTCCTCCAGAGTTTTCAGTAACGGTCATCCACCACAACTTCAGAACCTCCTGTATACTTCCTCCTCCAAATAATAAATGAGCTAATCCATTACTAACCTGAAAACTAGGGCTTTGGAGCTGTACTCCGGCTCTGCTCCAGGCAAAAACCTGCTGCTCCACGCTCCAGCTCCGGGCTCCGCTCAAAAGCCCTGCTGAAAACTACCCTTCTATTTATAATCTGACTATGGCTTCACCTTCGCACCTATGGTTTCTCCCTCAAACGCCAAGTGATCTACATAAAACCTACAGTTCTGAAGTCATACATAGTCTGAAATAGTTGTGACCGGTGCCCTCATCCACTAAAATTTTGGTATCAAGGACCCCTACACTCCCTGGTTTCCTTAGAGAAGTTTGTCAGTCAAAGTACTGCCTTTGCAGATCCTTGCTGAGAGGGGCATGTGCCCCACCTCAGGAAGCACTGAATCATATAGGAGTTATAAAGCCTTAGTTCTAGCTGACCTAAAAAGGAGAGGACACTTTAAATGGAAAATCAAACATTTGCAAACTATACTCTTAACAACATGCTTGAGTTCCTCAGAGAGAAATGTCTATGGACAAATACAACTGCAGCCAAAGAAAATAAATCATTCTATAGAAAAAACTCATTTCTACGGACAGTAGCAAAAGTATTAAAATGTAAATTCCACTTATTTAAGCTTATAATTCATTGTCTCAAGGACTCATTGAAAATCATTTATCATGTTCAAAATTGACAAGTATTTGACATCTTCAAAATTATGCCATAAACTGCAAATATAGTTGTCTCCTCCATAGACTAACATGTACTATATAGTACTAGAGCAGGGGTGGGCAAACTTTTTGGCCCGATGGCCACATTGGGGTGCAAACTGTGTGGAGGGCCGGGTAGGGAAGGCTGTGCCCAGGGATGAGCCGCCAAAAACTTAACTGGTTCCCTCCTCACCCCACGAGGGGGTTGTGGCCCGCCTCTGCCCCCCGGGACCCCTGCCTCATCCAACCCCCAGCGTTCCTTGATGCCCCCCCCGGAACCCCTGCCCCCTCCACGCTCCTCCCCTGACTGCCCCCAGAACAGGGTAGGAGGGTCTTGTGGGCCACCGCAGTGGATGCCCACTCGCCCCTAAGAGCCAGAGGGTCCTGCCGGGGGGCGAGGTGGGGAGTCCCAGCGGTGCTTACCTGGGGCAGCTCCCGGGAAGCATCCAGCAGGTCCCTCTGGCTCCTAGGGGTGGGGTAGCGTAGCTGGGGGGCAGGGGGGAGCAGCCACTCCCCCCACTGATCACATCAAAAGTGATGCCTTAGGCACCAACTCTGTGGGTGCTCCGGGGCTGGAGCCCCATGGGGAAAATTTGGTGGGTGCAGAGCCCCCACCAGCAGCTCCTGGCCCCAGCTCACCTCCGCTCCGCCTCCTCCCCTGAACATGCTGCCCCGCCCTACTTCTCCACACCACCACCCCCACCCCCCACACCCCCCCCCCGGCTACCTGCAAATCAGCTTTTAGTGCGGGAAGCCAGGAAGAGCTGAGAAGCAGGCGGTGGCTTTGTGCTCAGGCCCAGGGAGGCAGAGGTGAGCTGGGGCGGGGAGCAGTTCCCCTGCGTGCCCCCCGGGTTACCTGCTGCAGCACGGGCGGCCCTCCTCACGCCCCCGCCCCCCCCCCTGAACATGCCACCTCGCTCTGCTTCTCAGCCCTCCCCGGCTTCCCACGCAAACAGCTGATTTGCAGGAAGCAGAGCTGGGGGGCCGCGTTCAGGGGCAGAGGTAGAGCGGAGGCTGGGCTTGGAGCTGCTGATGGATGCTCTGCACCCACCAAATTTTCCCCATGGGTGCTCCAGCCCTGGAGCACCCATGGAGTCGGCGCCTAAGGTGCCACGTTTGGCCAGTTGTTAAACTTAGAAGCCTTTTTAGAACTGGTTGTAGTGGTTCTAAAAGGACTTTAAATTTAACAACCGGTTCTAGCTCACCACTGGCTGTGCCTCCCCAAACAGCCTGGCCCCTGCCCCCATTCACCCCCCTCCCATTTCCCACCCCTTGACTGCCCCCCTCAGAACCCCCCACCCATCTGACCGCCCCCTATCATACAACCCCTGCTCCTGCTCCCCATCCCGACCGCCCCAAACCTCCTCCCCATCCAACTGCCCAGAGTGCTGCCCACGCGGCAGCATGGCTGCAGGGGAGGGGGAACAGCCCCACGGGCTGCATGTGGCCTGCGAGCCATAGTTTGCACACCTCTGTACTAGAGTCTTTTAGTTTAATAAAATAGTCTGGGCTAGAGACTTTTTCTATGAGATTATCAAGAGACTGTTTCCTTTATATTTGGATTCCTTCAATTTACTTTTGCAGAAAAGCTTTTGCTGTCAAAGGATGATCACCAAAAAACTCTACAAGGATATTTATGATTGCCACTTGGACTCTGTTTAATGTTTACAAACAGGAAAACTAGCCTACTTTCAGTTCCTAGAATTTGAATGAAATGGTTAAACAATGTCCCATATTCTACCTACACCTACAGAAGCAGATACTGCAATCAAAGACTGCTGAAGTTGCAAACCCAACTCTTAACAGCTGACTAATAACTTCCAATAGTTCAAAGGTTCAGCTCCAAGTTCTGAAGTGGACTGTGGTCTATATATGCTCTTGTGATAGCAGGACAGTCTAAAAATCAAGAATTTCAGTTTACAAATCACGGGTCCAGAAACAGGGTTTGGAAAAGTTTTAATTATCCTGGAATCATTTGAACTGGATCCTCCAAAATATTTCTAACCTTGGCAAATCATGGAACATGGAACACTACGAGCACTCATTCTAATTACCACCCTCCATTCCACCCCCAATCACTAGTAGTTCATGGAACACTTTCTTTATGCTCTTGGCATTGACATGGCTCATTTTTTCCTACACATCCCTGGCTTACAAGAGTAGGCAAAACAAGAATCAAGCCTTCGTTCTACAGTCGTTAGGCAAACTGGTGTTCTGCTGGCAGAGTGATAGTCCAAACCAACAGTACTTGTACTCCCAAGAAATATAGAAAAATTGAATCCAGTTACAGATCCATTCCCAAATCAACAGTAAATTGGGGATGACAGGAGAAAGTATTGCAGCACGTGTGCAGCAGAGGGGAAAGCAAAACCCACTCCAGCAGCCAAAGAATGGAAAACGCACAGCGCCTTCCATATGAGAAGTGAAGCATACTGAAAAGAGCAGTGTCCAAACTGAGGGGCAGATTTTGTTGTCTGTGGTTGAATCTCTTCTCCTGTACAGAGGAGGGTGGTCCCTGCTTATGGTCAACATCGGACTTAAGATGACCAAGAGCAAACTTTTTGCCTGTGGCAAGCATCAGAGAGCAAATAGCGTGTAGATTCATCATGCAATTCTGTCCCCTTAGAGATTAACTCATCCCTCCCGCCCCCCCCCAAGACTCCTACTTCAATCAAAGTCTAGGTTAGACAGTAAAAAGTGATTTCAGTATTTTTATTTTTGTTGTTCTGTAAGCAGATCTGTGCCACATTCACTTTCCTTCCTGACTAAAATATGCTGCTTCAATTGTTGTAAAATTGGAGTGTCAATATCGGAATTTCCATACTGGATCAAAACAGTGATCCATCTAATAGAGTATTCTGTCACCCATAGCAGCCAGTACCAGTGAATCAGAGGAAGGTCCAAAAACCCCAGTGAGTAAATAAGGAGTAACCTGTTCATAAGGGAAGTTTTTTACAAACCCTCTCACTTACAGGACAGTTTATAACCATTCCACTTTTTAAAAATGTTATCTAATGCTCTTGTTGTCATTACAGAGAAGTGAGATCCTCTTTGAAATTGCACTTGTTTCTAGCTGAATTTTGCACCCTGTTCAACATCCCAAAACGAGTCAGACCAGCTTGAAAATTGGTAGGTCAAGTCAGAGTCCAGGGTGGAGCCTGTGGCAAAAACCTGAAGTTATTTTAACAAAAAGTGCTAGAGATAGAGTACTCTAAAAACTGAACTGTTTTCAAAAATTACACAAGTTTAATACTTCTATTCACACCAAGGAAACACATGAATCTTAATAGTGAATGCTCTTTGCCAAGATCTAGTGCAGTGGTACCTAAACTTTTCCCACTGTGCCCCTCCTTACCAGTAACGGAATCTGTCCACACCCCCCACTCCACTACTGCACAATTGGCTCAGCAGAGGAGCTTGCGCTGAAGGCAAAGCTGGGGGCAGAAATGGGGATGGGGGAAAGCTGGGCTTAGAGGTAGAGCTGGCCTGGAGGCAAAGCAGGGGTCTGGCTGGGACTGCAGCTGGGCTTGGGGGCAGGGTGAGGCTAGGTGGCACTCTCTCCCCTCCCCATGAGGGCTAGCTTGGGCCTTGCCACATGCCCCTGCAAACACTGCTCCATACCCTCCTAGAGGGGCACACCCCACAGTTTGGGGACCACTGATCTAGTGCATGGTAAGTACCAAAACAATGCCCATAACTTCAAATATAGATGTTATTAGGCCTTTAATTTGGAACTGCAAAGTAACATTACAAAATGCTAGAAATCTTTTCAAATCACTGGCACAACTCCCCTTTCAGAACAGGAAGGCATGGTGAAAACAGGCAAAATATAGTTGCTTGCTTCAAAATACCCTTTAACCTATGGTAGTTGCATTATGCTGGAAGCCCACAAGCTTCAGCTATTCCATTGACTAGTGTTCATAAAGTTGTGCATGTCAATGGAGTTATTCACAGGGGAGAAAGCCCCAGACCTAAGGAAGGGTTCAAATGCAGAGAGCCTTCCTCTCAAAGCTGCCAAGAAGCTGGAGGATAGAAACAAACATTCCTTCCCCCTTCCAACTGCCAAGTATGAGTGGGGAGCTTCAAATTTAAGAGACATTATTATTGGGAGACTGCCCCCGTGTTAGGGAACAGAGCAACGAAAGACTAAGGAACTAAGCTGTGCACTAAGCTGTGCGGATCTACAATAAGCAGAACTAGGTCCAGAACTTCAGGATGAGAAAGGAGGCTTTTCTGTACCTCTATGGGAAGCTAGCTGACATTGCAATACCAAACCATGAAACTGAGTGTTCCCCTCAACAGGGACAACCCATTTGGGGTCAGGAAGCCCAGAGAGTGCGCTGTTGTGGTGTAGGTTTGCAGGTCATCGTATGGTGTATATGATTAAGATAGCAAGTGTGCCAGAGATCATACAGCTGAGCTGCCCAAACCGAGAGCCATTGATGGAACCACATCCCCATTCTGGGCCTCTCATTTGGTCACAATTTTGGATCCCACCCAGTCATACTCAGACAGCTTCTGTGGATGACATGCTGAGCACTTCCAGCTTGACTGGCAGCAGTGTCTCATGAACCTGAGGGAATGAAAAGTCCTGGCTGTTATTAGGGAGACTGACCAGGCAATGGGCTTTGCAAATGCCACTAGTGGAACAAGTGCTGGCAGAGTAGAGGAACTAGTGGACAATTCTGCCCTCATGTGAGGCTATATCCAGCCCTTTACAAATGCTAACTGTGATATTTGTAAGAACCTGCAAAACTCTCTCTGCCCACAAATCTGTACATTATGTTTCACAATAAAGAGCTGAAGACCTACTGCAAACGATCCCTTACACACACTCCCTCCTCCTGCTAAAATGGACAGGCTGCCATGTCCCCTGCTAGTTAGGATAATGGATATCTATTAGGGCTGTCAAGCAATTAAAAAAATTAAGCGCTATTAATCACACTGTTAAACAATAATAGAAAACAGTTTAAATATTTTTGGGTGTTTTCTATATTTTTAAATATATTGATTTCCATTACAACACAGAATACAAAGTTTACAGTGCTCACTTTATATTTATTTGTTACAAATATTTGTGCTATAAAGAAACAAAGGAAATCGTATTTTTCAGTTCACCTCAAACATATACTGTAGTTCTAGCTCTTTATCATGAAAGTTGAATTTACAAATGTAGAATTATGTACAAAAAAACTGCACTCAAACAATGTAAAACTTTAGAGCCTACAAACAAGTCCACTCAGTCCTACTTCTTGTTCAGTCAGACAAAAGTTTGTTTACATTTGCAGGAGATAATGCTGCCCACTTCTTGTTTACAATGTTACCTAAAGTGAGAACAGGTGTTCACATGGCACTGTTGTAGCTGGCACTGCAAGATATTTATGTGCCAGATGTGTTAAAGATTCATATTTCCTTTCGCTTCAACCACCATTCTAGAGGACATGCGTCCATGCTAATGAGGGGATTCTACTCAACAATCCAAAGCAGTGCAGACCAACGCATGTTCACTTTCATCATCTGAATCAGACGCCACCAGCAGAAAGTTGATCCTCTTTTTTGTTTTTTTCTAGTTCGGGTTCTGTAGTTTCCACATTGGACTGTTGCTCTTTTAAGACTTCTGAAAGTATCCTCCACACCTCATCCCTCTCAGATTTTGGAAGGTACTTCAGATTCTTCAACCTTAGGTCAAGTGCTGTAGCTATCTTTAGCCATCTCACAATGGTACCTTCTTTGCATTTTGTCAAATCTGCAGTGAAAGTCTTCTTAAAACGAACATGTGCTAGGCCATCATCTGAGACTGCTATAACATGAAATAGATAGCAGAATGCAGATAAAACAGAACAGGAAACATACTCTACAGGAATTCAGTCACAAATTTAATTAACACATTTTTTTAACAAGCGTCATCAGTATGGAAGCATGTCCTCTGGAACGGTGGCTGAAGCATAAAGGGGCATACGAATGTTTAGCATAAATGGCACGTAAATACCTTGCCATGCTGGCTACAAAAACGCCATGAGAACGCCTGTTCTCACTTTCAGGTGGCATTGTAAATAAGTAGTCAGCAGCATTATCTCCCATAAATGTAAACAAATGTTTGTCTTAGTGATTGGCTGAATGAGAAGTAGGACTGAGTGGACTTGTAGGCTCTAAAGTTTTAAACGGTTTTGTTTTTGAGTGTAGTTACATACAGAGTGGATAAAAATAAATTGTTTTTTAAAAAAATATATTGGATTTTTTTATTTAAATCGGATTTTTTTGATAAAAACGCTTTGAGGAAAAAACCCTCTCTCATCATAGAATAGGGATTATAAATTCTATAGTATGAGACAATAGATTCATGTAATGTTTAAAAAAAGTTCTGTAAATGAGTTCCAATAGTTCATGGATTAGGGACCCAATCTTATGGGGTTCCAGGGGCTTCTGTACAGATTATTTAGGTTAAACTTTCTATCTACCCAATGGGACTCAGTACTCAGTCTAGAAGATACCATCAGAGATGCTTAGTTTTGCAGTTCTCAAACTGTGGATTTGTGTCTCCGGAGGTATCATGCTTGTTAACAGCAAAAATGTTTTTAAATAGATAAAAATAAACAAATATATAGAGGTGAGAAACAACAGACCTCAACCCTATTGTCCCTCTGCAGATTTGTGTACAAGAAGTCAATCCCTTACCTCTCTCTAAAAGTGCAAAGTTTCAAAAAGTTCAATGAATAATAGATTGTTGGGGGCGAAACAGATCTGGACAAGGAGAAAAAGTCTGAGATAAATGTGAGAAGGGAGGGACAGGCAGTAGAAACAAAAGTGAAACTGTTTGAGCAGCATATTCCAGAAGTCTGAAGCTCTGAGTGTAGCCTTCATTGATTTGAGATCTACAATACCATTCTCTCACTATAAGGGAAAACCTATAATGGTGGCAGGCCGTAGGAGAAACCCAATTTGGGAATAAGAACCATTCAAGAAATAATATGTTTGAAAGAAAGTCACACCAGTGAACCGGGTGGAAGTCACTTAAGCACTTGGATTCAGAGACTGTTGAAGTGATAATCTCACTTTTAACAGCAGTAGCTTCTTCTGCTGGTGTAGAAAGAATATTTTCTTCCTTTGGACTAATTCATTCAAAATTGAGAAATCGTTTGGGACCTGAAAAAGCAGGAAAGCTTGTTTTTCTTTTCCAGATTATGAACACACAGGAAAATGAAGGTGAAGACAACCGAGTTAGCTGCATAAGCCAATATTTTAAGTTTCTCATATTGACCTGGCTGACAGTCTATTTAATTTTTGTTTTTTTAATATTTCATTTAATTATTTTAGTTAAAACAATTTAAACAAAAACAAACCTGATTTTAAAAAACTTGAATGTTTAACTAAAAATTCATATGCTTGTTTTGTTAAATTATATGTTTGCTACTGAAGAAAAAAATCCAGAATACATAACGTTGTTGTTTTAGTTAAACAAAACAATTTAAAATGTCTGTCTGGTGATGTACTTCTCCTAATACAGCATGGCAAGAAAATCCTCCAAATACGAACGATTAACCTGTTGAACTGGAGATAGTTCACCTCCCAATGACTTCATAAACATCTGCTTCAATTACCTTTGGTAAATGAAATCAAACAATCATTCATTTTTTGATATAGCTGTAAAACTAGTCTGAAAAGTTTTCAGAATAAATCACTTTAAAAATATATAGTGTGTACCTTCTAAAAATGAAACCTACATCAATCTCTGAGTTGTGAGTAATATGTATTAAGGTTATAACAACCAACAAGAATGCACTTTTATGTAGAAATCCATGATTAAATTGAGTCTTCCTAACTAGTGATTTAAATCAAATCCACCTTGGTTACGTTAAAAAAAAATTTTTTTAAAAAAAAAATCTACATTTGTAACTTGCACTTTCACGATAAAGAGACTGCATGACGGTATTGTATGAGGTGAATTGAAAAATACTATTTCTTTTATTTCTCATTTTTACAGTGCAAATATTTGTAATAAAAATATTATAAGGTGAGCACTGCACACTTTGTATTCTGAATTGTAATTAAAATCAATATATTTGAAAAATGTAGAAAAACACCCAAAAATATTTAATAAATTTCAATTGGTATTCTATTATTTAACAGTGCAATTAAAACTGCGATTAATCCCAATTAATTTTTAATCGCGATTAATTTGACAGTTAATCGCATGAGTTAACTGCGATCAATCAGCAGCCCTAATATCTATCCTAAAGGGATCCTGAAATCCCAGCAACAGATTGGGCATCTCGTTTGCCTCCTTGTAAACCCCATGATCCACCTAGCAGATGGAGATGCTGCTTTCCTTTTATCACCACCCCTTAGCCATCCTCTCTTCACCCCCATCAGTTACATCACAAGCAGCCTCCATGTCATGTAGCGCAGCAAGTGCACAGGATTTGGTCCAGTCCCTTAATGATTAAATTTTACACCTGAAAATAGACCCATGTTTTTTCTTTGCCTTTTTGCACAGAATCTTTAGTGGGATTTTCAAAAAGTACCTAAAGGCACTTAGGTGCACAAGTTCCACTGATACTCAATGGGGCTTATGCAACTAAATCCTTAAGTGATTTTGAAAAATATCCCATTAAGTCCTTACCTTGTCAAGGCATGGCTTGGCAGTCCTGAATATGGTTACTCACATACCTGGGTTTTGCATATGCTCCAGTTCAACTGGCCCTGGATCTTTTCCTCTGCCCAAATCGAACCATGAGTCAAACATCAGCTTGAGACCAGCTGACAACATGATGGTTTATGTCTAGACATGTCACCAAGTTAAGGCTGCAACACAAGTGGTGAAAGATGTGGCATCAGAAGATCTTGTTCACTGTAGGTATAGCTTGCAAGTGAGCTATTGGGGCTATTACACCAGCAGTCTCGACCCATATTAGAGACTAAGGTGCACGTGGTGGTTAGCCTTACTTGAAATAAATCTAATCCAAACAATGGTTGTAATGCATGTGCAACACTAGAAGTATGAGCGGACATGAGGAGTGTTATAGGCATTTTAGAGGGACTACAGTCATTACATTTAGGGGAAGATACCAAATGTCTCTAGTGTAGATAAGGCCAGAAAAACATTTTTGATTTACATTTGGTTCACATAGGCAAGGTTGGTCTCCAAAACCATGCGAATTAGATACTTTTGCCTCCAATGAAAACTCAACGTGAAGCACCATTTTGTTGCTTAGACACTATCCCTTGCCCAAGTTACACATTGGTTTTTGCCAGTATCACAGCTACAGCTACCTCTTTAGAAGAGCTTTTAACAAAAGTAAGAGGTGTTAAACCTTGCGTAAAGGCCAGATACACGTTTCATTAACTTGTTTTGGACCTACCTAAATTCTCTAGAGTGGCTGTAACTGGGGAAAGTATTTACCCATTTTTCCCCTAGTTTAAGTTGAGAGCACAGAATAGCTACCTTCATTTAGAAGCATGACAGTGTTTAACTGGAGGATAAATGAACTCAGAGTTTTGAGAGTGTTTTTGAATCCTTCAGAATGAAAGGCAAATCAGAAGTACATCATTTATTTGCTACATTTTGTTTCAAGTTAAGGTAGTTCTCTGTACAAAAATATTATAATATGTTGACTGTCGTGGTTTAATTTAATTCCAGTTACATGGTCCTAAATGTATTTACTTTAACAGTGGCATAATGGAGTTGTAAGTTTATTTTACCAGTTAAATATAAATAATATCCTTTTCATTTAATTTTTTAAACTTCCAACTAAACACATGTAAATTAGGCAAGCAAAGTTCTATTCCTTCTTGTGCATCATCCTTGTCAGCCATAAAAAATAATAATTTACCTTGCAATAACTGTGGTTCTTCGAGATGGTTGTCCATATGGATTCCACTTTTGATGCAGACATACCCCCAGGCATGCAAGATCTAGCCCTCTTTCCAGCTAGCAGTGTCGATTAGAATCACATCTGTGCCCTGGACATCCTCTTGGCTCACACAACCCCCAAAGGCATAAAGGGAAGAGCAGGGACAACTGTCCCTCAGTTTCTTTGAGTGTACAAAATCCTGTTGCTATGGGACTCCATTGACGCAAGGAAGGATGGCACGTTGGGGATTCCATATGGACAACACATCTCAGAGATCCACAATCCCTGGAAGGTAAGTAACTGTTTCTCCTTCTTGGTATGATTGTCCATGTGGATTCCACTTCTGGTGACTAGCAAGCAGTGACCTGAGTCAGGAAGTGACTGCTAGGAGTGCTATTTAAAACAAGGATTGCAGGGCAGCTCTATTTAAGTGAGCATCTGTTCTTCAAGCCTCAACTGAGGAATAGTGGTGGGTAAAGTGTGGACTGATCACCATTTAACGCTGTCCTGCTAATTTCTGGAGTAGAGATGACACTTAGAGAAGGCATAGAAACTTCCTGAGCCCAAGTGGAATGGGCTCTAAGGAGCAAATGTGAATGCAAAATAGCTCTCTTGTAACAGGATCTATAGTTAGATACCTATTTGGACAACTTTTACCCTATCTGCAAAGGCTAAAAACAGCCTTGGGAAACTTCTGGAGGGCCTTGTCTCATCCAGGATATGCAGTTTGGCTTTCCCTCTGATTTGAGTGGGGCTTGGAAAGAAAACTGGGAGGCTGATCAACTGATTCAAATGAAAATTGTTCACATTTTAGTCAGGAAATGGGGGGGGGGTCCTAAAAGTCACCTTATCTTTATGGAATACCCCATAGAGTGAACCAACCATAATGTCCCCTACCTGCTAAGCTGATGTTCTGACCACTAAAATGGCGTTCTTTTTACTCGTCTATGAAGACTGGGGGCTCAAAATTAGGTCCCATTAGGTCACTTAACACCATGTTGAGGCCCCAAAAAAGAAAGGGATCCCAGACAGAGGGAAACGTGGTTGATTCCTTGAGGGTCTCATTCAAGAGTAGCATGCGAAAATATAGTAGGACTGACTTGGAGAATGATGTGAAGATACTACACGCAAGCTTACACTTACAGAGCTGATGGATAGTCTGAAAGGTTTTACAATAGCAGATAATCCTGAACAGCAGAAATAGGGGTTCCAAAGAAGACAGGTGATGCTTTGCTGCTCAAATAGAAAACCTCTTCTATTCTGCTGCACAAGTCAGTCTAGTAGAGGTTTTTCTGCTACATGCTAAAACATTCTGCACTTCAGCAAAAACAATTTATTTCAACGGCAGTTAACCAGCCACCACCCAGTCTGTCAGACATAATACTGAAACTGGGTGCAATATCCGACCTCTATTGTGCTAAACCAGGTCCGGTAGAACAAGTAATGTGATCAAAGACTGTGTTGACAGGTTCACCAGATCCAAATGCCAGAACTGTCTGGCCCCAGAGATGCTTGGCCAGTTCCAACAATCCCTCACTAATAGGCATGGAGGAGTGCAAAATTTGTAATTTGTGCAATTTTTCTTGCAGTATTTCCACCAAAATCTCCAAAACATCTATCATGCCTCATGAGATGGAAGATCAATTGACCTTCCATCTCCTACTAGTGTTCTTGCTCACCCTCATGCTCCTGCTGGTGCAGACTGAAAGACAGTACCAAATGACCCTCAGAAACAGACGTATGATGTCTTATAGTGGAGGCAAGTGAAGAGTGGTGGAGGAAGTTTTCCTAACTGGTTGCACATTAAGTTCAATACAGTCAATAGGGCAATCTCTGGATTCTCTTCCAGACCAAAACAGTTAACAATAGGGTGAGTGAGGGGCAGCAGACACCTCCCTGATATGTTCATAAGGAGAAGAAGAAAATGAAAATACTTCTTCCAGGGGAGTGGGGAGAGCTATCCTATCTGTTGTCAAAGGGCATTCTCAAATCCTACCCACAATCTGAACAGGATCACTCACTGGGACCAAGGCAACAGCACTTCTAAAAAGGACAGGTTAGAACAGTGGACGAGAAGAGCAATGGGGACTCTGGTTGTGTGGTCACAAAGATCCCTCAGTACTGAGAACACCTTGGGTACTGAAAAAGTCCATGCACGAGATCAGCATCATAGGCACAGAGGTTATCAATACCAAGAGCACTGGTACCAGGGGAAATGAAGACCGCAGTTTCTGGTGATACTGTGTGTGCTTGGTAACCAGCCAGTGCTGATGCATCAAAAGGACCTGCTCTGGGCAGTGAACTGCCTTTCAGAAGAGGAGAATAAGCAGAAACAGAGACATGATGGATCTTGTGTCTCATTCTACTAGACGCCAGAGAGGGTGACCTATGCCTACACTCATGCTGGAACCAACATACCTTCCGACACTTCTTTGATGACAACAGAGGGCGGGGGTGAGCTCTGCCATGGTCAGTAGTCAAGGGGTTCAATCTCCTGAAAAGCGAACCTGGTAGTTGATGGTAGAGTTCTAGTTCACAGGAGCACTAGTCAAAAGTGACTGTTCAGGCTTGGCAGAATCTTTTGCCTCAGGCTCTGAAAAGGGACGCACCTTGCTTTGTGCGTCCTCTTGGAGAAGGAGAGATATATCCAGTACCTTTCAGGGATGGGTCCCTTTGCAAGGCAAAGAACGCACCTAGAGTGCCCAGCACCGTGTGGGATAGTAACCCCACAAAAGGGGCAAGTTTTAAATCCCAAGGATTTTGTTTCAGCCACTATGGCTGAGGTCCTGATATAATATATTTAGGAGATCTCTCTTCTAAGAGCTTTTTGTCAAACTTTTGTCAGAGCTTTTTGTTGTAAACAACAAATATTGTTAATTTATATTACCATAGCACCTATGGACCCTAGTAATAGGCCAAGATCGCACCATGCTAGGTGCTATACAAACAGAGCAAAAAACATTTACCACTACCTATCCTAACAAGATTTTTACAGTGCACGTAGTAAGGGGACACTGCAGAGGTTCCATCTCTCTGTTATAGGAAGTAAGAAGGAACTAAGGCCATTTGGGTCCACTCTATCCTTTATACCCCCAGGCAAGGTGGCACAAGGACATCCAAGGAATAGGTGCATTCCCAACAGGCAGTGTTAGCCAAAAAGAATCTGCTCTCAGATATATGCATGCCGGAAATGGAATACATGTTGACAATTATTCAAAAAAGAACAAAGGTTCTCCAGGCCAAACTAAGCACTCAGTGGAAACTTTGCAATTGTGTTGCCACTGATGGATCATCATAGATGAAACTTTGATACTTAGTAAATGAGAGACTTCAGAATGGAGACCATTTCAGAATTATATATTTTAACGTATGAAAGAAAATTGTGTACAGATTTCTAACCTTTGCTCACTTGCAAAGTTCAATCTCATAATTTAACTGCTAATATTCAATGAGAAAGTGTATTTATTACCCAAGCCTAACTGGCAAAATTTGTGAGAAATCAGCACAGGCCCTGACTTTACTAAGCTATATCCTGTGTACTGCCATCAATACTTCCTTCTTTTGAGATTTTGGTGACCACTACCAATGGAAGTCCTCTTAATAAAGTCCAGCTACATAATATTAAAATCAATAGAGAAAGCAGGAGTATAGTAACATATTAGAATTAGATTTTTGTATATTAAAGATTTTCCCCAAACTATGAAATCCTGTCAGAATATTCTATTCTACTGGTGTTTGAAAGATAATTCATGAACTGGGAAATTGATCTAATCCTCATACATGGAACTTATTTTCCAACTATCAGTTTCCTAATCAGGACAGAAGAAAAAGTGGATAATTATTACAGTAAGTGTTGAACTCTTATGCCCACAGATGCAGTGAATAGCAAGAACTTTTTAACATAACAGTAAAAACATTATTGTTGTCACCAATGAGAATCAAGGAGCACAGAAGCCCTCAGGAAAACCTCAGAAGGGTTTTTGAATCTGAAGTCATTTGATATTAAAGTTGATTTGGAACAGAAGTCAAACATTACCTCTCAACCTAAAATAAATTTCAATCAACATGATCTATATCATAAACTTAATATCTGGATTTATAAAGTTTAGATCAAGACTCAATTAGCACCACACAGTAACTGGCATCTTCATCAGTAAAGATTAAAGTAAAGCCCTATACAGTCTAGCGGGTTGGTACTAATAACTGGCAACCTTCACTGTGCACTACTATTACTTACAAAGCAACAACTAAATTAGTATAAAAACAAAATCAAGGCCACTCCAACACATAATCCACTTTGTTTCGCAACTGTTTAGCTTTATTCCTTGAATAACTCTAATACAGATGCTCCACTGGCACCTCATCAGTTATCGGTCTGTATTTTATTTTTCAAGAACAAGGAAGTCTTAGTGCTGGCCACGGCGCTGCCCCTGCCCATAAGCCTCTGAGGAAAGCAACAATTTATCAGGTTTGATCAACAGAGGCAGGAAAGCTCAGGAGAGCCCCAAAAGACCGAAAACACCGAGCGGAGCCCAGCCCCGCCTGCCCGCCCACGCGCAACCCCCTCACCCCCGTTCTCACCGGTTTTTAACCGGGCAGCGGCCCGTCTCGGCGGGGATCCCCAGGCTCCTCAGATACGGGAGCAAGACCAGGACCGGTCCTGAGGAGGCGTCTCCCAGCCGCAAACCCGGGTTACCCCCAGGCACAGGGGAACCGGGGCCCTAGGAATCAACCGAAACAGGCGCCGCACCACCCCCGCCCCTCAGCCGGGCGGCGGAGCAACCAGGGGGAAAAAAAAAAGATGCCGGCAGCCGGCCCATCACAGCGCCCTGCCCATCTGCCACCGGGCCCGACTCCCCAGCCCAGCGCCAGCTGTTCCACGGCCACCTCCCGCCCCAGACTCTTCCCAGCAGGGCCTGGCTCTCACGGAGCCCCTACCCCACGAGCCGGAGCCCGGGCCGGCTCCTCCGCCGTCGCCACCCCACGGGCCGGGCCTTACCGCTGAGCGCCGAGGCCTGCAGCGTGGCCCCCGAGGTACCGTCGATGACTTTGATGGCGCCGCGGGCGGTCACGGCCAGGATGGCGTTGAGAGCCGGGTGGTAGCAGAGGCTACAGAGCCCGTCGGCGTCGCAGCGCAGGCAGCCGTCCCGCAGCAGCAGCCACTCGCAGGGGCCCGGCGCAGCGGAGACCGATCCAGGGCCAGCGGCCGCCGCCGAGGAGCATGAGGCCCCCGCAGCCGCCGCAGCAGCCATCTTCCCGGCTGCTGCCACCGCTCAGGACAACAGGCCCGGGGAGCCGCTCAGTGACAGTCCCAGCGGCCGCCACCAGTCACCATCCGGGTCCGGGGAGAGGGGGAAAGAGAGAGCGCCGGCGCGAGCAGGAAGTGACGCGTCCCACGCCGGATACGGAACTGACGGCCCGGGTGAGAGCCCTGAGGTGAAAGAGGAAAAAGCAAGAGCGCAGTTGCCAACGGCTAAGGAAGCGGGGGGGAGGGGCCCGGCGTGCGTCACCGCCCTGTTGCTGGGGAGACTCCGCCCCCGACCGGCAATTCCCCTTCGCGGCAGCCTCCGCCATGCCGGCTCCTGGAGGGCTGTGGCCGAAGTGCGAAGGGGACAGGTCACCCGCCACTTCTGTGGCTGATGTCACAGATAGGGGCGTCCGTCCCCCTGACGGGGAGGGGCGGCTACCTGGGCCTGCTTTATTGTCCCCGCCTCTCACACGGCGCGTGCTGGGCGGGGCGGAAGCGGGGAATCCCCGCCTATGAGTTGGCTGGGTCACCCCCCCCCCCCCCCCCGCGCCAGGTGTTGAATGGAGCCTACAACGGGTTGCCAAAACCGGAGTGTGGCGCAGCCACTAGCTGGCAGCCTGTGTAACGTTTCTTACCTGAGCTGGTAACAGCCATAGCTGGTAGTGCAGTAAAGTACCTTAAAGAGAACTCATCTGGTCTCTCTTATGATGGAAGCCGTGTAGCCGCTAGTCCATATCTGGTACAGGCGCCTCACCTAGTAGCAGCCTTGCAACCTGTCATGTACAAGGAGTACAGGACATAGTGTCAGAAGTAAAATAACCAGACTGGCAGTGGAGGAGAACAGAAACAGAAGGAAAACAGGAAGAAAGGTGGCAAACAGAGGCAGGAAGGGAAGCAACCCAGGTTCTGGAATCAATCGCATCAGCATGCCAATCTTTGATGCCCCCTGAGAACTTCAGTTTTGACAAACCTTTAGAGCAGACAGAGTGGAAGCAGTGCTTTGCAAGATTCACGTTGCTACTAAACTCTTCCAGGGAACTGATTGGGGGACTGTAAAACATGAACATATCAACAATAGACCAGGTACTGGGCTTACAGACAAAAGCTTCTCACTGCAGCTGCAATTAAAGACTGATTTAACCCTACACACAGTTACCTAGAAAACAAAGCAGAGTGAGCTAGTGAAGCACCAAAACACAAGGCAGGAATACCTTAAAAAACCAGAAACCAGCTTAGAAGCTGTAAAGAGACACAATGTGATTACTACAAGTAATTATCATAAAACCCTTAAGGCAATGAGCAAAAAGTGCCAGACTAACTATAAAGCCGTTCAGACTAAATGCACAAGATGTGGAAAATTTCATAACCCAAGAGATGTGTGTCTAGCTGAAGGCGCAGGATGTCGTAAGTGCACACAATATGAACATTTTGCAACCATTTGCCAGACTAAAGCAGTCAGTGAACTGACTACTACAGACTTATGATGACAAAAAGCTTGCCTGAAGAGTGAAACTGAATATTTATGGAAAGACTATTAACTGTAAAATTAACTTAGGACCAGACATAACCATCATATCAGAAGGGACATATAATTAACTTTATCCCCTTCCAGAGCTGAAATCACCTGACAGCCCTGACTAGCAATGGAGGTATTCTGAACTGCATGGGCCAGTTCACACCACAAATAATTTACAAAACCAAAAATGTTGCATTCAGAGTGTATGTGATCAAAAGATCAAAGACCAGCAACCATCTCGGCCACAGCATGGCAGCCATGATGGACCAAGTGACAAAAGTAGAAGAACTTGATGTAGTATTTGGTGATATTGGACTTTTTAAAGGAGATCCAGGACAAATAACCTTAAGAGACAATGCTGAAATGTACAATGTACATACACTTTATAGGATTCCTATCACATTGGTTCATAAAGTGGAAGCTGAATTAAAGAGAATGGAACAGACTAGTGTAATTGAGGAAATATCTGAGCCAACAGCATGGTGTGCCCCAAATGGTACTGGTTATAAAGAAAAATGGAAAAATACAAATGTGTGGATCTTAAAAGACTTAATGAAGCAGTAGGGAGAGAAAAATATATCCTCCCAACACTGGATGACTTCCTCCCCAGTGTGATAGGAGCTACAGTATTTTCCCAAGCTGTGTGCCTTTTATAGATTCTGGTAAATTCCTTTACCCAAAGAGAGTGCTAAACTAACTATATTTATCACATGCTTTGGGAGAGTTTGCTTTTGAAGATTAGCTTTTGGAATTACCAGTGCATGTGAAGTTTTCCACAGAAAGATAGCAGATCTGTTACTAAACACAAATGAAGTTGAAATTTTCATGGACAGTATTTTGATATGTGGGTCATCGATGAAAGAACACAACAAAACCTTCAATGAAGTTCTAAGCTTAATCAGTCAGTCTGGACTGAAGGTAAACAAGGAAAAGTGTGTTTTCCACCTACATCAAATCAAGTTTTTGGGACACAGTAAAGAAAGATGAAATCAGTCCCAGCCTTGATAAAGTAAAAGCAATTCGAGAATTGAATGCACAAATGAGTATACCACTGAGACACATACAAGTTATGTTGGTTGATACCCACAAGAACTTTCTACACTAATGAAAACACTGGATGAACTGTTAGAGTCCAACACATATTGACAGTGGGGGGCCAAATCAAGAAATTACTTTAAAAAATGTTTAAAAAAATCTCAACATTCCAGTTTCTCAAGTACCACAGATGAACAAACCCACAGTGGTCAGCGTGGATGCAAGCAGCTATGGCCTAGTTGTATTGTTGCAACGACGTGGATCCGAATGCAAATCAGCTGCATTTTGCTCTCACACACTCACATAAGCAGGAAAACAATATGCACAGATCGAAAAGAAGTGCCTGGGAAACATATTTGTCATGTGAGAACTTTTACAGATATCAGTGCAGATTGAATTCTTTTACACTGATAACAGACCACTTGTAACCCATATCAGTGAAAGAGACCTGGATCAAGCACTGCTGAGATGCCATATTTTGGTAAGGTTAATGCAATTTAACCAAGTTTGTAAATATGTTCCTGGGAAAAATCTGATAGTAGCTGACACACTGTCAGAGCAATCCGCATTGCACTCAACTACCCGTGAGCACAAAGATGATGTAAAGGTGTATGTGGATGCTATGGACACATACAGGCCAATGTCAGAAAACAGACTATACCAGCTACAAAAAGTAACCTTGACAGACACACAACTTCAAGTTGCCCTTTTACATTATATACCCATTTACATTAGGGCAGCTAGCTCAAGTATCCAAAGGACACTAAAGAAGCGACAAAAGCCAATGTGGCCAATTAAGCGAGAAAAAACTATGTGGCCAATTAAGTGAGTCAAATGGACTAATAAAGGTGACTGCATCATCATTCCAAATGCAGAGAAACAAGAAATCCTATATCTCATCCATGAAGGAGAGAGAAGACTAACTAAAGGCCATGAACAAGCCAACCAGTCAGGGTGGTGTCCAGGCATCAGCAAGGACATAAAGAATAAAATGCCTGCATGTGAACATTACAGAACTAACAAATCAATACAACACAAGGAACCTTTAACAACAACACCTCTACCAGACAGACCTTAAATCTGCAGCTAGTCTCTTCCATGTGAATGTAGAGGACATCATTACCTGGTCATAGTGGACTGTTTTTCCAGGTATGTAGAAATAACATACTTGAAAGACATAACATGATAGTTTTCAGAGTGGTAGCCGTGTTAGTCTGTATCAGCATAAATAACAAGGAGTCCTTGTGGCACCTTATGTCTACACTACGAAATTAGGTCGATTTTATAGAAGTCAGTTTTTAGAAACCGATTTTATACAGTCGATTGCATATGTC
Organism: Lepidochelys kempii; assembly: GCF_965140285.1. Lineage (NCBI taxonomy): Eukaryota > Metazoa > Chordata > Testudines > Cheloniidae > Lepidochelys > Lepidochelys kempii. The sequence goes on along the minus strand of NC_136382.1, from coordinate 147,352,892 downwards.
CACACTAAGCGCATTAAGTCGGCAGAGTACATCCTCACTGCCGTGGCTAGCATCAACTTACAGAGCAGTGCACTGTGGGTAGCTATCCCACAGTTCCCGCAGTCTCCGCTGCCCATTGGAATTCTGGGTTAAGCTCCCAATGCCTGATGGGTCAAAAACATTGTCGCGGGTAGTTTTGGGTACATGTCGTCAGGCCCCCTCCCTCCGTGAAAGCAATGGCAGACAATTGTTTTGCGCCTTTTTTCCTGGGATATCCATGCAAACGCCATACCATGGCAAGCATGGAGCCCGCTCAGCTCACCGTCACTGTACGTCTTCTGGGTGCTGCTGGCAGACACGGTACTGCATTGGTACACAGCAGCAGCTCCTTGCCTTTGCGGCAGACAGTGTAGTAGGACTGATAGCCATCGTACATCTCCTGGGTGCTCATGGCAGACCTCGGTGAGGTCATTCGGGGCGCCTGGACAGACATGGCTATTCTCCTCTTAGAGCACTGAATGGGAGCCAGAGACTCCAGGTCATGCTCTTCTTTAAGTTTCGTCTCATGGAGATTCAGTCCTGTCTGGAATACCATGCAAGCTGGAGGCTTCTGCCTTAGGCTGCTCTCCCAGTTGGCAGCACCGCGCGGTAGCACCTAACTCAGCCTACCCCTTGCTCCCATGGCTTATGAAGCCTGGACAGTAGTGAGGAGCAGTTCAACTATAGGCTGAGCAAATGCAGAATGGTGGTAGAATGTGCCTTTGGATGTTTAAAAGCTCACTGGCGCCGTTTGCTGACTAGGTCAGAGCTCAGTGCAAACCAACATTCCCGTTGTTATTGCAGCTTGCTGTGTACTCCATAATATCTGTGAGAGTAAGGGGGAGACATTTATGGTGGGGTGGGAGGTTGAGGCAAATCGCCTGGCGTCCGATTTTGAGCAGCCAGACACCAGGGCGATTAGAAGAGCACAGCAAGGCGTGCTGCGCATCAGAGAGGCTTTGAAAACCAGTTTCATGACTGGCCAGGCGTCAGTGTGACAGTTGTGTGTGTTTCTTCGTGATGCAAACCTGTCCCCTTCGTAAAGTAACTATTGTTTTGAAACCATGCATTCTTTATTAATTTTAAAAAAAATGAGAAACGGACTAGGTAGCCGGGGTGGGGTGGGGGAAGAGGGAAGGAGAAGGCCACATTGCTTATTGTAGCCATACTAAAAATCAAACTGTTTGAATAACAGCCTTCTGTTGCTTGGGCCGTCCCCTAGAGTGGAGTGGCTGGGTGCCTGGAGCCTCCCCCCCACCACGTTCTTGGGCGTCTGGGTGAGGAGGCTATGGAGCATGGGGAGGAGGGTAGGTGGTTATACAGTGGATGCAGCGGGGGGGTCTGTGCTCTTGTTGGCTTTCCTGCAGCTCCAACAGACACTTCATCATGTCCGTTTGCTCCCCCAACAGACGCTTCATCATGTCCTTTTGCTCCCCCATTAGCCTCAGCATCGTGTCCTGTCTCTGCTCTTCGCGCTCACTTACTTATTTCCTGGCCTCTGTCACTGAATGCCTCCATGCATTAAGCTGTGCCCTATCAGTGCGGGAGGACTGCATGAACTCGTAAAACATGTCATCGCGAGTGCATTTTTTTGCCTTCTAATCTGCAAAACCTCAGGAACAATGATGATAGGGGGAGCGTAGACACATTCTACGTTCTACAATTCTGGGGGCCACCTTTGCTGCTGAGTTTGCCACACTGACCAAACAGGAAATGAAATTCAAAAGTTCCCGAGGCTTTTCCTGTGTACCTGGCTAGTGCATTGGAGTTCGAAGTGCTGTCCAGAGCGGTCACAATGGAGCACTCTGGGATAGCTCCTGGAGGCCAATACCGTCGATTTGTGTCCGCACTACTTCAAGTCCGCACTACCTCAAAAACAGCAAGGTCGATTTTAGTGCTACTTCCCTCGTCGGGGAGGAGTACAGAAGTCGATTTTAAGAGCCCTTTAGGTCAATGGAATGAGGTTGGTTGTGTGGACGCAGTCATTTTTAAATTGACCTAACACAGCTAAATTTGACCTAAGCCCATAGTGTAGACCAAGCCTTAGAGACTAACAAATGTATTTGGGCATAAGCTTTCGTGGGTTAGAACCCACTTCATCAGATGCATGGAGTGAAAATACAGGAGCAGGTATAAATACATGAAAGGATGGGGGTTGCTTTACCAAGTGTGAGGTCAGTCTAACAAGATAAATCAATTAACAGCAGAATACCAAGGGAGGAAAAATAACTTCTGAAGTGGTAAGAGAGTGGCCCATTACAGACAGTTGACAAGAAGGTGTGAGTAACAGTAGGGAGAAATTAGTATTGGGGAAATTAAGTTTAGATTTTGTAATGACCCATTGTGTTAGGTGCTATACAAACACAGAACAAAAGACTGCCCTTGCCCTAAAAACTTTATAATAGAGACAAGAGACAGGGGGAGTACAAGGAAACAATGAGACAATATTGGTTGATATGTAGAAACTCTCCTCAGCACCAAATAGGGCTAGATCCACAAAGAGAACTTAGGCTCAGCATTGCAACGCTTAACTTTTCAGTGCCCTGGTGCTGCATGAACTCCTCAACCGTGAGTTAGGTGCCCATGCACCCTACACAATGCATGAGGAGAGATAAGTGCCTAAGAAAGGAATTCACAGAAACCAGCAAGCTGGGAGTGGAACCATCTAAGCTAGCCAGTAGGCCCCACCCCTCGCTTTAACATTTCCTATATCCCTTCAAAAGATAGTTGGATGCCTAACTGCAAGGCAGAAAAAAGCACCTCTCTCCGCTAAGGATTCTCAGCTGTGACCCTTCCTGGAGTTACATGCCTAGGCAAGGTCAGTCCTGTTTCAAGAAAAACCAGAGAGAGAGGAGGATTGAGAAAGAGAGACAGTACCCCATTATAACCAATAGATTAGTGGTTATGGTACTCACTTGGAATGTGGGAAATCTGTTTCAACTCCCTGCTCTACCTGATTTGGAGCAGGGCCTGATCTTTGGTCTCCCATATCGCAGGTGAGTGCTCTGATCACAAGATTACAGACTCTATTTCTGTCTGGCCTAATTAATATTTAATTATTATAGAAAGTAGAACAGCTTCAACAGGAGAGATTGAGCACTACCCACCTCAGAATACCTCATAGTTTGAGGATTAGGGCACCCAATTGGGAGGTGAGAGACTGGGGTTCAAGTCCCTACTCTAAATCAAGAATTCCTAAGTTTCAAACACAGGCAGAATGGGAATTTGAGAAAAGGTTTCCCACATCCCAGATGAGTCCCCTGCCCACAGGGCTATTGGACACACTCACACAGAGCCTGCTAGCCATAAAAATTACTAATCTGGCTGGTTTTTATGTGGTCAGAGCATACCTACTAGGGTCATTGGGCAAGATATGCAGGAAAATGTCTATTTTGAGAATTGCACTAGGGCACTGAGCAGCTCAATGGCATCAGGACTAGCCATTTTACACATACCCACCTGCAGAAACATAGGTGCTATGGTAGCTTTACTGGCAGAAACTTAGGCAATTTAGGCACTTAGTGTTAGGTGACAGCTGACCAGGGTGTTTCACAGAAGTAAGTGGCAGTTAGGCAGCTAAGTACCTTTGTGGATCTAGCCCTGAGTGCCTGAGGTAATTATGGAGGTGATGGTTGTGGCCCTCTACTTAAAATTGTGTTCCAGTTTCCATTTAAAATAAGAATAAACTCCCCATTAAACAAGGAAGGTGTAGCCCACCTAACAATTTCAGTTCCTTTTTCTCTTGGGCTGAGAGTATAGGAACTTCAGTTGTTGCCTGCAGTCTGGCTCCTTCGACTTCTAGCTACCCCTTTTCTCTCTTAGTTGATTTTTAGTAATATAAATTATTGATTTATACTAAGTGTAGCTATGATATTTGTACACTTTTTGCCAGCCCCACAAAAAAATCCTTATTAGAAGTGTGTGAGATTAATAAGACTCCACCAATCACTAGAGCCTGTAGCATCAAATGCATGCATCTAAAGTGATTGCCTTCTAAGTTATGATATCAAGTATCATAGGGGTAGCCGTGTTAGTCTGTATCCACAAAAACAACAAGGAGTCTGGTGGTACCTTAAAGACTAACAGATTTATTTGGGCACAAGCTTTCATGGGTAAAAAACCCACTTCTTTTGAGTTATATGTAATTCACACTACCAAATATTTTTAAAGGATTTGTATACCACAACAATCAAATTAGGCTAAAATTATGAAAATATTGGGCTATATGAACATTTTATTATTTGTTAGCTATCTAAATATTCATGCATAAGGAATAGTATGTATGAATAAAACTGAACTTTAAAAAAATCAAAGATTTCAATTAATTATTCAGATGTATTCTTCTTCAGCTCTACATTCTATAAAATTTTTGTTTGTTATCAAAAGCCTTGTATTGGAAACCAGTGTTCTTATCCAACCCATGAAAGGGCTGAGAGAGCAAGTTTTATTTGCTATATCTCATTTTTACAACACTGGCCTACATTTCTGACAGTTGGAATATGTCTACTCAGGGTTAGTAAAAGTCATGTTAGCAGACCCCAGGTTTGTTAACGTAGCGCTTGAGGTAATTTATAACCCCAGGTAGGAATTGTTCAATGCTGGATCCTAACCTGGGACTTTAGTGTCTGCACTGCATTATGAAAAGGAGTACTTGTGGCACCTTAGAGACTAACCAATTTATTTGAGCATGAGCTTTCGTGAGCTACAGCTCACTTCATCGGATTCATTGCATCCGATGAAGTGAGCTGTGGCTCACGAAAGCTTATGCTCAAATAAATTGGTTAGTCTCTAAGGTGCCACAAGTACTCCTTTTCTTTTTGCGAATACAGACTAACACGGCTGTTACTCTGAAACCTGCACTGCATTATGTGGGCCCGATTTCAGTCACCCATAGCCCAGACTTCCTAGTGCCCTCCCAAAATGTGGCTGCTCTAGCCCTTTCTTCATGGTGCAGTGTGGGAAAAACTGACTGTCCACCAGACTTGACTGTCCAGAGGACAAAGAAAGTCAGACTGTGAGATTGTGGACTACTTTTGGAAGACTCTGAAGAGCGTAAGTCCAGTAGTGCTGTGTCTACACTGCAAAGCACTAGGGCTTGAACCCTGGGTCCCGGCTTGACTCAGGGTGGGACCCTCCAACCCCATAGCGTCCTGGATCCAAGCCCTGGGTTAGCGAAATTTGTGTTTTGTTGGAGTGTCTTCAGCCTAAGTTCAAATGTTGGGCTTACATTGTAGTGTGGATATGCCCTCATACACATAATGTATATGCAATTTTATGCTTATTGTCAACATGCTATTTCTAGGATTTTGCATATAATGAGCAGTGAGAAGCAGAATTCCTATTGAGGTAAGCAATTACCCTATTTACATGCAGCTGTAGATACAAGAGTGACCAAATAGTAAATCCTAGAGGTCTATTGATCTAAATAATCAAAAGTGACTGCTAAACTTCTGTCATAACCATACAGCTAAGGGTAGCCGAAGAATTCCTCCTTACCTGTAAGGGGTGAAGAAGCTAAAATAACCTAGTTAACACCTGACCAAAAGGACCAATGGGGAAAGAAGATATTTTCAAATCGAGGGGGAGGCATTGTTTGTGCTCTTTGTTTTGTGTGTGTTCTCTTGGGAAGCAGCGAAGCACTATGTCAGAAAACTCCTCTTCCTATAAACCATCCTAAATTAAATCTCAATATTGCAGAAAGAGTAAGTAAATAAGGCAGGGCGGGTTAGATTACCTTTTGTTTTCCACTTGTGAATTTTCCCTCTGCTAAGAGGGAGGTTTATCCCTCTTTTTCATAACTTTAAAGTTTTGCCTAGAAGGGAATCCTCTGTGTTTTGAATCTGATTACCCTGTAAAGTTACCTTCCATCCTGCTTTTACAGAGGTGCTTCTTTTACTATTTTTTTCTTTATAATAAAGTTGTTTTTTAAGAATCTGGTTTACCTATTTGGTTGGTATATTATTCTCAAGCCTTCCCAGGAAGGGGGTATAGGGCTTGGGGGGATATTTTGGGGGAATAGGAATTCCAAATGGTCCTTTCCCTGATTCTTTGTCTAAATCACTTGGTGGTGGCAGCATGCCCTTCAAGGAGAAAGGATTTGTGCCTTGGGGAAAAAGTTTTAACCTAAGCTGGTAGAAATAAGCTTTGGGGGCTTTCATGGGGGTCCCCACATCTGTACCCTAGAGTTCAGAGTGGGGAGGGAACTCTGACAACTTTATTTTCCAAGAATATACTATTTTAAGAATGCCTTATTGATCTTTAAGGATGGTGTGAGGACAATGCTATTCATGAATCTACTGGGATGAAAGAAGACAGTCTCTACTCCAAAGTGTGAGGAAATGACAATTCAGCTGAGATGTTTAAAGAGCTCAGCTCCCATTTATGCACCTGAGGGAAGCAGCTAGATATGGAAAAATGCTCTGTGTGCAGCAGCAACCACTGAGAACAATGCTGATCTCTTCTGAAAATCTGTTTCTACCGGTACATCTACACAGGGATAGAAGACCTGCGGCATAGCCGTGACTGGCCTGAGTCAACTGAACGAAGCTCATGGAGCTAAGAGTGCGAGGCTAAAAGTTGCTGTGTAGATGTTTGGGCTCAGGCTGGAGCCTGAGCTCTGGGACCCTGCACCTATGCAGGGTCCAAGCTTGAATGCCTACAGAGCAATTTTTGGAACCCAGTGAGATGGAGTCAGCTGACCATGGCCAGCCACAGGTTTCTCTCTGTGTACACATACCCATAATCAAGTCCACCGTCTAAAGCCCATTGCAGTCATACTCTCACTCGCTTCAGGCAGCTTTGCGTAAGGCCCTAAAAGCTTCAAGACGAAGCTTGTCCAATGCTGAAGAAATAGCTGTGCTCTTCAAATTCTAATTACTCTACAACTCAAGTTGTTTTATAAATACTCCTTTTCAATATAAAAAAAATAGCTTACAATACTGAATTATTGAGATCTGATGGACTAAGCTTTGTAGTCAACTGTCTTCATAACAGGATCCTCCCTTACTTTTTCCAAACTCGAACAATTTCCAGCAGCAGGAGCTAGCAGTTTTAGCTTGCATAGATACACAATACAAACAAAAAGAAAAGGAGGACTTTGGCACCTTAGAGACTAACAAATTTATTTGAGCTTTTGTGAGCTGTAGCTCACAAAAGCTTATGCTCAAATAAATTTGTTAGTCTCTTAAGGTGCCACTAATCCTCCTTTTCTTTTTGCGGATACAGACTAACACGGCTGCTACTCCGAAACAATACAAACAGGCACTTTTGGATCATCTATAGTTGAAGATGGACATGCGACATTTAAAAATATACTTCAAGTTGCCCTAGTCTAGACACGATAAATCGATCCCTAAGCGCTCTCCCATCAACTCCTGTACTTCAGTGCCGCAAGAGGCAGAGGCAGAGTCGACGGGGGAGCAGCAGCGGTCGACTCACCGCGGTGGAGGCACCACAGTAAGTCGATCTAAGTACATAGACTTCAGCTATGTGAATAACGTAGTTGAAGTTGTGTAACTTAGATCAATCCCTCCCCAAGTGTACACCAGGGCTAGATGTAGTATGAAGACTGGATGTAGGACAGTGAAAAGAGAAGCCAGAAAAGTGTGCTTTAAGGGCCAACTGATAGTAACTTTTAGGCAACCTCTCATTATTTCAATGGAGTATGAAAAAATTCAGGTGTGTAATTTTCAAATAGAACTTAGAGAAAAGGTAGGAAAATACTTCTTTGTACATGCCTGTTCACTATGCACACAAGTTTTTCAGAACACAATTTTCACTGTGCACATGCAAGTCCCATACTGTTGCATCCATGCCTTTGGAAATAAGCTTAGCTGGAAAGTAGTTGCTTCAGCTTAGAAGTTGCACTAATGACAGGAAATCTGCATTACATTTTCAAGTATGAAACAGAAGTTTGTATACTTCATTATCCTAAAAAGTTTATTTACAATTTTAGAACATGGAACTGATTACATATATAGGAATGTGGATGTATGTGTTTTGATTCAGTGAAAATAAATAAGCTTTATACAGTCTCTAAACAAGTTTAATTCAAAATCTTTATAAAATACATCTTATGCTGTATTTACATACATACCTGGTCTAAAATATGAGTTAATGAGAAGTTATAAAAAACTATTGGAACCATTTGAGAACTGTTTAAGTATGTTTCTTTGAATAGCATATGCAAAACGTGAAACTAAATATATTGACTTTAAAGGTGCAATTCTGCAGTTGTCTATAAAAGACTTGCTATGTTATATGCATATATACACTGGATATTATACACACACACACCCCTAGTTTGAAGGGCACTGTTAAAACAGCAACTATAGTTTTAAGAGAATATTAGCACAAAAGAAACTAAGATTTTTAAAGAAATGTCATCATAGTCCCATATGAAAAGGAAGCTGGGTGTGTTGAAAGAGTGATTTTAAACTGTCTCAGAAAGTACCCAAGTTCATATGGTCATTGCAGATCCATGAACATGTTATGAAGTTGTCTACAATGCAACTTGGAAAGGGCAGACAAGAAATGGTAAAAACTCATTAAATACCTACCAACCTTTAAGTGTGTTAACCCCTAGTGTTTATGATGCAGTTAACTACATTCATTCACACTGACTTGGTTTCTTTAAAGTTTAAAATACTAATTGGATCTTCTCGTTAACCACTATAATATAGCCATAAAATGATAAAGATGGGAAGCACATTATTCTGACTTCCAGAATCACATCTGATAGAGCTTCACTGCTAATGCGTATACTATTTTAAAACAGTACAAATACTTTCAAAACATGCTGGGATATGAATTTCATTTACTATAGATTATTATGCAGCAAGGTACTGTAATTGGTAAAATACACTAATATAGGTTAAGGTTCTGTGATAAATATAAAGGGAAGGGTAAACCCCTTTAAAATCCCTCCTGGCCAGAGAAAAAGATCCTCTCACCTGTAAAGGGTTAAGAAGCTAAAGGTAACCTCACTGGCACCTGACCAAAATGACCAATGAGGAGACAAGATACTTTCAAAAGCTGGGAGGAGGGAGAGAAACAAAGGGTCTGCATGTCTGTCTATATTCTGTCTTTGCCGGGGATAGACCAGGAATGGAGTCTTAGAACTTTTAGTAAGTAATCTAGCTAGGTACGTGTTAGAGTATGATTTCTTTAAATGGCTGAGAAAAGAACTGTGCTGAATAGAATAACTATTTCTGTCTGTGTATCTTTTTTGTAACTTAAGGTTTTGCCTAGAGGGGTTCTCTATGTTTTGAATCTAATTACCTTGTAAGGTATCTACCATCCTGATTTTACAGGGGGGATTTCTTTATTTCTATTTACTTCTATTTTTATTAAAAGTCTTCTTGTAAGAAAACTGAATGCTTTTTCATTGTTCTCAGATCCAAGGGTTTGGGTCTGTGGTCACCTATACAAATTGGTAAGGCTTTTTATCCAACATTTCCCAGGAAAGGGGGGGTGCAAGTGTTGGGAGGATTGTTCATTGTTCTTAAGATCCAAGGGTCTGGGTCTGTAGTCACCTAGGCAAATTGGTGAGGCTTTTTACTAAACCTTGTCCAGGAAGTGGGGTGCAAGGTTTTGGGAAGTATTTTGGGGGGGAAAGACGTGTCCAAACAGCTCTTCCCCAGGAACCAGTATTAGTTTGGTGGTGGTAGTGGCCAATCCAAGGACAAAGGGTGGAATATTTTGTACCTTGGGGAAGTTTTGACCTAAGCTGGTAAAGATAAGCTTAGGAGGTTTTTCATGCAGGTCCCCACATCTGTACCCTAGAGTTCAGAGTGGGGGAGGAACCTTGACATGGTGGCAGAGTGGTGGGATTAACCTGAAATCATTTTGAGATCCAGTTGAGATTTTTTGAACTAGAAATACAGATTTTAAAAAGGAAATTTTTTTTTCCTTTGGAAAGGAAGTCCAGAAGCAGCTGAAACTGAAAGCAGCTTGTTTTCTCTCTGGTTTGGAGCCAGAGCTGAGACAAAAGGGGATTATCTTTGTGAATTGCAGGTTTTCTTTGCCTGGAGGCAGGGTACTTAGCCTCCTGCAGGGAAATTCACAGTCTTGGTAAACCAGAATTTTTTTTTTTTTCTAAAAGTAAACGGGGGGGGGGGGGTGTTCTACCCATTTGCCTGGAGACAAAAGTGGCAGGGTTTTTTTTTAGGATTTTGATTTTTTTGTTTTACAAGGAGCACAGGTTTGAAAAGGAATTTTTTTTTTCCTTTGGGCTGCTGGTAAGCAGGTTTCCAAGTAGTTGGAGGTTTTTTGCTTTGATTTGAGCCCAGGGCAGAGACAAGGGAATTGTCTTTTTCTGTAGGCTGACAATCACTATCAGAGAATAGGTATTCTATTCCAGCACAGCAAAATTTTACAGCCTAGTTTTGTTTGTTTATTTCTAAACCTTGGGTGTAAAGTTAGTTAAAAACAGGGTTAGAATGACAAAATCCACGGCTCGACAAAAGCTGGAATTAGGCAGATTTCAGGCTGCGGAAAAACAAAGGGAACATGAAAGACAGATAGAACTCATGCGGCTGAAAATGGAAGCAAGGGCCAAAGAACTGGAGGAGAAGGAAAAAGAGAGGAAGCATGTGGAGAAGATAAAGGCTCAGCGGAATATCCCAACAAACCCTAGCGATCCTTCTCCAAGTACCACTTCCCATCCCAGAAAGTTCCCCACCTACAAGGCAGGTGATGATACTGAGGCCTTCTTAGAAAACTTCGAAAGGGCCTGCCTTGGGTACAGCATCTCTACCAACCAATACACGGTAGAGCTGAGGCCACAGCTCAGTGGACCCTTAGCTGAGGTGGCAGCTGAAATGCCTAAAGAACACATGAACAAGTATGAACTGTTTAAATCCAAGGCGAGAGTCAGAATGGGGATAACACCCGAGCATTCTCGTCGGAGGTTTAGAGCCCTAAGGTGGAAACCAGACGTGTCATTTACCCGACATGCCTACCATGTTGTGAAACATTGGGATGCCTGGATATCAGGAGCAAGTGGTGAGTCTCCAGTAAATGTGCCCTTCCTAATGCAAATGGAACAATTCTTAGAGGGTGTTCCTGAGGAAATAGAAAGATACATCCTAGATGGGAAACCCAAAACTGTAATTGAGGCAGGAGAGATTGGAGCCAGATGGGTGGAGGTGGCAGAGAAGAAGAAAACTGGTCGCAGTTGGAGTGGAGACCAGAAGGGACAACCCCAGACTACACCCTATTACCGGGGGCTGCCCAAAGCCCCACCTACCTCCCAAAGAACCCTCCAGACCCCTTATCGTCCCACCACCCTGTTCTCCAGCAACCCACCTCGCCCCAGTGACCCGTCAGCTGGACGATGTTTTAAATGTAACGAGCTGGGGCATGTAAAGGCCAACTGCCCCAAGAACCCCAACAGATTACAGTTCATTGCACCAGAATCACACCAGAGGTCCACAGGCCCAGATACCTCCCAGATACCCTTGGAGCGGAGGGAAACTGTGAGAGTGGGCGGGAAGAAGGTCACCGCGTGGAGGGACACCGGAGCACAAGTGTCAGCTATCCATGTTTCCTTAGTGGACCCCAATTTAATCAACCCAGAGATCCAAGTGACGATTCAACCCTTCAAGTCCAACTCTTTCGATTTGCCTACAGCCAAGTTGCCTGTCCAGTATAAGGGCTGGTCAGGAACGTGGACTTTTGCAGTCTATGATGATTATCCCATCCCCATGCTGTTGGGGGAAGACTTGGCCAATCATGTGAAGCAGGCCAAGAGGGTGGGAACCGTCTCCCGCAACCAGGCTAAACAAGCAGTGAGGCCTAGCTCTGTTCTGGAAACTTCTATCAGGACCCGGTCAGAGGTGATGGACCCAGACCCCAGGCCAATGTCTGCAACAGCAGTAGTGGATCCGGTCCCAGAGACCCAGATGGAACCAGTCCCAGAACCGGAACCAGCGGAACAACCAGCACCAGACCATTTGCCAGCACTGAATCCAGTACTTGCAACCTCAACACCAGAGGGCCCCACCGAACCTGAACCAGCAGCAGCCGATAACCCTACACAAGAGGCTCAGCCAGAGCCTGAACCCCAACATAGTGTCCCAGCGGAGAGCGGTTCACAGTCAACGGAAACAGCCCCATCCCCTACATCGCTTCCAGAGGGACCAAGCATAGGTCCACAATCCAATGAGGAACTGATGTCTCCAGCATCAAGGGAACAGTTCCAGACCGAACAGGAAGCAGATGAAAGCCTCCAGAGAGCCTGGACGGCAGCACAGAGCAACCCACCGCCTCTCAGCTCTTCAAATCGATCCAGGTTTGTTGTAGAAAGAGGGCTTTTATACAAGGAAACTCTTTCTGGTGAACACCAGGAAGACTGGCATCCTCAGAGACAGTTGATAGTTCCAACTAAATACTGGGCCAAGCTCTTGAGCTTAGCCCGTGATCACCCTAGTGGCCATGCTGGGGTGAACAGGACCAAAGACCATTTGGGGGGGTCATTCCACTGGGAGGGAATGGGCAAGGATGTTTCTACCTATGTCCGGTGTTGTGAGGTGTGCCAAAGAGTGGGAAAACCCCAAGACTAGGTCAAAGCCCCTCTCCAGCCACTCCCCATCATTGAAGTTCCATTTCAGCGAGTAGCTGTGGATATTCTGGGTCCTTTTCCGAAAAAGACACCCAGAGGAAAGCAGTACATACTGACTTTCATGGATTTTGCCACCTGATGGCCGGAAGCAGTAGCTCTAAGCAACACCAGGGCTAAAAGTGTGTGCCAGGCACTAGCAGACATTTTTGCCAGGGTAGGTTGGCCCTCCGACATCCTCACAGATGCAGGGACTAATTTCCTGGCAGGAACTATGGAAAACCTTTGGGAAGCTCATGGGGTAAATCACTTGGTTGCCACTCCTTACCACCATCAAACAAATGGCATGGTGGAGAAGTTTAATGGAACTTTGGGGACCATGATACGTAAATTCGTAAATGAGCACTCCAATGATTGGGACCTAGTGTTGCAGCAGTTGCTCTTTGCCTACAGAGCTGTACCACATCCAGTTTAGGGTTTTCCCCATTTGAACTTGTATATGGCCGTGAGGTTAAGGGGCCATTGCAATTGATGAAGCAGCAATAGGAGGGATTTACACCTTCTCCAGGAACTAACATTCTGGACTTTGTAACCAACCTACAAAACACCCTCCGAACCTCTTTAGCCCTTGCTAAAGAAAACTTACAGGATGCTGAAAAAGAGCAAAAAGCCTGGTATGATAAACACGCCAGAGAGCGTTCCTTCAAAGTAGGGGACCAGGTCATGCTCTTAAAGGCGCTCCAGGCCCATAAAATGGAAGCATCTTGGGAAGGGCCATTCACGGTCCAGGAGCGCCTGGGAGCTGTTAATTATCTCATAGCATTCCCCACCTCCAACCGAAAGCCTAAGGTGTACCATATTAATTCTCTAAAGCCCTTTTATTCCAGAGAATTAAAGGTTTGTCAGTTTACAGCCCAGGGAGGAGACGACGCTGAGTGGCCCGAAGGTGTCTACTACGAAGGGAAAAGTGCTGGTGGTGCGGAAGAGGTGAACCTCTCCATGACCCTTGGGCGTATGCAGCGATAGCAGATCAAGGAGCTGTGCACTAGCTACGCGCCAACATTCTCAGCCATCCCAGGACTGACTGAACGGGCATACCACTCCATTGACACAGGTAATGCTCACCCAATTAGGGTCCAACCTTACCGGGTGTCTCCTGAAGCTAAAACTGCTATAGAACGGGAGATCCAGGATATGTTACAGATGGGGGTAATCCGCCCCTCTGGCAGTGCATGGGCATCTCCAGTGGTTCTAGTTCCCAAACCAGATGGGGAAATACGTTTTTGCGTAGACTACCATAAGCTAAATGCTGTAACTCGCCCAGACAACTATCCAATGCCACGCACAGATGAACTATTAGAGAAACTGGGACGGGCCCAGTTCATCTCTACCTTGGACTTAACCAAGGGGTACTGGCAGGTACCACTAGATGAATCTGCCAAGGAAAGGTCAGCCTTCCCCATACATCTCGGGCTGTATTACTTTAATGTACTCCCTTCCGGGCTGCGAAATGCACCCGCCACCTTCCAAAGACTTGTAGATGGTCTCCTAGCGGGATTAGGAGAATATGCAGTCACCTACCTTGACGATGTGGCCATATTCTCGGATTCCTGGGCAGACCACCTGGAACATCTACAAAAAGTCCTTGAGCGCATAAGGGAGACAGGACTAACTGTTAAGGCTAAGAAGTGTCAAATAGGCCTAAACAGAGTGACTTACCTTGGACACCAGGTGGGTCAAGGAACTATCAGCCCCCTACAGGCCAAAGTGGATGCTATCCAAAAGTGGCCTGTCCCAAAGTCAAAGAAACAGGTTCAATCCTTCTTAGGCTTGGCCGGTTATTACAGACTATTTGTACTGCAATACAGCCAAATCGCCGCCCCACTGACAGACCTAACCAAAAAGAAACAGCCAAATGCTGTTCAGTGGACCGAAAAGTGTCAGAAGGCCTTTAACAAGCTTAAAGCGACACTCATGTCTGACCCTGTACTAACAAACAAACCGTTCCTTCCCTTTATATTTATGACAGGTTCACTAAGCTGTAGATATGTAATCTATTTTTAGAAACCATACTACTTGTTTAGAACAACATCTTGCAGTTCTTATTCAACCAAAACTTCCGCTGATTAGTTTAAAAGTTGATGATACCAAAGTTATTTTTATGTTTACAGTACTGTGAGACTTAGCATAGCTGGGATTTGCTATCACAACATTTGTCCAGCATCAACTTTAAGTAGTTTAATTTAAAACTACCAGGTACCCATGTAGTGAAGCAATTTATAGAAACTAAAGTTTCTTTTGGAGGCTGAGAATTTAACTTTAAATTTTAATTAATAATTATTATTATAAATTACATACAATTAATCATTAAAGTTTCAAGTTATATGGATAGTTTTATTACAAATATTGTAGAATTGAAGCTAAAATCACAGTAGTTTGACTACTACAGAGCACAGGCAGCTCCTCATATCACCTTGTAATGGCTGATAGATTTTTTATTTGCAGTAAGGATCTCTGGTTGTACTATTATTTTTAAGAGACAAAAGTTTGCAAAAGAAATTTTTGGCAAGTCAGTCAAAACCTATTTCCAAATGTTACCTACTAAAGATCGCAAACAACTTTACTTCAATAAAGTAAATATCATGCTAAGTTACCTTCAATACATTTTTTTCTTTCCATAATTTCCATCATCATCATCAACATGGACCATTACATAAACAATGTATATAGTATACCCAGGAAGTATTTAATATGTTATCACAATATTACCTAATTTGATAGTCAAAATTAGTGTGAAAATTTGTTGCTAAATTCCTAATTCTGCCTTCCTTACTCAATGGAGGCAGAATAAGGCTTTTAAGAATTTTAATACTTCATTTTGCAAAAGATGAACAGTATATTAGAAAAAAACTCCTGACTCGTTAAATTACATACCATTAAAAGCAATACAGAACAAGGTGTTACAAAACACATACAAGGTTAGAGAAGTAGTCTGTTTATTTTGTCATTTTAAAACATTGCTCAAGGTCACAAATTTGATATATTATCTTCGTTCTCCCAGACCTTATTCCAATGCTGCAGTTGAAAGTTGTTTTTGTGTGACTTCAAGTTCAGAACTTGTTAAATATAAAATAATTTGATTCTGCAAATAAACCATTTAATGAATTAATGTCTTGCTCCATTTGGCAGAGATATAAATGCAACTCTTAATTCAAATGCTTGGGTCTTCAAGTGTTGAAGACCCAATGTACATCCTTAAACAAGGAGTATATATGCTACACACAAGCAAGAGATACAAAATACACATGTACACTTTTCTTCCCAAAGTAAATTAGAATTTATAAAAATCTCAAAAGCCAAATAAAAGAAATCTGGGGCTCTAACATAAAACATACTAATATCGTCATGTCTCAATTATAGAGCCTATTCTGTGAGCCATCAGGACTGTTTCATAAATATATACAGAATTTGCTGTGCTAAAAAAGCCAGCTGTATTTAACAGAAAATAAAAATTGCACTTTGAGACCATTACCAATATTTTTTCATATTCCCATTCAATGTAATATAGTAATCTGGTCCTGGTGCTTATGGCACAGGTATCAAGCTGTATTTTGCTACACAATCTTATAAAACACAAAGTTCTTATATTTAGTTCATGAAAATCTAAAGAATCTTAAACCTAGAACTCTGATACAAATCCACATAGCTATAATTGCTTAATTAAATAATATACACAAATGTGTGTTTAAGTCTTAAAACCTTTCAACAACTGGATACAAAACAGTCACTCCTATTTTCTCCAGCCTCCTTAATCTTATGTTTTACCAGTCTGCATGTGAATAAAATATTGTTTCTGGCCACATCCAACACTTCAGGTCACACCCCAGTGTATAAGGACAAGAAGTAGATGTATAATAAAAAGATTGGATAAATCAGAAGGGGCTTCTTAGTCTTAAATTCTTCTCCAACGAGTAATGAAGCAGCACTGTATGCAGCCCAAAAGACTCCAAACAGCTTAAAAAGAAAAAAGGTATAATGTTAGCTGACAGTACAAGAAAATCTGTCCAAAGACCAATACAAAAAATCAGAACTTTTCTTGAACGTCACTAGGAAAGAAACCTTTCATTTTTTCCTGAGTGTTATATTGAGAACACATAGTATGGTGGGTTTTTTTTTTTTTTTTTTTTTTTGCGTTCAGAGAGATATGCACCATGTTGGTCTTGAAGTATTTTCATTCATGGATATCTGAGTGATTTTACCTACATGTATTCATACTAATAATCTACATACATATCCTATGTATTGGCTTTCCTCAACAAATCTCAAAGCACGTTACAATGAAGGTCATTATGTGGCGACAAGCATCTGCAAGTTCACTCCTTTGAATTTAAAAGTCTATAGTTACAATTCAGCAAACAGTAAGGGTACATATTCGGATAGCATAAACCTTTATTCCAGGGGAGCACTCTAACAACTCTTCATTCTGTTTTAGTCCTCTTCAACTTGAGCTTTTTTCATGATTATTACCTGTAATTCTGCTTCTCTGAATGTCATCTTGCAAGATTCTTACTCTTGGGTCTTGTACCTCCAAAGCAAATCATCGGAAAAACTAAAAAAATTTGGCCTCGTTAAGGACCTGTTGACTGGTGACTTTACTGAGCATTCTCCTACCTCAAGGACTCTGGAACACACTAACCAATTTTTTTCAACAACAGGAAGCAACAGCTTCCCTTAGCCATAGACATAAAAAGAATATTTAAAAAAAAATTCTGTAGATAACATCTCAGAGGTAACAGCAACATATACATGATTACCTACAGCAGAGGTGGGCAAACATTTTGGCCCGAGGGCCACATCTGGGAATAGAAATTGTATGGCAGGCCATGAATGCTCACAAAATTGGGGTTGGGGGTGCGGGAGGGGGTAAAGGCTCTTGTTGGGGGTGTGGGCTCTGGGGTGGGGGCAGAAGTGAGGAGTTCAGGGTGCGGGAGGGAGCTCTGGGCTGGGGCAGGGGAGTGGGGTGCGGGACGGGGTGCAGGCTGTGGCTGGGGGTGTGGGCTCTGGGATGGGGCTGGGGATGAGGAGTTTGGGGTATAGGAGGATGCTCTGGGCTGGGACCAAGGGGTTCAGAGAGTGGGAGGGGGATCAGGGCTGGGGCATGGGGAGAGGCTCAGGAGTGCAGGTTCCAGGCAGCGCTTACCTCAAGCAGCTCCCGGAAGCAGCAGCCATGTCCCCACTCCAGCTCCTACATGGAGCCGCAGCCAGGTGACTCTGCGCACTACCCCGTCTGCAGGCGCTGCCCCTGCAGCTCCCATTGGCTGCAGTTCGCGGCCAATGGGAGCTGCGGGGGCAGTGCTTGAGGCAGGGGCAGTGTGCAGAGCAGAGCCCCCTGACTGCCCCTCTGAATAGGGGCCAGAGCAACGCCATGTTGCTGCTTCGAGGAGCCACGTGGAGCGGCCTCTGACCCTGCTCCCTGGCTGGAACACCGGAGCAGGGCCGTGCTGCTGCTTCCGGGAGCCATGTGGAGTGGCCTGAGTCAACTGGCCTGGGTCAGCCACATATTTTTAATTGCAGGGTAGACATATCTTCAGGAAACTTTTGCCATACTAGTACAGTTCATTAAAGTTCTCTACTGCCACAGGCCTGGTAGGTAAAGCTGAGCAAATAAAAGATTTTCTTGGTTGACCGGCAATTCAAAAAAGAAGAATTGGTTTGGTGCGAACCAAAAAAAAAAAAAAAAAACCCTAAACTTTTTGGAACTGTTCAGCAAACTCAAAAGTTGAAAAAATGTTTTGTTTCAGTTTTGAGTGTTTACGTTTAAAAAAAGTAGTTTGAAAAGCCATTTTAAATTGAAAAATCAAAATGTTGTTTCATTTAGGGCTGTCAAATGATTTTTTAAAAATCGCAATTGATTGTGAGAAAAAAAAAGTCACGATTAATCACAGTTTTAATCACACTGTTAAACAATAATAGGATATCAATTTAAATTCACCAAGGAAGCATGTTCTCTGGAATGGTGGTCAAAGCACAAAGGGGCATACAATGTTTAGCGCATCTGGCACATAAATACTAAAACTGGCTACAACGGTGCCATGCAAACACCTGTTCTCACTTGCAGGTGACACTGTAAATAAGAAGCAGACAGCGCTATCTCCTGCAAATGTAAACAATGTTTATCTGAGCGATTGGCTGAACAAGGAGTAGGACTGACCGAATGAACTTGTGGGCTCTAAAATTTTACATTGTTTTGTTTTTGAGTGCAGTTATGTAAAAATAAAAATCTACATTTGTAAGTTGCACTTTCACAATAAAGAGATTGCAGCATGTATGAGGTGAATTGAAAAATACTATTTGTTTATCTTTTTTACAGTGCAAATATTTGTAACAAAAATAATAATAATATAAAGTGAGCACAGTACACTTTGTATTCTGTTGTAATTGAAATCAATATATTTGAAATGATAGAAAAACATCCAAAATATTTATAATACATTTCAAATTGGTATTCTATTATTGTTTTACAATGTGATAAAAACTGCGATTCATTGTACCTTTTTTTAACCTAGTTAATGTATTTTACGTTAACCGCTTGAATTAACAGTGATTGACAGCCCTAGTTTCATTTCAGAGGTGTCAAAATGAAACATTTCTACTTTTCCTGAAATTTTTTGGACACAAATTTGGCAAAACCAACACAAATTTGTGAAACATTTCAGTGTTACCAAATCTGCATTTTGTTGCTAAAAAAAGTTTTGTTTGAAAAATTTTGCCCAGCTCTACTGGCAGTTGACTTTGGGCTGGTCAGTTTTGGCACTCCGTCTCAGTTTTCCATCTGTTTAATGGCTAACAATACTTACCTTCTTTGTAGAAGTGTTTTGAGATTACTACTTCTACTACCAGGAGGTCTCTGAAATGACTGATGTTACTATTCACGTTCCAATAACTAAACATATCATATACTGAATTATGGGGAAGACAAAGTGACTTCCTGACCTCTGTTTCTGGACAAGAGGGTCACAAGAATTCAAGCAGTACTTTTAAAATTTTATCACAAGTTACTAAAATTATTACTTTGTTCAGGGCAACATAATATTTTGAAGCATAGTGACAAACAAACATTACTGAACTCACTTTTATTAGTGTAGATACAACTTCAAATGATCCAGCCACCAAGAGGATAGGTGCTATTACAATGAGTGGAAGTAGAGAATATCCTATCACACCAAGAACTTGCCCATATGCAACCTAAAAATTATAAATCAATCCGTAAAGAATAAAACAATTTCCTCCATCTAGCTTGTAAGTTTTGTCAACAGAGAAAACACTTATATTTTGTCATGATGGAATTAGTAGCTATTCTAGTAAGTGTAGTGCTGAGTACATGCATCTGTCTTGTGGCTCAGAATTAAAGTTATTAAAATGTGCAAAGTGAATTTTTAATATTACTGTCATTAAATGTAAATTCACAGGGTAATATATTTATGCAAATTATACAATTGGTTACTTCCAGTCTTTTTAATGCCAAGGCTCTTTACTGGTAATGACAGAGTAACGCATTTCAAATAAGTATTACATAATTACTGCAGCATTTAGAAATTAGCATGGTATGTATGAAATACACTATCAGATTTCAAATTAACAAATCAACTCGACAGTGGTCATTAAGTCAGAATATCTGCAATTAACTGCCACAAAAAAATAACTCTCCCACTGGGATGCCTAAATTAATGATAGAAGTTCATGTTAGCAGCGAAAATTGTAGTAAGCATGCTCTAGACGTCTAGTAGTATTTTTGATATATTTCTGGTTCTGGCCAAGTTGTAAGTAAATGTGCAGTTTAAATAACTGCATGTGAAATTGACCAAATTTTGTTTTCTAAATCCAGTTACATGAACAAATGAATGTGTTAGAATTTAAGGCAAAGATTTGGATACGTTCTTATTTTTAATTAAAACCTGTTCACTAGCTAGCACCTATCTGACTAGATCTGACTAACTCTAAGAATTTACCTGGAATCTCAATTTCAACAGACATCAATGTGTTCCGCACTGTGCTATAATTCATGTCTAAATATGGGAGGTCAAGATTTTTGAAAAAGTAACTAGGTGACTTTAAAGTGCTGCAAGTTGGGCATCCAAAAAACCAAGTCATTTCTGAATATTTTATATATCAGTCACACTTTCACATTGCTACTTACTTCTCCTCCAAGAACTCTGGCCAATAAAAAAATTGTCAAGGATCCAAATATCCATATAGTTATAATCCAAGAAACCACCTTAAAAGAGAGAGAACAATTAATTCTTATCAATCAATTTTCATTATAATTCAGAATTCATTTTGGTTTAATAAGAAAGTAAACTGCAGCAAACCTTGTATTATTCAGTATTACAATGGAATTTAGAAATAAAATTCAGATGACAAGTTTGCTATGTGTTTGGAATGCTTAATAAGAAAATATGGTAAAACCAGTATTTTACCCGTAGTGTGGTTTTGTTATCACAACAGGAAGGTGTCAGTAAAAATTTTGGAATTAAAAGAAGTCTGGCTAAATCATGTTTGTTTTCATTCTACTTTGAAACACAAAAGGAAATCAATCTCTCTTCAGACCCAATGAAAAGCATGCCCAGACAACATTGACCAGTTGGCTTAAAGTAACAAAAAAAAAAAAGAAAAATCAATGTTCAGCTTGTATCTTCTTTCTTGGTTGATTAACATTGTATCTAGGGATGGCAGAATACTGTGTGTCACCCTTAAAACGACAAAATCAAAAGAACAGAGATCTAACTTTTTCTGCACCTCAACAGTACTTCTAGTTTAGGCTGTAGTCTTCCTCTCAGGTTTCCTCCTCTCCTCAGTTCTTAATATGAATATGAAACTGGCTTAAATTATCACACAATTCAGGTCCCTAGCCTACACTTAAATTAAATCACAGCCCAGCTGATCTGGAGGGCAGCTGCTAAGCAGAATAAGGAAAAATAATGCTTTCCCTTTGAAAACAGCACTTCTACAGTGGGAACCCACACACCTAGGACAGCCTTTGAGCTTCAAAGTGTGGTTGCATTTAAAACTCAAGTTTAGGCTTCAAACCTAAACTGGGTACTGATTTAAGGTTTCATATGCACTGTAAAAATAAAAAGGGAAGGTGAAAAGAGGATGAAGCTGGTGTCACTGTAGATTTTGTCTCTTCAGTTAAATTCTGTAATAATTTTTAAAAGAACACATCATAAAACCATTGTTTCACTGGGGAAAGAAACACTGCATACCTTTCTTTCTTTCCCTGCACCTTTCTCCCATCCAAAAGAACAAATCACATTAATGTGTCTCTTATAAAATTAGTCAACTATACTCATAGAAATAAGCCATTCAAGAGTGAGTGTTAGTCAGCTTTTAGTGCACACCTTATGGAGGTTGAAGGAACTCCCTTTCAGGCTCATATCTCAAAATTAATTACCTTGACTAATAGCATTCTATAATACCACACATCCCGGTATGGCTTATTGCTCAGACTGCAAGTCTGTCACAGAGGTCACAGACATCACTGATTTCATGACTTTCTGTGACCTCCATGTCTTCAATGGCTAGTGCGGCTGGCCCGGAGGCCGCCTGAGCAGCTCTGGCAGACCCTGAGCCAGGCGCACCGGCCACAGCCGGGGCAGTCTCGGGCCACTGTGCCCCCCCAGCAGCAGCAGCAGTTTTGGTGTGGGAGGGGGCTCTGGGCTAAGGCAAGGAGTTGGGAGTTCAGAAGGGGGGGGGAGGGCTCTGGGCAGCACTTCCCGGGGGGAGGGAGGGGGGGGTCCACAGAAATGGCAACATGTATCTGTCTCAGCTCCTAGGCAGAGGCGTGGCCAAGCAGCTCTCCACACTGCCTCCACCCACAGGCAGCGCCCCCAAAGCTCCCATTGGTCAGGAACTGCAGCCAATGGGAGCCAATGGAGTGGACATTCAGGGTGGGGACAGCACATGGAGCCCTCCTGGCCGCACCTCCACTTAGGAGCCGAGGGACGTCACCATTTCTGGGGAGCCATGTGGAGCCAGGTAAGGAGCCTGCCAGTCATGCCAAATCCCCCAGCTCCTTAGCACCCGTGGGGGCTCCTGGGCTGCCCCCCACCCCCGAGTACCCAAGTTTTAGTTACGGGTATATAGTACAAGTCATGGACAGGTCATGGGCTGTGAATTTTTGTTTGCTGCCCGTGACCGGTCCATGTCTTTTACTAAAAATACCCGTGACTAAAACACAGCCTTACTTATTGCTATATTTAAAGATAGAGCTAAAGGTGTTTACTCATTATTGTAAGTGGAGATTGCAGAGGGTCTCACTTAGGTGCTACCAAGAGAAGACCGAGATTCATATCTAAGTTCTGTCACTTTTTAAAGGTGGCAGTGATTAGAAGCACTACGAGGGATGTTCTGCTTGGGCAGTACTGGAAAAGTGGAAGAAAGGCCAAGCATCTCTATACTATAATTCTTGCTGGCCAATCAAAAGCTGCATTCCCTGAGTTCTCAAGGAATCATAGGAGAAGTCAAGTGACAAGACGCAGAGGTATTAAGGAGACAGAAGTTATTCAATTATGGGGGTGGGAGGAAGAGAAGGAAAAGATATCTGAGAGGACAAAAAAGGTACCAGACAGAAGTTGTGGCATTATTTGTAACCACAATAAATTCAAAATCTTTACACAAAGGTTTTCTGGTAATAAAACCAGTAAATAAGTTTAAAATGATCTGAAAAATAGTCTACTAGTATGACTATAACGTAGAAGGTTCAACCAGCAAGTATCTAACTGCCAACTGAATACGCCACTTTTGAATTAGAATTCTTAGTTAACATAACTTATTACTAATATGTCTGAACAAAGAGCTAATTTTTCCCCTCTCTAGAAGAGATATCCTTACTAAAGATGTTTGCAAGAGTATGTTCCTGGGTAATGTGGCCGGGGGGTGGGGTGGGGGAGTCTTCTAATGGTTTCCTGTCCCAAACTTTTTTGTGAAGCATGTAGGAAAGCCAACTACCTTTTTCATTGTGCAATGCAAAAAAGAGGACGGTGGTAGGGGGAACTGAAATATTACAACGTTAATAGTACAATCAATGTAAACTGTATTTGAGAACTAAATTAAAGATGGGAGAAGATTTCAGAGGAGGGAATGTGTTCATACAGACATTCTACTCTATGATTGTGCACCAACTACAGAAATTTAAGTGACATTAACTTTCATCACTGATCCCTAAGGGGCCCTCAATTTCAGTCACAGTTTACATTTTATTTAACATAGATGAACCAGCATTGT
The DNA here is from genome assembly GCF_965140285.1 of Lepidochelys kempii. Lineage (NCBI taxonomy): Eukaryota > Metazoa > Chordata > Testudines > Cheloniidae > Lepidochelys > Lepidochelys kempii. The sequence continues at coordinate 147,329,032 of NC_136382.1, read as the reverse complement.
AAAGGTGCCATCTTTTGCTTCAGCACTATAATGAAATATACCTATTGTGTAGGTTTTATGTTTTTAGTCATCCCAGTTAGTATACAGCTGAGAATCTGACAGATTGCATATCATTACAAGCCTCCAGAAAACCCACGCTTCCTTCATTTCCATTTCAGAGACAAGAACCTGACATTTTTATTCTAATGAACCTTAGAGATGTACTACAAGGAACGTTTAGTATAGTATTACAAGTTTTTTTAATATGCAGAAAGACTAACCCATGAAATAAATATATTTGGAACTAGATGTTCCATTCTTCTCACTATACTAACGGCAAAAGGAGAAGAGGCTTTCTTCGTCTCTATAAATATGATAGACTGTTTAGCATTCAAGTCCCAATATTTAGTTTAAAGTTCTCTTTAGATAAAAGGTTTATACCTACCTTGAACTGTCCATATAATGAAACCATTGAGAAGAAGAGGACAACTGCCAGAGGGCCCCAAAAATCAGGGTTGTCTCTCACTACCTGTCTGTTAAACCCAAGAGATGGCATAGGCATCAACACACATCGAATTTTGTAGTAAATATCCTTCAGATCAATGTCCAGTTCCTCCCTACAATTGTAAAACAAAAGCTTTACTACATATTTTGGTACTGGAACAGTTTGCGTAAAGAGAATAATTCATCTGTGAGAGCAGGTTAATTAAGCAGTGAGAGTCTGTAGTTTGTTCATTATCACCATGCTTTCAGATGCAGTGAGACACAAGATGTGGAATACTTCCAAATATACCAGCAGCATAAAATTAAATCTCAACATCCTAGTGAGATAAAAATGATTTTTACCATTTAAATATTTCTTCAAGAAACGCTTGTTAAATTTCTAACAACCTTATTCAACATTAATGCAATTTCATCATTAACTATACTGAAATAAATACTGTGGTTGGGAACACAAAAGAAGGGTAAAATACCCTACAGTCTGAATTAAAGTAAAGCTTCTGTCCTCCAACATCTAGACACATGTATGCCATATTCATCTGTCAAGGTTTTTTTTTATTGTCATGCTATTTTAAAGATTATATACATGGAAATATGCAACCACATACACACATTACATTTATTTGTAATGCAACTAAAGATAATACATGCTCCCAACAGGGAACAAAAGCTTAGGATTAATTAATCCTCAAAGTATTTTAAAAAAGCATACCAACAAGCTGAAGCTGATGGTCTTTTAATTAAAGGAAAGGTGTCAGTTGCTTCAACTGGGTAGTTTCCCCCAGGCCAGTTTATGCCAATAGTTCAACTGGCTGGTTTCCCGTGTGAGTAAACAACAATAACTAAGGGCTTATCAAATCAATAAAAGATGTTCTATCAGCAGATCTTGCTACTCTCCAACTTCCCACCCCCACTTCAAGGCCACAAATTAGCCTTAAAACAGACAGGGATGGCCAGTGAAGAGTTGCCCTCTGCAGAACTCTCCATTGGTATAGATCTGGCAGAGTTTAGTTCTGCTGCTCCCCTCAACCATGGCATAAGGGAAAGGAGGGGGCATTCCAGGGGCAGAGTACAGATATGACAGAGGGGGTGAGGCAAAGCAGAACTCTGCTGTATCTGATCCTCTATTGGTGTAAGGTTGCTGATGGACTGTAGTGTAAGTTAGGGCTGCCCCTGTGCAGTTGGAACTAGGCGGCTCTGAAGTAAGGAGCTTCAAGAGACTTCCTGCAGCTGCCCATCTTAGCACAGGTCTGAAAGTACAGAATCAGGACCATGATATTAGAAAGCACAGATCTGGGTTCAATTCCCAGCTCTGCCACTGATTTGCTAGGTGATCTTGGGCATATCCCTCTCCTGCTGTGCCTCAACTTCCACCTCTATAAAATGAGGGTAATGATACTAGCCTCCTTTGTAAAGGATTTGGAGTTCTACAGATGAAAATCACTACAGAGTACTAATCTACTTATGATTAGAATAAGTTATTGCCTGATTTGTGTCCCATGATGCTCAGTTACAATGTACTAGGAAATGCAGATTGAGTTTTAATATCTCCAGAAATATCTGTTGTCTCCCAGCACTTTCTGTTTGAGGATCTCCAAGTGCTTTACAAAAAATGGCAAGTATTATCCTTATTTTTCAGAGAGGAAACTGCAGGACAGCGATTAAGCATCTTGCCAAGGCCACACAGCAAATTAGTGACAGAACTAGGAATAGAACCCAGATCACCTGCTTCAAAGTGCACTATCCATTAGATCACAAAGCCCAACCGTACCTCTTTACACAGGGGGAAACGTAGGTTTAATCAGCATTATGGTAATTTTTGGCTTTAAACAGATCGCGTGCCTTCGACGTAAAATGAAAGGATGTGGGAAAAGAGCTGTGCTTCATTTATAATACTTTTAAAACTGAGTTTCAGTGAAAAATCCTAGTATACAAGACTACAGTGCAGGAATTTTTTTCCTCTAGCATTTAAAAGCCCTGATGAAGTCAGTTTATATCAGAGGATTATAATCCAATTAAATATAATCTAATTAAATCCAAATCTTTGTCCACTTACTTCAAGACTGTGATGATGACCACCACTATTTGCAATACCTTTATTTCAGATAGTAACTGCTACTGTTCACTTGAAATTTTTGTAAGTCAGTGTTGTTGATTGTTTAACAGTGCTAAACAAACTCATCTTAATGGCAGCACAACAGAGGAGGATTGTGTCTTTTCTATCTAAGGGCTTGTCTACACTACAAAATTAGGTCAACTTAATTAGATCATCCTATAGCCACTGCAGTAATTCAATTGGCTGTTGATGTCCACACTACCCTCCTCCTGCCGATAAGCATGTTCTCGCCAGGATCACTTCCATCGACTGAAGTGGGGCATCGTGGGGCACTGACAGCCGAGTGTGGGGCACAGATAGCCACACGGGGCTTACAGCTGGAGCCCCCAATCTGCCCCAGGGTGAAAGCCCCAGCTGTGAGTCTCACATGGGCTCCATTTCACAGCACAGAGCCTACCAGCAGTGAAATAGACATTCTTGGCAATTTCACATTGCTATTGTCTCTGTTCAGAGCAGCTGCACTCTGACAGATCTGGGAGCACCAGGGGTAGCTGGGAGCCCAGGCTCTCGATACCCGTACCTGGGCTCGGAGTGGGACCGCAGGCAGTAGCCCGCTGGAAGCAGGTAGCCAGGAGCCTGCAGGGGAGCTGGGTTCTAGCTGGAGCCCCACACCCACCCAGGGATGACAGCCCAAGCTGTAAGCCTGGGACAGAGTTCATAGCAGGGAACTTAACAGCCTTTCTTGTCAATTTTATGGCTCCAACAGGGAGCCATGAAATTGACAAGAATTGTAGCCAACAGCTGATGTAAGTAATACAGAATCTACAGGGACGGTGTCGCCTAACTACACTGACATAAGCCCTACGCCTCTTGTGGAGATGGAGTTACGATGTCAGTGTAGTAGGGCACTTACATCAGCGAGAGCAAGGCTGCAGTGTAGACGCTGACATACGTCAATATAAGGCAGCTTACGTCGACCTAACTCTGTAGTGTAGACCAAGCCTAAGATTTGATTTTTTGTTAATCATTAAAAGAACAAAAGTTTAAAAGAAGCAGTGAGAAAACAACTTTCTGTGGTACTCTATATGAGCAAAGGCCAATTATACTCAAGTTTTACCTCATCCTTTCTACCTTACCCTAAAGCAAGGCAAGCAACATGTTTTAGCTTCTTCCCCACAATACAAAAAAAAAAAAAAATCTGAATAAAGATAATGATGTACAATGTTACAAATACAACGACAGAGTTAAAGTTAAGCCATTTATCACTGTGGAATCCTAGTCACAGCAAAAAGACTTACTGCTCGCCAATGTTCAGGAAAACAAACAAAAAAAGTTATTAATCAGAAAAATGAAGATAGATATCAAAGAGCAACTGTGACATACAGGAGTGGCTTGTTATCTTCTGGGTCATCATCTTCTACTTCCAGAAGCCAGCCATATCCTCTCTGTCTCAAGAATGTTGTTGCAGTAGATTCTTTGATGAACTCTCCTCCTCCTCCTTCTCCTCCTCCAAGATTTAGCTTAACATCTGGAGATGCTATAGAGCCACTAAGATCTTGGAACAAAAAGGAGAGAAAAACAGGTTTATACCTTCACAAAAGTCAGTTTGAACTGCTATTCCTATTTTTTCTGTATTCCAGTATGTCTACCCTACACAGGTTAATACTGAGAAATATTCAAACTTATGGAATAAAATTGTACACTATAAGAGATGAATAATTTGAAAGTGATAAAATATTTTATATAGACAGAAAATGTTGATAAAGATATATCAATTATTGCTTTAGGGCCAAAACTGTCCAACTTCAGTGTCGAAAGTTACCCCATTCATTTAAATGTCTAACTGTAGACATTATGGTTTGACAGTTTTGGACTTACTTTGTGTTATATTATGGATGTTAGTTAAATGACATTGTTATCGTATACCACAATAGTAGCAATTTGCTTAGTACTTCAAGTGCACTAAATGCAACCTATTTGCATTCCAGCACCTTTCTATTCCACCCCATTTTCCCCTTGTATGCGTGACTGGTTACAGCAGGAAAACCTTTCATAGACACATTTCAATTTGTCACCTGGATTTTACACAGACATTTTAAAAAAGAAAACTACCAGAACTCCATACGCCCTGCTTTTATTTATTCAGAGCTATCGTGAGGAGAGATTCTCAGACTTCTCTGACATAGAATGATCTAGTCCTGCCACCACACTAAAAGAAACAAAAAAGGAGCAAAGCAAGGAAGCTTTCCGCCTGTTTATGCATACATGCCACAAAAGGCAAACTAAAATGTATTGGCATGTTTCACTTAGTTTGCAATGAGGTACACACAAACCAGAATGACAGAGTAGCAGAGTAATAACTGAAAACAGAACAAAGGCAGGGAAGAAGTAGGAAATTATGGGAGAGAAAGGTCACAAAAGAGGGGATGCTATCCTAGGCTACAGTTTGTGTTAAAAAGTTAATGAGAATACACTGTGGAGAAGTATCAATTTCAAAGAACAGAGTCTCAATCACTATTTGTTACTAGAAAAAGCACAACTTTTGTAGAAAGCTTGTGCTGAGTAGACTGGTGTAGAACATTGCAAGCAAGAACTCTGATCTCATTTTGTTGGCTTCAACTTCTTTAATGAAACTCCCCCATTTGCCTCCATTTTCCTGCTCCCACCTTCCTGCCTTGTCCATACCGTCCCTTCCCCATGAAATTCTCTCTATATACACACTTGTTCACCAAGAAACCAATCTCTCAGCAGTCAAGTCTATCTGAAAGGCACTTCTTGATTTGGTTTAGATTCTACTGCTGGGCACTGCAGTTGTTTAAAACAAAACAAAAACAATTTAAAGTATTTCTATTCCCAGGTGTCTTTCCCCTCCTTTTGTCAGATTGTGACATCTTTTGTATAGAAACTCTTCTTTTTGAGAGCTTTACAGCAGTAAGCATAGTTGACACAGAGTATAGACAGATCACAGTGGCATTTCTGCAAATATTTACAATATGGAACCTGGAAGCACCTCCAGTCTTTAAGAATCTTGCCCTGCCAATGCGAGAGGAAAAGTCATTCTCTGTGCCTGCGGGCCTTTCACACAGCAAAAGAAAGGGGGTGGGGAGCAGGAAAGATAGGAAAAGTGTCTATGAACCATATAATTGACAGCAAACCTGGGTGCAGACATAGTATCTAGGGATTTTTTAAGATTGACAATGTCTATTGTCATTATATTTTTATGTGAATGATAGAGTAAAAAACTTTGCAAATACAACTAAGTTTTTAAAAAGTCAGGATGCAACCTATAATGATGGTATAACAACTTAGTCTATTCTGTTTGTATGCATAAAGTTTTCACTTAACACCCAATGTTAAGACCAATTTAGAATTCTGCCTTAAACTCAGTTAGCTAAATGATTCACTCTTGGAACTTCAGTTTTCCCTGTGTCTGCTGTTCAGCCATTTTTAAATTACAAAAGGAAATTACTGATTGTAATTTTGTTTCTGGCAATATCACTGTGAGCCAGGAAACCCCCCCAATGCTAGCTAACAGAGGAGATACCATACCACAACTCAATCACACCTGACACACTTATTACCCCAACCCACTGTTATAATCTGTATCTAAAAGGTGCCATGTTAGGTACCATATGCAAACTGACGACATGCTGGTGATGTGATGTGAGTGTGTGTGCTTGGAAATATGTTCTTAGAAGGTGTTTTCGACCATAAGCACAGCCTATCCTAGGCAAAGGAATGTTGTTTCACTTGTCTTCCTATGTTTCTAATGTAAACTGAGCCAGGTAATATCTCAGAAGACAAAGAAAAGTACACCTACTTATACAGTACACACAGTCTTCAAGCAAAACAAGTGGGGGAGGAAGGGAGACCACTTAACTATCACAATAGGGAATGAAGCCTGCTCCACCACAAAGCCTTCCTGGCTCTGGCATCACACACAACAGACTTCGGAAAATACAAGCAGAAACAGAATGCCATTTTGGCATCCATCACTAGGCAGGCAAAAGGGCCCAGAGCTCCTGGAATCTGAGAAAGGTGGATCCTTCAACCAAAGAGGCTGAAGTCTTTGGGAACTGACTATAGATGAGAAACCTATTTAGACAGAAATAACTTGCAGAAGTTAATTTTAGTCACTAGGAAGTGTGTTTTGTTTCATTTCTAACCTTTCCTATCTCTTTCACTCACGTGAAAACACATAACCCTATATTCTTTGTTAATAAACTTATTCTTGTTTTATTACAAAACCATCTCAATGTTGTGTATTAACAGGCTAGTGTGTGTTGTCTCTTTGGAGGCAGCAAACTTAATACCTTCTCCGAGGGTCCAGTCAGAGGGTTTAGATGCAGCAGAAAGACATCTCTAGGGAACCTGGGAACTGGGGTTCACTGACTGTCACCTGCAAGACAACATGTGGACTGGCAGAGTCTTGAAGGTTGCTGGCAAGGCAGACAAGCTGGTATGCTCACAGAAAATTGACAGTTTTGCTACTGCTAAGCTCTCTCTTACTGAGGTGGAGCAGTAACACTGTGGGTCATAGTTCTGGGTAACCTGAGCAAGACATCACACTCACCTGTGCAGGACTTTTATTCTCAGTTTTCAGCAATTTAGAACTAGTCTGACAGAACTCCCCTAGCTCTTGACAGCATCAGCTTGAGCAGTAGAGGGGTGCAAGTGCAAGCAAGGCCTCCTATTCAGTATCATTTCTGAAGGAGAAAAGGAACGGGAGAGGCATTTGGAACTTTATAACTGAAAGTTGTCTCTGGACTGGCACCTGGAGAGCACCTCAGAGATTGTCCTCACCCATCATTGGCAATTTTTAAATTGAGTTTGTATGTTTTTCTAACAGTTATGCACTAGGACTTATTTTGGGGAAGTTCTATAGCCTGTAGTACACCAGAAGTCAGACTAGATGATCACACTGGTCCCTTCTGACATTTGAATCTCTGAATCCGTTACTACCAGCGCTCTTGTATTGCATACAGATGTTGGGTTCCAGTAGAATATCATTATCTACAAAGTTAGTCTCATGGAGAGGTATACTTGGTATTATGAATACAGTTATTGCCATCAAACCCAACATTTGTATAGCATAACAAGCAGTCACCTGCTTAACATTTCTACCAGACTGGTAAGATCTTGGCTCCTGTCTTAGGGCTGAAAGACTTACAGTCAAATCATATTTAGTAGGACTACTTTATATCAGTTGTCTGTTACTGACAAGCTGTGACTTTGAATAGTTCATCATGAATCCTACACGCCTGACCGTGTAGTCCCACTGAACCATGTTCAGAGTGTTAGAAAGGACATGGGGCCACAGGGAATCAAAAGTCACCAGTCTGCCTCCAAAAATGGTATGATGCTATGGAACCTTTCAAAAACTCGTGTTTGTGGTGCTGGTTAAAAGGTTCCTGATGTCACTGAGGCAAAGCATCCTGTGCAAGTGGTACTGAGCTCTTTTGCAGTCAACTTGAAAGCTGGCTTTCAAGGCAGAATCTTCTCTCCCCATGTCTTGAAGCAGCAATACAATGGATGGGAGAACAATGTAGTTCTTGTATCCTTTGCCCAATCAGAAGAGGCGTCCTCCAAAATACATAAGAAGTCAGAGACAAGGAAGATAGACAAATAAAGGAGTGGGAAAAAAGCATAATCTTTACACCAGACAGCAATTTTTGCCAGTGACAATACATCTACATTGGGGAAAATTTGTAACCAACTTATCTATACAAGGTTGGCTCCATCAACGGAAGTTGTGGTGTGGACATGATGCAGGTTTTGAAACCTCTCATGTTGTGTAATCCTATGTAATCCTATGTTGTGTAATCCATGTAATGTGTAAACCTCTCATGTTGCTTCTTAGTTATACTAATACTGACACACAAAAAAGAAAACACATACACAGCTTTTTGTAATCCTACAGGTTCTTTTAGTTAGAGATTAAGAATGGCCATATTGGGTCAGACCAATGGTCCACGCAGCCCAGTATTGTGTCTTCCAAGGGTGATCAATGCCAAATGGTTTAAAGGGAACGAACAGAACAGGGAAATCATCAAGTGATCCATCCTCCATTGTCTAGTCCCAGCATCTGGAAATCAAATTCTTAGGGACACCCAGAGCATGAGGCTTTGTCCCTGATCATATTGGTTAATAGCCATTGATGGATTTATCTTCCATGAACTCACCTAATTCTTTTCTGAACCCAGTATACTTTTGGCTCTCACAACATCTCCCAGCAACAAGTTCCACAGGTTGATTGTGCATTGTGTGAAGTAGTACTTCCTTTTAAAAAAAACAAAAACTGCTGCCTATTTATTTCACTGGGCGACCCCTGGTTCGTGTGTCATGTGAAGGGGTTAATAGCACTCCCTCATTCACTTTCTCCACACCATTCATGATTTTATGGACCTCTGTCCTAAGCCCCCCACATCATCTCTTTTTTTAAGCTAAACAGTCCTAGTCTTTTTAGTCTCTCCTCAGATGGAAACTGTTCCATATCCTTAAATCATTTTTATTGCCCTTCTCTGAACTATTTCCATTTCAAATGGATCTTTTTTGAGTTGGGGTGAGTAGAACTGCACGCAGTATTCAAGATGTGGGTGTACCATGGATTTATACAGCAGAAGTATATTTACTGTCTTATTATCTATCCCTTTCCTAATGGTTCCCAACATTGTTAACTTTTTTTTTTTTTTTTTGACTGCCACTGCACATTGAGCAGGTATTTTCAGAGAACCATGCACAAAAGACTCCAAGATCTCTTTCTTGAGTAGTAACAGCTAATTTTAGACCCCATCATTTTGTATACAGTTGGGATGATGTTTGCCAATGTGCATTACTTTGAATTTATGAACTTTGAATTTCATCTGCCATTTATGAGGTCCCTTTGTAACTCTTCATAGTCTGCTTTGGACTTAACTATCTTGAGTAATTTTGTATCATCTTCAAACTCTGCCACTTCACTGTTTTACCTCGCTTTTCCAAATCATTTCTGAATATGTAGAACAGCAATGGTCCCAGTACAGATCCTTGGACACCGCTATTTACTTCTGTCCATTCTGAAAAATGATCATTTATTCCTATCCTTTGTTTCCTGTCTTTTAACCAGTTACTGATCCACGAGAGGATCTTCACTCTTATCCCATGACTGCTTACTTTGCTTAAGAGCCTTTAGTGAGGAACCCTGTCAAAGAGTTTTTTTGAAGTCCAAGTACACTCTTGTGCACAGTCACCTTTGTTGACTCCCTCAAAGAGCACTAACAGATTGGTGAGGCATGCTTTCCCTTTACAAAAGCTGTGTCAACTCTTCCCCAACAAGTTGTGTTCATCTACATGTTTGATAAATCTGTTCTTTACTATAGTTTCAACCGATTTGCCTGGTCTGGCAGTTAGGGTTACAGGCCTGTAATTGCCAGAATTGCCTCTGATGTCTTTTTTTAAGAACTGGCATCACATTAGTTATCCTTCAGTCATCTGGTACAGAAGCTGATTTAAGTGCTGGTTACATACCACAGTTAGTAGTCCTGCAATTTCATATAAGAGTTCCTTCAGAACTCTTGGGTGAATACCATCTGATCCACTGGATTCTTACTATTAAATTTACCAATTTGTTCCAAACTCCTCTATTGATACCTCAATCTGGGACAGTCTTTTCAGGTGACAGATTTGAGGGAATGACTCCACTGTGAGAATCTCCTTCACATCCTCTGCAACTAAGACAGATGCAAAGACTTCATTTAGTCTTTCCCACTCCTGGGGGAATTCTGCGCCAAAAATTAAAAATTCTGCGCACAATTTTAAAATTCTGCATATTTCATTTGTCAAAACAACAATATAATCATGCCAGTTTAAATTATTTTGGTAATTTATTTCAACATACCTATCAGCAGATATGTCTGTAACACTACAGACAACAAAAAAGATTCAGGAAATGTTTGGCAGATAAAGTTCTGTATTATTATGCATAGTAAGGAGTAAGTAATAATTGAACTACAATACAGAAAATAACCTCACACTAACTATTCAGCATTTCCTAAACACATATAGGCAGAGCTACTGTTAGTCTCTCAACCAGAGTTTGCAATATAAGTGTACTGTGTATATGGATTAAAGCAATATAGCTTCCAGGAACAAATAGTGGCTCCTTGGCACTCACTGAACAAGACATTGTTGAAATAGTTCAGAAACATTTTATGTTAGCATAAGCTACACATTTCTGCATAGAGAAGTCAGAAACACTGGCAATATAGTTCAGAGAAGATTTATATGTAAAAGGATGCATTAGGAACAGGTTGCACATTCAAAACAGGCCATGAATGTCAAAATAAGAGGCATACACTGGAGCTTTTATACTCGGCAAGCTAAATAATGAGACCTTTATAAAATCAGTTTTTTAAAAAAATATTAAATTTATATATAAATAAAAAAACTTAAGAAAAATACTCCCCATGGCTCCTGATTTTTAAATGGTGCAAAACGGTGTATTTTAGAATTACATTTCTGCTCAGACTGGCTAATTTAAACAAATTCTTAAAAGAAAAATACTGAGTATGTTTATATTAAAGCAGATATGTTTTCCTAAATGAATGGTCAGTGGATCACCACATTAGAGGAAGGTGTATTTGATCCTTAGCACAAGGTAGGGCAAGAATGTAAGCAGGCTCATCTTGGTGTCCATCTCAAAATCAGAAGGGAGCAGGGAAGCTTTCCTGGAGGAGAAAGGGAGTCATGCAATCAGCAAGTATTCACTCTGGAGACATGCAAGAATTGCACACAGGAGGAAGGAATCAAGACAGTGAGATCTAATAATAGAAACCAAGAAATAAAGCAACGCCAATTAATGTCCCCTGGCTGATTCCCAGGTGCCCTAGATTAGAAAGGCATTGGGAGTATAGGCTCCAGCACAGCAGTGGGGTGCACAGGCCATTGGTTGCACAAAGGTGAAGGAATCATCCTGCAGTCCCCCTCACCTTCCCTGGCCATGGACTTGGTGGCAAGGCTGCACCCAACCCTGACACAGCGCAAGAGCTTGACCCACCCCATGCCTGCCCCAGAAACATCCCAGTGTCCTGCCCCTCTGTGCTGGGCACACCGCAATAGCAAGCAAGAGGGACAGAGTCTTGCATACACACACGGGCAGTCCCCTGGCAGCGATTTACATCTCCCCTGTCTGCTCCTGATGCATGAACAGATGTGCCCGCTTGTGACCGCTGCCTGGAAGGGGTGTATTACACTCCTCTCATGGCTTCCCTTCGCCTCCCCATCAGAATCGATTATTCTTTGGGGGCTGGGGAGGAAAATCTGCAGAGGACATTTATTCTGCACTTGTGCAGTGGCATAGAATTCCCTCTGGAGTATTCTCCACCATGGCCTTGTCTTCCTTGAGTGCTCCTTTAGCACCTCACTCAATCAGTGGTGCTACTGATTGTTTGGCAGGCTTTCTGTTTCTGATGTATTTAAAATAATTTTTTGCTGCTAGTTTTTTAGTCTTTTTCTAGTTGCTCTTCAAATTCTTTTTTGGCCTGCCTAATTCTACTTTTACACTTGACTCACCAGAGTTTATGCTCATGAATAAATGAATAAGCACACTCCCTTTAATCTTCAGTTTTCTAGTAGATTTCCATGCTGGTTCTACTTTCAGGATGGGCTGTATGTAAGTCCTGAATTATGTCTGAATACACATGTTCTCAGAGCCACCAGTTTGTGTTTATACACATGCAATGATAATTCATAGTCCTAAGGTATGTCCTAAGACAATTGCTTGTGGGGGGGAAGACTGCAGCTGCTAGTCGAACTACAGGTGGCATAATACTGCTTTACTAAACACGAGTGCATACCTTGAAATGTTAAGACAGCATTCTCCCGATGCACATTTTGATACTACTGCGTGAGTGGCTATAATGTGTTAGCCTACTCGCCACACTATAACATAGTGTGCTGGCCGCACACCCCGCACTATACTCGCTTTCAGCTACCTCCTGCTCAGCGCCGAGTTACTGAGCCTTGGAGACTGGGTCCCCGAGCTACCCACAGCACAAGGCGCTCTGTGGACGACTCTCCGAGGCACCGCCCAAGCAGCAAACCCAGGCATGCAGGGGGGGGGGGGGGCGGGGGGACGACGACCCAGCCGCCACACTCACGGATGTGTCACGGCGCGGCGCAGGCCTGGCTAGCACCGCGGCCGGGGAAGGAGACCCGCCCCACAGGCAGGTGCCTGTGCCACGCAGACGGAGCCGCAGGCCGGGGCCGTAGCTGGGATTTCGCAGGGAGGTTGTTACGCTTTATTCCCACCCACCTCAAGCGCCTAGACGGAGAGACGCCCCCGACACCCACAAACTTAGCGGGGCAGGGGCCACCTCTTCCGCCACAGGCAGAGGCGCCCCCGGGCCGCCTGCTCGGCCGCTCCCGGGCCGGGAGCCGCGAACCTGCCCAGCCCCGCTCTCACCTTCCGCCTCGGCCGAGGAGACGAAGGTGAAGTCCCCGTTGCTGGGCGCATAGAGGGGCGGCTGCTGGGGGCCTGGAGGCTGCATCGCCCCGCCCGCTGCGGCGGCGAAGGCGCGACCCAGAGGAAGGGGCGCGGGCCTCCCCAAGACTCTCACTCAGTAGCAGCGGGCTGGGCGAGCTGCTCCACGGCGCAACCCCCTGTGACAGGACAACAACAATGCCACTGCCCTTCCGATTGGCTGTTTGTAAGGCGCCGTCTGATTGGTTGCTCGAGCGCCCAGTCCGATTGTCTCTCCGGCTGCGTTTCAGGGCGGTGACTCATTGACCTGACTGTAAAAGACCTTGTGATTGGCGGAAACAACCAGGGCGGGGTGGGAAGAGGAAATAACTCTGTAGCGGGGGTTATTTTTTTCTAGATCACCCCATCCACATACATCCCTTTGGTTTCTTCCATAAGGGCAGTCGGTGCCTGCAGCTGTCACCCAACACAGCTCACTGCTTCCCCCAGCGAGCCACACCCTCCTGCCACCCCCAACCATCACCAACACCTCCTCCTCCCATTTATAGAATATCAAGGGTTGGAAGGGACCTCAGGAGGTCATCTAGTCCAACCCCCTGCTCAAAGCAGGACCAATCCCCAATTAAATCATCCCACCGATTTTTGCCCCATATCCTTAAACCCCCTCAATCCCTCAAGGATTGAGCTCACAACCCTGGGTTTAGCAGGCCAATGCCTGCAGATTACATAGGGAGACAATATCAAAGAGTTTATGATCTAACAAGATTAAATAAAAAAGTGGTGTAAGATTTTTTTTAACCTCTCCAACATCAGGTGTAGCCACTGTCTCAGTTTCCCCCTCTTCTGTGCCTTAGTTTCTCTTTTCTAACAGGGTAGGTTAGTCCACCAGCCCAACTAAAAGTCTCCCCTATAAAAAGGCAAAGAAGTCCCTGAAAAAAATCACAAGTCTAAGGTTCACCCCTCAGTCCAAGGCACCACAGAGAGCTTCATCCTTCCTCCAGGATGTGTGAGACCGTGACCTTCTCCATTAGCTACAGGGGTCTCAGGACACCATCCTAAGACAGCACTCTAAGACATAGAGGAGCCCTCCTACCACAGGCTCCAGCCCTGAAGCTCTAACCAATGAAACAGCCATCTGCTCCAAGCTCAACTGTTTGATTCAGTCTTTCCTCAGGGCTACTTCTTGCCCTTGATTGCCTCAGACCTCAACACTGGCCCTTCCATACATTTCTTCAGCACAGCTCAGCCATTCCCTCTCAGCAGAGAGCCCACCACAACTCTTGACCAGTCCCCAGTTACCAAAGAGCCCTTAGAAGCAGTTATTCTCTACAAGTTTCTCCCCATTCTAACAAAAGTGACTTGCATTTATAGCACTTCCTTTCCCAGCAGACCTTGCTCTCTGGCCTACAACTTCAGTGGTCCCTGGACTACAAATTCCAGATTCCCTTGTTCTGGGAGGAAATCTGACATAATCTTCTTTCACAGATGCTACTTTTAAAATAATTAAATAAATAAATCTTTATTTACTCCAGATCCTTTTTCTTCCCAGAGTACAAGTAAAGCATTGTGTACTTAATACTCAAGATAGAAAAAGGCTTGAAAGACTTTTTCAGTAGTGGAAGCCATAATGTCCCAATATTAAGACTATAAAGGCTGAATGGAACTCTTAAAAGTGATATGGAGGATAGAGATGGCTATATGTCTAAATGGGAAAAACATTGGAAGAGACCTCTTTGAAGCACTGGTCCCAAATTTAGAACAGAGCAGCTACTTCCTCTATATGTGTTCTATTAAACAAATCACCAGAAGTTCTTTCTCAAATACATATGCTACAGAGAGTGTGGTGGGAAAGGTAGTTTAAAAATCATGTCCAACAGGATGTCCAAATATAGCCAATTTTTGACATCTGCCCTCCATTTAATCTTTTAAAGTTTAAACCATTGGACTCAAATTCATTTTGTGGGCCTCTGAATGCTACTTTCTGTAAAAGGCAAGTGGCTGCTGAAAAAATCTAAGTTTATTTCTAATCTACTGGCAGCAGCAAAATGCTCCTTAATTCTGTGATGGCAAAAAAGAAGGAACCTCCAGATACAATTATTTGGTTTAAAAGGATATGGGATATATTTCCTATTGAAAAAATTATTGTTAGCACAAAAATGGCTCCTAGTGATTTTGGTACAATTCAGTGCCCCTTTTTAGAATTTAAAGTGAAGAACTCTGAAAAAATAATGAAGAATCCTGATAAATATAACTGCTTTTTAACATTATGATATGGATATGGGCCTTGTGTTGTTTTTAAACCCTTGTTATACATTTAGGCCTGCTTTTTCTTTCTGGTACCTCGTCCTCTGGCTCTGTCATTACCATGCTTACATTCACTATTTTTATGATTGTGCTGTTTTGTCTCTCATATGTCTTTTTGTTGTACTATTTTATTTTAGTTCTTAAAAAATTCAGAAACAAAAAAATGTAACATACATAATTGTATTGTTATGCTTGTTTTGCCTATTGGTGTTCGCACATGTTCTTGAACTAATAAAAACTTTTTACTAAAAAAAGATAATTATGTCCAGAGTACTAATTGAAAAAGCAGTCTGCTCCCATTACTGGCATCCAGGGACTACACAGATCTGGGCAAGGGAAGAGGTCTAAAGCAAGGACTGTCCCTGTCCCACTGCTGTTCCCTGCAGTTGTTGGGAAAGTCCCTGCTTTTTCTGGGGGTGGGCTCCACTCTCAGGAGGTCAAGCTCTGCTTCTTCTAGCTCATGGAAATCACATTTAACACCTGGCCAAGTCAAATTACCTGCTCAGTATCTCAGTTTTCCTAACCGTAAAATGGGGATAACAACTCAGGGCTACCATGCTCTTTTTGCTTAATGCAAAGCTGGCACTTGATTTACTGGCATTCTCATTTGATGACTTAGGGCCCAATCTTTCAGTGAGTTTTATCAAGTCCCCTGACAAGATCTCCCAAGACAGAGTTCGTTGCAGGACTTGAGACGTAGAGGGTGCGTGGGAAAAATAACACACCTGTCAAAAAACATGAGGAGCAGTTATCAGTTCATTGATGTTATATGTGTGAGCTCACATATTGAATCATCTTTGAGAAGGAAACTTGGACAATGTGAGGACCAGGGGTGTTAGTGATACAGAGGTATCCAGCCGGATGGCACACAGAAATCACATGCATCTTATCATCAGTTGCACAAGCTAAGGGATGTGGTAGATGTGTGGATAATCAACTGTTCTCTCTCCCTTAGATGCATGATCTCAACAATAGGGTCAGTGTTGTGAATGTCCTGTATGGATTTCATAAACTAATCCAGATAGGTTAAGTGAGGTAGCCTGGGGAGCGTGTGGTCTTAGTTACACACCTAGCAGTCAGGGGACCTGGTTGTAACTACTGATGTTTGAAAATTTCCATCAGAAAGGGTTTTTTTTTAATTAAAAACGGGATACATTTTAGTGACAATTTTGACAATTTTTTAAAAAATTTCTTATGAGCTGTAGTTCTGACAATGATTTACTGTGTGGACTAGGATAAGTCACTTAACTTCTCTATACTTCCATAACTCCATTTAAAAAAAGATTAATTCACGTTCCCTACATTCTTTGTTGAAAAGGGCTCTCAACGATAAAAAAACTTTTTTCTTCTTCCTCTTCATAGGCAGTCTTTTTGCCAGTGTAGACCCAGTTAAGCTGACACACATAGCTATTAGGAGAGAAGGAAGAAAGACCTCCTATCCATGCTTATATTGAGCAGGAAAGCAGTGGATTTTCTGACTAGGCAGCCTTTACTCTATAAATGCCTTTTGATGCCATATCATGTAAGAGATATGAAGGAGGGACTTTGCCTTTCCTCCAGCATTTGCATTGATCAAAATCACTCTCTCAAACTTTCTCCTCTTTTGTTTTCTGTTGATCACGTTTGGGACCTGATTTTCTCTTTTTCGTTTAAGCCACCAGAGAGCACCATAGTACTACTTTTGCTACACCAAAGCTTGCCAGTGGATCAACACACAACCACCATCCCAGGGGTACATGCCATCATGTGCCAGCAATGCCCCTCTGCCATTTACATTGGCCAAACTGGACAGTCTCTATGCAAAAGAATAAATGGACACAAATCAGACATCAAGAATTGTAACATTCAAAAACCAATAGGCGAACACTTCAATCTCCCTGGATACTCAATAACAGACTTTAAAGTGGCAATTGTTCAACAAAAAAACTTAAAAAACAGACTCCAACAAGAAACTGCAGAACTGAAATTAATTTGCAAACTGGACACCATCAAATTAGGCCTGAATAAAGAATGGGAGTGGACTGGTCACTACAAAAAGTAATTTTCCCTCTGCTGATACTCACACTTTCTTGTCAACTGTTGGAAATGGGCCACCCTGATTGCATTGGCCTCGTTAGCACTACAAAAGTAATTTTCCCTCCCTTGGTATTCACCCCTTCTTGTCAACTGTTGAGAATAGGCCACTTCCACCTTAATGGAATTGGCTCGTTAGCACTGACCCCCCACTTGGTAAGGCAACTCCCATCTTTTCATGTGCTATGATACATATTCTGCTTACTATATTTTTCACTCCATGCATCTGATGGAGTGGGTTTTAGCCCACAAAAGCTTATGCCAAAATACATTTGTTAGTCTCTAAATTGTCACAAGGACTACTCACTGTTTTTAGTGTTTACAAGTGTTGGTTTCAATGCCTGGGACAATGTATTTGTCTCAGCTCTGGCTGAAATGTGCAGCAACCTACATGGAACTTGGAGGGAAGAGCATAAGTGGCAGGAGGGAAGAATTTGGAGAGGCACCAAGAAGCCTGTCTGTGTACATGTGACTTGAATGCTAGCTGCAGTGCAGCATCTCTGTAAATAGTTCTCTTAATAAAGACCCAGTTGAGTTTTAGAAACATTGAGGCCTCTCATGTTATTACCCAGGATGCAGTACGGGAAACAAACCAGAACATTCTGCACTGCTTTCTCCACAATGTGGCTGGGAAGTCACAAGCATTGGTGCTCAGCTCCTGTTCTTCTCCCTAGAGGGAAGTCTGGAACCAGCTGGTATCTCATATATCTATAGACAAACACCTGTCAGGGAGAGCCTAGATAATACTTAGTCCTGCCATGAGTGCAGAGGACTGGACTATGACCTCTCGAGGTCCTTTCCAGTCCTATGATTCTGTATGAGGTATCTACAGAAAACCTGTAAATTGTCACGATTCATAATCATTGTGAGATTTATATATGGGTAATATTTAAGAAATAATATATTTCTGTAGAAAGTGTGTTTTATGGACTTGGAGTAAAAGGATGTTTTGGTAATGGCCCATATGAGCAAGGAGGAGTTGTCACCCTGCCCTGGCTGGCTGATGATGCCATGCAAGGCTTAAATGTTTAGCCTTGCACAATACTAAGACTTTAAATGGGAAATCATCAGAGGCAATGACAAATAATTAAAACATCTTAGAGGTACAAAGTGAAAGGTAATGCATTTAGGGACTAACAACAAGAGTTTTTGCTATTACCAGCAGGACAGTGGGGTGGGAGGAGGTATTGTTTCATATTCTCTGTGTATATATAAAGTCTGCTGCAGTTTCTACGGTATGCATCCGATGAAGTGAGCTGTAGCTCACGAAAGCTCATGCTCAAATAAATTGGTTAGTCTCTAAGGTGCCACAAGTACTCCTTTTCTTTTTGCGAATACAGACTAACACGGCTGTTACTCTGAAACCTGCTATTAGCTGGGGATTTCTCAGTTGGAAGCAACAGCGGAGGAGAGAGACCTGGGTGTATTGGTTGACCACAGGATGCCCATGAGCCATCAGCCATGATGCAGCCGTGAAAAAGGCTAAATGTCATCCTAGGATGCATCAGGCAAGGTATTTCCAACAGAGACGGGGAAGTGTTAGTACCATTATACAAGGCACTGGTGAAACCTCATCCGGAATACTGTGTGCAATGCTGATAAAAAGAATTATCATGTTTAAGAAAGATGATTTCAAAATGGAACAGCTGCTGAGAAGGGCTACTAGGATGATCCATGGAATGAAAAACCTAGCTTATGAGAGGAGACTCAGAGCTTGACTTGTTTAGCCTAACCAAAATAAAGTTATGGGGAGGTATGATTGCTCTCTATAAATACATCAGAGAGATAAATACCAGGGAAGGAGAAGAGTTAAGTGCCATGGGTGGTGGGTGAACTGCAGGTTTGGGGAGGCTAGCCCCTGGCATGCCCGCCCCTTCTGCCCGGGGCCCTGGCTCCAGCCACCCGGAGTCTCTGGCTGCAGGCCCACCCCCACTAGCCCCAGCCCGGGGCAAAGGCGCCAGAGCCCTCCCAAAAGCAGGGGGGGAGAGGGCCCCTTGCCTGAGGTGGAGGTGAAAGCAGTCTCCTGCCCGTGTCCCAGGCCCCCCGGCCCAGGCAGGTGGAGAACCCAGGCTCCCCACAGCTGCCCGGACAGCTCTCCCCATCCCGGCTCCAGCGAGGGGAGGAGCCTCAGAGCCGCAGGCTGGCCATGATAAGAACCAAGCAGTCAGCCCGTGGGGAGCCAGGGGAGACCCTCTATCTGCTCGCAGTGCGGGGTGGGCAAGCAGCCCCTGGCCCATGTCCCTGTCCCCTGCCGGCCCAGAGCAGATGGAGGGTCCGCAATTCCACGCCGACTCCCCATAGCTGCCCGCGCGGCTCTTACTGTGGCTGGGCTGCGTCTCCAAGGCCCTCACTCCTAGCCGGAGCCAGGTCAGGGAGAGCCGCGCGGACAGCTGTGGGGAGTGGGCGTGGAGTCGTGGACCCTCCTCCTGCCCCATTCGGTCGGGGAGCCAAGGACCGGGCCGGGGGCTGCTCTCAGGTCCCCCCTCACCCCGGGCAGGTGGAGGGTCCACTGCGACTCCCCATAGCTGCCTAAGCAGCTCTCCCTAAGCTGGCTCCAGCGGTGGGGTGGGCCTCGGAGCTGCGGCCTGGCCATGATAAGAAACAAGCAGTCAGCTGTGGGGAACCGCAATGGCAGACCCTCTACCTGCCCACAGTGTGGGGGACCCGAGCAACCCCTGGCCCATGTACCCACATGGCTCTCCCAGCTGCCCACATGGCTCTCCCTGACCTGGCTGCAGTCAGGGGCTCTTACCATGGCCAGGCTGTGGCTCTGAGGCCCTCCTCCCCAGCTGGAGCCGGGTCGGGGAGAGCCGTGCAGGCGTGCTGTGGGGAGCTGGCGTGGAATCGCAGACCTTCCTCCTGCCCCAGGCGGCAGGGAGTGGGGACACAGGCCGGGGGCTACTCTCACCGTCCCCCCACCCCCGCATGCCGAACAGTTGGAGGGTCTGTCATGGCTCCCCACAGCTGCCCGGGCTCCCCAGCTGGGCTCCATGCTGGCCTGGCCAGGGGGTAGGGCCTCTGGGGGAACAGGAAAAGGGGAAGGGGGCGGGATCCACCCCGGTGAAAAGTGGATGGGTCAGGCTTCAAGACTGAGTTAAATAATTTTATGGAGGGGGTGGTATGATGGGACTGCCTACAATGGCACGTGGCCCATCAGCGACTGCCAGTAGCAAAAATCCCCAACGGCCAGAGATGGGACACTAGATGGCGAGGGTTCTGAGTTATTACAGAGAATTCTTTCCCAGGTATCCACCTAGTGTGTCTTGCCCACATGCTCAGGGTTGCCATATATATAAAACTGATTGCCATATTTGGGGTCAGGAAGGTATTTTCCCCCGCATCAGATTGGCAGAGACCCTGGGGGATGTTCGCCTTCCTCTGCAGCTTTTTGGGGCACTGATCATTTGCACATTTAAACTAGTATACTTGGTGAATTCTCTGTAACTTGAAGCCCTTAAGCCATGATTTGAGGACTTCAGTAACTCAGCCAGAGATTAAGGATCTATTTCAGGAGTGGGTGGGTGAGGTTCTGTGGCCTGCAATGTGCAGGAGGTCAGACTAGATGATCACAATGGTCCCTTCTGACCTTAAAGTCTATGAGGAACATTACAACAGACAGAGCTTTGCCCTGGCTGGGAATAGAAACCAAAGACTGTTTTCAGTATAACAGAGGATGTGGGAAAAACCCTCTGGATCCATTCACTGAGAAACCTCCTTAAAGAACATAGGGCATTCATGAACACTTGGATCCTGATTTGTCTGAAACCAGACAACTCTGCAAAAGACTGACTTTGGGAGAAATCGACTATATTTGCTAGGAAGACTAACCACTGATAAAGGTAGACCCGGATTCACGTTTTACGATTTTGTTTTGTATTGTAACCAGTTGTTTCCATCATTCTCTCTTGTTTCTAGTTAAATTTTTATTCTTACTGAAATCTTTTTTTGTTTTACTATTAGTTCACATGTGCTGTGAGGCTCACAGAAGGGGTGGTTTAAAGTAAAACTGGTAAATTGGGTTACACTGCACCTTTGGGTTCCGAGAATCAGGGATTTCTGTGAGTAGCCGGTCTCAGGGGCTGGATATCACAGAAGTGTGATTCAAAGGGACTCAGGGATTGGGGTGCACCTATTGTTAACCTTCAAGGCAAAATTCATACTGACACAGTCCAGAAGAGTGTGCTTGAGTGGGTGAAGGGAGAGAGCAGACACCCAGCTACCATAAAAAAGACTCTTGCTGGGGGCAGTGGACAACAAGGTGGCTGTCATTCGTGGGTATCCAGAGAACCATCATAGCACATCCTTGTCACAGGCTGCACTCACTGCAGGTGGCACCTGGGAATTAGCTCTGGCTAGATGTTGCAGTCTCCTCTGGCAGTGTCCCTCTCAACATCATCTCATCCTGCAGCTCCTTTCGCTCCAGGAACTGCAGCCTTTTCTTCATGACTCCAGCCAGATCACTACATGGTTTCCCCTTCTGGGGGTTACCTAAGGGCAGTCTTCTCTAATACTTCCCCAGTGGTCACCAGGGGAACCCCGGTCTTCCCACTACTCTGGGTTCTGGTTTAGGGACCCTTAACCCAGCAGTTTTAGCCTTTCCTCTCCCAGCCCTCACTGCAGTTGTCTCACATATTCTGCTTGCTGTCCTGTCTCCTATTGCTGGCTTCCAACCAGCATAGCCAGCTTCCTCACACGGCTCTCAGCTTCCTTGCTACAGCTTCCAGGTGGCTTGTCACCCTGATGCCCAGCCCTCTGGTCTCTCTCCTGACTCCCCATGTCCTCACCCTTCATGTTCTTGTTCACTTAGCACCACAGACCCTACTCACATTTAGAGGCTGAAGTAGTGCTAGGTACAAATTCTATTTATGATTAAATGTTTCTCTAGGAGAGAGTTTCTCATTACATATGTTATGTAAAACCTCCGCTCAATCCAGTAGAATGCTATTGTACGATTTGTACCTTTTCAGTCATTGATAGTATGATCATTAAGTTCTGTAACCTTTTGCAAACTTTGTAACTTTAGTTATTGTTAGCATAGCCTTTTAAGTTTTGTAACTTTTGCAAGCTTTGTAACCTTTTCAGTTACCATTTGTATGAACCTCCAAGCTTTGCAATATTCCATCACTTGATCAGAGAGTGTGAACAAGGGAGTGTGTGTGGGAGATAAGGGAGTGTGAACAAGGGAGTGTATGTGGGATGGGGTGGAGAGGAACTGCAAGCAGAAAAGAGCCAGAAGACAGGTGTGTCTGATGTAATCTGCCCTGAGAAGGCAATCATGGGGTGCTGTAAAGAAAAGAAGAACCTGGTATGCATGAAAGGAACAAGGTCTAGGAATGCTTCTCAATGACAGTCACAGAAGGAAAACTCAGTGTACGTGACAGGAGCCACCCACTTCCAGCAAAAGGAAGAAGGCATGCCCCCTGCTTCTTGACCTGCTCGCTGGCCTGGATCCGTGACCGCAGGCGGACACACAAGATCTACTATGCTTTGGCTTGTCAGCTTCCTCTGCTGTCTCCAGTAACTCTCCGCCTGCATGAGTGTGCGGGTGTATGAGGGTATGAATGTATTGAATGTGTGTGTGCATGAATAAGATCCATCCCTTTTCTTTGATCCAATAGCGGCATTTAATAAAACCAATATAAGTGTAACCCTGGGTTGGAAATTGAGGTAACAACATATGAATTAGTGGCGAGGAAGCATAAAAGATTCAGACTTTTGTTTTGAAAGTTCAGAGGGTCAGCAGAGAGCCTAGGTCAAGTCTTTCACCCTCTGTGAATGATTAACTGCAAGCAGGGGATGAGGGTAAAGAGGAAGCAGCAGGGGGGACTACACAGAAGGTTAAATCCTTCACCCAGTGAAGTCAATAGGACTGGGCCCTAAAAGTCAGACACACACAACAGCATAGCCATGGAAGGTTGGTTCCAAGTCAGCAGAGCAGACAGCACAATCTGCTGTGTGTCTGATAATGTGCTGATACAGCACATTTGACCTGTCCCATGCATCCCTCTTTAAATCAAAAAGTAACAATGGCCTCAGGCTCAGAGAAATACAAATCCACCTTTGCACCCTTTCCCTCCTCATTTGCTTCAAGTTTTGCTCCACAAGGTCATGGATGTAGTTTGGTTATCAGCTTCATGATGCTTGTTGAAGACAAAAATACTGAGGTGTCTCAGTGTTCGTGGAAACGTTATTAACATTTTTTAGAATTGCATTTTACTGTGTACCCCCCTTTTTCCTAGGACCTTAACAGCTGACAACCTGTGTTACAATTCTATTGCAGCACAGTGCCAATTTGTAAGGTGAACAGATCCTGATGAAATACTTAAAATGTCAAAACAAATGCATAAAAAGGTGCAAGCTGCAGAATACATAAGATCATGGTTTGTCTTTACACTAAATTATGGTGTGAGTCTTCACTGATTTATGTTCAATCATGTCATGCACCTTCCCAGACTTAGGGCCTGAATTAGGCCCCGATATATTTGATTAACTTGGAGTCCATCAGTCATAAAATACTGCTTTTGCTTATGAATAAGTAGCTTTTTAGTTAGTTTTATTTGGACTATTTCCCACAAGTGGTATAAATGTGTCCTTAATGCTTCTTAGAGGCTGGATAATAAGATTAGGAGGGATGACTGTAATATTTGTCAATGACTATCCAATAGATGGCTAATCCATGATGGGGGTTCATGCACAAACTGGCTTTGAGCATAAATCTCAGACAGTAGTACTTGTTAACTTTCAGCAGTTTATGGATTTTATTGTGCTTATTGTTAATTAAAATTCTTACACAGAAAGCTTGCTTCACCCTGGGCTTGACCTCCCTCATATGATGCACTGAGGTGGCAGCTGCTTTGAATTAGGGGAGCCTGGGCATGTGACAAGTATCCTCTGATCACTTTCTTCACTTTGAGGCTCTAATGACCAGCTAGCACGCAAGAAGATCATTAACCTCCTCTCTGAATTAACCCTGTTGTATGCAAACCTAACGCATTCTAGTGGAAGAAAAGTATATTTTAAAAAGTGAAAAAAAGTTTTCTCCTCCCAGAAATAATTCTCCACCCCTACTTGTTGCTGTTCTCTTTCCTTTTTCCTCTAATCTTAAGAGCCTTTAATTAAACACACAGGGCCAAATTTCCATTGGTGCTGAGCATCTGTCATTCCCAATGATTTCAGTGCAGATACTCAAATCTTCTTGGCATTTGACCCAGGACAATCATGTGTGCTTTACAGTCAAATCATGCCACTTCCCCACCATCCCCCAAAAAACCTCTGGTGAAATCTGACAACTCTCAATTTTAAAACTCAGATTTTTTTTTTCCAAATCACCCAGTTGGTAAGATAAATGGGTAGTGGTTATAGCTGACATACATAAGGAAATCCCACAGATTTGGGGACATCTGCAGAAACCCACACATTCCCCATGGCAGCAAGGTTCCCTCAAGAGCTATGCTTTCGCTGATTTCCCATCCACAGTTAGGCTACCAGGGCCTGCCAGATGAGGTCTGAGAATGTTTATACTGCTATTTTTAGCCCCCATGAACCTGAGTCAATTGGCCCAGGCTCTGAGACTCAGTGACATGGGTTTTTCTTTGCAGCGTAGACATACCCATTTAAGTTAATGGGAATTTTGTCATGGACATCCATGGAGGCAGGATTTCATCCCCCAATTTCTGAGTTTCTCAACCTTAACATAGTATTAAAACTAGCTTTGTGCACGTAATATGCAGTCACACCTAACTTTTGCAGTGCTATAAGGCACTGACATATGTTACAGTGTAACAACACCTGTGGTGAACTTTTAGCAGGGTTTAAATCTAGGACCTTCAGACCCAAAGCATAGATCACTTGAGCTAAGGAATAACTCAATTAGCTGGCACGAGTGGACAGAATGTTGTCCTTTATACAGACTAGCCTCTAGAGAAGTACACAATACATACCTTAAAAGTATATTGCAACAGTAATTAAAAATGTTTCCTGTCCGAAGTGAAGTGAATTACAATGCTTTCCCTCTTCTGAAATCATCATCTGCTCTCTTGATAGAAAGAGAGCTTAGCTTTTAGCCAGCAAACCTTGTAATTCACTTCATTTCAAGCAGGAATTTTTTTTATGGTTTCATTTTGGAGTTAATAGTTAAGGTTGCCACTGAGTTTCCCTTATAAGTCTGATTTTGCCACAATAAACCCCCTATATTGCCTCAAAATTGGGGCAGGGGCAGAATTTTTCTAGAAAATATAGTTTCAGCTGATGACACCCTAAGAAATAGAGCAAAACAGAAAGTCGACATGATGAAATTCAAAGTTATGAGTTTATGTTTCTTTTGCTGATGAATGAGTGGCTTAAGTGGGACTTTGTTAGCAAGCATCAGAAAAGAGAATGACCTAATTCAAATTTGATTGGACCAAGATGCATGGCTCTAAAGAGATTTATCCAAAAATCTCAGAGGCAGGCACTGCAAGTCAGAATGAGAGCAATTCATAAACCATAAGACTGAAGGGTAAGGGTGTGAGGCCTAGCCTTTCAGGTCAACAAGCCACCTGAGGAAAATCTGACCTTCCAGAACCAACAAGACCAACCATCTTGGGAAGAGGAAGTCATGACATCAACAAACAGGCCTCTGTAACTAACTTCCACTTATCAAAAATGTTCTGATAACATTTGCGTTATAAGGATTAGCCATCCCATTTCAAGTCTTAAACAGAAGTTTTATAACTGGCTCTGAGGTTGTGGCTCAGAGATTAGAAAATTTGGTTTTAGTATTAAATTGACCCAGTTTCAAGTTATAGATTTGACTGACTTTGGTTAAAGTTCTTTAGTTGGGCTTTATAATCAAACAGATAGCCTTCTTAGAATGTATATGAAGATTTAACTCCAATCAAATATTAAGAATAACTGGTTTGATTTTATTTTAATGTGGTAGGGTGTTTTATTCTTACGTATACTTAGATCACCTAGCTCTGGTTGTATGTCTTCTCAGTTTTATTATAGTTTAAGGGATTTAATAAAATGTATAAGATAGAAATGTGACTCAGCATCAGTTTCTTTCAATAAGCAGTGTGGATCCAGAACCTTTGAGGATCTGGCTAACAGGGCTTGGATGGCCAAGAGCTTAGTGATTAGATCAGCTGACTCTCAGCTCCCTGCTGGCTGAGTGGCCTCAGCTGTTGAGGCCAGGGGGAAGGGTAAGAGAAAGGATGGAGACCTGGGCCCAGCCTAGAGCCCTGTGTATGTCAATCTCTCAACAGGAGGGTTTGGCATCCCTCTCAGTAGGGAGTCAGAATTCACTGCCCTGTGTTACTTCCTACCAGCCCATTCAGTTTGGGGCATGGACCCTCTAGTTCAATCTACCAGGCAGCTTGCTTCCCACAGGATTCCCTCTGGTGGGGCAGCTGCAAGCTGGTGAGGGTGAGCTCCACAGTCTCTGTGGTTCACTCAGTTCCTTCCAGTGCTGCAGTTCCTTCACACTCTCCCTTGGTGGCTTTCTTCCAGGTGACTGCTCAGGCTGGTAAGTCCATCCCTTCAGGCAGGGAGATAGCTAGGCTCCTGCCTCTTCACCACTCAGCCCTGAACTAAGCCAGGCTTCCTTCTTTTATCCCCTCTCCAGGCCTGGCTGCAGGTAGAGCAGGGCAGGGCTAGGCTAGCTGGGCCCAAAGACTTTCTTTAACCCATGCTGTGTTGGGCGGGCAGTTTCTTTGCTTCATCACAACCTGGAGCAGATACCTGTCAATCTAAAAGCCTGACCTGTTCCCCCTAACAAATGTATGTGTAACGGTGACAGACCCCAGTCACCAGAATCTACCGCATGAGCTAAAAGCCAACTGGCTGTTAGCTAAGGCTGTAGAGCAGACTCATTTTAACTTTCTCTAAGTTGTCTCAGTGCCACTAGATGGGATGGAACACAACACCCAGATGGTGTGTAGGTTACATATGGCTCTCATAGCATCATGGAAGGACAGACAATCCTATTCATAGTTGTTCTGGAATCTGTGGCTTGAAGGCTAAGTTTCCTGTGGAAAATTTGAGGACTATATCTCCTGTCCTGTCTGCAAGGTCACAGATCCCTTTTCTGTAAAAGGAACATGTACCTGAAACTGAAAATTCACATTCACATGCTGCTTTCTGTTTAAAAGTAATGTCCCCCACTCATGGGATTTTCTGTGGGAGGGGAGCACATGACCCACAATTTTCCTGCTGTAAGGGGAATTTTGTTAGCACGGTATTTTACTCAGATTGAAAAACACAAACAATTGATGCCAGATTTAAATTTTGACCTTTAAGTGGAAATAGAGATATTGGGCTGATTCTGAACTCATATTGGTTTTACAGCAGCACAACCTGATCCTTCCATTAACATAGTTTTCATACTTGACCAGCTATAGGCAATTATGACATACTATTGGGATATTAAGAGAATAGGCAATCCTCTGTCATACAGCCCTGACCCATTTAGAATCTAATAATTACATTTGTGATTAATTTTACCAGCCACTGGATGTCACTGTTTCTCCATAGGTGCAGCTAAAAGGGATTGGTTTGTCAGGTTTCAGAGTAACAGCCGTGTTGGTCTGTATTCGCAAAAAGAAAAGGAGTACTTGTGGCACCTTAGAGACTAACCAATTTATTTGAGCATAAGCTTTTGTGAGTTACAGCTCACTTCATCGGATGCATAAAGTGGAAAATACAGTAAGGATTTTTTATACACACAGGTTTCAGAGTAACAGCCGTGTTAGTCTGTATTCGCAAAAAGAAAAGGAGGACTTGTGGCACCTTAGAGACTAACCAATTTATTAGAGCATAAGCTTTCGTGAGCTACATCTGAAGAAGTGAGCTGTAGCTCACGAAAGCTTATGCTCTAATAAATTGGTTAGTCTCTAAGGTGCCACAAGTCCTCCTTTTCTTTATACACACAGACCATGAAAAAATGGGTGTTTATCACTACAAAAGGTTTTCTCTCCCCCCACCCCACTCTCCTGCTGGTAATAGCTTATCTAAAGTGATCACTCTCCTTACAATGTGTATGATAATCAAGGTGGGAAAAATACTTTCTTGTGTTTGTTTTAAACCTACTACCTATTAATTTTATTTGGTGGCCCCTTGTTCTTGTATTATGAGAAGGAGTAAGTAACACTTCCTTATTTACTTTCTCTATACCACTCATGATTTTATAGACCTCTCTCATATCACCCCTTAGTCGCCTCTTTTCCAAGCTGAAAAGTCCCAGTCTGATTAATCTCTCCTCATACGAAGCTGTTCTATACCTCTAATAATTTTTGTTGCCCTTTTCTGAACCTTTTCCAATTCCAAAATATCTTTTTTGAGGTGGGGTGACCACATCTGCATGCAGTATTCAAAGTGGGGGCATACCATGGATTTATATAGAGGCAATATGACATTTTCTGTCTTATTATCTATCCCTTTCTTGATGATTCCCAACATTCTGTTCGCTTTTTTGACTGCTACTGCACAGTGAGTGGATGATTTCAGAGAACTATCCACAATGACTCCAAGATCTCTTTCTTGAGTGGTAACAGCTACTTTAGACCCCATTGTTGTATATGTATAGTTAGGATTATGTTTTCCAATGTGCATTACTTTGCATTTATTAACATTAAATTTCATCTGCCATTTTGTTGCCCAGTCACCCAGTTTTGTGAGATCCTTTTGCAGCTCTTCGCAGTCTGCCTGGGACTTAACTACTGTATCTTGAGTAATTTTGTATCGTCTGCAAATTTTGCCACCTCACTGTTTAACCCTTTTTCCAGATCGTTTATGAATATGTTAAATAGGGCTGGTCCCAGTACAGATCCCTGGGGGACACCACTATTTACCTCTCTCCATTCTAAAAACTGACCATTTATTCCTACCCTTTGGTTCCTATCTTTTAACCAGTTACCAATCCATGAGAGAACCTTCCCTCTTATCCCATGACTGCTTATTTTGCTTAAGAGCCTTTGGTGAGGGACCTTGTCAAAGGCTTTCTGAAAATCTAAATACACTGTATCCAATGGATCTCCATTGTCCACATGCTTGTTGACCCCCTCAAAGAATTCTAGTAGATTGGTGAGGTATGATTTCCCTTTACAAAAACCATGTTGACTATTTCCCAACAAATTATGTTCATCTATGTGTCCGACAATTTTGTTCTTTACGATAGTTTCAACCAATTTACCCAGTACTGAAGTGAGGCTTACTGGCCTGTAGTTGCCAGGGTCACCTCTGGAGCCCTTTTTAAAAACTGGCATCACATTAGCTATCCTCCAGTCATTTGGTACAGAAGCTGATTTAAATGATAGGTTACAGATGACAGTTAGTAGTCCTGCAATTTCATATTTGAGTTCCTTCAGAACTCTTGGGTGAATACCATCAGGTTCTGGAGACTTATTACTGTTTAGTTTATCAATTTGTTCCAAAACCTCCTCTAATGACACCTCAATTTTGGACAGTTCCTCAGATGTGTCATCCAAAAGAATGGCTCAGGTTTGGGAATCTCCCTCACATCCTCAACTGTGAAGACTGATGCAAATAATTCATTTAGTTTCTCCACAATGGCCTTATTGTCTTTGAGTGCTCCTTTAGCATCTCGATTGTCCAGTGGCCCTACTGATTGTTTAGCAGGCTTTCTGCTTCTGATGTATTTACAAAATTTTTTGCTATTCCTTTTGAAGTCTTTGGCTAGCTGTTCTTCAAATTCTTCTTTGGTCTTTCTAATTATACTTTTACACTATAGTGTAATTATATTAATTACACTATAGTGTAAATTACAAAATTATAGATTTTGTATTATAAATTACAAAATTATAAATTACACTAATTATAGTTTTACACATTTGCCAGAGTTTATGCTCTTTTCTATTTTCCTCATTAGGATTTATCTTCCACTTTTTAAAGGATGCCTTTTTGCCTCTCACTGCTTCTTTTACTTTGTTATTTAATCACAGTGGCTCTTTTTTGGTTCTCTCTGTTTTTTAAATTGGGGTATACATTTAAGTTGAGCCTCTATTATGGTGTCTTTAAAAAGTTTCCACACAGCCTGCAGGGATTATACTTTTGGTACTGTACCTTTTAATTTCTGTTTCATTAACCACCTCATTTTTGTGTAGTTCCCCTTTCTGAAATTAAATGCTACAGTGTTGGGCTGCTGTGAAGTTTTCCCCGCCACAGGGATGTTAAATGTAATTATATTATGATCACTATTACCAAGTGGTCCAGCTATATTCACCTCTTGGACCTGATCCTGTGCTCCACTTAGGACTAAATCAAGAATTGCCTCTCCTCTTGTGGGTTCCAGGACTAGCTGCTCCAAGAAGCAGTCATTTAAGGTGTCAAGAAACTTTATCTCAGCATCCTGTCCTGAGGTACCTGTTGAGTTTTTTATTTTAATAGCCTCTCTAATCTCCCGGAGCATTTCAGAGTCACTAACACCATCCTGGTCAGGTGGTCTGTAATATAGCCCTACTAGGGCCAGACCACAACATTTTGGCACCTGAGGCGGGGAGCTCAAATGATGCCCCCATGCCACCTCGCTTGGGCCAAAACTTTGAAAGGTTCACTTCTACCTTCTTCCTGTCCTACTCTTCTCATGGTACTGTTCTGCTAAATACCCCAATAAAGGAGAACTAACAACTTAAAATGCCTTGTTCAAAAATTTTAAGTAACACTTAACTTTCAAACGCCTGAACAAATGTAACTTTTCTTGTCTGCATAGTAAACACTGGCATTTTTATCTGTTTGAATAATCAAAGTGGTGCTTTCCATGCCTTCTTGGTTGCAAAGATTTGAACTGTTTCCTGCTGAAGGTCCACAGACTGAGCCAGCTCATGCTCTATTGAGATGGTTGCAAGGCCGACCAGCCTCTCCTGTGTCATTGTGGAGCATAGATGTGTTTTTATTAACTTCACCTTGGAGAAGCTGCGTTCTCCACTGGCAACTGTTACAGGAAGTGTTAGAAGTATGTGCTGAGCAACAAAAGCATTTGGAAAGAGGGTGGTCATCTTATTTGTGCATGTATATTCCAGAACAGCCTTTGGAGTTGATCCTGCTGAAATGTATCTTGAAAGGGCTTTCAGTTCATCACCTAAATCACTCGCATCAATACTGCACATGCCATCATGTGTCAACACTGTCTCTAGTGCCCTGCATTGCTGGTGTAGGTCTTCTTCAGGTATAGTGAGGAGTTTTAGAATATCACACAACATCCCAAATATACTGCTGTGTTCCTTGAGCTGCATGAAACGTTCTTCAACTGACTGTATTGCACAATCTAGCACGTAGTTAAAGGATTCAACTTTGAATTGTTGTTTGGGGTCTCTTATGGGATTATCCCGTAAACGTCTTCTTCAGTGACTCTTGTATTCTTGAATGGGTGGGAAAATACCTTCAGTGTGAAGTTCCTCTGCCAACTTCTGTGCACTCTTCAGAACGTTTTGAAATCCCTCATCTGACTGGTAAGACTGTAGGTATGACTTTGCTTTGTCCAGTTGTTCCATTGCTCCAGATATATCAAGGTCAACACCTTGGAGTCTCTTGCTTACAACATTTATTTCAAACAGTATGTCACGCCACAACACTAAGCCACACAGAAATTTGAA
This sequence comes from Lepidochelys kempii, assembly GCF_965140285.1. Taxonomy (NCBI): domain Eukaryota; kingdom Metazoa; phylum Chordata; order Testudines; family Cheloniidae; genus Lepidochelys; species Lepidochelys kempii. The sequence goes on along the minus strand of NC_136382.1, from coordinate 147,297,072 downwards.
GTTATGTATGTTTCTGGTGATTCCATTTCCCTCTGCCACTGTTCTCAAACGAACAGTTCCTGTCATATCATTACCCTCCATAATGGCAACTATGGCAACATCTATCTTCCCAATTTGGTGTTTGATAGGCTTTATCGCCTCCACTTGACTTTCCCATCGTGTGGCATTCAGTGGTTTCAGTGTCAGAGAGGATGTTCCCAGATGTTGCTTCAAAATTTTCCATCGATGAGTTGATGCAAAGAAAAATACATAGATGCTTTGAATTACATTAAAAAATTCAGCAGCCTCACTAGAAGCTGATGCTGCATCACTGACCACCAAGTTCAATGAATGAGAACTGCATGGGACAAAAAAAACTCAAGGGTTTAACTCTCAGATCCGTGTCTGCACTCCTCTGTTCTTTCCTCTCATGTTGGCACCTTTATCATAGCCCTGACCTCTCATGTCAGCTATCGCAATTCCCGTATCCTCCAGCTTTTTAAGAAGCACATTTGTCATACCAGCTCCTGTAGTATCATCAATGTCAATAAATTCTAGAAAATGATCTCTGACAGTCACCATTGCAGGGACATTTTCACTTGGTTCTGTTGTTATTACAAAACGCACCATTAAAGTAATTTGTTCTGTATGGCTGATGTCAGGTGTGCAGTCCAGAATAACAGAGGAATATCTTGCTGACTTCAGATCTGCCACAATCTTCTGTTTGACTTTTGTTGCCAGTAACTGTATGATCTCATTTTAAATTGTTTTTCCAAGGTAGTGGTGTGTGTACATTTCTTGGGTGGTGACTCTTCTTAGATGCTCCTGGAGTACAGCATCAAACTCAGCTCCACAATTTTAAGGAAGTTTCCATTGTTTGGCACATACAGCTGATCTGAAGTGCCACGCAGTGCCAGGCTTTGGGTAGCAAGCATTCTCACAGTGGCAATGAGCCTTTTCAGAACATTTTGCCAGTAAAGAGACCCTGATGGAATCTTCTCTTGATGCTGATCATCTACGGTGGCCTTTAACCTAAGACTCATCTCAAGCTCTTTCCATCTATGGAATACTCTCTGGTGATTTGCTGCCTTCTCCTGGCATGCCTGATTTCTAGCCAGATCTTTCCAGTCCTTTGTTCCTGTAGAACCCAATGTGGCCAGAACATTAGACTGGAAGAGTTTGCAACAAAAACAGTATGCAGCATTCTGGGTTTTTGAGTACATAAGCCATGGCCTCTCCACTTTGTCACCATTGGGGATTTCACGCCTGTAATGTGTTAGATGGAAACTTCTATTTTCATTGTCTTTGGGGAACGTGAAGTTTTTCACTTGCTGTGGCCCATGCAGTACAAGGAAGTCCCTCAGGCTACCGCTCAAGTGGGTCCACAGTCCTGGATCATCTAGACTTAAGGAACTAAACTCGGCAGCAGCTGTTTCTTGCGCCTCCACCACACTCTTCTCTGATCTACACTTTTTTTCAGGAATGTGCATGGTTACATCCATTTGAGATGGAAATATGGCTGCTGCAGTAGCTGCCAGGTCACCTGCACAAAGTGGAAGATCAGGCATCTCCTCACCACTCACATCCTCACTGGGGCCGGAAGGCTCACCGTGAACATTTGTGTCTATGTATCTCAGGAGAGCTCCTTCCTGCTTAGATAGAAAAGCTTCCTTTGCTTGCTTTCTTTTTCTGAATGCTGCCCCAGAGGGGCATTCTCTTCTTTCACTCATGATTGCTGTTCTGTGCCAGCTATAGTGGCTCTCAACACTCAATTGAAGGGGACAAATAAGCAGGCTGGTAGCAGGACCTGAGTCAGGGAAGATATCAGCGTCTTAAGGGCCTAACTGGCTCCTACTACTTCAGTTGAACCCAAACCTAAACCTAATTCAGAGCCAGTCCCAAACCCTATCTCTTCAGCCCATTCACAATCAGCACTAAAAACAATACAACTGCAAAAGTTTACATTTTGCAACAAGTGAAACTTTTTGAACACTATGTACATTTATTCATTTTTAAACAATAAATAGAATGCACACAGAATAATTTAGTGTAAATTAGGAAAAATATATTAATTCAAAATTCCCACATTTACTGTACGTGAAACAAGCTGTATCTGGTATGAGGCACATTAGGTTACCTCTGGATGTTTTAGTTTAATGGTACTTGCAGATACCCTGGGAGGCTGATTATTCTGATCTAGCCCTCAATCAGAATTAAGGTTACAGAAATGACTTAGAAGACCTTTCTTTCTCCTGTTTGGAGGGTATATTTACAAGACTTGTTCTGCACTTTACTTTTATACTTGGACCTGTCTGCTACCTTTGAGACACAAAGTAGGCCTATCAGCTCCTTTACTAGTCTCTTAGGAGTCGGCAGCATACATAGTTAGCATGTAAGGACCTTATTTCTTAAGTTTTATTGGATCAATGCAAATAATAAAACTATTTAAATAATGAAAATATCCCTTGATCCCTATAAGCCTGGCAGCCTTACAGAGACAGTGAAAACGGCACACAAACTAGGAGTATTATTAAAACTGATTAATCTTGATGCCGTTTTACCCTGAGTGGCTCACAGCTGGTTTATATCAAGGTTACTGTGGCTGCAACATCCCGATGAAACCATTTTAAACTTCCCTTGTCCATTTTTCTACTGTGTGTGTTTGTAGTTGTCATCAATGCAAAGACCCAGTGCTGACCCCACAGCACATATTTGAAAAATAAAGATAAACCTAGGCTTTGAGGTTATGATTAAAGCTACAAAACCTGCCTCCTCTTGGGTAATGGGGCTAAGTCTTCAATTAAATTCTATGGATCCGAAATATAACACTGCCATAGAAGCAAATGCAGATCTATAATGTTTGAAGGGAATGGATAAACCACAGGGGTGAGCTAGTTAAATAACTTAGAACACGAGTTAGGGTATGGATGACTGCTTAACTCCTGAGCGCAAGCAGCAGCTTGTTGTATTTATAGTGCAGTTTCCTTTCTCTGGGTATGATTTTAATAATTTATTTGTTCATTAACAGTATCCAGTGAAGTCAGGAGCCCATCACAGTGCTTCACACTTTTACGTAGGAGAGTCAAGTTTAGGGGACTCTTGCTTTCGAGTTCAGTTGAACTGGGTACATTGCAGAGATGCTCAAATTGGGCAGCTTGGGGTTAGAGGTGATAAGTGATGTTTGCAAGAGCACTTTCGCTGTGCTCCTCCTGACTTTGACTGATGTATCCAGTGTAGTGTACAGACACCATGGTGATAGTTAAATGACTAATAGAGTCAACAGAGGATGGTGTTCCAAAAGGAGGCCACATATTCCCAGCTGGGAATAAAGCACTGAAATAGCACTTGCATGAGAGAATTTGAATAGTTGCTAGTAAGGAATGAGTGGAAACATTTCCCTGGAATAAAATGTAGGTGCAAATCAGTGAATCTTTGGGTCAGGTGTGAATTTTTGTGTCAGATTTTTGAGAGGGGGCACAGAAGAAAAAAGACCAAACCAAACCACAGGACTGGATCCTTAGTTGAGGTAAATCAGTCTAGATCCAGTGATTTCAATATATCTGCACTGATTTAAACCAGTTGAGCATCTGGCCCATTGTTTTTTTAATTTTCATTTACCTTTTGACATGTCACACGTGACCACTATAGTTACATGCAGTCTTCAAATTCTTTTGAAGCTTAGGGGTTTGGGCCCGGATACACAAAGATACTTAGGTCCCTAGGTCCCAGTTTTAGGAACCACTGTGATCCACAAACTCCCTGCTTAGCTGCTGCCTTATAACTTTTAGCCCACTGGTAAGATCATTACCCCGGATGTGGGCAACCTCCACCCCTCCCCAGGTTCAATTGTCTTCTCAGCCTGTTGGGGAGAAAGTATTTGAAGGGCCTCCCCTCTGTAAGAGAGATGCCTAACCTCTGGGCTAGGGGATATTCCGATGTAGGGCTCCTTCAGCCTCTCCTGTTGAAGCTGTTCCACTTTGGATTAAATAATTAAAGAGTCATTTGGCCAGAGAAAGAGAATTACACTATAGCTTGGTGGTTGGGGCATTCACCCAGGTGACAGAAGACCCAGTTCTATTCCTCCAGCTCTATACATTGGCATAAGTATTTTTAAAGAGAAAACAATGCCCATTAAAAGTGCTGGGTTTGAATATGTCGGGAATGAATTCCTCTGTTTATCCACAGAAAAGGTGCAGAGCATAAGTAGCAGCACTTGCATCCCCCACATCACATTGCCAGTGAGTCTCACATATGTTCTGGAACACTAGTAGAGATGAATGAGTCATTTGGCCTCTAAACCTGCTTTAAGCTTTTTGCTATCCACAGTAGTCAAACTCTCTTCAGCAACAGGCAACTTAAACTCTACATAACCTCATGGTTTGGATTGTATACTTGCATCCCTAAGCTATGAGGGAATCTTGTTCAAGAGGTCCACAGCTGCAAACTTACTATACTTATTGTTAATGAACCATGAAAATTAATAGCTATAGACTAAAATTCATAACTACAGACTGGTTAGTCTGACATCAATCCAGGGCAAAATCATGGAAAGGCTGATATAGGATGTAATCAATAAAGAATTAAAGGTTGCTAGCATAATTAGTGCCAGGTAACATGGTTTTATGGAAGATAAGTCAACTTGATATACTTTTTTGAGATCACAAGTTTGGTTTAAAAATGTAAACCTGTTGACAATATATATTTAGATTTCTGTAAGACATTTGACTTGATCCCACATGATATTCTGGTAAAAATTTCCTCCATACAAAACCGGTGTGGCTCATGTCTAATGGATTAAAAATAGTTATTAGTTAACTAATAGAGCTCAAAGAAGAATTGTAAAAGGGGAATTTCATCATCCAATGGAGTTGCTTCCAGTGAGGCCCCAGAGGGATCTATTCTTGGCCCGGTGCTATTCAATATGTTTATCTGTGATCTGTAAGAAAACAAAATCATTACTCATCAAATTTGCAGATGACACAGACATTGGTGGAGTCAGGGGAACAGGTAAGTTCTACAGAGCAATCTGGCTCATTTGGTAAGATGGACTCATTTGAACCAAATGCCGTTTAATACAGTCAAATGCAAGGTCATGAACAAAGAATGTAGGTCACTCTTACAAGATGGTGGACTGCAGTGACATTGAACAGGACTTCGGGGTCATGGTAGATAACCAGTTGAAATGACACCCCCCCCTTGTGATACTGTAACTAAGATGGTGAATGTGATCCTTGGATGTACAAATGGGGGGATAACAAGTAGGAGTAGAGAAGTGGTATTATCCCTGTATTCCACAGTCCTGAGGCCATTACTGGACTACTGTATCCAGTTCTGCTGTCCACACTTTTAAAAATATTGAAAAATTGGAAATGGTCAGGAAAGAATGATCTGAGGTCTGGAAAGCCTGCCTTACAGTGAGACATTTAAGAAGTTCAATCTATTTAGTTTGCCTAAGAGAAAGCTAAGAGGTGACAAATATGGTCTATAAAGTACCTACCATTGGGAGGTATTTCTGATAGTAGATGGTTTTTAATTTATCAGAAAAGGGCATAATACGATCCAGTGCTTAGAAGCCGAAAATGGACAATTTCAGACTAGAAATAAAATGCAAATTTTTAATAGTGAGGGTAGGTATCCACTGGAACATTTTGCCTAGGGATGCAATGGATTCTCCATCACCTGAAGTCTTTGAATCAAGACAGAATATCTTTCTTAAAAAAAATATGCTATAGCTCAAACAGACATTATGGGCTTTATGCAGAAGTTGCTAGGCGAGGTTCTTTGGCCTATGTAGGAGGTCAGACTAAGTGATTATAATGGTGCCTTCTGGCCTTAATATCTATGGAGTTTAATGTGTCCCCAGCCATCAGGTTTTCTAGCTCAGTATGTAGGGTTTCAGATCTAGACTACTATAGCTGTGATATTATGGTACTTGTCATAAACAGCCTTACATTGAGAGTACACAGGGTGAGGACACTAAACAGGGTTACAGAAACAGAGTTAAGGTTATTTAGGGGATCTTAACTGATTTTCCATACTTTGCAACATATTTTTTAAAGATTAATTCACATTTTTCAGCTTCTACATATTGTTTGTTTCATTTGTTTTTGTTTAAACTTCAGGGTTCTTTTAAAGTTTATTTGGCCTTAAGTTGTTATATATTTCAACCCTAAGTATAGTTTAATTAAATGCATTTTTATCATTAATGGAACAATGGGGGAAATTAATAATGCAGTTTTCCGCAGTGTTTGATCAGGAGTGTGTGTGAGAGAGAAGTGAAGAGACTCATTTCTGTCCCTGAAAAATCTGTTTTCCATTTTAAAGAAAAGTGTTTAGTTTTTTTTCCCCCCTGTGATTATAGTCTTCCAAATGTAAAGTGTTCGCTAGGAAGGAAAGTTTGCCAAGATAGTATTTCCTAAAAATCCTGGGTCACTTATAGTCTTTATTAAAGCTGCGTAAGGCTGCCACTGGCATCCCACTTTTTCAAAAGCAGATTCCATCTGGATTTTAATTAAATTTTGGAAGCTGGACCACTTAAGGCACTGCTCACTGTGTGATTGGCTTCTTCCTTGTGCCATCCAGCTGAGCCTGTTTCATCATTTATGGTAGCCACAACCACTCTGGCATCCTGACATAAGAAGGGGCAGCTCAGTGGAAGGATTTATTTGGGTGCAGGCAAAATGAAGCAGAAGAGGGGACTCTAAACCTCAGCAGCAAGGGGGAGGGGGCAGAACAGATGCCATTTAGGGACTATAATACTGGGGAGCTCTGGACTCTTCCGCACTCAGCAAAGGCAGTAACAACCCAGCGGGGTGTGAGTAGAGGAGGCAACACAAGAAAAAGAGGCCTGGCCAACAGCAGCTTCCCTCAGTGGGTGGAAGAAATAGTAACTTTATAGAGGAGTGAGATAAAGAAGGCACCATCAAGGGGACCTCATTCAAAGACAGGAACAGACAGATCTCAGGGGCTGGAGAGAGACCTTGGGAAGGGAAAGAATGCTAGTGGCATTAATTGAATGGCTAAGATTTAAAGTGGAATAATGGCCAGATGACCACTGATGTGGCTGACATCACCATAATATAATGGTTTTCCTCTTCATTTTCCCCCCTGTGTTCATTGCCTCTTGAGCTCTCTGTGCTGCTACAATGAATGACTGGTACAGGAAACAGTGGAGGGAAAAATAACTTCTTCTGACTGTTTCATTAGATATATAATTCAGTTTAAAACGATGCATCAAGGGGCATGGATTTCTGGAATATTTCCTTTGGATCCTTGGGGGCATACACTGCTGGCCTGTCCCCTCAGCCCAGAAAGGAGTGACGCTATGTTCAGGGTCTGGTTAAGCTTTATTTCTTCCACATGAAACTAGTGCTGAATATCAATTATCCCTTCCCCCCTATTCACTACAGATTTCCACTCTACAGACCACTTGTCTGAAAAAGTCCTATCCTACTCCAGGACCTCCCACCAGAACAAGCCAACCAACTTCCGGTAGCTTCTCTCCCCTAGCAGCTCTCTATCCCCAAGTAAGCCACTTGCTGGCTTTTATAATCACCTGATTCCTAGCTGATCCATCTCAGCTGGGAGGTAGCTGATCAATCATAGGTGATCTGGGGCCCAACTCCCTGGAAGTTCCAGCCACTCTCTGACAGGGTGGAATTCTATTTTTTTCCATACGGAAAATGGATCTAATTCCCCTTCTGATTATGTTCTGAGTTTGTGTTGCTAAAGATTTCTATCTAAATAGATTGAAAAACATTCTTCAAAATGTACAGGCGGCCAGGATGGAGCCGCCATAATAGGAGCATCCTAAGAAAAGTGAAATTATCAAATATACTTAGTCACCACTGACATGAAGCACCAATTGTACCAGTAAACCACACATCACAATATAGAAAACATCTCCTTGAAGATAGAACAGTATTAGATTACAGAGTGTATTACACCATTTTTCCACATTCTAGTTTTACATTTGCATGAGTTCTTTCTTGCAGATGTAACATTTCTACTGACACCTACTGCATTTCATGAACTGGGCTTCAAGCAGTAGGCAAAAGTGACAGGGCATTTAAATAAAATGTTCTCAAAAGCACAACCATGATCTGAAATCACATAAAAATTATTACAATTTATTTGTAGTGGCTCAGTTAAAGATTTAAATTCAGCCCAAGGACACAAGGCAGTGTGACCTATAATCTTAAATAGCATTCCACTTGAAATAAAGTGAAACAAAGGAAAAATACCACGGTAATAACATATGAAAGAGCTGCTGAACGTTAAAATAAACACTGGGTTCTATTTAGCTGGATTTTGGTCCATGGAGAAAGCTAAATAATTTGTAGATGCTGGAATGGTCAGATTCCCGAGCATCTTTAGGATCACTTCACTTTTATATAAGGGAATTTAGTGGGGAGACAAGCAATCAAAACCATGTGTCTTTTTTTATTGGTGTGAGATCCAGTGCTGAATAAATAATTTCCCTTTCCTCTTCCCAATGGATGTCAGTCCCACCTCAAGAATTCCAGTCATGCTTAATTTTAACTGAATTTATGAAATATGCACTATTGTACATATATTAAAGGTCCTTTTTGTACATTTGCATATTTAAAAAAATATTTTATATGCGAACTAGTTTTGGTTAAACAAATGCCTTTTAAAGAATCTATGACTATTCTGTACCAGCTACTGGGGGGACTGGCTTGGTATTGCTATAAAATCCACTTAAAGACGTGACTGATGGATTTGGGATATACTTAGTGTAGCAATGCACATGCTGCTTGAGAATTTGCTATGAACCATCCTGGTCCCCTTTTACCTTTCCCACCAATACAACTGAGGCAGGTTTTTGCCTAGTTACAGAACACACTTAAGATCCTGACTGCTCTGCACCTCAGATTATTAGTATACAATGGTTGGTAGTGCCCTTACAATTAAGGTTGCCCAACACTTCCAATTATATGAACCTGTTAGGCTGATTGTGAGAGAGAGAGAGAGAGAGGTTAGGAAAGAATACAATGTTTTGTCCGTGTTATAAAAATTCTTACAAGCGTTTCTCTTAGAAGCTTTTTTGCCTTCAGGCTTTAGAGCCAGGGCTTGAAATTTGGCAGGGGAGTGGACTGTATCAGGGATGTGTCTTTTGCTTTTTCCCAGGACAAAATAATCTGCAAATAACTAGGGGGGGTTGAGGTCTGAAGCAGTGGTTTTGGAGTTTAGCATAGCTGGACTGCAAAGTCTCATGTCACAAAGAGGGGCTCAGATAAGAAGTCTGAGCCTGGGAGCGTGCCCTAGAATTCCAGAGCTAGAAACAGAGTTGATGCTCTGCCCAGGCCTAGTTGGCTTCAAAGCACGTGGAACCCAGTGTTTGGGTCCACCTGCAACAGACTTGTGTTCGTACAGTGTAGTACTGGGCCAGTTGTGACATACAGTTTTAAACAATTCATTTCAAATGCATATTTGCAGGGGCAAATATAAGTGGCTCTTCCAGTTTTTCTGGGTCTCAGTCCAATGACTTAATCACAAGACTCTCCTTTCACTTCTTTGTGCCTCATTCACTACACGCTTACCAAAATCCCCTTTGGACAGCCTGATTCATTACACAAACTTGCCTCATTCGCTGTCCATACTGTACAACACTGAACAGGACTGGTGTCTGGACAAAGTGATAGATAAGACTCTGAAAGATTCAGCACAGTGCTTAGCAGCAGTAAGAAAAACAAATATGATATACAAATAGAAATGTTGGCTATCATTTGACAGAAATAATTCTAGCACTGTTTTGTGTAAACGGTGATAAGCCAATGTGAGTAATATACACAGACATTAATAATAGAAATGGAAAAGCACAAGGGAGAAGAACTACTAGATTGATGCCAAATCAAATGTTATAGGTTAAAGAAACTATTAGTCTATTTTTCAGAAGTGCTAAACGCCCATTGAAAAAGTTGCACAGAGTCATTTTTTTTTAAAAAAAGAAAAGATGCCCCATTAACTAAACTGGAAACAAAGAGGAATAGCATTAGCATTGAAGGCCTGATCCAAAAGCTCTTTAAGTCAAGTGAAACACTTCAGTGGGCTTTGGATCAGGCCCTGAACATACGGATCAAGAAGAGAAATAGGAATAATCAGAATAAACATTTTAAAGGTGCACAGTTGGAGCTAAACAAAATTATGGGGATACAATTATGAACGAGGGGCAGTGGCACCACAGGGTTCGTTGGCCTCTTTACATCCTACAATTCTGTAGGTTTCCTATTAGAATTGTATCTCTGATCTGGAACAGCAAAGTCAGCAGGGGAAACATACAGTAAGAAAAAACACTCATCCAACAGTTCAAAGCCCCAAGTAAAAATGGTAATGCTTAAATCAGTCCACAGTAGGCTCTAGCAATAGACTGTGTGGGTGGGACCCTCAGTGCAAGTCTTGGCTGTGTGCTCATTTTACGAAGCTTCAGTAAAGGTATTTATTGTTGGAAGAAAATAGGTCAGTTATTTCCTATGGTAACTGGAAAATAAACACACAAACTGGCAGCAAAACATCTCTCTCCTGTTTAAAAAAAGAGCACGTAAAAGGTTACTTTGTAATCTTCATCACTATACTGTTTATTCAGTTGAATTCCACATTAGCTTTTCTCAGACATACACATCTCGATCCAACCCCTGATGAAGTCAATGGAATGAGTCCCGCTAACTACAGTGGAAGATGGGGCAGGCCCACAGAACGACATTTTTATTATAGTGCAGTGAAACCTAGAAGCACAGTTTCTGTGACTCTTAACAGAAGCTGTGTGCCTACTTGGACTGTACCCAAATAATCGTCAGTACATTCTTATTTGCTGCAGAATTCTGTTAGAGCTACCCCTTACTCCTTACACCTTTGTCCCATGCCACATCCTTGTAATAAATAATCACAGTTATTTTTAACATAGACCATAATTGTTGTGGCATGAGATATCTGCTCTATTTTTTATCCATTGTGGGTCAGAATCAAAACTCAGATACGCTGATATAAATTTGGACTAACTCCACAATGGAGTTACTCTGGATTTACACCATTTTAACTAACAGAATCCAGTTGGCACTATTCTTAGAGGAGAGGGAGAGCTCAGATTTATTATAGAAGAAGGTGGGACTAAAATAATGATCCATAGATGAAGTCTGGTTTAAATTAAGCAATGGTGTTTATTAGCGCCATCAAAATATGACAGACGATAAACAGGGCCGTCAACTGAGAGGACTCGCTGCTGGCGCACCATCCTCTTGGCTGGGTGTGGCACAGTAGGCTCTCCTCCTTTAGCACCCCTTACCAAAAGCTGCCCTGGCACTGCAGTTGTCCGCCTTTTTGCGAGTTGGCCCTCCGGTCAGGTCACATTTAGTTCCTCCCCATCTGGAGCAAGCCAAGAATCCAATAAACTAAACACAAATAAACATAACTCTTCACCCCTTCCCAGGCTCTGCAGGGTTGTCCTCCCACTCTTGTTCAGAGTGACTGCTCCTATGGCTTTCTCCCAGGAGACCTGGTCCTTCTCTTCCTTGTGTCAGGGTGTTTCTGCACTACCTTTTGCAGTGGACCAATAAAGAAAACTAGGCCCTTCCTCTCTTCAGGTTTCCAGTCCAGGGACCCTGTGGCAAGCTGCTAAAGTCCGCTCCTACACACTCCTTGCTGCCTTCCTGGACTTCTTTACCTTAGCCTCCGTCAAGCCTTTTCCCACAGCCCTCCCTGGTCTTACCATACATTTGCCTCTCTTCTTCCCCCACTCTCTAGCAACCACAGAACAACTACAGGGTTCTTCTCTTTGCAGCCTCTTTCTCATTTGGGATTTCTCCTTTTACATTCACCATCCAGCTCTTCCCTCGGTTGGTCTTCATTTTCCGTTGGGCCTGGCCCACCATCCAGGTGCAACCAGCTGCACTAGTTACTCTGTGTCTCCACTTAAATCTTTCAGTACCAATATGGGGTACATAACCACCACAGCACTACTGCAGTGCAAGGTAAATGAAATACACAGTTACACACACATGAACATTCGCTTAAAAATAGCTGAGCGTTCTCCGTCAATTAGGAGGGAGTTTATTCAGAGAAACATGCTGATAGTAATCCCATCATATTCTCCCCACCCCAGCCCTTTACCACCCCAAAACTAGAGTTCCAGAAGAGGTTGGGCTGGAGATGTCTCCTCCACTTCATTACAGGGCAGAAAGTTCCCTCCATGCTCTCATTATGCAGTTGCAATAAGATTTCCCAGCTGTAATTATCTGAAGGTGTGGTTGTGGGGTAAGAACCCCCAAAAGGAAGGGAGCAATGAGATTATATGTGGTGGAGAGGATGCAGCTTAAATCTGAGGTTGCTTGACAAGCTTATGGAGGTAATTTTTGAAAGGGAGAAAAGAGCTTGTGACCAGCCTGCCTCTGTGTGAGGCAGGGTTATTGCTAAGATGTGTAGTTCCAGTGAGAAAGTGGCAGCCTTCTGCTCCTGTTCCTCCTTGGGGTCCTTTACTAACATTGATTGGGGTGGGGATGGAGGGGACAGGGTGAAGGGTGCTCCTATTTAGATCCACAGAACCTATACTTAAGGCCCCTATTATCATAATATCAGAACTCCCCACAATCTATAATCTATTTATCCTCTCAGCTGCTGTGTGAGGTATAAGTGCTATTATTCATATGAAGAATTGAAGCAGAAATATAAAGGCTTGGATTAACAAAGAGACTAAGGAGCTGTGACCACAAGTATTGCAATGCTTAACTTTTAGGTGCCTGGAAAAAATCACAGGAAAAACATTGTGATCCACAAAAGCCTGAATTAGGGGACTAAACTACCTATACAATGACTGGGGGTGGGGGAGAGGAGCCTAAGAATGCAATCGACAAAAGCCAGCACCCTCTGTGGGGCACTGCCTCAGCTTGCCCATGGAGATGGCAATGAGAGTGGTGTGTCCTAAGCTCTGCCCTTTTCATGGAGATAGGTACCTATCTCTACTTGGGATCCACAACTGGGAACCCCTCTCCTGCAATCAAATGGGAATCTGTAATACACTATCAACCCCCTCAACTGCTTTTCCTTCACCCGTCCTTTGTTCTCTATGACTGGAGGAGTCAGAGAGAGGAATGGGCCACTTCATCTTGAATGGTCCCTGGAAATATGCATTAACGACTTATGCTAAACAATCTGGTCAAACGTATTTAGCAGTGACACTGAGGGCATGTCTTCACTAGCAACGCTTTAACGTGGCTGTGCAGTCGCGGCACCAGTGCTGGGAGAGAAGTCTCCTAGCGTTGTAAAAAAAACCACCCCCATGAGGGGAGTAGCTCCCAGCACCAGTGCACTGTCTATACTGCCACTATACAGCACTGAAACTTGCAGCACTCGGGGGGGGGGTGTTTTTTCACACCCCAAACAAGAAAGTTGCAGTGCTGTAAAGTAGCAGTGTAGACAAGGCCTTAGTTTCCCAGACCTGAAGAAGAGCGCTGTGTAACCTTGTCCTTCTCAGCAACAGAAGTTGGTTCAATAAAAGATATTACCTCACCCACCTTGCCTCTCTAATATCCTGGGACCAATATGACTACTACAACACTGTGTACTTACAATGGGTGTAAGTTACATTTATGTCCACCCACACGTACATCAGGGAATTAAGACTCAAATAACCTTTGACTCAGGCTCTCCATGGGCAAAATAGAGATCATAACCTACTTACCCATCTGGGCTGTTGTCAGGCTTAAGTAGATAATGTTTGTGAAAGACCTTTGAATGTGAAAGACAGTGTAGTGGATAAACTAAGTATGGAATCTAATTAGAGTTGGAGAATTGGGCTCTGAACCGATTCTCTCTCACACTCTTTCTAGGCTGGATTTAAAAACGTATGAAACTGAATACATCTTATCTGTCTGCTTTTGCCTTTGTGCCTGAAGTTCTCTAGTGCTCAGTTTTATGCACTTCAATATCTTCCAGTCAGGTTAACAGGAAGGGCCTGTAATGATGCAGCACTGAACCTGTCAGTTGAAACTGGCTTAAAGTACAATAGACAGGATAGAAAAAGTAAGGAGAGAGATATATACTTCTAAATTGATGTCATGAGAGTGGGGGATAACTTATTTTATCAATTAAAAATATAGCTGCGATTTAAAATGGAGACAAGAGAATGAGAGGAAACTCTGGACTGAGTGTTTCAGAGGCTACGGTATCTGTATTGTCCTCTATGTATCAGAGTGTACACTTACTGCAGAAGAATAATCTGACAGTGTTATGTTTGAATTGGCTGTACTGAGTTTCCAGTTGTTACTCCTGGGGGGAATTCTGCACCACGGTGTAGGCGCAGAATTTGTGTCTCCCACGGATTTCTTTGCTTCCCAGCAGAAAAATGACTTTCTGATGGGGAAGCAAAAAGGAAGCCACAAGAGCAGTCATGCGACCCTCCCCAGCAGTATGTTTTGGGTGCCCAGGGCAGCTGGCAGAGAGGTAAATCACTGTGGGGCAGGGGGCATGACTGGGGAAGACCCGGCTGGTGGCTCCTACCCTGCGCCAGGCTCAGCTGCTAATCCTGGCTGGGCTGGGGAGGATAAGACTTCCTCTTCCCCTGCACAGCATCTGGGGCTGTGTCAGACACCTCTCCCCCCTCCACCCCCCGACCCCAGATTTCTCTCCTGGCTGTAGAAAGCTCTGAAAACTCCTCCCTCCCCCACCCTGCCCCACAAGCTTCCTGCACCCATTGTTCCTCTGCTTCAGGGAGAGGGATCACTGTACAGGGAGCTGCTCCCCGATATGCCCAGCCCCCATGCATCCAGACCCCCTCATATACAGACCCTCCTGCCAAGCCTCACCCCCCTGCACCCAGAACCCCCCCCCCAACAACCCCACTCCTGCTTTACCTGAACCACCCAGATGAGCCACCTGCACCTGGATTCCCACCATACCGAGCCCCAACAAGCTGCACCTGGACCCCACCACTGAGCCCCCCCACACCCAGACCTCCCTGCTGAGCTCTATCCCCCCCACTCCAGACACTCCTACTGCTGGGCCCTAACTATCCTCACCTGGACCCTCCTGCAGTGTCCCATTACTGTTGCACCCAGAACCCCCCAAGTCCCTGTGCATCCAGATCCCCCCGCACCTGAATCCCCCACTGCGCTGCCCACACCCAGATTGCCCCACACAGAACCCTCTCAACCCACACCTGGATCCCCCCATACTAATCCCCTCCACACTTGGATCCTGCCTTGCTGAGCCTGTCTGCCCACAACCAATGTGCCTGGCACAGAGGGGTAGGGCCCTGGAGTTTTCCAAGGGCAGGCCCAGTCCTTATGCTGTGTCAGGGTTGGGTGCAGCCTCACCGCTGAGTCTGTGTCCTGGGGGTGGAGGGGGAATCTCCCACCTCAGTGCCACCAGTGGCCTGTGCTCCCCAATGCCATGCAGGAGCCTCCACAATTATCTGACAAATAAAATTTGCAGAATTTTAAAATATTATGCACAGAATTTTTATTTTTTCGGTGCAGGATGCCCTCAGGAGTAAACAGTTGTGTACTTATGACTGTGGCTACATGGCACTTAAATTTGTGAAGCTCCTTGAATCGAACATTTTTATAGCAAACAACCATTCCTCCATCCCCTTAAAATCTTACTGTCCCCTCTATTACCTCCCCAAATACCTGGAATAAATAATAGGCTGCACAACACGCCAAGATGGTTATTAAATCCAGGTGCTAATAGACAAAATTGGGGAGCAAGATCCATAGATGAGGACCAATCAATGAAGAAAGCCTAACCAGCAGCTCCCCGTGATTTAAATGGAGAAAGAGGCAGCTGAAGTGCCTTTTCTGATTGCAGCTATAGCAGTACCTCATAGGGAGAAAAGCCATTTTGCAGGTAACCAGATCCCAAACTTTTTCAGGCCATATAGTTTAAAAACAAATCTTGGATGCCAACTGGAAATTTAGTGTTATTCAGTGCGGGGGAGAGAAAAGGGGTGTGTGTGTGCGTGCGCATTTCATATATAGGAGGACTCTGAACTATAAAATCATACCTAGAAACACAGTGATGTTAGAAAAAGGTTTTAAAGAGGTGTGGCTGAACATCAGTATGATTTTTTCCTTGAGTAAAGACTGCATGAATAGGCCCAATTAGTGCTCAACTGACTCTTTTCCTAAACTAATTCACCCATACATGAGAGCTCTGAACTGGAGAGAAGACTAATCAATATGTTTAGTTTGAACATCTATATCTTTATGAGATTAATGGGATAATTACAATTATTTTCATATTTTAATGGCTCTGAAACAGCATCAAAACATAATTTAGAGTTTCTATATGCATGGATTTCTTCAGGATCATTATGATCCGTTCTGAAACTAACCAGTATTTGAATTTGCTACTGTAATTAGAATACTAGTCACTGAGGAGGCTAAAATGTTGAGGTGCATAATTAGATTCAGCAAGCAAAGAAACAGAGGAAATATTAAAAGGAAGACCTAAAAGAATCAACTTTGACCGTAATGCAGAAAAGTTCAAACATGAGAAAGGACCTAGTAATGGCTACAAGCATCCACATGGAAAAAACACCACCACATTCCTTCTTCTAACTATTGCTATTGTAGCTGAATAGAAAACCACAAAATATTGTGGCCAAGTTTTTGAAAATGCCATGCAAGAACACACAGAAAAATGAGACGATGAAGGGCTTTACTATTTGCTCAGAAAATAATAATAAAAGAAAAAGGAGATTCTCAGGTGCAATCATCATCCTAAACTTTTGACCTCTGGGTGCTCAGCCACCTATTTAAGCATAATTGAGAAAGAAGCAACATCTCCAATAGTCATAAAACACACTGTGGAAGTTACAAAACAAAATTCTTCTACATCCCTCATGGTTGGTTGAATGAACGAGGAGAATTGATGTTCCAGCTTCCAAGTGACACACAGTGGAATTCAAGAAGAATGATCTCTTCACTTGCATCCAACTACCATACATATATAAAATATTTTCCTGAGCACCGGGATGACTTTGCTGATCACACAGGGACATTTTACACACAAACAATGGACCCTACAGAGAGGTACTCCATTGTCAAAGGCACTTGAAGGAGGAATGGAAGATTATGGGCCAATGATGCTGATGTCACAGTTTCAGTGAAAAACTGGCTTGATATAATTAACAAAGGACAAACCACACAAATACAAAACTGAAAAATGGGAGAAAAGTTATGGAATCTTTCCATTAGTTAATGAATGTGTCTGACTCCAAATATAAAGTCTGATGCTGAATACAGAATTGGAAGAAGAAAAGTATGTTCTTTGGGGACTCTGAACTTTTCTTCTCTTCTGACATTTAAAATGGGAGTCAGATTTCTATCCCATCTGTTTGTGACAGAGGTTATTGTGGTTTGTATCAAAATGGTGAAAAATTGTGGAAGTAAACATAAAGGTAGACAGGAATTCAAAATGTTTTCAATTTTTAAAACAATCTGCTGGCTCAGCATCCATTATATTTAACATATTCCAGTTGATTTGATCAAACCGTCTTAATAAGCTAAGTGTGGGAAAAGCAAATGAGTTGGCAAAAATGGGGCAGGTATAAAACTGTTAAACCTATACCTAGTAAGTAGACTGTGGGACTTGATTGTGTGTTCTTGGGTTTTACGTACAGAACTGCAAACTTTTTATTTTGGAAAAAGTGTAAATATACTTACAAAGTAGGTGCTTGTGCATTTCATAAGCCACCAGTGCATTTTCACAGTAGTCTCTTCTTTGGGGGGGAAGGGAAGGAGAGGGAGGGGTGTGTGTGTGTGTTTTCCAGGTTTGGAAAGTCACAACAACCCTGACATCAACTAAATTCAAACTTGTATCCCCAAAGGTTCTGCCAGTGATTAAACACATCAGTATCACTGGCACTTCTTTGTCTTGATCAGTCATCAAACCCATCACTCATGATGAAAAAGCTTTTGTTAATATGAAGATACTGACAAGACATTTGGGAAGCAGATGGTCTAAATCGGAGCCTAAGTGGTCTGCTGAAGTCCTCCTGCATAATTTAATACTGTATTTTCTTCTGCATGAGGTTGCAGAGGCTTTCTGTACTTTCACACTGTGATACACTTGGCCTTTATTCAGCTGTTAAAAAAAAGGCTAACATGGTCACAGGAAACCTGAAAGAAGATCATGGGGAAAAGATGATAAATGGTCTAAGAGAATGAGAGGCCAAAAAAGTGTCTGAACAAAAATCCATCAGTTGCATTTGCTTTTTTTCTCTTTGATTACTGACAAAATGAAATGCTCTATATGCAGTCTCTGTGGGTTTCTGTTCAAGCTGGTTTTACTATGTCGGCGTAATGGGGCACTTACATCGGTAGGAGACAAAATTTAAGTGTAGACACATGAAAAACTAGGTCAATGCAAGGTGCTTTACGCTGACCAAAACTATATAGTGTAGACCAGGCCTTGGGCTTGACTACACTTAAAAACACTACAGCGGCACAGCTGCACCATTGTAGCGCTTCAGTATAGACACTACCTACGCTGTCAGGAGGAATTCTTCTATCAGCATAGTTAATCCATCTCCCTGAAAAGTTGTAGGTAGGTCCAGGGAATAATTCTTCCCATGACGTAGCGCTGTCATGGGGACATAAGTCAGCTTAACTATACTGTTCAGGGGTGTGGATTTTCCACAACCTCTGACTCACACACAGTCACCCCTAACTGACCTAATTTCCTAGTGTAGCCCAGGCCTGAATATGGGAGAGGAGCATGTTCTAATGAGCTTAAAACCATATTACAGTGTTATGGTATACAAATCATTATGATTTATTAAAGCAACTTACCTGGGTTTGTTTGATGTGGTCTTTTGTCAGTGTTCCAATTAATCCTTATGTTTTTCCTCCTCATTATATACATATAAAATTGAGATGGGCACAATTTAATAAACATTGCATGTTAATGTAACAAACAGTGAATATATCGACAATTCTTCCACCAAGGTATAATTTTCAGTCACATGTCATAATGCATAGAGGACAGATGTTATTAGAGCTAATGTCTGTCTATGGAATTTATAAAGTATATATTTCATTATAAAACTATATTAAAACATTAAAGTTTGAGGATCTTCGATATCAGCCATGCACCCTTAATTCAGCTGTTTTATGCATTTGGATAATATAGTCTAATTGGAAGATGGCTCTTCTCCCCCCCCCCCCCCCCCCCCCGTAGGACTCCTGCCTCACTCAGCATTCTGCATCATTAGATTTGTCAGTGGCATGTCTCAAGATCTTACTGGATCCTTGCCCATGTATTTGGTAGCCCTGTGCCTCTGGAAAGGGAGCTCATTCTTGCTGATTGCCACAGCAACAGTTTGAAAACTCTCCAGTGAATTGGGATTTTTAAAAGCCAGAGTGGGACCAAAATACTCTGCTGGGAGTCTTCAAATTTGCATCCAATTAATTCAGTGTATGAGTTAACTTTACTTTGGTCTGCCACACATTCCATGCTCTTTCATATATCTCATTCAGTGCTGAATTCACTGCTGGGCTATGACTACCATCTGCAATAAATTGCTCCCTCACTGGAATGTGATACCAGAAGAGGTGGAACATTACTCCCAGCACTGCTTATAGCCGCTGTGCTATAAGACGCTGTCAGATTGAATGCCATTTCTATCGTGGGTGCCTCCTTTTTCACTGCTTCTCTTTTTGCTGTCATCTGCATTGTTGTGATCAGTTGTCAGCAGTGCTAGAGCTGTCATTTTTGGTAGGGTCTTATATTAGCCCTCAGCACCATAGTGTGAGTGCCTCCCACCTAGTTAGATTGAAGGAAAAAAAAAAAGGAGGTGGTCCCTTATTGATTCTTCAGATCTGAAAGCTAACAGTAAGAATTCAGCTAACTTGGAAAGAGTAACTGTGGGACAAATGGTCACCATTGCTCCTAACTTTCAAAATTTCATTATGAAGCTCACAATATTTGGCATTTTCTTTAAGGCCCAGCTGCTGGAATGAGAGTAAGTTTCTAGCCCTCATGGCTGCAGAGAGAAGATTGATTCACATTTCCGAACATTTTGACACCAGGAGAGACACAAAATGAAACCCATTTTTTAAAATGTCATGAGTTTGGGGGCCTGAGTCAGGATTTTTGAGCATTCAGGTTGGCATATACGGGTCACATATATATGCAATTATTAATCACTCAAAAAATGGAAAATAGTGAGAAACATCTTTGCTACTAGCCAAAATGATTTAGGATAGAATTACATTTTCAAAACATTGTCATCTTGCTGTGTGCATACAGACACATCAGCCTCTCCTTAAGATACTTGAACACAACTTATTAACAAATACATGATAGGCTTTGTTATGAGAACCACTTTAGTATCATATTTGTAAAATGTATTTCAGGGCAAGAGTGAATAAGATCATAGTTTTCTTTCCAGGGATAGTGTATGTCAGAATTAGATCCAGTTAATTTTCTAGCCAGTGTATTTACTTCAAGCGGCTTTCCCTGTAACATTCTGAGACAGTTAGTGAATACATATTCTTCTGGTACGTATTTACCAGCAGGATCCCAGAAAAGCATTGTGAAGTACTCTGTTTGTACAGCAAAGTCAGAGGCATGAGTCAAGAGGCAACTGGCCTACATACCATGTAATTTCTGCTCTCTGGCACGCTCAGTACCTGTCAAATGCTGTTGACAGAGCAACTGAATTGTCTCATTGAATAGCATTTCTGTTGTGAAGCACATGTCCCCAAGGGAAGATCTACAGTGATTATTTTCAAGTGGCTAATTTGAAGGTAACTTGTCTCTTTTGGCTCCACACCATGAAAATGCCTTAATTTAACATGCTTAAGTACACTTGAGTGTGCTGGGATCATTTGATGCTTACGATTCTCCCTTAGTCAATATAGCAATGAGCTAAAAAGAATATGCATTAGTAGGCTATAAGGGCAATTCAGTTCCTTTCTCCACAGACACAAAAGACCCTTTGCAGCATAAGCCATGTATCTCTGCTACAAGACAGGGTAAAAAGAATGTATGAAGAGGGCCACCCCCTGAATCCATATCAGCACCCTGTGGGGCCACACAGGAATAACCAAGAGTAGGCAGAAGATCATCCAATGTGTAGAACACGAAGATCAATAGGCTCAAACAGCCATTTCAGCTCGGGGGGCTGCAGGGACCGATTGTATTTGGCTACCCGGTGGGAACCAGAGGGACAAGACTTCTTGCCTCCTTCCCCTTTGTACACCTGCACAGAAGTGGATCGCAGCCTGGGCCATAATAGGCAAGGAATTCCATTTCCTAGCTGGAGAAAGTATTCAATAAAATAGCTGACTCCTGTCTGCAAACACAAGGTCTTATTCATGAAATAAGAATGTTCTTCATCTGGTAGTCTATTTATTTATTCAAGTTGGATTTTTCTTCCTGGGGTTCAACTTTAAGCTGAAATTCATCAAGAAAAATGTCAGGTTTTATTCAGGGGAACTAGGAGAACAGGAACACACACAGGAGTTGAGTTATAGCACCGGCACAGCTAAATGATAGGTTGGTATTTGAACATGAAATTTGCCATTCTGAGACCGTGTAAGATGCACACAATCCCTACAGTGCCAAGTATAAAGAGAGCTTTTGGCACTGGGTACTTTAATAGACTTCTTGCAGGAAAATGGGATTGCATTGGAGAGCAGATGCAACTGAGCAGAACATCAAAGGCAGCAAGAACAGTGAAAGGGAGGGAGCTTATTTACTTACCTTAAAAAATGATATTTGTTGCTTACAAATGTTACTCATAACTACAGCTGAAACAGAGATGGCTGGTCAAAGATGAAGGAAGGAGTGGATGGATTAGAAAGCGAACATTCACATTCGGTTCCTAAATTGTTTGCCAAGATCTCAGTCTCGCAAGGTATTGAACATTCTGGCCCTGATCCAGAAAAGCATTGAGGCACATGCTTAGTCTTACTGACTTCAGTGGGGCGACTCATATACTTTAAATTAAATCTGTTCTTAAGGGCTTTGCTGGATCAAAGTCAGACTGTTCAACACCTGGCAGAATCAAGCCTCAAAGCCTATCTAGGGTACCTCTTGTTCTCGGAAAACTTGATTCCAGTTTTCTATTTATTTCTGCAGCCACCTTACCCCTTCATGCGGTTATATTTTTAGCTCAGACAAGCTAAGTAGGCTCAATACTTGGATAGGAAACCTTCAAAGAAAACCTAGAAGTTTCATCCAAAGCCCTATCATAGAATAAGCCATCAGTTGATCTATTTCAGATGAGACAAATCTGAAGCCCTGACCACAGTGATCAAACAATTTTAATCGGACTTGTTTGAACTCTGGAGGTCTTGACTCCTCTGTTTTGACCAAATTACTATTTGTGTATCTACATTCTATCTAAATTCCTCTTGCAGTTTTAAAAGAATACAGTATTCTTCATTTTCTTGATGCAGGGTCTGAAAACACTTACTATTAAGCATAGTGGTTACTACCCTGAAGCCAATGGGTCTACTCAAGGTTGACTCAAGAGTGTTTGCAGAACTGGGCTTTTAAGATCTTTTGTGCAGTGTTTCAATCCACTGGCAAACAACAGTTTCTTTCCACTCACAGATGGCTGCACGCCAGTGGTTTGGAAGTGCTTTGGTATACTTCAAGAATAAAGTGTCATGTTAACTGTCTATTTAAGAAAGTCAGTCTCTACCTTTTTAAGAATATCCATAGTTTTCCTCCCTCTGCCTGCTACACTGCTCCTATTCCAACATATTTTCCAAGAGTTAAAAGGTGGTTCCTTGTTTTAATTCTTCTCAATTGTTTATATTTATATAGTTTTTAGGAATGTACCATGAAAGGCTCAACGTTGATTTGATTTTGTTTTTTAAAAATCACCCTTCATGTTGTCTTCAGAGTTCAGGTATATAAAATAATGAGCCCAATTCTCGTCTTACATTGGTGTAAATCACGAGCTAGTCATTAAAGTCAGTGAAGTTACAGTGATGTAAACCTGAGACAACATTATCAGCTGAATTAAAATCAGTGTAGCCTCATTGAAGTAAATGGAATTGAGGGGAGCTGTTGCGTGCTCTGTACTTTTGGGTTTAAATAAATATGGATTTAAGAGCCTAGCATTAGGCACCCATTTGCTTTTTTGAAAACACCTTAGCTCTATTGTGAAAGGAGAATTGAACCCAATATTGTCACCACTGTCACTAGTGTTTAGTGTTCCCTTTACTTTATAAAAAATATACACAAAAACAATAACTACCAAAGCTTAAAGATCTTAAGAAGAATTATTTTTAACATAAATACCTATACATAAATTATTAAGAGGAAAAGATGATCACAGAGTACTATAAGAATTGTACAGCCATCTAATGCTTTGTAAAGGTGAGTAGTACTACTCCTTTCCCTCCATGATGACTAGAGTTCTGATTTTTGGATTACAATTTTTTACTTCCCTACATGAACTTCATTGCCTTGTTGTTCAGTTTTGCAAAGAACTCTCTATTTGGCTAGGTATCACCAAAAATAAGAAAATCTAAGTATTCAGTTCATCTGATCCATATTACATGTCCACTCTGAACTTGCTTTCTTTCTCAGTTGAAAGATCCTTTATTGATTATTTAAAATAAAATCGATCTACCTCATAATTACATTGCCAGATACTTATATAGCCTTGTCACATCAGATCCCTTATTAATATCCTACTCAATCATCTTGGAATGTGACAAAACCCAGTATTTTTTTCCATATAATGTAACTTCATGTAAACTGGCAGAAAGAGAGAGAGAGAGAGAGAGAGAGAGAGAGAGAATACCAAAGCATTTCTTTACTGATAATTATTTCATCATGGATCTATTATCCATTTTCATTTGGATCTTCTCCAAAAGGTGCACATATGGTATACATTTTAAATATCGATTTTCTTGTTAATATTGTGGTAGGCAGCATAAAGTGATAAACTAGGTTATTAATACAGACCAGACCGACTTTAGACATGGCAAGAATCTAGTAGGTAAGATCCACAGACTAAAGAGGACTATAGGCCTGACAACTCATTTCCCAAATGCCCTAATATTTATACAGTCTCTAGATTTCTCATTTAGAGGGGTTGCCCCTCTTACACATTCAAGGAATTTTACAGTCTTTAAGGTTGTTTCTACATGTATGTTTTGGAGACCGGATGTTGTCCTTCACAGAATATACTGTTCATACATAGCTATTAAAGTTGAGGGTTCATTACATTTATGTTGTTTTGGGTTGGGTTAAGCCTCATAGAAACTGGTAGGTGTAACAGCCAGGCTTAATTGTTGATAAATATAAGTAAGTCTCTAAGGTGCCACAAGTACTCCTTTTCTTTTTATGGAACCAGTTAGCTGAAACTAATACCAGCCACCACCTAAAACAGAAGCACATGTGGGTGCAGGAATGTTGCTGGGTATTGTTTGGTGGAGTTGTGTGTTTGTGCAATATATAGAAGAAACAGCAGAGAAGCTGAAAGAGAAGCAGCAGAAATCCAAGTACATAGCCAAAATAAGCACTAGGAACATGTCACTGGGGAAAGCCTGGAGACAGAGCTTTGGGCTAAGTACAGGCTGGAAAGAGGCTTGGAACTGTGAGCAAAGAAACTGTCTCCTGGTGTTTGATTCCTGCTGTGTTCTGGGAAACAGGACTTTGTACATTCTTTGTAAGTAAACAGGATTACATCAAAAAATACTTGACTCCAAAAATCAATTTCTCCTCCTAACTGAAACAATGCACTATACCCCAAATTTCGGCTAACTAATTAGGTCAAAAAGATGTAAAAAATATTTACCCTGCCCCCACTTCACTCCCTCATACTGAGATCCGGAATCAATTTTTGCACAGACAGAACAGAACAGAATTTCAGAAATGGTACCCACTGTCTGCAAATAAAGAACATTTTTTGATTGCCACAACTGCTTCAGTCAAATGGCATGGAGGTATCAATCACACACAAAAAGAAACTTCTGCACATTGATTTTCCCTTTTGGAGGTGATGAGAGTCAGCCACTGCACAATCTCCCGCTACCTCTAACACTGTGATGGTTCTTCTGTAGGTGCAGGGACGCAAGGGAGGAAAGGACAGATGGAAGGGGAATGTTCACTATCACTCCTGAACACCAGCAGTTAATGTCTCTGGCTTTCGCATGGTGCCTTACCCTCACTAGCAAGCAATGATTCTTCTCCAGGTGAGATCTTAGAGAGTGCTGGTGCAGGAAGCCCTGTCAGTGCCAGGGAGCCAGAGGAGGGCAGGCAGGAATCCCCCAGAGTCTGTGCAGAGACACTGGGCCTCTAGCAGATCCCTTGAGATAGGTCCAGAGCTTGGCCTCATTGAAGTCAATGGGAGTTTGCCTGGTGACTTCAATGGGCTCAGGATTTCACTTCTCCCACGTTTAGGGACTGAACTGATGCTCATTGTGTGAGAAGGGAGAAAAACTCCACAAGAGAAACTTCACCCAAATCTTTCTCCATGAAGAACTCCTTGTGAGGTTTTTACTGCAACAGAGGGCAGTATTCCCCCCACTCCTCATCACTCAACCTTCCTCCTAGATGAGGTTGAAATAAGGGATCTTGCTGTCGCTACTCTTTGCTGTCGAACCTATTTATATTATTTCCACACACACTAAGGTATTTTCTATCTTTAAAACTAGTTTGACAGCGAGGATGTGAGCAGAGTCAGGGGCTGAAGCAACCCTTTCCCAGCAGGTCATCACGCACCATTTGCTGTTATTAGTTATTACTTCTGGATGCTCTTTCACTTTAAACAATATATATATGCTAGCACTGTAATATTTTTTGTAATTGAAAACACAAAAGGATAAGGGTTTCCTGTAAGATCTTAATCATAAATTAATTGTCTTGGACAGGACTAATCACTTGGCATTAAGCGAAGGTAGAGGCCCTTTCCTTTCAGTTCAGGCTGCTTTAGAACATTTCAAAGGCTACGATAAACACACTCTCTCTGATTTACACTCCATGTATTTTAATTTTGCTGCAGTATTTCCAAAACAATTTTGAGGGATGTTATTTTGTGTGACGCGAGGAACAAAAGTGTCTTGTTAAACTTTTGAACTATGTATCTATTTTCTTGGCAAAAGCCTAACTTTCCTGCACCAAGTAAAGAGATTTTACTGGAGAAGAACAAATTTTGTTACAAAACCCAAACCCATTAAAAATGGGGTTCAAACATAGAAATAAAATTAGGGGGGCCTGACATTTCTATGGATGTTCCACAGAGATTCTGCAGTCTGTGGTGAAGACTCCCTCAGACTGGTTAGCTTCCCTTCCCCAGGAATGGGCGGGGAGCCAATCAGAGCTGTTGTATATTGCAAACAGAGCCTTCCACTGATTCTTAAGAGCCAACAGAAGCTTTTGGATAGGGAATAGGAAGCAGTTGATACCATTTTCACAGGGGGTGTGGGGGGGCTTGAGAAGGTAACAAAGAACCCAGCAGCTTAGGGTAGCTTTGCTGCCTCTATCCCCTCATAGAGTGTTAGGAAGAAGAAAGAACTTTCCACCCCTGTAGACCCAGGCCTGGAAATAGGGTCAAGAGCCCTGCTAGAACTTCTACCTCAGGTCTGGGAACAGTAAGATGAGGTCCCTTCTGGAGCTACTTCCTAGGTCTGGGGGGCGGGGAAGGAAGAAAAGAACCCCTAAGTCTGATCTTAACTGGGTATGTCTGTGTAGCAGCTGGGAGTTGTAATTCCCAGCTTCCTAGATGCACATATGATAGCTATTTTTAGATAGGAGCTGGAGCAGAGCTATCACATGTCCATCTACCCACACTGGGAATTACACTCCCAGCCACTGTGTAGATATCGCCTTTGCGTAGAAGAATGCTCCAGAGCTGCAGGGGGAGCATAAAATGTTCTGGGGGCAAAAGGGAAAATGTGGGGGCATGCACTATTAGTATGGGGTTTGGGGCATCTAGAATTAATAGGTGAAGCCTCCAAGCCATCAGGCAGCACTTCATGCAAATTTGTGCAATTTTATCACCTTGATCAATTGGTCCTTCAGCCCTCATATAGACTACGCTGATCACAACACGTCTTCCATTCTTCTCTTATCTTGGTCTTACTTCTCCATGTGTGGCCACGCCTTTTTTTTTTCAAAAATCATGAAATCTTCCCATCTCTTTGGAGGTCAGCCAACTGGTCATTTCAGTTCCTGGGGGTACCACACGGCGACAGCTGTAGTCCACTGATTCTCGGTGAGCCTAGCTATATTCCCGGCCCATCGCATTTTCTGTAACGGCTTTCAACAATGATGTCCTGCACTCCATTCTGCTGTCTGATCACTTCACTGGGGACTCATCTGTGGATTGAAATCCCCAGAATTCTTCTTTCCATCGCCCTCTCCATGACAGACAGTTGTTGCTCCTCTATCTTAGTCAGTGCCCATTTTTCACTGCCATACAACATTGCTGGCAGTACTGTTGAGTTGAAGAGATTGGCACATGTTGCCTTGTTGATTTTTCCTTGGAGGACATCCTTGATAGGATTGAATGCGTGCCAATCAGCTTTCTTTCTTCACGAGAGTTCGCCTTCCTGATCGTGGCGCATGTTAATTTCTTGGCCCAAATAGACGTATTATTCAACTTATTTGTTCTCCCTTGACGATTATTTGGGCTTTTGGCAACGCATCAGACTGCATAAATTTCATTTTAGAGTGGTTCATTTTCAGCATGACATGGTTGCTTTTTGTGTCGAGTTCTCGCAGCATTTTCTGTACTTTGATAGTGTTTTCTGCAATCAACACGATATTGTCCGTGAATCTGAGGTGGTTTAAATGCTCATCGTTGATGCTGATTCCACCCTTCCAGTTCATCCACCTCATCCACCTCATTACCATTTCAAGGCAGGCTGTGAAGAGTTTGTGAAACTGTGTCTCCTTGCTCCTTTTTGACTGGGATGTGAAGGGGAGTGTCGAACAGAGTTATATCCATAGCACAGTCAGAGTTTGCTTCCTTTAGTAGTTTGAGTCGATGCCCTGCTCTGCAAGAACTTTCAGCACTGCATTGATCTCTATGCTGTTGAATGCTTTTTCATAATCGATGAAGGCAATGCATAAAAGGAACTGGTCTTCCCTTGAGCACTCCAATAGCTGGTTTATAGTAAAGATATGGTCCAATGTATTGAAATTCCTCTGAAAACCTGCCTGCCCTCTCAGCTGCTGCTCAGACTCGTCATTTGGTTATTATTTTGGTAGCTAGCTTGTAGACATGTGAGAGCAGGCATATTGGAGGATAGTTCTTTAGATCTTCACAATTGCCTTTCTTGTACAGCAAAATGGGGTTTGACTCCTTCCAAATGAATGGTATCTTCTGCATTTCCAAGTAACGGCTAAATCTCTGAGCAAGGGTTTTCCAGAGGTCATGGCCTCCAGCTTTTACCATTTTGGTTGTCAGTCCACCTTTTCCTGGAGCTTCCCCTTCCTTCATTTGGTAAATTGCATGTCGAACTTTGCTGATGAGGACCGGGAGTGCGCGCTTGTTGGTCTGTTGAAGTGTTGGTAATGGAACATTTATTAGAGATGTGAACAGTTTGGTGTAGAAATCTTTGCAGATCACTTCCACCCCTGTTCTGTCAGTTACTGCTTTTCCATCCCTGTTCTTCAGCACTGTTATTGTCTACCTGTACAGTGTCAATTCCCGTTTGCATTTTTTGAGGCTTCTGTGATCTTCAGCCGTCATTAAGAGCCTTTCATTTCGGTACTTCTCTAAGTCCTCCTTTAGTCTTATCGGCTTGCAGAGAAGGAGTACTCGAGTTTGTCACCATCGTTTCGCTTCATATTCCTCCGCTTCTCTAGCAAATTCCTCGTTTCCTCCAAGATTCTTCCCTTCACTCTTTTCAGTCTCTCTTTCTTGGCTAATTTCACACATTGCTGATAAGTTGAGGCAAAGTTTTCACAGTCCTCGTCAGTTATCTATGAGATTCCAGTCTTCCTTGGAAATGTTGGCGTTCAGGATTGCCTTGTCGAACATTTTTGGCCACTGTCTCTGATTTGCCATCTGTAGCGCTATCTTCTCCATCTTTACGTTGAAGTTAATCTTTGCTCTGAGCAAGTAATGGTCACTACCAGTGTTGAATGATGGCACGACTGAGATGTCTTGTACAATGCACCACTTGTCAATCAGAATATAGTCATTCATCTTCTCTTGGCCTTTTTCTTAAGCCACATGTTACCAATGACCATTTCTTTTGTCTCTGCCAGAGTTGCAAGTCACTCTCCTTGTGAATTCCATTTGCCAATGCCATACCTTCCAATGAACTTTTTGCCTTCTTTCCCTCTTCCAACTTTGGTGTTGAAGTCTCCCATCACAATCATATATGTGGATTTTTGAGCAAGGGTTTTCTCAAGTTCCTAACAGAATTCTTCCACATCATCATGTTCACTTGTGCTTGTGGGAGCGTAGATCTTGATAATCTTGAGGATGCTATTCTTGTTCAGTTGGAGGTACAGCACTCCAATGCATGATGACTTGAACTTGCAGGAGATGATTTTTTAAGACCATTCCTTGTTGAAGATAAAAATGATTCCTCCAACAGTTCACACCTTCTCCTTTTCCCAACATGATGGTGCTTCCATCTTTCCACTTCACTTCCACCTCCTTTGTCGTGTTTCAGAGAGACCAAGGACTATCCTTGCCTTCTCCTCCATTATATGGTTGATTGAATTGTCCCTCAGTGTCCTGTAGTTGTAGGTACACACTGAGAGAGCAGTTCTTTTTCTGGCCCCCGAGATTCCTAACAGCCTCTCGTCAATCAAACTCTGCACTGTTGCTGCAGAATGGATCAAGGGACACACAAGGAACTGGACCTATTTATTCACGTTGTTTTAGCCATTTCTTCAGCCACACCCTGGTTATGTTGTCAGTGGCAGGTTTACCTCCTCAATTTAGCTAGTACCCAACCTCAAGAATGAGGACAACTGTCGCCTCCCTGGCACCTTAATAGCACGGTAAGACCTACTGGAGAATACATTCCGCTATCATCACTGTCAGACAAGCCAGGGTCACCGCTACACTGCTTTGAGGCAGGATTATTCAAAGTTAAAAATATACTTTTTTGTCACAAGATGGTGGCAAGTACAGAAGTCACATGGTATGAGTCACATGATAGCTTCTTGGAGCCTGTTTTCTTGAATTTTCCCAGTGTAATGTGGTAGATCAGCATTTCTATTTGCTGTTGGGCTCTCTCAGGGGGAGAATGTTGAGCTGAGGTCTGCAAGTCCATTTAACAAAAAAACAATACCACTTTCACCAGAGGGCCCATTTATGACCCTTAGCAAATGCTCAACTGTCCACAGAAAACAAGTCCTGTTCTCAAACAGAAATCCACTTCCGAGTATTTTTTCCACTATTTGCTCACCTGCTGTTACAGAGAGGCATCAATTACCTCCACAGTTAAGTTTGAAACTGGCTTCCTGTTATAATTCTCTCTGGGATGGTCACTGCCTCATGTCTGACTGTACAAAGCCTGCTTTCACTCATCACTGACACTCACACAGGCTAACAGACTCAACCAGCCAAACCCACTTTCCTTCCAAAACAACTTGATGCCCCTGCTGCAGCTACATCACAAGTGCATGCACCTCTTGGTGTTAGCCTGCAGCTATCTAGCCACTCTTCTGTGTGTGACAGACTCTCAGACATCTCTCTGTGGCTTGTGCAGATGTTCTCCTACTGAATTGTGGATCCTACATAAAATTCCTGATAGAACAGGACTCACCTCTATTGCATTTTTGACATATTAGATTTTAGCCACAACCATGATGAAATGCTTTCCATAGAATCTGATCTTTGCCTACCCAGGAGTGCAGGGGAAGGAAAGCATCTGCCTTCTATTCTCCTCCTTACACATCTCTTTTAAAAAGCGTTATTAAAAACCACACACAATGAAACTTATTCTAACTGAAAAGGAATCTTATAAAACAGAAGTGTTGGTAAATGTGTCATATGTACATTTAAAAAGAAATGTGCCTTCTTCCTTCCTGGCCCTGTCTAGACTAGATCATGTCTGGAAATGTGTTAGCCGATACATTTTTAAACATTACTTTGGAGTACTGTAGTAATAGCTTAACACTCTTAAAATGAATTAGCTGGACACATGCTAGCTAACATATCTTAAAAAGATGTTACACGTTGTCCATGTATGTTGCAAAGTTGTGTTTTGAAAGGCATTAGTTAAAACATTTTCAAAATATGGCCTATTTTCCCAGCCTAGATGGGGCCTTTTTGTCCTCTGCAAATTCAACTTCTCTCACCTAAATTCAACCTGCAAATAAGAATTGTCAAGACAGCCATTAATTCTTTTTCTGGTTTCAATCAAAAGCCAAATGATCCCATGTGCCATTCACAGTGCTTAATAAATATTGCTGGGTTTTCCTGCTCTGCATTAGGTTGACCCCAAAACTCTAACTGAAATTCACAGGGTGCTAAGGCACCAGAATCAGAAATAGCAAAATAAGCTGGAGCTTGTGTGAATTAAAATTCACAAAGCTTTCCCAGTTCTAGCTTTGAATCACAGGTAGCATACGTGATGTTGCAGAACAGGCTTATTTAGCTAGTTAAGTCTTCAAGGAAAAATAAAGATGTTAAACATTTCAGAGAAAAGAAATATTTACTGAAAATTATTATAATTCTTTAGGACCCTACAATGCAAACAGTTATGCATGTGCTTAACTTTAAGCTCATGGGTAGTCCCATTCACTTCAATGGAAGTACTCATATGCTTAAAGCTAGGCACATATGCCTAAGTGTTTTTCAGGACTGAGCCCGAGATCTTATGCACATGGATTAAATCCATACCTTCCAACTGTAGTTTGAGTTCATTTCATAATAGGACCCTTGGGAAAACAAACTCAGAAATAATAGATGTCCTGGAAAAATATTTTGAGTGCATAAATAACTTGATAGGGGATATTTTTAAACTTTGGAAAAAACTTTGTCCTTGAGGCAGGTTTAAAGATTATGTAAAAGAAACATGAAGCTTGATTTAAACTTTGGTATATATTGCTTGAGGGAAGAAAGGGTGCTGTTTTCTTTCTACAAATGTGGTTTCACTGAATTCTCTCTTTCACTGCCATCCCAATTCAAGTTTGGAGAGGCTCATTTTGCTATGAAAAGAAAGAGGACATTTCATGTCAAAGGTGGATTCTAGTGCTCTGTAAAACAGCATCTGATCCATTCCTCATATTTGACATTTACGTGTGTTTACTTTATATGGATAAAAGAAGCAGCTTCGTGCTGTCAAAAGAGGAGTGCACTGAGCACAACACGCCTGATTCACCATTGTCCTGCATCTTGAGCAAGAGCAACATGAGGGCCCTGTAGGTGTAACACTATTAGATCAGAAAAGTAATGTTTTACACCCACTTTTCACTTTGTAAATAATGGCATAAGGTGCAGGGCAATGGTGAATCAGGCTGGAATGGAGAACCATAGTGGGCAAGACAGTACTAGAAAAACTGCAATGAGTGGAGAAGAGCAAGGGGCCCATGTTCTACTCTCCGTTGCACCGGTGTATGTGAGAACAGGATTTGGCCCACAGCTTATAGTGCAGATCTGGACGGTGAGGGAGATGCTTGAGAAAGAGAGAGACAATTGAAGACCTGTAAGCACTGAGAAATTACAAGGCCTTCTCTCATAGTACAAAGAATTATGGTCCAGATGAGAGACAGAAAGTGAAGGGGTAGGGCTCTAGAAGTATTTGAGAAGAAAGGATGTGGTACTAGGACAATCATCCATTTTATAAATTTCTGATTCAAAGTAACATTTTCTAGAACTTTTCCACACAGCATTGTAACTTTGAACAGTTCCAGAGAACTTTAAAACTCAGAGGCTTTATAATATTTTCCCAACCAGGAGGAGATACTCTTTGTGGAAGAGTCCTATAGAATTTAAAAGGAATGAAATCAATAGGTTCACCAAAGCCATTCAGAAAATCTGTAGAATTTCCACAGAGGAGGAGATATTTTGTATAGGTTTATTTAAGCTATCCTATATGGAATGCTATAGCAAGGACAAAATGCTCTATTCAGTTCTACAGAAAGGTCTGCCAAGTTCTCGAGGATGCTGCCCAAGCAATATATTAAAAATAGTAGAGAACCTTTAATATGGATAAAATCTGGAGTGTCTACAGTATCTAAGACAACTTAGTACAGGGGATCTCTGTAAAGGTCAGGAAAAGATTGAGGACCAGAGCCTCATACCCACACTGCAAGGATGGTTTAAAGCCACCATAGGCCCCCACCCACTCTCAGAGGCACAGCACAATCTCAACCTGAATCTCCCCTCCCCAGGTGCAGAGCATCAGCACAGCACTCTATGGGCTATAGCAGTAGCCAATGCTACTGTGTTTCATCATCAGCCACTTGAGATACAGGACAGTTGGGCCACAGATCCACACAAACAGACCTACTGGACATATTCGTGCCCCTCTTCCAACATCCTCCCCCAACCTCCACTCTACAGGGAATGATTCCACCTGTGGAGCTTTTCCACTGCTGAACTAATAGGGACAAGCTATCAGCAGAAACATGGTCATTACAACTGTGAGTCTTTCCATGCCAGTGCGGGAAGGAGGGTTTCACAGTTTGGATTTACAATAATTGAGGCAAGGTCCAAAATATTATTAAATAGACATGTTCATTTTACTAATATCCTTGTGATGATAAAATACAGTGCATGACCTTAATAGGCGCTATATTTAGAATAGAGATTTATATGTATCTGAACGTATACATACTTTGTAGTTCAAGCTAATTTATAGTCTACTTTCCTGTAGATGATATGCAAAAGAAGTGCTGTCCTTTCCATTAAGGCTTTCATATCTTTCACATATAAAATAATTTGGTCCAACTCACAAGCCTTAAGATGGCGTTGGTTAGTAACAAATGGCCAAAAACATTTCCAGTGTAATCACTGTGAAAGTAAAGGAGCTACTTGAGAGATATAGTTAGCCCCCCATCTTTGTTTCAACATTCTACTGTAACAATACCCTTGTGACTTAGGGAACTATTCTATTCCCATTTATCAAGCTGTAAAATAGGGAATAGAGATGTTAAATAACAGATTCACATTGAGTAGTACCGTACTCGCAGAGTAAGGTACTATTTAGCATGCAGGTGGCAGAATCAGA
Organism: Lepidochelys kempii; assembly: GCF_965140285.1. Taxonomy (NCBI): domain Eukaryota; kingdom Metazoa; phylum Chordata; order Testudines; family Cheloniidae; genus Lepidochelys; species Lepidochelys kempii. The sequence continues at coordinate 147,262,963 of NC_136382.1, read as the reverse complement.
TCCTAAGTGATTTGCACTAGGTTACACAGGAAGTTTGTGGTCTAGTCACAAGTGGATAACAGATCTGACTCCAAGTCTTGTGCTTCAACCACAAAACCATCCTCCTCTTTAATCTGAATGGCATGAATTATGCCTGGTAATATGTGATGCTTAGGAAAACTATGTTGTAGATGAAGATCAAAAGCTTAAAAAGGCAAAGAATATTTTCTTTGCATATTGAAAATGAATAGTTAAGTTAGCCTCAAGGACAGTTGGGTCATCAACTGCAAAGGCAACAAAGGCCACCACATACAGGAAGCAGAAATGGAATCCATAATCAGGTCCTTGAAAAACAAGGTGCCCGATCTATCACCTGCAGTGTTAAAACATGGTGGAAGAGACATAGTCATGCTCCGCTGAAACTATTTAACCTCATTGGGATGAAAGGTGACATCCCTGAAGACTGGGAACACTCAATCATTGTATCACTTTAAGAAAGGTGACCCAAAAGACTGCAGCAACTACAGAGGAACAACTCTTAAGTATTTTCTAAGCAAGGTATTATGTAGAGGGATTCTCGGCCGAATGAAAAGAAGAGCACAGGAAATCCTTTCTGAGTCACAAGCTGGCTTTAGATCTGGATGTTCCAGCATAGATCAGATTTGTTTTTCATCAAATCTTTCAGAGCCAGAGTTCAACGAACCCCTGTATATCACATTTATTAACCTGAGGAGAGTATTCAATTCCCTTAACAGAAAGGCTTTGTGGAAAGTATTCACAAAAAGTTTAATATAACAAAAGCGTTCAAACAAAAAGTACACATGTAGCAGCAAGTTGATTCAAATACTAAAGACTCTCTAGAGCATAGCTTGACATGCATTATGCATGCAGTGGAAAGTTGACCGAGTGGTTTGAAGAGAAAATTGGAGTCAAACAGGAATGCATACTCAGTCCAATACTTTTTGCACATCTTGTCCAACTCCCTTTGTAACCCTGGTAGCGACTGCAGGATATATTTACTTTCTCCAGACCATTCATGATTTTATGACTTCTATCATATCCCGTGTTCCTTACTCATCTCTTGTCTAAGCTGAACAGTGCCAGTCTTTTTAATCTCTCCTAATACAGAAGCTTTTTCATACTCCTGATAATTTGTTGCCCTTCTCTGTACTTATTTTAATATATATTTTTTGACTTAGGGCAACCAGAACTGCATGCAGTGTTCAAGGTGTGGACATACCATGAATTTATATAAAGGTATTATGATATTTTCTGTCTGATTGTCTATCCCTTTCCCAGTGGTTCCTAACATAGTTAGCTTTTTTGACTGCTGCTGCATATTGGGCAGATGTTTTTAGAGAAATACTCATGATGACTCAGAACTCTTTCTTGAGTGGTAACAGCTAATTTAGACCCTGCCATTTTGTATATATAGTTGAGATGATGTTTTCCAATGTGTATAACTTTGCATTTATCAACACTGTAACTGGGCAACAAAGTGGCAGATGAAATTCAAAGGGATCTTACAAAACTGAGTAATTCTTTGCAGGCAGTTTTCGACCTAACTAGCTTGAGTAATTTTGTAGCATCTGCTAACCTTGACACCTCATTGTTCACCCACTTTTCTGGATGATTTCTGAATATATTGAACAGCACAGGTTCCAGCACAAATCCTTCAGGGACCCCACTATTTTGCGCTCTCTACTGTGAAAACTGACCATTTATTCCTACCCTTTGTTTCTCATTTTTTAACCAGTTACTGATCCATGAGAGGACCTTCCCTCTTATCCTGTGACTGCTTACTTTGCTTAAGAGCCTTCGGTGAGGGACCCTATCACAGGCTTTCTGAAAGTTCATGTACACTATAGTCACTGGATCACCCTTTGTATGTTGTCTCTTCAAATAATTCTAATAGATTGGTGAGGCATGATTTCCCTTTACATAAGCTGTGTTGACTCTTCCCCATCATACGGTGTTCAATGTGTCTGATAATTCTGTTTCTTACTATAGTTTCAACCAATTTTTCTGCTAATGAAGTTAGGCTTACTGGCCTTTTGTTGCCAAGATCACCTCAGGAGACTTTAAAAAAAAAAAGGGGGGGGGGGAGTATTACATTAGCTATCTGCCAGTCAGCCCTTCATTCCTGTTTCCTTAGAGAATCCCAAGGCAGGACAGAATGTTCTCCACCTTAAATTATACATTTTTGCTCCTGAGTCTTGTATCACAGTGGATTTTTCCACTAGAAAAGTGGATATTTCTCTTACTTTGGGCCCCAATTTGTTCTCATTGAAGGCAGCATCTATTGGCTTCAGTGGCAGCAGCATCAGACCCATTATATGATTATGAATGTATGAGGAGTATATTCTCAGCAGGCATAAGGACTACTCTCTTTATGTTCGGGTATAATTTGTTCCTACATTTGTGTGCTCACAGAATGAATCTAACTAACCGCCCCTTGCCATCTGAAGTCAGGTGGTATAACAAAACTACTCAGGTTTGTGCCTGCATTAGAGTTGTGTATCCAAAAATGCAGATACAGATTTTGTGGGTACAAGTTGTGCCTGCAAAAGCAAGAACTCCCATCAGAAAATTTACTCCAAAGTCTCCAAACTAGAAGTCTTGACTCAATCATAAAATTTTGTCTGCAGAAAGGCTGCAGAATTAGGCCTATTGTGTACTAGAGCTCACCGGTTACTGAAGTAACACAAGCCACTTTATTATAAACCTAGCCGAGAGTCTTTGTGTTAGGGGGAAAAAAATTACAAAGACCATGAGAAGGTCACTAATAAACTCACTACATCTGAAAGGTATGTGATAGGTCTCAAATATTTGTCCCTGCTGTTGCTCTATCACTCATGGTAATTTGAAATTTCACACATAAGCAGGCCTGTGGCAAGAGAGCAGGTTCCTCCACCCAACTGCTAGGGGCTATTCTCTGAGGGTGCCCCAGGTAGCCAAGGCTTCCTCATTCTTAGGAGGACTGTGTATTCCTGAAACATCTGTATTTCCAGAGAATCCCTATTGGCTTTATGAATATTTTTTAAAGCTGTTTTTTGTTACCCCTGCAGTCTTAAGCAACCAGAAGGAACTGGTTGGCAGCACTTGTGAAACTGACAAAAGGCTGACTGAGTGCTGGCATGCTTCAGGGCTTCCTAGTGCCAAGTCTGTAACGCTGCACTCCCCATCCTCCTCTTCCCAGTCTCCTCATGAGATTTCCTATTAAAACACCCTGCTCCCCTAGCATGAGTCCCAGCTTCTCTCCTTTGCTTTTGGTCCCCTACCCTCAAACAGCTGTCCTAGTTTATACACACACAGAAAATCTGGTCTCTCTATTGAGGTTCCCTCTTCTTTTTGGCTCTCTCACCCACAGCATGCTTCTTAATGTAGCACCTTAGGGCAGCCAGTGGGGAGGAGCTACAGACAATGGAGAGGAGGTGTCACCCAGCACCAGCTGCCTCACACTTGCCCATTTTCCTCCTGCCCCTAAGCAGCAACACGACCTACCCCAGAGAGAGGATTGCATAGGTGTGTGCAGGAGAGAAAGGACTTGATGGGAGTAACTTTTGAGAGAGAAATAGGGTCTGTGCCCAGCAAATTGTGGGGAGAGAGGGAAAAATGGAGGGGAGGGAAAGAACTAAAAGGCTCAGAGACTGAACAAGAGTGAGGAAGGAGCAGTGGAAACAGGGCCGGCCCTAGCTATTTTGGTGCCCTATGCAGCCCCTCCTCCCCCTCCCCCCCCGCAGGGGGGCAGTGTGGGACCCCAGGCCTCCACAGGGGGGAACGGGGGCTGGTGCTGACCCCAGACCTCTGCTGGGGGGCTGTGTGGGGCCCCACCCCGGGCCTCCGCGGGCGGGGGGGCGGGTCTGGCCACTTCCTGCGGGAAGTGGAGCAACCCAGCCCCAGCCTGCTCCACTCCCCTGGCTCCCAGCTGTGTGGCTGGTGAGTGCTGGGGGGCAGTTCCCCCCTCCCTTCAACCCTGGGAGCCAGGGGAGCAGAGCAGGCTGGGGCTGGGTCACTCCATTTACCACGCGGTCAGTGCAGGGTCGGGCCAGGCTGCAATCTCAGGGGAGTGGGGGCGGAGGCCTGGGGAAGAGCCTGAGCAGGGGCAGGAGCAGCACGCTTTGCTTTGCGTATGAGTAAGGACGGCCCTGAGTGGAAACAGTGCAGCAGAAAGAAGCCAGTGATGGAAAAAGAAAAATAATGGTGGGGAATGAAGGAGATGGGGAATGCAAGTAGACAGATTAGGTAGATTCCACATGGTCATCGAAATATACCCTGAGATGCCAGTGACACTAAAGGCACCCAATCTAGAATACACTGTTTAACTCTGAATCAAGCAAGGCCTTTGCCAGTCAGACACAATAGGTCCTCAATTTTCTCCCCCTTCACTGACAGATGATATATGAGAATTTCATAGAAGTACATTAGAAAAAACCTGGACAAGATTAACACATACCAGAGCCTGAAGTAATAGGTACAGTTATCTTGCTGGAAAAGAAAAAAAACCCCAATTATCTGAATAAAACCAGAACCAGATATCAAACTATCAATTTTGATTGAAGCAAGTTAGCAATTCAGTGCTCGCTAACTTGATTAAGCTGTCTAAACATTGCATGCAGTGTAAAGTTTTATATTTATGTGAATCTATAACAAATAAGAGTGTGTGTGTCAGATTTAGGCCACTTCTTTCACATATGCAAATTAAGAGGTGGCCAAGCAGGGCACATTTTTTGTGCCTGTGCTTGGCTTTCCATTACCTCCACATCCAACAAGTGCTCCACTGAAGAATCTCTAGAGTGGACATTCTGGGGTGGGGTATGGAGGCAAAAAGAATGGTCTATTTTATTACATACCATTCTGATGCTCTGTATGCTTTTCTCAGCTGGATTTCTTATACACCTGACATATGTAATCTGTGGAGAGGACTGTGCAAGTGTTGTGGAGGCACTTCAGGACTAATTAGAATGTATTCATGCTTGTGCATCATTTGCACCCATTTCCAGGAAGAAAAATGGGAAGGGCCTGTTGGGCCTAATGACTATGAGGATTGAATAATGTTTTCACAGGACTTCCGTATCCTCGCCTACACTACCTCCGACATTGTGTTTTATTATTAATTAAGGCTACCATACCTGTAGGCACATCATCCCTCAAAACAAACACAGAAGCAAGATAAATGAAATCACACTTCAAATTTATGTCTCGCATTTTTACCTAGCGAACCCAAATGTGAGTTTGCACTTAAGTAACGCTGTAGTATAATATAGGCAAGGAAAAATTAGTCCCTGTATATGCCTAGATAGATGTCATTCTGGCATTTAGTAGGAACAGTTAATGTGCTGCAACTGGCCAGGGAAGAAGTCTCCTACTGCAGATACAGTATTGATCTGTTTACTCGCCCTAGTGAGGAGGGCATGTCCTAGGCAGGAAGATGGACTGGGTGCTATGAGGATTCTGGGTTGTGCAGGAGACAATAGGCAGCTTAGGATGCACTATCATAAATTGCAGCTGCCAGGGTAATTTTGAGGATATAGCTGAATTTTCAGCCTTCAGAATAGCGCACAATCCGGGAGGTTCTAGGGTGGCATAGAACTCTTTGTCCCCCTTTTTCCTGGTCTGTGCTGCACCAGACCTGCTTTCTTCCATCACTGGTCTCCATCCAGACCTGGCCTTTCACGCAGAAGGAACTGCTTCCAAAATAGCCCAAATTGTTCTAGTTTCAGAGAAGCTACTTTGCACAAGCAGTCCCTCAAGCCTCTCCTAATAGACTTGGAGAATCATCGCATTTCAGTATAAACAACATCTTTAGGCAATTCTCTAGCCACCATACATGCTGCGTGTAAGGGCTCGAAAATATTTTCATACCCAGCCTCATGTTTTGGAAAAGCTCTTCCACGAACATTAAGCCATGGTCTCAATTCAGTAACCTGGTAGTTATGGCTCTGAAGTACAGCCCTGCTTATTGTCACAGTGCTTTTCAGAAGTCATCCAGGGATTTGTAAGATAGTATATTTTCACTGTAAGCGCCTTAATCACCTCAGTAACCATTGGCCATAAAACAGAAGCTGTTTCCAATGTTTGCAAGGATATTAAAGCAGATACCTTTCCTAATCTGCTCTACACACACAGTCCATACATCATGCCACTTCCAAACCTCCCCCTTCCAGGTGTTTGACTTTAATAAAATAATAATAACCCCCCACAAGATAACAACAAACTTCTTCTCATACTATCTACCTAGGCTGACTGCTCCTAGGGTTCCTCCCCCAGCACTGTGAGGCCACACTCAGTGCTCACTCCCCAAAGAGCCATTCCAACTTCCCTTATAGCGTGTCTCTGAAAGTCAGCAACTCACACTTACCCCTTTCACAGCAGAATAGACACCTGCTAACAGGATCGGGTGTTTCAGGAAAACTATCAGCCTGTTAGAGGTTTATTATCCCTCTCTTAAACCCTGACAGCAACATCCACAGGCTTAAAAATATATATATATTTTTTCCATTCTGCTTCCTTAGTGGCCTCATTTGGCAGGTTCCCAGTGGCTCAGCCCTCAAGCTGGGTGTCCCAGTCAAAATGAACCCCTTCTAGGGTAAAGAAAGAGTCCAGCAAAAACATTCTATCTACCCTCACCATGGTCTTCAGCCTAGGCTCTGGGCCCTTTAAATTCACCCCTTCACTTGAGCTTCCTAAGAAGTCTTGTCCCCCTTCTCAGGGTTACACCACTTCACCAGTGATCAAACCCAGGCCCACCCACTATTCTGGGTTCTATCCCAGAGACCCTATAAACAGCAGCCACAGACTGCTCACTTCAGTTCATTGCTGCTACTTCCTGGGCCTCTTCCTATCTGGCCACTTTATCTTCACCCCTTCCATTATGACGACAATTCCTAAATCCTCTCTCTCCCAGCTTAAACAAACACAGCCAGTGGCTCCTGTGGCAGAAAGGCACTTACCCCAGTCCCATCCAAGAACTAAGCAGCTAAACCCCTGCAGCTCCTTTTATCTGAGGGTGCTGAGCTCTGATTGGATTCTCCCATGCAGCCTCTCTAGGCAGGCCTGGAGAACCCACCTTTGCTGCTCCTTTCCTAGGACATGGTGTAGTAGGACTGTGGGGCCACCAGCAGCCTGATAACAAAAAACACCTTTTTCTTTACTCTGATGCATAGGAGTAAAATAAATATAACTGTAAATTTAAGTGCATCAGTCTAAATTGTATGTGGACCTATTCAATCACAGCAGTGTTTACATGTAACTAAGGTGACCTTGATGACAACAGCTTTTTTCCCCTTTTCTTCTTACTCTTGTTTTTAATGTAAATAGCACATTTGCTATGTCAACATAGGTTAGGCAGACACTCTATAAGCTGTTACCTGCCCTATATCTTCTAGTTCACTCTGTGGAATAGTTTCTCATAGATACAACCATAGGTGAGGATCAGGCTTCTTAGCCTGTCATACAACACCACAGAAATGTTAGGCCTGTGTGGAGAGACTGAGTCTGTACAAGCAATGCAGTTAGAACACTTGTTTCCAGCAGACTAAGAGGATGTGTCTACAGTATAGAAATTGCCATTTTTGACACAGAGAGTCAAACATACCAGAGCCCATTCATCCCACAAGATACTGTTGAAAACATTTGTCCTGCTCTTATGAACAGGGTCAGCTGAGTTCAGTACCCATAATAGCAAAGCATGCTAGGTTTCTGGCACGCTTTACTACAACAGGTATTGAACTCAGCTGACCCTGTTCACACTAGCAGGACAACTGTTTTCCACAATAACATGCGAATGGAGGGAGGAGAGATGGCAGGAGGACTACCCAGTTTCACATCTGGTGTCCCATACAGTAGTTGCTGTACTTCTGAGAGAGCCAGATTGTGACCTCAGATGTATATAGTTTAAGGATGGAAGGCAATTCTAATAAGATGAGAACCAGCTCCACCCTCTGCCCATGTCTAAACCAAATCTGAATGTGCAAAGGTCTCTGATGGAGTCCTTTAAGGAGCACCTCCAACCAGGACCCCTGCTTTTATTCCCCGTACCCATCTGCATATCCATGGCTAGCCTCCTGCTCAAACCACTCCACCGGCATTTGTTTTTCCTCCTCATCCACAAACATCCCCCACCATGCCAAAGGTCTTTGGCACCCCCACCCTGAATAGTTCAGCATCATCCAGGAAGTCATTCAACACTGTTTTGTGCAAGATTTGAGTCTTGGGCATTCCCATTAGATTCACCCTAGCCCCTTTAGTTACTCATTATTTCATCCCAGCCCCTCCAGCGTATGTAAGTCAACCTGACCCATTTTATAGTGTACATAGTGTGCTCTGTAATAATCATGCAGTGAGTAATAAGATACTATATATGTTTTCCTTGTGATTATGCCCACATTCTTGTAGAATTTTTTTGGATCCTAGATAATACCCATTTTCCACCCCTTCAAGAAAAGCCATCATTCTGTCTTACTTCCTCTCAACAGGGGTGAATGAAAGTGTTGTTCACTAGTCTTTGGCCTTTCATTTTCTTCTGTGATTTTCAACCAAGGTGGGTCAGGGATCCAAATATTTGCCTTTTCCATTTATGAAGTGCCTCATCTAAAATTATTGGAAGAGAGATTATATTTCATTTATGGTCTCTGCCTATATAATCATGAATGTTTTTAAAAAAATTATTTGTCAAGTTTTAAAATATATCCTGAACAAACAACTATGAAATTAAAATAAAAGAATACAAACAAAATAGAGTTAATAACTGTTCATGTATAGAAAAGATCAAAAACTTTAACAAAACACCACAAATGCTTGCTAGGTATTAAAGGGCCACAGACTTTCCAGTGTCAAAACATATAAAATTAGACACAGTTAAAATAATGAATAATGCCCAGGTTCAGAGATAATATGGACATTTCTTATTCTCCCTGAACCTAGCTAGTCATTATGAGATACTTTTAATTATTTTGATTAATTCCTTTATTCCCACTGTGGTTGGTACCTTCAAACTGACTCCTTCAGAAGCCAGGGCTAGCATGAGAGGGATTTTTTTTATTACAGACAGTGGGCTCAGGTTGGCAAAATATTTGCCCTTTCTTACTTTTCCAGTGCATGTTGCAAGAAAAATGAAGGCTTTTGTTACTCTGTCTCTGTCAAAGGCACTAAGGGACAAAAGAATGGTCTTGTGGTTAACACACTGGACTCAGACTCAGGAAATCTGTTCCCAGCTCTGCCTCAGAGTTCTTTTGTGACCTTGACTGAGGGCAAGTCTACACTACAAAAGTAAGTCAACATCATTTACAACCATGTACAGCCGCCACAATAAATAAATCACTTTTGCATGTCCACACTACGGTCTTTGTGTCAGCAGTGCACGTCCTCACTAGCAGCGCTTACATCAATGCAGAGAGCAGTGCACTGTGAGCAGCTATCCCGCTGTGCAACGCATCACCATCTGGCACAGGGTGTTTTGGGAAGGGTTTGAAAAGCTTCATTCAGGCAAATGAGTCATCAGGGGTGACTGGGAACATGGTTTCAATGTCCCATGATGCAGTTTATCCATCCCATAATATTATCTGCAGCTCATAATGTTTCGCGCCTCTTTTCAAAAGCCCCGCAAACCTGCACATCCGCCACCTCTGCGAGAAGCATGGATTTTGTGCTGCTCTTCAGTATCGTGCTGACTGTTACAAACACAATATGCCTGGTCCTTCAGAGCTGCCAGAGGAGCCATGAGGGATATGACGATGCCTTGCAGGCTGCCTTGCATAGACATAGAAAGATACAATTCAAGGTTGTTGTTGGCATTAACGGAATAGTTACAGACAGTTGATTGCTGGTTCTGGGCCTGAGAAACAAGCACAAACTGATGGGATTGCATCATTATGCAAGCATAGGATAATGAGTAGTGGCTGCAGAACTTTTGGATGCACAAGGTCACATTTATGGAACTGTGTGGAGCTTACCCCAGCCCTCTGGTGCAGCAACACCAAAATAAGAGCTACACTAACAGTGGAGAAACAAGTGGTGATCACTGTGTGGAAGCTGGCCATGCCAGAGTGCTACCGATCAGCTGGGAATCAATCTGGAGTTGAGAAATCCACTGTGGGGGTTGCTATGATGCAAGTGTGCATTAACTGCATCCTGCTACAAAGGACTGTGACTCTTGACAACCATTCTGAATGGTTTTGCAGCAATGGGGTTCCTGAACTGTGGTGGGGTAATAGATGGCAAACATATCCCTATTTTGGCACCAGACCACCTTGCCGAGGAGTATATCAACAGAAAGGGCTACTTTTTTATAGTATTGCAAGTGCTGGTGGATCACTGGGGACATTTTACTGACATCAACAGCGGTGGAGAGTTATATCTCCAAGTGATGCCTTAGCACCAGCAATATTCAGAGCACAGGGGCCCAGCTCCACCAATATTTGGGATTGGGTGTTCCCCTCCCCTGGCCCCACCTGCTGCCCGCCGTGCCTCCCCCGACCCCCTCTTGCTGCTCCCGGCCCCCCGCGCACTTCCCTGGGCCCTGGACCAGAGCGTCCCTGCCTCTGCCTCTTCCGCGCAGCTCCACGCTGCCTCCTTGCACCCCTTCCCATCCCCTCCCCATCTCCACTGCCAGGGCACACTGACTCTGAGCCTGCCCTTCCACCTCAGACCCTTTCCTTTTCCAGGGGGACCCTCCACCAGCACCACTCCCCCTGCCCACAGTCACCGCTCCTGCCCCATCCTGAGCAAGGAGGCAGCCTCATCCCTTACCCCCAGTGAGGCTACAGTCAGGGGCAACAACAGGGGAGGAGGCGCACGCAGCACCCCCCGGCACCCACCACGGGGGAGGCAAGGGAGATTCCTGGACCTGAGAGGGGCCCTAGGAGCACATGCAGTGGCAGTGGTGGGGGTGAGTGTGCTGCTGGGGGAGCGGGAAAGGGGGGCTCCTCCCCCAGAGCTCGCTGCTGCCAGCAGGGAAAGGGCTGGGAGGTGTCCTCCTCTCTGGCCCCTGTCCTGGAGCAGCCTGCCTGCACCCTAAACTCATCCCCAGCCCTGCCCCACCCAGAGCCCACACCCCCAGCCAGAGCTTTCACCCCCCCCCACCGCACCCTCAACCCTCTGCCCCAGCTCTGAGCCTCTCCAACACCACAAACCTCTCATCTCCAGCCCCAGCAGGGCCCTCATCCCCCTGCACTCCAACCCCCTGCCCCAGCCCTGAGCTTCTCTAACCCCCCAAACCCCCCAGCCCCAGACAGAGCACTCACTCCCCACACTCCTACTCTCACCCTGAGCCCGTCCCTCACCCCATACACCCCTACTCTTGCCCTGAGCCCTCCCTTACCCCAAACCCCTCATCTGCAGCCACAGCCCTCACCCCTGCACCCGCTCCCATCCCCAAACTCCCTCCCAGAACCTGCAGCCCCTCCCTCTGCACCCCTTCCCATCACCAAACTCCCTCCCAGAGCCTGCATCCTGCACCCCAATCAGCCTAGGGCCTGCACCCCAGACCTCCTCCACCGCCCAAACTCCCTCCCAGAGCCTTGGGCAGGTGGGGGCAGAGATTGGGCGGGGGTGGGTTCTGGGCACCACCAAAATTTCTACAAACCTGCCACCCCTGGACAGCAATGCAGGATGGTCAGGGAGGGTGCATGACATATGCATCTTTTTTAAAAAAAGGCCTGCTTAGAAAGATGCAAGCAAGGACTTTCTTTCCAGATGGGCAGATTACCACTGGGGATATGGAAATGACAATAGTGATCCTTGGAGACCCAGCCTACCCCTTTGTCCTGTGGCTCATGAAGCCATACACTGGCCACCTTGAGAGCACCAAGGAAAATTTAAACTACAGGCTCAGCAGGGGCAGAATGACTATTGAATGTGCTTTTGGCTGTTTGAAAGGGTGCTGGCTGATGCAATTAGACTTGGTGAAAAAAATATCCCCATGGTTATAGCTGCCTGCTGTGCGTTTGATAATATCTGTGAAGCAAAGGTGGGAAAGTTTCCACTGGGGTGGAGCGTGGAGGGGGAACGCCTGGCTGCTGGTTTTAAGGTTGGCATTGGTTTTTAGTATTCCGGTATGAACCTTGTAATGAGTCCTCTGTGCATGGTAATAGAACAGGGCAAATGCACCTATTGCTATTATCTTTGAATGATATCAGCCCCAGCCACCTTATGTTGTCAACTAATACAGATGAATTAATTTTCCATGAATAGACTTTTCATTGTAGCTGACCGAAACGGTATAAGTACAGGGAAAAGAACCTTTGAAGTGGAAAAAACAGTCATTCTCATTTCAAAAACACATTCAGCAGGTCAGTGTATGTGTGACTATGATTTTGTGTACTCTCCCTCAGGGTGGAGTGGTAACAATACTGCAGTGGCCCCAGAACATATGTGGAACGTGGGGATGGCCATATAGGGAGGTCCCGGAATGCAGTTATTGATAGGCTCCAGCGGGAGGTGAACATGGGTGACTTGGACCTGAGGGTCTGTAATAGTCTCCAGCACATTCATCTGGCGCTTGAAAAGCTCTACCATATCCTGCTGTATGTCTCTGTCCTTTTGCTGCACATTACTCCTCTATACATGCTCCCTTTCCATTCTGTCCACAAGGGTGCTCCTCCAAGCCCCCTGAGGAAAAACATACTTTTAATTGTTTTTTATGCCACATTGCATCAATACCATGTCCCAGCAATGCATTGCAACACATTATATGTGAAGGTGAGATATGGTAAGGATGACTTGCCAACAAGAAGAGTTTAGCAAGAGGACATGACCTCCAGTTGCCTTCCACATGAGGACTGCTACCTATGGATCAGGAGGATCCGTCACAGGTTTCAACTGCAGTAATGTGTGTTATGCAGCCATTTGATGAACGATTCTATGAATTGGCAATTCTGTTCTCTACTCTCTGTTCTCTGACTGCTCACCAGGTGGTGCACACAACTACCAAAAGCAGAATCAACTGTGCTGACTTCAACGGAAGAACATAAGAATGGCCAGCTGTAGCTCATGAAAGCTTATGCTCAAATAAATTGGTTAGTCTCTAAGGTGCCACAAGTACTCCTTTTCTTTCATACTGGGAAAGATAAATGGTCCATCTCGACCAATATTCTGTCTTCTGACAGTGGCTGGTACCAGATGCTTCAGCGGAAATGAACAGAACAGGGCAATTTCAAGTGCTCCATCCCCTGTCATCCAGTCTCAGCTTTTGTCAGTCAGAGGTTTAGGGACATCAAGAGTATGGGGTTACATCCCTAACCATCTTGGCTAACAGCCATTAATGAATCTATCCTCCATGAAGTTATCTAATTCTTTTTTTCACCCAATTATACTTTTTGCCTTCACAACATCCCCTGGTAATGAGTTCCACAGGTTGCCTGTGTGTTGTGCAAAGAAGTACTCCCTTATGTTTTCTTTTAAACCCATTGCCTCTTAATTTCATTGGGTGACTCCTGGTTCTTATGTTATAGGAAGGGGGTAAATAACACCTTCTTATTCACTTTCTCCACACCCTTCATGGATTTTATAGACCTCAGTCATATCCCCCCTTATTCATCTCTTTTCTAAGATGAACAGTGCCAGTCTTTTAAATCTCTCCTTGTATGGAAACTGTTCCTTATCCCTAATAATTTTTGTTTCCCTTTACTGTACCTTTTCCAATTCTAATGCCAATCTTTTTTGAGATGGGAAGACCAGAACTGCACACAGTATTCAAGGTGTGAAAATGCCATGGATTAACACAGACACATCAGGACATTTTCTGTCTTATTTTAGCATTTTTGGCTGTTGATGTACATTGAGCAGATGTTTTAAGAGAACTATCCACGATGACTCCAAGATATCTTTCTTGAGTGGTAACAGCTAATTTAGATCCCATCAGTTTGTATGTGTAGTTGGGATTATTTTTTCCAATGTGCTTTACTTTGTACTTGTCAACATTGACTTTCATCTTCCAGTCATCCAGTTTAGTGAGATCCCTTTGCAACTCTTCACCAGTCAGCTTTTGGATTTAATTATCTTGCATAACAGCTCCCACCTACGCCAATAATGAATTTGACACAACATGTATAAAATAAATATGTATTTTCTATAAATGTTAATATTGTTTGAATATTGTGTTATGCTGCCAAAAACAAAAATACATATGCCATACCTGGTACCCTTGTTTTAGGCTATGAGACTTTATTTCACCAGAGCCAGTTGGAAGGGAGAACCATCAATGTGTCTCTCCAGATATAGAATTAATCATAAATGGTTATTTTTAAAGTGAGAGGATATGGAACTAGAGATGGGTTGCCAATGAAATACCCTCTGCCTACTAGTGCTGTGGTGAGGCCTCATCTGGAGTACTGTGTCCAGTTTTGGGCCCCACACTACAAGAAGGATGTGGATAAATTGGAGAGAGTCCAGCGAAGGGCAACAAAAATGATTAGGAGTCTAGAACACATGACTTATGAGGAGAGGCTGAGGGAGCTGGGATTGTTTAGTCTGCAGAAGAGAAGAATGAGGGGGGATTTGATAGCTGCTTTCAACTACCTGAAAGGGGGTTCCAAAGAGGATGGCTCTAGACTGTTCTCAATGGTAGCAGATGACAGAACGAGGAGTAATGGTCTCAAGTTGCAGTGGAGGAGGTTTAGATTGGATATTAGGAAAAACTTTTTCACTATGAGGGTGGTGAAACACTGGAATGCGTTACCTAGGGAGGTGGTAGAATCTCCTTCCTTAGAGGTTTTTAAGGTCAGGCTTGACAAAGCCCTGGCTGGGATGATTTCACTGGGAATTGGTCCTGCTTCGAGCAGGGGGTTGGACTAGATGACCTTCTGGGGTCCCTTCCAACCCTGATATTCTATGATTCTATGAATTGGCAGACTTATCATGTTGTCATTCCTTTGGGTACTGGATATAAAGAATAATATAATTTTGTAAATGGAGTTGCAGTGCCAGAAAATCAATGTTGCTGACACTGTAATGTTCTTCTTCGGGGTGCTATATTCTTGCCAGAAGTGCTTCCTGGAATGACCAAAAGATGTGACTATATTCAGTCCGTGTGAGAATTGGCATTGGCAAAAAAGCAAAATCTTTCTTCTGCTCCTGGGTCTCCTCTAGAATATGAGATGAGTCAACTTTGACTATGTGAAGCCCTAATTACCTTTATCTTGTAACATAACATTCCAAACATTTATAATATTATTATTCAATCACAGGTTTAATACCTAGCTTGGATTATATATTTGGTACAGATTTACATGTAAGGATCAGCACATCAGATATCTCATTCTGTGCTAAATATTTATGTGACTAGAAGATATAGGAGTGTTGGTGAAAAATATCTGGAAGATAAATAGTTGAAGGGAAGCAGTGGGTATTCTAACTAATAAAAAAAGTAATATAAAACTGATATATTTGGCCTAAAAACTGTCATTTCAAATGTATGATATCAGTACTTGCTTTGTCAGAATATAGAAATTTATAGAGGAACAGATTTTATTACAACTTTAATGTGCAGAATTGTTAAGAAAGAAAAAATTAGCAGTCTAGCTTATTTTAACTGATACAAAGCAATAGGACTCCTGGGGCCAGATGCTCAGCTGATGCAAATTGGCAATTTGCACCAGCCAAGGAACTGACACCATATATATAGTGGCTTATTTAAAATGCATTGACTCTAAAAAGTTATCTCGGAAGCGAAGAACCATATTCATCCATGGTGTAACTCCACTGACTTCACTGAAATCAGTATTTGGCCCAAACTCTCCAAACTGTACAGAATTTTCACACAGACACCATGTGAAAGTTGATCTTGAATGTGCTCTAAGCTCACTGTATTCACAGCAAAATCTTCCCCTTCGCTCAGGCTTTCCCTCAATATTATCCTTATTCTCACATTTTTATATTTAAAAAAGTGAAGTCTGCCTCTTGCTTGTAGGTGAGGAAAAAAGAAAAATCACCATTGCTATTTTATACTCCTCCTAAGAGTTCTTTGGTTGTGGTGATGGGAGCCAAAAAAAGAAACCAAGTAAGTACAGCTGAATAGAAGTGTGCAAAGATGTGGGAACTCTTACCTTGCTATAACGTTTTTGCAGAGATCACCCTGAAAGTAAGAAAAGCTGCAGTGTTTGTTCCTGCCTGTTGGACTCCATTTTAGATCATGTGAGGGGGATGGCCTGATGAGCCTTGATACCATCTAATGTTAGAAGTGCAGTATTGCAAGGAAAACAACACTGCAACTTCCCAGGGAAGAGCACAAAATTGCTGTATATTAGGTGGTTTGTATATTCTAGATTTGGTTTCTTTGTTTATATGCGGGGCTTGTTAGTGGTTGGCTCTAGGCTGGAAGTAACAAGATAGAAAAATGTTTTAATAGGGGAAAGAAATATATTGAAAAGGAGGGGAGGGCTAAGAAGGGAAATTCCAGGGAAAGGTATAGGGGACTGATTGACTAAAACAAGAAGGGTTTGAGCCAAGGAACTGTAAAACTGGTCTCCAGCCCAGGAGCCTAGCTCAAATGTCCTTCCTTCTTGTTAGACCTTACCTCAAGGATTTCAATTGAGGACTAGGAGAATCCTTAAGGGCAGATTTTAAGATAGGCTGGTGAGTTCCTATGATTACTGTTACTGGAACACTGTAAGTTGCTATTTACATTTTAATGGGATCTTAAACGAAAAGTGCTGTGACAGGGTTGGGCCAGATGGCTATAGGATAGTAATTTTTTTTTTAAGCAAAAAAGGTGGTTTTTTTTTTTGCATAACACACTTACAAAACAAAACAGCAGCATATGCAATGTGTAACACAGCAACCAATCACAATAGTTTTCTCATTAGCTTAAGGGGAGGGAAGTGTTCAAGTTTGCCTGGGCCCAGAGCGGGGGGCTTTCTCGACTCTTGTGGTCTTCCACCCTTCCGAGTTACCTGGTGGTCCAGAGCGAGGGGGATTCATCGACTCTCAAGGTCTGCCATCCCCCCGAGTTACCTGGCGCCACGCCCGAGTGTCACCAACAATTCCCTCCTCTGAAAGCATCCAACAAAAGGGGCAGGCTGTGGGGTGGACAACCCAGGGGGGGCACGTACACACATGTGTGAAAGGACCCCTCTAAGGTGGTGGTATCCGCAGCAGCAATGGCTGGGGCTAGGGTCCCTTACTCTCTCCCCCAATCAAAGGGTCAAAACAAAGGGAGCCAGACGGGGACAACGAGCAGAGAGCCTTGGACAGCGCCCACCACTCCTCAAAAGCATCAAGGGAGTCGGTGGACGCCGCCCAGAGGAACTCCGCCTGGATACGTGAACGGACCGAGGATCGGAAAATGGCCCCACAGTCACAGGAAACTCCATCGGCCAACCTCCTCTCTCTGGTTTTATAGATGGCTGTTTTAGCCAGGGCCAGGAGGAGGTTAACTAGGAGATCCCGCGACTTTGTGAGGCCACGGATGGGGAGTGCATAAATAAAAAGATGAGGGGAAAAATGCAACCAAAAACGTAATAAAAGATTTGTGAGGAGCCGAAACAGGGGCTGCAGCCTGGCGCACTCCAAATATACGTGCGCCAGGGTTTCCCTCACACCGCAAAAGGGACAAGTATCTGGGATGGGGTTGAACCATGCCAAGTATGTGCCCGTGCTCACAGCTCCATGAAGGAGCCGCCAACTGATGTCCCCGATGGGCCTCGGAACCAAGGTGGAGTATAGGCTGGCCCACTGCGGCTGCTCACCCTCCAAAGATGGCAGAAGGTCTCGCCACTTTGTGTCGGGGCGGGACACGAGGGTGAGGGCGTGAAGGGTTGGAGCACGAGCATGTATAGATGTTTCCTTGGCGTGGTTTAGAAGCCTACCAGCTGCAAATCATTCAGCCGGCTCGCCATAAAGGTGTGAGGGGGTCAATTGGGTCTACGGGGCAGGGGTCCAATGAAAAGGTCCGGCAGGCCTGGGGTAGAGGGTGGGCGGGGCGTGCCCTCAAGTAGGACCTGATCAAGGTAAGCTCTAGCAGCGGGCGGCAAAGCGGCCTTCACCTCCTGAAGTATGCGCTGGGGGGTACGAGGTCTGGAGAGCCCCATGCGCCGAACGAGTGTCAGGGGATCCAGCCAGTCTCCCCGGTTGTAGTCCAGGAGGTCTCCGACTCTTGTGACTTCTGCCAGGATCAAGCTCTGGCGCACCGAGTGGGACTCCGCCACCTGCACATGGAGCTGGGGGTTGTGTAGCAGGGGCACCGCGAGGAGATCTGCCCCCTCGGTGGCCGCCACAGACCTGGTCGTTAAAAAACATTTCCAAGTCCAGAGGAGGTCCTGGTAGAAGACTGGCAGCCCGGAGAGATCTTGCGGAAGACCACCCGGACAGTGATAAAAGAGCTGCCGGTCATATCGGAGCCCTCGGATGCGGCGCAGGATTGTGTGCGCCAGTATGCTCCACGCCAAACTGCCTGCACCATAAAGGAGCCTCTGTAGGGCCTGGAGGCGGAAGACGCAGACCTGAGTGTGCAGACACTTCAGGCCCTGCCCTCCTTCCTTCAGGGGTAGATGAAGAACCCCTACAGGGGCCCAGTGCATTCCTGACCAAAAGAACCCCAGAATCGATGTCTGGAGGTTGGTCAGGAAACCCGGGGCCGGGACCAGGGTGTTGAGCCGGTACCAGAGCTTGGACAGGACTAGTTGATTAAGCACCAGCACTCTCCCACAAAGGGAGAGACATCGGAGTAGTTCCGTCCATTTCCGGAGCCGTTCTATCACCCCGTCCTCTAAATTTTCCCAGTTCTCCGGCTGACAGGGATGCGTGGCAGAAAGGTAAATGCCGAGGTAGAGCAGCGGACCTGCGCTCCACCGGATGGTCTGAAGCGCGGGTAGGAGGGAGCTCGCCTGCCGCCAGACTCCTACCACCAAGCCAGAGCTCTTGACCCAGTTGACCCGGTCAGAGGAGGCTGCCGAATACATGGCCTGGCAAGCCTCCACCCGCGCCAAGTCGCCCGAGTCCTGGACCACGAGGAGCACATCATCAGCGTACGCCGACAGGACCAGCCGCAGCTCCAGCTCCCGCAGCACCAACCCTGTCAACCTCCTGCAGAGGAGGCAGAAGAAGGGCTCAATCGCCAGAGCATACAGCTGGCCCGAGAGGGGGCACCCCTGCCGTACTCCTTGCCCAAAGCTGACCAGTTTGGTCAGGGTCCAGTTGAGCTTAACCAGACACTCTGCGGAGGTGTACAGCACCCGGAGAAAACCCACAAACTGGGGTCCAAAGCCAAACGCTCGCAGAGTGTTCAGGAGGTACCCATGGTTCACCCTATTGAACGCCTTCTCCTGATCTAGGGACAGGAGGGTGAACGACAGACCGTCTCTATGTCTGAGTTCCAAAAGGTCCCGAACCAGAAATAGGTTATCAAAGATACTGCGGTTCGGAACGGTGTAGGTCTGGTCTGGGTGGATCACGTCCGCCAGCACAGCCCCTAGCCACAGCGAGATTGCTTTCGCTACGATTTTGTAGTCCATGCTGAGGAGCGAGACGGGACGCCAATTTCGTAAATCACGAAGGTCCCCCTTCTTCGGCAATAAGGCGAGCATGGCTCGCCTGCATGAAAGACGGAGGACCCCGCTCTGCAAAGACTCGGCCCAATCGGTGACCAGGTCTGGGCCGAGGACGTCCCAAAACACACGGTAGAACTCCACGGTCAGCTCGTCCATGCCTGGAGACTTATTAGTGGGCATATGATGGAGAGCTTCTGAGAACTCAGCCAGAGTGAGAGGCAACTCTAGCCGGTCTCAGTAGCTCGCGTTGACTGTAGGGAGCTCCTCCCAGAGCACTCTGCAAGCGCCAGGATCAGTCGGATCCAGGGAGAAAAGACTTGCGTAGAAGGCTCGGGCCCTCCCACACACCTCCACAGGTTCCGTGAGGGGGGTGCCGTCTTCTGCCAGGAGGCAGGTGACGTGTTTCTTGCCCCTCCTCATTTTCTCCAGGGCATAGAAGAAGAGGGAGCCGCGATCCATCTCCCGAAGGAGGCGAATGCGGAATCGAACAAAGGCGCCCCGGCCCCGATGGTCCTCGCAGGCCCGGAGCTCCTCCCATTTCTCCCGGCACGCTCCGCAGAGGAATGGGTCCTTGAGGCTGGCGGCCAGATGCCTCTCCAGCTCTAAGACCTCCTGTTCCAATTGTCCTATCGCCGCATTTCTCCGTCGGCTGGTGCCCTGGGTGTAGTCGCGGCAGAAAAGCCGGGCGCGCACCTTCCCCAGGTCCCACCATTGCCATGCCGAGGGAAGGCATGCTGCTGCCCTCCCCAGGCCAGCCAGAATTTCCGGAAGGACATCACGAAGCCCTCATCCTCCAACAAGCCGCTCCTTGGGGGTCATCAGTTGGGAAAGGGAAGGGAACAGCCCCAGGGGGGGCAATGACATTGCAGGAGGTAAACTGGATAGGGGCAGGGGCAGGGGCAGAGGCGAGGTTCTGGGTTTCGGGAGGCAAGCAGCTGGATGGTGGAGCAAGCTCGAGGGTTAAGGGGGTGGGGAGGGAGCTCTCAGTGACACTGGGTGCACGCTCTGTGGTGGATTTAGCGGCCACAGCATCAGGAGGTGGATTATCTTCTGTAGGGCCCCTACCCAGGAAGGAAGTCGATTGCTCCACACCAACGGGGGGTACCCCTGGCGACTCGTGTCCTGGCCACGTGGCGCCAGCTGTCACCTGAGCAGGCTCGGTGGTCGTAAGCAGGGTGCCATCAGCGGCCGGGTCGGTGGAGGAGTCCAGGGGCTCCTCGGAGGTGGGAGCAGAAGCAGCAGTTAAGGGGAGGGAGCATGGGGAAAAAAGGGGTGGAGTGAGGTCACCCAGATCGAGATTTGCTGGCAAAAGGTCGTCCTCCCCTGGGTAACTGGGGTCAGATCTAAGGCCTCAATCTCCTCGAACATGGAGGAGAGGACACTTTCCGCGGCCCCGGGGTTCTCCCCGCCGGCACCCGCCACAACGGTTGCCTCGGGGTTCACGGGGGCTTCGGGTAGAGTCAGGACAGAAGGGGCTTCCTCAAGGGTCTCGGAGGGGAGGGTCTCCCATGGAGGGGAGACACTACCTTCCGGTGCTGCCATGTCTTTCCCGGATGACACCAGTAGGTGGGATGCATTCGTGGGCAAAGCGGAAGGCTCGGCATCGGTGTCCCTCTTCCTGGTCTTCCGGGGGGCCTCCGCCTCGGGTAGATGAGGCGGAGCTCGAGCCTTCCGCTTGCCTCCCAGGTGCCCCTCCTTGCCCGGCTAGGGGGCAGTCCCTCTGGACATGCCCCGACGCCCAGCAGAGGTAGCACCGGGCTTCCCCTGTGGAGAAGTACACCCAGTAATGGGCCCCCTGGTGGGGGACTAGGAAGGACCCTTCGAGTGCCACTCCATCATGCGCCGCCGACGGCAGCAAAAGTTGCACTTGCTGGCGGAAGGAAAAGATGTGATGGAGGGTGGGGTCCTTGCAGCCCAACGGGAGAGGGCTGATAACAGAAACAGGTTTCCCCAGGGTGGAAAGGGCGGGTAGCAGGGCAACACTGGGGAGAAAAGGAGGGACAGAGGTCAGGACCAGACGGACGCCCAGGTCTTCCAGCGGCTCTAGGGGGACAAACACCCCCTCCTCCCACCACTGCCAGGCCCCTCCCACCGCTTCCTGGGCAGCAGCCTCCGATGCTAAGAAGAAGACAACCTTCCCGTACATTTTGGAGGCTGCCACAATGGCTGAGGGCCCCACCACTCTCGCCAACGCCTGCACGTAGGTCTCCATGTGGGGCAAGGCAGGCACCAGAAAGCATCAGACACTGTGCTTCCTTGTCATGATGGGAAAGGGGCCCCGGCCACTATTGACAGTGGTGGAGGCGGTGGGCGGGAGAGATGACAAGGCGGCAGGCGGGGGGGCTGCCGCCGCCTGGGCATATGTCCTGGGGGCTGAGGAAGGGACACCCGCAGAGCTGGTGGAGGGGGCAGCAGGGAAGGACGCCGTGGTCGGTGGCGGGGCCACAGCAGTGCGGTTGGCCCCTGCCATGGAGGGCCTGGTGGTTTTAGTGGGGCCCTTCCCCTTCTTCTTGACCTGGCCTTTCCCGCTGGCTGGGGGGGCTTCCCTAGAGTCTGGGGAGGCGATGGGCATGGCAGCGGCGGAGGTCACCCCAGTGCTCTCCATTGCCGATGCCCCAGCGGGGGCGGTGGCAGGTGGTTAACAGGAGTTGGGGTCAGGTAGAAAGGGACAAGCTGTGGGGTGGACAATTCGCGGGGCGGCACATGAACCACCATATGCTTGTCCAGAGAGTCCTGTTTGGTTGGCTGGTGCTTCTGGCCCACACGGTGGAATCAGGGCGAGCAGCTGAGTCCAGAGGCAGATGTTAGACAGCCAGCAAAGATGGTGAAGTGGGGGGGATGAAGATCGCAGTGTGGGGGTTGGGAGGACACAGATGGATCGGGGGGCAGCTCTGTGCCACACCCTTTGTCCCTACAAACACAGTTAAGACACAGTCAAGGCCTCCCCCCATACGAGAGCACGGTTCAAAAGTTACTGTCTTAGGCCCCCTCCACGGCGATTTGTAGATTCCCTGGGTGGTGTTCCTCTGGTAGACAGCTTTTTCCTCCTCTGTTCCAGGCTTTCTTTTTTGCAGCTGCAACATTCCAGGGATGCCGGAGCAGATAATAAAAGTCTCTCGGCCAAATATGGGTCCACAAACAAACGGCAAGCGGCTGGGTCTGGGTCCTTCCACTCCCCCCCTCCGGGAGCGGGCCGGCCCCCAAGGGGGGGGGTTTCAGCTGAAGTGGCAGCAGCATCCGAGGGTGGGCTGGGGGGAGAGCTAACAGCCAGCTGGTGGCCGGCCAGCAGTCTAGCAACAGCAGAGAAAGAAAAGAAAAGAAAAGAAAAGAAAGAAAGGGGGGAGAGCATCTGGCCCAGTCGGGGGGGAAGCCAAAAGCAGGGGCAAAAAGCAAGAAAAGCCTAGGCCAAAGGGCAGCAGTAGGAGAGCAGGCTAAGTAGGTCTCTTTTCCCTGGGTAAGGTAACAGGGAAGGTTTTTTTTTTTTTTTTAAACAGAAAAGAATTTTATTGTGTAACACTTGCAAAGAGTTACCAATAAAAACAAAACAAACTATGCAATAAAACAACACAAACAGAAGGTATAACACAGCAGCTTTCAGGAGGGAGAAGTGTTCAGGCTAGCCTGGGCCCAGAGCGGGGGGGGCTTCCTCGACATTCGTGGTCTTCCACCCTCCTGAGTTACCTGGTGGCCTAGAGCGGGGGGGCTTCCTCGACACTCGTGGTCTTCCACCCCCTCGAGTTACCTAGGGCCGCGCCCAGTGTCACAGATTATCCCTCTCCTGAGAGTGCCCGGCAAGATGGGCACGGCTGCGGGGTGGGAGGTTTGGGCGGGGGTAGACACCCATGTATTATAGGACCCCTCCTAGATGACAGTAATGATGGTATCCACAGTGGCAACGGCTGGGGCTGGCGTCTCTCACTCTTCCCCTCAATCAAAGGGTCAGATGGAGGGAACCGGACGGGGTCACCGAGCAGAGAACCCCAGACAGTGCCCACTGCTCCTCGAAGGTGTCAAAGGAGTCGGTGGACGCCGCCCAGAGGAACTCCGCCCGGATACGTGAATGTACTGAGGATCGGAAAAAGGCCGTACAATCGCAGGACGCTTCATGGGCCAACCTCCTCTCTCTGGTTTTATAAATGGCTGTTTTAGACAAGGTTAGGAGGAGGTTAACCAGGAGATCTCGCGATTTTGTGGGGCCACAGATGGGGAGTGCATAGATAAAAAAGTGAGGGGAGAAATGAAGCCAAAAGTGCAATAAAATATTTGTGAGGAGCCGGAAAAGGGGCTGCAATCTGACACACTCTAGATATACGTGTGCCAGGGTTTCCCTCACATTACAAAAAGGGCAAGTATCTGGGATGGGGGTAAACCGTGTCAGAAACACGCCCGTGCTCACAGCTCTGTGAAGGAGCCGCCAACTGATGTCCCCGATGGGCCTCGGGACCAAGGTGGAATACAGGCTGGCCCACCGAGGTTGCTCACCCTCCAAAGTTGGCAGGAGGTCCCGCCACTTTGTATCGGGTCGGGACACCAGGGTGTGGGCGTGAAGGGTGTGAAGCGTGAGTGTGTATAAATATTTCCGTGGTGCGATTTGAAAACTGACCAGCTGCAGTTCATGCAGCCAGCTTGCAGTGAAAAGGTGAGGGGTTTGTTGGGATCGGCAGGGTAGGGGCCCAATGGAAAGGTCCGACGGGCCTGGGGTAAAGGATGGGAGGGGTGCGCCCTTGCGCAAGGCTCAGTTGACATAAGCCCGAGCAGCGGGGGTCAAGGCGGCCTTCACCTCCTGAAGTACGCGCCGGGGGTACGAGGGCTGGAGAGTCCCATGTGCCAAGTGAGCGTCAGGGGATCCAGCCAGTCTCTCCGGTCGTAGTCCAGGAGGTCTCCGACCCTTGTGACTGCCTCCAGGACCAACCTCTGGCGCACCGAGCGGGACTCCGCCACCTGCACACAGAGTTGGGGATTGTGTAGCAGGGGCTCCGTGAGGAGATCTGTTCCCACGGTGGCCGCCACGGACCTGGTCGTTAGAAACAGTTTCCAGGTCTGGAGGAGGTCCTGGTAGAAGACCGGCAGCCCGGAGAGATCTCAAAGAAAACCTCTCGGACAAAGATAAAAGAGCTGCCGGTTGTATCAGAGCACTTGGAAGCGGCGCAGGAAGGCGTGTGCTAATATGCTCCACGTTGAACTACCTGCACTATAAAGGAGCCTCTGCAGGGCCTGGAGGCGGAAAACGCGGACCTGAGTGTACAGACACTTCAGGCCCTGCCCTCCTTCCTTCAGGGGTAAATAAAGAACTCCAACAGGGGCCCAGTGCATTCCTGACCAAAAGAACTCTAGAATCAATCTCCAGAGGTGGGTCAGGAAACCCGGGCCAGGGGCCAGGGTGTTGAGCCGGTACCAGAGCGTGGACAGGACTAGTTGGTTAAGCACCAGTGCTCTCCCTCAGAGGGAGAGACATCAGAGTAGCCTTGTCCATTTCCGGATCCGCTCTATCACCCCGCCTATAAATTTTGCTAGTTCTCCAGCGGGGAAGGGTGCGTGGCGGAAAGGTAAACGCCGAGATAGAACAGTGGACCCGCACTCCACCGGATGGTCTGAAGCGCGGGTGGGATGGAGCTCACCTGCTGCCAGTCCGCCACCACCAAGCCAGAGCTCTTGACCCAGTTGACTCGGGTGGAGGAGGCTGCCGAATAGATGGCCTGGCATGCCTCCACGCGCGCCAAGTCGCCCGGGTCCTGGACCACGAGGAGTACGTCATTGGCGTACGCCGACAGGACCAGCCGCAGCTCCGGCTCCCGCAGCACCAACCCTGTAATCCTCCTGCGGAGGAGACAGAGGAAAGGCTTGATCGCCAGAGCATACAGCTGGCCCGAGAGGGGTCACCCCTGCCACACTCCTCTCCCGAAGCTGACTGGTTCGGTCAGGGTCCAGTTGAGCCTAACCAAACACTCCGTGGAGGCGTACAGCACCTGGAGAAAACTCACAAACTGAGGTCCGAATCCAATACTAAACGCCTGCAGAGTGCTCTGGAGGTACCTATGGTCTACTCTATCGAACGCCTTCTCCTGATCCAGAGACAGGATGGGGAACGACAGACTATCTCTCCGCCCGAGTTCCAAAAGGTCTCGGACTAGAAATAGGTTGTCAAAAATGCTGCGATCCCAGACAGCATAGGTCTGGTCTGTGTGGATCACGTCTGCCATCACGGACCCTAGCCGCAGCGAGATTGCTTTCGCTACGATTTTGTAATCCGTGCTAAGGAGTGAGACGGGACGCCAGTTTCGTAAATCACGGAGGTCCCCCTTCTTCAGCAACAAGGCAAGCACCGATCACCTGCATGACAGAGGGAGGACCCCGCTCTGCAAGGACTCCGCCCAGACAGTGACTAGGTCTGGGCCGAGAATGTCCCAGAACGCGCTGTAAAACTCCACGGTCAGCCCGTTCATGCCCGGAGATTTATTGGTGGGCATGAGACGGAGGGCTTCCGAGAACTCGGCCAGGGTGAGAGGCAGCTCTAGCCGGTCTCGGTCGCCCACGCTGACCGTGGGGAGTTCCTCCCAGAGCACCCCGCAAGCACCAGGATCGGTCGGATCCGGGGAGAAAAGGCTTGTGTAGAAGTCACGGGCCCTCCCACACATCTCCTCCGGATCCGTGAGGGGGGTGCCGTCTTCCGCAAGAAGGCAGGTGACGTGTTTCTTGGCTCCCCTCGTTTTCTCCAGGGCATAGAAGAAGCGGGAGCCGCGGTCCATCTCCCGAAGGAGGCAGATGCGGGATCGAACGAAGGCACCTCGGGCCCGGGGGTCCTCGAGGGCCCGTAGGTCCTCCCGCTTCTCCCGGCACGCTCCGCAGAGGGACGGGTCCTCGCGGTTGGCGGCCAGGCGCCTCTCCATTTCTAAGACCTCCCGTTCCAACTGCTCTATCACCGCATTTCTCCGTCGGCTGGTGCCCCGAGTGTAGTCACGGCAGAAGAGCTTGGCGCGCACCTTCCCTAGATCCCACCATCGCCGCACCGAGGGAAAGGCACGCCACTGCTCTCGCCCGGAAGGACATCACGAAGCTCTCGTCCTCCAACAGGCTGTTGTTAAAGTGCCAATAGGCCGGCCCCGGTCTCTCTGCACGGAGGGAGACCGTTACGGTGACTAAATGATGGTCGGAGAATGGGGCCAGCCGAATGGCGGAGGAGTGGGCCTGTGAAAGATGGAAACGGGATAAGTAAATACGGTCCAACCGAGAGTGGTGTGACCGAAGGGCCTCCACCCGGACAAAGGTGAATGTGGAAGTGTCATCTGGGTGATGGTCACGGCAGACGTCCACTAGGGAATGATGTTCGACTATTCCTCGAAGAATGTTCATGGCGGCTGGGCTCGGCTCGGCCCCTGAGCGGTCCCGTTCCTCGAGGGTGGTGTTAAAGTACCCTCCCAGGACCAGGCACTCGTGCAAATCTAGGGTGTCGAGAAAGTCGGACACCCGCTGATAGAATTGTGGCCGCTTTGGGCTCGTTTGTGGGGCATAGATGTTAACAAGGTTGACCACGAGCCCCTCCATACGGACTCGAAAGTGCAGCAGGTGGCCCGGCACGGCCTCAGTGACCCCTAGCACCTCAGGCCGTAGGTTGGGGGAGAACAGGGTCGCCACTCCAGCTTGTCAAGCCGTGAAGTGGCTAAAGTATACCCCGTCCCCCCACTCCAGCCGCCACCTGGCCTCGACGGTCGGGTCCGTATGGGTCTTCTGCAGGAAAGCAACAGAATACCCTCCTTCCCGAAGTTAAGAGAGCACCTGGGACCTGCGGAGAGCCATCCTACAGCCCCTGGTGTTCAAGGTTGCAATAATGAGAGGCGTCATGCGGATGGCTGGGGGGGGGTGGGGGTTTCTTGGTGGTGGGGGTGCTCGTGGCCCCCGGCGGGTTGCGCAGCAACCCGTGACCCATCCCGTGGATGAGAAAATCTTTTCGGAAGCCGTGGGCCCGCTCGTAGGCCGCAGCACCGTGCTCTCCTTGCCCCCTGCCCTCCTTTATAAGGGCCCTTGTGGCCTGAAGAATTTGATCAAAGTCCCCCCATAGCTGAAGAGCCAGCTGTACCCTATTGCGGGCGCCACGGGTGTGTTCTAGGAACTTCCGTAGTACATGCCGCAGCTCATGGGGGGGTGGGGTTACGATTTCCGGGGTGTTCCCTGGTGCAGCTCTTAATGCAGCCCCGTGGTCCGCTAAGGCAGGTAGGCAGGGTGCGGACCACCGGCGGGGCGTCTGACAGGCTGGGGTTATTAAATCCATTTCCCGCCTTGGGGTGGAAGGGGATGGCAGGGGAAAAATTGCAACTCCTAATGGGTCGCAACTAGAAAGTGCAAAGACTGCTCCCTGGGGAGAATCTGCGGAAGGCGGGAAAGAAATAACCCCAGGGGCAGCATTAGCATTGCAGGAGGAGGGGACTTGGGCAGGGACAGGGGTGGGGGCAGGGGCAGAGGTAAGGCTCTGGGCTTCAGGAGGCGAGCAGCTAAAAGAAGGTGCCTCCTGAGCAGAGTCGAGGGTTAAAGGGTAAGGGAGGGGGCTCCCAGTGACGCTAGGCGCTGGCTCTGTGGTGGTCTTGGCGGCCGTGGCATCAGGTGGTGGACCACATTCTGCGGGGTGCTCGCCCGGGAAGGCAATTAGGGGGAGGGAGCATGGGGAAAAGGGGGCTGGGGTGAGGTTACCCAGATCGAGGCCAGCCAGCAGTAGATCATCCTCTCCCTGGGTGACCGGGGTCAAATCTAGGGCCTCAATCTCCGCATACACGGAGGAGAGGCTAACTCCTGGTACCCCGGGGGCCTCTCCTCTAGGGCCCGCCTCAACGGTCGCCTCGGGGTTCGCGGGGGGTTCGGGTGGTATCCGGGCAGAAGGAGCTTCCTCAGGGGTCTCGGAGGGGAGGGTCTCTCATGGAGAGGGGATTCAGCCCTCCAATGCCAGTCTGTCTTCCCCTCCCAACACCAGCGGATGGATCTCACTTGTGGCCGTGGCGGAAGGCTCAATATCAGTGCCTCCCTTCCTGGTCTTCCGGGGGGCTTCTGCATCGGATGGGTGCAGCGGAGCTCGAGCCTTCCGCTTGCCTCGCTTCCCCTGGACTAGGGTCCAGCCCTCCATAGCGTCATCTGGGGGTTGGATAGCAGGGGTCGTATCGGGGGGGGGAGGCGATGGTTCAGGGGTTCGGGGGGGTAACGGTGAGGCAGCATGAGGGGTGGGGGGTTCTCCTTGGGACGGGCCCTCTCCTATACCCAGTAATATCTTGGCCACACCCTCCTCCATAGGCTCTGCTGGATTGGTAATAGGAAGGGTGGGACACCCTTGCTCGCCTGGGTGCTGTAGGAGAGGTGTTTCTTGGGCCCAGATGGGAGCAGCGGCGGGTCGAGTAGGAGGAGGGTTGGTTTCAGGTGCCGGGCAGCCAGGGGCGTCGGCAACGACGGGGCCGATGTCCTGCTGGGTCTCGGGTGCTCCTCCCCCCTGGGCCAAAGGGCAGTCTCTGCAGACATGCCCCGCTGAGCGGCAGAGGTAGCACCGGGCCTCTCCGGTGGAATAGAAGACCCGATAGTGGGCTCCTTGGTAAGGGACTAGGAAGGACCCCTCGAGTGCCTCTCCGTCACGCGCCACGGCCGGCAGTAGAAGCTGCACTTGCCGGCGGAACGAAAGGACATGACGGAGGGTGGGGTCCTTGCAGCCCAACAGGAGAGGGCTGATGACAGAGACAAGTTTCCCCAGGGTGGAGAGAGCGGGTAACAGGGCAGCATTGGGTAAGAAGGGAGGGACAGAGGTGAGGACGAGGCGCACGCCCAGGTCTTCTAGCGGCTCCAGGGGGACAAACACCCCCCCCCCACCGCCAGGCCCCTCTCCAGCGCCTCCTGGGCGGCAGCCTCCGAAGCTAAGAAAAAAACGACCATCCCATACATCTTGGAGGCTGCCACAATAGCCGTGGGTCCTACCACCTTCGCCAACGCCTGCACGTATGTCTCCACGTGGGGCGAGGCGGGCACCAGGAGGCAACGGACACTGTGCCTCCTGGTCAAGGTGGGGAAGGGGCCCCGGCCGCTGGTGATGGTAGCGGAGGCAGTGGGTGGGCGAGATGACGAGGCGGCAGGCATGGGGGAGCCTGCCACCGCCCGGGCATACACCCTGGAGGCAGGGGGAGGGACGTTTGCAGAGCTGGTAGGGGGAACAGCAGGGAGGGACGCCATGGTCGATGACGAGGCCACAGCAGTGGGGGCAGCCCCTGCCATGGAGGGCCTAGTGGTTTTAGCAGGGCCCTTTCCTTTCTTCCCACCCTGGCCCTTCCGGCCAACTGGGGGGGTTCCTAGAATCTGGGGGGGCGGTGGACGTAGCAGCGGCAGTAGTCGCCCCGGTGCCTCCTGCTGCCGGTGCCCCAGCGGGGGCGGTGGCAGGTGTTTTGACAGTGGTGGGGGGGGCTTGGGGGTTGGGCAGGGGGGCAGGTGGGGGAGGGACAACTGATATTGTTAGAGGGGCCTCGCCCCTCTCGTTCCCCGCCACTGTGAGCAGGGAGAGACGGGGAGACACCAGAAGGAGGAGGGGGGAGGGGGAAGCAGATTAACCGCTCCTCCCTGCTGGGTTGCAGGCGGGGGGGGGGTACCAATGGGTTGGACTGGAAGGGGGGAAAAACAGAAATCGGGGTCCGATGATAGGGGCAAGCTGTGGGGTAAACAGTCCAGGGGTGTGTGTGTGTGGACCCACGCACGTTTGTCCAAAGAGTCTCGTTTGGTCGGCTGTTATGTCCGGTCCGAAAGGCAAAGTTCAAAGCAAATAGCTGGATCCGAAGGCAGATGGCAGGTTGCCAGCAGGGACGGACAGCGGGGGGCCGTGACAGTTGTAATAATGTTGGGGGGGGCACCGATGGATCGGGGGGCAGCTCCGTACCACACCCCCTGTGCTGCCACAAACGCAATTAAACCACAGTCAAACTCCCGCCCACGAGAGTATAATTCAAAAAATTACACAGTCTTATGGCCCCCTCCACGATGATTTGTAGCTTCCCTGGATGATTTCTCTGTTTTCTATCTTCTTCTCCAGCTGTGTTGGCTGTGTACCAAGGCTTCCGGCGGGCCGAGAATATTGCAGAAATAAGAAAAAATTACGAACTGACAGCAAAACGGATGGGTCTGGGGGCTTCCACTCCCCGCTCTGGGTAGCGGGTCGGCAATCTTCCCCCCGCTCCTCTGGGGGTTTCAGCTAAGGCAAATAGCTGCGCCCGAGAGCAGGCATGGGGGGGGGGGGTGCTGGCGGCAAGCTGGCAGCCGACCAGCACTCAAACGGCAGCAAAGAAAACGGCAAAAAAACAAACCAAAACAAAAAAGCGTCTGGCCCGGTCGTGGGGGGGAACTAAGGCAGGGTCAAAAAGTAAGAAAAATCCAGGCCAGGGGGCTTTAGGAAAGAATAGGAAGCAGATAGCTGAGGAGCAAGCGAGGGAGGTCCCGTTTCCCAACAGGGAAGGTTTTTTTTGAAACAGAAAAGAAGTTTATTGGTAACACTTACAAGAATTACCAAAGGAAACAAAACAACTATGCAACAAAGCAACGCAAACAGAAGGTATAACAGAGCAGCTTTCAGGAGGGAGAAGTGTTCAGGCTAGCCTGGGCCCAGAGTGGGGGGGCTTCCTCGACACTCGTGGTCTTCCACCCTCCTGAGTTACCTGGTGGCCTAGAGCGGGGGGGCTTCCTCGACACTCGTGATCTTCCATCCCCTCGAGTTACCTAGTGCCGCACCCAGTGTCACCGATCCTCCCTCTCCTGAGAGTGCCCGGCAAGATGGGCACGGCTGCGGGGTGGGCGGTTTAGGGGTGGGGGGGTAAGACACCCATGTATTATAGGACCCCTCCTAGATGACAGTAATGATGGTATCCACAGCGGCAACGGCTGGGGCTGGTGTCTCTCGCTCTTCCCCTCAATCAAAGGGGAGGAAGGTTCTATGCACCAGGAGGAAGGTTCTATGGTGAGGATAAAGAAGGAGTTGGGAGGAGGCCATGGGGAAGTAGCCCAGGGAGTTGTAGCTGTTGCACAGCTGTTCTAGGAGGCACTCTAGAGAGCTGCATTCCACAGGGACCTGGGCTGGAACCCAGAGTAGAGGGCGGGCCCGGGTTCCCCCCAAATCCTCTCAACTCCTGGTCAGACACAGGAGGAGTTGACCTGGACTGTGAATTCAGAAAAATGGCCAAGCTGAGGGCTGCCATGAAGCTCCAAGGCGAGCAAATCTACCAATAAGCGCAAGACCCACCAAGGTAGAGCAGGAACTTTGTCACAGTGCATATTTGTTATCTATAATGGACTCCTGGCCTTTTTGCCCTTTCTTTCTTCATTGTATTTAAGAGCCTGTGAACCATAATTCCCATGCTTCAATTGTAGTACAATATAGTCCCTATTCATGTAAATGTGGATTTTCAGGATCAGACCCTATATTTAATAATGATGCTGTAAGCTAATAAGACATACTTAATAAAGGAAGTACATATAAGGGTTCCACCTAAACTCAGAGTGTACATACAGGTGTCTATACTCTGAGGAGGGACCTAAACTTAAAAAGTAATGGCTGAATTTTCAAAAATGATCACTGACTGTGGATGCTTCACTTTTTGGTTTCCCATTTGACACCTTAAAGGGGTGTCTTAAAGACTTACAGAAAGTAATTAGCTACCTCCCATCTGAAAATCAGGATCCTTTAAGGTGTATCAAGTTCAAATCCAAAAAAATCACTAGTCACTCTAGAGTCACATTAGAAAATGTAGGCTATTATGTATAGTAATAGACATATAATGTAATTTATCTGAGACATTCACTATACATAGGCATGGCTGAAGACATACCTATTTTTATACACACACACACACAAATTAAGCAGGAAAGTGGAAAAATACAGAATGAATTTGAAGACTCTATGTAGTAATCACCAAGTCCACAGAGCTTTCTGGATTGCCCAGATAGGAATTTTAGTTAGTTTGTTAGAATTATTTCCACAATCCCTCTCTTTACTCTTAAAGCACAGAAATTGGAAATGGAAAGACCTATTAAGTCATAGGCTATCCTTGGCAGCAATACTTGGTGAGCCAGATTCTGAGGTCTGGCTGACCTGCACACAGCACAGATCACTAGTGTTGGGAGCAAAAGCATTTCAAAAAAGCAAAAACTCTCATTTGCACTCTCCTGATCCCGAGGTGGCTCTGTGCAAGTCAGGTCTTCAGCATGAGTTAGAGCAGCCTAGAGCCTGCTCTGACTTCTCCTGGCTAACAGTGGGCTCCAAAGGGGCAGGGGTCCAAAGTACAGCTAAGGATCAGTGCAGTGTAGGTATGTCCTGGACATACTTTGTGTCACCAGTCATACATCCTACACAGGGTGGGAAGGTAGTGGAAGAGTCCCTACATTGGCTCTGTGCAAGTTGAGGATCACCCTTACAGTTGGGTGATCTGTTTGGGGCTAGATATGGAGAGGTTACTTACCTTGCAGTGACTTGAGGTCTTTGATATATTTTGTCCCTAAAGTGCTGCACCATAGGAGGCTCACAAGCAGTAAATCAACAAGGAGGTGCATGTTGAGGAGACAAGTCCTAGAAAGTGCAGAGGACTGTGTCACCAAAGGTCGTACCATTCCTGGAAGCAGGTCAGATGGCATAATTCTTGGCCAAAGTGTTAAAGAAAGACCAAGTTTCAATCCTACAGCTTTCTGCTATGGGAACATCTTTTAGTATAGCCATAGATGTGGACTGAGTCCTAGTGGACTGTGCTGTTGCTCTGCAAAGGCACTGCTTCCCAGCAGACTCATAATTGGTTAAAATGCGACCCAAAACCCACTTCAACAGTCTTTGAATGGAAGTAGGTTATCCCTTTATCATCTCTGCAAAAAAGAAACAAATAATCTGGGAAGGACCCTGAAGGTCTTAGTCTGTTGAGGAAGAAGGCGAGGGCCTCCTGACATGTAGTGTATGTAAGCTGGTTTCCTCTCGGAGGTACAACACTGGTAGGCAGAGCTCTGATTAATATGTTATTCCGAAGAGACCTTAAAGAGGAACCGAGGATGGGGACACAGTGTAACTTTATCTCTGTAGAAGGTAGTAAATGTGGGCTCACCATGGGAGCACCGGGCTCTCCCATTGGTCTAGCCAAAGGGATGGCTATAAGGAATGAAGTCCTGAGGGAGAGGTGGAGGAAAGAACATGTTGCCATCAGTTCAAAGGGGGTTTCCTCAGGACACTGAGAACCAAATTAAGGTCCCACTGTGGGGCTGAGTTCCATACAAGGGGAAACAAGTTGTGTAAATCTGTGAAAAATCTGGGGATACTAGGGTGAGCAAAAACTGAGAAGTCCTTGATGGGCAAGTGGAAGGCTGTGATAGTAGCCAAATGTACTCTGACTGAGCTCATTGATAGACTTGGTGTCTTTAAAGGTCGTTTAGGATTTTGGAGAGCAGGATTTCTCGAGAACAGTGAAGAGAACACCAGGAATGGAAGCATTACCACTTCTGAAGGTAAGTTTTGCAAGTACTAGGTTTCCTACTAGATAGGAGAACTGACTGGACGCTATCCAAAGAGGTTGGCTCCATACTCGAGAACATCTAGGAACCATGCTCTGAGGTTCAAGAAGGAGAGGTTGGGATAGATCAGAGTTCCAGAATTCAGTGACAGGAGATTCTTCCTGAAGAGAGGCATTGCCACAGAGAGGTGAAGGAGGTTTGAGGAAAAAGAGAAATAAAATAACTAAACAAACGAAAGAAAAAACTAAGAATAAAGTGTCTATGTTAAGAAAGGCGGGAAGCTCAGAACAGTGGACACGCAATTGCTTCATTTTGAGTTGCAAGCTGTTGAGAAGGAACTGAGCACTGGTGGGGCCATGCCTCCTTAGGTCTCGTCTACACTCGAAATGCTACAGCGGCACAGGCGCAGCACTGTGCGCCACTGTAGCGCTTCAGCATAGCCAGGGCGGCTCTACCAATTTGGGCGCCCCAAGCAGTCACCGCCGACTTGCCGCCGCTGCTAGAGCGGCGGAGCTGCTGCCGAATTGCTTCCGCGCCTGGACGGAAGAGCAGGAGCTGCCGCCCAAAAGCTGCCGCGCCCGGAAGAGTGGCAGAGCTGCTGCTGAATTGCTGCCATGGGACATGGATGGCTGCCCGATTCTGACTGCCGCCCAAGCACCTGCTTGGAAAGCTGATGCCTGGAGCTGGCCCTAAGCACAGACTCTCACTACAGTGACAGGAGGAGTTCTCCTGTTGGCATAGTTAACCCACCTCCCTGAGAGGCAGTAGCTAGGTCAATGGAAGAATTCTTCCATCAACCTCATGGTGTCTACACCAGGTCAAATTAATTGTCTTTCTCAGGTGATTTTTCACACCCCTGAGCGACGTAGCTGGGTCAATTTAACTTTTGAGTATAGGCCTGGCCTTATATGTCATTGTTTGGAAGCATGAGCCTGTGGACTCTGCTTTGCTTTCTCCAGTTGAGAGCACACAGGTGTGGGCACATCCTACAGTGAAGCACGCATAGGGACATATACTTGAAGAAGAAGCTGGCTTTGTAGCCAGATTCTGTTAGTGATGCAGCAATAAGTGGCTGCACTGCACCAGAAGATCTGGCTCCACATTTTCATCACCGCTATTCTGAGACTACTCCATATATTTATAGTCCTCACTGGTAGGATTTTTTCCTGAGCTCTATTTCCTTGGTCCATGCTACACATTTCCTCTTTCTTCTTAGTATTTATACCTTTCAAATACATGTATATGTTTGTCATATTTTTCTTTAGTGATAATTTGGCCAAGCTATATATATTTTGTTTTTTTTTCATTTTTTTCATATTTTTGTTTGTTTGTTTTTCATAATACAGTCCCCTTCAGCCCCTTACTCACTTTTGTAGTTCTCTAGACAGGGGAAGATAATTGGCTGCAGGCTCTGAACAAGTAGATTTTTACATGGTTAAACAAAGATAAGCTTTCTGGAATATATCTTGTACAATAAATAAATTTTGGAAAGTAGTTTTATAACTTAAGTGATAGGTTTTGAGTTAAGCTCTCTCTTCCCTGGCTAAAAACAAAACAAAACAAAAAACCCAAGAACACAGTCCTAGAATTGATAAATGTTATTTATTGTAGGACTTTTAAAAACATTTTCATAAATGGTCAACTGATGACAGAAAAATTTAGATTCTACACTCTAACTTGCATGTACTTTAGCAATCTTATCTACAAATGATTAGAAGGTTTATGGGATAGGAAAATGAGGAATTTTCTCTGGTTTTCAGAATAAATCATGTTCAGAACATGTTCTTTGGTATTCTGAAAGCTAAAATAGAACAAGAATGCATTGCTTAATATGAAATATAAATCTAAATTGGGGCAGATTCACACCATTGGGGCTTTATTCTGAATTTTAGTGATTGTGAAGCATCTCTATAGATAACTGACTTGTGTGTGCTCTACCCAGCATTCAGCACTATAAGTACTGGAAGCATGTATTGGCAAAACATCACGAAGGCGGGATTCGACCAGATGGACTCTTGAATATTGTAGGGAGGTGGTGTCGTTCCCTGGTGCCCCAGAGAGGGACGAGCTCCACCAGACACCAGAGTGGGTGGAGTCAGAGCACTCCAAGCCCACCCCCCAGAGGCTCAGAGGCCGGACAGGAAGTAGAAGAGTTCAACCTCAGAGCTCACTCGAGAGGCAGCTGCTGGAGAGGCCAGACACCTCTGACCCAGCTCCCGCTGGGGAGACTACAGCAACCAGCGGTGGACCTGGAGACTGGCCAGACCAGCCAGTACTCAACATGGATCAGTGTGTGGGAGAGTCGCCAAGCCTACCCCTCGCCAGCTACCCTGGAGGATCCAATGGTGATCGACCCCCCCGAGGACCCCACCTTGACTCAGGTACCTCCAGAGCGGGAGTGGGGAAGTAGCCCTGGGAGCAGACGACCCGAGTCTGGCTGCAACACTGCTGGAACCTATGTCAGTGTGTTGCGGCCAGGATCCCCACTGACACAGCAGCAGGCCTTTGGCTGCTGCTAGGGCCCCGGGCTGGGACGCAGTGGAGTGGGAGGGTCTGGGTCCCCCGCTGCCACCCAATGTGTGGGTGGCAGTCTCCCCCTCTCCCAGGCCCTCTGAACCTGAACCCTGGGTGTGCTATTTACCTGTGTTTGCTCAGCCCCTGCCTGAGGGCCTGAGCTGTGACTCTTCCCTGCCTCGCCCTGACCCAGGGCTGGTTATCCGCTAATTGTTACCTGTGTGTGCTCAGCCCCCTGCCGGATGGCTTGAGCCAGGACTCCTGCTGCCCAGCCAATTCCCCAAGGGGCCATGCAAGGACTAAAGGAGGCGGTGTGGTTCCCCGCCGCCCCGGAGAGGCACGAAGCCCGACGAACCCGCTCTACAAATATACATTACAAATATGAAAAGTGAGTCATCCCCGCAGTTATCGTAAAGAAAGTG
This sequence comes from Lepidochelys kempii, assembly GCF_965140285.1. Lineage (NCBI taxonomy): Eukaryota > Metazoa > Chordata > Testudines > Cheloniidae > Lepidochelys > Lepidochelys kempii. The sequence goes on along the minus strand of NC_136382.1, from coordinate 147,226,077 downwards.
TGCAAATATAAAGGAAAACGCTTCTGTGCTGTCTCATAAATAGGGGGGAACTCAGAACAAAATAAAATAATGGGCCAGATTCTGATCTTGGAAACATGGGTGTAAATCCTGAACAAATCCCCAGTGTTGCTTTCTCTAGTGAAGTTTCTATACTTCTGGAAAAAAATAAACCGTGAATGTTGTGCATTGCCTAAAAGTGAAAAATGAAAGCTGTGACACTGGCCACATCTTTTTATTAAGGAAGTTTTAAAAGGTTAATAAATCCTTGCCATGTAAGTATCAGAGACATTACAATAATCATTACAACAGTGAGCTTTTGTTTAGAGAAACATTATACGGTAATACAATCATCCGATCTCTCTACTTAACAAAGTGTTCCCATATTAGAGAGTGAGCATCTTTACTCTAACCATGGTATGTTGTTTCCAGTTATTTTATTAAATTGACTGAAGTATCTGATTACATGCATAAAACAAACCAGGTATGCATAAGACTATCATTAGAAAAAGCCATCAGGATAATTAGAACCAAAATATTTTCACAAAAAAACAGAATTAAACTCAATTCCTGCCTCCTCCAGTCCAAGGGAAATGGGACTATTAGAGTAATAGATATCACTTTGTACATGGACAATTAAGGGCCTTACTATTACTGATGCCAACAGAAGTTGGATCAGGACCTAGAAAACAGGGACAGTATGCTCCTGCCATTCCTACAAGCCTGTAGCATATGTGCAAGAGCTGGGATGCCTAGCCACACATAAGGTAATAGATCATCCCTGTGACTTTATCTGGGCTGCTAGCAGATACACTGTCCTACTGCTCTTGAGAGCTTGGATGCAACATGATGCTATTGCGTGGGAGAAGAGGGTGTGGGGACGTCTTTACATGTTCGTCCCCCATTACTGCAAGCATACAGCATAAGGAGGATTTTTCTCTCCATACTTCCAAATAAAATAATTGGAGCACCTTTCTTAACTAAGAACAGGTACCCACTGGCAGATAGATAATTTGTGTGGTAGTTAATACAGCTACAAATGAAATATTTATAGGGCCAGAGCCTGCTTCCCTTAAAGCCAATGACAAAATTTCCACTATATGCATGGGAGCAGTCTGGCCCAATGAGTTTAGTAGAATCATAAGTATCAAAATGTTAAAAAGCAAAAACTAAAGGAAGGCCATATTAAAACTACACAACTTTATTTCAGATTAATTTGAAACAAGGTTTTAGTGAGACTGAGTTTATATGTACAATTTTGTTTGAAATGCAGACTGGTAGCAAGGATGTTTTGGGGAGTCCCGCCAATAAGGTAATATAATATCTTAGAAATAATGAAGGAAAAGATCAGTTCTGGCAGCATGTGTATGCAGAAAGAGAGAGCACAAGATGACTGTATTTTTGTTTGAATAAGGGGGGGAAAGATAACTCTGTAGGCAAACCAATATAAGTATCAAAAGTCACTTTTCAGTCCGAAAGAGGTACCTTTTAAAGAAAAACACAATTTTTGACAACCACCGTCACATACCACAGTGTCAAATGATCATGAAGCTCAAGTTCTCCTAGAACTAATATGAATGGCCTCAGTCTTTGCCAAATTCCACTTGCTGCTTCAGAATACTGCTGGTTATCCAACTGTGGGTTTCTCAGCAACAATCAACTAGCACTGAAAGCACCTCAGGGGCATAATGTTTCAAATAAAAAAGCTGAGTATTTTTTGGCATTCCTGTGGCATTCCTTGCATCATGATGGCAAATCTATGTCAGAGAGGCAGCAGACTGATCAGAAACAATGTTGGGGAGATAATGAATAGAAAATGGATACCCAATAAAAGATAACTAAGGCAGAAACTGGCTGTACCTTGGCAAAAAATAACTTGAATCACATCAACACACTTACTTAAATGTATAGAGAGTCCAGCTGACCCAAGTCTTATGTTCTAGTCTTCAGCGCACAAAATGTCTGAATACCCACAGAATAAGTTTACAAAGTTAAGTGCTCATAGCAGGACTTCTTTGCGGTGATTCTTTCTTTAATGGCTGCATTCATTTCTTTGAGGGATTTCAGAGAGTAGTACTAGGTAACTGTTCATCTACCCCAAGAAGATAGGGTTCTGTGAGGCTCCATTCTGCCACCACCCCTGTTCAATGTATATCATTACAGTTATGTATTGCTTGTGGAATGCCAACAGTGATTTTAGTGCTGAGCAGAGCACCAAATAGACTATTAGCTGGCTCCTGCTGATAAGGGAAGAGCCCTTTCTCCTTACTGCTGGGAAAGGCTGGTTATGGTGGTCCTCATTCTACTGGGTGCTTCTTACTGGTGGAACAGAAACAGATACTTTTCAAGCTTTGTAGTAGTGATGCCATCTGTCAGTGGATGGCCATTGAAAGCAACAGAGAAGTGAGCTTTTAAGCTCTCATTTAGACTCCAAGTGTTGGCTGTTTCCATTTTCCCAGTGAAGGAGTGTCCTTCCCTTTGTCTGCTGCTATGGAGGAACAAGAAAAATTGCTGCAAGGAGTCTGTGGAATTTAGCCACACTGTGAGCTAGCTGCACTTTCCAGCTGGCTGGACCAAAATTTGTTACAAGTAAAAATTCTGTTTGAAAAAGGAAAAATAAAATCGTGAAAAAGATTTTACTTTATCTGTCCAGCTCTATCATTAATTCACACTTGACTTTATGTGCACAGCTACCTTAAAAGGAATGTTTACTATGTATGCCTAGTCCTGCATTTTCAGTAGTCCCTAACACTACTCTTTTCCCCTTCCCCCTACATGTAGCAAATCATGCACTCTTCTTTGAGGACCATGTTCATGCTGACTTCTCCTATCTGCCCACCTCCTACTCCTGCCTTTTAATTACTCCTATACAAGCACTGTGAGGGCTCAGTTGCATGGGGAACACAACTCTATGGTATGCCCCTGAGTCTAGATGGAACATGCACATACAATGAAGTGTGCAGTCATGCTCATGGTGCACGTAATGATTTGACAGAAATTTTCTACTACACAGGAGCAGATGTAATTTTCAATGCTCACAATTTTGTTAATTAGTTTTTCAAACTAAGCAAAGGTGCTATTCCTTCACAAGGATTATGTTTTGTATGGAAAAACCATCTTCTTGAATTAAAAGATGTCTGAAAGGATTTTGCTCCAATTTTCTCCCTTTCTGATACATATATGAAATATTTATCTTCAGACAGAGGCCAAGTATAACTGGAACAGCCAAGGATCCACTGTAATCAGCAATGATATAAAGTCCACCTCAGTTTTACATTTTAAAACATTACCCTTTCCAAGTCAAATCAATCAAGTCCTTTTTTAGGAAATATCCACCTTTTGTTGTTGTTAAAAGGCAGATAGAGTTTTAAATTTGGGAAAGGTATCTCACCATTTTCTTTGCTCTAATTTGATCTTTGGCTTTTTTTCCTTTCAATAGGAATTTTACAAAATGCTTGTTCAGCACATCTCTATCTTTAGAGTTGAAGAGGAAGGGAACCATCTGTAGAACATAAAATATCCTTGGCATGACTGTGATCATAATGACAGCTGCCCTCCCCATCCATGAGAGGGGGAGTTTGTTCCATTGCCTGTAATCTTCTTTCCAATTATTTTGAAGTTAGCATGCTTCATATCAGTGATATTTGGGGTTATTTTAATACCTAGATAATCAAATCCAGGCTTTGCTCACTGAAGGGGCAATTTTGTGGTATACTTGGTAGTTTGATGGGGAAAAAAAACATGTATTGAATCTAGAAAGGATGAATAATAAGAAGAGATGTTTATGTTAATACAAAAAAAAACATTAAGTTGTTACTTACTAAGTGATCCCATTGGCTTTTTGGTCCTATATTGTTGGACCAATTTATAATTAATACAGTCACCTTCAATTTAGAATTTTTTTTCTTTCAATGGTCCTTTAATAGTTTACTTGTTAATAAATTATTTTAAAGTATTTTTGTAGTTATTATCTTACTTTACTGGCTAGAAGCCCCAACCATGGGCCAGGACCTCATTGTGCCAGCTGCTGTACCAACACAGGACAAAAAAATGGTCCCAGCCTCAAAGAGCTTACAATCTAAATATAAGACAAGAGACAACGGATGGAGACAGACAGACAGACGGGAGTACAAGGAAACAATGAGACAATACTGGTCACAATTAGAAGTAGTGGTCTCATCGTATCAGCAGCCTAAGTGGTTTCCTAACTACTGAGGTCTAAATCTTGTGATCCCCTACGTTATAAATAGCCTATAATGAGTATGACGTGCTTTGCTACAGTTGGGGAAAAAATGGGTTATGTGTAAACAAAATACTACCATCTGAAAATGCAGGTCTGTGCATGAATAGTAGAAAACTCCATTAACATTTAAGAGTGTTGTTGAGATGAAGGTGGTATGCTTCCTTGCATAGTTGCTTCGCTGCTTCAGGAAATGCCTGCTCAACTAAACAGATCTAAATATGCTAAGATTTCTGTAAAAAGTAGTTCACACCTTTCTGAAGCTACAATTTCTCATCGATTGAACATAATGCTAAGAACCTCTGGAACTGACTGGCTTACTTAAGATGTTACACTTCAAGCCTGACCCAATGCGCATTAAAAGTCCATGGCAAGACTTCCACAGACTTCAGTAGGCATTGGGTCAGGCCTCTGTATAGCACTTTACAAACACTAGACCCAATACTGCTCCCATGTAAGTCAATGGCAAAAACTTCATTTTAACTAAATAAAGTTAAGTAGGTAAATATCATTAACTCCAACTTGCAGATGGGGAAATTGAGGACCTGAAAGGCTAAGTGACATTCTCTGGGTTACAAAGCAAGTCAGTGTCAGAACCATGATTATAACCAGTTCTAGACATCTGCCTAATCTACAGGAACTCAGTGCTCCTGCACCCAAAAGGCAATTGTAACTCAGTTTCTTCATTGGTAAAAATGGAGATAACATAGCAAGTTTTGATGTACCTTATGTCTCTCTGGTTTAATACAAAGCTGCCCATTGATTTTAGCACTCATTTATTGATTTAGGAAGGGGTTTCAAAAGACCAGTGGACCAGTTGTCAGACCAGACACTGTGGGCCCAATCTAAAGCCAATTAAAGTAAATGGGAATCTTTCTATAGGCTTCCATTAACTTTGGATGAGCCCCTAAATGGGCACGTACACTCAGTGGGTCAACTTTGGAGGGACAAACATGGACAGCCACTAGAGAGGTTAGTGCTTCAGCAGCAGTTAGCAGGATGACACATTGTGTATGGTCTGTTTCCAGGAATCATATATGGCAGAAGCAAAGGGAAGTGATACATGAGTGACTGGCCAGCTCTTCCCTCTCTGCTGGTTCATGGCTTCAAGCAACTGGGGTATATGTGTGTGTGTGTGTGTGTGTGTAACCATGTCCATCTGCCATTCCACTGTGGTTCTTACCATACTATTCTTCTGCACCATCGCATTTCTCCTACTCCTCCTCTTTCCCCATCCCTCTGGCTCCACTACCCATTCTTGTTACCCTCACGACTCTACAGTTCCCACCAGCTCTACCTGCTCTTCTTTCCTTCTCCATCCCAATCTCCTTCCTCCTGCCACCAACACAAATACAGATCTCACATCCACATCTGCTACCTCCTCCTTCCCTGTGGTGACATTTAGACCTTGCAACCCTCCTTCCACCCATTCTTCAACTCAGACCTCTTTCTAGGGTCCTGATATCCAGATTATGTCTAAACCTTGCAGATTCCTTCTGCCTAACATCTCTAAGCTATGGCCTTTCCTATCTATTCACACAGCTAAAACTCTCAGACAGGCTGCCATCTTCTCACATCTCAATTACTGCAACATCTGACCTTGAAAAATGCAACTTTGCCTCACTTACAGCCATTCAGAATACTGCAGCCCATGCTTTTCCTAGCCTGTTGCTTTGATTGTCACCCCTCTCTCTGCATCCTCCACTGGCTCTGCCTTCTCTATTGCATCAAACATAATATATTTGTCTTCACTTTCAAGTAGGGTGACCAGACAGCAAATGTGAAAAATCGAGACGAGGGTGGGGGGTAAAAAGAGCCTATATAAGAAAAAGACCCCAAAATCTGGACTGTCCCAATAAAATCGGGACATCTGGTTACCCTACTTTCAAGATCCTGCATAACATACTCCCCCATCTGATTCACTAGTGAGATGTCAATGCACATCTCTCATTGGCCCATGATGCCAGCCTCCGTTGCCTACTTGTTCAGTTTTAAAACAAGCACCTTCATGCTTTCTCCCATGCTGCCCCTCCCACTTGAACGGAGATCCCCAGAAACATCCACAAATGAATGCATTATCTCCATTCAAAATTCTCCTTTTCTGTGATTCCTACCAAAAAAACCAACAACCCCAAAATTGACAATGGCTAGGTTGCTAGTGTGCAGAGACCACGACATAGCATTCTGACTAATATTGTCTCATTATTTCCTTGTACTCCCCCATCTGTCTGTATCCATCTATTGTCTCTTGTCTTTTACTTAGATTGTAAGGCCCAGATCAAAGGTATTTAGGGTCTTAACTTCCACTGATTTCAATTAGAGCTAGGAACTCAAAAATCTTTGTATACCTTGACCTTGAGCTCTTTGGGGCAGAGACAATTTTGTTGTTCTGATTGTACAGCACATTGGGGTCCTGGTCAATGATGAGGGTTCCTATGCACAACAGTAATAATAAACAACAGCAACAGAGTTCCCCTCTATTTGACATTGGTGAGGCCTCATCTGGAGTACTGTGTCCAGTTTTGGGCCCCACACTACAAGAAGGATGTGGAAAAATTGGAAAGAGTACAGCGGAGGGCAACAAAAAAGATTAGGGGACTGGAACACATGACTTATGAGGAGAGGCTGAGGGAACTGGGGTTGTTTAGTCTGCAGAAGAAAAGAATGAGGGGGGATTTGATAGCTGCTTTCAACTACTGAAAGGAGGCTCCAAAGAGGATGGATCTAGACTGTTCTCAGTGGTAGCTGATGACAGAACAGGGAGTGATGGTCTCCGGTTGCAGTGGGAGAGGTTTAGGTTGGATATTAGGAAAAACTTTTTCACTGGGAGGGTGGTGAAGCACTGGAATGGGTTACCTAGGTAGGTGGTGGAATCTCCTTCCTTTGATGTTTTTAAGTTCAGGCTTGACAAAGCCCTGGCTGGCATGATTTAGTTGGGGATTGGTCCTGCTTTGAGCAGGGGGTTGGAGTAGATGACCTCCTGAGGTCCCTTCCAACCCTGATATTCTATGATTCTATGAACAACAATGTAGTGTTATTGGGAAACTGAAAGTATTCCATTTTAACTCAGCTCCTTCACGTTTACTCTTTGAAATATAGTCTTTTTTTAGTTAACATAAATCTGCTTTTTCAACCATTTGGGGAGCAGGTGGGATAGACTGAGTTTAGCTCTGTTATTAATATATAGGGGACTATTTTTAGTTTTATGTATGGGATATTGGAAAATGGGATATTGGGAAATTCACTAAGTTTGTCATAGATCTAACATTTTTTAATGAAATGTTGTTTTAAAATTATAGAGCACCTAGCATTTCAGAGAAACACTGATAAACAAAGGGGAAAAATGCCAAATTGAATTTCGTACACAAATGTATATGTGGTAAGTTAGAGCACAACCTAGACAGTCATCAGATCTGGCTTGTTTTTTTCTTTTTTTTTTTTAAATCCAAGCTTGAAGAAAAATCAGTTCTAAAATTATAAAGTTAGAGACCAGGGGAAGATTTAAAAATCTGAAGTGTCTTCCAAAATCTGAGAGGGACGGGGTGGGGAGCATGCTTTTAGAAGTATTAAAGAGCAACACTGCGATGCGCAAACTACAGAACCCGAACCACCAAAAAAGAAAATCAGCCTTCTGCTGGTGGCATCTGATTGAGATGATGAAAATGAACATGCGTCAGTCCACTCTGCTTTGGATCATTATCGAGCAGAATCCATCGTCAGCATGGACGCATGTCCTCTGGAATGGTGGTTGAAGCACAAATGTGAATCTTTAGTGCATCTGGCATGTAAACATCTTGCGATGCTGACTACAACAGTGCCATGCGAACTGTTCTCACTTTCAGGTGACATTGTAAACAAGAAGCAGGCAGCATTATCTCCCGCAAATATAAACAAACTTGTTTGTCTGAGCAATTGGCTGAACAAGAAATAGGACTGAATGGACTTGTAGGCTCTAAAATTTTACATTGTTTTATTTTTGAATGCAGTTATTTTTTGTACATAATTCTACATTTATAAGTTCAACTTTCATGATAAAGAGATTGCACTACAATACTTGTAATGGGGGAATTGAAAAATACTATTTTATTTTTTACAATGCAAACAATTTGTAATAAAAAATAAATACAAAGTAAGCACTGTACACTTCGTATTTTGTGTTGTAATTGAAATCAATATATTTGAAAATGTAGAATATATTCAAAATATTTAAATGGTATTCTGTTATTGTTTAACATTGCACGATTAATCACAATTAATTTTTTTAATCACTTGACAGCCCTCGTTGTAACCTGTTGAACTAGGCCTCGTATACGTGCTAGCACAGCCATGTTTATTCTGGTTAACTTTTATTTTCTGTTTAGTTTCTAATATAATAAACATCGCTTTCTTTCAGATCATTTTATTTCACATTATTGTTACCGAGGTAACCACAGCAGGCTGTTCCAAAGAGATGTAAAGTAAACTTCTGACCTCTGGCAAAAGCTGGGGAGGTAAAAGGTACTTGGCCTAAAGCACTCTGTAAAAGACACGAAGCCAGAGTGTTGCCAAGATGCTGGGTATAATCAGGTGGCACATGGGACAAGTCAAAAGAACAAGGGAAATGACAGACAGAGGGCTCAAGTGTGGCAGGTGTCGAGAAGTGTTCTCTGGTACAGCATAAATATATATATATATATATATATTTTACTTTGTAAAAACATTTGTACTATAGTGTGTAGTAAGGGGCATTATTAGAAACATAGTTTCAAAATGATAGAGCCCCAGATGGAGGTAGTTCAGTAAAATACGTTTCACTTAACTTGGACATATTTAATCGGGACAGACGCTTTGTTGAAACAGCTCCCAGAGAACCAGTCTATGACAGTAATGGTAATGACTGCTGCTTAATTAGGACAGTAGTAGCAAATTTTAATGAAGGTATATTTGTCCACTACCAATAGGTTAAATGGTGTTTACCCAGGTGTTAAAGGTGTGTGAAATTCTAAGCGTCAGTCTTTTGATAGAAAAGTTGCCAAATAACAATTTAAAGAAGAAATGTAGCTATAACACATTAATTATTACTTTTATGCATTACAGAATTGTATTTCATCCCGGGTCTGCTGCTCTCTTTTTGAGGGGTATTTCCAAGTAGGATCTGGGAAAGGCTACAGATTTTAATTTATGGACAGAATTTTGGACGTTGTATACATGTTGTCAGGGACAATTATCCAGATAAGTTAGGGAGCTGGGAGGCTTCCAGATGCTGGAAGGTTGCATGTAAATTTTAGATTAATTTAAATAACCTAATTAAAGGCCTCAAAATGTTGGGGTCCAGAAGAAACTCCAGAAGTTTGGATATTTATCCAAAACAATTGAAGCCCTACTCAAAAGACTTTCCCTTTTAATGTCTCCTTGAGGGGAGGGAGAGGACGGGCATGCCTCCAGATGCGTTCAGGGGACAGACAGCAGGTCCATACCTCCGCGAGTACTCTAAGGGCAAGCCTATTCCCTCACCTGAAGTGTTTCCCTTCTCATATGGACTTTCCCATGAGGGAATGGGAATCTTCTGTCATCACAGTCCCATGTCTTCAAATACCATTAGTCAGTTCCCCCAAAATTGTGAGGTTGGCTTAAAAATCACGAGATTTAAAAATATAAAGCACATTGTTTCGTGCTGCTCAGTTACGATGGTAATGGGTATCAGTGCAAAACTCAAAGACTGGGCGTGCACAAGAAGGTTGTACTGAAAAACCTTAAGGTATGACTTTAAATTGACATAGTTATGCCAGTATAACGCCGGTCCTCTGGACATGCTTATTCCACGATAAGAGTGATTTTTTTCTTTTTTCCGTTTTTTTACATATGTCGCTTGGGAAGCTAAACTGAGTATTCCAGCACAAGAGCATTTACGTGGGGGGTTGTATCAGTGTATTGGTAAAACTGCCCTGTGTAAATGGGCCTAAAATGAATGGAGATAAAATGTGGCAAAAAGTTACACTCATAGAGTTCTTGGTCTTCCAGGACTTGTCTTCCCTACCTCTGGGAACGAGCCCATGTCCACAGACTTATGCTCGGAGGGCTTGTGCTAGCTCTTTAAAAACAGCTGTGTAGATGGTGCCTTGACATTGTGACTAAGGCTGGAGCTCAGGCACTTAAGTCCACCTCACCCCACCCAGGCTTCAGAGCCTGAGCTCCAGCCCCAGCTGCAATGTCTACTCATCTATTTTTAGATTGCCACTACAAACCCCACTAGGTCAAATCTGTGGGCCCATGCAGAGAGGCTTGCTACCCAGTGTAGTGTAGACATACCCACAGCGGCCAGAGAGGACTGGCACATGGTGCTGGAGGAACTTTATTAAGTGAGGGATTCCTGGGAGGAGATTATTCTCTAGCTCTCTGCTAAAGCCCATAGTCTGGGGTCTGCTCCCACCACAGATTTGTAAAGGTATTTAGGTGCCTCAAGATGCAGATAGACACCTAGCGGGATTTTCAGAAGCACATAGGCACTGAACTCAATGGCCCTTAGAGCCCAGTATAGAGAGTGAGAAGGAACCTTTAAAAAAAACAAAACACCTGATAATGCAAGATGTGATTAATAGCACAAGAGTTGAAAACTGGGCTTCCCCCCTCTTCCTACTCCTCCCTGGGGAAAGCATACTCCCTCTCATACAGAGGGAGTCCCTATTTTTCCCTTCTTGCCTTGAAATACCCCATTTTTCACTACTGAAATCTCATTTTTGTCTTGTGCGTGTGTGTCAGGGTCCTCCTAATTGTGTTCCTCTTCTCCCCGCCCCCCCGCTTGGCCCCTTTTCTATGTTCTCCTTTCTGATTTGCCTCTTTTGGTACTGTACTTCCAATTTCCATTTCGCCCTCTTTCAGTCTCTGACTCTTCTCTCGTCTCTGTTTATTGTTGCCACTCCAGTTGTGCTGTCTAGGAAGGGTGTTGGGAAGAGGATTCCTCCTGCTCTTTGCACTCTGGGTACGAATGCTTTCCTATCCTGCTGGTATCTGAACTTAAGGAGTTGGAAGGCAGAGCCCTAACTCACAAGCAGCTGCCAGCCTTCCTCCACAGACTTGGAACCTCTTCTTCTCCCTTGGCAACACAGTGCAAGTTAATACAAACTGGATCTGTATCCATTTGTAGCTGACTGTCTCAGGCTTAGAAAGGGACAGTGCTTCTTCCTTGGCCCACCCCATCCCAGTCTGGAACCCATACAAATCTGTGGTGAACCCACAGAAGGGCTTCTCAGGTGAGAAGGGGAAACATACTCTCCCAACTTTTGTACTTCCCCAAGATGGATCTGCAGGCCTCCAATACGACAAACTGGGCCTTAAATTATTTCCAGGCTTTAAAAATTTTGTTTAATTGGGACAGCAGCATAATTAGAGGAAGAGCTACCTCAGTTAAGAGGTATCTACTCTATTTACTATTTTTACAAACTGCAAATTGAGCTTTTTGAAGTGTAGATGGATTTTCAAAATTACCTTACTTTGCAGAGATGAGAATTTAGACTACATGCGCTTCCTGAAGAGATACACAGTGGATCTCTGTCTTACTTGGAATAGGATATTTATTTGATCTGCTCCCTTAGTGCTCGAGAGAGCTATTTAATGTACTATAAAAAGTTGTGTTTTTGACATGGGAATGTTTCTGTGGCATTATTTTACATAGCAGTGGCTGAGTCTGAAACTTTAGAGTCTCTTTGGACACTTCAGCTGTGATGTGGTTTGAACTGGCATAGCTGAGACACCCTTTCATTCAATACCCACGAAGAAGTGAAATATTACTGCATGTTTTTGATGTCCAGGACTGTTTGTGCTGGTACCTGTTCTATAAGTGTTCATTACTATATCAGAGGCACATGACACCTTCCTGATTGATATAAGGCCAAATGTATTTTTCTGATACAGAAGTTTGGAGCAAAGGGATTAAATTATAAAGTTGGACTCAATAAAAAGCACTTAAGGAAAAACAGTTTTGTTTGGGGACAGTGTCATCATGACTAATACTGAGCAAAAGACGGGAGCCAAGAATTATTCATAGCTTTGGACCTCCTGTTGTATTACTCAGTGCAGCTAGAAATTTAGGTCAAAAGTTGGCATTGCTGAACACCAACCTGAGCTTTCTGGAGCAGATTAAATTACTTCAAACATATATTAAAAATGGGAATAGGTTACTGTGACAAAGTTCCTCCTCTGCCTTGGTGGGTCCTGTGTTTATTGGCAGATTTGCTCGCCTCAGAGGTTCATGGCAGCCCTCAGTTTGGCCACTTTCATGGCTCAAACCTGCTGTTCACTCAGTTAGCCTCATCACTGGCCACTATGGGGAAAGGAAGAAGAACAATCCCCGCAGTCTCTGTTGATCCACCTAGTGGATCGGGGAACAGACCAGAGACCTTTCCCTCTGGTGGAACCCACAGTCCAGGTCAACTCCTCCGGTATCAAGTAGGGAGTTGGAGGGATGGAGGGAACCTGGGCCCGCCCTCTACTCTGGGTTCCAGCCCAGGGCCCTGTGGCTTGCAGCTGTCTACAGTGGCTCCTGTAACAACTGCGTGACAGCTACAACTCCCTGGGCTACTTCCCCATGGCCTCCTCCCAACTCCTTCTTTATTCTCACCACAGGACCTTCCTCCAGATGTCTGATAATGCTCAGTCTTCTCAGTCTTCCAGTACTATGCCTTCTCACTCTCAGCTTCTTACTCCTCTTGCTCCCAGCTCCTCGCACGCACGCCACAAACTGAAGTGAGGTCCTTGTTAAACTCAGGTGCCCTGATTAGCCAGCCTTAATTGATTCTAGCAGCTTCTTGATTGGCTGCAGGTGTTCTAATGAGCCTGTCTGTCTTAATTGTTTCCAGAAAGTTCCTGATCTGGAACCTTCCCTGTTGCCTTACCCAGGAAAAGGGGACCTACTCAACCTGGGGCTAATATATCTGCCTTCTATCACTCTCCCGTCCCGTTCCCTTCATTTGATCCTTTGACCCACTCCTGTCGCTGTTATTTCATTAGTTGTCCCCCGGATTTATTTGGTATCCACGTCCTGTGGATCCCCCTCTTAGGCTGGGGGGGGATCCTTTAGTGGGATCCTTCCTGGATCCCAGTAGGATCACTCTCCTGTAGCCATCTGGCCTGAACCTTTCACATTACTGAAAAAGGAATGTAGGCACTCTATTCCCTTTAAAAAAAAATAAAGGATACTCTATATGGATAATGTTTTGGAGAAGAGGTAAATTAGTACAGTTAAGTATTGATTCACATTGACATAATCCTTAGTCTATTTCCAGTTCTAAAGATGCTACTCATACCTAAAGACTGTAGTGTTTCTGACTTAGGAATCTGTTCAGAGCTGTAAAGTCCAATTTATGATTTACTTGTTCTGCCACACACGTGTTGCTGAAGCTGGTGAGATGGATATACTGCAACTGTTGCAGGCAGAGTCTGTGCTTTGTTTCACTTACCCAGATAGTAATTTTTCAAAGTTCCATTCAACTATTTATTGTTCCACCAATCAATTTAACTGTGGCTACCAGTCATGTTTCCTACTACTCTAGATTCCAGTTAATTGATTAATGGAATTTTATTTTGGGCATAGTTAAGAGTCCTTTCAACCATGTTTTTACACTTTAATGAATACATCTTAGAATCAAAATTTACTTACCAGATGTAATTGAAAAGAAGGATGATATAAGGTTCTTAAAGTACACTTGGAAAAAGGACCTGTATTCCATCCCTGTCTCTGCTACATGCTTCCAGTATGAACTTAGACAAAATTTCATTGGGGGTTTTGACTGAGTAAGGACTATAGAATCTCATCTAGTTTTGTTTGTCTTCATTAATAACCTAGCTAGGAAGCATTCCTAGATTGTCACATCCCAAGAGGCCTTTTTATAGCAGGCCTTCAAGGTCTACAATTTCATCTACAGTATACTGTATACAAATATTAACTTTTATTTTAATCTTTTTTGCTCTGGGTCAAAAACATTAAAGAACCAGGAATTAGACAGAAAAAGAGTGAATATTTAGAAAGAAAAGATCAATCATTTTAAAATAAACATATGAAGCCCTATGCGACCAAAATAATTTTTAATAAATGAAAGCTATAATATTCATATTTTGTGAAAGAAAAAGGCTATACAGTTATGACTTTAGCTTCCTTCCAACAAAATGGTGTTGTGTTGAATTTCAAGGCTCGCCCTGGAAAGCATCTTAGGTGGAAAGCAAAGATCAACGGTAATGCCAGATTTTACAGTTTATGTTACTTAAATGCCTTCAGTGTCTGGAGGAAAGGAGAGGATTGACAGGATCGGGGAAGCTATATTCTCATAAGTATACTGTGAATACAATTTTTGTAACTTTTAGAAAATCAGAGAAAAACAAACAATCTCCTTATTCTTTTAGCTTGGTGTGAAATGTGGGTGCGTGAAATGAAACTCAGACCTGGCTTTTCAATGTCGCCTGTTTCAGAATGATGTCTCTCACAGTGATGGGTATGCCTGAATAATGAAATAGCTACCAGGAAATCATGCTCTACCACAAGATCATATGAGTGCCACCATGCTGTGCTAAAACAACATGAGGTCATCTTTACATATTAAGAAAACGAAAGCTGGGATTGGTTTCATATTTTTCCCACAGATTTTCCTTTCCACTCTGTCAGTCATATCTGAATGGCTGATGGTTAACAGGGTGCTTTGGCTTTATGTGAGGGAGCATTTGTCATTGCTTGCTCACAGTTCTCCATAGCAACACAATGTCTCTGTTTAAGATCCAGTGAAGGTGAGCAAACAGAAAAGTCCTTAAGAAACAGCTGGTCTTAACAGAAGTAAAATTGCACTTTTACTCTTTCAGTGTCCCTTATCAATAACTGGCCAGTCAGGGTCTCATTTTGGTATTGTGAAATGTCAAGCTTGTGGAGGGCCAGACTGCCCTTTGGCCTTGTGCAGATGTGGGTGGAAGGGGACAGGGCTCGAGGAACCTTCACTCGTTTGTCTACCCCATTCTAGGGCTGGAGACCATCACAGACTTTCTGTGTGCCTTGTGGGATTAAGTGCATATCAGCCCAGGGGAGGGAAACGGGTAGGACCGAAAAGCTTACAGAGCAGGCTGAGATGCATGGGTAGAGGCAGCATGGAGACTCCCCATGCCCGGTTCCCAACTCTCATAGTTTTAATTGAAATTCTTGCAGTATTTGGTCTATCTTAAAGCCCTAACTCCTGGAGTCATGCAATGTTTCCATTTAAAAATAGTAAGTTTCCAGCCCTCATCGCTGCACAGAAAAGTTTGAAAACATGATCCTTGAAGTCTTAAGGACCAGAGAGCAAACAACACACCTCCTTACACCCCCACACACTTTTAAAAATCTCAGTTTCTAAATCATTTGCATCATTTTATTGGGACATGACTCTGAATTTTTGAGCACTGGGGATTGGCAATACTGTCCCTTTCATGGTTAAACTGGCTGGATCAAATGTACTGCCAGAAAAGGCTTGTTAAAAATAAGGGGTAGGGAGAAAAGGTAGAAGTAAAATTAGCGGAGAGAACTATTTGCATTGAAGACCTTGGCCTTAGTGCTTCTTCAGCCCAGGACACAGTTATTATTGTGTAAATAGGAAGTGTCCTCAAGCTATTGTATAATTATAGAGCAATTTAGTACTGATGTCTTTAATAAAGAATGCTCAGTGCTTTAAAACAGGTTTAAAATAAATGTTAGCTAGTCACAGGTTCCATTCCCCTGCTGCTCCTGGACTTCCAATGGTTTTTTTCTTTTTAAAAGATCTACATTTTGGGGTTTAAAAATGTCCTGATGCAGTATTTTTGCACAGGAAATAAACTTTACAAGCAGTTTTTAAAGACTACGGAAACTCTCAACTGTCAGTTACAGCAGTTGTCAGGCAGAAAGGACATGGAATGAGCCAGGAAATAAGGGTAAAGTTTTAAAGAGCAGCAAAACAACAACAAAAACCCCACTTTTATTATCCTTATAAAAAAAAGGATCATCTAAAACTGAGCATAAAAGACTGTAATTGCATCTCATTTCTGGTTTTAGTCAACTTTAGTCTCAAGGTTTATCACCACCAGAACCACACAATTGAATGGCAGCCATATTATAGTCTATATAGAATTTAGGGCTATTGTGGCATGCTAAACTACTTCTGAAGGACATTCTGACTAGGATCTGTCCACCGCTGCAACACCACAGCACCTCCCAGACACCTTCCCATGAAATCAAATCTTGGCTTTCACGGTCACATTCTGCAAGAGGAAAATAATGCCTCAGATTAATTGAGCCTTCTGTGGATACACAAAAGGCTGTAGTGAGTGAATTTTTTAACAGTGAATGGAAGCAACAGATGGCTGATAATTAAAATAAAACAACAAATAAACCAAAAAGGAACCAAAAATATGATGGCATACCAGGAAGAAACTAAAATTGGCTGGGTCAGGTGAAGCTTCCATTCAAACATGCAACTGCAATAGAAGTAGGAGGACACAGACAACTACTGTACTGGTAAAGTATATTGCAATTTAGATGAATATTTTCCAGTTTCAATTTTCTCTGGCCAGTGTGACACTCTGTCTTTAATGCATGCTGTATAGGATGATTCCTGGAACAATTTACATTTTCAAAACCTACATGCAGTCCAAATTTAAGATTTCTAATATGTAAAGTGGTGGTAAAAATCAGAATCCAATAACATTTATTAAGGCGTAGTCTTCTATAATCCAAACACAGACATATTGTATCTAGCACCTGTGAGCTCAACTGACATTGCAGCTGTCACAAGTTACTTAATACTTATGTTTGAACGCAAACGGCTCACTTCAAGTGCTCATTTATTGATCTGAAGTACACAAGTGTATGTTTCCACAAATGTAGAAATCTCACCATTTGCACAATCATGGATTTCAGGTAGAAATCAGATTTTGCTGGTAACATAGAGAAGTTGATTTTACTATCATGCTGCAGTTTCTTCATGAAAGAAAATGGACTCTATCATAATCCTTATTAATACATTTAGGATCCAGTTCAGGAACATATCCCTATTCAGGATAGCACTGAAGCAAGTGCTTAACTTCAAGCATGGAAGTCACACATCTGCTTATGTGCTTTCCTGAACTGGGGTCTTAGAAAATTTTCTTAAAACCATAGTAAAAAGAAAAGGAGTACTTGTGGCACCTTAGAGACTAACCAATTTATTTGAGCATGAGCTTTCCAATGAAGTGAGCTGTAGCTCACGAACGCTCATGCTCAAATAAATTGGTTAGTCTCTAAGGTGCCACAAGTACTCCTTTTCTTTTTGCGAATACAGACTAACACGGCTGTTACTTTAAAACCATAGTGTGATTCAAGAGAAGAAAGCTCTACAAAGGGGGAAATGTTAAACTATGAATCGATCTGTATGGCTCATTCATGTTGGTTTAATCTCAGAAAGGTCTTCGAAAATATGGTAAAATATGCAGAATCTGTTTATTTGTACACTACTGCCCTTTGGAAAAATCTGTTAGATTGCTAGGTCTTTGCTCCTTAGGCTATGGCTTTATCTCCTTCTTTCCCTCCCCCCGCTCTCATTGGGCAGAAGATATTTGATGCCAAAATGCTCTTTAATCTAGCAGATAAAGTCATAAAATCCAGTGGCTGGAAGTTGAAGTCAACAAAGCTCAAACAAGATGCATATTTTTAATTGTTTGAGTAATTAACCCTGGGAACAGTTTGTAAAAGTATGTGGTAAATTCTGTATCACTTATAGTCCTTTGAGTGTAGCAGGATATCTTTTTAAAAGCCACTAGATCAATCACGAGTTGTTGGACTCAATGCAGGAAATACTAGGTGAAATTCTTTGCCCTGTGTTGCACAGGAGGTCAGAACAGATGATCCCTTCTTCCATTAAAAAATCTGACTCATCAGTGATCCAGGAGGCCAAATGCTGGTACTCTCCAAAGATAATCCTCAACCAACACCTTAATTTGCAGACTGAAGTTGAGGTACTTCTGGCTCCAAAATGGAAGGGAAACCCAGGGAGAAGAGTAAGAATTCATAAGATGTTCTACAATTAAGATTACAGTCAAATGCATTTTGCTTTCTTTGTGTTAATATTTCTATTGGCTTTATTGGTATTGCGCAAATGACTAAGGCAAGCAGGATTTAGCCCAAGGTTTTTGCTTCTTTTGTTAGAGTTAGTATCATAAACTGTAACAAGAGAGACTTTGGAAAGCATATTAAACCAGCAGTGGTAATTTCCCAGTAGGAACTGTGAGGCACTGAAGCAGATGCTACTGATTTTGTCTTCACTGAGAGCTTCCATTGTAACCATCCATTACAAATGTCTTTTCAAAAAAATGGAGAGCTGACACCCAACTTCATAAGAATTGAATAGTGTCTAATCCTGTCACCAGCTGACTCGTATGGCTGGAATCAGTGCATGTGATATTTCTTTCGCCTACTACCCTGCCAGCAATAATGTAGGGGTAGGAGAATTTTATATAAAGGAAATAGGAAAGAATAAATCTGTGAGACTCAATATACAACACACAACCATACCAGATTACTTTGAAAAACAAATGCAACTGAACCAATATGCTGGCGTCGGTGCTGGGCATTTTAGATGACAAAGCTTGCAATTTTCCAGACTCTTCCACCTTATAACTACTCATTAATTACCTTCATTTGTCAGCTGGCAGCACAAGCAGGGTACAAATGTTTAGTCTGCAGCTTGTGTTAATATCTGGGAGCTGCAACAGACAGAAGGTTTCCAGAACTCTGCTACATAATCACCCTCTGAAATTGCTTAGTTCTGAAACTTGCTCGCAAAATCAGCAGCATATATATATATTTTTTACTTACTAATAAAGTGACAGCTGAAGATTTTTGTTAGCTGGTATTATCTTGTTTGCATTCATAATAAAACCACTCCATAAAATATGGTTATTCTGCCTCAGTAGTGATTCTTAAATGTATTTGTTCACAAGTTAATTTTTATTATTACATTTTAGGGCTATTTGTGGCCCAGCTAGCACTCTGGCACAGTAGTGTCAGATAATGCCTCTTCGGCCCCTGTACCCACTACCTGCATCGTGGGCAGTAGCGCAGGAGAGGAAATGGCAGCTCCGCAAAGCTGCTATGTCCTCCTATCCTGTGCAGGTGGATGGCGAGAGATGGAATTGGGCAAGAACCTTTGTTCTGTCGTCCCCCGCCCCAGCGTGCCAGTCAGCAGAGTGGTGTTAGCACACCAGGGAACATACACTGTGCCAGGTAGAGACTCAACAATTTACTTCCGCCCTGTAGCAGCCAGAGAATCGGAAGCCAGAATGCATGTGTAACAGGGTCGCCTTAAACCTGGCATCAGACCCAGTCTCTGCCTCAGTTTCCTTAAAAAGAACAGGAGGACTTGTGGCACCTTAGAGACTAACACATTTATTAGAGCATAAGCTTTTCACTCCGATGAAGTGAGCTGTAGCTCACGAACGCTTATGCTCTAATAAATGGGTTAGTCTCTGAGGTGCCACAAGTCCTCCTGTTCTTTTTGCGAATACAGACTAACACGGCTGCTATTCTGAAATCAGTTTCCTTACTGTCATGTAAGCAAGCAGGCCAACTAATTAGCCAGTGCATCAATGAGGCTACCACCAGGATCAGTATTTCATTCCCTTTTCCAAGAGATGTATTATTGTTCAAACACAAACAGTTCATCATCAGTCAAGGCAGGTAAAACAGGTCCTACCACCTGGCCCTTCCTCAGACATTTGCTTCAGAGGTCTTTTGCAGCTGACTACACAGCAAGTATCCCCAACCAGGCTTTTCATCCAGCATATGTGGCAAGTCCTCCAGCTCCTTTCCCTGACCCAGGGTCTCCTGAATGAGCCTTCCCCTTAACTGAGCTGTCTCCTGGTTTATTATCTCATCAATTAGAAGGCAGCTGAATATTTACATTTATGGTCCTACCCAACTCCCATAAAAGGTAATCAAACCCTAATCTCTCTCCTAGGCTGCTCTAGGGAGAGAGCATGCTCCTCCTTGCTTGCTCAGCTCTTGTGGCAAAGCCATGGGATTCAGCCCCTACTAGTTGCCTATAAAAACACCCACAAGAGAAGACTGGACCAGTATTTTTTGTCATTCTTACATCAGGACAGCCCCCTGTATTTTAACAGGGTTGCACTGGTGTAACAGAGTAAAAGGCCTGATCTTGCAAATACTTACACATATATTTGACTTGATTCAACTTCAACAGATTATTCAACTAATTAAAATTAAGTACATGTGAAAATGTTTGGTGCCAAAATGAGGTCCAATTGAGCTATGCTCTGCACAGGACCTAAGGAGTGGGGACAGAGATAGCCCTTAATGTGTGCGTGTCATCCTATTTGTTTGTACAGTGCCTAGCACAATGCAGGAACTACTGAAAAAAATAATAAAAAGAATCTATTTTAGGCATTTAACTATATTACCTGAGAAGATTCTGTTTGACACATCAGAGAGTAATGTTTAGGCAGCATTTAAATAGACTATCTTAACGCTTCCCCACTGAGGTTAACATATTAAGTCATTCATTCGACAGCTTATCTTTCAAAATATATTTATCAGTGGGTACTGGCACCAATTTTCCCCGCAGGGTGAAATTCCTATTGACGTTAATAGGATTTACGCTCTGTTGCTACCCGCTAGCACAGATGCAGTCTGTAAGGATGAATTTTCATTATTGCTCTATACGCTATCTTTTTGCCAGTATAACTAAGCATGGATCAAAGCTAAGATGTTTTTAAAATTAAGCTGGGGGGCAGAAGACAGCAGCAGCTGCTGACAGGCAGGGCTCCAGCTGCTATACAGGGACTTTGCCACAGAGGCAAGAGAATTTCATCTCCGCTTTACCCTTCCCAGGTTGTTGCTAGAGTGGGCCGCTCAGGGCGCTGAACCTCACTCCCCGTCCACACTGGCAAGGCACGTACAGCACTGTCGGGACTCCACCTCCCCCAGAGGAATAAAGTTTGTTGCGCAGCCACTGGTGTGCTGCGGGGCCAGTGTGGCCGCCCAATGCGCTCTGATTGGCCTCCAGAAGTATTCAGAAGTCTCCCACCATGCCTGTTCTAGCCACTCTGGTCATCAGTTCGAACTCTACTGCCCTGGCCTCAGGTGACCAACCGTCAGACCCTCCCTTTAAATTCCCTGGGAATTTGAAAATCCCCTTCCTGTTTGCCCTTTGCAGGTGACCATGCCTCCGTGCACCAGGCGAGCCCCAGTATGGAGCAATGGCGAGGTGCTGGACCTCATCAGTGTTTGGGGGGAGGAAGCTGTCCAGTTCCAGCTGTGCTCCAGCCACAGGAATTACGATACCTTCGGGCAGATATTAAGGGGCATGAGGGAAAGGGGCCATGACCGGGACGCACTGCAGTGCAGGATTAAGGTGAAGGAGCTGCAGAGTGCCTACCACAAAGCCTGCAAGGCAAACGACCGCTCAGGTGCTCCCCCCGCAACCTGCTGATTCTCCAAAGAGCTGGACACGATACTTGGGGCCAACCCCACCTCCACTCCGAGCACCACCATGGACACCTCAGAGCGGGAGGAGGAGGAGGAAAGTGGGAGTGAGGGTGCTGGGACGGGGGGATACACCCCGGAATTCCTGGAGGCATGCAGCCAGGAGCTCTTCTCGAGCCAGGAGGAAGGTAGCCAGTTGCAGCGGCTGGTACTTGGTGGAGGACAAACAGAAAAGCAGGTTCCCAGTACGCGGCTTTTTTTTCGGGAAGGAATTTTTTCGGTGCGGGCTCTTGGGGCGAGGAGGGTTAGGGCTGCATGCATGCCTAGATGCAGAATAGCGCATTGATGTGGTCTATCACTTCGCGGTAATCGGCCTCAGTGATCTCTTCGAAAGTCTCATCCAGAACATGGGCAATGCGCTTGCGCAGGTTTATTGGGAGAGCCACAGCGGTCCTTGTCTAAGTTACGCTAACATGTCCACACCACTGTGCCGCAAGGGGAAGGGGGGACCATTGATGCACACAGGCAAACTGCATATGGGCCAGGGCAGAAGCTGCATTGCAGTAGAAGACCCTCCCTTGCTTCCCAGGTCACCCTCAGCAGCGAGATATCTTTCAGGACGAACTCCTGTGGAAAATGTGGGGACAATGTTCAGTATAGGGGCTCCCTGCTGCTGTTGGCTCTCCCCAAGGCACAGAAACCCAGAGAACAGTACAACTTTGAAACAATCAGTCCCCCTTGACCCTGTACTTACTCACCATTTTGGGGCTCCCAGGGGTTATGTGTGCTCTCTTTGGGACGGGAAAATTATGCTATTGTGTAGACTGTGTGTGCCCTCCTTAAGTGCGGGGGAATCATTACTCTGCCTGGTATAAACAATGCTGCCTCTGTTAAGTGTTGCATTTTGCCTTTACATCTCAGCAGTCCGTGTTATCACCGGCCAAGAGACTGTAAAGACTCAGGAACAGGCCGCGAGTAAGCAAAGAAGACATGCTGCAAGAAGTGATGCAGCAATCTCTTAAAGAGAATCAAAAAGCGCAGGAGTGGAGGGAGAGCGAAAGTAGCATCCGCCAGGAAAACGCAGTGCGCCGGAGGCAAAGCACGGCGCTCCGGCAGCAAAGCACGGATCGGCTGCTAAGCATCATGGAGCGCCAAGCGGACTCTATCCCCGCACTCGTAGGCATGCAGGCGGAGCACTACCGCACCCGCCCCCTCCTGCAGCCATTGTCCCAAAACTCTTTCATAGAATCATAGAATATCAGGGTTGGAAGGGTCCTCAGGAGGTCATCTAGTCCAGACCACTGCTCAAAGCAGAACCAATCCCCAACTAAATCATCCCAGCCAGGGCTTTGTCAAGCCTGACCTTAAAAACCTCAAAGGAAGGAGATTCCACCACCTCCCTAGGTAACGCATTCCAGTGTTTCACCACCCTCCTAGTGAAAAAGTTTTTTCTAATATCCAACCTAAGCCTCCCCCACTGCAACTTGAGACCATTACTCCTTGTTCTGTCATCAGCTACCACTGAGAACAGTCTAGATCCATCCTCTTTGGAACCCCCTTTCAGGTAGTTGAAAGCAGCTATCAAATCCCCCTCATTCTTCTCTTCTGCAGACTAAACAAACCCAGTTCTCTCAGCCTCTCCTCATAAGTCATGTGTTCCAGTCCCCTAATCATTTTTGTTGCCCTCCGCTGGACTCTCTCCAATTTTTCCACATCCTTCTTGTAGTGTGGGGCCCAAAACTGGACACAGTACTCCAGATGAGGCCTCACCAATGTCCAATAGAGGGGAACGATCACGTCCCTCGATCTGCTGGCAATGCCCCTACTTAAACATCCCAAAATGCCATTGGCAACATTGCTAACTCATATCCAGCTTCTTGTCCACTGTAACCCCTAGGTCCTTTTCTGCAGAACTGTTGCCGAGCCATTCGGTCCCTAGTCTGTAGCGGTGCATGGGATTCTTCCTTCCTAAGTGCAGGACTGTGCACTTGTCCTTGTTGAACCTCATCAGATTTCTTTTGGTCCAATCCTCTAATTTGTCTAGGGCCCTCTGTATCCTACCCCTACCCTCCAGCGTATCTACCTCTCCTCCCAGTTTAGTGTCCTCTGTGAACTTGCTGAGAGTGCATTCCACACCATCCCCCAGATCATTTATAAAGATATTGAACAAAACTGGCCCCAGGACTGACCCTTGGGGCACTCCACTTGATACCGGCTGCCAACTAGACATGGAGCCATTGATCACTACCCGTTGAGCCCGATAATCGAGCCAACTTTCTATCCACCTTATAGTCCATTCATCCAGCCCATATTTCTTTAACTTGCTGGCAAGAATACTGTGGGAGACCGTGTCAAAAGCTTTGCTAAAGTCAAGGAACAACACGTCCACCGCTTTCCCCTCATCCACAGAGCTAGTTATCTCGTCATAGAAGGCAATTAGATTAGTCAGGCATGACTTGCCCTTGGTGAATCCATGCTGACTGTTCCTGATCACTATCCTCTCCTCTAAGTGCTTCAGAAGTGATTCCTTGAGGACCTGCTCCATGATTTTTCCAGGGTCTGAGGTGAGGCTTACTGGCCTGTAGTTCCCAGGATCCTCCTTCTTCCCTTTTTTAAAGATGGGCACTACATTAGCCTTTTTCTAGTCGTCTGGGACTTCCCCCGATCGCCATGAGTTTTCAAAGATAATGGCCAATGGCTCTGCAATCACATCTGCCAGCTCCTTTATCACTCTCGAATGCAGCGCATCCAGCCCCATGGACCTGTGCTTGTCCAGGTTTTCTAAATAGTCCCAAACCCCTTCTTTCTCCACAGAGGGCTGGTCACCTCCTCCCCATTCTGTGCTGCCCAGAGCAGTAGTCTGGGAGCTGACCTTGTTCGTGAAGACAGAGGCAAAAAAAAGTATTGAGTACATTAGCTTTTTCCACATCCTCTGTCACTAGGTTGCCTCCCTCATTCAGTAAGGGGCCCACACTTTCCTTGACTTTCTTCTTCTTGCCCTTGTGCCCCCATGTCACCTCCAACCCACTTTCCCCAACATCTAGGTTCTTATCGCCACCAGGTACCTCCAACACCTGTAGCTTAACCACCCAGCCCTGAAAACTACGACCCTTACCCACTGCACTCCAACCCCATCCTGAATTATAGCCATCCTGAAGTGCAGCACTCATTGCACAGCACTCCAGATGGGAAGGCTGAGTATGAGAACAGGACATACACAAATCTGTGATTGAACCATTCCCCACCCCACCCTCTTGCCCTTTCTGTTTCCCAAGCAGTTGTGTTTCTTTTCAATAAATGAATTTTATTTTCAATAAATGGATTTTTTGGCGTTGAAAACATTCTTTATTATTGCATAAAGTAAAAGATACCTTAGCCCAGGAAAGAAACAGTCACTGAAAGTCAGCTTAGCAAACACAGATTCCTACTAACATTGGAACCACTGCACTTCACTCCCGTGCAGGGCACCAGACATTACTGGTGGTTTTCTGCCTCAAATTGCTCCCTCAAGGCATCCCTAATCCTTGCAGCCCTGCGCTGGGCCCCTCTAATAGCCCTGCTCTCTGGCTGCAAATTCACCCTCCAGGTGTTGAACCTCAGAGGTCCATGCCTGAGTGAAGATTTCACCCTTCCCTTCACAAATATTGTGGAGGGTACAGCACGCGGATATAACCGCAGGGATGCTGTGTTCGGCCAAGTCCAGCTTCCCATACAGAGATCGCCAGCGGCCCTTTAAATGGCCAAAAGCACACTCCACAGTCATTTGGCACTGGCTCAGCCTGTAGTTGAACCATTCCTTGCTGCTGTCAAGGCTCCCTGCGCAGGGTTTCATGAGTCACGGCATTAACGGGTAAGCAGGGTCTCCAAGGATCACAATGGGCATTTCAACTTCCCCTACTCTGATCTTCCACTCTGGGAAAAAAGTCCCAGCCTGCAGCTTCCTGAACAGGGCAGTGTTCCGAAAGAGGCGTGTGTCATGCACCTTTCCGGGCCAGCCTGCGTTAATGTCAATGAAATGCCCACGGTGATCCACAAGCGCCTGGAGAGCCATAGAGAAATACCGCTTCCGATTAATGTACTCAGAGGCTAGGTGGGGTGGTGCCAGAATAGGAATATGCATCCCATCTATCGCCCTTCCACAGTTAGGGAAACCCATTTGTGCAAAGCCAGCCACAATGTCCTGCACGTTACCCAGAGTCACGGTTCTTCTGAGCAGGATGCGATTAATGGCCCTGCAAACTTGCATCAATACGATTCCAGCGGTTGACTTTCCCACTCCAAACTGGTTTGCGACCGATCGGTAGCTGTCTGGAGTTTCCAGCTTCCAGATTGCAATAGCCACTTGCTTCTCCATCGTCAGAGCAACTCTCAATCTCGTGTCCTTGCACCGCAGGGTGGGGGTGAGCTCCTCACACAGTCCCATGAAAGTGGCTTTTCTCATCCGAAAGTTCTGCAGTCACCGCTCGTCATCCCAGACTTGCATGACGATGTGATCCCACCACTCAGTGCTTGTTTCCCGAGCCCAAAAGTGGCGTTCCACAGTAACGAGCATGTCATTGAATGCCACAAGCAATCTCATGTCGTACGCGTTACGCAACTCGATATCATCGTCGGACTCCTCACTGTCACTTTGGATCTTAAGACATAGCTCAATTGCCAAACGTGACGTGCTGGCGATCATCAGCATACTCCTCAGCAGTTTGGGCTCCATTCCCGCAGACCAAAACGGAACACCGATCACGCTGCACAGAAACCGTTGAAAGATGGTGCCAAATGTGGACGGAAACACAGGGATTGCTGGGATGCAAAGCGATGCATCACAGGGCATTGGGACAGGACCCAGAATGCCCTGCGCCCCACGCCCCCTTCCCACAACCCACGACGTCAGAATGGGAGGAGGTGCTCTGTGTGATCCCTGCCCATAATGCACCGCTCCCAATACTGCTGCAAATGCCACAAATGTGGCCACGCCAGTGCGCTGGCAGCTGCCAATGTGGACAGACTGCAGCGCTTTCCCTGCTCAGCTGTACGAAGGCGGGTTTAACTCACAGTGCTGTACATCTGCAAGTGTAGCCAAGGCTTAAGCAAATCTGTGGCACATCCAAGAATAAAAAAAACAAAACACCACCACCACAGTGGTCCCTTCCCCTGTTGTTTCCAAAACCTTCTTGTCAGAGATTATTGTGCAATACAATTTGAAGGAAAGCCATTTAAATGTAGCTACCGTCAATGACCTTTATTCTCTTACAAAAGGGACTCCATCAAAGACAATGAATGAGCTGCTAAATGTCGTTTGTTACCTACTTTTTAAAGTTGGTACTGGCTCTTTGGTTTTTAACTTAAAAAGAAAGGATCTCCATCAATGATAAAACTTTTTATATTTATTTCAAGTTGTCACATTTTTTCTGTTAAGGAAAATACAAATTAAGTGTGATAAAGTGTTAAATGACAGGAGATGAATTTGAGAGAACGTTATTGCAATGTTCTGTTATTTCAATCAAGACACCCTTTGCTACTCAATTATTCTTTAAGACTCAGTTGAGAGGGAAGTGGAAGTAAAAACTGAAGACAGCAAGTTAACATTCTGTCTGCACCTCCACATTTAAATCAATTATTTATTCATAATTCCTTGAATAGGGACAAAATAATGTTGTATCCCTTATTTTAATAAAACAAATTTAGAATATAGTTGCTAGTTTTATTAAAAGAAACAGAAGTATTATCAATTGCAGCGTAAACACTATGCATTGGCTATTTCATCATCTCCTGTGTCATTCCTTAGCACTTTGAAGGGAATCCCTTTCACTTCTTAAAATAACCTAAAACTATGTGGCTAAACTTATGTGGCTTTTATTTATTATAGTAAGAGGTATAAATTATGTTCTGCAAGAAATGGTATTTTTGTACAGTTTTTTTTCCTCCATAAAATCATCACCTTCCAGGTGCTGAGCTATGGAGGAAGGAGTGAAATTCCATTTTAATGTCACTAAGCTCTAACACCAGCCACCTCTGGTTGCTTGTCACTTCATTATTCATATCACATTGAACTATTTATATCCTAAAAAAACCAAAAACAACCTCAGTTTATTTTCCCCCCACTTAAATAAAACAATTATATTATAGTGCAACTAAAATAAATTAAAAACAGAAAACCCCCTAAGATGCTTCAAAATGACTTACCATGAAGTTACTAATCTAAAACTCTTCTGTTCTTTAATTAGTAATACCTAACATGGTAAAGGCCAAAGCCATCAGCAATTTCACTGTGGACATTTTCCTCTGAACCTGTTTTTTTTCTTTTTAAAAGTTTATAGTGAAAGCACTGTTTTGCTCACATTGCATTAGTTCTTGCTGCCTGTAGAAGTTAATTTGCAAGGTATCATATTTTAATACAAGTTTCCATCAGTTTTTCCACATTACTCCTTTGCTTGTGGGTCTATACTTATAACCAATAATATACAACAATGGCTTCATTTCATGCAAACTCTGATATGCTTTAAATATCTATACTTTATTCAGTTCCTTGAGCATAGTCCCGAGTGTTTGGGTGTGGGGAAGGGGGGAGAGGGAAACAGAACTTCCACAACAAAAAATGAAGCGTTTAGTGGTTGCCGGACTTTAAAACTAAATTAACCATTAAATCACTTCTCACATATTTAGATTTCCTAAAACGTGGGCTGTTCCTCCATTTTAAATCTCTGGAGCAGATCCTCAGCTGGTGTAAGTTGGTTTCATGAAGCTCTGACAATTTACACCAGCTGAGGATCTGCCTTTCTGTTGTCATCGCTCTCTCTCATGCACCTTCTGTTACCAATATGAAAACTGGCCACGGAAATAAACCACACGCAAGGTTTGCTGTTTTGCCAAAGAGGATAAACGGCAGCTGCAGCATTATACTCTAGGGGTGAAATGATGGCCCCACTGAACTCAATGGGAGTTTTGCCAATGTTTTCAGTGGGGCCAGGATTTTGAAATTGGATCCATCTAAGTAGACTCAGCATTGATTTTTCCCTGTTCATAAGGAAAAATAAACTCAAGGAAAACGAGAATTAGCACAAATGGCCGTATCCACACAAAACATGCAAAGCCATCACTTCTGAAAGGGACGAGTGCTGCAGCTGTGGCTCACTCCCCTCTTTCCCAATACTGAGGAAACACCTGGTGATAGTCCAGGTCTACCAGATTTCTACACTCTCCAAGCCTCTGGAGTGGTAGCATAAGTAAAACTTACTTTGCTTCCCTCTCCACGCTATGAAGGCCCCTCCTGTGCGGGGAAAGTAGGATTCCAGGAGCACTGGTTGGCTAGGGAAAGTGTGTGTGTGTGTGGGTGGTGGTGGGGGGGGGAGATCTTCTTGGAAGCGTTAACCTGACTCTTGAAGCAGTTATGTTGACAAGGGGCCTTGGGGAGCTGGGGGAGCCAGGTAAAAAATGGAGGGACAAAGAGAATCACAAAGGCACCTGAGTCTCAGTTTTAGGCACTACTGTGATCACAAAACCCCTGGCTTAGCTGCCATCTCCCCTTTTGGCATCTAAACACACTCTGTGCCTCAATTTTCACTGTAAAAGTTCCCTAGGAGCCTACATTTTTTACCTCTGGGCATGCTCACTGCTTCCTCAGGCAGGTGTCTGGATGCTGATCTCATGCCTAAACTGTACCACTGCCTGCCCAGGTCCAGCTGCCAGGGACAGGGGCAGAGCATGCCAAAGGGCAGGTGTAGCAGAAGGGAGCCCCTCTCCCTTCCCCCTGCCCCAGGAGGCCAAGCAGAAATCTGCGGGGGCACTTGACCTTGCTACCCCATGAGTTGCCTATGCTCTCATAATTGTACAGGAAGCCTAGCAGCCTAACTCAGCGTTCTGAATTCCTGTGATTTTCTAGGCACCTACAGGTTAAGCTTTAAGACAAACAGAATTGCTACACTTAACCCTTTGTGGTTCCAGGCCCTAGAAAATCCCCTACATAGAGCATTCACACTTAGCCCTGGTCTACACTGGGGGGGATCAATTTAAGTCACGCAACTTCAGCTACGTGAATAACTTACCATGGTGTCTTCACTGCAGTGAGTCGACTGCTGCCGCTCTCCCGTTGACTCTGCCTCTCGTCTCATGGCGGTGGAGTACAGGAGTCAATGGGAGAGCGCTCAGGGATCGATTTATCTCACATCTAGACTAGACGTGACAAATCGATCCCCACTGGTTCGATTGCTGCCCGCCGATCCGGTGGGCGGTGAAGACGTTCCCTTAGAGAAACATGGACCCTGATCCTGTCCCCTGTCTACATGAGGAGCTAATGAGACAGCTTGGGATGAAGTACTCACAATATGTGCATACGTGCACTTATACAGGTTCTCTATATCAGTGATTCTCAACCATGGGTATGTGTACCCCTGGGGGTACACAAAGGTCTTCCAAGGGGTTTATTAACCCATCTAAATATTTGTCTAGTTTTACAACAGGCTACATAAAAAGCACTAGGAAGTCAGTACAAATTAAAATTTCATATAGATAATGACTTGTTTATACTGCTCTATATACACTATACACTGAAATGTAAGTACAATATTTATATTCCAATTGATTTATTTTATAATTGTAGGGCAAAAATGAGAAAGTAAATAATCTTTCAGTAATAGTGTTCTGTGACACTTTTGTTTTTTTAAGTCTGATTTTGTAAGCAAGTAGTTTTTAAGTGAGGTGAAACTTGGCGGTATGCAAGACAAATTGGACTCCTGAAAGGGGAACAGTAGTCTGGAAAGGTTGAGAGCCATTGCTCTATATCATAGACTAAAGAAGAGTAATGTAATTTATACAAATCAACATGGCTTTATGGAAAATAAATCCTTTCAAAATAACTTGATATCTTTCTTTGATAAGATTACAGGTTTGGTTGATAAAGGGAATACTGCTGACATAATATACTTAGACTTCTGTAAGGCACTTGACTTGGTGCCGCATGACATGTTGATTAAAAAACTAGAATATAAAAATAACATGGCACACATTAAATGAATTGAAAACTGGCTAACTGAAGAAAAAAAAAGTTCAAAATGTAACAGGGAATCATCATTGAGCAGGTTTGTTTCCAGTGGGATCTTGCAGGGATTGGTTCTTGGCCCTACACTGTTTAACATCTTTATCAATGGAAGAAAACAAAATCATCACTGACAAAGTTTTCAGATGATACAAAAATTGGAAGAGTGGTAAATAATAAAGAGGACAAGTAACTGATTCAGAGCAATCTGGATCGCTTGGTAATCTGGATGCAAGCAAACGCTATGTATTATAAGAGGGCTAAATGCACACATCTAGGAGCAAAACATGCAAGCCATACTTACAGGATGGGGGAATCTGTCCTGAGAAGCAGTGACAATTAAAAGATTTATGGGTTGTGGTGGATAATCAGCAGAACATGAGGTCCCAGTTTGATGCTGTGGCCAAAAGAGCTAATGCGGTCCTAGGATGAATAAAAGGGGAATCTTGAGTAGGATTAAAGTGGTTATTTTACCTCTGTATTTGGCACTGGTGTGACTGCTGCTGGAACACCGTGTCCGGTTCTGGTGTGCCCTAAACAACATTAGCTAAACCCACTGAAACCCTCTTCTGCCAGCATAGTTTCATCTGCGCCAGGGGTTTTGCCAACATAGCTATGCTAGCTAGGTGCTGTGATTTTTTCATACTCTTACCTGACATAGCTATGCCAGCAAAACTTCATAGTGTAGACTAAGCCCTAGACATGCATTTGGGAACACAAGGTTCAATTACTGCAACTCTTCTCTAGGAAGGAAGCCACGTACCCGGAAAAAGCGCCATTTGGTACAGCAGCCTGTCTGCTTAGCAACAAAGGTCACCAAGAGCACATCACCTCAATGCTCCACTTTCTATCCTGACTCCCTGTTCAGCACCAAATGCAAGATATACAAAGTATTACTACTGAGAGTCAAAGACCCCTATGGCAGTGGAGCTATGTATCTAAGGGATTGTCTACATACAAACAAGCACTGAAATAACTAACTCCATCACCTCTCCAACTGTGATCATGACCTTCCACAACAGCTATGCTCATTGGAACAACGAAACCAGTAAAGGCTCTCTCACGAGCAAGGCAATAGTCTCAACCTTACTATCAGTGGAACATACTACTTGCAGAAATAAGAATGAACCACAGATCTCAGTGCATTCAAAACTATAAATGCAAAATTCATTTCCTTGAATTCCCTCAATAAGGTCTATATACACATATGAAAATGCAATTATTTATTCAAGTTGTTAGTTCTACAAATGGAGACAAAACAGAGAGGGTGCTTTTGTGATTTTCTGAACAGTTGGGAAATGTTCTGATATTATTGTGATGGGAGACATACTGTAAATACCATGATAGATAGAATTACTACAGATATTTCAGGGATGAGCAGATGTTTTAGTGCATGGACCTTTGTTATCTTTTGAAACCCCACAGTAACTTTCTCTTTGCCTCTGATTTCAGAATTCAGTGCTATAATTAAATACACATATTTATTCATTTTATTTTAATCCATTTACCACATGGATCTTATTTTATACAAGAATATTAGCTGTTTTTATAGGGAGATTACTCCTGTGAAGTGTTTTCTTTGGCTCCAGATGCAAGATGCCACTGATATGATTCAGGAACTAGGAAAAAATCATTTTAGAGATATTTTAAATTTTGCAGTGTTGTATTAATAGATGACTTGATAAAAAAGGGCTTTACAAAATCCATATATAAGAATTAATAGGTGTACAAGTGACTGACTCTAGAACTGTCCATTACCTACTACTTGTACTTAGTTCTTTGTCTTGTCATTCTGTTGACACTGAGTTCTTGGAAGCAATTTAGAGTCACCAAGTTTAGGTTTTCTGAAATGATTCTTCTTGGCTTTTTTAAGCTGTACCAGAAAAAATAAGCTAAAAAACCCTAAACTGAGCTGCAGTTAAGCAAATAAACAGGGCTGGCCTTATAATTCATGCGGTTCCAAGGATAGATGGGGCCCCACGGTGCTAGAAAGGGGAAATCAGGTCATTAGTGGCCTTCTCTTCCAGTTCTATTGCTGGAGGAGGCGAAGGGCGTCTCTAAAGTAGGTATGTTGTTTCCTTCCCATCCAGTCCTAAGAGGGACACAGGGATGCCCCATGGATTGCAGAGCTTCGATGAAATGCAGAGGACCCACTTGTGTTTATGGACTGGTTTGGCCTGTAAGGACTGAGACCTCTGCACTGCTCTTAAATAGATAATGAAAAACAATACCGTAGAACCAATATCATTTAAGATCAGGTTCAGTTTTTCTTTTTGAAAATTCTTATTATATTTTGCTCAGCTATTGGAGTAACTTCTCACACAGGCAGTCTCTAAAAGAATGTTTTA
The DNA here is from genome assembly GCF_965140285.1 of Lepidochelys kempii. NCBI lineage: Eukaryota > Metazoa > Chordata > Testudines > Cheloniidae > Lepidochelys > Lepidochelys kempii. The sequence goes on along the minus strand of NC_136382.1, from coordinate 147,193,021 downwards.
CACTCTCCTTCAGTATACTTAGCTAGCCAGTAATTTTACACACACAGCTTAGCTGTTATTTATTAAATATTATGGGCCAAATTCATCCCTGGTGTAATTCCACTGATGTCAGGGAGGACTTGAGGCCCATTGGCTCTAGCTCTGCAGACAAGGGGGGAGGGGGCAGGGAAGAACCACCCTATAAATTAAGAATTAAAGATTTATGAAATGATCTTGTAATTCCCCCAACAGAAACATCAGGAATAAATTACCAGAGAAAACAATTGAAATGCCAGGTATATATGAGTTCAAGAGGCACCCATCCCATACTCGAATCCTGTCAGGGCTGGATTTCAGATCAGCAATCACACTGGGCTGGGCTGAGGCAGCCCCCATGTTTATCCCCCCCCCCCCCCCCCCCCACTGTTTCTCAGACATTCTTGTCAACTGCTGGAAATGGCCCACCTTGATTATCACTACAAAAGTCCTGCCCACCCCTCGCTCTCCTGCTGGTAATAGCTCACCTTACCTGATCACTCTGGTTACAGTGTGTATGGTAACACCCGTTGTTTCATGTTCTCTGTGTATATAAATCTCCCCACTGTATTTTCCACTGAATGCATCTGATGAAGTGAGCTGTAGCTCACGAAAGCTTATGCTCAAATAAATTTGTTAGTCTCTAAGGTGCCACAAGTACTCCTTTTCTTTTTGCAGATACAGACTAATACGGCTGCTACTTTAAGGTACCACAAGTACTCCTTTTCTTTTTGAGACAAGATGGAAACTCACAGGTCTACACTGTAATTAGACATCTGCGGCTGACCCATGCCAGCTGACTTGGGCTTGTGGGACAGACATTTGGGCTTGGGCTGGAGATTGACCTCTGGGACCCTAAGAGCTCAGGCTCCAGCCCAAGTCTGAACATCTATACTGCAATTATACTTCCCCTTAGCCAGAGACCCATTTGAGGTGTAGACATACCCAGTCCCCACAGAGCACTTCTTTGTGGAGAGACCTGGCTTCTGATGGGTCCACTGAGATCTGAACCACCCCCACGTTTTCGGATGAAACTTCCCCTGTGCATTCCACAGGGGCCAAACCTCGCCCCAATGGGGAAAAGATTGCAAGGATACTGTACAAGGAAAACTTCACAGAGGGCCATTCACTTCAAAGAGCTTTGAATCAGGTGGAGAATTTCCAGTCTATTACAGAGCTTTACAGTTTAGGAGACAATCTGGGCCTAAATTAGTGGAGTCTACCTGATACTGAGGCAGATCCTCACTTGTATAAATTGTCACATGTCCATTGATGGAGCTGTGGCAATTTACACCAGCTAAGGATCTGACCCGCTTTTTTTTCCCTTTTCTTTTAATAATTCATACATTTTATTTAATTTTAAGGAAATATACAAACACTAATACAATGAGGAAAAAAAATCACAATTGTCAGAGTTTATTTTCTAAAACATTCTTCTGTAGGAGGAGTGATTAATTCTTGATTTCTCCAGTTTCTGAATGTCCAGCATCTTTGGTAATGTTTTCCTTATAGTACAATTTTCGTTTTGGGATAACCCCCCCCAACAATTTTTTTTAAACTTTGTTCTATCATATACATACCCTAATTACAGAAAGCGCTTAAGAGGACTGGAAAGATTAGTTCAATGGAAAAAAAGATTTCAATATAGAAAATCTCCTCAAGTGGATTACTCAGTGAGTCACTGAAGGGGAAAGTTAAAATTGAAGATTATAGATTAATGTATGGCTGCCCTACATCAAATCTATCATCTATAGACTTTTTGCTTATACAAGTGAAAAGATTTGGTTGAGCTGGAAAGCTGGGATATGGCAGGTGATAATTTTATTATAAACTTCTTTGTGGCAGAGCTCGCAAAGTATATTGAATTTCAGCTAGCAGGTACAGTATACAGCCACCGTCACACATCCAACTCCCATGAATGAAGACTAATGGTATTCTGCATTGTAAATTGATTTTTTCCCCTAAAAGGAAACTGTTTATAGAAATAGCCATGTACAAGCACAATTGTACACATCACTGCTTGACAATGAAGAATATTTGTTGAGTCAGTTTAAATTAAAGACATTTCCTAAAAAGGAAGTGACAGAACTGCCCACAGTGGATTGAAAGAATCCTTAAGAAATGTGAACATACATTTCAAAATTGAGCAGTTATTAGCATTAGGTAGCATACATTTTAATCTCAACGTGCTGGGCCAAACTCTGGATTTCTTTACATCCCACATAACTTCAGTGGGGGGTACAGATTAGTACAGTATATATACACAAACACATACACACACACAAAATTGGCCTTAGTGTGGAAGATCCCAGCTTCCTGCACATTCTGGGAGAGCTACAGAATTTGGGTGTCTGAACCACTGCTTGTTCCACATGGAGTCAAATAAACCCCACCCCCTGCTACTGATAAGATTTTTGGGAAAAAGTTCCAGTTCCGCCCCACCCAGAAACTCCATAGCAGAAGTTTTACTCCCTTCATCCTGGTCCCTCCCAAGAGTACTTCAACAGCAGGGCCAATCTGGACTCCTGTCAGAATAAAATGTTTTTTGTTTTTTTTTGTTTTTTTAACAGATTCATTTTTATGACTGAATGGTAATTGTAAGGGTGTCTGTGTCAAGCAGTCTGGTTCATTAAAGTCTCTGTTGTCACCGGATGGTTTAAAGTTACACACAATGACAGGAGAGAATCCCACAAAACCTATTAGAGTGGCTTACCCAGACAGCTATTTCATGGTGGTCTGGAGGCACCTGTTCACACTTAATTGAATCGGCCTAAATTTGACCTTTCCCTGACATATGTGTTTGCATGTCAGAGCACAGGGAGTATCACACTGTTACCATGCTGAAAAGACCAATATTGGGCATCTATTTTATTATTATTTGGATTGCAGGAGCACCCAAGGCATGCTAACTGCTTTCCACACATATACAAAGACACAATCCCTGTCCCCAATAGCATACCATCTAAAAAAGACACACGGTAACAGACAGATGGGCAAAATGTTTTAAGGCACATTTTATAAACAGCTGAGATTTTCCCAACCATGGCCATCCTTTGTCCTCTTTTCAGGTGACCCGATCAAATTACTCCTCCATCCCCACCCTCCAAAAAACTGGGGAAAATGCTGTTGGTTGATCAACATTAGTATTTCCAGCAGGGATCGAGTCAATGGTGGGAGATTTCCCAAACACTGCTGGAGGAGACGGAGGTCATTTAAGCAGGCCATTTAACATTTCACCTAGTTGTAGTTTGAGCTTGAATGAAAACAATAATTTCATAAATCAAAAACAATAAAAACTTCTTGCAGCACTGAGGAAGCTGAAGATCAGCATTTAAAATTCTACTTGTGTCATTTTGTCTCCATCTGAATTTTTCCAGGCTTACAGCAATTCAGATAAAATAACAACTGACTTGAAGCTTTACTGCATTTAGAAAATGTTTGGTGATTAAACAAATATATAAACCATCAAGTGTAGATGTATATGGATATTAGCCAGGACAGGAAATACCAAGAATAAGGCTATTCTCATGGTATTTCCAACCCAGCAGATACCATCACATACTGGAAATCATGGGGAGAAAAAAAAGAGTCTGTTTTTGCAAGGTTTTTCCACCCCTGCATTCCTGAAGCAGCCTGCCTTGTTAGGGAAGAAAAGAGGCATTTCTCTGAGTGATAAAGAGAATGTCAAGTTGGATCAGTTACCAACAGAAGATGAGATTCACAAAGAGATAGGTGCCTAAATACTTTTGTGAATCCCACCCAAAGCCACTTACTGCACCTTTAAGTAGCCTTTAAAGGGACTAAGGATCTCTAATGTTAGAAAAAATAGAACAAAAACAATAAAAATGTTAGGGTATGTACATCTATACGTACCGCACTGTAGCAGCGTAGCTGTACTGATACAGCAGCACGTCTGGTGAAGATGCTCTGTGCCAACAGGAGAGAGCTCTTGGGTTGGCATAAAAAACCCACCTCTGCGAGCGCCATAAGCTATGTCAGCGGGAGAAGCTCTCCTGCTGACATAGTGCTGTGCACGCAAATGCCTGTGTCATGTAACTTATGTCGCTCGGGGGGCAGAATATTTACAGACCCGAGAAACATAAGTTTTGCAGACGCAGGTTGTAGCTGTAGATGTAGCCTTAAATTAAAAAAAAGGAGTAGGAAGGGAGTCGCTATTTAACTGTTAGTGGTTAAAAAAGTTGTTTCTGAGCCTGACATCTCCCACCTGGCATTAGATGAATTAATAAAGAGCAGTTTAATGGATGGAGTAAATGTGCAAATGCTTTCAGTGAAGCAACTGTCTCCTTCAGTTGCCCAACCACTGGCCATATATGAAGAACATAGGAATTGCCATACTGTATTATTATGATCACCATAATTTGAGTGTTTGGGGACCCCACTGTGCTAGGCACTGTACAGACACAGAACAAAAGGATGGAGCCCCCTGCCCCCTGGAGCTTACAATCTAAGAGACAACTGATGGATAGACAGATGGGAGAGTATAAGTAAATAATGAGATAATATTGGTTAGCACTTCATAGCATAGTCTTTCCAAGAGGCTCAGAGTGCTTCATAAATATTCATGAACTTAGCTTCACAATACTCTTGTGAGGCAGGTAAGTAGCACTATCTCGTGATGGAGCAAGATACTATAGAGAGCATAGTAACTCAAGAGGTAGAGCTGTTGAGGGGTTAATTAATAAATAACAGCTAAAACGGTCTGTTAATTGCATTTATAGTTCATAGTGAATTATATGCAGTATGTCAAGGGGAAGTGAGAGAAGGAGAACCCAACTGCAGGGTGCATTCTGCAGAGTTGGCGTCTTCCTTTTTCCAGTTGCCCATATTTCAAAAAGGAGAGAGTTGGGAATTCTTATCTTAGGGCAATAATTTTGTGAGGGTTTCTCTGGAACCAGAAGAAGCTGCAGTATTAACTGGTGGCTGTGAAACTCCATTTTGGGTCACATAAGAGGAGTCTTGTATGTGTTATGTTTTTATGCCGTTCCACAGGACCATTTGTTTTTCGGAACACAGTATTGCCAGGAAGGTAACAGTGCGGCTCCTCATGGAAGACCATTAACAGTAAATATTGGTTGGCTTGTTTTAATTCTGGTTGGTTCATTTAGATGGGTGGTTTGTTAGTGGGGACCCTTATCTTCCCCCTTGCCAGAGGAAAGTAACCTGGAAGGTGTTCTAAATGGGGAGGGGGGGAAAAACATACACAAATAAGAGAGAGAAAGGGGGTGGAAATTTTCAACATCATGGAGAGGTGGATAGTGATGATTGTATGCAATCAAAAGGAACTAAAAAGCTAGTGTTCAGGAACTTTCTGTTTAGGGCTTAGTCCTTAGTTCTGGTTAGATCTTAAGGTAAGAGTTCCAGCCAGATGCCATCTTGCCCTTAAATGTGGATTTTATGGAAGGGGTGATTTTCATAGGATTGGAATTTTGTAAATCAAATTAATGTAACAATATTCCTCAATTCTTTCTGCCCTTCCTCCCTTCACTGTTTCCGTGTGTCCACAGTCCACAAGTCCCATGTGACAACAGAAGCATGTTAACACACAGCTAACAGGTGGTGAAACCGAGGCGAAACTGTCAGACTAAAGATTATACAGGCACCAGATGAATCAAGTCAAAAGATAACAAAAATATATTTCAACTGAAAATAATCTCCCTGAAGGTAGAGCTGGTCATTAGGGAATTTACCTGGTGTAATGGGCTCTCTGTGTGGTGAGATGGGGGTAATGACCCTATTACACCCTTCTCACAGCCATTAGCATAAGGGCCAAGTGGTGGAGGGGAAAGGGGCCTGGCTGTAGTACAGCTGCACTCCTATTCCCAGCTGCTGAAACAGCCCCTGGGAGCCACAGGCTGGTGGTTGCAAGTCCAGCCTCAGAATAGGGAAGGCACAAAAATGGCGCAGTTACCTGCGCTCTCCCCCCTCAGGACCTGTGCCAAATGGAGCTCAGTTGTACCTCAAAACCCTCATGTCTCTGTACTCCATTATCTGTAATCCTGTAGCACTGAGGAGCCCCATTGTGCTGGGTGCTGTACAAACATGAAATGAAAAAGCTGGTGCTGTCTGCAGCCCCTCCGCAGAACATCTCTGCAGAAGCCCAATTTAGAACTACGCAAGAGCCAATATGCCAGAGCGGTCCCCCTGGGGAGGGAGTGGGGAAAGGTTCAACAGCATGCAAATAGTGCACAGAAAATGAATATTGATTAATAATAAATATTAGTGCCGGGGGGGGGGGAATGCTTTTGGGGTTGATGGAGGGACAACTCATGGAGAGAACCCCACTCTTCAATTACAGATTTAGTTCCCTGTGGATGGCCTCTTGCAGGGTCTGGAGGAAGGCATGAATGCTGCAGAGGTGACACTCCATGGCCATCCCCCTTGTCTGCAGAGAAAAGGCAAGGAGCCCTTTTAGTGTTTGATTTCTCTTTGTGATTAGATGAAATGATTCCACGAATGTGAACGTACCCACGGGGTATACCGTGCTCATGGATGCATGAATAAAGCAATAGGATTTGTCCCAAGGTTTTCATCGTTTGTCAGTCAGCCAGATTCTGTCAGATACTCACATGCAATTCCCACTGGCTTCAATGGAATTCGTTTCTAAGTAATTGAAGGCAGAAGTTAGCTCAACGTTCTTTCACAATGAAAAGTCTTATTCACAAAAATCTACTAGAGTCTGTACTCAAGTACAGTACATTTCTTGGGAGTTGGGATAAGATTCATGAAGCAGAGGAGAATATATAAAATAAAAAATCACATAACTTGTACAGCCCAGATTGGACAGACCTCTCGAGATCCCTTCCGGTCCTACAGTTCTATGATTCCTGAAGTTTTTGAGTCTCAAGAAATGCAAATTAAAATAGATTTTTCCCATTTTCTTTGAGACAGACAGGAAAAAAAATTCAAGTAGAGAATATTAATGGCGATACACAGCAACAGTCTTATAAAAAGACAGTGCGCCAGATCCTCAGTTGGTGTAAATCGGTATTCATTGATGTCCATGGAGTTATGCTGATTTACGCCAGCCGATGATCCAGCTAATTTTTCCCCCTTAATTTTAGAGATGAAAATAATCCACTGTATCTAAAAAAGTAAATAGGAAACATTAAGTACTACTTAAGTGTAACACATTCAGGGTTACATCGTGGGACCTCACCCAACATCGTCGGTTGCTGGCAACATAAGCACCCCACTTCTGGCTCCGCAAGCCATGCTCTTTCCCTCTGCAAGCTACCAATTTGCACACCCCAGCCCTTAGGCTCTGCCTTGAAGTGGAACAGAGATAACTTGGGCCTAACTCTGTGGAGAGACATGCCCCAGAGTTCTGCTCCCGCCTCCAGGCGCAGGTCCCTCCAACCTATCTGTACATGAGGGCACCAGAGCTGGGGGGGGCAGGAGACCGTGGTCCCATCACTTTTTACCTGCCTTAAAGGCGAGTGATGGGAGTGGGAGGGGGCAGAGAGGAGCAAACGGGGGACTGGGTCTTAGGGGGAAGAGGTGGGGCCTTGTGAGGAAAGACTGTAGGAGGGCAGGGCCACGGTTCAGGTGCCAGTGGCCCGCACACTTCTAGGGAGCTTCCGGTGCTGCTGCACCCCAGTTCTCTAGCTTCACCTCAGTTCAACACTCTTCCAAGCCCATAGCACGTGCTTGTGTCTTTAGTAAAACCCTACAGAAGGTTATTTGACCATGCACAAGATAAAGATTCAAATAGAGGCAAGTATAAGGATTGGAAACATACAGTTACAGATAAACATGAAATCCAAGTTAGAGCCAAACTTAACAACAAATTCCTTTCCTGTCTAATTTATCACCCAATAGTCAGTCACACAGGTCTTGTCCAGTTGAAAGAGCTGGAAGTGATCCCCTTTTCATGAGACAGTCATGCTGGCAGAGTATCACCTCTGTACTGGATACCATCTTGTGCCTTTCTTTTTGTCTCTTTTCAAAATCGGGGCATTTTGTTTGCTCCATAGACACCCCCCCCCCCATTCATGGTCTTGGGCTCATTTATAAAGACCCAAGCCTGCACCTTGTCTAGACTGTAAACACTTGGTTGGGCTGGGTTGAAAGATGTCAACTGTTCTCACTCTTGATTAAGTCAGCTCTAAGAGCCATCCGGCCCCAGGTGACCAGTTTTGCATCCTGCAGTTTTGGAATACAATACTCTCCATGGTACATAACTCTTAAAATATTTTCCATACTTGTATCCCACAATAACCATGACAGCCAGTGAGTTCTTTGCTTTCGGCAGAGACCACACAGGGCCCCCTTCGGTGAAAAATCATGAAAATGGTGATCACAGGGGAAACATTCCCATCTGGGCATGTCTAGCCAGACCCTGAGATATAGACTTGTATCTGTTGCCGACATGGGGCACCTGGGTCACATTAAGATTTCTGGCACTTTTAAAATTGCAACTAGAGAGAAGCAATGAGTGAGTGATAGAGCCTTGATTTTGGACGCAGGAAGCCCCCCCCTTTAAAAAAAAAGTATAACGTGAAAAAACGCTTATAGGAAACAGATGTACTAACATTTCATATGAACATTAGATAAGTAAATGGAAGCAGACAAAGCAAGTTAGGTCATAGCTCTTCAATTAATTTGCTTACAAAAGACTGTTAATTGCTTTCCTTGGACCCAGTTCTGAAAATCTAGTGTGCATCCAACTCTGCCATCCTTCGCATCATCTTAGTTTTACTTGGCTTTGGGATACATAGCACAACAGTTTGTTATGCTTACAGCAGGATTATTTATATTTGCAATGTCAAAGGACTACTTCCCATGCAGATGGTTTTCTACCTTCTCAAAAAAAGTATTCCACCTAAGCCCTCCCACTGCTAATATTTACTAACCTACCTCACATATTCCAGCATTGACATATGCCCTTGAACCAACTCACATCCCAGCTGCCAAAATGTGTTGTACTTCTTTGGTTAGGTCTACACTGAGCCCCCCTCCCCGCAAAAAAGGGGCAGGGCACAGCGCATTTTTAACTCAGATTAGCCAAACCAGGTTACAATAACTCGGGTTAGGAGCTTGATTTAAAACCTAAATGTTGCATCTCATTCTCTCATCTAGTGATAGCTTCCAGCACATGCCAGAGTAAAACTTCCCAATCCTAACCCCTACAGCCAAACTACTTTGCTGACACCTTCCAATGCAAATAGTAGAAGGGCTATGAAGTTAATTCTCTGCTCAGACCTAGTGTTACGCGTATTTTGAGGCATCCATCATTGCAGTAATAGTTTTCTAGATACTCTGGGCCCAGTTCTGCATTACCCTGTTCTGTGAGAGGCCTTTTTTTTTTTTTGCTAGTCACTTACCAAATAAAAAATGGTGGCTCTCAACATCCACTTTGTACTGGTATCAGTGGTTACACAAGGGGCAGAGCAGAGCAATGGAAAATCAGGCCATCTACATACCAAACACTAAAATGGAGCAGTAGGAGTTCCAACATCACTGACAATGCATATTGTGACAGCTACAATGCCAGATGAGATCAGACAGAGCTGGGTAAAACAGAGAGGTATTTTACAGAAGCATGCATTTTAAAAATTATGTTAGATCCGAATCCAGTTCGGTTTTAAAATGTGCTGGAAAATCTTACACATATGCTTGGCAAACCTAAGCTTATTCACAGATCCGGCACGTGCTATTAGGGAAACTTTCATGCTGGGGGAACTTGGAAAATAGAAACATTTATACAAAATGCAACTTATTTTGCCACTAATTTCCTTTACCTTCTGCTTCATTGCAAACGTGCATTTGAAAAGCTTTCCATCCTCACGATCCTTTCTGCTTGCAGTCAAGGTTGTGGCTTTAGATCAGTCTACTCCATGACAGTGCCTCTAGGCCATATCACACATTCAGCAGGTCTAATTACGAGATCAAATAAAAAGAAATGATGGTTCAGATAGGCACATAGCGAGTGCCTAATTTGTAATGAAAGAGGAGCTCAAGCAGTTAGGTGCCGGGGCTCAAGCAATTTTTTTTTACTTTCATAACTGACATGTCCAGAGGTGCTGGGGTTGTGAACCGCCAAGCCTAGAGGTGCTGAGGCTCAGCCCTGGCACAAATTAAGCCCTGCACATAGCTGTTTAAACAAACTTCGTTGAGTGATCAGCAAAATGGGCAGGGGATTTAGTAAAAGAACATGAAACTTAAAAGGATAAGTCAGTAGTAAGACTAGTTGAAAGCTTAACCTGGAGTGAAAAACAACTTGCTAAAAACCACATTACCTTAAAAGCAACATAAGAGGCTGCTTTTTCTTAAAGAGCGTGATCCAACTGCCTCGCAATGTTTATTTATACAAAGAAATCACACTTCGGATCAAATGCAGGCGCTGGAAAGGTTGCAAATCCTGGTTTTGTGTGAAGCTGCCCTACACAGAGAAAGAGCATGTCTGTTATAGAAATGCAAAATCCTTCTTCTGTACTCCCCATATCTTCCAAACACACTAGTGCGGAGTCAACTGGTAGGTGGAAAGATTAGGACAACTGAGTTCATCCGATGAAGTGGGCTGGAGCTCACGAAAGCTTATGCTCAAATAAATTGGTTAGTCTCTAAGGTGCCACAAGTACTCCTTTTCCTTTTGCGGATACAGACTAACACGGCTGCTACTCTGAAACCTGAGTTCATGAGAGTTTCCACGATGTTGTGGTCTCTCTTCTCTGTATAATAAATTGGCTTTTCCACTTCCCACACTTCCTACAAACGGGAGACTCTCAGTATGTAGCCTAGAACAACTTCCCAGAATAGCCATGATGGGACAGGAAGGATGGCCTGTGATTAGGGCACTAGCCTAAGACTTGAGAGCTCAGGGATCAAGTCCTTGCTCCAACAGACTTCCTGCATGACCTTGCGCAAGTCATGTAGCCTCTCTGGGCCTCAGTTCTCTGTCTGTACAATGGGGATAACAGCACTGCCCCACTTCACACAGGTGCTATAAGAAGTACATTAAAGATGATCGGTTGCTCAACTACTACAATAAAGGGGGCATTTAAGTACCTTAGAAAAAGGAGCGAAGGCAGATTTAGTAGCAGATTGTTAGAGGGTGGGAGTGTAGGAAAGAGCTGTTTTTAAAACTAATTCCAGCCATGCTACAAGGTTAGTAGTGATCCTTAATGACCTTTTTGAGGGTGATGATAAAAATATGTGGATCATCTATGGGCTCTATCACTATTTCCTGGCAGACAGATACAATATATATTCTTGAGGTCAGTTCTAGAGGAGCAGCTTATAACAACACTGTTTATGTGAAATCTTGGCCTCATTGAAGCCTATGGTAAAACTCGCATTGACTTCAATGGGTCAGGATTTTATCCTTTATGCCCATTTGAGGAAAAACCTTTCCTCTGTGTGATCATGCCAGCGGACCCTCCCTTCCTTCACGTGGGGATCTCCCACCTACCACCAAACCATTGGCCGCATATTCCTCCCCCGCCCCCTTTCCTGTGATGGGATTCACTCCTCCCTGGGGCACCTCCTTCGAGCTGCCTGTGGGGATTAGCTCCTTTCAGGTCTAACCCCCTCTTCCGTCACTCATTCATGTGAGCCGCAGCCTCCTTCTCTCTCTGCATGAGTCATGGTGCTCTCTGTAGCTTAGCCCTCCCGCCAGATCACTACTGTCCTCTGCTTCCAGGGTATCAAAGTCCCACTGGGCCTCTCTCTCAGCCAATCGTCTGTTCCACTACCCAGCCTGAGCCACTTCCCACTGGCTAGTAGGGGAACCTAGGCTCACCCACTACTCCGTTTTCTAGCCCAGGGACCATACAAGCAGCAGCGAAGGTCTGCACTTTCCCAAACCTTGCTGGTTTCCCTGGGCTACTTCCTACTTTACCTTGATTGGGCTCCTTCTCCACCCTCCTCAAGGTATGCCCTTACCTCAGGGCCAGGATTACAGACGCTGACTTTGTCATTTCCTGGGGAGTGCTTGACCCCCACCCCCACTCGATCCCTTTCCCCAAGGCCCCACCCTGCCTCTTCCTGCCCCACCCCCCGCACGCCACTGAACAGCGGATTGCGGTGGGCAGGAGGAACTGGGAGGGTGGGGGAGGAGGAGCTGATCGGCAGGGCTGCTGCTGAGCCCTGGAGCATCCATGGAGTCAGCACCTATGGCCAGAATCCCAGGGCCTCTATGCCCCCCCTGGTTTCTTCCTTTTCTTCTCTAAACTCAGAGTGACTGCAAGTCTTCCCCTCACCCAGCTGTGCTTCACCATCAATTAAAAGCATATTCGCCCTGACTCTCCCCCCCCCCCCTCATGGAGCCTATCACAGGGTTAATTGGCTCTTTCCCGCTACTCAAGCGGCCTGGGTAAACACCTCATCATAATCCCAACTCCACCAGGGATCTCTGTAAGCCTGGAAAGTATGGGTGGTGGTACATGCATTCTCCCCCAACTAGTTCCACAGAGTTCCCCATACAAATGTAATACAGCTGCAGAGGTCCTGTTCCCAGTTTGTCCAGCAGATGATCAGACTCTCCATTTTACTCAGTCCTTGCTTGGGGCAACTCCTGTTGAATCTCAAAGTTTGCACGAAAGCAAAAACGTGGGTTTAAAAGAAAATCCTCAGAATTCAGTTCATCATCAGTGCTCAGGGAGCCAAAGGCAAAAGGCTGGCCTCAATGGCTCCTCAGGCTAATTTTCAGAAAGAGCCCAATCTCATTCTTGAACTGTAGTCCTTTTGAAGATTTTCCCTCAGCCAGCTCAGGGAAGAATGCCCCTCCATAATGGGCCCTGAATGGCTCATGGAGTCCTTAATCCAACAGGCAGTTGGATAGGGCCAAACTGAAGTCCAACAATTGGTCTAGGCAAAAGGGTTTAATTCCACGCAGTAGAAGCTAGAACTAGTTTAAGCCACCACCACCCACCCACAAAAAAAAACTCCAGAAAGTTATTTTGGTTCTGTAGGTTTTGAAGAGGAATCATTTGTTTATCCAAAATTATCAAGTTTCATTTGCAAAATTTTGGTTTCTATGTTTTCTCCCTGCCACAATTCTCTCTCTCTCTCACACACACACAGTTACAGCAACTAGAATTTTTGCAGCACCGTACTCTTCAACCCCACCTGACATACCTTTCCTCCCCCAAACTCAAACCCCTACAGTGGGGCTTGCAATGAAGTCCTCAAAAGGAAACTTTATGGTTGTGTCTGTACTGGAGAAATCCTCCCCATCTGAATATGGGTGTTCAAGGCTCCTTTATACTGCTCTGGCCCTTTTATCCAGCACAAAGGGAGCTGGGTGGAGGCTAGAACCTCACCCCTCGGCTGCAATTAAAAACTCTTTTCATCTGCATTAGTTTTCTCTTAATTACCTTAGAAAGACTTGACCTTTTAGTAAAACTTCTATCTACTTTTAACTCTGGAGAGACTAACATTTAATTAAGATAATGGGGCTGACTCTGTCTCCTGCATGACTCATTTTCCACTAATGTTCCATGCAGTGGACAATCAGCCCTCAGGTTGCCAAACCTCCAGGATTGTCCTGGAGTCTCCAGGAATTAAAGATTAATCTTTAATTAGAGATGTCATGTGATGAAACCTCCAGGAATACACCCATCCAAAACTGACAAGCCTAAATCAGGCCCAATATTTCATGTGAGAGCTACGTATTTAATCACAAAGAGACGGGGGAATTTAAACATTTATTCTTTATTGTATTGCTCAGAGTACCTATGCAATTTATGTATGTAGTGTAGTAAAGGATCCACATTTCCCCAAACATCACATTGCAGCACAGTCTCTTTACACGCTGTGAGTAATCAGTGCCTTCTTTAAAAGGTGACAATCAGTTGAAAGTTTAAGCATTTCTGGTAGTAAATGAAGGAAAAAGCTAAGTTATCAATACATATTTTTTCAAACACTCAAAAATACAGTTTACAGAGGACCGCCAATGAAGTCAAGCAACTACTTCGATGATACTCTATCTGTAAATGTAGACTCTGCAGTAAAAAAAAAAAAAAAAAAAAGCCACATAAGCACAAAAATATATATTTTAACTTTTAAAATAATTTAAATACAGTAATATTTTGTTTGTGTTACCTGTGTTTACAACATATGGTCTATGATCTGATCTATAGATATAGGGCCAGATCCTTAGCACCTGAGGCTCTGGCCCATATTTAAAATTGAACAACCCCAAGCTGTTCACATTTGAACACAGAGCAATAGTTTAACACTGAAGAACTAGTTACAGTGCAGCTAAAAGAAATAGTACTAATGAAAACAATTTAAGATGTAAAGCAATGTTGAAATAGTTAATATTTATTCTTCACCTCCTAAGTCTCTAGTCTGATGCTTACAGATTGATTACTCAAAAGCCACTAAAGGTCAATCAAGCTAATGGTCACAAGTAGTATTATCATCCCCCAACAACATTTCTTAATTTTCTGATAACTAATACTGGTATTTGAAAGACATTTGTATGCTTGCTGAAAACTTTTATTAAAATGTATCCTCTTGCTACGAGATGTTTACCATACTTAAAAAAATAAAACAAAAACAAAAAACCACCACATGAAAAACATAAAAAAATATTTTTAAAGATTATTTTTAGAAAACCCAAACTGCAAATACAGCTGATCTTTTTATATATATATTCTTCAGTTTGTTTTTTTTTAAAATGCATCATTTACAAAGAGGCAAAAAAGTACACCAGTCCTAGGATTTATTTTTGTCCATTACATTGAGGACCTCATCCAGAAGTGAGGGTCCCAGGTCAAGCTGCAATGAAAGAAGCGAGCCTGCAAGATCTGAAAGGGATTCTTCTGACTTAGTCTCTGCCTTGGTTAGTTCACATGAGAGATGACTGTCATCAAGTAAGTCAACCGTTTGCCAATCAGTGCATTGTTCAGAAAGGCTGGATGAATGACTCTCTCTGCCATTAGTATAATGCAACCCAGAACTGTTCGGCTCCCATAGGATATCATCTTTGTACATTTCCCCATTCTCTAACTGTTTGCTTTTCTCCCGCAATTTTTCTTCCATTACTGGCTCACAACTAAGCCTTGGATTCTTTGATGGCCCAAAGGAGTCCCGCTTTGAATTAAATGTCACTGGTGATAATAAGGGCAACACAAGGGCTTGAGAACCACCAATGGCAGGAAGCGAGATGGCATTTTTGAGCACAGGTGAAGGAGTTTCTGTAAACATGGAGTCACAGGTGCTGTTTGCTCTTAAGAACTCATTATGTCCACCAAACTGACCAACTCTTGGTGATCCCTCATTCCCAGGTAACAGCTCATAATTTCCTTGCAGAAATGAGATGTCCCCAAAAACATCATGTTGTCCCTCTTTCCCAATGTGTATGGTGTGGCGAAAGTCTCCAAGTGGTGGACTGATCATATCAGGCGACAAAATATCCCTTAATTTGAATTTCTTCCCTTTCTTATTATTGGCAGCTTTCAGGTAGATGGGTGTCTTAGCTGGCATTTTGTTTGCAGATTTTGAGGTGGTCTGTTTTATAAGGGATGGGAAAAAAAACCAACCCACTTCTTATAGGAATTAGTGATTCTTCTCCAGCAGACTTTCAATGTTATCGTTGTCACATTATTGACTTGGATGGCTCTCACACATAGGGTCCATTTCTTCTGCAAAAGAGAATCTGGAAATTAAGAGCGCTGAAGAACCCCAATGCAGAGCCTTCCAAGTTTAAGCATACAACTGTCCTTCAGGTGAGGAGTCAGTGACCAAGTACTCTATTACTTCCAAAACCTGAGAAAACCTGTATGGGAAACAAAGCAGGTTATTAGCTTACTCTTCATGGTTCACTCAGCCTTGCTTTTACAAAAACAATTAGTAATGGTACTGACAGTTCCAGCCTGCAGATTAGCTTTATGATGTTGCTTCCCTTCATTAAGCAGGATAAAAGGCTTTAGTCTAACAAGGGCTAGCTAACCTCTTCCTGACTTCATAGTTTTTTGAAGTCAGAGTTCCTTAGACACGGTTGCTGAGCACAGTTCACTTGGTAAACTCACTATCTCCGTTTCTCTCTCACTCTGTCAGTCATATTCAGTCTGGAGAGGCAGCAATGATATTCAAAGGTTTCCACATTGACATTTAAAAGAAAAAACCTCAAACTTTTTAAACAAAACCCCACACTTTTTAACACAGAGGCCTATACGCATTAAGATTGAGATAGGTCTGAGAAAGTTCAAAGTTAGACTCATATAGCCAAGAGTTTCAAAAAATGGCGTCAAAGGCTATGACTTACAGCGAGCGGCACAGCTGCCCTGCTGTAAGCTCTCTAGTGTAGCCGCTCTAAGTCAATGGGAGAGAGGTCTCCTGTCGGCTTAATTACTCCAGCCCCAGAAAGTGGCAGTAGCTATGTTGGCTTGAGAAGCTCTCCCACAGACATAGTGCTGTCCATACCAACCCTTAAGTCGGCATCAGTTACGTTTGGCTAATTCACATCCATGAGTGACTCACATAACTATGGCAACTTAAGATGTAGTGTAGCCTAGATTTAGGCTCCTACCCCCACACTGAAGCATCTAAATAAGACACCTGATTTTCAAGAGTGTTAATCATCCACCACCTCTCATTGTCGTCCCCTCAAAAAAAGGAAAGAATCAGATCATTTATTTAGCAGCCTAACTGTAGGCCCTCTTTTGCTTCCCTGAAAGGTCAAAATTTTAGAAAGTTATGCACAACTGAAAAGATCTTAGAATGGAAACTCCCACCTCAGCCTTAACTACAGTTGTCATTAGCACTTCAATTATAATTAAGTTAAAAAAAAAATCTAGGTCAATCCAAAATTGCACATTTGAAACAAATCACAGGACGTAAGGAAGTGCAGAAAGGGTTAAAAACCATATCCCAGGTTAAACTCTACTGAAGCCAATGGAATTAGGTTACAGGTTCTAACAGCAACATTAATTCAGGCAGGCTGTATGCTATCTGCAGTCAATTAGATTTAGTTACTAAAATGAGCATTAAAAATAAAGGTACATATTTAAGAACAGAAAACATCATTTATGTGCAAGGTGGTCAAGTTCACTTTAATTTTTTATTTCTTGGCTTTCTGGGTGCGACTTTCAAGCCAGTCCTCCAGTTTTTACAGGCAAAATTTCACATCCACAATTAACTGCACCTAGTATTGATTCAGGAAGGAGCAACATTGTTTGGCACCAACAGTGAATTACTCCCACAACACAAGAAAGACCGGCCCAGCTTGAAAGTCAGCCCTCTGCAAGGTTTACCCTTTTGACTTACTGCTAGTCAGTTCCTAAAAGTGCACACTAGAAAACTAAGTGCCTAGTTAAAAACTCTTAACTAACTTCTAACATGCACTGGAAAAGTGACCTTCATATCCCTCCCCTGGCTTCCCTTTCTCCATCATATAAACGTCAGCTACGTGTCCTCACTTCCAAGGAACTTTATGACCCTTCCTCATCCAATCTCATCTCTCATTCAGGATGATCGGCCCATGATGCCAGCCTCTGCAGCCCTGCTGTAACAAGAGCAAGGGAGCGGATCTGTGACAGCAGAGCTGCAGAGAACTTCTGGGGCTGCTGCAGGGCCCAGGACAACAGATCCCTGCAGGCAGAGGCAGAGTAGGGGTTTGTGGGTCCCTGGGCCAGAGCAAGTGGAGGCCCTTTCTACCCCTTCCACCTGTAGTCCCTCCCACCCTCCGGCGCTCCTGCAGGGGAGGAGTGGGGTTGGGCTGCAGGGGCTTCCCCCACTCCCCAGCAGGAGCACCAGGCAGGTGGAGTGGGACAAGCCCCTGCACCCCGACCCCGTTGTCTGGCAGGAGCGGCGGGGGGACAGAGCAGGGCAAGCCAGTGCGGGGGCACCCATTTTGCTGGTGCTCTGGGGCACGGGCCCCATTGGCCCATGGCTATTCCACTACTGCCTGCAGACAAGGCAGGGGTGAGGGAAAGGAAGGCTCCAGTCCTAGCGGGGCAGAGCAGAGACCCCTGGCCAGGGCTGTCAGGAGGACAACAGTAACGAACCTCCGGCCACGGTGGAGGCCACCCAGTGCAGTGGCTGAATGGCTCAGTCCATAGGCAGGAACTGTTCAGGAACAGCCCATGGCCATGCGCTCATCCTCCTTCTGGCAGTCCTGACTGGGGGGGGGGGGGGGGTGGTCTCTGCTCTGCCAGGCCATGACCACATACTGCCCTGCACCTTGTGCCTCAGTGTCTTGGACCCCTGCTGTTGGTGTTGGTAGCCCCCTGCAACCCCGCTGTTGGCATTGCCCTAGCCATACCTCCCTCCCCTGCCTAAATTTACAGCAACTGTAAAAATAAAAATGGTTTAAAACATTTCTTAAAAGTGAAAAATGCAGTATTAATAGCTGATATAAAAGTCCCGGATTCTGCCAAGGTTGTTCATAGCACAATGAGGTCCTGGTCCATGACTAAGGCTCCTAGGCACAATGGTAAAATAAATAGATAAAAAGGGAACAAATAAACTTAATTAAAAAAAAAAAAGGTGAAAAGGATCTCCTTCAAATTAAAAATAAAAACAACAACAAAAATCCACTGCCCCACCCCCACATACTTTGAATAGAGACTAGGCCTGAGACATTTGCGCCTCAATGACACATTTTCAGTTATAACCCTGTTTTCACTCAAGCAGTTTTACCTTCCAGTCTGTGTTATCAAGCAAACATTTATAATGCTGTCTCAGACTCCTTTCAGCAGTCTCGTCAACCCAGTGCAGTCAGCATAAGCCTCCCTCATGCAGCCTAAAATTTTCAACGCATGCCTCAGTTTTTACCTCAGCCAGCACTTCAAAAACAGTTACAAGCTAGTTTTTGGGGACTAGGGCTACCAGGGAGAGGTAAATACATAAGGTAAAGGCGGATTCCCATCTCCACCCCCAGCAAGGCCAGACGCAATTCCCTGGTAAGAAACCCAGCCCCCACACCCACCCCATCTTTTGGGAGGGTGAGGATGGGATTTCTATTGGAGCAGTGGTTTTCAACCTGGGGTCCACAGACTATATCTAAGATTTCCAAAGGGGTCCGCAAATGAAAAAAGTTTGAAAACCACTTTATTAGAGTGATCTCTTTTAAGGGCTCCATCTTTCATAGCCATCTTTGATTAACAGGGGTTTTAGCACTGTTTTACATACAAAGATGCACCAGTTTAACAAGATCAGCACATCACCATACCTTCAGTTCCACCGGTGTAACTTTTGGGTTCAGATCAAGCCTTAAATCTGAAGTCTCATCCCCAAACTGCTAGGAGGAAGGAGGTGCCTCCTGCAAGGGAGAGGGTCTCCACTATTTTGCCCCTACCCTTGGAACCTTCTCTCCTCTGATTAACTCCAGTGCATGCTCAGAACTTTCCCAAGCAGAAGCAACATACATCGGACATCTTCAGTTTCATTGCTGCTGTTCAGAACCCTGTGAGCAGCAGTCAAAAGTGACCAGAACCATGTTAACTTCACTTTGATGCTGCTTGGCAAAACTAAAAGCAACTAATCTGTGCATCTGCCAACTCAACAAAATGACACTGCATTGAGCCTGCATCAGTTTACATTTGGGAGGGTCTCTTAATTTACACAAGAGTTAGAAACATACGAAATAATCTTCAACTCTTCAGAATTTAACAGGAAAATCTCTGTACTTGCCTTGTAGATTTGTCACTTAATCATTAGATGAATGTATTTTTCAAGCCATGACAAGACACTCTTTGTCTTGAATTTAAAAAACCAGGAGATGCATTAGGTACTAGACTGCTATTCAGATACTTTCCTGTTTGTCAACACTAACAAGAACATGCATTGAAATGGTCCTCAATTAGCACAATGGCAAACTCCCTTGAAAAGCTGGGCACTCAACATACATACAGAATATATTTTATGCTGCTTACAAAACCAAAGGCCAATAGAGTAATCACGCAAGACAGAAATGGGTTCTACAGAAAATGCATTACTCAAACTAGATCAGAGGCTCTGGTGCAGCTACAACCCATGGCTGGCGGATGGCTGAAGTCAGGGCAAACTAGTCAGTACAGTACAGACAAGCCCTTAGTTATAATATAAGCAGTACTGATATACTTAATTAAGAACTTACCATCTCTTATCTCTGAAATCTCATCTAGATTTCTGTATCTGTAGCAGGCAGCAGGCCCTGGAAAATATGAGAGAAGGACATATATGTCTGTTTCCTGAAAAAGATCCCTTAACTTCCGTGTTTATATAGTCCCAAATCCCTTCTGAGTAGCTCCAACCAAATCAGTTAGTACTGTTTAGCTCTTTTGTTGCTCCCTGCTAAAGAGTTTGCATCCTTTTGATTCAGGCCACAGATTTAATTACTCCATAAAAGATTCAGGCCAATTCACATGCCAGTTCAGTTCAAGTGATTTACCCTAACTCTGCTCAACCCAGCCCTTTTAGATTAAATTTACCCATTCTGTCCCAGTTTAACTCAAAAGAAACTAAAGACGACAAAAAACCACAAATACATGAGAAAAATCACACACCCTGCTCCCCGCTGGACATATATTTATTTATCAGTGACAGGGAATGCATGGAAAGCTTCAAATATTTGATGTCTTAGTGAGCTGAAGGGAGTATAAAAGGAACTGGGTCATTTTCAGACACACTTTCCTCTCCACTTCCCTTCCCAAAGGTGTGAAACACTTCTTATATGGATTCTGTCCCTAAACGTTTTCATTTCCTCTAGTTAGATTCCCTCAATTTAGTGAAACGTTAGAAGAAAAGTATGCCAGCAATGTTTAGACAGGTGGCGAAGATAGTTGAACTGCAAGGATAGGCTAGGACAGATGGAAGGAACTTAGAGTCCCTGCCTCTAGATATCTTCCATGTCTGCTCTCCCCACAAAGTCCCTTCTTATGTTGAGGATTGTCGTAAATATAAAGGGAAGGGTAAACACCTTTAAATTCCTCCTGGCCAGAGGAAAAACCCTTTCACCTGTAAAGGGTTAAGAAGCTAGGAGAACCTCGCTGGCAAAATGACCAATGAGGAGACAAGATACTTTCAAAGCGGGGGGACGGGGGACGGACAAAGGTTCTCTCTCTCTGTGTGACGTTTTTGCCGGGACCAGAGCAGGAATGCAGGTCAGAACTCCTGTAAAGAGTTAGTAAGCAATCTAGTTAGATATGCATTAGATTCTGTTTTGTTTAAATGGCTGATAAAATAAGTTGTGCTGAATGGAATGTATATTCCTGTTTTTGTGTCTTTTTGTAACTTAAGGTTTTGCCTAGAGGGATTCTCTATGTTTTGAATCTGATTACCCTGTAAACCATTCTGATTTTACAGAGGTGATTCTTTTACTTTTTCTTTATTAAAATTCTTCTTTGAAGAACCTGATTGCTTTTCATTGTTCTTAAGATCCAAGGGTTTGGGTCTGTTTTCACCCGTGAAAATTGTTGAGGATTTTTATCAAGACTTCCCCAGGAAAGGGGGTGTAGTGCTTGGGGGGGACTTTGGGGGGGGGGGATTTTTTTTGGGGGGGGGGGGAAGACGTTTCCAAGTGGGCACTTCCCCTGTTGTTATTGTTAGACACTTTGGTGGTGGCAGCGTTTAACCTAAGATGGTAAGAATACGCTTAGGGGGTCTTTCATGCAGGTCCCCACATCTGTACCCTAGAGTTCAGAGTGGGGAAGGAACCTTGACAAGGATGAAAATAAATAATCACACTTTTGGAAAAATCATTCAGCTATTTGCATCTTTAAATCTTGCAGCCTTTCCCATATGGAAAACCCCCTCACACGATCAAACCCCACTGGATAAAAGCACCTTAGTTGCCTCTACTTAAATGCACAATGAGATAAAGCTGCCATTATAATGGTCATACTAAAATTTCAGTTACCCACCCCACTGAGATTGTAATTCACTCATCTAGGAACTATTATTTTAGTCTTTCAATCAGCAATCTTAAGACAGCCTTGTACTTATTAACACCTGAAAGGATATCTCTGAAATCAGAAAGGTGTCCCACAATGTCTGTTCTCACCTCTCTGGACCATCAGTTTGAACTCTACTGCCCTGATCTCAGGTGACTAACCGTCAGCCCCACCCCATACATTCCTTTGCAAATTTGAAAGTCCCCTTCTTGTTTGCTCCGTGATGCGTACAGTGGTCTCAGCACATCTTTCTAGGTGGCCATGCCTGCCCCACACAATCCCGCACTTGGAGCAATGCCGAGCTGCTGGACCTCATCAGCATTTGGGGAGAGGAGGCAGTTCAGTCACAGCTGCACTCCAGCTGTCGGAATTATGATACCTATGGACAGATTTCTAGATGTGTGATAGAAAAGGGCCATGACTGGGACACACTGCAGTGCAGGGTCAAAGTGAAGGAGCTGCGCAACGCCTTCCACAAGGCTTTCCTCTGGTTGTTGTTTTTTAATAAAAGAAGAATTGTTTTGATGTGAAAACAATCTTTATTCCATTAATTGAAAGAAAATAGAGCCCCGCAAAGTGGTAGGCAATTGTCTTAAACCTTCATAGTGTATTGTCTGCACCAAACACAATCACCTCCTAGCATTACAAGAACTGCACTCCCTAGCATAGCAACAAATATTAGTGGCTTTCAGCTTCAAATTGATGCCTCAAGGCATCCCTGATCCTTATGGACCCATGCTGCGCCCCTCTAATAGCCCTGGTCTCTGGCTGTTCAAATTCAGCCTCCAGGCGCTGAGCCTCAGTGGTCCAGCCCTGAGTGAAGCTTTCACCCTTCCCTTCCGAATTATGATGGAGCACACAGCGAATTATGTACAGCACACAGATATAAACATAGCAATATTGTCATCAGCCATGTCCAGCTTCCCATACAGGCATTTCCAGGGGGCTTTTAAACAGCCAAATGCTCACTCCACAGCCATTCTGCACTTGCTCAGCTTGTTCTTGAATCACTCCTTGCTGCTGTCAAGTTGCCCTGTGTATGGCTTCATGAGCCAAAGCATTAAGGGGTAGGCTGGAGTCTCCCAGGATCATAATGGGCATTTCGACTTCCCCTACGGTGATCTTCTTGTCTGGGAAGAAAGTCCCTGCTTGCAGCTTCTTGACAGGCCACTGTTCCGAAAGATGCACGTGTCATGCACCTTTCTGGACCAGCCTGCGTTAATGTCTGTAAAACGCTCACGGTGATCCACAAGTGCCTGGAGAACCATGGAGAAATACCCCTTGTGATTAATGTACTCGGTGGCTAGGTGGTCTGGTGCCAGAATTGGCATGTGCGTGCCATGTATCACCCCTCCGCAGTTAGAGAAGCCCATTTGTGCAAAGCCATCCACAATCTAATGCACGTTGCCCAGAGTCATGGTGTTTCGGAGCAGGATGCGATTAATGGTCCTGCACAGTTCCAGCAACGTGTCTCCAGTCCAGCTGTTTTCTGTATGCTCCATAATATCTGTGAGAGTAAGGGGGAGACGTTTATGGAGGGGTGGGAGGTTGAAGCAAATTGCCTGGTGGCCGATTTTGAGCACCCAGACACCAAGGCGATTTAGAAGAGTACAGCAGGGTGTGCTGCACATAGGAAAGGCTTTGAAAACCAGTTTCATGACCTGCCAGACTACGGTGTGACAGTTCTGTGTGTTTCTCCTTGCTGCAAACCCGCCCCCCTTTGTTGATTTTAATTCCCTGTAAGCCAACCACCCTCCCCCTTCAATCACAGCTGGCAAAGGAAATAAAGTAACTATTGTTTTGAAACCATGCATCTTTCTTTATTAATTAAAAAGAACGGAGATAACTGACAAGGTAGCCCGGGTGGGGTGGGGGAGGAGGGAAGGACAAGGCCACATTGCTTATTGTAGCCCCACTGCAGATCAAAACGGTTTGAATGACAGCCTTCTGTTGCTTGGGCCATCCTCTGGAGTGGAGTGGCTGGGTGCCCGGAGCCTCCCCCGCACGTTCTTGGGCATCTGGGTGAGGAGGATATGGCACTTGGGGAGGAGGGAAGGCGGTTATACAGTGGATGCAGCGGGGCTCTGTGCTCTTGTTGGCTTTCCTGCAGCTCCAACAGATGCTTCATCATATCAGTTTGCTCCCCCATTAGCCTCACCATCGCCTCCTGCCTCTGCTCTTCGCGCTCACTTAATGCTTTCCTGGCCTCTGCCACTGAATGCCTCCATGCATTAAGCTGTGCCCTATCAGTGCGGGAGGACTGCATGAGCTCGGAAAACAAGTCATCGTGAGTGCATTTTTTTTGCCTTCTAATCTGCGATAACCTCAGGGATGGAGATGATAGGGGGCGCATGGAAACATTTGCGCCTGTAGGGGGAGATAAAAAGGAAGAGTAAAATGCAAGATGATACATTTCTGAGAACAAAACAGAGACTCTTTCACAGAGAATCAAGCAATTCACAACAGACAGCACATGTGCTTTAGGTACAAGGTTGCATTTTGCCTTTTATATTGAGCGCCTGCCGGTATGGCGACACATCACACATGGCTGGGCAACAGAATTCGGTTTCCAGGCAGCCACAGTAAGCCTATCAGTACGCGGGATTGGCTTCTTATGCCTTCATAACATGTGGGAATGGTTTCAAACTGCAGCGCCATCCTTTCCCACAGCAAGCAATGGCGGTTAGGTTTCACATTTAAAAAGGAGGGGCTGCGCTTTTCGGGTGGATGTGCAGCACACACCTCCCCCCACCCCACCACGTGGCTATTCTCTGGGATGATCCCTTCACCCCTCCCCCTGCCACATGGCTATTCTCCGGGGTGATCCCTTTTAGCCAAGCACAAACAGCCCGGCATGAACGTGGTCCTTTTACTGTTCCCTTACAAAAATTCCCCTATTTCAACCAGGTGAGCATGAATGATATCACTCTCCTGAGGCTAACACGGAAAGATATAGACCAAATGTTGCTTGAATGCGACCAAAACCCAGGACCATTCACTGCCACGCTTTGTGCTGCAATGATTCCAGACTACTTGCTACTGGCTTGGCGTGGTGAAGTGTCCTACCGTGGAGGACGAAATAAGGCAGCCCTCCTCAGAAACCTTCTGCAAAGGCTTTCAGAGTACCTCCAGAATAGCTTCATGGAGATGTAGCTGGAGGATTCCTGCTCCATCCCCAGACACGTTAACAGACTTTTCCAGTAGCTGTACTGGCCATGAATGCATCCCAATTCTTCAGGGCAAATCAAACATTAAACACTATTGCTTTAAAACCCTGTACTGTAGTTACAAAGGTGCACTCACCAGATCTGCCTTCTCCGGCTTCAGGGTCGGGGATCCCACCTTGGGAGGGTATTGGCTCCAGGGTGATGAGAAGGTCCTGGCTGCCAGGGAGAATGGATTCACCTCTTGCCTGCTGCACATCCTCCTCCTCTTCCACAAAATCCTCCTTGGTGTTGCGTGAGACTTCCCCCCTTGCAGGTGTCCACGGACAGTGGTGGGGTACTGGTAGGGTCCCCCCCTAGAATGCATTGCAGCTGATCATAGAAGCAACATGTATGGGGCTCTGACCCTGAGCGACTCCTTTGTCTTTTGGTAGGCTTGCCTGAGCTCCTTGACTTTCACGCGGCACTGCTGCGTGTCCCTGTTGTAGCCTCTGTCCATCATGCCCTGTGCGATTTTTGGCACATATATATAATTAGTATTTCTTCTTTTTGATCGGAGTTTGGCCTGCACAGATTCTTCTCCCCATACAGCAACCAAATCCAGTGTCTCCCTTTCGGTCTATGCTGGAGCTCATTTGCAATTCTGGGGGGACTGCATGGTCACCTGTGCTGCTGAGCTCACCACGCTGACCAAACAGGAAATGAAATCCAAAATTTCCCAGGGCTTTTCCTGTGTACCTGGTTAGTGCATCGGAGTTGAAAGTGCTGTCCAGAGTGGTCACACTGGAGCACTCTGGGATAGCTTCCAGAGGCCCAAACCGTCTAATTGGATCTGCACTATCCCAAATTCGACCCAGCAAGCTCGATTTTAGCGCTACTCCCCTCCTTGGGGAGAAGTACAGAAGTTGATTTTAAGAGCCCTTTAGGTCAACGGAATGGGGTTGGTTGTGTAAACGCATTCATTTTAAAATTGACCTAATGCGGCTAATTCGACCTAACCCCATAGTGTAGATCAGGGCTTAGAAACATGGGTGTTGAGAAAGTTTTAATGCCAGAGTAAAAACTTTGTATATGTGTAAGTGACAAAACAAAGTGCAAGGCAATGGAAAACAAGACAATTTGTATGAATCCTATTCATGGGTAAGAGTGAACCTCTATGTTGTAGGTCTTCCCTTCCCCAAAGATTAAAGTAGAAAAGATAAATCACCATGGGTGGGAGGGTGGGGAAGTATTTAACTGGATTAAAAACTCTGCTCTCCCGCAGACCTCAATGAGTAGGTCTACACAGCAACTGGGGAGGTGTGATTCACAGCATGGGTAGACAGACTCATGTTAGCTCAGCTTGAGCTAACACACTCAAAACAGCAATGTGGACACCGCGGCACTTGCTAGCACTCGACTAGTACTCGATGGCTCTCGCTAGCCGACTGAGTCGAAACCCTGGGTTTGAGTTCAGGTGGCTAGCCCGAGCTCTCACTAATGTTGCACTGTCCACACTGCTATTTTTAGCATGAGTCTGTCTACCCGTGCTGAGAATCACACCTCCCAGCTGCAGCGTAGACATACACAATAAGGTTTTTGAGCAAAACCAAGCTCTTTTAAATGAGCCAGGCATCATTTCCCCAAATAGGACTTTTTATAAATCATGTATAATTCAATATAGGTCATTAGAATAATTTAAAATTCTTTTCAGTTTTGTTTTAGATCATCATATGGAAGAGAACCCAACAGAATGAAAACGAAGTGTTCAAAATGGGCCCAATCTTGCATTCCCAATGCATGATTTCAATGAGAGTTACATGTGTCAGCATCATCGGACTGGAGTTATTACATGTTGGGTGCTCCATTTCTCATACAAGTGAAAGACATGTGTCAGACACTACCTTTCTAGCTGGGATATGTCATTGTCACCTATCACTTGCCTCGGACTTTGCTGATATGACTGCACCATGCCAGAGAGAAACGCAATTCTTGCTGCTTCCTTTTGGAATCTGTTTGCTGACAATAAACATGACTTGGTAAAGAGTCCTCCACAGGAGTCATGTCATGTCCGATATATAATGTACCTGGTATATCTTTTTCTGGAAAGTATCAGGGGGTAACTGTGTTAGTCTGTATCCACAAAAACAACAAGGAGTCTGGTGGCACCTTAAAGACAAACAGATTTCTTTGGCCATAACCTTTCGTGGGTAAAACACCATTTCTTCAGATACAACATTGGAAAATGTTGCCCAGCTTTAATTATATATAAGAATAATGCCCAAAGCCACTTAAATATTTAGGCTCTGAGTGCCTGGTATTGCTTTGAAAACCAGTTATGCTTCAGATACTGCTTTGCAAAAGCAGACTAATTTCAACTAATTAAACATGATCGGACCTTATTCTACGTTTGGCAAGAACAATAAAGGTACAAAGCATGAAATACTAGAGAGTGTGGCAGCAGCACCACTATAATTAAGAATGGAACTAGCTCATTAACAGCTCATTTTTCTAAAGCTCTACGATCTCCAGGCTCTCTCAGACGGTCTTGGAAAATGAAGTACATTTTGAGGGTCTGATGTCGGACTAGTGGTCCAAATTTAAGGTTTTTGGAGCAACTGGTTCTTGAGATGCAGCCCCCTAAAAATCATGTTTTTTTTAAATAAAAAAGTGCATGAATTCCAAGTGAGCCCACGTACTATGGCTCTGATCATTCCCAAACTTATCACACCAGATTGGGACTGATCTCAGCTAGTGTCCATCAACCACTGTCCCTTTGGGGGAGCAATATTTCAAAAGTTATGCAGGGTAAAAGTTACACCTCACAGTGTGGCTCCAGTCAATTTGATAACCCAGAATTTGCCCATGTGCAGCGTGAGTTCTGTCAACACAGCTTTGCAGGCAGCCTAGAATTAAGGTGGCAGTCTAGGACTGAATCGAAGCAGCACCTATCTGTGAGAGAGTGAGCTTTCTAGGAGCAGGAGTTGTACATATTACTTGCTTTCTGCCTGCATTCCATAAGGTCTCCTTCTGGAACTTTTGTCCTGAGAACAAAGCTTAAACTCTGGTAAAAGCTGATACTTCAAAGTGCTCCAATATCCACATGAATATCCAGATTTTACTTTTGAAGTATTGTCAGGAAAAATTGCATTAATTAACAGAGGGAGGATGAAAGTCTGGTAAACAGCAGAGTGATGTAATCATGACATGCTCCTCACCCATTTCCTGAAGAATAGGATTGAATGTGATAAGAGAAAAGCAAGTAGTCATGTCTCATCTATAGCAACAGGAAAGGTCATGAGGTTGCCAAATCAGATTATTTTAAGTAACTTTTGGCTTGTTTTTGTGGCATGGGGCAGTTGTTTTCATGCAGTCATGTGGCCTGCGTTTTTTCCTGCTTGCCTGTGGGGAAGCTGGAAAAAAAACAACCACGACCCAAACAAATAAACAAACCTCCCCCCCAGCTCCTTTTTTTTTTTTTTGTTGTTGAGATTTTCACAAGTTTTTTTGGGCCAATCAGGCTTGGTTTTAGGTGTTTCTCTGGCACGGGTCCCAAAAAACTCTGGAAAGGTCTCTCTCACATGGGAAGGAACATGGGGTCCCAAAGAGACAGCCTGCCAATCCCACAAATTCCTGAAACTTCAGTGAAGGTAAATTCACATCTTGTGAGGGCATCAGCCTTTCATTGCTGCTTCTTTGGTCCAAACTGCAAGAAATTCATGGAGTCAACTGGGAAAAAAAACTACGATGGAGTCACTAGGATGGAGCTTCCCTGGATCCACCAGATTCCTTCTGGCTGCAGAATACACTTATGTTTTGATTTATACTGCAGCAGTCACTGTAAAAATGTCCACACGTTGCTTTGACAGAGCATTTCTAAAACTGATCTACAACACTCCTACTATATTAATCTTGTGCCTCTTTTGAGCATAAACTGCCAAGAATAATCATGCCAAGGCAGGCAGACTTATAACTTGAGGAACAAATATTCACTGTGAATTAGAACAAGACCAAAACCCATAAATTTTCATTTTTAATCCAAGGCAGAATTTGAACCTGAAGGTGAGAGACTCACACAACAGCCCTCTATAGGTAACCCCTCCGATATCAGATTTATTGTATTTTTTCTTTCATGTCCTCCTCCACCACCCTCATTCTAGGATTCTTTTTTCATATGGAAAAAATACTTCATGAAGTCAACAAAAATCTTTTTAGAGGATACCTTTTAAAATGTCATTATATATAAACTAGATTCATTGGATAATTAATAATATTCTTCACTGTATGTCTCTCACACACACAAAATATCACCTCTTTAGATAACTTGATTGTACAAGTTTGACAGTCAAAAGAATACTAATAAACTCATGGTTTGTGTATGTTACTATAAGATCTCCGGATAGTTGCTGAATTTTCTTTTCCGGAACCCAACGAAATTTTTGGAAAATACTGTGGGATTTACTTTTATGTAAACTTACTCAAAATACAAGAATAATGAACATTTGGTATTTTTGAGTAGTTTTAAATTAAATTTATTTACCTTAAAAAAAAATCTCCAATCTTCTTCAGCTTTTCACTACCCACATGAGAGCGCCACATTCACCCCTCTATAGAGACGGTCTAATCCTCCCACATCACCTGTCTCCTTCAGAGTCCAATGTTGAAGACCAAACAAAAGTAAATAAAATATTTAATAAAAAAACCGAAGTTATAGGCATTTCTAAATCTTGCAGCTGTATTCTTGTAGCACGCCCTTTCAAACAACTCAAAACACTCTGAATAAAGCGCATTAGAAGTAAAGCTTTTATTTATATAACAGTCACTGGGTTTCAGAATTAACCCTCCTAAATTCACAGCTCTCAAAGCTACTGTTTCAGTGAGTTTATCAACTCTGGAAGTCAACATTTCAGTGGGTCACATCTGGAAAAATTTCAATGTGAGCAGAAAGACTAAAAACCTCATTTTTAAATGAAAGCTAAACTTGCAATATACAAACATTGAGACTACCAAAAATCCAGAGAGAGCCTTAATCTTCACTATGCTTTGACTCTTCTAACATGTGCACTTCTAGTGTCTTTAATTATTATTTCAGTAAAATGTATAGACTGGTGTGTTTTTATTGCTTGATTAAACCAATAATAACACTATTCTGGTGGAATGCCCTTCATACTTGAGAATATTTACTTCTCCCATGTGGGAGAAGATATGAAAAGCTATCTTGTGTGTTTTTTCCATGTATTGGAGCACTGCTGTTGGACTTTCCATTGTAAGTCCCTAATTTCATAATTGCTTAGCAATAATCATTTGCTCTCTGATGAAACTTGGCATACAAAAAGTCTCAGGGCACAAAAGTGTTTTAACAATTTTGAAACCACCTTACTTCACATTAAAAATTGTACATTGCACAGTGCTAAAGTAACAAGTATCTCTTAACACTATGCTCTAGCTGCCTTAAGTATTTTGTTAGTATGTTTTACAATTAAATGTTAGGTGTAAATAATGTTAGGATTAACAGCTGGTTCTCAACTACTGTGCACACAGGGACACTTTTCCCAACTCATTTTGCTAGCTTGAAAGACCAACGTAGTTCCTTCGGCCCGTTTCGGCTCTCACTCAGTTAGAAGTAACTGTTGAAACCAATGGAATTACATCAACCTACAATTGGTGTAAGTGAAATAAAAAAATCACACCGCTTTTTCCCTTCTTTCCAATTAAAGCAGGATGGACCCTTAAGATTTTGATGCATTATATGTAACTCCACATCATCCACTGCACTCTTGCAAAAGCAAAGAATAATTTTAATGTCACTGCTGCTCCTACAAGTAGTGGGCCTGGTCCTCTTACACCATTTTAACTCTACTGATAAAGACATTACAAGTGTGTCCCCAAGAGGAGCAGTGCAGTGACTGACTGAGCATGCATTCACTTATGTGCCTAATAGGGGGATGCTACAGACAGCAACAGCAGAAGCACAGACACAATCCATACAGACGGGTTTGTCCTACAGGAAAGAGGGAAAATTTGACATATTTTATAGAATCATCGATTCCAAGGCCAGAAGGGACTATTGTGATCATCCAGTCTGACCTCCTGTATAGCACAGGCCACAGAGCTTGACCAAAATAATTCCCACAGCAGATCTTTTAGAGAAACATCCAACCTTTATTTAAAAATGGTCAGTGGTGAAGAATCTACCACGACCCTTGGTAAGTTGTTCCAATGGTTAATTACTCTCACTAAAAAATGTACACTTTATTTGCAGTCTGAATTAGTCTAGCTTCAACTTCTAGCCACTGGATTGTGTTTCTCTGCTAGACTGAAGAACCCATTAGTAAATATTTTCTCCCCATGTAGATACTTGTAATCAAATCACCCCATAACCTCCTCTTTGACACTGTCACCATAAGGCATGTTTTTAATCCTTTAATCATTCTCGTAGCTTTTCTCTGAACCTTTTCCAATTTATCAGCACCCTTCTTGGATTGTGGACACCAGAACTGGACACTGTATTCAAGTAACATTTACACTGGAGCCAAATATAGAGGTAAAATAGCCTCTCTACTCCTGCTTACGATTCCCTTCTTTATGCATGAAAGGATTTCATTAGCCCTTTTGGCCACAGTGTCACACAAAGCTCATGTTCAGCTGATTATCCACCCCGACCCCCAAATCTTTTTCAGAATCTTATGCAAAATTTCAGTCTTATGCAAAATTTAAATCCATGACCTTCAAAGTCTGGATCTGGTCAACACCTACACAGTCACTCACATATACTACCCTCTTTAAAAATGTCCCTACTCTTCCTGTCATCAGGCACTTTCCTTTGCTCCTGCAGTTTCAAGACAGAGCATAGCTCTAACCTCAGAGAACGGAGCCTTGTGTCAAACTGAATTAGTGCAAAATTCAAACAGCAACAGTATCTGATGTGAAAAACCAGAAGATTTGTACCAGAATTTGTTTCCACCATGAATATTATGACTAATGTTAAAGAATATCCTGTACTTTTAAATATTTCATATTTAGACAGACTTCTACTGTTTTGGGGAAAGTAGGACGTTAAGGAAGCTGTCCTTAAGACATTTTCACAGTGCATAAATAACTCTGAGGAGAATACGGTCTCTGTTCAGCTACTGCACAGCAGAACTAACCAGAAACATTAGTGCAGTCCATGGTATTCCATCTTAATCATCGTTCCCATAATCTATTAATATTAAAGAGTTAGTAATTCAATAATTGAGTTACTTCTGCACTACAAGTCAGGATTCTGGGAAGAGTTATTTCCCATCCCACCCCTCCCCTTTAGGGCATTAAAACACCCAGTGTTTCAAAGATTTACCAGACACCAACTAACCAGGTCAGTAAGAAAAATAAGGAGAGGCCAGCAGCAAAGCAGAGAGAGGCCATGCCTTTGCGAAGCTTCAGAGGGGCAGCCATGTTAGTCTGGAACTGTAAAAGCAGCCAAGAGTCCTGTGGCACCTGATAGACTAACAGATGTACTGGAGCATGAGCTTTCGTGGGTGAATACCCACTTTCTTAGATGCATGCGAGACGCTCAACTAACACTCCACTTCCTTTCCCGGTGGTGGAAATCCCAGCAACTTCTCCTTCAAGGAACTTGCTCAGAAACTCTAGCTCCAGTAGAGCAGATATATAAGTCCCTGATATATTTTGAAGTCATTATTTTAAAACTGAAACTGAAGACTAGGCTGCCAGGAGTTGCAGAGCCTCATTGGCAGCTAACAGAGAAGGGAGCTAGGCAGCAGAACAAAGCAACCAGAGGAGAGGTGGTTTCCTCTTTAGTCTTTAGCTTCAGAGAAACGAGAGAGGAGAACGTCTCCTGCTCTGATGCCTTCCACCAAGTTCCCTTCTGATCATACCTAACCGCAGCTGAATGGAGCTGCCCTTAGCTGTGAGGGGACCCCAATGAGTCCTTTAAGATTCGTGAGGAAGGAAAAGAAGATTTGGGGCAGGGGATGACAAACAATGAGCTTAAGGATCTATGGGTGATGCTACTGAATTAGGGTTTATGCCTTTACACATGTGGAGGCCTCAACTCCTGCACACTTCCAAAGTTCAGCTGGAGTAGGAATCATCACATGGGCTTCAAGAGGTCTGCAGGCAGAAAGAATGGAAACAGCCACTGATGTGGTGCTCCCTCTCCCAGCTATTATGATCATCCTAGTCACCCCTCTGCCTTCTACATATCTCCTGAGATCAAAGGAGGAAGTCCCCATCCAGCCCATGTCTACATGAAAGGTGCTCCCCTCTTGCAGAACATAGGAAACCAGCAGGAAAGAGAGTGAATGTCCTTGCTCTCTCTCTCTAACTCAAGTCCACTATTCTTCCTAGTTCCACGTTAAAGCTATTTACAGGGATAAAGGAAATTTAAGGCAAAAAACAAAACCGTTTTTTAGGGTGGAGAGTGAGTATCAGTAATTTAAGGATTAAAACCTTTACTAAAATCAATGCAGTCATCAAGAAAAAAAAACCAAAAACAAAACAGACCAAACATCTCCCCCCACCATTAGAAAGTCTGGAAATCTAGAGCAAAGATTCGACTTTCAAGAAACTAAAGTATTGGAATGCATGGAGGAAATTCACAGTTAAGGTACTTATACAACCAATGCTGCCCCCCCCCCCCGATAACTTAAGGAAATCCATAACAAAGAGTTTGATCGCACCAGTGACCACAGAACATTAATCTTTACTATAGGAGGGTTGTGCTGACTCAGGCTTTGTCTACACTGGCAAGTTTCTGCACAGTAAAGCAGCTTTCTGCGCTGTAACTCCCGAGGTGCACGCACGGCCACGCCACTGGGTGCGCAGAAACTGTGCAGTTGCAGCTCTGTAAAAAAACCACCCTGACAAGAGGCGTAGAGCTTTCTGCACCGGGGCTACAGTGCCTCGGTGCCAGTGTAGACACCGTGGCAATTACAGCGATTGGCCTCCGGGAGGTGTCCCACAATGCCTGTCCTCACCTCTCTGGTCATCGGTTTGAACTCTACTGCCCTGCCCTCGGGTGACCAACCAACCATCAGCCCCATCCCGTAAATTCCTTGGGAATTTTGAAAGTCCCCTTCCTGTTTGCTTGCTGATGCATGCAAGCAGTGGTCTCAGCACATCTCTCCAGGTGACCATGCCTGCTCCATACACCAGGCGATCCCCCGCTTGGAGCAATGCCGAGCTACTGGACCTCATCACCATTTGGGGAGGAGGCTGTCCAGTCCCAGCTGCGCTCCAGCCATAGGAATTATGATACCTACAGACAGATTTCACGATGCATGACAAAAAGTGGCCATGACCGGGACATGCTGCAGTGCAGGGTGAAAGTGAAGGAGCTGCAGAATGCCTACCCCATGACACGGGAGGCAAACCGCTGCGCCCATGAGCTGCCAGTTCTACAAAGAGCAGGACATGATACTTGGTGGCAACCCCACCTCCACTACTGAGCCAGGAGGAGGAAATCTTGGACGAGGATGTGGAGGGGGAGGGAGACCCAAAGGCAGAGGACAACAACTCGGAGGTCAGAGATGCATGCAGCCAGGAGCTCTTCTCTACCCCAGAAGAGGCTAGCCAGTCACCACTGTCAGAGCTTGGCAAAGTGCAAACAGGAGAGGAGGCCCTTGGTAAGTGGCTCTGATTTTGGGAATCACTGAAGCAAGTTGTTAGGAGCAGGAGGATTGCAGAAAGCAGGCTTGTGTCTGTATGATGCACGTACCACCATGTGCATAGTCTGAGCGGCAGAACAGGGTGTTGACGGACTCCCTCACTTCACAGGAATCTGTTTCAGAGAGCTCCAGGAAACTCCCATGAAGATACTGAGCAATACGCTGCCACAGTTCTTTGGCAGAGCTGCTTTGTTTCTTGTCCCATTAAGAGAGGGAACCATTGCTCCACACAGGTGAGTGGCTTCTGCACTGGCCCTTATGCAAGAGTCTTGGAGAAGACCCTCCCTTGATTCCCTGCTCACTCTCAGCAGCGAGATATTGTCCGTAATGAACAAAGCCTGTGGAAAATGTGGGGGCAATAATTATTATAATGCCCCCCAACAGTGCTGGCTCTCCCCATGAGCCACGTGCCCAGTGGACAGTACGGCCCTGGAACACTGATTTCCCATACCCCTGTGGTTACTCGCCATTTTGGGGGTCTTGTGGCTCATATATGCTTGCCTGGGGTCAGCTAGTTAGGGATAGGTATGTGAATAGTGGCAGTGTCTTAAATCACTGAATCAGAGATCTGTATGTTGCAACCAATACTGCTTCTGTAAAATGTTGCATTTTGGCTTCAGAGATATGAACTTGGGAGCCCACCCTCCCTCTTTATCATCGCCGGCTGAATGGCTGTGCAGAATTAGAAAGCGCCCACAAAGAACTAAAGGGGACTTTCTGCATGATGTCATGACGCACTCCACAGACGAAAAACAAGAATCGAAGGAGTGGTGGGACAGCGAGAAGAGGGACTGAAAGGGGAAGGCGGATTGCCAGAATGAAGCCACGGAGAGGCTCTTAAACGTTATGGAGCGCCAAGCGGACCTGCTCCAGGCGCTACTAGCGCTGCAAACCGAGCAACTACGCACCCGTCCTCCCCTGCAGCCGCTGTAGCAAAAAACTCTTTCCCATGCGCCCCACAGACACTGCCAACACACTGATCCACAATCACCTCCAGTCTGTACCCACTGAATTCCACTCCTACCCCGTCACAGGACAGCTCTGTGGACTCCTAGTACCCACTGCACTCAACACCCATCCCTCTGCAGTTTAGCTCTGCTGAAGATAAAGTGTGCACTGCACTGTATTCCAAAGGACAAGGTTGCATACAATACTTGGACATATATAAATCTTTAACTGTCCCGGGACCCCACCTCCTCCTGGGACCCTCCCTTCGCCAACCCCCAGAGTGCTAATGTGTTTTTTTGTTTGTCTCTCTCCTCAGGTTGTTGTTTTTTAATAAAAGAATTGTTTTGATGTGAAAGCAATCTTTATTCCATTAATTGAAAGAAAACAGAGCGCCACAAAGCGGCAGGCAATTGTCTTAAACCTTCATAGTGCATCCTCTGCACCAATCACAATCACCTCCTAGCATTACAAGAACTGCACTCCCGAGCATAGCAACAAATATCAGTGGCTTTCAGCTTCAAGTTGATGCCTCAAGGCATCCCTGATCCTTATGGACCCGTGCTGCGCCCCTCTAATAGCCCTGGTCTCTGGCTGTTCAAATTCAGCCTCCAGGCGCCGAGCCTAAGCAGTCCAGCCTTCAGTGAAGCTTTCACCCTTCCCTTCACAAATATTATGGAGTGTACATCACATGGCTATAAGCCTAGCAATATGGTCATCGGCCAGATCCAGCCTTCCAAATAGGCAGCGCCAGCGGGCCTTTAAATGGCCAAAAGCACACTCAAACAGTCATTCTGCACTTGCTCAGCCTGTTCTTGAACCGCATCTTGCTTCTGTCAAGGTTCTCCGGGTATGGCTTCACAGGCCACAGCATTAAGGGGTAGGCGGGGTCTCCCAGGAGCACAATGGGCATTTCAACTTCCCCTACGGTGATCTTCTGGTCTGGGAAGAAAGTCTCTGCTTGCAGCTTCTTGATCAGGCCAATGTTCCGAAAGACGTGAGCATGATGCACTTTTCTGGACCAGCCTGCGTTAACGTCCGTGAAACACCTATGGTGATCCACAAGCAAAATAAAGAAATACCCTTTCCAATAAATGTACTCAGTAGCTAGGTGATTTGGTGCCAGAATTGGAATGTGTGTGCCATCTATCACCCCTCCGCAGTTAGGGAAGTCCATTTGTGCAAAGCCATCCACAATGTCATGCACGTTGCCCACAGTCACAGTCTTTCGGAGCAGGATATGATTAATGGCCCTGCACACTTCCGTCAACACAAGCAGCAAGCTCATTACACAGTCCCATGAATGTGGCTTTCCTCAGCCGAAAGTTCTGCAGCCACTGTTCATCGTCCCAGATGTACATGACGACGTGATCCCACCACTCAGTGCTTGGTTTCCCCAAGCCCAAAAGCAGCATTCCACTATGGTCAGCACCTCCATGAATGCCACAAGCAATCTCATGTCATAGTTACTACACGTGGCAAGATCAATGTCACACTCCTCTTGCCTTTGAACTTTAAGGAATAACTCCACTGCCACTCATGACGTGTTAGTCAGAGCGAGCAGCATATTGGTCAACAGTGCAGGATCCATTCAGGCAGACCGAAGAGGCAGAGCACACAGTACACAAACCTTTGAAAGATGGTGCAAAATGCAGACGGAAGCATGGGGATTGCAATGCATCATGGGTCATTGGGACAGGATCCAGAATATCCCATGACCCCCTCCGCCTTCCCACAACTCTTAGTGGCAGAAGAGGAAGAGATGCTTTGTGGGATAGCTGCCCAGAGTGCACCGCTCTGAATACCGCTGCAAGTGCCTCAAGTGTGAGCATGCTATTGTGCAGGCATCTGACAGTGTGATCACACAACAGCGGTTTCCCTTCAACGCTCTCTAAGCGGCGCTGAAACTGCCAGAGATGTAACTCTGCCAGTGTAGACATACCCTCAGTGCTTTGTGATCATACACAATACATGAAACAAACCTACTGCACAAATTCCTACTTAGACAAAATCCACAGAGGAGGCAAATCAGTACCATTCCCCTATAAAGGGCTCTGAGAAGCTAGGTGCCAACAAATATCCAAATGTCAACTTCCTAGGCCCAGATCACGATACAGCCCTCACATGAAAAGATCAAAAGTTAGCAAAGTAACACCACATCCCACTTGGTACCAGAAATAAAAGGAACTAATTATAAAACCAATGTTCCATGGCACACATTTTTACTCCATCTCCTG
Organism: Lepidochelys kempii; assembly: GCF_965140285.1. Taxonomy (NCBI): domain Eukaryota; kingdom Metazoa; phylum Chordata; order Testudines; family Cheloniidae; genus Lepidochelys; species Lepidochelys kempii. The sequence goes on along the minus strand of NC_136382.1, from coordinate 147,155,171 downwards.
CAGGCTGCATGATTTCCTGGCTCTTTAATAATATTTTTTGGCTGACTAATGTCCTTGTAAGGTTTTTTACCTGGAAGTTATTAATATGTACAAACTTCACTTCACCTTAGTTTTTTCAGTAATTCCCAGACAAAAGAAAGTTAACAGTAAGATGCTTAGCTGAGCTCAAAACAAGACTCCCGCCCCTTAAATAGAAAAAGAGATATTTGCAAAACATTTTTTTAAATCCAGGACAAAATACCAAATTTGTAAAAGCCTCTTATTAAATTCATTGGCTCTTCTCTCGATAGTCAAAAGGACTACTGTTAAGAGTGAAAGGGTAACACTCCTTAAAATGGTCAGAGGAAAATCTCATTCAAGTGGTAACAGCAAAGGAAAACCCCAGTTTTTCAAAACCTGCTTTTGACTTTCTACTTGAAATCCTGCATGGAGTATCGAATATAGCCTTTCTTAGCTATTCACTTTCTTGTCAAGCTGCCATGAAAAGCTTTTTGTCTGAAAACTTTAAAATTGGAAGTTGAGTAGTACTCAACTAATATGCAACCAAAATAGTACACATTCAGCTAATCTTAACTCATTTGCTTTGACTAGATTACAAAATACTATCAATATAATTTTCAAACTTGAGTGTCTAAAGCTAGGGACCTAAAGTAAGTGAATTTAAGTTCTCAACTTTAGGCAGCCAGTTTTAAAAACTTTGGGTTTAGTCTTCAGATAAATATCTTTTTTTTTAAAAAAGCATTTTTTTAAGCAAGAATTCTTCCATCAACCTAGCACTCTCTACAAGGGGACTTAGCTCATCTTAACAACACTACTCAGGGGCGTGGATTTTTCACACCCCTGACCAGCATCGTTAAACGGACCCAATTTGCTAGCCTAGACAGGCCTGAGTGAAAGACTAATGACAGCAGATGATTTAAATATTTAATACATTTTAAATTAGCTGAGGTTCAGTTATTTAAATTACATTTCAAGATGATGTGAGTCTTTATAAACAACACTCTCAAACTGCCGTTTATCTTGAGTTCTGTGCCCATATAATTTTCCTATTCTAGCAGCTGTAAGTTTAGGCTTGAGACACTTTGGGAGCTCATAAACCCAAAGACTACACACTGAAAATTCTAAAACTGACAACCCCTAGTATTGCATATCAAAGAAACACTTTCAATCAATCAAATCATCTGACTGACTTAGAATCATAGAATCATAGAATATCAGGGTTGGAAGGGACCCCAGAAGGTCATCTAGTCCAACCCCCTGCTCAAAGCAGGACCAATTCCCAGTTAAATCATCCCAGCCAGGGCTTTGTCAAGCCTGACCTTAAAAACCTCTAAGGAAGGAGATTCTACCACCTCCCTAGGTAACGCATTCCAGTGTTACACCACCCTCCTAGTGAAAAAGTTTTTCCTAATATCCAATCTAAACCTCCCCCACTGCAACTTGAGACCATTACTCCTCGTTCTGTCATCTGCTACCATTGAGAACAGTCTAGAGCCATCCTCTTTGGAACCCCCTTTCAGGTAGTTGAAAGCAGCTATCAAATCCCCCCTCATTCTTCTCTTCTGCAGGCTAAACAATCCCAGCTCCCTCAGCCTCTCCTCATAACTCATGTGTTCCAGTCCCCTAATCATTTTTGTTGCCTTTGCCATTTTAGACAAACACCTTGAACCCCACCTTGAAACCCTCTCCTCCATACAGAGTACGATAAATACAACTTCCTTCATATTACGGTACTTAAGGTCAATACATTATTTCTTCCAGCATGTATTATAGGTGGTATAGGTAGTGCTGCCTTTTCTTCAGGTTTGCCAACACTTTCCATTATAAGACCCTGCTTTCAGTTGCTTAAAACTTTGCCAATCTGTAGCCATTTGGGTTGAAATTTTCCAGCCAGGTGTTTGCCTAAGGCTGAATATTTTGGGATACTCTGAGCAAAAATGGTTGAGCCATTTCCAAGAATGAAGTTTAGGGAAAAAAAACATTGTACAAATCTTTTTTTTAAAACATGGGCAAAACCACCATTTTGTTGAGAAGTTCTTGTGCGACTATGCTTTGGAGCATGGGTTTGAAATTTGCCTTTGTGTAAGAGATGTGCCTTTTGCTGTTCCTGAAAAAAAAAACACTGCTCAAATTGGCCCAGTTAGAAGCCTTTGAAAACTTGCAATTCACGCATGCTCAGTAAAGACTTTTTACTTTGGGAGCTAAGAACGCCAAAGATTTCATCTGCACTGAGCAAGTTTCATCCCCTTATGGCTCCCATGTGAATGCACCATACCCACAAAACAACAGAGCATGCTCCAGCCTAGAGCTGAGCAAGGAGACTTTCCCTGCAATTGCTGCTCTCAGCTGCTGCAGCTGTGGGCCACTGTGGTGTTGAGCACTGGAAGTGAGAGCAGAGACTGTCTCCTGTGCTCTCAGTGCTCCCCTGCTGACACCCACAAAGCATGGTGGAAAATGCACTCTGACTGGAATGCAGAAGGGACAAGAGCAAGAGCTACATGTGTGGGTGGGTGGAGGGACAGATTGGGACAAGGAGCCAGAAGAGGGTGGGATCAACCCAGAGCATAGTCCATCCTGTGTACTGAGGGGTGAGGTGGGGCAAAGTAGTACTAGGTCATTGATGTGATCGTGTATACACATAAGGAGGCCAAATTAAGGTTGTACAGACAGACAACCTTAATTCTGACATTTCCTAACTCAGGGGTAGCCAAATATTTTGTGTCAAGGTCCACACTTTTTGGTCAAGCCCTAGGTATAGTCAAGTACCAGACTCCAGAGAAACATTTTTCACACCGCAATAACAATCATCATAATGAGAAGGGCAAGTCTACACCATAAAATTAAGTTGACTTAAGTTAGGTCGACATACAACCACTGCAGCAATTATTATAATTTTTCATGTCCACACTACACCCCCTCTGTCAGCGGTGCGTGTCCTCACCAACTTAGCTGACAGTGTGGGGCACTGACAGCCCAGAGCCCTGCCGCCCTGGGGCTCAGGTGGTCAGCCCTGCATTTACATCACCTGTTGCTGCCTTTGACAGCCCAAGTTGTCAGCTGTGGGGCTGAGAGCTTGGGCTTTTAAAGGCAGAAACAGGCAATGTTAGCGTAAGTAAATAGGGCTGTCAAGCAATTAATTGCACGATTAATCACACTGTTAAAGAATAATGGAATACCATTTATTTAAATATTTTGGATGTTTTCTACAGTTTCAAATATATTAATTTTAATTACCACACAGAATACAAAGTGCATAGTCTTCGCTTTATGGTATTTTTGATTACAAATATTTGCACAGTAAAAAACAAAAAATTATATTTTTCAATTAACTTAATACAAATAATGTAGTGTAATTCTCTTTATCATGAAAGTTGAACTTACAAATTCAACTTATGTACAAAAAAAAACTGCACTCAAAAATAAAACGAAGTCCACTCAGTCCTACTTCTTGTTCAGTCATTTGCTCAGACAAACAAGTTTCTTTACATTTGCAGGAGATAATGCTGCCGGCGTCTTGTTTACAATGTCACCTGAAAGTGACAGCAGATATTTGCATGGCACTGTTGTAGCCGGCGTTGCAAGATATTTACGTGTCAGATGCGCTGAAGATTCTAATGTCCCTTCACCTTCAACCACCATTCCAGAGGACATGCATCCATGCTGAAGATGGGTTCTGCTCGATAACGATCCAAAGCACTGCGGAACGACGCATGTTCATTTTCATCATCTGAGTCAGATGCCACCAGCAGAAGATTGATTTTTTTTTTTGGTCGTTCAGTTCTGTAGTTTCCGCATCAGAGTGTTGATCTTTTAAGACATCTCAAAGCATGCGCCAAACCTTGTCCCTCTCAGATTTTGGAAGGCACTTCAGATTCTTAAACCTTGGTTCGAGTGCTGTAGTTATCTTTAGAAATTTCACATTGGTACCTTCTTTGCGTTTTGTCAAATCTGAAGTGAAAGTGTTCTTAAAACGAACAACATGTGCTTGGTCATCATCCGAGATTGCTATAACATGAAACATATGGCAGAATTCTCCCCCAAGGAGTTCTGCCACAAATTTAATTAATGCATTTTTTTTTTTAAATGAGCATCATCAGAATGGAAGGTTTCAGAGTAACAGCCGTGTTAGTCTGTATTCGCAAAAAGAAAAGGAGTACTTGTGGCACCTTAGAGACTAACCAATTTATTTGAGCATAAGCTTTCATGAGCTACAGCTCACTTCATCGGATGGAAGCACGTCCTCTGGAATAGTGGCCGAAACATGAAGGCACATATGAATGTTTAGCATACCTGGCCCATAAATACTTTGTTATGCCAGCTACAAAAGTGCCATGCAAACACCTGCTCTCACTTTCAGGTGACACTGTAAACAAGAAGTGGGCACCATTTGTAAATGTAAACAAATTTGTCTGTCTTAGTGATTGGCTGAACAAGAAGTAGGACTGAGTGGATGTGTAGGCTCTAAAGTTTTACATTGTTTTTTTGAGTGCAGTTATTTAACAAAAAAAATAAGACTACATTTAAAAGTTTCACTTTCACAATAAAGAGACTGCACTTAGGTACTTGTATGAGGTGAACTGAAAACTACTATTTCTTTATCATTTTTACAGTGCAAATATTTGTAATAAAAGTGATAATATAAAGCGAGCACTGTACACTTTGTATTCTGTGTTGTAACTGAAATCAATATATTTGAAAATGTAGAAAAACATCCAAAAATATTTATTAAATTTCACTTGATATTCTATTGTTTAACAGTGAGGTTAAAAAAAGTGTGATTAACAGCGATTAATTTCTTTTAATCGTGATTAATTTTTTTGAGTTAATCGTGTGAGTTAACTACAATTAATCGACAACCCTATAGGTAAATAAAAGGATTTCACGGTCCCTTCAAAAGCGTCTGGCAGTCCGGATTTGGTCCACAGTCCGCCTATTGACTACCCTGTCCTAATTTAGGAGTGCTTGACTTTTCCAATTTAACATTCTTTGAACGTAGTTTGTGTGTAGTCTCCCCTCCCCCCACACTTACTTGATGTTAATACTGACATTGTAACAACAGCTAGAATCTCTCTTTTGCAGGACTACAGGATAAAGTTGCAACGATAATTGTAGAGTATTGCAGTCTTTCCCTGCAAATGTGAAGTGTGGGTGGGTCAGAGGAAGAGAGAGAATATGGTATTTTAGGGCCCAATTCTAATTATGTATACAAAACACCCATTAATTTAAACAGGAGTTAAATCCTTGCTTAATCTGAGAACTGGGGCCTAAAATGTATTTCTTTCCTTGGACGTTGTTCAGCTGCATACAGATTCTCTTTTCATATTTTCAGTAAAAAGAAAAGGAGTACCTGTGGCACCTTAGAGGCTAACCAATTTATTTGAGCATAAGCTTTCGTGAGCTACAGCTCACTTCATCCTGTAGCTCACGAAAGCTTATGCTCAAATAAATTGGTTAGTCTCTAAGGTGCACAAGTACTCCTTTTCTTTTTACAGATACAGACTAACACGGCTGCTACTCTGAAACCTGTCATATTTTCAGTGAATTTTTCAAACACAATTCAAAGATTTAAATTTTAATGGATATACTTTCTGCTAGGCAAAGGCATCACTAAAAAGTATTTAAAATTACGAAAATATTGTTACAGTTTTAGTACATGCCACTCCACAATTTCCTTCAAAGTCTCCTTCAAAGTCACAAAAGTAGTATCCTGGCATTCCAGCTGCTATTCAACGCCAACATTAACATTAGGAAATGTGTATAGTCTTCTGCCAACGTAGAGCTCTAGAGTCGTTTCAAGGTAAGATGATATGCAGAAGTCAATAAAAATAAATTTTTACTTTTTAATTACTTAACATTAGACAAAAGATGGCTGTTTGCAATAAAACTACTATTTTGCACTGGTTTATCCTGTTTGTCGATTTTCATCTCCTACGCAGATCCTTTTATATCCATTAGTAATTTTGATACTGTTGGTCAGTAATTTTGATACTGTTTTGATACTGTTGGTTGAGTAATAACTGTCAAATAATTGTTTAATGAAGAATGTTGCAACTTTTTAGAATGAAATTAAAGTGAATTTTGTTTTGTAATTGACCACTCAACTCTACCATTAAATCTGTGCTTTTGTTGATGTGGCTGTGGACCCTAGGCACAAGTGAACGGAGATAGCTTAGGAGATTCCAGGGACAGGTCTAGGGTCTTCTGTACTTTATTTTAAAGCATTGCCCCTCAAATGCATATTGCTCATGTACTGTATGTCAGTTAAAGTGTATCAAATCCTGCCAACTGGGAAAGGTGCATATAGGAACATAGTATTGCCATAAAACCAGTGCTGTCTAGTCCGGTATCATGTCTTTGACAACGGGCTTTTCTATTCACCCTATCTAGCCTCTCTATATCATTCATTTTGTATGCCTTTAAAAAGGAAACCAATATTTGCTATATCTTTTTTAGATGGGATGACTAGAATTAAACACTGCACTCCAGGCGAGGGAGTGCCACTGATTTATATAACATCATTATAATATTCTGAGCACTGTTTTCCATTCCATTCCTTATGCACCCTACTAGTATTGAAGCACCCACGTGTGCATGTTATATCTACACCAGGGATTCCCAAACTTGGTTCGCGGCTTGTTCAGGGTAAGCCCCTGGAGGGCCGCTATGTTTACCTGAGTGTCCGCAGGTATGGCCGCTCGCAGCTCCCAGTGGCCACAGTTCACTGTTCCCGGCCAATGGGAGCTGCAGGAAGCTGATCTACACATACATCACTGAAAGATGTTGCCAAATTGCAGGAAGTGTCTTTGGTCACAATGTATCACACCCTCTTGAATTGTGGTTATTCTTCCAGGGTCCTATTCCAAAAAGTCATGAGCAAACAGGCAGCCAAGTTAAACTGATCAAGGGTAGTAAACTTTTGCATCAATCCTTTGCAAGCTGGAAGATACAAGTGCCTCACATGTAGGACAAACAATCACATTATCCTCTCAATGTCACTTGCATTCTGGCCATACAATTCTCTCATTGTCTCAGGGCCAAGAGCAAACAAACAATCTAAAGGCCAAAAGAGCTAGAAAGAAGAATGAGATAAAAGGTAGGGGCTGTCAAAAGGAACTTAACATAGTTGAACATATCTGTACATATAAAAATTGCACCAGGAGCCCTTCCCTCTGATTTGTGGGGCATGCACACAGGAGCTGAGATATCTTTGTGAAGAAAAGTTAAGTATAACCAAGGCTGGAGAGACAGCTTTCTCCCCCATCCTCCCCCCAACTTCCATGACTAGGCACTGCTGTATTTAAAAACTAAGGGCAGATCCTGTGGCATTTCCCCCTTCCTTCAGTATTACTCTGACATATGCGGCTTTTGTTTTCTTAGGCTTTTTGTTTTTAAATTCCTTGTGACTACATTACCCAATACCTTAATTCTCTCAACAAACTCAGCCAGATTTGTATTCACATTTAGAAGAATATTATCATGGTTGGTTCATCATGCCATCATACAGTTTTTGTAAAATTAAGAAGATTTATACTGGTACAGATATAGTCTGAAACTGAAAAGGGAGATGTCAATAATTTATAGTTGTTACACAAGACAGGAATAGAGTCTTATGGTCGGGAGACATTTTATAGAAAAATTCAACACTGTAATCCCCAAAAGAGAGTATATCAACTGTACCTGAAAACAAAGATGGTAAACGGATACCAAACACTACTTACCACTGTCAATGAATCATTAGAAGCAGTGTCAATAGGTAGTCTGAGCATGCTACTGTTACTTAAATTACTGGTGTGCCAAATTGAAAACTGAATGTTGGCATATTTGGAATGTGCACCTTGAAGCGTACAGTAAAAAAAAAAAGTGACATATCTGTCTAATCTTTGCCCGTGTTCCAGGTTTCGTTTGTCTACCCCAGAGAATAAATAGAATTAAAGTCATTTTAGAAAACTAAATCAAACCATATTTAGCTACAACAGTTAAATTGAGTTAATGGTACATTTAGAGAGTTTCTATTAAAGATGTATGAAAAGCATTTAAAGAGATGTTAATATAAAACGGGTTGATTCTACTCTTGTAGTGGGCCCATATACACAATACTGAGAGATACACATACAGATGGAGACTGGAGCTGTGGAAGTGCCCTAAAAGCGGGGGTGCACAGGACACTGAATCGTGGCTCCGTCCCACTGCGTTGCACTGCCCCCAACACTGCTCTCTCTCTCTGAGCCCCCAACCTCACACCACCCCTTACCCCGAGGCCCCACCCCTGCGCTGCTTGTTCCTCCAAGGCCCCACCCCCACTTGCTCCTCTCTGCTTCCACTCCCCGTCGTTCGCCCTTACAGCCAGTAAAAAGTGGGAAGGCCATGGCCCCCGTGCACCCTCCCCCACATTCCAACACCCTTGGATGGAGAGAAGAATAGTTGTTTTTTGAGCACAGTATGTTTTCTTAATGTTTTGTTGAATAAAGTTAGAAAGGTCAGATTTACCAAGGATCAGAATCAAGAATGACATTCAAAAGTCTTTGTAAGATCCAAATAGCTAGATGTGTGAGCTGTACAATATTCTTTCATAGTCAAGGATCTTTAAAAAGGCATCTATTTTTTACTTCATTTAAAATCTCTTTCTTCATGAGAAAAATCTAATAGTGCTACCACACAATTCAAGGATGCATCAACATATCCTACTTAGGGAAATATTAAACAAAATTACTCAAGATAGTTAACTCCAAAGCTGACTGCAAAGAGTTACACAGGGAGCTCACCAAACTGGGTGACCGGGCAAGAAAATGGCAGTGAAATACAATGTTGATAAATGCAAAGTAATGCACACTGGAAAACATAACTGCAACTACACATAAAAAATGATGGGGCCTAAATTAGCTGTTACCACTCAAGAAAGCGATCTTGTGGTCATCATGGATAGTTCTTTGAAAGCATCTGCCCAATGCACAGCAGCAGTCAAAAAAAATGAACACGTCAGGAACCATTAGGAAAGAGACAGAGAAGACAGAAAATATCATGTCACTATATGAATCCATGGTACGCCCACACCTTGAATACCGCAGGCAGTTCTGCTCACCCCATCTCAAAAACAGATATAGTAGAATTGGAACAAGTATAAACAAGGGCAATAAAAATTATTAGGCGTATGGAACAGCTTCCATACGAGGAGAGATTAAAAAGACTGGTACTGTTTAGCTTAGAAAATAAATGACTAAGGGAGATATGGTAGACGTCTGTAAAATCATGAACGGTGTGGAGAAAACGTTATTTCCCCCTTCACATAACACAAGAACCAGAGGTCATGCAATGAAATCAACAGGCAGCAATTTTAACACAAACATAAGGAAGTACTTCTTCACACAACACACAGTCAACCTGTGGAACTTGTTTCCAGGGGATACTGTGAAGGCCAAAAAAAAAAAAAAAGTTAGAAAAAAAGAACTAGATAAGTTCATGGAGGATAGGTCCATCAGTGGCTATTAGCCAAGATGGTCAGGGATACAACCCCATGCTCTGGGTGTCCCTAAACCTCTGACTGCCAGAAGTTGAGAGTGGATGATAGGGGATGGATCACTTGATAACTTCCCTGTTCTGTTCATTCCCTCTGAAGCACCTGGCATTGGCAATTGTCGGAAGACAGGATACTGAGCTAGACTGACCACTGATCTGACCCAGTATAGCTGTTCTTATTAAGTTTTTAAAAAAAGGCATGAATACACATGGGGGAGGGGGACAAACAAACAAAAACCAATAACCAAACTAAAATTAAAATAGGTCTATGCCCTCAGCACCTCCCAAGTACTAAAGAAATAATCAACTGTCTCTTACAGCCCCTCTTGTAGTAGGCCCTCTCATGTGAGTCAGAGTCACTTCCTTTCAGCACTGAACAAGGAACTTTACAAGAATAATGGCTATTTGGTCCACCATTGGCCTGTGCTTCACTGAAGAGCTTAAACCTAAAGTCTGCTCTAGCACCTCCCCCTGGGTCATTACAGATCTAAAGCAGTACTCCTCCTATCCTCACAGGTGTCTTTGATTGACTTCCCAGGTGGATCAGGAGAAAAGTGAGTACTGCTCTCTACAGAGTTGGTTTTACAACTGGCTTAGAAGAGTTCTCAGCTGGTGATAGTGGCAGGGAAACTCCTTTGATCCCCTTGCTGGATAGTGCAAGAAGCAGGAGTAAAGTCTTATGATGTTCAAAATTCTTCATAATTAAAATTACATATGAAAAAATCCAAAATTAGAATGTTAAGATTGCAAAGTCAAGGAATGAGAAGTTAGGAAATGCCAGGATTAAAGTTTCCTATGCAACCTTAATTCGGCCCCATTGTGCATACACATTATGATAGTGGTACTCAACACTATATAGGAAGTCTGTGGCAGCTTAGCAATAGAACTCAGCTCTCCTGGCCCAGTACCTTAAAATAAGAAAATATCTTCTCTCTTCTTGAGACTTCTGGCCTCATTCATTGTGCACTGAATGAGGTGAAGTCCTGTGCTGAAAAATAGTATGAGATTATGTTATGACTGATGGTTTTATATTAACTATGCACAAGGGAATCAAATTAAGGTAACAACCATCCTTAATTCTGGCACTTCCTAACTTTTGCAACCTTAACATTCTTTTAATCTAATTTTTGTAATTAACTTCCCAGATTTTTTAAAAGCCATCAAACAATTCACATGGAACAATATTAACATTCTTTAGTCAGATTGTTTTAAATCGTTTCTTATAGTTAAGATTTCACACCAATGTCCAATTAACATTTCGGAGAAAGAATGTTGTGATTAAAGATTCAATGCCTCAGTTCTGCCATTAAGATGCAAGAGCTCATAATACACATGCTCTGTTTTCCTGGAAGATTTCTCTTGGATCTCAATGAAGATCAGACTTGATATTTCACATATTTCTAAGATAAAAACATAAAAAAACTCCTACTGCTTTTTAGCCCTTCTTTATGCACCATAAAAAAAAAAAAAACCACACAAAATGAGTGAACAAACCCAGTTTTAAAAAAATGCTTTGCATGTTACCTTTAAAATATTTTTACTGCCATAAAAGTACATCTGGACAGCTTCTGTGAAGCTTGGATGAGAAACTCAGTCTGGATGACTTCAGCTTGTAATCAGCAATTTTATCTCTACAGAAGGTCAGTCACTATTTGCAATGGCATAGAATCACAGAAAAGATCACTTGTATCACCCAGTCTGACCCTCAGCAAGATAACTGCCTCCATCACTTCATCTAATGTCTTATCTAAACTTGTTCTGCAAAGAGAATGCCTTTACTACCTCCTCTGATAGTGATCAAGGTAGTGAAACAGAATTTCTGAACTTCTTCCCAATTAAATGCAAGCATACAACATTAATGCAACATTAAGAGCATATAGTTAAGCATCTACATTGCATCTAATGTAAAAGTTAAGGTTGAACACACCCCCTTAACTCTATCCCATTGCATGCACAGTCATGCTATCTTTATATGTATGAGACTGCGTAAGTTTTCTGACCAATATATTATAGCAGCTTCTTCTACAACCGTAGGCAAAGATGTAGCATATACCTTCAATAAAATGATCACTGTGTACATGCAAGAAGGTAAAATTTAAGTTGAGTATTTCAACTATAACTTTTGCATTCTTGGGCTTTTGGGTGCTAGAATGTGCAGTCCTAGCAAATATAGGTTTTTGTATATCATTTCCTAGACTTTTAAGAAGAAAAACCTTTCCAGCTCACTGACACCAAAGGCAAAGGCTGCCTATAAATGTAATTAATAATTTGTGGACTCAAATAGTATTAGTGTGAAAACGAATGCTTAGCTTGCAATACCTGGGGATTTATCCCATGGCAGCATAAAGTTCCTCTTATCACCCTGGCTAGCTCTCTAGCTCCCTGTCATTTTTGTATACTAACTCAATCTGTATTGTTTTGCAAAACTCACTGAGTTACTTCCAAAACCACAAAAATATCACTGTTTGCCTACTCCAAGATTGCTTCTGTTATACCCGATTCCTGTAAGAGTCCCATGTTGGATTAATAGTGTGATGAGCTTAATACTATTTTAAATTCAATGCAAGGTTTTGGAAGTAATGATTACCTCAAGTAGGGCATCCAAAAATACAACATTAAATAAAGGAGTAGGTCCATTGAAAAGCATACTGAAATGGATTCACATTTTAGGGTATGTCTTCACTATAGAGTTGGCAAATGGGTTAGACTAGCCTGGTGTGAGCGTTCCCACAGCAAGGGCACATTTGTGTTATTGTGTCCTCCCTCGTGAGGTCTTCGTTGCAGAGCAAACTCGGGCTCTTATTTTAGTGTTGCCTCTAATCTCTCTCCCATCCACACAAAAAACCCTTTCACCTGAGTTTTGCAGTGCTTAAATTCTGGCTTAGCTGGAAGAGTGGGTTACACCTCAGGGGCTGCTTTCACTTGGGCTGGTAACTCATCCACTTTTCAGTGAGGATGCAGGAAAAAAGTCACTTGAGGGCTGACAGTTCTCTTGTTCATGTCCCTGCCCCCCTGTGCCCAGAAGGACAGACAAGTTCTTTCACAATCCACTGGGAAAGAATCAGAGTGGCACCATTTACTGCAGCACATGCCCCATAAGTCCTAGCGACACACTTGAGTGGCGCACCAGTGAGGATGCAGTAATTTTGCAGCGGGCTTTGCAGCGTGACTGCTCACACCTGGGCTATGCTAACCAAGCTGACAATACCCAGAGTTAACTCTGCAGTGAAGATGTGCCCTTGTAAGGCCACTCTAAAGGAGGCAGAGTGACTCCATTCAGGATAATCTGGGAACCCCCAAAGAAGGGCAATGGCTGTTTCGAGGGTAATGTAATTCTTGCTGCATTTTTTTCCACTACTTTACGTTTGCATCACTAGCTGTGCAATTAGATCAAATCCTGCAGTAGCACAAACACTGTGCTTCTGCTGTGCAGTGGAGTCAGGATACGAAGAGGCCACAGAGTGGACTCTGCAGTCCCCGTGCAGCAGGAGTTCTACTCATGGCAGAACGGGAGCGTGGTAGATGCATGGACAGCGAGTTTATGAATTCTCTTGATCCTTTGGAATACCACCTCATCGAAAAGGAGAAATAAAAGGAGGAGAACTAGAGCGAGCCAGGAAGGTGCTCTGAACTTGGTAACGAGACATGAAGAGAAAAAACTCTTCCCTGTACAAAACTCCTACTCAAGACTTGGGCTCGGGGACCAGGATTTCACCCATAAGGAAGACATTTTATTTGAAACAGATTATTAAGTATGTTGCTCTGGTTTACAGGAAAAAAAAAAAACCTAAGAACAGTTTTGTTTGCCAAACCGATGGCTTTACTTGGTCACATCAGAGCTGATACAAGTGGTTTGGAAGAGTTTTAAAACAGTTCTTTGGTGCTAGATTGCAGTACGTAGCCACATCACTTGAAGGGCTAGTGCAGAGCCACAATGCCCCAGGGAAAGCTTGGGTTGAGACTGCACTTTAAAAAAAGATAATTCTCCCCTCTTCTCCCCCCAGGCTGCAAACTCCAGACCCCTGTCCTCCTGGCGCATTTGGCCTGCTTTGAAGGCTGTAATGGGGGGGTGAGAGGGGGAGCCACAGCTATGTGTCCCCTCATTCTTGGGGGTGATGTGTACTCTTGACAGTGCACAAGTGAACTCTCGCTGAGCTCGTGAGAGTGAGGACTGTAATTTTCCTTGATCTGTGCAGAGGATGGACCCTGTGAAGCCTCCTCTCTCTACACTGCTCACCCATACTAGGGCCAGGGAAAATCTGACTCTTTACTATTTTTCTGAAGAGAGACAAACAGTGTTTTGTTTGTTTTTTTTTTTTTAAAAACCAATTTATTCCAGCATATTCCAATGTAGAAACAAATGCTCAAATCAAAGAATATTTTGGCAGTATAGATCTACTTTAGTCACTTTTCAAAATACCAGTGCTATAAATGCTACTTGTAACATGCTGCTGTGAGAACATAAATCTAAATATGAACACAGTAAAAAAACCTAGGTCCTTCATAACACCATTTAAAAATAAAATCCTTGCAACATAGTAATCATTTAACTATATACACGTTTATATTTCTGCAGTCACCCAGGTGACATTTTGGATTCCAATATTGTGCTTTCTTTTCCTGTGAAGAATGCACAAAATCCTGCTCTTGGAGATCCACTGAGAACCACAATTCCCCTATTGGTACCATGTTTCAAAAAATCCTAAGTGAAGCACAATCATCTTAATGAGATCATTCTTATAAAATTTCAAATGAAGATGAGTTTTAGGAATCATCCATTTAAGGTTTTCAATTGTTTTTAAATTCATGCTTTTAATTGTTTATTCAAACATACTGTCCCCTGTATACCTCTCTAATCCACATTTAGCAAGGAATAATGAATGACCCACTGAAATGATTGGTGACAGTGGAGCAATTTCCCAAATGCTTTCAAAGAAAAGTAAAAGCTCAAGCTCATTTTAGTTAAATGAAACAATATTTTATAAATATTAAGATTCTAAATACCTTTAAATCACAACTACAATCTACAGTGATGAACTCTTCCACTAATTGCTTCCTGCATTTGGGACTTTATTTTCATGTGAAATAATTTTTTTCAAAATCTTACCTCAGCTTTACTTTTAGATAGCATCCTAATAAACCTCTTTGGTGAGTTCCTGACTTACAATCTGTCAGACAATCCATATTACACTGTACCATATGCTCTCTTTTCAGCTGAGTACTCTGATGCATTCAAGTCACAGCTACGTAGCTATTCAGAAATGCAGCATTCAAGTAGATATTTATTTTTAAACTGACCCAATCCAGAACTGCACTGCAAAAATGACATCCTGCCAAAAAGAAACAAAAAAAACCAACACCACTCTATTTTTATTCAAATATGTGACTCTGAAAGTAGGAAATGAAACCAGGTATCACCTTCAGTAATTGCATCGATTACATTTGTCTGTCTGAATGCTAATTTTTGAAGTCACTGAAATTGACAGCTTTTTTTAAAAATTAACTCAGACAGTAGCCAAGCTGTTTCAGTGCAATTGTTCTAAGTTGCCAAGTGTTATGGCAAAACACACTGCATCTTGACTCCTGTAATCGGCTCCTGAGAGAGCAGAGCAAAAAAAACCCAAAACCTGTGATGCTTATGGCAGCTCCACGCCCAGAATTTTGCCCACTCTGTGCACACAGAAGGGCAGAATAGAAGAGCCACGCTGCGCTGGGTAGATAGATCCCAGGGCAGAATTTTGCCAGTTGTTCCCTGTGGAGAGCAAAGTATCAGCCAAGATGCACGGGGAGAGCAGAACTGTGCCCGTTTCACGCACATGCTGCAGAATATGGGAGCAGATATGTGCCAGGTGGCCGCCTGTTGGAGCAGAACTGGACCTGTTTCACAGGGAGAGGGCAAGCGGGAAAGCTGAGCCCTAACGGACTGGGTGGCTCTGGGAAGGAGCAGAATTGTGTCTGTTTTGCAGGGAGGAAGGAGAAGAGGATCACTAGTCGCAATGCACCGGGCAGCCCTGAGGGCAGAGCTGGCTCGCCCTGCGCACCCCCAGCAGAACACTGGAGTCCTGCTGCATGGGGCGGATCCGGGCTCACTGGACATGCCCAGGGGAAGCCGGTTACCCGAGGGGCGATGCCCCGAGCAGCTCTGAGAGCAGAACTGTGCCCCGCTCGCGCCTTGGGAGCGCTGCTCCCTGGGGGTTGGTATTTACAAACCCGCCCTGCCGCCGCTTGCAGCCCAAAATACGAAGTCTCCACATCATGCAAGGGAAAGAAAACGCCCGCTGCCTGCAAACCACCTGCCTGCCGGGCCAGGCGGCTCATGCAGGGGCTGGGGACGCAGATCTTTGTGCGCAGCAACTTACCGGCTTCCCAGGGCGTCAGCTCCTTCCCAGCGGCTGCGCGGCTCGGTGGCTGCTCCTCCCGCAAGCAAGGCCGCCTGTGAGGAGTTGGCTCTGCCTGGGCTGGCAGCCGCAGCAGCCTTGAGGAGGGGGAGGGGGAGCAGCAGCTGGTTGGGGCGCAGAGACGCCTCTCCCGTGACTCAGAGGCAACAGCAGCACCTGTGACCGCCTGTCACCCGGCAGCTCCCTCCCCTGCGCGCCCTCCCCCTTCTCCGGGCTGGTGCATTGGATGGGAAACGCCTTACTCTGCGCCTTGCTCGTCCCCAGAGGCTGCAGGCGAGAAAGCAGCAGCAGCATCCACAGGCTGTTGCAAGCCTGATGGCTGCAGCAGGTCCTGCGTGTGGCCAACGCTTCCCTCTGGAGCCTGGGTGTCTGCTCACACCGGCACCGCTCAGGGCTAAGCCCACGTGCTTGCAGAGGGTTGGACTGGGCGCTAGGCAGCTCCCTGGTGTGAGGCAAACTGCAGCTGAACTGAAAACCTGGCACAGCCCAGGGCTGGCTGGAATACACTCAAGACACACTTGATTTTAAATATATCTCATGATGGCTAGTTTGCGCAGCATTATGGAGGCATTGCTAACTGCTCCCTAGTTAGAGCTGCATCTGAACTAATGCCAGGCATTCAAAATCAGTCAGTCAGGAGAGCTCTCCCCCCCAAAAAAAATCAAGATTGGCTGCGGAAAATGAGTTTGAAACCACATTTGGGGTTCTTTTCATTTGCTTCCTGATTTTTGCTTCTTTACAGTTCAGGATTGCAAGATTTTCTCTGCAACCAGGAGGGCTGGGGAGACCATTTTGTCTTAAAGGAGTGGTGAGATTTTGCATGGAGTGCCATCAGTCCAGGAGCTGGCATTTTAAGAGAAAAAAACCCCAAACATAGCAAGAATTGGCAACGGAGCTCAGGCTTTTGCTATGCCCAAAGGTATAAACATGCTTTAGAGAGACACTTCTGTGTTTGTTAGGAGTTCTCACAACCAAGATCATTTTGAACACCAGATTTAAAAGGAAACTCCATCTATTTGATGAAAGCAAAAATGCTTTAAGCAGAATGTTAACTAAGAAAATAGTTGTTGGGAGTCCCGCAGGTTATGGGATAGGAAGTCCATAAATACTAAAATGATAATATTTTTACAAGTGCCACAGTTAATTCTGATAGAGACCCCAGCATTGTTTAGCTTCTTCCAATGATATGCTCCCAGAAGTTATTGTTGGCAGCTACCTGAACTTAACACAACTCTTCTGACAGTTTTACTAAAGGTTCATTTTTCCAAATGTTACATTTGGCACAGACACGCAAGCACTGCATGTGAATTGATTGAAAATATTAAATATGTTACAGACCTTACACAAAGGTATTTTTATAAATATTTACACAGTTTTCATTATGCATGATATTTTTATAAGTATAAATGCTAGATGCATACCCAGTATGTATACTTCTCCCCTCTATGGTCAGTGGCTGTTAAGCACTTTACTTCAGGGCAATTGGGAGTAATTCATTTTACAGTTTATATAAATACAGTGTCACAGGACTGAGAAAGCTTTTTCACTGTGCAGCCCTAATTTTGGAGCATCCAACATGCAGGTGGACTACTGCACCCTCACACAGGCCCCATGAGGGCTCTGGGTGGGCACAGCCATCCAACCACACATTATGCATAGAGTTAAGACCCTGATCCTGCAATTTTCGTAATTCCCTCAAAAAACCCTACCACCTTTCAAATGAGGTCTCATACACTCAGTGCTGAAGTGAATTTTTTTGGTAAACTTTATAAAAATCCCTTCAGCAAGTACTGGAGGGGGGAAAAACATGTTTCACTTGTTAAAGGAAAACTGCAGTGATTGATTCTCATTTGATGGAAGAGGTAAACACTAGTCTTCAGTATATAACTGAATTTCCAGACTTTTCTTTTTAAATACATTCTTGTCACTTGTCATACTTGTGTTACTGTGAATTATTCTGGTATCTGAGTTATCACCGTCTTAATGGCCCGCTGTAGTGATGATTTGCTCCGAACTCCCTCTGGTTTAAATTGGGATGAATCTGTAAGATGCCTTGAATGGCATCAAGTGCTGCATTGACGTTACTGGAATCAGCCCATACTCTTTGACTCCAGCCCAAAGAGAGCAAGGGCAGAATACAACTCCATTATTTGTTACCAAGTGCTTCTCCAGAGATGAATACATGGGAGGCTGGAGGCTTTCATGTTTGTTTTATAATAAGTTGAGTTATTTTGTTATAAAAGTTTGTGTATAATAGCATTCATGATAGGAAATGCTATTGGTGAGTTCAAGGGCTTTCCATTCCACTTACTGTTTTCATTTGTGTATAATTATTTTTTTTCCAATGTTTAGACAAATACGCTCCATGTTTGGTTTCACACCCAGGAGGTGAATTTCCTTGCTTAGTTGGACTGCGGACAGTTTGGAGTTTTGTGCAGGAAGTTATTTCCCTTGCTGCTCTCTGTGTGGTGGGGCCTCCCAGCGACAATGAAAGCACCGGCAGCAGCTGGAACTAGAGCGTAGTCCCACTGCTGCTGGAGAATTGGAATGGCTCTGTGCCCTGGCAGCCCTTAGTAATAGTGGCATAACCAGAGCATGAGGTACTTCAGGGATTCTTAGTTGCTGCAACAGTCTACATAAATTGAGAGCAGCATCTAGGCTGCTCTCAACTTAAACAGGGGGCCGTGCAAAGTTGGCTTTAAGCCGTCTTTGTTACATCATCTCCATTCACACCCAGAGAACAGTTTGGGAAGAATGGGACCCACTGTCTGAAAAACACAAGTATCTCCTGTGCAGAAAACAGATACTTTCAGGCCCCAAGTAATGCTACTTACAAAAAATATATACATTCTTCTTAGCTCTTCTTAGAATATATATATAAGCTTCTTAGCCCAACTGTTATGGGATACAGGAGTTGCCAGTTTGTGATGGGGTGGAAATTCACCAAGAAACCTAAGGGGAAAAAAGAATCTTTTATTAAATGCTTACTTCTGCGAGTCCCTTTCTTACTTCTGAAAATGTTCACCTCTGCCTTTGCGATAGTTTTTTGTTTGCCAGAATGCATTTATGCATTATCGGTCTTTAAGCTGACTACTGTTGAGACTGTGCTTTCGTTCTAAAGACCCTGTTATAAGCCACTTAAATGTATCTTTGGGATTCAAGTTTGTCATGCTACTTGTTAATTCACAGGTGAAGTTTGTGTCAGCGGTAGTTTGAAGAAAGTCCAACCAACCATTTTTGAGGACTTGATAGTCAAGTAGACACAGGTGCCTTTGACTGCCAACATTTAACAAGGGCTCCTGCAAAAATCTGTTTCAGTCACGGCACACATCCCAGCCCCTTTGAATGCCTTCACTGGCTTCTTGTCTCTTGGATCATTAGATTCAAGATTCTCTCTTTCAATGATCTGCACAAGCTCACTCTCACCTATATCTTGACTTAGTGTTCTTTTGCTCCTCTGATATGCCACATTTGTCCAAGTCCTCTCCTCTTACTGCTCCCTTTCTCTTCTCCTACCCTCAGCTACACAGTCTTTCATATTGTCCCCTAAGTTTGGATCATTCTCTCACCACTTGTCCATGAAGTAACCCTCTCCTTCTTCAAGCCCGTTTCTGGTAGGAATCCTATTCATCCTACTTTCCTTATATGCTTATCCTTACCGTCATCTTTCCCTTTCCCCCAATTCATTCCAGTATCCTCCTGATTGTTAGCGCTTCATGATGGGGAATCCTTTATCTATCCTGTAATGTGCCAGGCACAACTATAGAGATAGATAAGCAATAATACTGCTTAGATCATATTGTAAAGAAATAAAGAATTAATAGTGCAAAAAAGTCCTGCTCAAAATGTATATAATCTTATAAAAAGGCAGTTTAAACATAACACACAATTCAACTTGTTTGTATAGTCTTACTGGAGGAGTAGTTGAATAGAAAATGCATTTTCCCCCTACTGTAGGGTATACATATCAGAGGAAGAATCAAGGTTGCTATGGGAACCTGAATTCCTAGTTTCCCCAATTCTTGTGTAATTAAAATCTCAACATTAACACTGTATAATAAAAAGAAAAGGAACACGGCTGTTCCTCTGAAACCTGACTGTATAATAACACACAGCTACTTGTAAATGGATTGTAAAGTAGGAGTGGAAATGCCGGTCCCATTCCCACCAAGGATTTAGGCTCTCTCTCTGTAATTTAAAACTTTCATAGGTAGGAACTTGTGCTGGAGTTGAAAGGTTGATCTTAGTTAAAGTTCCTAATTGACATTAGGCATACTAGTCCCAGTTCAGCTCAGTACTTAAATCCCACTTCTAGTATGTCATATGGCAATTATAATGGATTTATATATGCCCCATTGAAGTCAATGGCACTTTAGCATTTATTTCACTCGGAGCAGGAGCAGGCATTTAGTAAGCACAGAACTTAAATGTAATTTGTAAAGGGATTTCTTTGTGTTTTGAAATTGTCAGTTTGAAATTGACAAGGCATGTACAAGGGCTTTATGGTCATTAAAGTATACCCCTTTACACCTATCTACACCTAAAAAACTTGGGTTGACCTATCTACGTCGCTCGGGGTATGAAAAATGCACATCACAAGAGATGTAGTTAAACCAATCTAAATCCTGGTATAGACAATGCTAGGTTAATGGAAGAGTTCTTCCATCAACCTAGTTACGGCCTCTTGAGGGGATGGATTAACTACAGTGATGAAAAAAAACCTTCTGTCACTGTAGCAACTGTCTACACTACAGCAGTACAGCGCACAAACTCAAGAAGTTCAGAGTTTACACAGTAATGTAAATGCTTTTCACGAAAAGCTTTGGTCATAAATAAGAAGTTTGACTCCAAGCCTACAATATTTTTCAAAAGCCATTTAATACCATTTCACAGTGCACTCAAAAGGTTACATTCTGGAATGTGTGATTATTTCTGCTCCCACCTTTTTATAATCCGAGTGGATTACTGAAGATACGTAGATCTCCAGTAATTCACCTTCTCTCATTTGTTCATACCACGTCAATACAATGCCCAGGGGTTACATAACACAATTTCATGGAAGTGATTATATGGTTCTTGGAAGGAGACTTTTTTGAATTTTTTGAAGTTTTCTTTAGCCTGTTGGCCACAGATTATTTCAGTAACTGCCACTTTGGGAATTTCTATAAATAAAATTACTAGCAGGCTGAGCAGTAGATCTTTTCTACTGATTTTTTTTAAAAGCAAAAATACTTTTGCTTTTCATCTAAATTCTTTAGATCGCTGAAATAATTAAAAGACAAAAGTCCAAAGAAATGTGGTTAGCTTTGACCATAAATATCCCAGTGGGATATTTAACAGAATATCTAGAGAACAGAATTGAAAGTCTTTTTATAATAATTGGAACCCATTTTTAAGAATCTGATACGGTTACTTCTGATGTCCAGAGTCTCTTATTTAGCTTGAACGTGATCCTCCTCTTCAATGTTAATACTACAGATGTGGGAGAGAGAGAAAGACTAATTCACCCCTTGTTTGAAAGGGGGATTATTTTGTTTTTAGCCATGTTCACCTTATTTATGTCGTCTGAATCATAACATATTGATATGCAAGTGCTGTGCAAGATTTTGCCCTTTTATTCTGACTTTTGCTATTATATCTAAGGCCCCAATGTCAGCAAGTGGACGTTCAGAGGGTCACTTTAATAGCTAGCACTGCCCCAAAAGTGGATGGTCTTGACGAGGGCGGGAGCACGGTTAAGCTGGCCATGGTACGTGCTAATTCACACACATCCACAGGCAGCCTTTGGATCCCCAACAGCAAGCTCAAACTGCCTCTCTCTGCAGAGCTCTTGGAAGAGGGATGCAAACTGAATACGCTCGTGCCAGCTGGGGAAGGAATCAAGGTCACTGTATATATTAAATGAACAAATTCAACTCAATAAGCTTTTGTTTTTAATAAAGACAATTAATGGTTATTGTCTGGTAGGCTTTGAAGGAGAAAAATAAGATGGGTTTCAGAGTAACTGCCGTGTTAGTCTGTATTCGCAAAAAGAAAAGGAGTACTTGTGGCACCTTAGAGACTAACCAATTTATTAGAGCATAAGCTTTCGTGAGCTACAGCTCACTTCATCAGATGCATATCGTGGAAACTGCTGCAGACTTTATATATACACAGAGAATATGAACCAATACCTCCTCCCACCCCACTGTCCTGCTGGTAATAGCTTATCTAAAGTGATCATCAGGTGGGCCATTTCCAGTGCTTATGCTCTAATAAATTGGTTAGTCTCTAAGGTGCCACAAGTACTCCTTTTCTTTTTGAAAAATAAGATGTTAATTCGTGGGTAAAGGATATGGCAATTGTTAAGAAATGTACATGGAGTGTATGGGCAAGACATAGAATAAATATTGCAATGTTGATGAAAACTGTTAAGATTATAAACAAGAAGAAAGCCAAAATTCTAACTGGAACATTCTAACTTGTCTTGCTCCATACAAAAATTGCCATCAGCTTTAAACATTAGGGGCTAATCCTGGAAGCTGTCAAGTACCCTTCACTCTATTTGACTACAGTGGGAATTGAGATCACTCAGCATCTTGAAGGATCAGGCTCTTTGTCATCTTTGATGTAGAGTCTGATGATACTAAAAAATATTCTTGGGGGTAGCCTGCAATTATATAGTAGGAGCTCATTTTTTCAGTATAAAATGGGAGTTGAAACCATTCATAACTGCCAGGCAATATTACAACAGGCAAGTCCAGTTTTTAATTGCATGGGAAAAGCACTAACAAGCTTTAATAAGCTTCAGAAATAGCTGCCACATCGACAAAATTGTGCTTGGTTTTCTAATGCGAGTACCTGTTCAGCAGACATCACTTAAACAATAGAAGCAGAATAGCTCAGGGAATGTAAAACAGCTACTTTATTTGTCAGCTCCACACCCATTGTTTTCAGTCAGAGCCGGCAGAGCAGCTTCAGCTGTACATTCCTGGGAAGTGAATAATGTCAGTGGAGATTACACTGCAGTGTCACATCTATTACTGGCACATTATAAAGATTGAATATAACCGAATTAGGAAATGCTTCAGTCTGCTGGGTGTGGACGTGGGCTGCTAGTCATTTTACATGACCTCTACTTATTGAAAATGGGAGTTCACAGAGGATAAAGCAAAGGTACTAACCCAGATCTCAGGCCTGCATCTAGATTTCACAAGTACATTCCTCATACGATTACGGCTCACCTAAGACAGTGCTGTTCCCGACATTTCACTTGTATGAAACCCCATTGCAAACAGCAGTATGAGCCAAGTTTGGACAACTTCTTATGTTTTATTCAATGCAGATGAATGCAAAATTCTGTCTTAACGAGCTCAGTTTTTCTGAGTCAGCCAGAATTCCCCCTGGGGTCTCCTAGGAAGCACATGTTGCAGCAATTGTCTTGCCACCCTTGCAATGGGTTGTGTTCCCTCAACATTGCCTGTTAACACTTTCACCATACCCCAGCTGACCAGTATACAGGGTAGCAGGGTTGTGGTCTCCCCATTGTCCTCCCTCACCCTTTCAAGTAGCTATGGAAGCACTGGGGTGTGGGGCGGAGCAGCATCTGCACTCCGGTATGGTATCATGCCTAGCACCTGTTCAGGTCAGGACCTACCACAATCTGACCCTAAGTTTCTTTGTTCCATAGTCATTATTTCACCTGCCTTCTGACAGGAATGGTAAATACTTTATTAAATGGACTGAAAGATCTTCTGTTTTCTTTGCAGCTTCTCTGAAGTCCTGTCTTCAATTAAGAAGTGAAGGGGCAAGCACCACCAGCTGCTTCAGGAATGTGGCCTTCCTCACATAGATGTTTTGAAGCCACTGCTGGTTTCTCCCACATCTGTATGATGTAGTCCCACCACTCTTTGCTTGTGGTCCTACTCCAGAGTTTCTGATCAGTGTAGGGGGATCCCACAGCTATTAAACCTGCATCAGCTGTCTCCACTTCTCCATGTCTGCATGCATCCTGCAGAATCTTCTTAGCAAGGTATGTCACTGCCTTCTCAGAACAACAAACCAATGCCAAAATGCCCATCACTGCGTGTCATGACCTGCATTGACCTAATGTTTCTGAAATAAGAATTACACTAATGCCAACTGCTGGAACAGGTCATCCTTCTGAGGTGGATCCAGGCCTTGCCACTGGCTGGAACAGAGGCTGAAACCAAGAATTTAGACTGTGCAGATCCAGAAAGAGTTTCCTTTCCTGACCTGGTGGGCTAAGAGCACGTCCACACAGGGGCCCAGAAAGGACAGACAAGGTGTCCCATGACACACTGCAAAAGAATTCATAGATTGGCACAGTTTATTGCAGCGCTAGGAATGATGGTATGTGCCCCCAGAATTCCTAGCGTCTTTCACAAATATGGATGCACTCAAAGTATGGCTTTGCACTTTGGCTGTCCACACCCAAGTTAGGCTGACCCAGGTCTCCCATATGGGTGTCAATCATGCAAGTTCCCTGAAGTTCCGACATAACCCTAATGGTTTACTCCAAAACCCATGCAAACAATTTAAAGACCTCCCACTGTTTTCAGTGGGCTTTGGATCATGTCCTAAGTGTTGTAGGTCTGATTCTTATCTCATATTGGTACAAATCAGGAATAACTTTGGTTACCAGAACTATGCTAGTGAAAGATGGGTGTAAAATCAGAATCAGGCCTCTGTATCTTTTGCTAAAATGTCCTTTGACTTCTTATAATAGTGCTTATTGAATCATAACTTGTATTTCCCCAACAGCTGTGACGATACACTGAAAGGGGAAAATAATCTTCCAATCAGTGTAATACAACTTTGGTCACAAACTTGTGCTCAACCAGGGTTCTGCGTCTTTTCTCCATTGATGTCAACAGATCCTCTAAATAAAATGCAGAATGAATGAAGATTACCTTTATGTACTATAGTCCCATGAATGTTATAAAAAGCATTTTAAGTTTTAGGTTGAAACCAGTAAAAGTGATAAAACTAACTTGAAGCAATATTTCACTGCTCATTTTTTAATA